>NC_081310.1:170369146-171569146 GCF_026419965.1 Kogia breviceps | reverse complement strand
GGGAGCCCAGGCCCCTCCATCAGTGCTAGCAGAAACCTGGGCAGTGGAGACCTTGCCTCAGACTCTCCCACCAACAGTAGCTAAAGTTTCAGGTGTCTAGGTTTGTAAGGCACATGCTGGATAGGGATTATTATGCCATTTTCCAAAAGGAGATATTGAAACTCAGAAGATAAGTTGACTCCCTCAAATTATAGAGTTTACAAATGGCAGGACTGGAGCTTGAGCTTAGGAGAGTCCACAATTATACTCCAATTAAAAAAAATAAAAGAGAAATAGAGTGGTTAAAGAGTTTCTAAGTTCCCTGGGGAGAAAACTATGGCCTGAGAAATGGCAGGAAGAACTGGGGTTTTTGGCCTTAAGATAAAGGAGACTTGGAGGTACAAAATGTGATCTCTGTCACCAAATCTCTGACAAGCTGCCACATGGGAAAGAAATTATCCTATATAGGTTGGAGCCAGAGAGCAAAGCAAGGGCTAATGAGGGGAAGATAAAAGGAAGCCAATGCCTATTCAACATAAAGAGAAGGAAACTAATATTTCTTGAATATGTATCTATGCCAGGCATTTTACATGTATATTTCTATTTAATTCTTGCACAGAGGGAAATTAAACCTATGAAGTAGATATTATCCTCATTTTAAAAACAAGTAACTCAGAGACTTACAACTTAGGGTAATAGTAGTTTGTTTTGTGCTATCTTACCAATAGTAATTATAAACTGTGCAAAATAGAAAAAAAATGAACTGTTTGAAGGTACTGGAAAATGACCCTAATCAGGCAGAAACTAGAGGTGATTTGACTCTTGAAAGAAGGGAACCACACAAGGCAATATCCATTTATGCAGCTTTTCATGCGAGGGCAATCTCCAGTCTGTGTTGTGTGCTGGGGCACTTCAGAGAGAGCTCAAGCGGAAAGCTGCAATCATATTGGCGTGAGGATTCAAAGGTTGAATATTGGACTTGCCAGAGTGGTTGGAAATTAAAGGGGGGAAATCCAAGAAAGAAAGGAACCATAGTGAGAAGAGCCCCCACTCCAGTCCTTGGCTGACACTTAAACCTGAAACAGTGGATGAGATTCCAAGAAGCCCACGGGGAAAAAAATAGCTGGAATTCTGAGAAAAATATTTTTTCCTTTTTGAAATGGCCATACAATCGTAATAAATGGTATAGTTGGGTTTTTTGAAGTGTTTGTTTTGTTTGTCATCCATTAGGTGAATGTTGGTCAGAATGGTTATTCAAGTTTCAATAGTTTTATACCTGTTATTCTGTATGTTTTACTTAAAATTATCCCACTTCATTCTGGCATAACTTTGAGAGAGAAAACCAATTATATAATTAGAAGTGAACTCCTGCCCAAATAAAATATAAAGAGTAGAGTGCACACACACACACACACACACACACAATTTTTACAAAAACTATTAATTATGTGAAGAGACAGAAAAATATAACCCAGTGAAAAGAAAAATCAGTTGACAAAAACAAAGTGACAAATGAACCAGATACCAAAATTAGCAGAAGGGAACATCAAAATATCTATGATATATGTGATAACAAATCTATAAGGAAAGGTATATCTAACGTGTGAAGAGATGGGGAATTTGAGAAGAAATATGAATACTATTAAAAATCAAAAGGAAATACTAGAACTGAAAAGTGTAACATCAGAAATTTAAAAATATTCATTAGAAAATATCATAGTAGATTGGACAAAGAAGAGGACAGGATCAGTGAACTGGAAGACATTTCAATAGAAATCATTTGAACTGAAGCATGGAGGAGGAAAAAAAGGTTGAAAAACAATTAACATTGCCTCAGTGATTTGTGAGACAACATCAAGTGGCTGAACAAATGAGCAACAGCAGCCCCAGAAGGAGAGGGTTGAAAAAATATTTGGAGAAATACTGGCCAAGTATTTTCAAAATTTGATTAAAAAAAAAAAACCCACCAATTCAGAAAGTTCAGCACACCTCTAGTAAGATAAATACAAAGAAAATCACATATAGGCACATCAAAGTTAAATTTCCCCAAAACACAAATAAACAGAAAATCTTAAAAGCAGTCAGAGATAGCTGATTTCTCATCAGAAGCAACTGAGTCCAGAAGACATCATTAAACTGCTAAAAGAAAAAAAAAAGAGTAAAAAACACCTGCCAACCTAAAATTCTATATCAAGGGAAAATACCTTATGAAAGTGAAGGTAAAATAAAGATAATTTCAGACAAATGAAAGGCAAGATAATATGTCTTTAAGATACTTAACTATAAGAAATGCTAAAGAAAGTTCTTCAGGCTGAAGAGAAATGAGACAATATGGAAATTCAGATCTAAAGGAAAGAATAAAGGACATTGGAAATGGTAACTATGTGGAAAAATATTAAAATTTTTTTCTTTCTTTTATTAAATATTTTAAAAAATGAATTGATGGGACTTCCACTCAAGATGGGGCTGGTTTTAACCTCCCACCTGAAACAAATTTAAAAAACTGAACAAAATGTAGGAGACAATGGCTCTTCAGACATTGAACATCAGACAATGAAGGATAGTAATCCCTAAGTAACAGGAAACAAATATAGCCCTATTATTGACCCAGTTTACTGCCTGGAGAATATTTCCAGGCAATGATGCAGAAAGACAGAACCCTGGAAGAGCCTCACCATATTCCTGAGTTGAAAAGTCTAAATTGGAGGTCCAGAAAAACCAAGGCATCTAGAATTCTCAATGCAGTGTATTGAGGAGGACAGCTGCACACAGAGAGAAATTCAGAAGTCTGCAGAAGTTTCCCTTGAGTATTTGATTGAGTGACCATCAGCACGTGTATGTGAGGAACTATCTGAGACCAAGAAAATAATTACCCAAAAAGCTTAGAGGGAACAGTGCTTGCAACTCACACAAGGATGGAATAGCCAGAGTGAAAAACATCATAAGTCATGTGATAGCAGTTGGAATAACAGGTAGAGTCTTACCTTAGAGGTGGGAAAAATTAACCCTAGCTAAATTCTGCTCTGGTCCTGCCTAACTGAGCTTAAAAGCCAGGACCAAAAGGATTAAGCTGTTTCCAAGTAACTTAACCACATCCTAAAACAAAGCTCAATAATACCTTCAGGAATACAAAAATATTCAGCACCCAACAATGTAAAATTTACACTATTTGGCATCCAGTAAAAAAAAATTATCAGACACACAAAGAACCAGGAAAATAAAATCCATAGTGAGGAGAAAAATCAATCAAAACTGACCCAGAAATGATATGAATGTTAGAATTAATAGACAAGAACATTACTGTTATTATGACTGTGTTGCATATGTTCAAGAAGCTAGAGAAAGATTGAATGTTAAGTAGAGACATGGAAGATGTTAGAAAGACCCAAACCAAACTTCTAGAGAAGAAAATAACCATGCCTGAGTTGAAAAACATAATGGATGGAATTAACAGAAGATCAGATGTTTCAGAGGAGATGAATAGTAAAGTTGAAGACATAGCAATAAAAACTACCAAAAATGAAACACAAAGTGAAAAAGAGTTAAAAAAAAAAAAAAGCAATAACGACTATGGAAAACAGTATGGAGGTTCCTTAAAAAACTAAAAATAGACCTATCATATAACCCAGCAATCCCACTACTGGGTATATGCCCTGAGAAACCATAATTCAAAAAGAGACATGCACCACGATGTTCATTGCAGCACTATTTACAATAGCCAAGATATGGAACCAACCTAAATGTCCATCAACAGATGAAGGGATAAAGAAGATGTGACACATATATAAAATGGAATATTACTCGGCCATAAAAAGAAACCAAATTGAGTTATTTGTAGTGAGGTGGATGGACCAAGAGTCTGTCATACAGAATGAAGTAAGTCAGAAAGAGAAAACAAATACTATGTGCTAACACATACATGTGGAATCTAAAAAAAAAAAAAAAAAAAAGGTACTGATGAACCTAGTTGCAGGGCAGGAATAAAGAGGTAGACATAGAGAATGGACTTGATGACATGGCGTGGGAGGGTGAAGCTGGGGCAAAGTGAGACTAGCTTCGACATATATACACTACTGAATGTAAAATAGTTGGCTGGTGGGAAGCAGCAGCATAGCACAGGGAGATCGGCTCAGTGCTTTGCGATGACCTGGAGGGATGGGATAGGGAGAATGGGAAGGAGGCTCAAGAGGGAGGGGATATGGGGACATGTGTATGCATATGGCTGATTTGCTTTGTTGTGCAACAGAAACTAATACAGTATTGTGAAGCACTTATACTCCAATAAAGATCTTTAAAAAAAAAAAGAGCAGAGCAACAATGACAACTTCAAGTGGTCAAATATGTGTGTAACTGGGGGCCTGAAAGGAGGAGAAGGACAGAGAGCATTTGAAGAAATAGTGACTAAATATTTCAAATTTGATGAAAATTATAAGCCCACAGATTTGAAAAGGTCAATGAACACCAGAAACAGGAAATATGAAGAAGACTACACTAACACATAACACAGTTAAATGGCTTTAAACCAGCAACAAAGATGAAATTTGAAAAGCAGATAAAGAAAAAAAGATACATTACATACAGGGCAATAAAGATAAGGATGACAGCAGATTTCTTGTCAGAAACAGTGTAAGCTAGAAGACAGTAGTGCAAAAACTTTAAAGTATTGAAAGAAAAAAATCTGTCAACCTAGAATTTTTTACCAAGCAAAAATATCTTTAAAAAGTGAAGGCAAAATAAATACTTTTTTAGACATAGAAAAGCTGAAAAAAAAAATTCATTAGCAGAAGATTGCCAGAACAAGAAATGTAAGAAGAAGTTCTTCAAGAAGATAAATAAAGATGATATCAGATGGAAACCTAGACCTATACCAGTTTTTTTTCTTTTTTTTTTTCATGGTGAATTACCAACTGTGACTTATAATTAGGGTGAGGGGTAGGGTTAAACTACTTTGTGCATCTAGCCACACACACACACAAAGCCATTTTATTGCCATTCAACAGTTATTTGCTGTGTTAAGTGTTGAGAATACAGTGACAAGAAAACAGCCATGGAGCTTACAGCAGAAGCAAGACAATCCAGTGATCACATGAATAAATGTAAAGTTTTAACAGTGATAAGTCCTTATGAAGAGAAGGTGTACGGTCATCTGAGAGCATATGACAGGGGAATTTGTCCCATTCAGAGAAGGTAGGAATTAATGAAGCAAAGGAAAAAGGTATAAATGACCCAGGAGAGGGATAACAACATGAACCAAATATGGTCCATGAACCAAATCTGACCTGCTGCCTACTTTGTAAATAAAGTTTACATGCCCACTCATTTATGTATTGTCTATGGCAGATTCTGTGCTACAATGGCAGAGTTGAGTAGCTGTGACAGAAAGCACATGTTCTGCAAATCCTAAAATACTTATTACCTGGCTCTTTACAGAAAAAATTTCTGACCCCTGATCTATACAGAGTATTGAGCAGCACAGGAAATAGTATTACATGAGTAAATAGAATGATTTTAAATTATTATTTAAATATCTTTTAAAATAATCATCTGTTTAAAGCATAATAACAACTTATTATGAGATACCTAAAATATGTAGAAGTAAAATGTATGATAATAAGGCACAAAAACTGGTAAGAGAGAATCAAAATATACTTGGAAGTTTCTTGTACTATGCAGTAAGTAGTAAGATATCACTTAAAGTTAGACTGTGGTAGGTAAAAGATGTATACTATAAACCATGGATCAACCACTAAATAACAGAACAAAGATTTACAGCTAATAATCCAACAAAGAAGATAAAATGAGATCATAGAAAATACTGAAACCAAAAGAAGAAAGCAAAAGAGGAGCAAAGAACAACTAGGACAAATACAAAACAAATAGCGAGATGGTATATTTAGACACAATTGTATCAATAATCACATTAAATATAAATGGTCTAAACACTTCACTTAAAAGGTAGGCATGATTGGATTAGATTAAAAAAGCAATATCCAAGTACAGACATACATCATATATATTGCAGGTTATGTTTCAGACCACCACAATAAAGTGAATATCATAATAAAGCAAGTCACTCAAATATTTTGGTTTCCCAGTGCATATAAAATTTATGTTTATACTATACTGTAGTCTATTAAATGTGCAATAGCATTATGTCTAAAAAACAATTTATGTACCTTAATTTAAAATAATGTTGTTGGAAAAGTAGTACTTATAGATTTGCTTGAGGTAGAGTTACCACAAATTTTTAATTTGTAAAAAATGCAGTATCTATGAAGTGCAATAAAGTGAAGTGTAATAAAATGAGATATGCCTATGTGTGCTACCTATGTGAAATCCACTTGTATGTGGGTTAAAAATATAGTTGGGTTTAAAAAGACACAAATAGGTTAAAAATAAAAGCAACCATGTTATCACTAATCAAAAGAAAACTGAAGTGGCTACCTTAAAATCAAAGTAAATCTCATCACAAAAACATTAGAAAGGATAAAGAGGGTAATTTAATAATGATAAAGGGGTTAACTCATCAAGAGGACAAAACACTTTAAAATATTTATGCACCAAATAACAGATCTTCAAAATACATGAAGTAAAAACTGACAGAACTGCAAGGAGAAATAGACAAATCCACAATTATAGTTGGTGATTTCAATTCTCCTTTCTCAATAGTTTATAGAACAAGTAAGGATACAGAAGACTTGAACAACACTATCACCCAATTTGACCTATTTGGCATTTATAGAACACGCCACTCAACAACAACAATATCCAAATTTTTTCAAGTACACATTAAAGCAAAACATAAACTAGCTAGAACATAAAATATGTCTGGACCATAAATTATGTCTCAATAAATTTAAAATGATTCAAGTCATATAAAGCATATTCTGTGAACATGATAGAATTATGTTAGAAATCAATAACAGAAAGATATCTAGAAAATTCCCAAGTATTGGAAACTATATACCCCAGTTCTAAATAACCCTTCTGTCATAAAGTAATCAAAAAGTAAATTAGCAAGTATTTTGGCCTGAATTAAAATGAAAACACAGTATCTCAAAATATGTGGAATGTAGCTAAAGCAGTACTTAGAGGGAAATTTATACTCCAATATTGGAAAAGAAGAAAGGTATCAAATCAATGACATCAGCTTTCACTCTAGGAAACTAGAAAAAGAAGAGCAAATCAACCCATAATTAGCAGAAAAAAGGAAATAAATATCAGAGTAGAAATTAATAAAAAAGAAAAAACAAAATATAGAGAAAAGAAATGAAAGCAAGAGCAAGTTCTTTGAGAACACCACTAAGATTATTAAACCTCCATGTAGGCTAATTAGGAAAAAATAAAAGAGAGAGAGGAGACACAAATTATCAATATCAAGGATTATAGAGGTGATATCACTACAGTGTCTACAGATTTTAAACGTGTAGTAGGGGAATATTAGGAATGACTTTATGTCAATAAATTCTAAAAGTTAGATGAAATGGACAAATTTCTTTAAAAGCTCAGTTTACCAAATCTCACTCAAGAAGAAACTGATAGTATGAATAGTTCTGTATTTATTAAAGAAATTGAATTTTTAGCTGAAACCTTCTCATAAAGAAAATTCCAGGCCCAGATAATTTTGCTGGCTAATTATAGCAAACATTTCAGAAAGAAATACCAATTCTATATGAACTCTTCCAGAAAGGTGAAGGGGTAGGGAGGAAATACTTCCCAATTCACTCTATAAGGCCAATTTTAATCTGATATCAAAACCAGATAAACATTAAGGAAAAAATTCTAAATATCAATTTCTATCATGAACATAAATTCAAAAATTCTTAACAAAATTTTAGTAAATCAGATGAAACAATATATAAAAAAATAATAAATTATGACCACATTGGGTTTAATCCCTGGAATAATGGTTTAGTTTGACATTATCAAATCAAGAGATATAATTCACCATAACAACAGCCTAAAAACAATAAGATTTTCTCACTACATGCAAAAAAAGAATTTTATAAAATTCAACATTCATTCCTAATAAAAGCTCTTACAAACTAAGAATAAAAGAGAATTTTCTCACATACAACTCAATATCAAGAACCAAACAACCCAATCAAAAAAATGGGCAGAAGATCTAAATAGACATTTCTCCAAAGAAGACATACAGATGGTCAACAGGCACATGAAAAAATGCTCAACATCACTAATTATTAGAAAAATAGAAATCAAAACTACAATGAGGTATCAGCTCACTCCAGTCAGAATGGCCATCATCAAAAAGTCTACAAATAATAAATCCTGGAGAGGGTGTGGAGAAAAGGAAACCCTCCTACACTGTTGATGGGAATGTAAATTGGTGCAGCCACTATGGAGAACAGTATGGAGATTCCTTAAAAAACTAAAAATAGAGCTACCATATGATCCAACAATCCCACTCCTGAGCATATATCTGGAAAAGAAGAAAACTCTAGGTCAAAATGCTACATGCATCCCAATGTTGATAGCAGCACTGTTTACAATAGCCAAGACATGGAAGCAACGTAAATGTCCATCAACAGAGGAATGGATAAAGATGATGTGATATATATATATATATATATATATATATATATATATATATATATATATACACATATAAATAACATAATGGAATATTACTCAGCCATCAAATAGAATGAAATAATGCCATTTGCAGCAACATGGATGGACCTAGAGAATATCATACTAAGTGAAGTAAGTCAGATACGGAAAGACAAATATCATAAGATATCACTTATATGTGGAATCTAAAATAATGATACAAATGAACTTATTTACAAAAAAGAAACAGTCTGACAGACACAGAAAACCAACTTATGGTTACCAAAGGGAAAGGGCAGGGGAGGGAAAATTAGGAGTTTGGGATTAACAGATACACAATACTATATATAAAATAGATAAACAGCAAGGACTTACTGTATAGCACAGAGAAATATATTCAGTAGCTTCTTTTCCTATAATGGAAAAGAATCTGAATAATAATAATAATAATAAATATATATATATATATATATATATATATATATATATATATATATCTGAATCACTTTGCCATACACCCAAAACTAACAAAACATTGTAAATCAGCTATACTTCAATAAAAATTTTTTTTAAAAAGTGAACCTCACACTGGTCAGAATGGCCATCATCAAAAAATCTAGAAACAATAAATGCTGGAGAGGGTGTGGAGAAAAGGGAACACTCTTGCACTGCTGGTGGGAATGTAAATTGATACAGCCACTATGGAGAACAGTATGGAGGTTCCTTAAAAAACTACAAATAGAACTACCATACGGCCCAGCAATCCCACTACTGGGCATATACCCTGAGAAAACCATAATTCAAAAAGAGTCACGTACAAAATGTTCATTGCAGCTCTATTTACAATAGCCAGGACATGGAAGCAACCTAAGTGTCCATCATCAGATGAATGGATAAAGAAGATGTGGCACATATATACAATGGAATATTACTCAGCCATAAAAAGAAATGGAACTGAGTTATTTGTAGTGAGGTGGATGGACCTGGAGTCTGTCATACAGAGTGAAGTAAGTCAGAAGGAGAAAAACAAATATCGTATGCTAACACATATATATGGAATCTAAGAAAAAAAAATGTCATGAAGAGCCTAGGGGTAGGATGGGAATATAACACAGACCTACTAGAGCATGGCCTTGAGGATATGGGGAGGGGGAAGGGTAAGCTGTGACAAAGTGAGAGAGTGGCATGGACATATATACACTACCAAACGTAGGGTGGATAGCTAGTGGGAAGCAGCCGCATGGCACAGGGAGATCAGCTAGGTGGTTTGTGACCACCTAGAGGGGTGGGATAGGGAGGGTGGGAGGGAGGGAGACGCAAGAGGGAAGAGGTATAGGAACATATGTATATGTATAACTGATTCACTTTGTTGTAAAGCAGAAACTAACACACCATTGTAAAGCAATTATACTCCAATAAAGATGTTAAAAAAATAATAAAATAAAATAAAAGGGAACTTTCTTACCCTGATAAAGGGCATATGAGAATATCTAACAGTTAACATCATAATTATGGTGAAAGACTGAACACTTTCTACCTAACATCATGAAAAAGGCAAGAATGCTCACTCTCACCACCTCTATCCAGTAGTGTAGTAGAAGTGCTAACAAAGACCTAGAACTGGTAAAAGAACTTAACAGGATTGCAAGATACAAAAATCAATATATTTTAATATATCAGCAACACAAAATTGAAAATTAAAGTTAAAAATAATAGTGTTTACATTGCATCAAAAATAAGAAATAAGGATTACTCTGACAAAATGTTTAAGATCTTTATATTTGAAAACTACAAAACAGTTTTGAGAAAAATTAAAGACATAAATTGAGAGATATGCCATGTTCGTGTACTGGAAAAATTTATATTAAGATTGTAAATCTCCCGAAATGAATCTACAGATTCAACTGAATCCCTATCTAAATTTTAGCAGGATTTTTTTTGTAGAAATTGACAAACAGATTCTATAATTCATATGAAAGTACAAAGAACCTAGAATAGCCAAAAAAAGACTTTGAAAATGAAGAACTGCATGGAAGGACTTAACACTGCATGATTGTAAGACTTATTGTAAAGTTATTGTCATAAAGATAATGTGGTATTGGCTTCAAGATAGAGAAATAAATGGGACAGGATAGAAAGTTCAGAAATAGATCCACATATAATATAGCCAATTGAGTTTTTAAAAGTACAAAATCAATTCAGTGGAGGACGGATAGTCTTTTTAACAAGTGGTGCTTTGACAATTAGATGGCCATATGTAAATAATAATAATAATAATTTTGATCTATACCTTTCACCAAATTTAAAAATGACTAAAAATGAACTGTAGATCTAAATGTAAAACTTAAAACAGTGGAACTTCTAAGAGAAAGCATAGGAGAAAAATCTGTGAACCTGGATTAGGCAAAGATCTTTTAGATAGAACACTGAAAGCACTATCCATAAAAGAAAACAATTACATAAATTGTACTTCATCAAAATTAAGAACCTCTATTCTTTGAAAGACACTATTAAAAGAATGAAAAAACAAGCCACAGACTCAGAGAAAATATTTGCAAATCCTGTATATAATAAAGGACTTATATTCAGAATATAAAATTAAACATACATTCACTCAGGCCCAGCAATTCTACTCGTAAGTATTTAAACATACATTCACTAAAAGATTTGTGCAAGAATAGTCATAGCAGCTTTACTCATAATAGCAACAAACTGGAAGCAACCCAATTGTCCATTAACAGGTGAATGGATAAACATGTTGTAACATATAAATAAAAAATACTACTCAGCAATAAATAAAAGAAACTACTAACGTGTAACAACATGGATAAATATAAAAAAATCATTTATCCTGGGTGAAAGGAGCTTGAGAAAAAAACAAGCCCATACTGCATTATTACGTTTATAAGATATTCTAGAACAGGAAAACTAAGGTATGTTGATAGAAACAAGAATAATGGTTATCTTTAAGTGGGAAATAGACTGGAATAGAATGAGGGAATTTTCTGGGGTCATAGAAATAGTCTATATTTTTATTGAGGTAGTGGTCCATATGATGTTTTAGTTAGCTATCATAACAAAATAACATAAAGCAGATGGCTTAAAACAACAGAAATTTATTCTGTCACATTTCAGGAGTCTAGAAGTTCAAAATCAACATATTGAGAGGGTCAGTTCCTTCTGAGGGCTCTAAGGGAGAATCTGTTCCATGCCTTTCTCCTAGCTTCTGGTGATGGCTGGCAATCTTTGGTGTTCCTTGGCTTGTAGATTCATCACTCCAATCTCTATCTCCATCTTCACATGGCATTCTCCCTGTGTCTCTGTGTCCAAGTTTCCCTCTTCTCATAAGGATACTCATCATATTGGATTAAGACCCACCTTAAAGACTTCATCTTAACTTGATTACATCTGCAAAGACCTCATTTCCAAATAAGGTCACATTTGCTGGCACCAGGAGTTAGGACTTCAACATTTCTTTTGGGGGGACACAATTCAACCCTTAACATATGAGTTATGTTTGTCAAAATGATTAAATGAGAGAAAAATCTATGACCTTGGTTTGGTGTTGAGTTTTAGCTATAACAATAGAAGCATGATCCATGAAATAAAAAAGTAAGCTGGATTTTATTAAAATTTAAAACTTCAGCTCTATAAAAGATACCGTTAAGAGAATGAACAGACAAGTTACAGAATGGGAGAAAATATTTGAAAAACAATTTTCTGAGAAAGGACTAGTATCCAAAATATACAAAGAACTCTTAAAACATAACACCAACACAGACAACTAAATTAAAAATGGGCAAAAGATCTGAAAAGCAACATCACAAAGAAGATATTACAAATGACAAATCAGCATATGAAAAGATGCTCAACATCCTATGTCACTAGGAATTCCAAACTGAAACAAAAATAAGATACCAATATATACCTATTAGAATGGCTAAAATAAAAAACCTGACAATATCAATTGCTAATGAGGATGCAGAGCAGCAGGAACTCTCATTAACTGATTATGGGAAGGCAAAATGGTACAACAAATTTGAGGACTTACAAAGCTGAACATAATCTTACCACATGGTCTGGCAACCATGGTCCTAGGTATTTCCCCTATTGATTTGAAACTGTATCCACACTAAAACCTGCATACAAATGTTTATAGCAATTTTATTTATAATTGCCCAAATCTGGAAGCAACCAAGATGCCCTTTAATAGGTAAGTGGATAAACAAATGGTACATCCATAACAATGGACTATTATTCAGTGATAAAAAGAAATGATTTTTTTAGAACTTGAAAAGATATGAATAAATCTTCAGTGCATATTGCTAAATGAGAGTAGCCTGAAAAGACTACATACTATATGATCCCAATTACATAACATTTTGGAAAAAACAAAGGTAGCAAGGGTAAAAAGATCAATGGTTGCTAGGGGTTTGGGAAGAGGGTTGAATAGATGAAGAACAGAAAAGTTTTTAGGGCACTGAAACTATTCTGTATAATACTGCAATGGTAGATACATGACAAATTGCATTTATGCAAACTCATAGAACTTTACAGCACAAAAAAGGGAACCTTAACGTTTTTGAGTTAAAACAAATCCTTAAGGAAGTAAAGGTCTAGGACAGAATGTGACAAAGCAATCTAACTATATTACCAATGTATGGAACAACTTCACTAAAGGGGGTGGAGGGAAGAGGTCCTGAACTAAGTAACTTGGAAATAAGTGTGTATGTTTACCTTTACAACTAAAGGTAAACAAACAAACAAAAAGACAACCTGTAAATAAACACTGGACTCTAGTTGACAAACCTGTTTCCCGTGGGAGTATCAGTTAACAATTCTGATAGCAATAAGCATGTACACTGGAATTGAACAATTAAGTAAATGGATGACAGATGTTGGGGGTGAGCTTTCTCACTTACAGTGGGAGGTTACAAATAAGCAAAGGAAGAAGCTAGAATAATCCATGTGGTAATGGATTTGAGTGGGAGACATACCATGAACTCATGCTTAGCTTAGTATAGACACAAAAGTTTCATATAGAAATATTTATAGATATGTGTCTATACATGGATTAGTATAAACACATGTTTTTTGCTCTGTCAACTGAGAGGGCCTAGAAACAAAAACAGAGCAGTAACAATGACTATACCTAATGCCCAAGTCTTGGTTTCTAATAGCCTTCTCCAGTAAAAGGAAACAGCGCTCCTAGGAAAAATGGTTGATTCTAGGACTGGAGCAGAAAATATACAAGACAATCCTGGAGGATCTTGTAGTGCTAGGAACTAAAGAAGTACTCTAAAAAACAAACTAAAAAACAAACACACAATGATGGGATTATGTCAAAGGGACATAAGAGTCACTGAAAGAGCTCCCAGTGGCCCAAACTGGAACAATCTGAATAACAAAATAAATGAAATAGTATTGGATTATAACACAATGTATAAAATAAATATCCACAAGTCCATACTGATAGAAATAAATGATTGGAAAAATTAATAAATGGGGCAGAAGGGACAAATCTCCCATGCAGGAGAATTCCAAATAATTTGTGCAGCAGCTCTGCCCTCAAGGAGCTGGAGCATAACTCCCTACTCCCTAAAAATAGATCCTGGGGAGTGGTTGAAAGAGTTTGGGCTTTAAGATCAAATAATCATGAGTGGGAGCCCCACCTCTGACTCTTGTTAGCTGTGTGATCTCAGGCAAGTTACCCTTTCTAAGCCTCAGGTTTCTCACCTGCAAAATGGGGAAGAAATGTTGCTTAACCACCTGTCATAACTGCTGTGAGGATTGCCTGTCTATAAAGCTCTCAGAACAGTGCTTGGACATAGAACTCAATAAATGACAGTATTTTCATTTTTTAAGGTAATCTGCTCTGGCTGCTATAACAAAATACCACTTGCTGGGTGGCTTAAACAACAGAAATTTGTTTTCTCACCATTCTGGAGTTGGAACATCCAAGGTCATGGCCCAGCAGCTTTCAGTTTCTGGTGAGAGCTCTCCCTTCCTGCCTGGCGGATGGCTGATTTGTCCTCACATGGTGTTTCATTGGTGTGTGCATGAGGTAGGGGGAGGGTGGAGAGAGAGATCTCTTCCTTTTCTTATAAGACCACCAATCCTATTGGATTAGGGACTCACCCTGATAACCTCATTTAATCGTAATTACTTCCCAAAGGCCCTATTTCCAATACAGTCAAATTGGGTGTTAGGGCTTCAACATACAAATTTTAGGGAGGACACAATTCACTTCATAGCAGGTAGTATGTGATTTAGAATAAGGCAATTTGAGTTCTCATTTTAGTTTCACCACTCACTAGCTATGTGGGGAAATGTCTCAAGTTCCTGAATAATTTTTTATTTAAAAAAATTAGATAGGGAGAATGGCACACCTGGAAAGAGAATGGAAGCATTGTGACCCATCCCACATACTTTTCTCTATGCACCTCTTCCATCTTGCAGTGCCTGAGTTATATCCTTGGGTAGTAAACCAGTAATCTGGTATGATCAATTCATACTACAGAACCACTTCCAGAAGACCTTCGATTTCAGAAGAAAAAGCATCAATCAGAACCCTTGGGAAACATCTGATTTCCCAGCCGTGTGGCTGACAGGGTCTTGGTGATCTGGCCTGGTGTCAGGCCTGAGCATCTGAGGTGGGAGAGCCAAGTTCAGGATATTGGACCACTGGAGACCTCCCAGCCCCATGTAATATCAATTGGCAAGAGCTCTACCAGAGATCTCCGTCTCAACGCTAAGACCCAGCTCCACCCAACGGCCCAGCAAGCTGCAGTGCTGGACACCACATGCCAGTCAACTAGCAAGAGAGGAACACAACCCCACCCATTAGCAGAGAGGTTGCCTAAAATCATATTAAGTTCACAGACACCCCAAAACACACCACCAGACATGGCCCAGCCCACCAGAAAGACGAGATCCAACCCCACCCAGAAGAACACAGGCACCAGGCCCCTCCACCAGGAAGCCTACACAACCCACTGAACAAACCTCACCCACTGGGGCAGACACCAAAAACAACAGGAACTACGAACCTGCAGCCTGAGAAAAGGAGACCCTAAATACAGTAAGTTAAACAAAATGAGAAGACAGAGAAATATGCAGCAGATGAAGGAGCAAAGTAAAAACCCACCAGACCAAACAAATGAAGAGGAGACAGGCAGTCTACCTGAAAAGAATTCAGAGTAATGATAGTAAAGATGATCAAAAATCTTGGAAATAGAATGGATAAAATACAAGAAATGTTTAACAAGGACCTAGAAGGAGCAAACAAACAATAATGAACAGCACAATAAATGAAATTAAAAATTCTCTAGATGGAATCAAAAGCAGAATAACTGTGACAGAAGAACGGATAAGTGACCTGGAAGATAAAATAGTGGAAATAACTACCACAGAGCAGAATAAAGAAAAAATAATGAAAAGAATTGAGGGCAGTCTCAGAGACCTCTGGGACAACATTAAATGCACCAACATTCAAATTATAGGGGTCACATAAGAAGAAGAGAAAAAGAAAGTTTCTGAGAAAATATTTGAAGAGATTATAGTTGGAAACTTTCTTAACATGGGAAAAGAAACGGTCAATCAAGTTCAGGAAGTGCATAGAGTCCCATACAGGATAAATTCAAGGAGAAACACACCAAGACACATATTAATCAAACTATCAAAAATTAAATAAAAAGAAAAAATATTAAAAGAATTAAGGGAACAGAAACAAATAACATACAAGGGAATCCCCATAAGGTCAACAGTTGATCTTTCAGCAGAAACCCTGAAAGCCAGAAGGCAGTGGCAGGGCATATTTAAAGGGATGAAAAGACAAAACCTTTACAGACAAGCAATAGTTAAGAGAATTCAACACCACCAAACCAGCTTTACAACAAATACTAAAGGGACTTCTCTAGACTGGAAACACAAAAGAAGGAAAAGACCTACAAAGACAAACCCAAAACAATTAAGAAAATGGAAATAGGAACATACATATAGATAATTACCTTAAATGTAAATGGATTAAATGCTCCCACCAAAAGACACAGACTGGCTGAATGGATACAAAAACAAGACCCGTACATATGCTGTCTACAAGAGATCCACTTCAGACTTAGGAACACATACAGACTGAAAGTGAGGGGATGGAAAAAGATATTCCATGGAAATGGAAATCAAAAGAAAGCTGGAGTAGCAATTCTCATATCAGACAAAATAGACTTTAAAATAAAGACTATTACAAGAGACAAAGAAGAGTACTGCATAATGGTCAAGGGATCAATCCAAGAAGAAGATATAACAATTGTAAATATTTATGCACCCAACAGAGGACCACCTCAATACATAAGGCAAATGTTAACAGCCATAAAAGGGGAAATTGACAGTAACACAATACTAGAAGGGGACTTTAACACCCCACTTTCACCAATGGACAGATTATCCAAAGTGAAAATAAATAAGGAAACACAAGTTTTAAATGACACATTAAACAAGATGGACTTAATTGATATTTATAGGACATTCCTTCTGAAAATGACAAAAGACACTTTCTTCTCAAGTGCTTATGGAAGATTCTCCAGGACAGACCATATCTCGGGTCACAAATCAAGCCTTGGTAAATTTAAGAAAATTGAAATCATATCAAGTATCATTTCCGATCATAGCACTATGAAACTAGATATCAATTACAGGAAAAAAACTGTAAAAAATACAAACACATGGAGGCTAAAGAGTATGTTACTAAATAACCAAGAGATCACTGAAGAAATCAAAGAAGAAATCAAAACATACCTAGAAACAAATGACAATGAAAACACGACTACCCAAAACCTATGGGATGCAGAAAAAGCAGTTCTAAGAGGGAAGTTTATAGCAATACAATCCTACCTCAAGAAACAAGAAACATCTCAAATAAACCACCTAACTTTACACCTAAAGCAATTAGAGAAAGAAGAACAAAAAACTCCCAAAGGTAGCAGAAGGAAAGAACTCATAAAGATCAGATCAGAAATAAATGAAAAAGAAATGAAGGAAACAATAGCAAAGATCAATAAAACTAAAAGCTGGTTCTTTGAGAAGATAAACAAAATTGATAAACCATTAGCCAGACTCAGGAAGAAAAAAAGGGAGAAGACTTAAATCAATAGAATTGGAAATGAAAAAGGAGAAGCAACAATTGACACTGCAGAAATACAAAGGATCATGAGAGATTACTACAAGCAGCTATATGTCAATAAAATGGACAATCTGGAAGAAATGGACAAGTTCATATAAAAGTACAACCTTCCAAGACTGAACCAGGAAGAAATAGAAAATATAAACAGACAAATCACAAGCACTGAAATTGAAACTGTGATTAAAAATCTTCCAACAAACAAAAGCCCAGGACCAGATGGCTTCACAGGCAAATTCTATAAAACATTTAGAGAAGAGCTAACACCTATCCTCCTCAAAATCTTCCAAAATATAGCAGAGGGAGGAACACTCCCAAACTCATTCTATGAGGCCACCATCACCCTGATACCAAAACCAGACAAGGACGTCACAAAGAAAGAAAACTACAGGCCAATATCAAAAATCCTGATGCAAAAATCCTCAACAAAATACTATCAAACAGAATCCAACAGCACATTAAAAGGATCATACACCATGATCACGTGGGGTTTATCCCAGGAATGCAAGGATTCTTCAATATATGCAAATCAATCAATGTGATACACCATATTAACAAATTGAAGGAGAAAAACCATATGATCATCTCAAGAGATGCAGAAAAATCTTTTGACAAAATTCAACACCAATTTATGATAAAAACTCTCCAGAAAGTAGGCATAAAGAGAACCTAACTAAACATAATAAAGGCCATATATGACAAACCCACAGCCAACATTGTTCTCAATGGTGAAAAACTGAAACCATTTCCACTAAGATCAGGAACAAGACAAGGTTGCCCACTCTCACCACTATTATTCAATATGGTTTTGGAAGTTTTAGCCACAGCAATCAGAAAAGAAAAAGAAATAAAAGGAATCCAAATAGGAAAAGAAGAAGTAAAGCTATCACTGTTTGCAGATGACATGATACTATACATAGAGAATCCTAAAGATGCTACCAGAAAACTACTAGAGCTAATCAATGAATTTGGTAAAGTGGCAGGTTACAAAATTAATGCACACAGATCTCTTGCATTCCTATACACTAATGATGAAAAGTCTGAAAGAGAAATTAAGGAAACATTCCCATTTACCATTGCAGCAAAAAGAATAAAGTACCTAGGAATAAACCTACCTAAGGAGACAAAAGACCTATATGCAGAAAACTATAAGACACTGATGAAAGAAATTAAAGATGATACAAACAGATGGAGAGATATACCATGTTCTTGGATTGGAAGAATCAATATTGTGAAAATGACTCTACTACCCAAAGCAATCTACAGATTCAATGCAATCCCTGTCAAACTACCAATGGCATTTTTCACAGAACTAGAACAAAATATTTCACAATTTGTATGGAAACACAAAAGACCCCAAATAGTCAAAGCAATCTTGAGAATGAAAAATGGAGCTGGAGGAATCAGGCTCCCTGACTTCAGACTATACTACAAGGCTACAGTAATCAAGACAGTATGGTACTGGCACAAAAACAGAAATATAGATCAATGGAACAGGATAGACAGCCCAGAGATAAAGCCACACACATATGGTCACCTTATCTTTGATAAAGGAGGGAAGGATATACAGTGGAGAAAAGACAGCCTCTTCAATAAGTGGTGCTGGGAAAACTGGAGAGCTATGTGTAAAAGAATGAAATTAGAACACTCCCTAACACTGTGTACAGCAATAAACTCAAAATGGATTAAAGACCTAAATGTAAGGCCAGACACTATAACACTCTTAGAGGAAAACATAGGCAGGACAATCTATGACATAAATCACAGCAAGATCCTTTTTGACCCACCTCCTAGAGAAATGGAAGTAAAAACAAAAATAAATAAATGGGACCTAATGAAACTTAAACCTTTTGCATAGCAAAGGAAACCATAAACAAGATGAAAAGACAATGCTCAGAATGGGAGAAAATATTTGAAAACAAAGCAACTGACAATGGATTAATCTCCAAAATATAAAAGCAGCTCATGCAACTCAATATCAAAAAATCAAACAACCCAATCCAAAAATGGGCAGAAGACCTAAATAGACATTTCTCCAAAGATATACAGATTGCCAACAAACACATGAAAGGATGCTCAACATCACTAATCATTAGAGAAATGCAAATCAAAACTACAATGAGGGGCTTCCCTGGTGGTGCAGTGGTTGAGAATCCGCCTGCCAATGCAAGGGACACGGGTTCGTGCCCCAGTCCAGGAAGATCCCACATGCCGCGGAGCGGCTGGGCCCGTGAGCCATGGCCGCTGAGCCTGTGCGTCCAGAGCCTGTGTTCCACAACGGGAGAGGCCACAACAGTGAGAGGCCTGCGTACTGCAAAAAAAAAAAAAAACTACAATGAGGTATCACCTCACTCTGGTCAGAATGGTCATCATCAAAAAATCTAGAAACAATAAATTCTGGAGAGGGTGTGGAGAAAAGAGAACCCTCTTGCACTGTTGGTAGGATTGTAAATTGATATAGCCACTATGGAGAACAGTATGGAGGTTCCTTAAAAAATTAAAAATAGAACTACCATAAGACCCAGCAATCCCACTACTGGGCATATATCCTGAGAAAACCATAATTCAAAAAGAGACATGTATCACAATGTTCATTGCAGCACTATTTACAATAGCTAGGACGTGGAAGCAACCTAAATGTCCACCGACAGATGAATGGATAAAGAAGATGTGGCAAATATATACAATGGAATATCACTCAGCCATAAAAAGAAATGAAACTGAGTGAGGTAGATGGACCTACAGTCTGTCATACAGAGTGAAGTAAGTCAGAAAGAGAAAAACAAATACCATATGCTAACACATATATATGGAATCTAAAAAAAAAAGGTTCTGACAAACCTAGGGGCAGGACAGGAATAAAGATACAGACGTAGAGAATGGGCTTGAGGTCATGCGGAGGGGGAAGGGTAAGCTGGGATGAAGTGAGAGAGTAGCACTGACATATATACACTACCAAATGTAAAATAGATAGCTAGTGGGAAGCAGCCGCATAGCACAGGGAGATCAGTTCAGTGCTTTTTGACCACCTACAGAAGTGGGTTAGGGAGGTTGGGAGGGAGGCTCAAGAGGGAGGGCATATGGGGATACATGTGTACATGTGGCTGATTCACTTTGTTGTGCAGCGGAGACTGCCACAACATTGTGGGGCAATTATACTCCAGTGAAGATATTAAAAGTAAAATTAAGGTATTATTTTTATCCAATGAAATTTACACATTTAAAAATACTACGTGAGCTTTTTATATTAAAAAAAAACCCCTTTTTATTTTAGAACAGTTTTAAATTTACAGGAAAATTGCAAAATAGTACAGAGAGTTCCCATACCCTCTGTACCCAGTTTCTCCTATTATTAACATCTTAAATTAGCAGGTACTTTTGTTGCAATCAATGGACCAATACTGACTTTTTAAAAAAATTTAATTTATTTACTTTTGGCTATGTTGGGTCTTTGTTGCTGCGTGTGGGCTTTCTCTAGTTGTGGCGAGTGGGGGCTATTCTTCCTGGCAGTGAGCGGGCTTCTCATTGCAGTTCCTTCTCTTGTTGCAGAGCACAGGCTCTAGGCACGTGGACTCCAGTAGTTGCAGCACGTGGGCTCTACAGTGCAGGCTCAGTAGTTGTGGTGCACGGGCTTAGCTGCTCCGCAGCATGTGGGATCTTCCCAGACCAGGGCTTGAACCCGTGTCCCCTGAATTAGCAGGCAGATTCTTAACCACTGCACCACCAGGAAAGCCCTATTGACATATTATTAACTAAAGTCCATACTTTATGCAGATTTTTTGACTTTTACCTTATATCCTTTTTCTTTTCCAGTATACCATATTACATTTAGTTATCATGTCTCCTTAGGCGCCCCTTGACGATGAAAGATGTTCAGACTTTCCTTGTTTTTGATGTTTTTGACAGTTTTGAGGAGTACTGGCTAGGTATTTTGTAGAATGTCCCTCCTTGGGATTTTTCTGAGGTTTTTCTCATAATTAGACAGTGCTTATGGGTTTTGGGGATGAAGGCCATAGAGGTAAAGTGCCATTTTTATCACATCATATCAAGGGTATATACTATCCATGTGACTTATCACTGCTGGTGTTGACCTTGATCAGCTGGCTGAGGTTGTGACTGTCAGTTTCTGTACTTAGAGTTACTCTCCCCTCCCCCTTTTCTGACTGTATTCTTTGGAGGGTCATATGCATAGTCCATACTTAAGTGGGGGGGAGATGCTCCACCTCCTTGAGGAAGAAATATTTGCATATATTATTTGGACTGCCACATGAAGAATTTGTCTCTTTTCTCCTACTTATCTATTTGTTCAATATTTATTTATATCAGTACAGCCTAATAAAAATTTATTTTATTTGGGGGTTATAATCCAATATTAGTATAAAGTACTCTGTTGCTTAAACTGTCCCAGTTTTGCCCATTGGGAGATCATTCAGATTGGTTCTTGTGTCCTTTTGACATGTTCCCATTATTTTTCTTACCTTCT
Organism: Kogia breviceps; assembly: GCF_026419965.1. Classification (NCBI taxonomy): domain Eukaryota; kingdom Metazoa; phylum Chordata; class Mammalia; order Artiodactyla; family Physeteridae; genus Kogia; species Kogia breviceps. Next base: position 171,546,938 of record NC_081310.1, on the reverse strand, counting down.
CTCTCTCCATCTCTCTCTCTCAGCTCTTCTCCACTTTCTGTTACTACAAGATACCCCAGGCTCATCTTGTATTTTCCTGCCCCAGCCCTAGAATTTACCATTTCTCCAAGGAGCCCTAGTTCTTTTGTTGGGGATTGGTATTTAGAAACCAAGACCTGGGTAATAAATTCATACTGATACAAAACAAGCAAGCAACCAACCAAATAAATAAAGTGGGAGAGAAGGGAAAAGTCTCCCTTACAGTAGAATGCCAACTAAAAAGTACAGAGGGAATGATAGAGTAAGAAATTTGACACTTTGCAATAATTGGCTCAGGTAAAAATCATTAATGGATCTAAAAATCTTTCATTGGGGATCAAGATCAGAGTACCTCCCCACAGATCACCTACTAAATATAAAGGGAGAAAAATCCTTTACAGTGAGGGAAACTGGTGGATTCCATCTTAACTGAGTGATCAAAGTAAACATCACCAATGGTAGGAAAAAGTAACAACAGGGTCTTGTGATGTGAGGCCAGAGAAGAACACAACTGGACTTATAGTTCTGCCAAGAACAGATCCTCTGAATCTAACCATGAGGAGGCATCAGATGTTCTATAAAACAATTGCTCTGGGCTCTTCAAAAATGTCAAGTGTTGTGAGACTAAGAAAGGCTGAAGGACCATTCCCAACTAAAGGAAACAAAATTAACATGACAACTAAATGCAATGCATACTCATGTTTTGGATCCTGGATTGGAAATTTGATTGTTATTGTTGTTATAAAGGTAAATTATTGAGACAACAGGAGAAATTAGAATATGGACCATCTTTTAGATGCATCAATGGTATATATTTCCTCGGTCGTAAGAAATACATGCATAAGTATTTAGGAGTGAAGGGCTATAATGTCTGCAACTTGCCCTTAAATGGTTCAGCAAAAATAACAACAATAATAATATGTTGAATTTTATGGAGAGAAAGAGCTATCACAGCTGTGGTAAAATGCTAAACAATAGATGAGTGTTTGTTAGACTAACATTGCAAATTTCTATGGGTTTGAAAAATTTCAAAATAAATGTTTAAAATTTATTTATTTTACAGTGGTCAACTGTGCCAAATACTGCTGACAGGTCAAATAAGACAAGCCTGGAGAAGTGGTCACTGGCTTTAGCAACATGGCGGCCACTAGTGACCTGCGGCCACGATCAATCTTGGAGAAATGGGGCAGATATTCAATTGGCAGCATCCGGGAAGAGAACGTAAACTGAAGGAGTAAAGAAAGCAACTTGAAATATGGTTTTTTTTTGGTGGGGGGGGGTATGCAGGCCTCTCACTGTTGTGGCCTATCCCGTTGAGGAGCACAGGCTCAGTGGCCATGGCTCACGGGCCCAGCCGCTCCGTGGCATGTGGGATCTTCCCGGACCGGGGCACGAACCCGTGTCCCCTGCATCGGCAGGTGGATCCTCAACCATTGCGCCACCAGGGAAGCCCGAAATATGTTTTAAAAGAATTTTTTTTAGCATGCTTAGGGTAGGACTAAAGGAAACCATTAGTGTGCTTTCATTCCTTTCATTTCATTATGTTCTAATCATGAACTAGTATCTATGACTATTTAAACCAATCTGGCCTGGATTTAGTCCCAGAACTGAGTAAAATATTTTTCATTGATCCCGAGTCTTTTACTCACTTCAAGGGCTCTGAATTCAAAGTCAACTTCGTGTTAAAAGCTCTTATGGTCTTCTCCAGCGTTGGCTGGACACTGCCTCTGGGAGAGTCCTCTGAAGCCCCCTGGCTGTATCTTGCCACCCGGTTTCTGGCCGCTCCCCTCTCTTAGTTCACAAGGAAACTGACAAAGTACCTTGTAGTCCCCACAGCATCTGGACCAAAACCCCATTCTCCACAGTGGATTCCCTCCAATCCCTCAACATCCACTCTGGTTAGCTACTTCTTCAGCTCTCTTTATTGGCATGAATTAGTTCAAGATTTCACCTTTCCTATTCATTGTTGAAATTTGCATCTCCTTCTGTATCATTGGATACAACTTCTTTTTGGTACAGAGTCTAGAATTTCCAAATTTTAAGTTCATATCTAACTATTGCTTCTGAGGAATATAATCTTCCAACCATACCATTTCAAATATACCTGTTAACCCAAACTAACAATAACAAAGTACTACAGTGATGTCTTCACATCCCAGCTTGTCAAACAAGCTTTCCTTTCAATCCCAGGAATTGATTATAGTTCTTCTGGTAGAATTTACTGCAAGGAACCATGGCCTTCCTAAATACAGTCTCCAAATCTTTATGGTTTTGCTAACTATGATTAGAAAATGCCAAGAAAGACCCCAGATGCACTAGCTTCTCAAGTAATCTTACCAGTTTCAAAGGTCATGAATTAAAAATATCAACTCATTTTTTCCTTGCAATAGACCTGCCAAGTTGTTTTATTGTCCCCACTTTACAGATGAGAAAATAGAGACTCAGAGAGTCTAAACCTTCCTAGACCCAAAGGATTGAGGAGGTAGGATTTAAAATCTGTGCTTTTTCTTTTTCATGTCAAGCTACCTTCAGAAAAAGACTTTGCTTCCTCCAGTTGCCCCAAGGAATAAGAACTCAGGCTGCCAAACATTTTGCTGATTTTTTTTAACATTTTATTAAAGACCGATATATGAACTCACCATATGTAAGAGGGAAGTTACATAGAGGTTGCGTGTGAAGCTAATGTTTATAAATTGAATCACATTGTAAATGTATTGGCTATTTAAATAATTCCTGAAGCAAATCATTTTGTGTTTGTGACTCTGGATTTTCATCTATTTATCATGTTTGCCTGCTGCAGAAATTACCTGTTCTCCACTATCCCAAAGTGGATACAGAGAGCATCACTCAGAAGCAGGGAATAGAATTTTATTTTGAGGGAGGATCACTAGCCCCACAGAAAGCACTCAAGAGAGCAGGCAAATGAAGCCCAGTTCACAAGCAGCTTTAGTCGAGCATGGTTTGTGTATATAATATATTCTCTTTGAATATATCTTTGGCAGGGAGAGAGGCTCACAGAAACAGTGATGGAGACAAAAGGGCAGGAAAAGAGAGAGAAGTATGAAAACAAAGAAAGAGAATGACGTAGAAGGAATAAGAAACAAGGAGGATAAGAGGCTGAAAGACAGAGATGAGAGAGTCAGGGATGGAGATGTTAGCTGAAAATTGTGATTGGAGAGAAAAGAAGAGCATGAGGAAAGGGAAGAGTAAGGATCCAGGGAAGAAAGAGGGCAGGAGAGGAAAAGAGTGCTCAGGTAACCTAGCTGCCCGGTTCCCGTTCCCTGCAGTCAACCTTCTGCAAGAACCCTCTGTTCCAGAGTCCTGTGCCCTCCAGCTTCAGCTGTTCAACCTCCCCTATGAGCCTGGTTTCAGGGCACAGCTGGCCTGGAATCCCCTCCCTGACCCAGTTCTTCCTTGGCCTGAGGTTTTCATGCCAGGGCTTTGTAGCTGCTGTCCACTTCCATCCCTGGGAGGGTTTCTCACACAGAAAGTCTGCAACCTATCCCTAAGGCCTGAGACCTCCAGGCCTGTGGGTAGAACCAGACAAGAGAAGACCTGGAGAGCTCATCTTCAGGCCTCTGATGGGCAGCTTTGTGGCACAAATCTTTTCTGTGCAGCTCTGGAGGCCAGAAATATGACCAATGATTAGGGGCCACAGAGAGATATTTCATTATAAGAAAGACCCTTCCAATCAACCTGCCGCTAGATGGAATCCACTGTCTCAGGAAGGGCTGAGTTCCCCGTCACAGGAGGTATGTAACTATGCAAGCAGAAGCTGGATACCAAACCTACCTGTGATTGAGTCGAATGACCCAAGATCTCCTCTGTGACTCTGATTTCTTCTAAAGCCTTTGAAAAATAGCTTTAAAGTCCATCATTATCCATGAAATCTTGCCCTATTTATGTAATTAGAAAAATCCGTCCTTCACCTCAAGTTCAAGGAACAAGTTAATCCAAGTCTCTATTCATAGGATCACCAATTCTGAACCATTGAGTTTTGAGTTAGTGGGGTTTCCCAGGGGAATTCAAATGTTCCACCCAGGAGACATGGAAAAGAAGGTTCGCGCCTTCCCTTGGAACACAGCCCAAGGAAAGAAGAGGAGATGGCAGGCAGGATGCTGCTTCCTATGCATTCCAATAGGCCCACTGCTTCGCAGAATCTCAGTGTTCCAGCCCAGGAACAGTTGGTGGAGAGGAATTTCAGGAAAGGAGCGAAGCAGAACTGCCAGTTACTCAGACATCCGGCGCTGGGAGGGCGATTTCTCCAAGGACTGTGCCAAGGCCAAGGTTACCCTGACCCTTCCAGGAGGCTTTAGTCAAATGTCATCGCTTCCAGAAGTCTGTCCTGACCCCTCCTCCTCTGCACCCCAGCACCAGGAGCTCCTTGCTCACCTAAAAATGCTTTAACCCTGGGTGGTTTGTGTCTCTCTCCTCACTACGCTGGGACAGGAGCCATGTGGGAGGCATTTAATACATGGGATGGAATCATTGCATGAGGTTACAGGAGACCAAAGGCAGCAGTAGTGACCCTCTTCTTCTGGTTCCTTGGGTGCTCTGAGTACTTTCAGGTATGACCAGTTTGGGCTTAATTTTAGGTCTTTGCTTTCTCCCCACCACTCCTGACTCAGCAGCCTTATTTACCCCATTGCTGGGTGCCTGGCTCTCGTTTTCAGAGCTGCCATATGTCCCATTCACATCCACTGGCTTAGATAACGCTTCCCCTGTGGGTCCAGCCTCCTTGGGATTTGCCCTGCCCCTGTGCGCCCTAAAGGAGAGTTCTCTCCTCATCCCAGGCTCTGGCCTCTCACTCTTGAACAGTTCCGTTTGTGTCAGACCCTGGGCCAGCCCAGCTCCTCTCCCTCTGTGCCCCAACCATCGGGGCACACTGAGAATTCCCTGATGGCAGAGACTGTGTCTCATCCTGATTTGGATCCCTGACCCCTATAACAGTTGCCAGCAGCCAGGAGGTGCTCAGTAAAAAAAAAAAAACCATCAAATTAAAATTGAACAGAAAAACAAGGGAAAGTAAATACTTTCTTCTGTAATTTGAGATTTTAGCAAGGAGGGCTTAGGAAAAGATTTATTGGTTACCCCTTCTGTCTCTCTTTCCTGCACAATAATTGACTAGTTCTCATCATTATTTCTTAAAATGGCCCTTGGGCGTTGCCCAGCAGAAGCCCTGGTCCAGCTGGATACAGCTGCTGTTGCATAGGGCAGCATTGCCATGCTATTGCATCTGCTTTTGAGGGTCCCTCTCTGGGATTGCCCCAAAGTACCCCCTTAATTGTAGGCACCATTGGCTGGCAATATCCAGCCACCACCCTGCCTTTCAGAGCTCTCACTGCATCTAGGTGTTAAGGGAGCGGGGTGGAGGGAGCTTGATACCCTGTTATTTATTTGGCCTGCAAACATGATTCTACTCTAAATCCGATTTCCTTCTGCTAGATGCACCCCCCCCCACGAATGGGCAGGAGGTTTCTGCGTTGCTGCTCATCACATTGAATTTGGCCAGCTTCAGAAATACCCCACAACAGATGCCTTCTTGCTAAGTCACCAGGTCTTTTGCCATCACAGCCTTTCCAATGAGCATCACTGGGTTTATCCTGTTCAGTAGTCCTCTCACTTCCCCATGTAAAACAAAATCCATACAATCCCTGTGGGGACTGGTTTGGATGATGTTAAATAGCCTTCCATCACTGCCATCACTGACTTCCAGCCCCTTTTTCAATGCACAGGTCCATTAGGACAGAATAATACATTGCAGTTAAGTTCAGCTCGAGAAATGTCTGTTGAGTACCTACTATATGCCAAACCCGGTGCCCAGAGCTGGATGTCAAGCTTATTTAGTAGCTGACTTTTCTGTGACTTGTATTGCAGAGTCTAGGAGCTAGATTAAAGCAGCATTAAACAGAGAGTGAGTGCGAATGAAGTCCATCTAGGACTTGGAATTATTAGGGTCATCACTCTAGGTTGTTTTTTTAATTTTTTCGTTACGCGGGCCTCTCACTGTTGTGACCTCTCCCGTTGTGGAGCACAGGCTCCGGACGCGCAGGCTCAGTGGCCACGGCTCACGGGCCCAGCCGCTCTGCGGCATGTGGGATCCTCCCAGACCGGGGCACGAATCCGTGTCCCCTGCATCGGCAGGCGGACCCCCAACCACTGCACCACCAGGGAAGCCCCACTCTAGGTTTTTATTCAACGAAAACACTTTATACTAGGCCTTGTGCTGGGTGCTAGGGAAATAAAGATGAATATGATAATCCCTGTTCTCAAGGAACTCACAATCTGGAGGTAGGGGAGACGGATACATAACGAGAGGATTACAGTATCGTGTGATGTGTGCTGTGAGAGGAAAATGTGGGGTCGGGGGGACCCCACCCGACACAGACTAAGGAGGCATGACCGGTATGAGAGAAGGCTCCCCCAGTCTATGTGATGTGTGAGCTGAATCTTGAGGGATGAATTAGCGCTTGCCAAGGGGGTATAGGTGGTAATGTCAAGGCAGCACGTGCAAAATCGCAAAGATGTGAGGAAGCCGGCCCGTTCAGGAATGCTAATTACTTCAGCTTCAAAGAGAAGGAAGAGTAAGAGATGCGTCTGGAGAGGAAGACAAGGGCAAAATTATCAGGAGTTTCTTAGGTTAACTAAGGAATCAGGCTATTGTCCTAACACACTGGAGTCCAGATCAGTTAGAAAGCTTCTGTAATAATGCTGAACAGAAATGATAGAACCAAACAAAGGGAGTAGCTATGAGAATAGAGATAAGGTTGGTTCTAAGACATCTTTTGAAGATTAAAGCTACAGGATTTGATGATGCATTGAAAATGGGAGGGGAAACAGATAAGGATAAAATCAAAGGTTGCACCTGTGTTTCTGGCTTAAGTGAAGGGTAGATTACAAAGAGCTAATAATATAATGGTAACAATAACAATAGTATTTAAAAAGAATAACTAATGTGGGAGACTTGGGAGTGGAGTTTTTAAAAGTCCTAAATAAAGGGAAGAAGCAAGGATTAAGCAATGGGAAAAAAGAAACATGGAAGACAAAAAGAAAAAAGAAAATTCAATTGAAAAATTAGAGATGTTTCCAAAGATGCATATAGAATATCTATACCAGAAGAGATAATCAAAGACATAATTGTGAAAAAAGAAGAGAAAAATAAAAAGCAAAGCTTTCTGAGGCGAAATTAAAGGCGAATATATAAATCAAAAAGGTTCACCAAGGTATGATAAAAATAAACAAAATTTATTGAATATTTAGAAATGTATTTAGGAATATTGAAATCTCTCACCATAGTTGTATTTCTGATTATTTACTCTCATATTTCTGAGAGCTTTTGCTCTATATCTTGGATGCAAAATTATCTTGTGCCTAAGCATGCTTGAAATTATACTTTCATTTTAAACTGTGCATTCTGTCAATAAAACCCAAGTTTTTCAGAACTTCTTAGCACGTGTTAACAGAGGACACCACAATTTCACTAGCTCTTGGTCCCACCCACTCATGTAGGCTCTGTAGACTTCCTCACAGTCCCTCTCTGTTATATTTACGAGTACTCAGGGGACAGGGGTTCATATAGATGCTCATTAACAAGTTCCCTCCCCTGGACTGCCCCCTCTGCCCCACCAGTCATCCACTTGTGAGCTCCAAATCTTCTAGTACCATAATTTTTCATGAGAATTCTGAGGACTGACATGTCTACCTGGTGTTACTGCCCTTCTTCTAGGTTCATGAATGATATTGCTCTATGGTCTACTTTTCTTATGGTGTCTATGTCTGTTTTTGGTATTTGGATAATGTTGACTTCATAGAATGATTTGGGAGGTGTTCCTCCTGCCTTGATTATTTTCAGTTTGTGTAGAATTTTGTTTGATAGAATCCATCATTGAGGCCATCCAGGACTGGAGTTTTCTTTGTAAGAAGATTTTGAAATTATGAATTCTATTTCTTATACAAATATATATATATGACAATTCAGATTTTCTATTTATTCTTCAGTCACTTTAAAATTGTGTCTTTCAATAAAATCACCTCAATGTTCATAGCAGCATTGTTTACAGTAGCCAAGATATGGAAGCAATCTAAGTGTCCATCAACAGATGAATGGATAAAGATGTGGTGATATATACAGTGGAATACTACTCAGCCATAAAAAGAATGAAATTTTGCCATTTGCAACAACGTGAAAGGACCTGGGGGGAATTATGCTAAGTGAAATAAGTCAGAGAAAGACAAATACTGTATAGTGTCACTTATATGTGGAATCTAAAAAAGTCAAGAAACTAATGAATATTACAAAAAAGAAACAGACTCACAGATAAAGAGAACAAACTAGTGGTTACCAGTGGGGAGAGGGAAGGGTGGGGAGAGGCGCTATAGGGGTAGGGGATTAAGAAGTACAAACTATTGTGTATAAAATAAGCTATAAAGATATATTGTACAACACAGGGAATATAGCCAATATTTTATACTAACTATAAATGGAGCATGACCTTTAAAATTTGTGAATCACTATATTGTACACCTATAACATATAATATTGTAATCAATTATCTGTTGATTTTAAAAAATCTTAAAAAAAACAAAAGGGGAAATATTATGAAAAAAATAAAAATTAAAATGAATCTTTTGAGAAATATGCTCAATTCATCTAAGTTGTTGAATTTATTGTTATGACATCATTGAAATTCCTTCTTCTCCCTTAACATCTGTAGGGTCTGCAGGATGTCTTCTTTCTTTCATGATATTCATAAGTTGTGTCTTTGCTCTTTTATTCTTTATTAGTCTAGCTAGAGGTTTATCAATTTTGTTCAACTTTTTAAATAACCAGCTTTTGGTTTCATTAATTTTCTCTATTGTTTATTTTCTATTTTATTCATGTCCACTCTTTCCTTTCCCTACTTCTGCTTGTCTTAGGTTTAATTTCTATTTCTTCTTCTAGCTTCTTAGGTTGAAATTAGGTAACTGGGATGATATCTTTCCTCCTTTCTAATAAGAGCATTTAAAGTTATAAGTATCTCTCTAGGTACATCTTTAGCTGCATCCCACCCATTTTAATGTGTCATGTTTTCATTTTCATTCAGTTCAAAATATTTTCTAATTTTCTTTGTAATTTCTTCTTTGACTCATGCATTATTTAGTAGTGCATTGTTTAATTTCCATATATTTGAAGAGTTTCTAGGTACTTTTTTTTTCTTGGTTTCTAATTGAATTGTGCTTTGTTTAGAAAATATACTCTGTATGATTCAAACTTTTTAAATGTATTGAGACTTCTTTTTATAGCCCAATATATAATGTATCTTGTTACACATGCATTTCTCCTGTTCTTGGTAGCATTTTCTATAAATGCCAAAAGTCAATTTGTCTGATAGTGCTGTTCAGGTCTACTGTATGCTCGTTTATGTTCTCACTATTCGTTATATCAATTAGTGGGAGAGGAGGATTGAAATCTCCAACTACATTTGTGGTTTTATCTAGTTCTCCTTTAAGTTTTGTCAGTTTTTGTTTTATATTTTGAAGCATTGTTATTAGGTGCCTTTAGGATTGTTATGTCTTCTTGATGAATTGATCTTTTTATCTTTGAATATTCCTAATACTATTTCTTCCGAAACATACTTTGATACTAATATATCTATTCCATCTTTTTGATTAATGTTTGCATGGTAAATCTGTTTGCATCCTTTCAGTTTTAATGTATTTGATTTATATTTAAAGTGGATTTCCTATAGGCATCATATAATTGAGTCTTACTTTTTTTACCCAGTATGATGATCCCTGCCTTTTAATGTTTAAACTATTTAAACTTTTATGTAATTATTGATATGATTAGATTTAAGTCTACAGCCTTGCTGTTTGTTTTATATTTGCCCCATCCACTCTTTGTTCCTTTTATCCTCTTCCCCTGCCTTCTTTTGGACTTTGTTTTTTTTTGTTTGTTTGTTTGTTTGTTTTTTTCAGTACGCTGGCATCTCACTGTTCTGGCCTCTCCCATTGTGGAGCACAGGCTCCGGACACACAGGCTCAGCGGCCATGGCTCATGGGCCTAGCCACTCCACGGCATGTGGGATCTTCCCAGACCGGGGCACGAACCCGTGTCCCCTGCATTGGCAGGCAGACGCTCAACCACTGCGCCACCAGGGAAGCCCTGGACTTAGTATTTTTTAATATTCCAATAATACCATCAGCTTGTTAGTTATACCTATTTGTTTAACTTTATAATGGTTGCTCTAAGGTTTACAGTACACAATAATTTACCTTTCAATAATACTATATCATTTTAGATGTACTATAGAAACGTTATGACAGCATATTTTCACTTCATTATGTTTCTGTATATGCAATAAGTCCCATAATACATTGTATTATTTTTCCCTTAAACAGGCAATTATCTTTTAAAGAAATTTAAAAGTGATAGAAAAAGTGTTTTATATTTACTGATGTATTTACTCTTTCTAGCACTCTTTATTCTTTTGTGTATATTCATGTTTTCATCTGGTCTCATTTTCCTTTAGCTTCAAGAACTTTTAAAAATATGCTGGCAACAAATTCTGTCAGTTTTTATCTAAAAAATCCTTTATTTCACCTGTTTTTTTGAAAGTTATTTTCACCAGATATGGAATTCTAAGTTGATAAGTTTGACTGGTTAGTTGATCACTTAAAGATGTCATTCCATTGTCTTCTGGTTAGTTTCTGAAAAGAAGTTTGTGGATATTCTTATATGAGTTCACTTATATGTAATGTGTTTTTATACTCTGAGTGCTTTAAAAATTTTTCTCTTTATTACTCTCTTCAGCAATTTGATTATGATGTGCCTTGGCATGTTCATCCTACTTAAGGCTCATTGAGTTTCTTGGATCTGTAGTTTGGAAAATTTTGACAATTATTTTTTCAAATATTTTCCTTCAAACATTCCTTCCCCCACCTTTTCTGAGACTCTCATTACATGAATGTTAATTTCATCTTGTCCCACAGGTCATTAAGCCTTTGTTCAATTTTTTTTCAGTCTTTTTTCTTTTTATGCTTCTATCTGGATAGTTTCTATTGCTATGTCTTCAAGTTCACTGATGTGTTCTTCTGTAGTGTCTAATTTGTTGCTAATCCCATTCAGTGAATATTTCATTTTAGATATTGTATTTTTAATTTCTAGAAGTTCCATTTGGTTCTTTTTATTTAAAAAATCTTTTATTTACCTCCTCATTCTATTCATATTTTTCTTTAAATCTTTTAGCACATGCAGAAATTTATAGCTGTTTAAAAATTCTTGTCTACTAATTCCATTATGTCTGTCACTTCCAGTTTTATTTTATATGGTTGATTTTCTCCTGGTTATGGGTCACATTATCCAGCTTCTTAGATTATCTAATAATTTTTTATTGCATGCTGAAAATTGTGAGTATTATGTTGTTGGATTCCGAATTTTTGTGTCTTCCCTCAAGGAATGTAAACTTTGTTGTGACAGGCAGATAAGTTTTTTTGCAAACCAGCTTGACTCTTTCAAGGTTGAAGCTTTGTTAGGACAGGTCTATAATAGACTTTACTCTAGGGTTAATTTAACCCTATTACTAAAGCAAGCCTTTCTGGTGTCTCTATTGAATACCTGAAATATTTATAGCGCTTCTTGATCTTGAAAGGTCAGAACTCTAACTTATCCTAGCCCTGCATGAGTTCTGAGAATTGTTCAGTTTAAGACCCTTGGTCATTCTTTGCCCAGCTTTGGGTAGCTGAGGATTCAGCAACAGATTTAAAGGGAATTCCATGCAAATTCCTGGAGTGTTTTTAATGTGCAGCATCCTCTTTTCTAGTATTCTTCCCTGAAAATTATAATTACTTAGCATCTCTCTCTCTCTCTCTCTGATGTCTGTCTATTCAACTCAGCAAGATTTGTGTTCCCTTTCATGGAACCATGATCCAGAAAACAGCTCCAGGCAGAAATATGGAGTAACTGTCACACTTACTTGTTTGTTACAGTGGAAGGGAAGTCTGATCCCAGTTCCTCCATCATGACCATAGGTGGAAGTTCCACTGTTTCTCTTCCTGACATCCATGGGATACAACCATGCATTTATTTGTTAAGCTCCCCTGTTTTTGCTGTGCACTAATGACATTATGATGGAGCCCTTTCAATGCCAAATTTCACTTCTATCTTAGATTACTGTAACAGAGTTTTAAATGCCTATTCTCTCTAACTACAGACTTACTCACTCCATACTGCTACCAGAGTAATATTTCCCAAACACCAACCCAATTGCATGGTACCAAATGCAAAGTAGAGGTGAATGAATAACTCTCTTCATCTTTTGTGTTACACTCTGTTATAGGGATCTCAAGGACATACAGCTGCTTGCTTGCTTTCTTTCCTTCTTTCTTACTTTCACCACTTTTTTTGGAAAGTAATCATTTAAATATTTAATTACAATTTCAATGCTTTCCACAAGATTTATATTAGAAGAATAACACAGAATGGACCCAAAGGCAAATCCCAATAATAGATGCCACACTGTCCTAAGAATTGCTTCACCTCTAGTGACTAAGATTTCTTTCCCAGGTTACACACATTGCACTTGGTTTCTTTATTCCTAAGGATGAGCCTTCTAAAATCTCAGGCAAAGAGACTTTAGGCACAGGAAGACCCATCATATCATAAGACATACTGAGCCATATCTCAACCCCTGCAGTGGACATAACTTGAGTTGTCTCCCAAGAGACACTTCAGCCTCTGTTCACATAGATTTCTGGTATCCAAAAAGAAACACTCAGAGATTTCTGAGCCTTACTCAGGCTAAAACTGGGATTCCCTCTACATAAAACAAGACTCTTTTTCTTGTTTAATTCTTCATTGTTCTGACTTATGCCTTGCCTGATTAATATTGTGATCCCTGATTTCTTTTTTGTTTGCCTGTGCATTTGCTCATCCCTTTAAAAAATTATTTTTCCTAACTTTGTTTTAGTTGATTGTCCTATAAGTAGAATGTAGTTGAATTTTCTAAAATCTGAGAGTCTTTATATTTTAATAGGGGAATTTAATACATTTATACAAATTGTTATACTAGTTGTTTTGTTTTTCTTGTCATCTTGTATTACCTATCTTTCTTTCTTACCTGTCTATTGGTGGATGAATTCTAGTTTCTTTGCATTTATTTTCTCTAATGCATTAGAAGATAAATGTTGGCTCTAATTCCACTATTCCTGATTTAATATTTTCTGAAAATAACTCTTAATTTACATTCTTCTCATTGTCATATTGGAATCTTTGAGATATTTTTATTTAAGATAAATAGTTAAATATACTTTAATGTTCTCTTCTTCCAACTTCATGCTTTATCATTTTCTTTAAACTAGGGTTTTAGAAATGATTATTGTATTATATTATTCTCTTTTTACATCATGTAAAACTTCTAGAAAAGCTCAAAGTGGCTGGCTTAGTTGGAAAGTACATTCTTTTTGTCTTTCTCTCTTTCCTCTTTCTTCTTTCCTGGAATGAGGACATGATGGCTGTAGCTCTAGCATCCTTCTTGTGACCATGAGATGACTTTGAGGATGGAAGCCACACTAAAGATGATGGAACAGAAAAATGGAAGGAGCCTGGGTACCTGAAGATACTGTGGTCCTACTGCTGAATTACTTATCAGCAAGCTTCATGTTACATGAAAGAAAAATAAACCTCTATTTTATTTAAGCTACTCCTCTTTGGGGCCTCTCTTATCAGCAGCTAAACACAGGGAGGACATTTCATATTGAGAAAACAGCAAGAGCAAAAACAAGGAGGTATGAAAATGTAGCAAGGTCAGTGAATAACAAGAAGTCCATTCCATTGTGTTTGGAATCCAGGATATATGGTAAGATATAGTTATAGAGGATGTCAAAAACATAGGTAGGAGGGCATGTCCCAAATATATTCCCTTCCAAGAAGCAGGATAAAATCTCAATCACTTTATCTGGCATTCAAAGCCCTTCACCACTTGGTCCCGACTCTTCCAGACTTATGGGCCACTTCTCATGTACCCGGCATTCTAGACATGTGGAATTACTTGCCACTGGTGGAATTCATGAATTTTTCACCTTTGTGTCTTTGTACCTGCTTTTCCCTTTCCCCACCTCTCTGTCTGACAAATGTGTGCTCAGCACTTTCGACAAAGCCCAAGATTATCCCTGCCCCACTAGTCTGGCTGCAGTGTCTCCTCTGACTCCCCACAGCTTTCCATTACTACCTCTTTGAGAGATCTTATACTCTACTCAGGGACTTACTTATCTACCTCTACTCTGAGATCACACGCTTCTAAAGGGTAAAAACTCTCTTGTATTTAATTACTCTGCTCATGAGAGAGCAGACTGCCTACTACATGCCAAATTCTCAATAGGTAATTGCACATCAGGAAAAAGATGGAGAGAACCAATGGGATGAAGAGCTTTGATGCTAGGTTAAGGAATTCAGACTTCATCCTGCAAGCCCTGGAAGGCAGCAGAATGGAATGGGAGGCATCTATGTGGTTTTGGACTTTTTGCTCCCATGGCCAGTAGGAGAGAGAGAGACTGGAAACCAGGGGAAAAGCCCAGAAGGGGGAAAACTTGTCAAAAGGAGCTGCTGGAGCCGCTCCCATCAAAGGCCCCTGCCCTGTCCTGAAACGGTTAAGGTGGCCAAGACACACGTCTCTGCAGAGGAGAAATTTCCCTGTCCTTGCCTAAGTGAATGGCTGGGATTAAAGTGACAGCCCACCTTAGTGATGGCGGCATAATTGGTTGTTCAGCTCTGTCCTTGTCAGAGCTCTGACAGTTCTACAGATGTCCTGCCCGGCTCTCCAAAGGTTAGCCTCAGCTGGTGCGGCTGTTCATTAATCATTCCTCCCTGACAGGCCTCCGTGCAGCCCACAGCTGCCACACTGGCCCCAGCAGTCCCCGCCCCACCCAACCAGGCTGGAGGCAGCCCTGACTCCCAGGGGCTGGTCCCTACATAGGGAGATAGGTGGTCTGTGTCCCCTCCACCCCACCTGCTACTACTGCTGAATGAGAAATACTGATAAGGTAATGTCCCTGGGTTCTTCTTTCCCAGTACTAGGGTCTGAATCACCTTACAAGCTATCCTGACATCCTTGACTTTATCTATTCCTCTCCTCCACCCTCACAGAAGCTTCTTACTGAGCTGAGGGCAACCCTAGCCCAAGAATTCCAGAAAGATGAGAAAGCCAGTGGGTTCCGGACCACTCATGCTGGGAGGACACAGAGCCTGGCTTAGGGCCTGAATCCTGAGCAGAGTGTGCATCCAAGCTGTGAATGCCAGAAACTGCAAAAGGTGCTCATGAACCACCATTTATGACCCCAGACAGAACATGTGTATTTGTGTATAGGCTGATTCTAGCACCCAGAATATTAAGGAAAAGACTATCCTTCTGGTCTTTGAAGCAGAATAAACTGGAATTAGGCTGGGGAATCTGATTTCCTGGGTTCCAAAGCAACCAGCTCCTCTCCTTGGCCCTCTCCCTTTCTCTTTCCCTACCAAAGTCAACATGATGGATGGAGCCAAGGATGGTGGATAGGATTCTAGTCAGAGCAGAGAGGCTGAAGGAGGGGTTGACAGTACAGGCACGGGGAGAATAGAGACCAGAGGACAGGGCCTGGGTTGGGACAGAGCAGAAATTGCAGTCAGGGTCAGGAAATGTGGTCAGCATGAAGGGTGAAGTCAGAGTTGGGACAATGTGGAAAGGGCTGATTAGAAAAATCATTTGCCCATCCCAAGACGAAGAGTGTAAAATGCCTCTCTGGGCATCTGCTCTCAGGCTCCAAAATTCCTCAAGACCTCCTCCACTTTCCTTTCTCTTTCCCCTTTTAGTTCTTCTTGATTTTATAGGCCCTAATTCCTGCACTGTGCCTCATCTCTCCCTCTTTCCTTTGCCACCTTGTTTTTGATGCCCTCAGTGCATCAGACTTTGCTCCCAGCCAACCAGACCCAGGATTGGGAATTCCACCACCGTTCCCTGGCCAGCCTTCCTTCAAGAGGAAGAGCATGTTCCCGAGGCCTGGGGCTCAGCCACGGGCTGCCAGTCGGCATGTGCACAATGCAGGAGTCATCATTTCCACCCATTGATTAGCTGTCCATCCACGAAGTTTCCAGAGGAGCAAACAAGGACACCGAGAGATTAGCATTCAGCTCGTCTTTTGGATTCTAAAACACAAACACCTGCATTTCACATCCAAACATCCTACACACAGTCAGTCCAGAAACCGAGAGAGTAGAAGCCAAGCTCCCTCAAACTCACTTCCGGAGAAACGAGAGACTTTCCCAAATGCTTCCTCATGACCTTACCTGGCATGCTTTCACATACGTCATTCTGCTACATCTTCCCTATCTCCAAACTTTAGGCCATGGCTAAGCTTGCACAGGTGCCAGGCAGCCAGGACTACAGTCAGCCCCAGCTGGGCTGGGCTTAATCACAGACAGAGAAATGAGTGGCTGCCCAACAACCAGCCCTGGGGGCTGAGAGTCAAGGACGTGGCAAAGCCATGGTCATGCTGAGCTTGATTGAGGCCACACAGGGACTGACCAGTGGATTTCGCCACCCAACAGCCCTTCAGAGGAAGTCTTTTCTGCATTCCCCCACCGATGTTGGAGGAGAGGAAAAAAGAAAATTGCAAAGCCAGTTGGAAAACCTTCCTACTTTGTCTTTAGTATTAAAGAAATGCAAAGGTGATGAATTAGGCAAATTGGTTGATGTCAAGTTGTATCCATCAGAATGATTCAGGGCCTGCAATGAGTAATAGTAATGGGGAATAGCTGTTACTAAGAGTAACCAGATTAGCATTATCGAAAAAGACAAAGGAAAAGCAGGAAGCCAGCGGGCACCCCATCCCCGAGCCAGACCCTCGGTCTGCACATCCTGCCTTCCACGGAGCCCACCCTGAACTGAGGGACTGCTCCTCTCCTGCAGGATTCCAGGTTGGGCAGGAGCTTCCACACGATCAAAGAATGTTCACACCCACGTTCTTATTTGATCGCATTCTAAGCAGGTCCGTGGCACTGACTCCATCTCACAGGAGGGATATGGAAGCTCAGGGAAGTGGAAACATTTGCCCAGTAAGTACCAGAATCTAGCTTTAAACTCAGGATTTGGGAATCTGAATACAGGACCCAAGTCCCTGTATTTTCCACAGAAACTCTGTTTATAAAAATTATCTGCTTTTCTCTCTAGCCGTTAGCAGTGAAAAGTAGGAATTAGATTGATGTATGGAGAAAGAAAGGGGAGAATGCAAAAGAAGACCTCCAGGGGCGGATCACAGTTTTCCATAGACAACTCCCTTCAGGCCCTGCCCACGTTCAGAAGGGTTCTGAAGCCAGGCACCTGGGTTTGATGGACAAACTTCAGAGACTGGACCTCTCCGGCCTTTTGAGTTTAAGGAGTCCTGCTGTGTTCCATGTGACCCCAACACAGCAGGTGGCAATTGACTGGCCCAGGGCAGCCCCTAAGCCATCAGGGGCTGCTGGTCCTCAGGATAGCCACAAAAACTGGCTGGAGCCAGACTCCTTTTGTATCAGGAACTTGAACAGGAAACTAAGGAAGAGGATGCTGGCTGCTGGCAGGGTCACACACGGCGAGTAGCTGGGTGTATTCATTTCCTAGGGAAGCTGTAACAAAGTACCACAAACTGGGTGTCTTAAAACAACCGAAATGTATTCTCTCACAGTTCTGGAGGCTAGAAGTCCAAAATCAAGGTGTCAGCAGGGCCAGGCTCCCGTGGATGGCTTGGAGGAAGAATTCTTCCACGCTTCCTCGCTGCCTGCGGCTGCTGGTGATCTAGCATTCCCTGACTTCTGACTGCGTCACTCTGATCTCTGTCTCCATCTTCACATGGCCTCCATGTGTTCTGTGTGTCACTGTGACTCTTCTTATAAGGACACCAGGGATTAAATTTAGGGCCCAACCAAATTCAGCATGACCTCGTTTTCCCTTAATTACAGCAGTAAAGACTCTATTTCCAAATTAGGGCATATTCATCGATACTGGGTGTTAAGACATCGACATACATTTTGGGTGGACACAATCCAACCCACAACACTGGGCCATAATGATATGACAGAGAAGGTCCATGGACACCTTTCTCCATGGCCCCCAGAGGCACCCTCAACTTACAGCTCCCTCCCCATCCAGCTGCAGGGAGGCTGAGCCATCAGCAGTGGGTCCCCGCAAGAATCCTACTTTTGTGCCACATCTTCTTTATCCATTCATCTGTCGATGGACACTTAGGTTGCTTCCATGTCCTCCTATTGTAAATAGAGCTGCAATGAACATTTTGGTACATGACTCTTTTTGAATTATGGTTTTCTCAGGATATATGCCCAGTAGTGGGATTGCAGGGTCATATGGTAGTTCTATTTATAGTTTTTTAAGCAACCCCCATACTGCTCTCCATAGTGGCTGTATCAATTTACATTCTCACCAACAGTGCAAGAATATTACTCAGCCATAAAAAGAAACGAAACTGAGTTATTTGTAGTGAGGTGGATGGACCTAGAGAGTCTGTCAGACAGAGTGAAGTAAGTCAGAAAGAGAAAAATAAATACCGTATGCTAACACATATATATGGAATCTAAGAAAAAAAAAAAGGTCATGAAGAACCTAGGGGTAAGACAGGAATAAAGACACAGACCTACTAGAGCATGGCCTTGAGGATATGGGGAGGGGGAAGGGTAAGCTGTGACAAAGTGAGAGAGTGGCATGGACATATATACACTACCAAACGTAGGGTGGATAGCTAGTGGGAAGCAGCCGCATAGCACAGGGAGATCAGCTCTGTGGTTTGTGACCACCTAGAGGGGTGGGATAGGGAGGGTGGGAGGGAGATGCAAGAGGGAGGAGATATGGGGATATAAGTATATGTATAACTGATTCACTTTGTTATAAAGCAGAAACTAACACACCATTGTAAAGCAATTATACTCTAATAAAGACGTTAAAATAAATAAAATAATGAAAGTATGTCTGAATGGAAAAAAAAAAAAAAGAATCCTACTTTTGAGTCCATACATCCCACGGCAGGTTTCCTCCCAACACTTCCCTCTGTGTTTGTGATGACTTGATGAGAGTTATTCCTTGCCACTGAAATGAGTCATAAATAAAACTGAGACTAATATTTTTTTCCCATAAATTTGCTTCATTTTATGATTAAAACCCTAAAAGGATTAAGATGCTTCGGAGATTCCTTTTGTTGGGAAGCGGTACATTTCTCCTTTGTGCTGGCCCAGCCTCATCATTGTGATAAGTTTTTTTGCTGAAACAGCCCCCTCCTGTCACTGGGATAAACTGAGGATGCCCAAGACACCCCGAGGAAGCCTGGCTTAGAATCACTGGTGCATTCCTAAGAAGGCTTAGGTTAGACCCTAACCTAAGAAATCAGACCAGGAAACACAGCATTCTTGGAGCAAGCCAGGAAAAAGCCGCCTGCCTCCAGTGGAGCTGGCCTGCCTGAGTCATCGCTGTGTGGGAAGGGACTGCAGCCAGCTGTGCCACCGGCTGGGGTTTGAATTTCTCTGCAAAGTCACACCTCATGTAAGTCGAACAGCCCCAAGGAGACGGCCGGGGTCAGGATGGCAGCTCTGCTCTCTCTCCCCCTCCTCTCCTCCCTCGGCAGAGAGCTCTCACAGCGATTCGCACAGCCCTCCCTGTGAAGAGTTCTCCGGAGGGGCAGAGGCCCTGAGGATGGTGCCAGCTGTACACATCCTGACCATAGGCGAGGAGATGGAGACACAGGAGGCCCTTGTGCTCGGAAATGATCAGCTGCCATGGCTGTGCTAATTAGAGAAAGGCATTTATGTATAAGTGTGTCAATTGAGAAGATCAAGGAGAGTTAGAATTCCACAGCTTCGAGGCTCCCCAAACCCCTCTATCTGGTCCATCCCCAATTTCATGAGGCTGTCCCAGCCCAGTTGAGCCCCCCAGAGGACCCCCAACCTCCTGGAAATATTCCAGATGCAACATTTGAGGTAACCCCAGCTCATTGCCCCTCGTACCAGCTCGGTGCTTTTGTGGACAAACATGCACAAATCACAGCGCTTTACTCCTTTACGACATACAACGTTGATGTACAAATCACGAATATGGAGCAATAGGGAAATCTGAGGAGCCAGCTGGAAAGCTGTTAAGCTCTGGGCCTCCCTTGTAATTTAATGGTCCTGCTAATCCTCATTTGTACCCTCATCATCCCTGCCTCCCTTTAAGAGGCCTAATCCTGAACCCAGGCAGCAGGAACTTAAACTCTAGCCAGTGCCTGGGACTCAGCACCAGCATCGTTGGTGAGTCAGACCTCAACCCTCTTTCCTGGTTTTCAGCTGAGCACATGCTTTGCTTCTTGGGCTTGAGTTGCTTACATTGTCTTGTCGACCATATTAAAACCTCTTGGACTGGGGTCCAGCGTGTTTTTCTTCTCTCTCCCAGGGACTGTGGTCCTAGGGAAACTCAGATCGGAGGTCACGTGACAACAAACCTCCCTTGTACTTACAGAGAGGGTCAGGAGGGGCAGGGAGGACGGCCAGTCCTGCTGCAGGGACCCAGAGTACACTCTGTCACACCCAAAGCAAAACATTGCATCGTATATGACCAACACAGGGGTGAGTTGTCCCTGTTGCCCATTTTGGACCTTGCCCTCAAAACAATCCAGCACTGAACACTCAACAGCTGGTTGTCAGAACATTTCCTAGGGTGGGAATAAACATAAAGCCCGATGCTGTCAGTCCAAGGTTTCTGAACTTAGAAGGACCCATAAAAGCATCCAGTTCAATGTGCCATTTTACAGATGAGAAAACTGAGACCTCCAACTCTGGACAGGGCAGCAAGGTAAGATCAGAGGCAGAAACATATTCATCAATGACATTTGTTGAGAGCTACTCTTGACTAAGCATTAGAGATACAGCCTCTGCTCTCAAGGAGCACAACATCTAGAGGAAGACAGACCAAGTGCAAAAATGAAATCCAGTTGAGGAAGCAGCAGCATGGCGGACAGTACATGATGGACTGTGGGAGTGAGAACAGAGCCCTCTAGCTCTCTAGGGTGCCAGGAAAAGTTGACTGGGGGCCAAGGAAATGTGGTTTGCCCCTTTGAGATAGTATTTGCCCAGCTAGAGGTGTGAATCCAGTGCATTTCACCTTTTCATTTCTAATATTAAACCAAACTAAATATGGTAACAGATTGAACCAGGGAACTAGTTACGAAAGTTGCATATTACACAGTCTAAAATTGATGGCATATAAATAAGAAATGGCTTTATTTTTCTCTAACTATTGTCTTTAAACTTACTCTTTCTGATTCCCCCTACCTGTCCCCTGACACTATCTCAGGTAGAACTCAGAGCTGTCTTCTCCCTTATAGTCATGAGAATATTCTCTGTTTGGTAATTAAGACTTATTTTCAGGTATTAAAAAGTCCAAAGCTATCCAAATCAAAACCAGCCAAACTGAAACTTCAATCTTGCATATGCCTCAAAGCAACTTCCTTTTGTCGAGCTCAGGACTCATCCCTGGGTCTGAGAAGAGGGTGTGGTCTACTGACTATGGAGAAGGCGTGTGGTCTCCTGGCCATGGAGAAAAGGTGTGGTCCACTGACCATGGAGAAGGGGTGTGGTCCACTGACCATGGAGAAGGGGTATGGTCCACTAGCCATGGAGAAGGGGTGTTGTGTCTTCTTCCCCTTGCTTCTTTCATGCTCTTCCCCTTCTCATTCTCATCTCTCTGCTTCTTTTGGTTACTCTAGAATTAGGACAGAGATTAGAAGGAAAGAGAAGTCTCTAACCTAACTGGTCCTATACTTTCCTCTCAGGCAATGCTGTTGGCATTGATGCTCTTGATGTGACAGGTCTTCAAATACTGGATCTCTCATTGGGAGGTTCCTTCTGGGATCTCTATCCTGAAAAGTCTCTTGACACGAGCAGTGTGCCCTCTGGCTTGACCTCTTGTACTTCTCCTCCAACCCCAGGACCTCTACTGATGGAGTTGCCTTGCCTAGAAGGCAGACCGTCTTTACCACCAATGTTACCTAAGCCAGGTTATCCTCCACAGCACCCACTTCCCTCATGATACCTGTGTGCTCTTGCCACGTTAAACAGTGCTGTGCAGGCTGGCCACCCGTTGTCCTACCTTTGGCCTCACAAATGATTCCACACACCACTTGCCTTCAGAATTCTCTAGGCGCCAGTTTCCATATATTCCAGGGGATGCATTCCAAGCTCTCCAAAGCTCTCCCACTGTGCTCCCCTCCAGGGCATCACCGGCTAGTCTTGGAAACTTCTGTGGCTCAGCAGTTATCCAGCTGTTGTGGGAAATGTCCATGTGCACTATTGCTGGCACCTCAGGCCCTGAGAAATTCTCTTGGAATTGCTGTCACTTGGTTCTGGGTAGGAGGATATCCCCTTATCTTCACCACAGAGAGGAGACTGGCACAGCTCTCCTCCCTAAGCCAACAGCTCACTATTCTTCCAAATTCCCTCCTTCAATGAGCTCTAGTTCTTCTGTCTACATGGGCTGAAGATGGATGATGGGGAAAAGACTGGGGACCAGTTCTGCTCTCTTTCTGGAAGCCTCCAGAGAGGGCATCTGGCAGCTACAGTCTCCATCTTTGGTACTTTTGCCAACATTTCAAGACAGCAGATGTTGCCTTGAAAGCAAATTCAACATTGTATTTTACTTACATTATTGCTTTTGTAGATGAGGATAATGTGTTTCATTCCCAGACTTTAGAAATCATCTAACCTTATGTTGCGGATGAGAGCCTGAAGTCCAGAAAGGGGAAGGACTTGACAAAGCGTGAGTCAGGGCAGATCTGGGACCAACCCCAGAGGCCCTGCCCTGAGAGTTCTGGGCTCCACCCCATGCTTTTCCCTGGCTCATTGCCACCAGACCAGTGAATCATCGTTCTGTGGAAAGCATGCCCAGGACAATCCCCTGGTTACTGAAAGTCAAGATGTCTGGAAGAGCCCAGGGCCTGGAGCTGTGGTGCTGACTCAGGACAGAAGGCAGGGAGTGGATCTCTGGCTTCAGGAGAGAGAGCAAAAAGCTAATGCCAGGCGGGTCAAGAGCCCTTAAGGGGAAATGTGACAGTAATTAAGGAGAAAGCCGGCCTTCTTGTGCCGGGTCATGAGCACCCCCCATAGTCTCTGTCGAGGTCACTTGAAGCGGAAGACTGTATCCGGCCAGACACTGGATGCACAAGCCCAGGGAAGTGTTCAGAACAGCTTTATTTAATTCCCTGTCCATATGGAAATGCCCTCCACTGAACGGTTTGGAAGCCACAATTGCATTAGCTGTCTGGAGCTCCCATAAGCTCAATCAAGCCATAATCAAGGATCATCCATGATTGTCCATTATCTGCCTCTCAGCCAGAGAGGCACGTTCTTGGGGGAAAGTGATCAGAGAGCTGCGTTCCTGGCACTAATTACATGCTAGCCTGCATCTGCGTCCCTCCAGCGTCTGTCGCAAGCCGTCGTGGACGGCCCCAGGATGCTTCTGTGCAGGTGACCCTGAGCAGGCTCAGAGCCCAGAATAGAGTCCATGCAGATCGGTCTGAAGACAGCTTCCCAGGCAGACAAGGTCTCGCTAGTTTAAATGCGGCTGTATGTTTTACATTGAAAACACCCCCGGGGGCTCAGGAAAGGGCTACTGCTGGGTCAGCAGATAATTCACGGCAGGAGCCCAGAGAACATCTGGAGATGCAGCATAAACAGCCAGATGGGCACCTCGTGAGAACGGCCAGGATGGAGAGGAGGCAAGCGTCAGAGGCACCAGCAGGCCCCCACTGAACAGAAGGGCATCCTTTGGGGATGGGGAGCTGGGGGGGAACGGAGGACAAGCCTGCCACCACCTGACTTCAGCTCATTCTAGCAACAGTCTCACTGTCCACATCATGTGTCCTCAGCTCCAGCCAAATGGGCTCCTCTGGTCCTGCACTTTCCTTCTCTCCGTCTGGTGGCTTCCTTGCCCTCAACAGTGCACATCCAAACTTTATTTGGACCTCATTTCCAGGACCAGCTTCTAATGCCATCCACGTCTGCCTGAAAGCCTCCAAGATCACCCAAAGCCTGATGTGACCTCTTCCTCTATTCATTGCCCCGGTGCTGTCTCATCCTGCCTCCCAGCGCTTAGCCTGGGCTGCAGCCATGCATCGCATGAACTGAGAACTTGAGAACAGGAGCTGTCCCCAGCTTTATTTTTCCTTTAAGAAATGTGAAAAATCACACAAAAGGACAGGGGATAATAAGACCACCCCCTGGATACCCCCTCACCAGGGCAAATGATTGTTCCATTTTTATTACATTTGCTTCACTTTTGTTTTTGAAGGCTGAAAATGTTGTAGATAAAGTTGAGGTCACCCTAGCATAGTTGTGAGAGAATATAAAGCTCATAAACGGCTCTGGAGCTTGAGTCTCTGGGTTCAAATGCCAGTTCTGCCACTTATAATCCAGGTGACCATGGGCAAGTTACTTCACCCTCCGTGCCTCAGTTTCCACATCTGTAAAATGGCTGTGGAACATTGTAGTAAAAATGTTCAATAAGGTAATACATGTAAGGATCTTAGAACAGCGCCTGCCTGGCACTTCGCCCTCCATAAATGCTAAATTGTCTTCCACCCCCGGACCTATTTCTCTGTGCTCCTTTCCTACCATCCAAGATTCAACCACATCACGGATCGAAGATATATGCTTTCAGTCTCTGCTTCGTACTTTTACTTCCATATGTATATATAGATGAAAAAATATCTAGTGTTCTTTTGTTTGTGCTATTTAAGTTACATAGTGGTCCTTTGAGTTGCAAACACAGAAAGCCCAACTCTGACTTAAACGTTAAGGAGAATTTACTAGCTCCCACAGCTGAAAAGTTTAGTGGCAAGGAGGATTGCCAGGTTGATTTATCAGCTCAACAACGTCCTTAAGGACCCCACTTCCTTTGCCTCCTGGTTCTTCCTTCCCTGGCATCAGTTTCAGCCCAGGGCCAGCTCCTCCTTGGGGCTGTAATATGACTGCCAGCCACCCCAGGACTGCATGCCTCCTTGTTCCCATCCAGGGAAAGAGAGAATCAGTCAGGAAATGCTCTAAGAAGAGAGAGGAAGCTTCTTCCCCAGAAGCCCCAACAAGTTTCTCTTCACTTCTCATGGCTAAAATGGTCCATGTAACCATCCCTGAATCAGACACCGTGGCCAGGGGGTGGGATTCTATCGGTCAGCTTTGGACTGCTTCACATCCCCCATTGTAAGAGGAGGCTAGAGTCGGCCCCTTCCAAAGCACACATGCTGCACAGGTTGCTGTGGAAACCCGCAGAAAACTATATCAAGAGAAGGGAATCGATGCTGGCGAGGCAGAAAAGGACTCTACAAGTGGTATCTACCACTTATTAGCCAAATGTATATTGTTCTGCATCTTGCTTTTCTCATTCAATGTTTTGCTTTTGAAGTCTGTCCATTTGGTATAGAGAGACCTAGTTTATTCCTTTAAGTGAGGAATATTATTCTTTCATGTGAATAAGCCCCATTACTTGGCCATTTTCCTATTGATGGATTTTTAATTGCTTTCATTGCAAACAAGGCTGCAGTGAATATCTGTGCGTGTGTCTTCTTATGGACCACCTCAATCATCTTCCTGTTTGCCTCTGGCTCCTTCTCCAGGCATCAAGCCCATGGGAGACCTTGACAAGTATTTATGGAATGAATGAATGAATGAATGAGTGAATGCTCCTTCCCTCCCACAGCTATCAGCTATTTAAATAGTCATTACAGGACGCTGGTCATGGAACCCTACAATGTTAGAGTTCAAATGGGGTCCCTAATTTCACAGAGGAGCAGACAAAGGCTCAGAGAAGGAAATGGCGGTCCTGAAGACACCCCATACTGTCTGGGGCAGAACTTGGACTTGAACCCAAGGCCACTAACTGCAGACTGGGTTCTTCACTGCACTCCATTGTGTCCCACTGTATTGCTCTGGGCTGGTCCTCCATTGCTCCTTTATTCAACTTCTTTTAGTCCTATGATCTATTCCACAAATTCACCTGTGAGTTACCTGCAGCCTTGCATTTGCTCTCCCACTGATGGGTGTGCAAGCTCCCTTGGGCAAGGCTCAGGTGTGATACTTCTCTATTAGCCAAGAGCAAGGCAGTGTCCAAATATGCTCCAGGATTACTTCAACAAAGCCCCTCCTGAAGGGCAATGGCCAGAGTCACAGAACCTCTGGTAGGAGTTGCTGCCAAAGATCTTCTAGCCCAGTTCCCTGGCAAGTATCACTGCACATGCTTTCCAGCTCCTTCTTGGCCTCTCTGGTGCTAAGGCACTTACAACCTCCCTTGGTAGCCACCGTGTTTTGGGAAGCTGTGTTTGAAAGCTCCACCTGCCTCTAACACCTGTCCGGGGCTATCACCCTGCCTTCTAGAGCCACTGAGACTAAAGCCCAATCCATTTTTATGTGTCAGTTTTTCAAATACCTAAAGGAGCCTGAGTCCATTATTCTTCAGGGGAAAAAAATCACCAGCTTCCAAATGCAACCTGCATAGAGTGGTTTATATACACACACATACACACACATGCAAACACACACACACACACACACACACACACACACACACATCCTGGCTGCTCCCACCCCTCCCCTGCCACTTTGTTTGTACCATGTTCCTGATAGGATGCAGGCACCAGGACAGTACTCCCTCCCAATGGCCTGAGTAGCTTGTACTCATCCTTAAATATCAGCCTAAATATCACTTCTTTTGGGGAGACTTCCTTGAACTCGCAAATCTGGGTTAGGTGCTCTTGTAGGTGTCCTCCCAGCATCCCGCAGTTCCCTATCCCAGCAACCATCCCCCAAGATCACACAGCCTGTATTCTCATATGTACCTGACGAGACCATGCGCACTGCTTTATCCCCGGAGCCCAGAGCACTGCCTGACAACTCAAAGGCACTCCATGCATATTTATTAAACAAATTAACGAGTAAGATAATTTTAAAATAGAAGAGAAAATGAAAGAATGGAAAAATAAAGAAGTCATTTTTAAAGTCAGGTAGGGGGATAAAGAATAAAAAGGAAAAGAAAAAAGTACGGTTTGATTCATGAAAAGTAAAGGAATGGTCCCTTCCTGCCTCCAACCTCAGTGCCTATTCATGCAGCCTAAAACGCTCTTGGCTTCAATGCCCTCCATGGTCTCTCATATTGTCAGCTGCTCCTGAACTTACAGGCAACTCACTCCTGGAGGCCTTTCACTGAAACAGCTGGTCTCTCCATTTGTTGTTGGGAAAACCAAAGCAAGGGCAAGACAAAGAGCAGGGTGAGAGGTGTGGTGGTATGCCCGGGGTACAGGAAGCCACAAGATAACAGGGAGCACTGATCTGGAGCATTGATTTGACTTGAAGATTTGGATGGGGAGTAGGGGCAACAATATAAAACATCTTTTAATATAAAAATAAAATTAGATGTATTATATAGAGAGTAGAATGCAAAATCTGGATTCCTTTCAAAGATAAAACGTAAGACCTCAAGGAAATTTCACTGTTGTATAAGATGAAACCATTATTCATTCATTTGTTCATTCAGTTCTTTCAGTGAAATTCCTCTATGCCAGGCTCTGAAGATACAACAGTAAATGAAACAAATAAAAATCATTGCCTTCATGGAGCCTAACTTCTAGCAATGGGAGATAGACAACAAACAAAATGAGAAAAATACATGGTTATGTTAGGTGGCAGTAAGTGGTGTGAAGAAAAATAAGACAGAAAAGGAAAGGGAATAGGCACGTGGGCAGGAATGTGTGAATGAGTGTGCATGGGAAAATGACATTTGGGAAAGATCCAAGGAAGGAAGGAAAGCACAGAAGGCATGGGAGTAAGCTACAAGGGAGGAGCCCCTTAAACCTATTAAGTTTGAGGGTCCTGAGGGAAATCCAAGTGGGATCCAGAAAAAGTAAAAAAAATATGGAGTTCAGGAAACAAGTTTGGGTTGAGTTTGAGATAGAAATGTGTAGCTGTCAGCAGAGAGGAGACAATTAAATGACAAGAGTGGGTGAAACTTCTAAAAGAATCCAGGGCATGAGTTAAGAACTGGCAACCCGTGGATGGGGTCTGGCACATGCATATGTTTTGTTGGGTCTAATAACTGGCTTGAATATAGGGGTTAAGAGCTTAGGTTCTGGAATCAGACTACCCAGATTCCAGGTCCTGCACAACATTTACCAGTCATGTGACTTTGAGCAAGTTGCTTAACTCCTCTGTGCCTCAATTTACCTATCTGTAATAATAGTACATGTCATGTAGATTTGTTGTGAGGATTCAATTAGTAAATTCATGTAAAGTGATTAGAAAAGAGTCTGGATCTACAAATGTTAGCTCCTGCTACTATGAATATGATTGCAGTTGTGATTATTAGGTACTTACCTTGGAGCAAATGCTTTCCAGTTTACCCAGTTCCTGCAGGACCATTTCATTTATTTGAATGACTTGCCTGGTCCTTGTCAGCATCTGAGTTTGTGAACACTGGCGTGGAAAGAGGACAAGGACAGAAATTGAGGGTTGAATGTAATTTATGGGGCTAAAGACAAAAGCCTTTTTCCAACATTTAGACCTTTAATACATTTAGAAATGTGTTGGTATACAGTGTGAGGCAGGGATCCAACTTAATGTTTTTCCCAAAAAGCAAGCAAGTTATCCTAATATCACATGCTGAATCATCTGTGTTTCTCCACTGTTTTAAATGTCACATTTGTAATATCCACATATTTTTCATATACTTAAGCCCACAGTTGGATTTTCTATTCAGTTCCATTGATCTGTTTATGGGATGCTGTAAGAGCAGTACAACTCCAAGAGGACAGGGATGTTCTTTTATACCATTATTGTATTTACAGTGTTAGAATAGCACCTAGCACATAGTAGGTACACAAATACTTACTGAAATGGTGACTAAATAAATGAATTGGTTATTGAACTTTTGTAATTAAAAAAAAATCTAGTTGGAAAAGTCCAACCTTTTAAACTCTATTTTACAAAACACCCAGAGCTTGACTCATTCCTTTATTTCCCCCAGAGGAACCCAGAGTGAGGAAGGGGAGTCAGCAAGAGATGAAGCTGGAGGGGTAGCAAGGAATGAGCCAGGAAGGGTCTTGTACCCAAGCCAAGAAGACTAGATTCCACTCTGAAAGCCATCAAAAGGTTGTAGGCAGAACAGAAATGGTCAGACAGATGATTTTGGTAGTTCTCTCTTTGGACCCTGGGGTGGGTTGAATTTGAGAACATAAGTCTGGAGATTTAGGCTTGCAAATAATTGCAAAGAGGAAGAAATGAACTTGAGAGCTATTTATTGGGTAGGATCGACAGGCTACAACCTAATCTGATTTGGGCAGTGGAGGTGAGGTTGAAGGAGACGAAGATGCTCTCCAAGGCTTGAGTGACTCTGGGAAGAGTGGTGCCCTTTATCCATTAGGGACTAGAGGAGGATTGGATGGGGGGGTAAATTCATCATTCAGTTGTAGACTTGAGTTTGGGGTGCTTGTGGATCCTGTTTAGAACACATTTGGGTCTGGAATGAAGATGAGAGATGTGGAGACAAAGGTTTTCAGGCTATTAGAGAATGAAATCTCAGGTGAGGTGAGGTGATGAGGAGGAAACTGAAGCTGAGTTTAAATAACTTTCCCAGTCACAGAGCGAGTAAGACATAGGTCTGTTTCATTGCAAAGTTCATGCTCTTAACCACTAGGGCTAGTCTTTTGCTGAAGGCAGTATCCCTAAAGACCTACTGTCACCCACATCCTGGCCTGCAGTTGCTATCTGACTCAAGTCCCGAAGTCTCCCTACAGGTTCCTGTATGATCCAGATCAAGTCACCCTTAAGCAGGTTGGGCCTCTGTGGGCTCTGGGGGCACAAAATCTCGTGAGAAGGGGGCAGACACCCCGAAGCATCATCCTACTCTTCCAGTGACCCACAGCTGCCTGCCTCACAAATGTTAGAAAACCAACCCTGAGCATCCAACTTACTCTCTCTTGCATTATATTTAATAGATGCAAATGCATGATTAATATTTTCCTCCACTGATTCTGATTTCATTCTGTTAGTGATTATACTGATGGCAACACTAGAGGGGATTAAAAATCCTGTTTAATTCACGTTAGATTTTTTTTTAAACTTTGCTGATAAATTTTAAATGTCAAGTGCTCTGGCATCTTCTACAAGATGCAGAGGCCAAATGAGGAGGCCAACAGTAGTAGCAGGAGCTTGGAAATAGCTCAGACAAAGTAGGAACTCAACTGGATGACCCATATTCCACATGAACTGTGAAAACAGAGCACTGAGCTTGACCTGGGATGAGAGATCAGCTACCAGTGGCTCCCAAAGTCCTACTATGAACTGTGTCTTTTCCACTTAATGATTCACAATAATGAAGGCACTAGGGAGACCTTGCAATTTGAAGAAACTCCTTAGGGAAATCTTTCGTTAAGGCAATACCCTTGGTTGATCTCTTTATAAATTCAGTGTGTTTTTTTAAAAATGGAGTGAAGCAGTGCAGTTAAATAAAACCCAGGATTTTCTCACTTCTACACCCCTTCCTTTCCACCCCAAATTCTATTTGGTTTTCAACACATGACGAAAGTGCTATGAGAAGAATCTAGGTCCTCTGGGCACTCCCCAGATCCCTATTCTGGAGGCTGTATTACTGAGGGTTTATATAGCAAATTAATATCTTGGAAATGAGTTTGTTTTTGTTTTTTAGCTTGTCCACAAATCCAGGGCGCTGCTCCTATTTATTGTACTGATGACTTAGCTGGAACCCAGTTTCACTAATTCAGACATGGTGCGGGTGGGAGCCAGAAAAAGTGTATCTGAATTAGTGAAGTCCCGCCTCAAAATTTCCCCTGCCTCTTTCAGCCTCTGGGATATCCTTGCTGGTCTCGAGAGGCTTTCTCCTACCTGTTCTCCATATCCACGACTTGTGAGGCCATGGGCAACCACTTGAGGGGTGAAGTGGTTCTGTTCATTGTCACTAACAAAGCTCTGGGGCTAAAATCCCCATAATCAGGCCTTGACCCCTCCTCACTATCAAGGATCTCCCCCTCCCCTGAAGACCACGAGCCCTTCGTCAGAAGCACTTACCCCATTAGCATTTGCCCTGATTTCTTCATATTTAGTATCACAATTAATTGTGTACAACAATTATGTACAATGTCTAGTCTCCACTATTGTACTGAAAGTCCCTTAGGGCAAGAGAGTGTTTGCTCCTCCCTTCCCTGCTTTTCATACAACATCCCACCCATCACCACATTTTGCTACTTGGAACTTCTTTCAGGGTGCAACACAATCACCCATGTAGATTAAACAAACAAGCAAATATGATCAAACTTCACCCCAGAGCACTGAGCACCTCCCCTGGTGAGACTGGGCACCATTCTTACAGACAGCGCCCCAGGTGATTCTGATGTAACCTCTAAGAACCTCTGCCCTAGGGCATGTTGGGCTCAGAGGGAGAGAAGAGGGAAACAGAAAAAAGAAGACACATAAAAAGATCGGAATTACTCTTAACCTCCACATGCTCCCAATTCTATTTCATGCACCTGTCCTTCATCAGGTACAAGATCTGCTTCTTCTCTTGCCAATCAACCACTCATGCTCTACAAAGTTCTGAAAATATCTTTTAAAGACACAAATTGGAATATGTCATTGCCTTGCTTAAACCCACCCAATGGTTTCCAATGCATTTAGAATGAAATCTCCTTACCACAGCCTTACCGCTTAGCTGGCCCCTGCCCATGTCAACTTCTTCACACACCATTCTCCTTCTTTCTTTATCCTGCTCGAGCCACACCAGCCCTGTTGGTCTTTGAACTTGCTGTTCTTTGTAGTGTGCCTTGCTCTTCCTATGTGATCCTAGAGCATTTGCCTTAGAATATCCTGTCCCTGGTTTTTCACACCATTGTTTTTTCATATTTCCAGCATCAGCTCAGATGTCACCTTCTCAAATAGACCTCCCTTGACCTAAAGGAGCAAGCCCCCCACTCACACTGTCACATGACCCTGTTTTATTGCCTCCAAAACACTCCTTACTATCTGAAATTATCTTATTTATTAAGCTGTTATTTGTCTATAATTGTCTTTCTCTCATCCACTAAGAGATAAGCTCTAGGAGAGCAGGGAATCTTATCTGCCACGTTCACTGTTATATTCCATTTGGTGCCTTGCCCAATGCCTGGTACATGGTAGGGGCTCAATAAAATGTTTGTTGGACAACTAATTTACTTAGTTCTTATTGGTAAATATAATCTGCTTTACAATAACTCACTCCATAATACTTCTAGGAACTTGTAGCAAAAAATGGAAATTTTTCATATTTAAATTGCAAAGGAAAAGAAATATAATTTTGCTAATTTCAAGTCTATACTTTGTTAACCAATATTTCTAAGGAGTTCTAACAATGTTACTTTAATTAGTAGACAAACTTATCTATAATTAGAACATCAATTATATGTAAATTACACTGTTGATATCCTTGAATATGTTTTGTCCCCCTAAGGAATTGAAATATCCTCTCCCCACCGTGTAATTTTGTTTACAGAACTATTTTGTTTGATAGTCTTTTAATTCCTAAAGAGCATAAAAATAAATATGTCTTGCACCAGCTGAATTATCACACATCCCAAATCACTGAAAACCCAGTTATTAAGTGGTGGAATCATCTCTGAATATATGACAAGGGTAGGATAGATTAGCCACAAGCCCGAATGACACTTGGGAAACATAAAGCAGTTTTGAGGACATAATTTTATTCTGGGAAACTAGCATCTTCTTTGGATATTGGTGGTAGCATTCAGAAAGACTTCTTAAAGAATAACATTGTAAATAGGTAATCACCAGATAAGAGATAACTTTCTGACTCAGAAGTTAAAGATCAGCTCTCACCATCTGGAACAAGCTTCCCACCCCTGGAAGGCCAGGGATTAACTAAAGAAAATCTTAAAGTTTGCAGACTTCCAGACATAGAGGAGTGAGGGGTAGGCAAATGGAGGAACATGACTTCCCAAAGAGGATCCAAATCAGTGGAGCAGTATAATATAACTTTATGTTGAAGAGATTGTTGCACGTCTATGTCCATAGCAACATTATTCACAATAGCCAAGAGGTGGAAGCACCCAAATGTCCATAAGTGGATGAATGGATAAACAAAATGTGTTATATATACAATGGAATAGTATTCAGCTTTAAAAAGGAAGGAAATTCTGACACATGTGACAACATGGATGGACTTCGAGGACTTTATGCTAAGTGAAATAAGCCAGTCACAAATATAGTGTGTAATTCCACTTATATGAGATATCTAAAGTTGTCAAATTCATAGAAATAGAAAGTACAGTAGTAGTTGCCAGGGGCTGAGGGAACGGGGAAATGGAGAGCAGTTGTTTAGTAAGTGCAGAGTTTCAGTCCTGCAAGATGAAAAAGTTCTGCACATCCATCACACAACAGTATGAATGTACTTAACATTAGTGAACTTAAAAATGTGTAAAGATAGTAAATTTTATATTATGTGTTTTTTTGACCACAATTAAAAATAAATAACTATATGTAAGGAGTAACTTAAAATATAAGGAAAACAAACTTTAAACAAGATTTCATAGGATCAGTACTACTATCCAATGAAATTATCTTAAAACTGTTTATCATAAAACTATTTAGACTTTTTAACCTGCAGAAGAAATATTTGCATATTTGATTCCTACCAGTATTCCAGGTACGACAACTTTTCTCAACCTAATGGTTTGATCACATAATTGACAGAGATTTTTTCCCATTAGGAGTCCCCAAATCCTGTTGGTTAAGCCTAAAGACATTGTGTTTATTCTTTTGTCTCCAAGAAAATTCTTGATTTGAAAAAACCCACAATCTTTTAAAAATAAAAATTAAATGTAATAACATTAAATATATGAAAAGAAAACCTCACCCATCATCTTTCTCCCTACATACCAATTATTCCCAGTTTACATACTTACCTTTCCAGTCCTCATCCAAATGCAGGCATATTTTCACACCATTGTAGTCCTGGTGTAAATACCATTTTGTGTGTGTGTGTGTGTTATTTTCTGTTATGCTGCAGACATTTTTCTAAATTTTATATTTCACTGAAATTATCATTTTTAATTGCTGTCTGATATTTCACTGAGTCAATAACCATAATGAGCTTAGCCATTGCTCTATTTTTGAGCAGGTGTTTTTATTCTGCTAATACAGATAAAGCAGGCTTTGATATTTAAGTCCCATGTGATGTATTCAGTGTTTTAGACGATTGCTGTTTGAGACAAACTATCATACACATAGAGCTGGAAGGGCCAAGGGGGCAACCAGCCCGGTTGTTCATTGAGGAAGGCTGAACCTGTACACTGAACACCACTCCTTGCTTCAGTCGTATCTTCCTGGCAGCAAGTTCATGGACCCACATAGTGCCAAGTAGGCTGTGGAGCCATGGCTGGTTTTGACTACACTTTTCGGTGGCATTCATCCAAATGGCAGCAATAACAGCATGCTCCTATTTAAATCACACATATAACAACATTTGAGTGCTTCAATTAGTGAATTCCTCAAATTTCCTGGGTTCTGGGTAACTTTTGGAACCAGAGGATCCATTTGTAGGACTATGCTTACTTGGCTATATTTTCTTTTTGGTATTAAGAATAGATTTTATTAATCTGTTATGAGGTTTTAGCACATGTTGTTCCACTCTGCCTGGAAAGCCTCCTTCACAGGACTGACTCCTATTCATCTTTCACATCTCAGGGCAAAATATCATTCCTTTGGGAAAGCCTTCTCTGATGCTTCCTCCCCCAACCAGCTCAGTCCCCCACTAGTACATATTCTCATTATTTCCTGGACTTACCCTTCATTGCATTGATCAGGTTGTAACAATGTATACTCATATAAGTATTTGATGTCTGTCTCCTCTTCTAGATATAAGCTCCATGGGGCTGGGTCTGGTTTTGACCACTGTATTCCAATGTCTAGCACATAGTACGTGGTCAGTAATATTTGCTAAATGAATTAAATGTCATAAGGGACAGCCATGAGCCATTAGGTTAATGAAGGAGGAGAGGAGGAACCAAGAGATAAGGCTTGGCTATCTTAGCATGGTCCACTTCTTCACACTCAGCAAAAACATTGTGATGACTTTAACAACCAATAAATCAAAGATTTCACCATAACTTTTCTTTCTAAAAGTAGTCTGGAGAATTTGGCTTCAGTTTTTCCTCCCTTCTCTACTCTTTCATATTACATACATGCTTAAGGCACCTAGCCAGTTTTGTTTCATGCTTATTTGTTATAGCTTACCTTCTCTTATAAATATGTGCTCTCTTAGAGGGAAGGCTTGCTTTTTCCCTACCTCATATTTGCATTACCAACATGCTTAAGAGATAATATATACTCAATAAACATTAGTTCCTTTATCTTAAAATTCATTTGGAATCTCAAAGGATCCCCAATAGCCATAATAATCTTGAAAAAGAAGAACAAAATTGGAAGTCTCACATTTCCTGATTTCAAAATTGACTACCAAGCTATAGTAATTAAAACAATGTGGTACTGGCATGAAGACAGACATACAGACCAATGGAATAGAATAGAAAACCCAGAAATAAATCTTCATCTATATGGTCAAATGATTTACAACTGGGATACCAAGAGGGTACCAGTGGGGAAAGGACAGTTTCTTTCAACAAATAGTGTTCGGAAAATTGGATATTTACATGCAAAAGAATAAAGTTGGATGCTCACCCTAGACCATTTTACACAGAAATTAACTTAAAATGGATCAAAGACCTAAACATAAGGACTAAAACTATAAAACTCTTAGAAGAAAAAATAGGGGAAAAGCTGCATGGTATTGGATTTGGCAATGATTTCTTGGATATGACACCAAAAAGGCACAAGCAACAACAAAAATAAATAAATTGGACTTCATCAAAATTTAAAACTTCTGTGCACAAAGGATACAAACAACAGAGGAAAAAGGCAACCCATGGAATAGGAGAAAATATTTGCAAATCATATATTCGATAAGGGGTTAATATCCATAATATATAAAGGACTCCTATAACTCAACAACAACAACAAAATAAACAATCTGATTTTTAAATGGGCAAAGTACTTGAATACACATTTCTCCAATGAAGGTATACAGATGGCCTACAAACACATGAAAGGATGTTCAACATCACTAATCTTTAGGGAAATGCAAATCAAACCCACAATGAGATACCACCACACACCTATTAAGATACTACTCTAAAAAAGACAATAATAGCAATAAAAACAGAAAATAACAAGCATGGGAAAAGATGTAGAGAAGTTGGAATCTTTGTGCACTGCTGGTGAGAATGTAAAACTGTGTAGCTGCTATGAAAAACAGTGCAGCAGTTCCTCAAAAGATGAAACATAGAATTAGCATATGATCCAGCAATTCCACTTCTAGGTATATACACAAAAGAATTGAAAGCAAAGACTCAAACATATATTTGTTCACCAATGTTCACAGCAACATTATTCATATGAGCCAAAAGGTAGAACAACCCAAGTGTCCATTGATGGATGAATGGATAAACAAAATGTGGCATATACATACAATGGAATATTATCAGTCTTAAAGAGGAAAGAACAATCTGACACATGCTACAACATGGTTGACCATTATGCTAAATGAAATGCTCCAATCACAAAAGGTCAAATACTGTATAGCTCTGTTCCTATGAGGTCCATAAGGTAGTCAAGTTTATAAGGACAGAAATAAGAACGGTGGTTGCCAGGGACTTGGGGGAAGGGGAAATGAGGAGTTGATGTTTAATGGACGTAGGAGTTTTAGTTTTGCAGGATGAAAGGAGCTCTGTGGATGGATGGTGGTGATGGTTGCACAACAATGTGAATGTACTTAATGCCATTGCACTGTACACTTAAAATGGTTTAAATGGTACATTTTATGCTATGCATATTTTGCCACAATTGAAAAAAATGGTTGTTTTTTCCACTATTCAAAACAAGTGTGAATCCCCTCAGAGTCTAGAATGGCACCTTGCTTCCAGCACGTCCTCAATAAATGTGTGAGTGAATGAGTAAACAAAATCCCAGAGTTGGAAAGTGCCTTAGAAGCAATTTGTGGAACCCTGTAGTCAGTGAACAAGTGTCTTCTACAATTCCCACTTTTGCTGAGACACCTCCAGGTTGTAGGACACTCCCTACCTTTCAAAGTACCTCACTCCATTGTTGTATGCATCTTTTTCACTAGAAAATTCTTCTTTAAGCCAAGCTAAAATATGATTTTCTGATAATATCTCTCCATCCTCAGTGGTCTCTCTGCCTTCCAGGCCCAGAGAGAAGAGGTCAAATTTCTAGCTCACCTGACCACCCTTATACAATAAAAGGCAGAGCTCTGTGCACTAGGAAAGTTAAAGCCTTACCCCAAATGCATCTTTTCTAGCCAAGAAATACTCCTTTTTTATTCAGACACACACTAAAAAGTCTCAAAAGGAATAGCTGACCTGATTCCTTCTAGAGATTCACCAAATGGCAAGAATATGGAGGCAAGAAATGGTTCTGATGGAGTCTATGGACTCTGATAATCAAAAAACAGGAAGTATTTAGCCTGGAGCAGAGACGTCTCAGAGGGAGATACTACCTGTCCTGAGGACTGTTCTATGGAAGAAGCAGCCTTGGGGTAGAAGTCTGTGGGAAGGCAGATTCAGCTCATTTATAAGAAAAGACTCTTGAACTATCCAAGTACATAAAAACTCACAGAACAGTAAGTGACATATAGTAGATGCTCAGTAAAGTGTATCAATCATTGTTATTATCAGGCCTCATTTTGAACTTGATCACCCTTTTGAATTCAGAAAATAAACACACACACACACACACACACACACACACACACACACACAACATATACCACACTGGGCTTTCTGGCACTATCCAAGCCTGGCACAGAACATTCTAGAAGCATTTCTGTTTTTAATACAGATGCACATAGCAAACCTAGTTAAAAATCGAACAACTGTACAAACAGACACTATTCAAAGACTGCAAACCTTGCTCACTCCAGAGTACCTTAAGACCTGTTTCTTCCCACTGAGCTGCAGCTGATTCTAACCTGGTTCCTCTCAGGGCTGGGAGCCTCTGACCTTTTACGTCCTGGCAATGACTTCTATGTGTTTTGGCAGTGACTGTCTGAATTTCTGATTCAACCCTGATCTCAGCCTCTTGGGCTTTCTCCCTCCTTTAATCCCTTCCATGGATGACCAAGGTTTCTGCCACCCCTTCCCTTCCTGGAGCAACCCGTGCTTCTGAAAAATGACCCTGCCGACAGGGAACTAACACTCCCAGCCTGCAGCAGGTCTTGTCAATCTGATTTTTAAATGACGGAGAAGGTTTTTGAGGACGAGGCTCAGGGTGGCATTAGCACTCTCCAGGCTGATGCAAAGATCCAGTGAAAAGGAAGAAATCATCTTCTGAATGTGAGCACATTCACAGACCCAGAGGACAGAGAGGTATTTAGAGTGAACTGGAACAAACCTGCAACATCAGGTGTGTTCTGCCTTCAAAAATAGCTGCCAGTTAGAAAGGGTTATTTACATATTGATTTCATGCTAACTTTGTAATGGAATGTGCTGCCTGCCTGCCTGAGACCTAACAACTGTCATCATAATTTTTTCTAAAAATACAGTCAGAGAAAAACACTCAGTGAACCCTCCACTGGAAAGTGGCTGCCAAAGACCCCAGATCCCAAACTGACTCCCTAGACCACGGCCAAGGGCAAGGGTACTCAACATCCCACAGAGGAGGGAATATTTCACAGTTATAGCCGGCCCTCCCTTCTTCCAACCAGCCTGCACTCCAATTTATTTATTTATTTATTTTGGCATTCTAGAAGACCTGGCTTGTTCTAAGGTGAGGGAGATGTGTCCCCCTACAGAGCAGCCATTATGGAAACTCCAGCTGGCCCCTTATCAGAAACGATGGATGAGAAAGGGGCCGGAGTCAGCCCACCAGCCCCAATGCCGTATCCTGGGTGCATTCCTGCCTTGGTTTCTCCCGATGGCTCTCTCCTAAGGATGCCCACTTCTCCTGCCTTCTAACAGCCATCTTGCTAGTGCTCCTCACTTGGGCTCCTTCTCAAACCCCCAGGTTTGTCCTGATAGATCCTACAGAGCTGATAGATCCCTGGCAGGACTGTCATCGCTCCCCAGCACAATATTAGCAATTTAAATGTCTCTTTGCCAGGCCTGATGGAGCTGATTGGGTTGTGATCCTGGGCATATGGATGGCATATGTGCGGTGAGCTAGGTGAGATGAGTCCCAGAAGGACCACGCCAGCCCCTACGCCGCCTTCCCCAGCCGCTCCAGCCATAACTGCTGCCCACTTTGTTTCCAGTTGGGCCCCCGGTGCTGCGGACAAATCTTTCATTCATGAAGAGTAACTTGTTAGGCCAACTCCTGGGACTCTAAAGCTACTTAATTAAATTGGGGAAAGTCGCTTGGCCCCGGTGGGAAATTTGCACACAAAAGCACGGTGTCTGGTTCTCCCTTGCCAAACCGCTCACGACAAAACCTCACAACAAAACCTCGACCTTACCCGCCCCCCAACCCCTAGCCCTCCCCCTCTGTTCTCAGCACCCCCTCATTAGAGGGCGTTTGTTTGGGAATGTTTTCCCAGCGATTCACTGACAGGCCTTTCATTCCTCCCTTGGCAATCAAGGGTGGCAAGTACAGGCTGAGAGCCCTCCAAGGCCTGATTGCTGAAAGAATTTCCAAAAGTAAAGAGTGTAAACAGGTACATTGAAAAAGCCTCTTTTGAACAATTGTGTAAACATTCCAAACACTATTTGAAAACTTTCACAGTGGAACTGTCAGATCAGAGCATTCTTG
Organism: Kogia breviceps; assembly: GCF_026419965.1. Taxonomy (NCBI): domain Eukaryota; kingdom Metazoa; phylum Chordata; class Mammalia; order Artiodactyla; family Physeteridae; genus Kogia; species Kogia breviceps. The sequence continues at coordinate 171,507,031 of NC_081310.1, read as the reverse complement.
TTTAATTGCCCTCGTACAATGCACCCTGCAGACCCAGCTCAGAGAGAAGTTAGCGGGACATGGGGGCTTCAAATAAAGAAAGTCAAGGGAACACAGCCATATACAAATGAGCTTCTCTGCCGGGCCAACTGCGTCTTTCTGTGTGTGTTCTCACTCCCTCGGCTTCCAGAAGAATCTCCTGGGAACAGGGTAGGTGTTTTCTTTCTTCTGGGAGGATTTCTCCAGGACCTGGTCCAATGCTCTGCACACAGGGTCAGTTGATGAGCCTGGATATAAGATATTCCCAGGTTCACTTCCATGTCATTTAAGGTTTTCTTCAAAGCACCAAATGATCATCCGGAGATACCAAGCAGAGTTGTTGGCAATGTTCCCCTCACCCTGGGAATGGCTCTTTGCTTGCCTGTCTTCTTGTCCTCCTCTAGTTTCCTGTCTTCCTCTTTTTCCACGCAGCTCAGATTCTCACCATTCACTAACCTAACCACTTTTCTGTAAGCCAGAAGCTAGCACAACATTGTAAATCAACTATCCTTCAGTAAAAAAAAAATTTTTTAAAAAGAAAGCTGTGCATGAAAAGTCATCTAAAACGTCAGTGTTTCCATGAGCATGTTACTAGGAGCTGGAAGAGTTTAAGCCACATGAGCAAACTGATTAACTTCATATTTCATGGAAGCAGCATGGAAGTTTCAGATGACGGTTGTGCTAGTTTCTAGTGTACAGCAAAGTGATTCAGTTATACATGTATATATATATGTGTGTGTGTGTGTGTGTGTGTGTGTGTGTGTATGTGTGTATATATATACACACACACATATACATATTCTTTTCCATTATATTTCCATATTATTTTCCATTATAGATTATTATAAGATCTTGAATATAGTTCCCTGTGCTATACAGCAGAACCATGTTGTTTATCTATTTTACGTATAGTAGCTTGTATCTGCTAATCCCAAACTCCTAATTTATCCCTCCTCCACCCTTTCCCCTTTGGTAACCATAAGTTTGTTTTTTATAGCTGTGAGTCTGTTTCTGTTTTGTAAATAAGTTCATTTGTATCGTTTCTTTAGATTCCACACATAAGTGATATCACATGGTATTTGTCTTTCTCTGTCTGACTTCTCTCACTTAGTAGGATAATCTCTAGGTCCACCCAATACGTGGCCTTCCTTGAATCAACATAGTCTCCAGTCATTTGGGGTCCATTCAGCGTCTGACCACTAAGCCTTGCAGGGTTTATCTCAGTAGGAACAGTGGTCCCAGAGGGTGGGGCATGACTTATTCTTAGTTTTGTATTTTAAAATCTGTTTCTTAAGAGCCAGCTGGAAAAGACTAAATATTCAACAAAGAGGATTGGCTTATCGACACAATAAAGTCTTACAAATGTGTGTTGTGAGGACTAAGTGGAGACATAGGAAATATTTTGAAAACAAAGTAAAAAAATCAGGCCATAAAATCATATTTGCACTCTACCTGCAAAGACAAAAACAAACAAACGAACAAAACATGTCTGCCTGCGGCAAAGGAGTGGAAAGGGCCATGGCAGAAAGAAAACACTTGTTGTGGGGAGTGGAAGTGCCAGCGTGTTTCACTTTGCAAGCCTATCTTTAATGTCATCGCACTGTGTTGTCAAGGCAGGGTCTGGGAATGCTGCAAAGTACTCATGTACATACAAGGTTGAACATAAAAGCCCACCCCAGTAACCTGCCGAGAGATGTACACACCAGCCTGCAGGCACTGTGCATCCTTACCAAGGATGTGGATCAGAGCTTCAGAGTAAATTCCTCAGGTCTAAGGAAGGAGCTAAGACTTGCCTGCTTGCTGATTCCCCAGGAGGCAGACACAGAATCACAACTACAAGATAAATCAGAAATGTGGTTGGAAGAAATGGTGGTGCTCGACAGAGTCAGTTACAGAGCAGGAACCAGAGAGAAAAATCACCTCTCTCCATCCCCTGTGCTCCCTGGATACAGAAGGGCTCAGTGTTGGAATGTGCCTATCTACCAGGCTTACTCCGTTTGACTGAAGTCAACACTTACTTTGCACCTACTCTGGGCCAGGGCCTGTGCTTTTCGCTGAGCATACAAAGTTGTAGGATAATTTTGACTCCAAAAGTTAATTCACAATTAAGTGAGGAACCAACATCTTCAAAAATGCATGTGAGTCCGTTGCAGTTTGACAAGGGTGTTAAGACAGTTCAATGGGCAAACAATAGTCTTTTCAATAAGTGATGCTGGAACAACTGGATATCCACATGCAAAAGAATGAATTTGGACCTCTACCTCATACCACATACAAAAATTACCTCAAAATAGACTAGACATAAATGTAAGAGCGAACACTATAAGACTCTTGGAAGAAAGCATAGGTGTAAATCTTTATGACCTTGGATTAGGCAATGGTTTCTTAGATATGACACCAAACAGCACAAGGAACAAAAGAAAAAATAGATTAATTGGACTTGATGAAAATTAAAAACTTTTGTGCTTCAAAGGACGTTATTAAGAAAGTAAAAATGCAACCCACAGAATGAGTGAAAATATTTATAAATCATATATCTAATAAAGATCTAGTACCCAGCATACATAAAGAACTCAACAGTAAAAAGACCAATAACCCAATTTAAAAGTGAGCAAAGGATTTAAATAGACATTTCTTCAAAGAAAATATACAAATGACCAATAAGCAAATGAAAAGATGCTCAACATCATTAGTCATTAATGAAATTCAAGTCAAAACCACAGTGAGATGCCACTTTACACCCACCAGGATGGCTATAATCAAAAAGACAAACAATGAAAAGTATTGGCAAGGATGTGGAGAAATTGGAACTCTCATAGGTTGCTGGTGAAAGTGTAAAATGATGCCGCCATTATGGAAAACAGTTTGGCAGATCCCCAAAAAGTTAAACACAGAGTTACTACATGACCAAGCAATTGCACCCAAGAGAATTGAAAACATAGGTCCACACAAAAACTTGTATATGAACATTCACAGCACATTATTCATAATAGCCAAAAAGTGTAAACAACCCAAATGTCCATCAACTGATGAATGGATAAACAAAATGTGGTATGTCCAAACAATGGAACATTATTTAGTCATAAGAAGAAATGAAGTGCCGTTACATGCTATAAGCAAGACACAAAAGGCTACATATTGTATGCTTCTATTAATATGAAATGCCCAGAATAGGCAAATCCATAGACACATAAAGTAGATTAGTAATTGCCAGGGGCTGGGGGAAAGGGAGAATGAGGAGTGACTGCTAAAGAGTACAGGGTCTCTTTTTGGTGTGACGAGAATATTCTAGAATTAGAAGTGATCGTTGCACAGCCTTGTGACTCTACTAAAACCACTGTACACTTTAAAAGGATGAATTTCATGATATATGAATTATACTTCAGTTATTGTTATAGTTCTTTTTTTTTATGCATGTGAGAAGTTCTACAAATTGTAAAACACCACACACAATACAATTTCTGCAGCAGGAGCAGGAGGTCCTAGGTATTACATGGAATCCAGAATGCTCATCAGCCTAATTCCTGAGTCCCCTCTCAGCCTCCATGCCAGCAGTTAACCAGGATGAGGCTGGCACTGTAGCCAGCCCTAGGCCTCAGGAACTTAACTGGGGCTTCTGTGTGTCCCTGGTCTTCCAGAAGGGAATAGGGCACATGATTTCTAGGTCTGCTGAGCCCTCTAGGATGGGAGAATGGGGAAAGTACAAGTAAGCCTGCCTGGAAAGCCAGCATACACAGGGAGGCCAACGGTATTGAGTCAGAATCAGAGAGCTCAGCCAGAATTCCAGGGGCAGGGTAACCCTGAGCAGGGACCCCCACCCTGCGCCCACCACGTACACACACCATTGATTTCTTTCATCAGATTGGGCTAGACTGTGCCTTGAAATTCCAAGAAGAGATTCTTCCACTCATTCTGTGGTTTTGCAATAGCAACCCAGGTGGGCTTGGGATCCCCAGACCCTAAGCACAGCCCTGCTAGAGAAGGGCTCTGTGTTTCCCAGGGCAGACCTGCTACAGTGACTGGCTTGGGGCCACAGGAGCTAGACGTGGTTTCAGTCTGCTTCCAGGCTGTGGGTCACCCATGCCCACTGGATTCCTGAGCCTCACCCCTGAATCCTCCAGCTTGGTACTGGACCCCATTTCTCTATGTGAATAGCTGCTGTGGCTGCATCCAGGATCCAACCTACATTTCAAATAGCCCCAAGGGCCCCATCTATCGTTGGTCATAATCTTCTGAGTTCTAAACTGGGCTGGCCTGAGTGGTTGGTACCCAGTGTTCAAAGGGTGGCCTGGGCTTCAGGTTATTCCTACATTAAGAGAATCTCCTGAGCTATATGAGTCTATAAGATTAGACCCCAGGTTGTCTCTCTGACTTCATCCCCTACCATTCCCACCTTCCTTCATTCAACTCAGGTCATTCTGGCCTCCTGGGGGTCCTGGAACCCAAGCATTGTCCTACTTCAGGTCCTTTGCACATGCTCCTCTCTGACTGGAATGGTTCAAAATAACACCCCTGTCACATTGTATCCCCGTGTCATGCTTTATTTTTCCTTCTTTATATGCCTTTCACCTGTAGTCCCCTCCAGAATGGAAGCTGGAATAGAGGCTCCATAAAAATTGGACTCTGCTTTGTATCCTCATCACCTAAGAGTGCCTGGCACCTCACTGACAGTACATATCTGCTGAATGAATGAATGAGCAGATGAATAAACAAATGAATATTTTATCCCATTTGAACCTCCTGACAGCCTTATGAGAAACACAGGTTACAAGCTTTGTCTCAGCTCTGAGAAATTTAAACAGAAGGATGATAAATTCCTCATCCATGTTCACAGAGAGTTGGGGGTGAAAGAGGAACTTGGGTGGGGGAGGGTTTAAGGCCCTCTCCATGACTCCAGAGCCATCCTCTTCTCTATGTGAAATCCTCTGTGTGGAGAACTCCTGGATGGTTTAATGGAAGGTCAGGTTGGCCTAGGGCACCAGGGCCTCATGGGGAGCAGGTCTGGAGAACTGGGATGATGGAACATTCAAAGGGAGGAACTCAGAATCTCTCAGCACCTACTCCTGTCCCGGAGCCCCACCAGAGACTGCTCTGGATATACTTGGGGCCGTGCTCTACCTTGCTGGTCCTTGCATAGGTCAAAGAGTCTTCAGCAGTTCCTGGGCACGAAGCTAGAACACCTGTGTCCTAGGCCCAGCCTCACCACCTCCTTACCTTTAAGACAATAGGGCAAGGATACCTGTCCAACTACTTCAGAAAGGGGAGGAAATACAGATGTGCAGTGTGATGGAAATGACCATGCACCTGGGACCCTGCCTTCATTTAGAGAGGTGTGGCGGTAAAGGGGAAAAGCACTAGGCTGGGAGTTTGGAGATTCTTACTGGAGTTCCAGCTCTTATCATTTAGAAGCTCTCTGATAGACAAGGCTCCTCTGAGCCTTGATTTTCTCAACCATTAAGTGGAACTAATAAATCCAGCCTCACAGAGATGCTGTGAGGATTTCACGGAGAATGATTTCAGCACTGTCTGCTGCAGGTCAATGTGACCTGTTAGATCATGGTACCTGCGCACACAAGAAAACTAGGAAGTTGCATGAGTAATGGGAGAAGAAGGAAACTAAGCAGTCAAGAGCAAGGACACTCACTCTCTGTGCCTCATTCTCATCTGTAAAGTGGGGATAATAATAGGACCTTTGCATAGGATTGTCTTAAAATATAAAATATATGAAGTGCTCAGAACCCTTCCTGGTTCATGGAAAGTGCTTAGGGGAAGTTAGCTATTATTGTTGTTGCTATTATTATGAATATCATGTATCAGCATTATATTCTATAAATAATGAAATATCAACCATGAGGTTTTGACACACCTGCCTCCACTTGGGCAATGTTGATTATCCGTTCCACATCTACTCTCCATCCCAGGATCCCTGTCGAGGGTGAATGACTCGCTTGTCATTTCAGTTCCCTCCCCCAACACGCATCTCAGCCAAAAACTGGCTTCAGTTCTTATACATAAAAAGCATTTTAGGGGTAAAATACTATAGTGCCTTTCTGTGACAAGAAACGTTTGCTGACTTAAATCTCTCTGTGACTTGGTGAGGAAATAGGAAGCTGTGAAATCACTGGTTTAATAAAAATTAACCACCCATTAGGTGTCCCACCTAGAAATTTCAGTGGCCCCTGGAGGAAGAGACAAATGTCTGCACCCACGGGTTGCTTTTAACCATAGGAGAGAGACAGATGCATTCTCTGTGCAAGAGGCAGAGCCAGGGCCAGGGCTGCAGATACAAAGAGGCAGATTGCAGTTCAATATTAAAAAATACTTTGCACCCAAAGAGCTGCCTGGAAATGAAATAGCCTGACTCAGGAGGAAGGGGGTTCCCTGTCATTGGATGTGAGCAAGTGGATGCCCCTGCTACAGAGGAGATTAACTCATTGGGTAAAGGTCTGAGTTACATTACTTTTAAGGTCTCTTCAATTTTAAGTTTCTGTGACTCTCTAAGTGTATGAATTGCATAGTAAGAGCAAAGGCCATGCGGGCCTGAATCTCAGACCAAGATCTTATACACAGAAAACCAAAAGTGCTCAACTGTTGCCTTTGGTCACCTCCATTGCACCAGCCAAGGGACTATGGAGCCTTCTTTCCTTCCCCCTCCAATCTTGAGATCACAGCCTCATCTCTCTCCTACAGGAAGTCAACTGCAACCAACACACTCCACCAATGAATTTGCTGCAGGTGGAGATAACAGAGGGCAAGGGTTATGCTGCCCAGCTCTGCTTGTCACATCTTCCTTCATTCAGTAAATGTTTACTGAGCACCTACTTTCTGCCAGATGCTATGCTGAGTGCTGGTGATACTGAGTCAAGTAAGTAAGTATGGTGCCTGTCCTCAGGGACCCCACAGGATGGTGGAGCATTCACAGAGGTCAGCGAGTTGGGATTAACATATACACACTACTATATATAAAATAGAGAAGCAACAAGGACCTACTATATAGCACAGGGAACTCTACTCAATATTCTGTAATAACCTATAAGGGAAAAGAATCTGAAAAAGAATGAATGTATGTGTATGTATAACTGAATCACTGTTGTACACCTGAAACTAACACAACATTGTAAATCAACTATACTCCAATATAAAATATAAATTACATTTGAAATTTAAAAAATTTCAATGAAATATCAATTTACACATGTAATATAATTAGTCAATAAAAGCAACAACAACAAAAAAGAAACAAAAAGAAAAGTCAAAACAAAACAAAAAGATGTCAACGAGGATCCTAGTACAGGACAGTGGAGGATGCAGTGAGGCGGGATGTCTAACCTAGACTGGAAAGTCTCCCCTGGAAGACATGGCAAGGGCTGAATTTCAGAGGTCACGTAACCATTAACTAGACTTGTAGAATTTTCTGCAATAATGGAAATACTCTATATATATACTCTATATATAGAGTATATACTCTATATATATATACTCTATATATATACTCTATATATACTCTATATTCTACTAGTGTAGCCACTAGCTACACATGGCTATGGAACACTTCAAATGTAGTCTGTGAGGATGTAGTGTGACTGAGGAACTGAATTTTTAATTTTATTAATATTAAAACATGGCTGGATTGGACAGGACAGATAGGCAAAGGGCAAGGGAAGGTTGAGGATGCCATGATATGGAATTTCAAGGGGATGGGATTGGGGAAAAGGCCTCTCAGAGCATGTGAATAGGATCAACAGAAGAGAACAGAAGGAGCTCTGGGGAAGGCTGACCTTTAAAGGGTGAACCAAGAGAATCAGAAAAGCAAAAAGAAATCTAGAAGCAGTGGTGTCACTGAAATAGGGGAGAGAGAGTTTCCGGAGAGGAGTAGCCCAGGGTGTCAAATGCCATGAGCACTAAAAAGGTGGCAGTGAATCTGGCAGTTAAGAGACTGAGGGTATGGGGTGAGGGGAGCAGACTGAATGGAGTGTTGGGGGACTTCACATCCATCTGGATTTGGCAACGCAGACCTGTTCCTCCCCAAGATAGCTTACTCCCTGGAGACATGGAGCCAGGTGTTTTTTAAACATTTTGGAGTTTTAAAACATTTGGGAGTCACAAAGGACTTTGACAATCTAGCCAAATCTATGCGTCCTCTCTCCAGGAAAATTCACCCACAAATGAAATGTTGATTTCATTTCAGGCACCTCTAAAAGCTCATCCATGGACCCCCTAATTTTTAGAAGTCTAAATTATTTAGCTCTTATTTGCTGAGTTCTCACTGCAGATATCTGAACTGTAGCCAGGAATGTACAAGTAGATAGAAACCTACAATTTCTCCATCCCTGAGGCCCTCCAGCCTCAGTGCAAGCCTGGTTCATTCACAGTTCCGTGTTTTATTGTCCTGCTGTGTCTGTCAATCCATTACACAATTAGCATCTCTAAAGCCCACCTCAGGAGCCTCAGCCTGGAGATGTGTAACTAGTGTTTCCCAGGCTCCTCAGCTTGGATAAAAGATCTCACAAAAGAGGTTACAAAACTGGGGAGACTGTTTGTCACTCCCCCACGACGCCTGTAGGACTAATTGTGGGCCTTGTTCCCGGCATCTGCAGGCTTGTGGCCCAGCACCAGTGTGTCACTTTCCCATTCCATTCAAAGTCTTGGCTCACAGACCCTTTATGGCCCACTCTTTTAGTTTTTGAACATACTTAGGAATAGTTGAATTCGCCGATGGTCCACAGCCTTGTCCCAGTTTAGAATTCAGATATGGTTTGGGTCATTCAACCTAAAGATAGGATCTGAAATCAAGTATTTTTTCAGGAGAAAAGAGAGAGAACAGGTGGATACATGGAAGGGAAAGAAGGAGGGACAACCACCTGTCTCTTTATCTTGAGTTCTTTGTTTTTTTTTTTAATTTTATTTATTTATTTTTGGCTGCGTTGGGTCTTCCTAGCTGCGCGTGGGCTTTCTCTAGCTGCGGCGAGCAAGGGCCACTCTTCATTGCGGTGCGCGGGCCTCTCATTGTGGTGGCCTCTCTCGTTGCGGAGCACAGGCTCCAGGTGCCTGGGCCTCAGGAGTTGTGGCTCTCGGGCTCTGGAGCACAGGCTCAGTAGTTGTAGCGCGCGGGCTCAGTTGCTCCGCGGCACGTGGGATCCTCCCGGACCAGGGTCCGAACCCGTGTCCCCTGCACTGGCAGGCGGATTCCCAACCACTGTACCACCAGGGAAGCCCTATCTTGAGTTCTTAAAATCAGTCTTAGCTGTAAAACCTTTATAGAGTAAGATAGTACAGTTGCCTAAACCCTCTTACAATACTACTACTACAATAGTAATAACAATAATGGCCTATCTGCAGCAATATGGATGGACCTAGAGATTGTCATACTGAGTGAAGTGTGTCAGACAGAGAAGGACAAATATCGTATGATATCGCTTATATGTGGAATCTTTAAAAATGGTACAAATGAACTTATTTACAAAACAGAAATAGAGTCGCAGATGTAGAAAACAATTTTATGGTTACTAGGGGGTAAAGGGTGGGGGAAGGATAAATTGGGAGATTGGGATGGACATATACACACTACTATATATAAAATAGATAACTAATAAGGACCTACTGTATAGCACAGGGAACTCTACTCAATACTCTGTAATGACCTATATGGGAAAAGAATTTTAAAAAAGAGTGGATATATGTATATGTATAACTGATTCACTTTGCTGTACAGCAGAAAGTAACACAACATTTCACAACATTATAAATCAACTGTACTCCAATAAAAATTTAAAAATAAAACAAAACAAAACAGGAAACCAATAATGGCCTTAAAAATGTTACTATTCTTAAAGCAACTTCCCCAAACATGACCCCTGGCTAGATGACTGTGCTCTGGCCGAGCTAAAGTGAATGGTGATTCCAGCAAGCTTATGCGTGGCTACTGTTCCTGAAATCTTGGAAAGCCAGCAGACTTCCCACTAACTCACCCTGAACAAATTCACACATTAATTATAGAATGCTATCTGTTACCACCTCCAGTGTGTCAATACAGGATTGGGCTCCTCAGACGGCGCTGGCTGTTCGGAGCCACAGAGAGTGGGATATACGGCTCTTCAGATTTCACAGACACCCTCTCCAAGGACAAACACACACGCACACACTCACAGACACACACACACAGGCCCACTCCCTCAGCAGCCTGCCTGGTGCCTGCAGTGAGAAGCCGTGTGGGAAACGTGCAATCACACCTCGCTTTCAGAGGCAGTGAAATCTTTCTTGGTTTGGGAACTGCAACAGTTTGCACGTTAAGAGGGTGCAGGAGGTTTCCAAGCATCCCGTGTGAAGTTTGGTGTTCTGGCACAGTTCACCTAGTTCCTATTTTGCCAGATCCTTTCTGGAAGTCCCCACACAGCCTGGGGAAGGCCCTCAACAGAGCATAAATCTGTGGTTCTTGTTAGTTTTCTCAAAGATAGTACATAGGTTTGTTCAGTTTTTGACAGTTTGCACACATTACTTACATTTCTTATCCCATTTGCTTCTTCCAGAGGCACGGAGAGGGATCCCAACAGGAATTATTGACCCTATTTTACAGGGGAGGAAAATGAAAGGCAAAGATGTCAAATGATTTACTAAATATACAGAGTTTTCTCTGTCAAAAGAGACATTTATCTGGAATCTTTTAAGGAAGTCTCGTCCTGGAAGGTGAACCCCCAGAAGGGGAGATGGGCAACGAGAAGAATGAATGATGCCCGGTCAGATGGTGGTAAGTGTTAAAGGTCAATATGGTACTAAGTGTTAAAGGAAAAATTATTCTGGCACTTGTTAAAAACAGTAAAAAAGAGACTTTATTCAAGACTATTGCAATAGGAGAGAGAGATCGGGCTTAACTCCAAACATAGCAAAGAAAGCTGACCAAGGAATAGCATGAGGGGGACAGTGGATAAGAAAGTTCTAAGAGGAGAGTCAAGTGCAGGGGAATTCTCGCTGAAGACAGGCCAAGAATTTCGACAACAAAGTGGGAGGATAAAGAACTTGATCAGATATCAGGGATGGGGGATTCTCTCTAAAGTGACTTAGTAGGATTCCTGCTAAAATTTAGCTGTTCATGGACAGACACAGAAAGCCAGGGTCAAGACCTAGTCAAAAAGAGGCCTCAGAGGAGCCTGCCTAAAGTTTGCTCAAGGAGAGAGTCTTTGTCATAGCAGCAACGCTGAGATCAAAACCCTTGTTCTGAGGTCAGGGCCTTTCCCTTGAGTTGCCATTATAATAATTATAACCTCAACCCATCCCTACATTTATTAGTAACTTTGCAGCATGTCAAATTACATAGGAATTCCATATAGCATGTCGTTCTGCTCCATGAATTAATACTAAGTCTAGGTAATGTTTTCTGTTTATTGATTCTGTCTTCTTTTTTTTAATCAATATCTTTTAAAAAAAATATTGGAGGTATTTGTGTATTTTATTTATTTATTTATATTTTTGGCTGCATTGGGCCTTCGTTGCTGTGTGTGGGCTTTCTCTAGTTGCAGCAAGCAGGGGCTACTCTTCGTTGCGGTGTGCGGGCTTCTCATTACAGTGGCTTCTCTTGTTGCAGAGCACGGGCTCTAGGTGCACGGGCTTCAGTAGTTGTGGCGCACGGGCTTAGTTGCTCCACGGCATGTGGGATCTCCCTGGACCAGGGCTTGAACCCATGTCCCGTCATTGGTAGGCTGATTCTTAACCACTGCGCCACCAAGGAAGTCCCTGTTCTAAGTCTTTATTGTCCTTCCAACACTAAGGATTAAGGAACTGTTCATTAGAAATAAATTTTTATTGAAAGGCAATGCTGATTGATAAAATACCTGTGGGAACCAAATAATGATGTCATGTTTTGGCCTCAGGTTTCAGTCCTACTCTTCAATTTGTATGACCTTGAGTGATACTCTTCATGTAAATGAGGGAACAGCCTAGAGGGCCCTAGTTAGAATCCCAGCTTCACCGGCTTACTAGCTGCATGAACTTGGACAAAGTCCGTGCCCACAATTAGCCTCAGTTTCCTCATTTGTAGAAGGGGGATAAATCTAGTACTCACTCTATCATGAGGGTGATGAGAATTGAAATATTCAACTTAAGGCACATAGCACAGTGCCTTTCAAATAGTGCTCCAGAGTCATCAACTGTTATGACCTCAGTGTCCTTATCTGTAAAATGGAGCTAATAGCAGCTCTCTCATGGGATCTTTATGACAATTGAAGATGTGCTTTGTAGCCTTTGTATAAGTCACATATGATATTAATGCTATGTGCTGTATACACACTACTATATATAAAATAGATAATCAACAAGGTCCTACTGTATAACACAGGGAACTCTTCTCAATATTCTGTAATGACCTATATGGGAAAAGAATCTAAAAAAGAGTGGATATATGTATATATATAACTGATTCACTTTGCTGTACAGCAAAAACTTACACAACATTGTAAATCAACTATACTCCAATAAAATATTTTTTAAAAAATTAAAAATAAAAAGTGTGAGAAAAATACTATGTGCTGAGCGGGTGGATTAAACTGGTCATTTGATCTGGAAATACTAGGATAGTCCATGGGCCTCAAGGGTATTCATTACTATTGCTCTCCAAGTCCCAAGTAGGGGGAGGACAGCGCAAAGGGAGAGTCTCTTTTGGTTCTGGGTGGAGCAGCATGGTGGTGGGATATGACTGGTTCTAGATGGTAGGAAATAAGATGATGTTTTCCATGCAGAAATCTAGAACTTGGATAGAAGTCCAGGCAGCGGCCTGTACCCTCCAGTCAGTCAACAGCTGGAATTTGTTAATAAGGCCACTGGGAGCTCAGAAAAGCTCTTCACTGTTCCCCTGGGACTAGAGGATTATTTGATCAAACCATATGAAATTGTCAATATTCGACTGGTTTTGACCAACAAAACCAGCAATATATGATTCAGCCAAACATTAAGCTCTTCATGTGAGTTCATTTGTCTGTGCCACTGTATCCTGGACTGATCCCTGGGACTCAGTGACTAATTGGTTCGGTCTTTCATTCCACAACATTTACTGTCGTCTAATGTGCGGGTCGCTGTGCTGGGAGTTAAGGAACCAACCAGTTCTCCTCTTCCTACCTGAGTTCTGGACCTCTTGAAAGAGATGTGGAGTCTGGCAGGTGGGACTTGAAAAATTGGCTTTATTACTGGTAAGACTGCTTCTGGAGGCTGTGGCTTAGTCGCAGGGTAATGATGAGCTTCCTAATGCTGAATCCCAGGATTGGGTAGATGACCCACTCAGTCACAAGGGTGGCTGGAAAACTGTCACCCTCGCCTTTACCTCTAGGGCTGCCCATGCACAGGTCCTCTGCTGAGATGGTTCCCAAAACAAAGGGGAGAAGGAGCTGCAAGCCTGGTTCTTCTCCAAACTCACCAATCAGTTCACCCCCCTCCACCCTGTGGACAAAGTGAATACCATCCAGTCAGGGCAAGAGTACGACTTGGTATCCTTCCCCACAGAAACTAACACCGGGAAGATAGGTTCCCCCAACAAATAGTAACAGCAGCAAAACAAAAACAAACTGCCCCACTTACTAAAGACCTGCATGGGTACTGGAGCCTTTACTAAAGGTTTGGAAATGGGTTTATATTCCAGCAAAGCTAGCAAATTATAATTCATTATCAGAAATCTTTTTCTTAATAAGCTGCCACTTAATTTCTTTGTCCCTTTCCCCTCCTTTCCCTTCTTCTGCCCCCGCCCCCCCTCTTCACTGTCCTTTATCTCCCAGGAGCATCCTCTACTCCCTTTCTCCCATTTTATTATGTAGAAATCAGGGTTCTTTTCAACCTCTATCCCCCAATTTCAGTTGAACTATTTCTTTGCATATTTTGTCTGTCTTCAGAAGATGCACCCCTTTTCTGTAATACAGAAGAATCTAACTTAAGAGTACATACTTCTTCTAAGTCCTGAAAACCCCAAACCTCATTACCCCCATCCTTCCTGCCACAAAATTAAAACCTAAAAAATAGTTCTCAATTATGCCTACACTTGACATTCCCCAAAATGTCTTTTTCTAAATATAACTATTCTAAGTACTAATCCCAGCTAAGCTTTGCGTTCAAAAACACACCAGAACCCCTGCTCTCCAAAATTAATGTTACTACATTAGCTTTGTAATATAGGCATAAGTTAGTCTCAACAAAAACCATTGATTTCCATTCCTCCTCTTCCCTTTAAATTAAGAGAAAAATGAAGGAAAGCTAAGAAATTAAGAGAAATCTCTAATGACTCTTTCTCCTTAAAGAAAGGGATCCTTTCTAGTAAGCAGTTTTCAGGAATTATGGTTCCTTTTCCAATGATTAATCACATACACATGACCAAGTGTGGGGAGAAGTGCAAATTGAAAACTAAAAGTACATTTTGATACAATTCTAAAAACATATTTCAAGCATGCAATCAATAGCACAGTTCTACTAGCTGAACATCTCGAATCCTAGGTATCAGGATAATAAAATGTGGAAATAGGTGATACTTTAGAAACCATCAGGTGCCCCCTCCTTGTTAAGACCTGGTTCAAAAGTCTCTCCCAAGGTCAGCCAGGGAGTGAGAGGCAGGTCAGGGACTAGCACCCAGGTCTCAACACGGCCCTGTGCCTTCTTCTTTTCATGCCTCCTGTCAGGTTCCACTTTAAAACACCCCAGAACATCAGAGCAGAAACTGGGGTTTTCACCTTCCCTCATGGCCTATATGAATGAAATTCTAATCACTATAATAAAAGAACACCTAGAAGTAAAAACCTTTGAAGTATTTGGAGCAGACGTGCTTGGAATGTTGGTGACATCCCTCCATCTACCCAAGAAGCCCATTATTCTCCTCTCTGGAGACGGCCTGCTGATGCATGGAGCACCCGGATGCTAACACCTCCTGCCTCCGTGGTACATGCTTCCAGCAAGTCCGCCAGCCCATCCCTCTCCACGCATCACTCTATTGACGTCTGCTCTAGGGCAGCACGGTTTACTCTTCTCTAGTGAAATGTTCACACTTGCTCAGTGAAGAGGAGGTCCTTCAGCCCCGTTATAGCAGCTCCTGAGTAAGACCAGGGCTATTTCTGATCCTTGCACTGGCGATAATATTCTTACTTAACCCCTTATTGGACCACACAAAGGAAAAGCACGATAGAGCACACGTGACACAAGCTTCTTTAGCTCTTTTCATGGATGTCCAATTCTAATCCTCTTAAAATCAATTTTAACTTAGTCTAAGAGCTCATTTGTATATTTTCTTTCAGAAATACAACATGCATGATGCAGAAACAAGACCCAATGACTACATTATGTGTATATCCTGCTAATAGTCTAAGATAGCCAGGTGCCGTCAGATGCTTCCCGTTCAATTCAGGATTCAGGGTCAGGAGTTACTCTTTTCATGTTAGAACAGGGGAAATAAAGGCAGGAATTTTGCCTGAGTTGAATCCCACGAGGCAGAAGCAGAAAAACCTGCGTTGGAAACGCAGAGTTCTTCCCAGCCCAGTCCTCCTGAGTGAAGAGAATTCTCATCTTTACCCGTTATCCCCAGACTCCGGCTCTACTGTTAAAATGATTTGGGGAGGAGGAGTAAGGGGATGAAGGAGGATGTCACAGACAGTTGTCAAAGGGATAGTGAGTTATACTTTGGGAGCAAACACCTTGACTTTGCTGAGGTGCAAACTTCACAGCAGGAAACCATTATTTCAGTGACAAAGCTTTGTTCCGTTGACATTATCTCTAAATCATCTGCCTAAGAATGCATTTGTCAAGTTTTAAGAGATGGGATTGATAACAATAAACCTGCATTTCTGCACAATATTTTAATTCTGAAGGCAGAAGCAGCACAACATACTAGGAAAGAACTGTGGGTGGCTCGTCTTGGCTGCTGCTGGCTGTGCACGGATTCCAACCCCATAACTATAACGAACTGTGACCCACCCGGCCAAACCAGGCCACCAGGCTGGGTCAGGGTTTCTGGGACCACAAGGCTAAGGCAAGATTCCTGGAATGTCTTGGCCCAAATGTTCCACAACTTGGGAAGACACAATTCATTGCCACTTCCAAAAACAGAGCCAGTGTGCTTCCCTTGGCCATAGGTGCCACACTCCCGAGCACGGGTGATAATCAGAGTTTCTGACCCGAGGTCACCTCCTGGCCTATTTACCAGGATACCAGACTCCCAGCTCCTTCTACCCCATCCTTTTCCCTAAATGGCTCCAGCTCCTCACTAAACAGCCACAGGGATTTTCTCTTCATGTCACCAAGGCTGCCCTTCCTGCCGTACTTTCACCAGGGCAAGATCCAGCTATGTGGAAACAGGGTAGAGTTTCTGGGCTTGGATGACCTGACCTGACGATATTGTAAGTCTTTAAATTATTGACAATAATTTAATTGTCAGATAAATTCAGCTCCTTCCACAACTCCTAACACATCTCTGATCTTTTCATTCTGCCAGGGAATTTAGAAGATGTTTTTCAAGGGGTGGACCACATCGTATTGTCAGGGTCTCCACTCAAAGGACATTGAGACGCGGGTGTACTTTATACCCCACTAATCTGCTCTGAGGTTCCAGAGTTTCCTGGTTGGGTGTGCAGGTTAGTGTCCCAACATGACCCTCATTACAAGGAACCAAAGACAGAGGCTTCGAGAATACCAACGTTTAGAGGGGTGGGCTGTTGGCAAGGAGTCCACAAGAGACCGGGAAGGAAAACTGTGCAGAACACGTGTGTCTGCCCACACTTGCCCCCCTGTGCCTGGTCAGAGAGAGCATCTAGGGGAACTGCTAAGTGACTGTGGCAGACAGAGTCACCTCCAATTTGTTTATACCTCCCTGCATCCACACCCTTGAGTAGTTCCTCCCTGCACCGACTCAAGGTTTGCCCAGGTGACTTGCATTGGCCAAAGGGGCCGTAACTAACACGATGCCAGCAGAGAGTTGAAAGCACTTGCACTTGGAGCCCTGCCACATCCGCCATGGAAGGACACCCTGGCAGGCCTGCAAGCACGATGAGAGGCCCTCAGCCCGCTCTCCGAGGTGACAGTCTGCTGACCCCCAGATACGTGGATGAGGCCATCCTAGATCACTGAGCCATGGCCCAGCCACCTGCTAACCACAGCTGCAGGAGTGAGCTCAGTGGAATCAGCCTAGCAGCCCAGAGCAGAAAGACCACACTGATAATAACTGATACACTGACCGAGATGAACTCAGATTAGGGATCCCAACTGTGATGGTTAATTTCACACGTCAACTCAACCAGGCCCCTGGCTGCCCAGACATCTGGTGTGTCTGTGAGGGTGTTTCTGGATGAGGTAACATTCAAACCGGTAGACTGAGGAAAGAAGATGGCCCTCCCTAACGTGGGTGGGCCTCATCCAATCAAAAGAAGGCCCAACTAGAACAAAAAGGCTGAGTAGGATGGAACTTTGACTGCCCGACTGTTGAGTTGGGACACTGGCCTCCTCCTGCCTTCAGACTGGAACTGACACCCCTTGGCTTTCCCGGTTCTCTGTCCCTCAGACTCGCGTTGGAACTTACACCACCAGCCCTCCTGGGTCTCCAGTTTGCTGACTGCACATCTTGGGACTTCTCAGCCTCCATAATCATGTGATCCAATTCCTAATTATAAATCTCTCAATAGATAGAAATAAATAAATAAATATTATTGTATTTACTATATGTTATATTTCTATAATTATATATATATATATATATATATATATATATATGTAATAGGTCTATAAATAGTATGTATCTCGTTGGTTCTGTATCTCTGGAGAACCCTGACTGATACACCTAGTCTCCTGATCACTGGTGTCCTCTGCTCCTAGGCTCTCCTTAGCATGCACTGTTCTCTCCCTTCCCCCAAGATGGCTGAGACAGTCTGCAGGTGGGACTAGAGCCTTCCAGACTCCTTTGTTCTAACTGCAATCAGCAGTGACTTTCTACTCCCTTGGTGCCACCATTAGCTCCTCGGCTCTGTCTCCTCCATTGTGGGAGGGTAGCCGTCGAACTGGAAATGCAGTCCTGGGCTGAAGAGGGGAGGAGATGGAGATGAGGAAGGTTATAGCTGATTTATGTCGCACACGGGTCATTCCTTTTCCTCTTTTTCTTCCCCCACAGAACTGAATCCAAAAGAAATGAACAGACTCAACCATTCCTGAGTTTTAATGGAACTAATTATCTGACTGCAGAGTCCCAACTCTGTGACTGCTTCCATTCTGGCTAGTGTTAGATTGCATTACTATTTTCATTTGTTTTCATTATTATTAGCTTTTAGCAATGAAATGGAGTTAAAATTATTACAGTTTGTAACATGCTTTTTGTACTAATAATTCAAGTACTTTGGAGTAGGAGCTGAGAGCATTAATTTGTCAATCACTCCCGCTTTGTATCTAGTCCTACTTTAAATAGACTAAACAAAAGAAATGAACACTATATATTTCCCCAAGGAATAGAACTTGTAAACATTCAGATATGTTAGGCTTTTATGAAATTATAAACCGTAATTCCAAGGTATATTGCACAAATAATAGGGTATTTTGAAATCAGCGCAGCTGACACACAAAAGCTTCAGCCCTGGTTCAGATAATAACACGAGGCAGCCATCTGTGCTCAGAGTCTACTAACCTAGTCAGGAATCAAGGTGAAGGTGAATAAATGCAAACATTTTTGGAGGTTGAGCAGAAGGTCTTCAAGAAGCTCTGAGTCAGGGACCTATGCACTAAGGAAAATGAGAGCCTTTCCCAGCTTCTACACCCACTCAATCGGAAGCAGCATTTCAAAAACAACAACAAAATGGGGATAGCCTGAACTACCACTAAGAAGTGCCACGTTAATTCTCCCAGGAGTGTTTACAACAAAGAGAAAAGGAAGCAAGATCCAGAGCTAGAAATAAATGTGGTGATGGGACTGCATGTAAACGCTGAACCATCTCTCTCTTAAACAGGGTAAAAAACGATCAGTTTGTATCCCTGGAATGCCTAGATTATGGGATGCTTTTTAAATAAAGAAATGCTGTCTTATTACCTCAAAATACACGGCGCACTCAGTCAGATTAGCCCAATATTAGTCCTCCAGGACCTACTTGAATGAATGAATAAGAATGGTCTGAAATTATCAAATCAATTGTCTCGTGTAAATAGGTCTTTGGGTAGTCTTGAAAATAGTTGAGTCTCTTAACTAGGTTAAGCACTCTCTCTCTGAAAATCTTGTGTATCTTTGTTTTGTAAAGGTTTGTTTTTTTTTTTTTTTTTACCCTAAAGCAAAGGAAATCTGTAACCTGGCTTCATTGTCGGTGGTCACAGGTCCTGGACTGGAAGGACGCCCACAGAATAGGGGCCTCCGGCGGGCACAGATGGGACAGTGGAAGGTTCCTTTCCACTGCAGTTTCGATCCTATTTCTGATTGTTCTAAAGTCAATGTTTCGTCCCACCTGAGAAAAGCCAGAATGTCAAACTTAGCCCCTAAAATACACTTCCAAGAAAACACACAGGAATTCGTATGTTCCTGGGTTTCACTCCCACTGCTTAAGACTGTGATTTAGATCATCTCAAATTTCTGACCAGAATATATTTTGTCATTAGTAAGAGGCTGCCCTGCACCTCTTCACTAAACAACAGGAGGTTTTGCAAATTTGGATTTTCTTTGGCAGAAGAGACCTTGGAAATTGACCACTACCTGATGAATCCTATTGACTCTCCAAGTCCCCTCCACGTGCCTTGCCCCTCATACTCACCTCTCAGGCTGCTCAAAAAATAGCTTTTGACTGTGGCCTTTAACAATATGATAATTTATTTAAAACAGATACAGTCCTGAAAGTGACCCACTTAAAATTATTAAAGAGATACTGTGTTTATTTTTGCTGTCCATAAAACAGAAAATGGTTTATGAATATGCAAACCGATCTGATGTAATTAGCATGATTGGCTCCTACCGCACTCCGTTTTATGTGGTTAGGAGAGTAGATGCACAAACTAATGAGGTCATGTTAATGTGCCTGTGAAGAGGGCTTCAGCTGTCAGAACCACGAAGGCGAACGTCTGCAAGGATCCTTTCTTTTCTGCAAAATCACTGGAAGTGGGCATATGCACAGGCTGAGCTCCTGCCTGGGTGCTGGGGTGCCACCAGCTCTGGGAGCCACTTTCCGTCCTGCTGGTGGGAAGTCCAGATGAGAAAGAAAATTCTGTGTCCGTTTGGAGCAATGATTAATGTGCTATTTAATTATCTAGAAAGTCTTCAACAAGTGCTAATAACCGAAACTCCTCCGGCAGTCGGCACATGCCACAGGGTCCCATTAGACACGCTAACATCCTATTCCCTGGCCCTTCTTAATTAAAAGTAAGAGGCAGAAATGTTAATTGTGCACCGACCAACTCTTGGGATTAATCTGCCCTGGTTGTTGGGTCCTGCGAACCTGGGAAAGCAGATTTCTGATCCAGGCATGAGGCTTGCACAAAAGGCTTCTGGTCCTGATGCGCTGCTACCCACTGGGCCCTGCCAGGCCCCCGCTGGGGGAGGGGAAGAGGAAGGGAGGTGACCACGAACGGGCAGGGAGGCTTTGTAATCAGAATGCTGGAAGGCATGTCGCAGAAAGCTTCTTAGATATTGAACAGGACACACAGACCGCCACCGAGCTGTTCCTTTACATCCCTTCAAAAGCATAAACATATGAACTTGAAAACCTTATTTTCCATTTCTGCCAGCTCCTCTCTAGCTCTAAAAATACACCTCGCCTCTGCCTCTTTGTACCCTCCGCCCTCCAACACACACACACACACACACACACACACACACACACACACACACACAATTTGCAACAGAAACAAAGAACATCTTGAGAGCGCCACTGTTAAAAGGGGGTGGGACGAACCAGTGGAAAGTGAAAAAATGAGGTTTGGGTGCTAATCAAAGACTCAGCCAAGTTCAGTGTAAAGGGATCTCACTGGAAAGACATTGAATTGGCTCACTCTAAAGACACTTAAACTAAAAGAAAAGGCAGTTGGTGTTCTTCAGCCTGCACCTGGCAGCAACCATGACTCCTGCTTGTGGAGAAGCAGCTGGTCCATTCCTGATGGCTTGCAGTGACAGGATCTCAAAGAGAAAAATTGTTTTGAGTGCCTACTGTGTGTCTGGCACTTTTCTGGATCCTACAAAGTAAAGATTTTTATTGCCGTTATGCAGATGAGGAAACTGAGGCTTAGAGAGGGTGAATAACTTGCCATAACTGAAGAGCTAGTCAACGGCAGAGGCAGTCTCCACATCCAGGTCTGTTTTACTTAACAGTCCATGTTTTTTCCCCATGTAATCCTTGGATGTGGGACAAAAGGAGAGACACAGGTATGGGTCCCACCCTGTGATGCCTTAAGTTTGGCTTGTTTAAGGAAAAGAACAGCATTTAGCCAAAAATAGTTCTACACCCTTGAAAACTGGCTAGAGTTTGACAGTGGGAAACCGCAGCAGATCTCATCCAAGTAACCCCAGGGAAAGGGATTAGCGGGAAAAACAGAAACTGGGTCTCTTCAGCTTGGCCTCCCAGCACTCTTGTTCTTGGGCTCTACATCCTGGTCACACGGAATTCACTTGCCACTTCCCAGACGTGCCACGAACCTTCACATCCCCATGTCTGTGTCCTGCTGTTCCCTCTGGCTGGATTCCCCTCATGTGCTGCATCTCATTTCACTTCTTTACGTAGCAACTGGCCTCATCCTTCAAGGCTGAACCTGAACTTCCCTTTTCCTATAGGATTATATTCCTACAGAGGCAGACACATAGAACCTACCTCTGTTTCATATCATTATCACACCAGATTATAGTTATTTGTTCATCAGTCTTTCCTCTTGGCCAGGCTGTGTTTTTTTTTTTAAAGATGGGACTTGAATGTGTGTCTGTGGCACTTACCCATCACCAGGTACATAGAAAGGACTTCATAAGTGTTTTTGTTAAATGAACAGATAAAGGAATAAGTACATTTTTAAGAAGTGTGTGGTCCTTTTCTTAGGGATTTTTATACTTTAATGAGTACACTTCTGAGATCTTTTTTTTTTTTTTTTGGCTGGGTTGGGTCTTCGTTGCTGTGTGCAGGCTTCCTCTAGTTGCGGCGAGCGGGGGCTACTCCTCGTTGTGGTGCACGGGCTTCTCACTGCAGTGGCTTCTCTTGTTGCAGAGCACGGGCCTTAGGTGCACAGGCTTCAGTAGTTGTGGCTCACGGGCTAAGTAGCCGTGGCTCACGGGCTCTAGAGCTCAAGCTCAGTAGTTGTGGCGCACGGGCTTAGTTGCTCCGCGGCATGTGGCATCTTCCCGGACCACGGCTCGAATCCATGTCCCCTGCGTTGGCAGGTGGATTCTTAACCACTGCACCACCAGGGAAGTGCCTGAGATCATTTCTTGCCTTTGCACACAGAAAGCCCTACACATGGGCAGGGTACAGTTCCCAGCCATGAAAGCAGAGGTGTGACCACAGAGATGTCAAAAGGTGCCATCCCAGTCCAAAATCTCTCACCCACACCACTGTCCAGGGTCTGTTTTCATCCTGATTTCATGGCACCTGGCACCTCCCTCCTAAGTATTTATCATAGTTGTAATTTTGCATCTAGTTAAGTGATTCTTTGATTAATAGCCAGTACCACCTCCTTCACTGGGCTATAGGATCCACAAGGGAAGGTTTTGTCTGTTTTCTTTTTTTTTTTAATCAGCATTGTCCATCCCACACCTGGTCCAGAGGAAGCACTCCGTGAATATCTGCTGGGTCTCAGTCCATCTCTGCAGCAAGGGCCCTTCCAGCTTTGCCATTCTGTGATGCTGTGCTAGCCCCACCTTTATTTATTTCCAGCTTTATTGAGATATAATTGACACAGAACCCTGTATATGTATGTAAGGGGTACAACATAGTGACTTTGTGTATGTGTATATTGAAAAACGATTACCACAGTAAGGTTAGTAAACCCATTCATTACATCATATAGTTAAAATATTTGTGTGTATGGTGAGAACTTTCAAAATCTACTCTATCTGTAACTTTCACATGTATATACAATATTGTTAACTCTAATCACCACCCTGTACTTTACAACCCCAGAGATTATTTATCTTATAACTGGAAGTTTATGCCTTTGGTCCCCTTCGCCAGTTCCCCAGCAACCACCAATCTGCTCTCTGCTTCTATGAGTTTAGCTTTTTTAGATTTTGCATAAAAGTGAAGTCATACAGTGTTTGTCTTTCTCTATCTTACTTATTTCACTTAGCATGAGGCCCTCAATGTCAAAGAGTCCCTTCTTTTTTATGGCTGAATAATATTCCATTGTATACATACAGACCACATTTTCTTTATCCATTCATCTGTTGATGGACACTTAGGTTGTTTCCATGTCTTGCCTGTTGCAAATAATGCTGCAATGAACATGGGGGTGCAGATGTCTCTTCAAGATGGTGATTTCATTCCTTTGGATGTGTATCCAGAAGTTAGCCCCACATTTAGAGTCACTTCTGGGAGTGAAAGCTCTAAGTCTCCAGAAGGCCCAGGTTAAAATTCAAATCTATTACTCAAGCAAGAGTACACAAGAGCAAGTGATGGCTTAACAGATTGGCCAACTATCATGAAAAGGGGTCTTGACAAAAGGCCAAGAGATTGGTATGGTGGTGGCGGTGAAGACAGGTGAGCCCAGGAGGACCCCAGCTGGAGGGGGCAGGCCCAGGTGTGGCTGTCAGGACCCAGAAAGCCAGGGAGGAGCACCGGGGCACAACACCAGAAGAAGAGAAGAATAAGTCTGAGTTTCCCAGGGCTGCCATAACAAAGTACCAAAAAACTGGGGACTTAAAACAACAGAAATTTATTGCCTCACAGCTGTGGAGGCCAGAAGCCTGAAATCAAGGTGGTGGCAGGACCATGCTCCTTACAAAGCCTTTAGAGGAGGATCCTTCCTTGCCGATTCCAGCTTCCGGTAGACAAGGCCTTCCTTGGCTTATGGCAGCATCACTCCAATCTCTGCCCCCGATCTTCACACAGCCAGCTTTCCTCTGTGTCTTCAAGTCATCTTCCCTCTATTATCTCTGTTTCTTCTCCTCTTCTTACAAGGACAGCAGTCCTATTGGAGTGGGGCCCACCCTACTCCACTATTACCTCATATTAACTTGATGATACCTGCAAAACCCCCTTTTCCAAATAAGGTCGCATTCACAATAGCAGTACCAGGAGTCAGGATCTGAACATATCTTTGGTGGGGGGGTGGCGGGTTGGGGGTGAGAATAATCATCCCAGAAGACGCATTAAAAAGCAGAGACGGGCTTCCCTGGTGCCGCAGTGACTGAGAGTCCGCCTGCCGATGCAGGGGACACGGGTTCGTGCCCCGGTCTGGGAAGATCCCACATGCGGAGCGGCTGGGCCCGTGAGCCATGGCCGCTGAGCCTGCGTGTCCGGAGCCTGTGTTCTGCAACAGGAGCAGCCACAACAGTGAGAGGCCCACATACCGCAAAAAAAAAAAAAAAAAAAAGCAGAGTCTTAGTTCAGCAAACCTTTGCCTACTACCATGTGCCCGGCTGTGTGCTGATCTCTTCGGGGGAAAAAATGAGTCAGATGTGAATACAAAGTACAGAAAGGAAACACCCTCAAGGGGCACTCGATGACATGAGGTTTCAAAGAAGGCAAGATCCTGTTCAGCTGGAGAAACCTGGGAAGACTTCACAGAGGTGGTTGGGTTTGAGATCATTGCTAAAGGATGGATCAGAGTTCAACAGGTGGGTACGGGGAACGCAAAGGTGGTCAAGGAAAAGAACACAGCATAAGCAAACAGTGCAGTATAGGATGTGTGCTCTGCCCTGTGATTAGGTTTGGGTTTTAGCAAAACTTCCAGCCAATGCAGTAGGACATCCAAGGCCTTGCCTAAGCCTGTCACTGCCCAGCTGCTAATCCAGCACAAAATCCTCTCTCCCTACCGTCCTGGGGGCACCAGACATACCAGGTCAGTGCTCTTGGGAACTTGCTTACCTGAAATCTCCTTCTTACCTTACTGTCAGGCAAATGCCTACCTTCCTTTTATACTTCAGCTCCAATGTCACTAGTTTGGTCTGTTGTGACTTGTTTGTGCTTCCAAAGCAGTGTCAGCTCACTGCTGTTCTTGTACAAAAGACACCTTGTCACCATCTTCACAGTCTAGCTCCCCTACCAGACCATGGGCTTCTAGAGATCAGGGTCTGGGTCATTTCTATATCAACCAATAACCAACTCAGTGTCTAACGTGGGGTTGGCATTCAACAGATGCCCCTGCCCACAGTGCTGAGGAAGGATGGGAGGAGAAGAAACCCAAACGAGCACGACTGATTTAGGTGACTCTCAAAATAGCACTGGCAAGAAATGATAAGGTTAGAAGTACCACCGAGGTAGCATCAGGGAAGGGAGAAGGAGGATAGACTCCCCCCAAACCTAGAAACACTGACTTCATAATTTGGCTTCCTACACCTGGAACAACTCCTTCTAAAGCCCCAAGGAGCAGGCATAGCCTCAGCTAGTCTGTCCTGATTCTGGGCAGAAAGCACAAGACCTTCAGCTCTTAGTCTGAGGCTCAGCTGGGGTCTGGTACAGTCCCAGCCAAGGCCCCAGGGAAGCTCTCTTTCTGCTGCTAGCCCAAGGCCTCCCCTTAAAGTCTCCTCTAGAGCCCCAGAAGGGCCCTGCCTCGGCCCTTCGGTGGGCTAAGAGCGACCCCCAGTGCCTGGGAACCAGCCCAGTCAGGCTCCTCCCCGTAGGTTCTGTTTAAAGGGAAAGTCTGAGCTGTGCTCCAGCATCCTGATAATCAGGCGAGAGCCCAGTCAGTGCCTGACAGCCAGTCTTCCCGATTCAGTAAGACCTGCCTCCTCCCTTAGCACCTCTGACACCTTTCAGGCTGGCCCAGCCTCTCACTGTTTTACCTTCTGAAGGGCAAGCCAGCTCTGTCACAAGCAGGATGAGATGGACCTGGGTGTGGAAGGCTCTGCAGAGGCTGCCATGGGAGGCTTTTGGGGCACCATTCCCACAGGGCTCCAGTGGGTGGTCTATACCAACCTCACCAGCCTGTAGGAGGGGACCCCGTGCTCACATGCACACCACGGACATGGCTGCTGCAATGATCCAGAGGAAACAAGAAAGAGGGAAGAGGTTATTAAGTGTTTCAATCTGCACGTACCCCGTAAGGAGACTGTCACTCCTCTGACTGAGAATACCCAACTTGCGTTTACAGTCATGGAATTAAATCCAATGATTAAGTCCGTGCATATTCTCTCTCTCTCTCTCTCTCTCTCTCTCTCTCTCTCTTTCTCTCTATCTCTTCCCCCCACCTTCTCTCCCTTCCTTGCTTCCTCTGACTCAATCACCCACATCTTCCATCACCTTTACCTGCAACTGTGGACTCCCCATTTTTTTCTGTTTGCAACAATATTTTGGTGTCAGTTGAAGGCAGGGCTCCAGATAAGAAGCCAAAAAAATCGGAATGGGCCAATTGGAATGGCATTCTGACAATGCTATTGAGGTTTCCCTTTGTCCTGTTTTAGGGTGGGAGAGGAAAGACAATTAGAAGACAAGGCAAGGGACGGAGGGTGTCCTGCTCTCCCTGCCCTCAAAAAGTCAAGGGGGAGGCTCCCTTTGGCTGCACAGACGTGGATACAAAACCATCCATAGGCACAGGACACATCCCTTCAGCAGACACTAACTAGGTACTTATGATGTACTGGCCACCCTCACACATGTCCATCTTCAGTTTTTAAAGCACTCTCAGATCTCTTACATCTTCTGATTCTCACGACAACTTATGAGGCACATATGATTATCCTAACTTCACTCATTTAGAGCCTGGAGCCTGGAGAGTCCACAAGGAAGAGCCAGGTGAGAACCCAGGTCTTCTGACTCCTAATCCAGGGCTCTTTCTCCTGCAATGGCCACAGAGCATTGGCCTTTAAGTCACCAAGTAAAACCATTCTCACAGCCCAGCACCTCCAACCAGGCTCTGCCATCCTGAACAAAGTCACTGCCCTTCAAGAAGGCCAGAAAGAATCTAAAGGCTGGTGACAATGACTTTGTGCTGACAGATAGAAGTCCCCTAGTCAGCATGGTCAGAAGGTTCAGACGAGGCAGGATCCAAATGCACAGTCATTAGGGGACTTAGTAAAAGGCCACCGTCAGCCAACCTTAGGTATTTGAATTAGGGGTTCCCTTTGAACTTGGAAGAGTCGGTTTTGAAACGACATAGAAGTTGTTACCTTATGCAGTGAGTGGTCAATTTTTGCAATTCATTACTCTAAGTTGTCTACTAGAAATATAGTCACAGAGAAGAACGGAACTGAAGGCATCAAATAATACCATCTCCTTTAATGCTAAAATTTGTCCAAATGATTTAGATGAAGTTGTGGGTAGTAACTTACGAAACAATCTAGAATATTCTTTGAGTTGACAACTGTCAGATAGCTATTCCCTTTAACATAATATTCTTCAATGTCCTAATCAATGACATAATTCTGAAGTCTAATGATCCAAGAAGGAATCTCTGGCATTCTTAACTCATCTATATCACAAATTCTTACTGAATGGCCATTCTGGGCCCTGGGTGCTGGGGATACAATGGTGACCGATACAGACACAGTTCCTGCCCTCATTGCACAGCAAAGTCAGAGATGCAGACAGTACAATTCTAATACAAAGTGATAGGTTTTGCCGTGGGGATAAAGGATGCTATGAGAGCCCCAGAGGGGCACGTGACCAAGCTCAGATGATCTGGAAAGGCTTCTTCGAGTGGTTGACTTTAGTCAAAGGATAGAGATGGAGTGACAGTGGAGAGGGCAGTGGGGAGGTTGAATTCCAAGTGGACCAAACAGCTGTGCAAAGGAATGGAGTTCAGTGAGAGGATGAGACACATAAGGGACTGAAAGTAGCTCAGAATAGCTGCTAAGTCAACTGCAAGAGGTAGAAAGAAGGGCTTTAAGGGAGATGAGGTTGGAGAGGCTGGTAGGGGCCAGACCATGAAAAGCCTTCTATACAATGTTCAGATATGTGAACTTGAGCATGAAGGCAGAGCCTTAACATACCAGAGAGCACCTTTCGGCGGATCCAACTCAGGCTGGAATCCGTCCCCGGATCTCCCCTGAACCCCTGACAGAAAGAAAACGTACACTGTGAATGAACTGCCCAAGCTGAATTGCCTCAAATGCAAAATACTCATATTCTTTGGAGGGTCAGCTCCCAAAGCAGGCGCAGATGTGTCCCAGCTCTGGGCTTCACTTCTAAGAACAAAGGGGTAGTAAAGCGCATAAGGGTGTGGGCTGTGGCGTCAAAGACACTGGGGTTCAAGTGCTGGTCCTGCACTACATGGGCTTCCTGACTTTGGAAATATTTCTTAATGTTCCTGGAACTCAGTCTCCTCAACTGGAAAATCAGGATAACCACACCTACATGCCTCCAGGACTGCTACAAAGATAGATGAAATGAACGTAAAATTCTTAACGCAGTCCCTGGCACATATTGTGCAATTTATGGTGCTATTATTTTTTTAATGTATTTTGCCCTGAACTGTAGGGTGCTAAAGCTGGTCATGGGCTGATGAGTTTTGATAAAAAGGCAGAGTCCAGGGGCTTCCCTGGTGGCGCAGTGGTTGAGAATCCGCCTGCCGATGCAGGAGACACGGGTTCGTGCCCTGGTCCGGGAAGATCCCACATGCCGCGGAGCAACTAAGCCCGTGAGCCATGGCCGCTGAGCCTGTGCGTCCGGAGCCTGTGCTCCGCAACGGGAGAGGCCACAGCAGTGAGAGGCCCGCATACCGCAAAAAAAAAAAAAAAAAAAAAAAGGCAGAGTCCAAAATGGCAGCTACAGAAGCCTCATCAATCCTCCCTCATAGCAGGGCCCTTATTTCTAGTCCTGAATTGTACGCCAGGGTGAGCTGACATTGACATTCTCCATGGTCAATGCTTGGTCTCTGAGTTCTGGGGAAGAAGAACCTTCCTGGGAAAAATCACCTGGGACCTGGATGCAGCACAGCAATCTGACTTGGGTGGGCTCTAGGGGGCCTCCAGCAATGGCTCCAGATGCAAAACCAGAGAATAATATCATCAACTTAAAATGTGAGGCAATGAACCTCCCTGGGAGGCTGTGGGAAGGGGTAAAGCATGATGTGTGTTTCTTTCCTAGGGCTCTTATAACAAATTACCACAAATTTTGTGGCTTAAAACAACAAAAATGTATTCTGGTACAGTTCGGGATTCCAGAGATCTGATCAAGGTGCAGCAG
Source organism: Kogia breviceps (assembly GCF_026419965.1). NCBI lineage: Eukaryota > Metazoa > Chordata > Mammalia > Artiodactyla > Physeteridae > Kogia > Kogia breviceps. The sequence goes on along the minus strand of NC_081310.1, from coordinate 171,477,785 downwards.
AGCCACGCTCCCTTGGAAGGGTCTGGAAAAGAATCCATCCTTGCCTCTTCCAGCTTCTGTGGCTCCAGGCATGCCTTGGCTTGTGGCTGCATAATTGCCATGCCTGCCTCCATCTTCACAGGACCTTTCTCTCTCATCTTCCTGTGTGTCTCTCCTCCCTCTGTCTCACATAAAGATACTTGTTATTGGATTTCGGGCTCACCACGACAATACAAGATGATCTCATCTCAAAATCTTTAACCTAACCACATCTGCAAAGACCCCTTTTCCAAATAAAGTCATATTCACAGGTTCCAGGGTTTAGGACATGGACATATCTTTGCGGGCCCACCATCTAATCCACTACAGTGGGTGTGGAAGGTGGGTCCCAGCTCCCTGAGGCTTCTGTTCACTAGTGGCTGTTTGGCACCAAATGGATACAAGTGCACAGGCAGAGACACTAGCAGAAAGCGTGGCTGCTCCGTTGTTCTGCTTCTCAGAGTTTCCCCTTGTCCACCCCCATGGTACCCATCCTTTTCTCCCTCCTCTTGCATGAAGGGGTTAGCGATGGGATGCTGAGATGTCCATTTCCCCAGAGTCCCTAGCTGTTCCACCTGAAACGGCATACGCTACCTGGCTCTGGACAAACACACATCATTTCAAGAAGCCATACAAAGAAAGGTAGCTTGACTTTTCCAGAGCCGTTCTCACCTAGAAGGGCAGACAAGGGTTTCATTATTGTGGGGATGAGAAAGACACATACAAGGAAATATTAATTCAGGCAAAAGGTTCATTCTTTCTTTTTTATGTACAAATTATGCAACATAAATGTTTTACAATGATTAATATTATTGCAGGGGCCTAACAAACACCATTTACAATGCAAATCTCCAGGCTGCAGAAAGGTACCGGTAATCAGGGAGTGATGGCTGCCGGGCCGGAGTGGGGCTGAGATGGAGCCTGTGGAAAGTCACGTGGCTCGCCTTTGAACACAGCGTCCAAAAGCACGCGCGCCCCTCCCAGCAAAGGCTCCGGGAAGACGTTCCCGAGTGGCCCAGCATGCCCTCTGAGCGATATGGCAACACCTCCACGTCTACCCTCCCTTCCTGAGGCTTCCCTTTAAAAAGTCACATGCTTTTACTCCTAACCAAGAGAAAGGCACATGACTAGGGGTGGGAAGATGGGAAATTGGAAAATAACAACATGGGGAAATGTGTCAAAAGTACCCATCTGTTCTAATCCATCCCATCATTAATAACCTCTCCTCCCCCCCATCAGGAAAGAAAAAGCAGGAGACCTCCCGCTGTGCTGTATCCCCACCCCCACCCCCGTCTCCCCGGTGCCATCTCCGTTGCTCGGTTGCTCGCGTGATCTCATGCTTTGATGTCGCTTGATTTCTTAAATGTGTGATTAGCACACACTTTGCACCACACACCCAGTTTTAGTCCTTCCCAGACCTGCTCAAAAGTTAGAGCCCCACAAGCCGTGACCCCGAAGTGTCCTTGTGAGATGGCTGCTCTCTCTGACTCAGCTTCCCCGCACAGGGGGGACCCTAATGCAGGGTGAACCATCACCTAGTTCTGCCTGTGCTTAAACAGCACCAGACACATCCCTGGGAAATCTTGGTCATTCTGAAATCCAATTTTTCTTTACAGCTTTACTCCCGTTGCTTCTGAGGTCCTGTGTTGAATGGAGAAATTCAATAAGTGTGAAATTTTCTAGAGAGAGAGAGAGGGAAAAAACCTTATAGCATGGCATATACATTGCTGAATCGTTCATTTGTTAGCACAACAATATCCCTGCAATGTTGCAACTGGTTTCCTTAGTAACGTGTTAAAGTATACAGGAAAACATTTTGGGGTAATGTTCCCACTTGAATTTTGAATAAACTTTCACATGAGGTAAGGAAGTGATATTCTAAAATGAGCAGATTAAGCTGATTCAGTCATTCCATGAAACTTTAAAGTATGAAAATGTTGTACTTACTGGAAATACGAGGGGCTACCAGAATTGTGACTGGGCTGGTCAGTTACATTTTGAAGAGTCACTTGGAAACCTTTTCCTATTTAACACTCGGCAGCGTATAGAAACAGTTCACCTGAGCATTCTGAAACGAAGAGTTTATTTTTAAGGAGCCAATAATCAAAAATGGATTACTTCCCTAGTGCTGGTATTCAGACAGTCTGGATTTCCAAATCGTAATTTTCTAGGGCAATGGTTTTCAAACTTTACTGTGCCCCAGAATCCCCTAGAGGGCTTGTTAAAACAGATTGCTGGGCCCTACCAGAGGTTCCGATTCAGCAGGACTGGGGTAGAACCTGAGAATATGCATTTCTAACAAGTTCCCAGGTGGTGCTGACACCTCTTATTCAAGAACCACACTTTGAAAACCATATTCTAAACAAAGACCCACTGTATAGCACAGGGAACTATACTCAATATTTGGTAATAACCTATAAGGGAAAAGAATTTGAAAAAATATATATATATGTATATCTAACTGAATCAATTTGCTGTACACCTGAAACTAACATATTGTAAATCGACTATGATTCAATTAAAAAAAAACAAAAACCATATTCTGGGGATGGCTAAAAATGATCATTCTGGTCCCCATATACCTAAGCAACAAAAAAGTAATTTTTTTTTAAATCACCTTAAAACTCGGAATCCTAAAGCAACGTCACGGCCAGAGTTCTTCTTTTCTCATGCATTTTATAAAAACCTTCAGGAGATGGGTCCATTCTCCTGGAAGATGGGGAAATGTAGATGGGCACAGAGGCCTCATCATATTTTAGAAAAGAATAGTCAGGAGGCTGAGACCTCGCCTGGGATCAGGCCAACATTGCACAGTGTAGAACAGGGACCCGATTTGTAATCACCTCCATCCCCAGAGCTTTGCAGGCAGCCAGACAAGGGGCAGGAGCCCCAGATGTGCTTCTATTCTTGAGTTAAGGCTACAGTCAGCGAGTACCTTGGTTTTGTTATGGATTTTACTAAATGTATTCACAGAGTCATTGGTGACAGGAAAATGCTTAAGTCGCAGTCCTCGCCCTTTCACTCCTAATATGATAATCCAGGTCTCCAGGTAGACAGTCAGCTTATAAAATGGAAAGTGCCCTGGGCCGGAGTCAGGACATCTTGCTTCTGGTCCTGAATTTGCCCTGACTTGCCATTGACCTTGGGCTCTTTTCCATCTCCGAGGGGGTCAGACCAGTTGCCTGAGAATGCCTTCCAGCTCTAGTGATGCAGGAGTCAACTTTGATCTTACACTTGTTCTTTGTTTTGGTTTGTTTTTTTCCCTCTTTCTGTACCAAATCAAGTTCAGTTTGAGGTAAAGGAAATTCCCAAATTACTGTTTTGTATCTTGCAGAAGATCGCTTCCCACAGCTAATTTCTCAACTTCAGTTTCCTTACTCCAGAAGCTTGCTGTGTCCACATTTCAATTAATTGCCTATTGGCACACACCCGACTCCAAATATTTGTGCAGTTCCCGAGAAAGCCTCATTCAGCTAAGTACCTGATCGCGTCAACCTGCTCTCTGGTTCCAACATCTCAGAATATCCAAGCGAGGAAATATGCAAATGCCAAAGTCACCCAGAGAGAATTCATCAAGGGAGGCAGTCATTGGAGGCAGGGAGAGAGGCTCAGATGAAAGATATTATCGCTCGCCAGAGACAGGGAAATCGAGGTGGGGGAAGGGAGGAGGTGGAGAATCTGAAGACTGGAAACGCTCACACCCTATAGCACAAGATGCTGTTTTCTTCCAACAAGGGCTGAGCAGATCAGCTGAGCTACAAATAAGCTATGGAGGTACTTGCAGGGAGCCAGGGCTTAACAGCCGGCAGAAAATGGAGTATTATTAGAGAGACTACCCCAAGTCTCTGTGCCAATAAATCCCCCACTCCCACTTGCTGACAAACTCCTACCATCAAACACGCTTCAGTGTGTTTGATAACATTGCAAAAAGGTTAGGATATAGTGCTCAGTAACAAAAGTGGTGTGCAAAATTATGTCAACAGAGCATGTCAAATGCATAGAAGAAAACAAAGGGAAAATATGTCAGTGCTGGCTGGTCTCTGGCTAGTGAGATCATCGAAAAGTTTGTCCCCTACTTTGTATTTTTCTTTACTTTCCAAGTCTTCTACAATTAATAAGTACTGCTTTACTGCTTTCAAGGTAAAAAAATTGGTGGGGGGGGACTTCCCTGGTGGTGCAGTGGTTGAGAGTCTGCCTGCTAATGCAGGGGACACGGGTTTGAGCCCTGGTCTGGGAAGATTCCACATGCCGCGGAGCAACCAGGCCCGTGAGCCACAACTACTGAGCCTGCGCGTCTGGAGCCTGTGCTCCGCAACAAGAGAGGCTGCGATAGTGACAGGCTCTCACACCGCGATGAAGAGTGGTCCCCACTTGCCACAACTAGAGAAAGCCCTCGCACAGAAACGAAGACCCAACGCAGCCAAAATAAATAAATAAAATTAATAAACTCCTACGCCCAACATCTTCTAAAAAAAAAAAATTTTTTTTAAGTTTTTTCTTTTTTAACAAAAAATATGCTTTGAAGGTAAGTGACTGTCTTCAAAAAGCTCTCGGTAAAATGCAAATCTATTACCTGAAAGGGACTGTCCATCACTAATTCTGCATAGTTTAGTTTGTCATCTTGGTGACTGTCATACTGGAAAGCTGGATCGGGGGCTGAGAATTGTATTTCATTCATCTTTGCATCCTGTGAGCTCAGTACGGATCAAGGCATAGGGAGAGGCATCAAATGTGTATTGAATTGTACCAAGAACAGAGGAGACAACAGATGTCAGAGGAAATGGAGCCCAGGATGAGCTTTGAAAGAACAAGGGTGATTTGGAAAGGCTCGGAGCAGAGTAAGCCCCAGGGGACGATTTACAGTGGGAGTTGCAGTGGACAAAAAAGCAACATGAGGGCCCTAAGCACTGGCCTGGGGAGGGGAGCAGAGTCCAAACAGGGTATGACAGGGGACCCTCACTGCACAGTTTAACCACTAGCCAGCCCCGCCTTGTAACACACGGTAGTTTAACAACTTTGTACACCCTTCTGCTGAGCTCTGGTTTCAAAGTTCCTCCTTTCACAGAGACACCAAAGCAAAATGGAAGTTAAATGATGGGAAACATGCAAAACTTCTTCCCAGTTGGCTGGGTCTGACCCTCCAGGCCTGATGACATGGCGCTGAGTGCTAAAGAAATCTCCAGGGAAATGTCCATCGCTTTCAAGTTTGAACCGAATCCCACAAGACTCGGGAATCTAGGGAGGAGACAGAAGGCACAGCCAGGCAATCAGAGGCACAGAATGGAAGGACTTTGACAAAACATAGTGACATGATGTGGTCGGGTTCACTGCCACCACACACGTACCCTGAGGAAATGACTTACATCAAAGAAATGGAAAAGATACTTCCTTGATTTTCTCATTTGGGACAAGCTGCTTACACATATCATTATACATACTCGTTCAATAAATATTTATTGAGTGCCTACCGTGTGTTAGGAACTGGAAATTGGTAATGAATAAAGCAATACTCCCTGCTCTCCTGGAATATGTGAGCTGGAAGGAACATTCACTATCTAGTTCCACAGCTGCAGGTTACAGATCCAGAGAATGCAGCCTACAATGGAGAAGGGGTCTGACCAAGAGCACTCAGCTAGGGCACTTTCACCATCTATTATACCAGGAGGTTTTGTATGCAACTCTCAGGGTTTTCTCTGCCTACCAGTGATGCTTGTGCCCAATACTCCATTGATGAAAATTCTACTTACCCTCTAAGGCTTATTAAAATGTCAGCTAGTCTCTGTGAAGCTTTTTCTATGCCTTCCTTTGGGTTCCAGCTGCCCTCTCTGCCTCCGTTATAGCATTTGTCAAGTCTGCCTTGAACTTTCAAGAGAATACATCCACTGGATGCTGAGCCCCCTGAAGGCAGAGATGACCTCTCATTCATCACTCTACTCTCAGCGCCTATAGCACTGCTGGGGGGGATACTGTTTATGGAGGAGCCACCAAAATCCAGACACTGAGCTAAACACTTCACACACACTGTTGCATTTAATCCTCACCCAACTCTCCAAAATGGATATGACTTTGCTTGATTTAAAGATGAGGAGAACAAGGCTGAGAGAGATTAACTAACTTGCTCGAAGTCACAAAGCCCAGTGGAGAAGCCGAGATCCAGCCAGTTCTATCTAGCTCCAAAGTCCATATTCTCCTCATTACTTACTGCAAGGTCCCTAAGCTCAAGGTCAAAGACTCTGCTGTCCTGTCTGTAGCACCTGGCACAGTGTCTAGCACGGTGGTATCCGACTGGTCACACAGACCAACCCCGAGTCAGTGTGGGAGGGGGCCACAAGAGAACATGAGTAACAGGGGGTAGGGGCCACTGGGGGCATCATGGAGGCTGCCTGCCAACAGAGGGCATGGAGGCGAGATACTGTCAGATACCCCTTACGCAGTTCCGCCATTATAACAACCGTATCATGTTCAAGGGCAGAAAGGAAAGTAAACACATGGTAACCTGAAAACAAAGAGCACAAGACAAAATGAGCCCTACTATGACCATGACATAATTCCCAGGAGATAAAGTATAAAGCCGAACCATAGGGACAAGCAATAACGCCAAATAGGGGCTGGGAAAATGATGATGTGACTGAGATCCAGGGATGGTCAAGGACAAGGATGCTGGGACTGTTCCAGTAGCAGAATATGTAGAAGCACTCTCAGGGGGGGAGTCTGGCACCCAGCACAAGGCTGAGTGGGGGTGCTAAGAGTTGTCTCCCAGCTTTAGACATTTATTTCACTTCCTAATTCCCCAGCCAGACCTCCTAGGGGACTGGTTTTAATTCTAGGTCACTGCCAGCTCCCATCCCCCACCTCCTCCCAGCCCCCACCCTACCCCACCCACCCCGGCTTTGCCTTGGCCTCAAACACCAGATCCAGGTTCTCAGAAGCTCCAGAGCAAACCAGCGAAGGTTCAATGGATCCACATTTTCATCTCCAGCTAAGAAATGACCACATCTCTGGGAAATTCATAAAAAACACTTGAGATTTTTTTCCTACCGGGTCCCTTCAATATTTCTTCAGTATTTACAAAAAGGAAAAGAAAATCTACCTCCCTGTGTACGCTGAAAACCAGATAAGCCATGTGATTTCTCTGTGTATTGCCTTCTAAGAAGCTCTGAACTAAATCCAGTGTTTGTGTTTCACCCCAGGTTATAAGTTCCTTACAGGTGAAGAAGGGTGGATTTTTCCTTTCACTCCTACAGGGTCTAGCACAGTGTTTAGTGAAGGGACTCAGGGAAGATTTGTGGGAGTTAAATGTTCAAAAGCACAACGCTCCCACCTTGATCCTAAGATTTCCAACCTTCCTTTTGATTTTTTAAAAACCTGTCTTAGGATATATGTGTGTTTATTGTGACCTACCTCAAATCCTTTTTGTAGGCAGGCAGGGAGTGAATGAATAAACAAACAAATAAATGAATAACAGACTCCCTCCTGCCTGGGGGTACTTGCACAGGGCTTTGTCAGCTCTGCTTCCAGAAAATCCTCCCTAACAGAGATTGAGCTGAGAAACAACAGTTTGGGAGCTCAGCGGGTTTCCTTTTCTTTTTTTTTTAAACCTAGATAAGCTTGGGTGCCTCAAGTAAATTCCCCTTTGATGGGTATGTTTCATCAGTTGAACTCTAATTGGTGCAAACAGGTAATTTGGAGATTACAAGATTTATTCTTCTATAACAGTGATTACTGATTGCTAATGATAGTGCTGATTTTTAGGTATTTAAAACCTTGACAGTTACAATGTGATTTACTGCAGTGTCTCCGAGACAGCCTTCTACGGACCCTGAGGACAGAGACTGTGTCCCTCGTGAGCTCTGGCCAGTGCCCCATGGGCGTGTGTGTGTGTGTATGAATAAATGCTTATTAATATTAATAATCATAATAACCACAGACTATAAAGCACACACTCAGAATACTGAGTCACTCAATCTGCTTGTAATTTCATGGATTTTAAAATATATACCTTCTCTTACCGATGCCTAATTCAATGAGATATTAGGATTATTAGCTCTGGAAATAATTGGCCTTAAAGGCACATCATAAAACGACGAAGTCGACAACTCTCCTCCCTGACATTTGGAGACAGTTTGTTTTGGAAGCACTCAGAGGAGCTAGAACTACGAAGTAGCTGCCTTCCTGCCACCCCAGAGAAAGGAGCGAACCCAGGCTGCCCTGGCCCAGTGCCAGCTCAGGAGCTGGGCGCTGCCTATGGATGCGTTCTCTTGTTATCCCGTGGTAACAGGCCAGACACTAATATGTCAAAACACCAGTGTGTGAGTGGATGGAAAGTGGTGGTGCCCAGACAGGAAAGTTGCCTCCACCCAGAGAGCCATGCATCTGATCGTACGGGATGAAGCCTGGCACACAAGTCCACTTGCCAACAAGGAAAGCAGAAGGGATCAAGTCAGGTCAACTCATTCAGAAATGTGCACCAATTACCTCTGGGTCAGGCATTGGACCCAGAACATAATAGCAACGCCCCAGCTTCAGTAATTATGTGATTTTCCTTTTTGTTAAGACTTTAGGTGAATAACAGAATATGCCACCTCCCATTTCCTGCCTCTAAGCTGCTGCACAAGCTGTTACCTATGTAAGTTGTACTGCACGTGCAAGACCTCCTCATCAGGTAAGGGCCAGCTCAATGCCACTTCCTTCCCTGCTTCTCCCTTCCCTCTCCCTTCCACGCTGGGTGATGCCTCCCTTCTCTGAACTCCCATGAAATTCTGTGGGCACTCTGAAGTGGTGGGTGCACCCTCTCTGAGCAGCGCCAGTCACCTGGGCATGGGTACCCTCACTAGATTGTGAGCTCCAGTTCTAGACAACCAAAGACTGTTGTCCTCCCAACACTTCCTTGGATGTAACTTGTGTTTCATAAAGCTATTGATATTTTGACTCAATCAAAAGCTTTCCTCTAGGTTGGTAGAATCATATACCTTTAGAGCAGAAATGGACCATTGAGGAAATCTATTTGACCCCTTCATTTCAGGAATGAAGAAACAAAGGCTCAGATGAGTGGGCAGAATCACTCCAGGAATTTCAGTAGATGGCAATGTAAGACAGAAGAAGACTTTTTAGCTAGAAGGGCCTGAGAAAAAGTATCCCCAGTCACCTACAAGTAAAAAATACTCCTCAACCTTTGCTCTCAGAAAAGAGCAGATCTTTCCATTAAACCCAATGCTCATGGCCACCCAGCTTTCTTGACTGTGAAGTGAACTCAGCAACTGCCCTTTTGTATCCCATATTCAGGGCCACAGTAGGAATCACAACACCCCATCCCTGCATGGCAGTATACAACACTCAAAGTGCTTTCAAATGCATCGTTTGATCCTTGTAACAATTTTTAATGGAGTTATTACTTTTTAACCTGAGAGGAAATTTTGGTGAAATGCCTTTCCCAAGGTCACACAGCTAGTAGTACATAGGAGAGCTGGAGCTTGAACCCAGGACTTTTGATTTCAAGCCCAGTGTTTGTGTTCTTTGTCCCAAAGCTGCCTCTCCCAGCTCATCTCCATGGAAACAAGCTTCCCATACCTCCCTTTGGCCCGTAGCTTCTGGAGACACGTGCTTTAAGCAGGTTTTACCTTTTACCTTCCTCATGTAACCCTAAAACTTGTCCATCAGATTGTTCTCATCCTGCTTTTAAAAGCCTGTAAACGCCTTGATATGTGAGACTTTCTGAGGTGTCAGCTAGAAATACAGGGCTATAATTTGGCCTGGATGGTATCAATACCTTGTCCCCTCAGACTGAGTTCTAATCTACCACAATATGTTTTTTCCTGAAAAATTGGGAAAAGTTCACTCTTGCTTGGGAGGGCCCATCACCATCAACATGAAGTCACAACATTATCTTCACTTTTAATAGAAAAGAAACGTGGAACGATTTGGCCCACTTCCACATCTGACTCACGCTTTCCCCCAAAGGAGAAAGGAACAAGTTTACAAACTAAACTGTTTGACTCTGGTTGGTACCCTCAGCTTTTGCAACAAGAGGCATCATGGTCTTGAAACAAAAAGAATCCAGCTGTCATTGGCTGGAGTGGCTCTCAGTACAAAACAGCACTGGTGGTCCTGAAAAATCTTCTAACAGATCAATCACACGGTCATCCTCTGGAGTTTTTGAACTAGGAGCAAAAAGGCATTTGACACTGCACTAACACCTTACCAAGCAGGGGGAAGCAGCAGGAACCAGGCCAGATTGCTGTCCCTCCTTCCTCTTTTGAGAGGAGTTCTGGGCCTAACTGGTTCATGTTGGCTTTGACAGCTTTATTATGCTGTATTTGATCATTACATAAAGCTGAGGTAAGTCTCTCTTACTTTCTCTCCCTAAAGAACTTTTAAAACAACGAAGTGTTTTCCAGAGGATCTGAAGGCAAAATCAACCATGACCACAAATCATCATTCTCTAGAAAGTTCTTTAGTATTAAAAATTCCTTTTAGGTGCTTCCCTGGTGGCACAGTGGTTGAGAGTCTGCCTGCCGATGCAGGGGACGCAGGTTCGTGCCCCGGTCCGGGAAGATCCCACATGCCACAGAGCGGCTGGGCCCGTGAGCCATGGCCGCTGAGCCTGTGTGTCCGGAGCCTGTGCTCCGCAACGGGGGAGGCCATAACAGTGAGAGGCCCGCATACCGCAAAAAAAAAAAAAAAAAAAATTCCTTTTAGTATTAAAATGTGCAATTTCATTTTGTCTCCCCTGCCACCCTACCCTCTCCCACACAGAGAGGCTTTGATATAATCAGCAGCACCCCAATCTACCTGATTTTAAGTGATTTCCATTCACACTCACACCCAGAGTCTTGCTTAAATATGATATGAGTCATCATTTTTCATTCATTATCAGGCATCTTCAGTGATCCCAAGAGAAGCTTGGTCTGATAGTCCTAAAGGTGAGGAATCTGGGTTTGCTGATTACAAGTGAGAACCCAGTAGAACTTCCCAGATGAGCAGCTGGGCATCAGCCCACTGGGCTGGTCCCCTGACTCTGCCGCTGTGTGGCCTCGGGTATTCACAAGCCCAGCTGCCAGGAACATGTGCCAATCTCTGCCACCCTGGTGGCAGGGAAGATGAAGAGGGCAATGGGCCAGATGACATCATGAATCTCTAATACCCTGAATGCACTGCTGTTTTCTGTGACATCATAATCATAGGAGTGGGTGGGCCGTGGAGCTTGTTCCAATTTGAAGGAAAGACTCTTAGCTACCTGTCCTCCCCTTCTCCTTCCCTTCCCCACTTCTCCTCTCTAACTCCCACAAGCCAGGGCTAAGGCAGTGATACCCACCCAAATGCCATTTCCCCAGAGAAGACAGGCGAGGGGCCAGTGGCCCAAAAGGGCACCTTGGTGTGTGCAACACCTTCCCTGCATCACGGAAGAGCAGCCCCAGTGAAGACATGCCTTGACAGTGAAGAGGAGGCATTCAGGTCACAGATGCAGTATCTCCTTCGGCATCAAATGACACCAGCAGGCACAGGCCCCAAACTCCAGACACCGCCTAGTAACCAAGCCAAGCCCTTGAGGCCATGACAAACCCTCCCAATGCTCAGTGAGCTCACAAACTAAAGCTGCCAACGGAACTATCCAGGGAGCCCATCCTGATATACGGGGGTCCAAGGTGGGGAGCTCTGGCTCTGTACACCCTTACTCAGAGCATTTCCTGAGACTATGGAGGAAAGATGGGCCCACCAGAGCCCTTCCCTCCCTGTCTCCAACAGGACTATAACCCACACAGGGGGTTAGAAGGCACAGGAGGGCACTGAGTGCCCTCATCGACCTAGTTCCACCCCTTCTCACCTCCACTCATCTGGTGCTTCAACTCCAGCAGGAAGGTTCTTTTCACATAAGTGTCATGGAGGTAGAGAGGAGAAAGTCACTGCATTTGTGTCCTAGGGCTGCCCTAACAAACTGGGTGGCTTAAAACCACAGAAATGTATTCTCTCACATTTCTAGAGGCTAAAAGTCCAAAGGAAACGTGTCAGCAGGGCCATGTTCCCTCTAAAGTCTCCAGGGAAGATCCTTCCTTGCCTGTTCCTAGTTTTTGTGGTGGCTGTCAATCCTTAGTGTTCTTTGGCTTGTAGCTGCATCACTCCAATCTCTGCCTGTGTCTTCACATGACCTTCATCCCTGTGTGTGTTCACATGGCCTTCATATAAGGGCAGCAGTCATTAGATTTAGATTTACCCTAATCCAGTATGACCTCATCTTAACTTAAAACTCAATCTGCAAAGACCCTATTTCCAAATAAGGCCACATTTCTGAGATTCGAGGTGGACATGAATTTTGGAGCAGCACTATCCAATCCACTACAGTTATCCCAGCTTGCAGAGCCTATACCAGCTCCTGGTCTCTGTGTTTCAGGTGCCACACCCAGTGATTTTAGCATCTCAGAAGGTGGAGCAAGAGCCCTGGGGTACATCTGGGGTACAGCAACCCAGTAATCCCAACAGACCTGAAACTAAGAACATTCCCAGCAAGCAGACCATATTGCCTCTGGGATAACATCATCATTTCAAAACATTTTTGCACTCATCTTCTCATTTGATCTACCCAACATCCCAGCGAGGTAGGCAGAGCAAGAAATCTTAGTCTCAAAATACAGAAGAAACTAAAATTCACAAAGATGAAATACCTTGCCCCAGGCTACCTTGATGGTTAGAAACAGAGTTGGGATTAGGATCGGGGTCTTCTCATATGCTCAGTGCAATGTATGCTCCACCATCTCAGCCAGTATACTGTCATAGGAGGAGACACCATCAAATAAGAAAAGTGTCACCACAAACCTAGAATTCCCATTGTCCAGGCTATTCCTTAGGTGCTCAGTACTGAATTCATTTAGATAATAGACACTGGAGAAACTAGTATTAATAAAATAAGGCCTCTGTTCTCAAGGAGTTTCCAATCTGGAGAGGAAGACCAAAGCACCTGAACAAGCATATAAAGTAAAATGTTATGTACATTATGATGGAAGACTGAAGAGGTCAAGTAGGGAACAAAGGAGGGAGAGGTCAGCAGCCTCAGGAAAAGGGTAATTAGGAAAGGTTTCAAGGAAGAGAGAGCATCTGGATGGATAGTCTTTACAAAGACATTGGTGGTTCTAGATCAGAAAAAAATATTTGCTATAAAGAATAGTATGCAGACAATTGCAAATATGGATACGAACTCTTTATTAGATAATGAATTGTTATCAATGTTAACTGTCCAGAATGTGACTGTTATATCATGGATGTGTTCAAAAAAAAAAATCCAGGTGATCCTTTATTGAAGTCTTTAGGAGTAAAAAAAGGGTACTGGTGTCTACAATTTACTTTCAAATGGTTAAGAAAATAATAATAACAAGATGAGTGTGCATACATAAAAAGGCATACACATAATACAGAGAGAGAGAAAAAGACAGAGGCAAATGTAGCACAATGCTAATAATTGGTGAAGCCCGTTGAAGGATATTGGAAGGTTATTGCAGCTTTCCAATACACTTAAATATTTTTCAAAATGAATAGCTAAAAAAGATCAGGATTGAGTATGAACAGGAATGAGTCACTTAAGAAATAGGCTGAAAAATTATTAGATTAAGATGGACTAAATATCCTTGCTGCTTAGCAAGAAAGGAAAAAGAGGTTGACAGACCACCTGGGTGGCAGGTACTAGGAGAAATGAAACTATTTCATCTAAAAACAAATTATTTGGAGTTGGACATGCAGGCTGAAGGGAGAGAAGGGGAGAAGCAGTGATGGGCAAAAACCCAGAATCCCAGCCAGTCTGGATGTGTGCTGGGTGGGCATGGCTGGCCATTGGAGAATTGGGGCAAGAACAGCAGCTGGAAAGGTTAGCAAGGACCAGATCACAGCCAAACTTGCCAGCCACATGAAGGAGCGTAAAATCCACCTGACAACCAATTGGAAGTCACTGAAGGGCATCAAGCAGGAGAATGACTGAGATTTCCCATGTGTGGAGGGCGGCAGCAGTGTAGAGAGTGAGTTTGAGCAGAGTGGAGACCATATGTGAGATGTGTTACAAGTTATTTATCACAGATAATAGGTAAAGACAAAAGAGGATTTACTTACTTTAATAAATTACAGTGGATTCAAGGTTACACTTATAACAGCACCTCGTTCATTCACCTGCATTCTAACTGCTTTATTGTACGTCAGGTATTTATGCCTAAAACAGGAAGTGTGCCCAGCATGATAGCATCACCCTTCGCGTGCATCACAGTCAAGACAAGATTAAGAACCACTGGACTAGATGGATGAAAGAACAGAGAGCACGATCTTCTGCATCCCTGCAAAAATCCAGGAAAGAAATTATATGGCTTGAAGACCAATGGTTTTCAAACTTTTGGCCATTGAATGCTCCTCAAACAATATGTAAAACAGATAAACATGCAATTGCTCTGGTTGAATCAGGGATGAGAAGTCCCAAGTCTTGCTTGATACCCTCTTCCATTCCAACCTCAGAAGCGCCTAAAAGGACTCGAGTAAAACAGTGAGAAAGCCACTGGCCTAGACTGTTCAGGAGAGGATAGTAATGAGAGTCTAGAAAGATGAGATATGCAGAAAGTCAGGAATCAGCTTCTCAGTTGAGTGCAAATAATAGAAAGTTATTACACTAGTTGCTAGTGTTCTAGGTTTCTCGTTTGAGGGCCTGGGAGGAAGATGATGAAGACAGGAGAGAAACAGGCTTTGGAGAAAAATGAAGTCTTCCATAGGCTGAATTGCAAGTGCATGTGGACACACCCTAGGTAGGCAGGGGAATAGAGGGCACAGGAAGCTCAGGGGAGAGTCTACCTGGAGAAATAGATCTAGAGTTCATCAGTGATTGTGGGTAACTGAAGTCCAGGGGGGAAAAAATCCAGAAAACAACAACAACAACAAAAAAGATATGACAAGAGAAAAGGAGAGAACCTAGGATAGAATGATGATTAATACCAACATTTAATAGTTGGCTAGAGAGGCAGGAAGGTAAGCAGGTTCATGTCTTAAAAGCAAAGGAGGAGAAAGAGAGAACAGGGGTCATGGCTACACATTCTCTATGTCCCAAGACACCAAGATTATACTCACAACGTAAGAACCATCACAAGGAATTAGGTGAAGAGAGCTGAAAACCTGTTTCTTCATTTCAACTGAATTCGAGGCTAGGGATTTTCTCATTTATAAATATATCCTATGCTTAACAGAGACCCTGGAACATAAGAGCTTTTTAAACATTTGTTGAATGAATGAACTAATTAATGAATCTTTAAGAACTATTTGGAGAAAGCATTACAATAATTTTAAGAGCTAAGCAGAACTAGGGAGAGGATCAGGGTAAACTTGAGGACCATCTGGAATGTTCCCCAGGGGAAGACACATACCAAACTGTGTGTTGGCTTCTGGAAGACCCAGCAGCCTGGTCATGTCCCACACAGGGCAAGATTTAAGGACAGGCAATGGGGCTTCCCTGGTGGCGCAGTGGTTGAGAATCCGCCTGCCAATGCAGGGAACACGGGTTCGTGCCCCGGTCCGGGAAGCTCCCACATGCCGCAGAGCAGCTGGGCCCGTGAGCCATGGCCGCTGATCCTGCGCGTCCGGAGTCTGTGCTCCGCAACGGGAGAGGCCACAACAGTGAGAGGCCCGCGTACCACAAAAAAAAAAAAAAAAGGACAGGCAATGGAAACAAAGGAAAGCCAGCCCAAGTAGGCCTCATGGCCCAAGAGCACAGGTGGACAAGACTCCGTGGAATGGATCCAAAGAGCCAAGAGGAAATGGAAAGTAGTGGAGGTGCTTAAGAAAACCTAAGGTGATAAAAATAGAAATTCTGGATTGGGGTTATCACTGTATTACCAAAATATATATTTGAGAAGTAAAGCAGACAGCCCTGGAAGGAAAAATGCCAAAGCAGCAGGCTTGCCCCTAGAAACCAGGTTGACTTTCACTCTTCCTGACCCTATAAGCAAAATTGAAACTCCAGTGATGTTTCCTTCCTCCCAACAACCAAATGGAGCAAGAGAATCTAGGACCATGGGGAGCAAAGCTTCTTGAAAGGAACCAGGTCCAGAGCCTGCTTATCTTGGCTGATCCTCTGAAGCTCAACAGGAAGGGCACCCCCTACTGAGCAGAAGCTTATTTGCTCCTTAAACAGGAAGCCATCAATTTCCCTCTTATATTATGGTAACTAGTAAATAACAGAAATTCACACTCTGCGATTTGCTGGATAGAACTTGTGCATAATCTGAAAGGTAAGAGTAGCAGTTAAGGCATGTTCCTGCTTGGGAAGATGAGGAACGTACATTTCTGCCAATAAATAATCTGTTGACCAAGAACACTGCTCAGCAGTTTTTGCCTCTGCCCTGCGACCCAATAAAGAGCCCAGAATGGAGGACAGGTAGGAACTGAAATTCTTTTCTTATTATTTCTTCTGCGGTAGAGACTATGTTGACATTGAGGGTTATTCCTCTGGGCACATGTCTTCAGAGACTTCTGGGCATAGTGTTTTGAAAGTTGTTCTTTCCGATTCAACTTCCAAATGGTCTCAGCAGGAATTGGAGCATTTTGATCACACATTTCTTGGCTTCTCTTCAGTGTTTTATCACTTTGCTTGGTTTTAGAAAGTGTTTTTCTACCCATTGGATGAGTAAGACCAAACTTTGATCTAGATGAGAACTCAAAAGGAGAGTGACCTCAAAGTTCCTGAAGAATGGAAGGGTGCAGAACTGCCTCAAAAGGGGAAAAAAGAAGGAAAATGAGACATGGAGAGAGGGGGTGAGGGACAGTCTGGAAGGATGCTAAGATTTTAATGTGGCTATCTCTAGGATAAGGAATGTTTTAATTTTCCTCTTTTGGTTTAACTGCATTTTCTACTTTTTCTTCAGGGAACTTACTTTTAAGTAGTAGAAAAATAAAAGTTATTTTATGACCAAAAAATCAAATTAACAAGGTCTAAATATCCTAAGGTAAGATTTCTTACTGCTTTTTATTTTTAAGTTTTGGATGCGTATTAAAATATACATAACAGGGCTTCCTTGGTGGCGCAGTGGTTGAGAGTCCGCCTGCCGATGCAGGGAACATGGGTTCGTGCCCCGGTCCGGGAAGATCCCATGTGCCGCGGAGCGGCTAGGCCCGTGAGCCATGGCCACTGAGCCTGCGCGTCCGGAGCCTGCGCTCCGCAACGGGAGAGGCCACAACAGTGAGAGGCCCGCGTACCACACACACACACAATATATATATATATATACATAACATAAATTTTACCATTTTAACCATTGTTAAGTACAATTCAGTGGCATTAAGTACAAAGTTGTACTTAATGTTGTACAGCCGTCACCACCATCTTTTTCCAGAAATTTTTCATCATCTCAAATAGAAACTCTATACCCATTTGATAATAACTCTCCATTCCCCCCTCCTCCTGCCCCTATAACCTCTATTCTACTTTATGTCTCTATGATTTTGCCTATTCTAAGTTCCTCATAATAGAATCCTATAATATTTGTCCTTCTGTATCTGACTTATTTCACTTAGCATAACATTTTCAAGGTCCATCCATGGTGTAGCATGTATCACAATGTCATTCTTTTTAAAGCTGAATAATATTCCATTATATATCTACGCCACATGTACTATCTGTTGGGTTTTTTCTTTCCTTAAAATATCTGGGGGGAGGTAGCTCAGTGGTTTTCTTTTTTTATTGAAGTATAGTTGATTTATATACATACCACCTGTTGATGGACAGTTAGGTTGTTTCCACCTTTTGTCCATTATGAATAATGCTGCCATGAACATTGGTGTGCAAGTGTCTATTCGAATCCTTGCTTTCAATTTTGGGGGGGGTATATACCTAGAAGTGGAATTGCTAGATCATATAGTAATTCTATGTTTAACTTTTTGATGAACCTCCACACTGTTTTCCATAGCAGCTGTACCACTTTATATCTCTACCAGCAAAGCACCCAGTGTCCAATTTCTCCACATCCTTGTCAACACGTTGTTTTTCTTTTTTTTGATTATAGTTATCTCAATTTGTGTGAAGTGGGATCTCACTGTGGTTTTGATTTGCTTTCCCCTAATGATTAATGATGCTGAGCATCTTGTTATGTGCTTGTGGTTCATTTGTATATCTTGTTTGAAGAAATGTCTGTTCAGGTCCTTTGCCCATTTGTTTTTTAACTTATTTTATTTATTTGTTTATTTTTGGCTGTGTTGGGTCTTCGTTGCTGCGTGCGGGCTTTCTCTAGTTGTGGCGAGCAGGGGCTACTCTTTGTTGCGGTGCGCGGGCTTCTCTTGTTGTGGAGCATGGGCTCTAGAGCACAGGGTCAGTAGTTGTGGTGCATGAGCTTAGTTGCTTTGCAGCATGTGAGATCTTCCCAGACCAGGGCTCGAACCCATGTCCCCTGCATTGGCAGGCGGATTCTTAACCACTGCGCCACCAGGGAAGCCCCCTTTGCCCATTTTTGAATTGGATTTTTTAATTGTTGTTGAGTTGTAGGAGTTCTTTACAGATTCTGAATTTTTATTCCTTATCAGATACATGATTTTCAAATATTTTCTCTCATTCTGTATGTTGCCTTTTCACTCTCTTGATATTGTCTTTTAACAGACAAAAGTTTTCAGCTTTGATGAAGTCCAGTTTATCTAATTTTTCTTTTGTTGCTATGCTTTTATACCCAAGTCACTGCCAAATCCAATGTTATGAAAGTTTTCCCCTGTGTCTTCTTCAGAAATTTCTATAGTTTTAGGTCTTATGCTTAGGTCTTTAACCCATTTTGAATTAATTTTGTACATGACATAAGATAAGCATATAACTTCATTCCTTTGCACAGATATGCAGTTTTCCCAGAATCATTGTTGAAAAGACTTTCCTTTCCCCACTGGATGGTCTTGGCACCCATGTAGAAGGTCTTACATGCTTTTTATATTGTGAAAGACAAAGATTTCAATGTACTCTGTGGGTAAATGTGAAAATAAAATAGCAACACTGTATATTTGCATAAATGGTGGCCGGGGCTGAGGGGCTAATATAATCCTGTATTTATACAGTGCTTTATGTAGTGAGGTAGTTTTGTGTCAATTAGAAAATTCATGAGTTTGGTAGTTGTACTGTCTGGGTTTGAATCCTGGCTCCATAACTTATAATCTGTAAATTATAAGCTGTATAAACTTGGGCAAGTCATTTAACTTTTCTAGGCCTCAGCTTCCTCATTTGTAAAATGGGATTATACTATTCACTTCACAGGGTTGTTATGAGGATTCAAGGGGATAATTCATGTAAAGCACTTAGCACATTTCCCGACACAGAGAAACGGCCGGATGCATGATTACTATTGCAATCATATTGTCATCATTAACAACGTTCATGGAGTGGTTTATATCCATTATTTCCTGTGATTCCCACCTAAACCCTGTTAGGTAAACAGGAGAGTAATAATAGTCTCATTATAGAGATACGTTAGGTTCAGAATGTATTTTACTGGACTGATTCCATGTGGCAAGTGGCAGAATAAGTGTTTTTTCCACAACCTGTAAAAGGGACAGTATCAGAAACAAAGTAACTTTTACACAGAGATCTGGTCCCTGGGCTAATGTTCCTTTTACTAAGAAATTTGTCTGTCTTCACACATCCTAAAATAGAGATGGCTTACTGTTCTCTACCTTGGACAAAGAGGGAAACAACGGCAGAGAGGGTAAGAGTCCTGTATAGGGCAGACCCAGAAATAAGGGCAAATATTTTCAAGAACCAGGAACAGATTCAGAGCTACGAGAGTCTCACCAGAATACTTCTTCAGTAATTATAAAAGCCTTAAATGTGAAATAGGAAATTCATGCTCCCCACCTCCTGGCCAGATAGACGGTGTAAAGCTCTGTAGACGTGAATTGCTACGAGCATAGAGAGCTGGTGCTGTCACTCCAGGCTTCGGGAAAAAGAACCACCTGAGCTGAAACTGATGTAAAGATGGCTGCTGAAATTCACTTAGGAGATGGTTACACTCCTTAGATGGTCTCCAAAAAGAAAGTTATTAGGTACCTCCTGTGGACAAGATGTTTTAGGAGATGTGCAGATATAAAGTTAGTGAGCTTTGAGAAGTTTCAAGACAGAGGGAAAAATAGGAAACCAGAAAGAACTACAGTTTAAGGCATCATGTATTAAGTGCCTTAAGAGTGTCTTGTGAAACTTCTATAATACTGCTCCTATCAGCAAATGCAAGATCCCTAAGTTTGTCCAAAACAAGGTCCCATTGGTGAGTCTCCATCAACAGCCTGCCTGATGGATTTAGTCTCTCTGTACTGAGCCCTCGTTATGCAAATCCTCTTCCATATCTTCTAGCACTAAAGGGAAACACAGACTTCCTGTTGTAATAATGGGATGGATGGTGAGGCTATCAATTTATTTGGATTTACGATCTGGCTCTCTCCCTTACCTCCATCTGTGCCAAACCATCCGGGGACTCTCCTGATTAATCATCTCTGGATAAAGTACATTACTGCAAGGTGCTGTTCTCACTCAAGTGCTTTCGACAAGACCCTGGACGGTTAGTGCACAGGCTTTCAGGAAAAGAGCTGCTCAGAGGGCATCAAGTATTTGGCTTTTCCTGTACCTCACTGTTTTCTAAACCTGGAATGGGAAGAAATGCCCTCAGGATCAGGGAGAACAGAAAAGGTAGGCATGCTTGGCAGTCTAAGCCTCAGTGTGAGGCTGGGCAGATGTCAACAAAGCCACCTGAACAGGTGACTCTGTGGGTGGGATGTCATCTTGTTTGTCCTGAGGGACTGTATTCAGCCACAGGAGGCAGCATGAGATAGTGGGAAGGGGCAGGCTTTGGAGAAAGATGGGTTCAAATTTTGGTTCTGCTACTTAGTATGTGAGCCTGAGTTTCCGATTCCTTTTCTTAAAAATGAGAGAACACTATTATATAGAGTGGTTGTGGGAGTGTGCAAGCTTCTAAAACGGTTCCCAACAGTTCCGCCTCTTGGTGTTCACGTCCTTGTGCAATCTCCCCTTGAGTGTGTGCTGTAGCTAGTGACGAACAGAATAGGGCATAAGTGATGGGATGTCTCTTCTGAGATTAGGTTACAAGAGGCTGTGACTTCCACCTCGCCCCACTCTCTCTCTGCTTCATCTCCTTTGCTGCGAAGTGCCTTATGGGTGGTCCATGTGGCCAAGAACAGAGGACAGCTTCCAGCCAATAGGCAACATGGAACTGAGGCCCTCAGTCCAACAGCCCCCAAGGAGCTGAATCCTGCCAACAAGCCTATAAAGGAGCTCGGAAGCAGATCCTTTCTCAAGTCAAGCCTGAATCTAACGGCAGCCCGGCCAACACCTTGACTGCAGCTTGTCTGAGACCTGAGTCAGGGGGCCCCGCTGAGCCCCATGCAGATTCCCAACTCACAGAGACTATGAGAGGGCAAGTGGTTATTGTTTTAAACCACTAAGTTTGGGGGTAATTTGTTATGCAGTGATAGATAGCTAATACCATGGTATCGAGGATTGATAGCCAGTCCATAAGTGGTACTTATGCTACTATCATTAGCATGAGATGGAATCATTGTCTTCTAATCCATTTACAGGAAAGATGGTGGTGAAGATTAGGGGATGGAGGGAAGGAAAGGGATGACATTTTCCAGGAAATCATGAACTAGGCAGAAACTAAAACAAGAAATATAGCAAATGGCAACTATTTTGTAACGTGATCATCTCCCTTCTGAATAGTCCCCAAATATTTCATTTGTGCCATGATTATAGCCCCAGCACAGCAGGCTGTATGTTGTGTGGTTGTACCCTTCTCCCTTATCCTGTCCTCAAAGATAGGGGCCATGCCTTCATTTTCTTGGTCCATCATCACGCCAAACACCATACTTTGCAAATAATGATAGTGAGACTAGGCTATCATTGTTCTTCCTCCTGTTTCTTAAAAAAGTATTCTGGTAAGGTTTTTCTTTCCATTCTTTTCCTATTGAAATCTGCTTCGTCCTTCAAAGTCTGTTTCATATAAGGCAGAAAGAGAAAGACATGCCATATGATATCACTTACATGTGGAATCTAAAATATGGCACAAATGAACCTATATACAAAACAGAAACAGACTCACAGACATAGAGAACAGACTTGTGGCTGCCAAGAGGGAGGGGCGCAGGGGGAGGGATGGAGTGGGCGTTTGGGATTAGTAGATGCAAACTATTACATTTAGAATGGATAAACAACAAGGTCCTACTGTATAGCACAGGGAACTATATTCAATCTCCTGGGATAAACCATAATGGAAAAGAACATAAAAAAGAATGTATATGTGTATATAACTGAGTTACTTTACTGTACAGCAGAAATTAACACAACGTAAATCAACTATACTTCAATTCTAAAAAATCAATGAAAAAATTGTAAATCAACTATATTTCAATAAAATTTCTTAAAATAAAAAAGACAAACAAAGTCCATTCGTAGTTGTCCTTTTCTACATGGTCTCCCTGACTTCTAGCTCTTTTGTCAATAATATTCACTCCCTCTGCAATGCTCTTAACAAACTATTTGTTCCTGCTATTAGTACTCGCCCTATCTGGCTCTTGGTTAGAATGAGTGTGTTATACTCGCCTCTCCCTCTAGGTGGCAGCCTCCAGGCCAGCAGGGGCAATCTGTCTTACTCACCCTCGTGAGCTGCAGTGCCCACCCCAAGTTTGTGGCGGGTTCTCAGAACCAGTGGCTGAAGGATAAATTCAAACAATTCTCGGAGGTTTGAACTAACGAATCTCTGAGAACAAGATGAGAGGGAAAGTCGCAAGTTGTAACAGACTTTTTCAAAGCTGCAAGGGGCCACAAGTCCCCTCCAACCCAAGCAGGTTTTCAGAGCTTGTGGGATCTTGCGGGTTTCTATTCCAGGCATGCTGCTGGCCTCAACCCCAGGACAAACAAAATGAAGCTGTGAATATTGCGCCTACAACGAGAGGAGGATCAGGTGAGAGGACACAGATAAACATTGTTAGAAACTTAATTCAAGAGGGTACAATAAACAGGCACTTCTGGAATTCATGAACCAAGGCCAACCTAGGCTCCCCTGCCCCCCTCCCTGCTCCAATACACCTGAGGCCAACAGGAATTGTACCTCCACACAGAACACGGTTCTGTACCAAACAGGACAAAAGCCTCTGGTGGTTTCACAGTTCTAGCTTCTTTCTCATGCAACAGGGGAGGGGCAGCCAAAGATGCCATAAACAAGGGGGAAATGGGGAATGTCAGCAATGCTACTCTGACAGCAGTAGGCAATTAAAGAAGATGAAGCAGGGCGATAACTCCCACAACCCATGCTGGGTGAGAGAATGCCTGTTGCCTTGGCAACCCCTCCTCCCTGAGGGCAACCTCAGCTCGAGGATGGCCAAGCCTCAGGCTGAGGGAGGACCAGGCCTCTCCACCCCCAAGTGCCCCCAGTTCCTGGACACAGGGTCTGTGTTTCCCTGGAGGCACCAAATGAGCCACAGACAGGTCTGGGTCTGGGCCTCATGGCTTCAGGTGCCCTCATTTCAAAGGCTAGGCAGCAACCACCTGTGCTGCCGACCAGTCAGAATAACCTATGCAGGCTGGGGATTGGTCAGCACCTGCCTGCTTGGTGGTGATTGGTCGAAACTTGCCTGCTTAGCCTGATTGCTCAGTGCTGTCCACGAGCAGGGCTTTGAATTAAGTAAGCACGTTTGTCAGGGAGGCATGTGTCTAGAAGAAGTGTGAGGTAAGAGGGAAGGAACATATATCTCACACTTTACAGCTTCCTGGGGATTTTAGCATAGCATGGTTTCTTTCTTTCGATCTTCACCACAATCCTGTGGGGTAGGTACAGTCAGCTCACTTTCACAGAGGTATTCATTCACTTATTTCAGAGATGTTTTGGGAGCACATATTCTGGACCCCACTCGGGGGAATTTTGGGGGGCAGAGAGATGTATAAAATGCAGCTCCTACTCTCAAGACACCAAGAGAAGAGAGGAGGACATCACCATGCTCATCCTAATTACAGTTAACATTACTGAGCTCTCCTGAAGCCAAGCACTGTCCAAGCCCTTCCTGAGTGATAACTCATTTAATCCTCAACAATTCTGTGAGGTAGGCACAGTGATTATCCTTATTTTACAGATAAGAAAACAAGCCCAGAAAGGTAACTAAATTCCCCCAGGTTCTCCCAGCTAGCAAATGGCAGAAGTAGGATTTGAACCCAAGGAGTCTGGCTGTAAAGTCTACCCTCCTTGACACTATAGATAAGCAAGCCCAATGTGACATGTTAAGTACCAACTTAGAAATGTCCACCTTTCCACTGTAGTGAAGAGGAATGGGTAAGGCAGAAGATGGGAGAATCTAAAGCAGGAGGCAATTTAAACAGGGCTCACCCAGAGCCCCGAAGGCCCACATCACTTCTGTTTTTAAGACTTTGGTATATTAAAATAAACACATAAACTCAAAGTTACAGAATTTTGGTATATTTTAAATGCTTATACTTAACAGATGATTGTAATGCAGATGTGTTATAATGTAAGGTAATTGTGCTAGTCACAAGGTAATTCCAAGATTGTGAAAATATACTGATTCATTGTTCATTTCAGGTAGGATGGTCCAGTAACAGGACACAGACTAAGGCTGCATGACAAACATCTTCCTCTTTCAGTCCTGTCAATGTTTCTCTGTGACTGGATAAAGGTTTTCACTTGGAGATAATGTCAGAAATTTAAATTTGTTGCTCTCTGTGATTGAAGGTCTGGGAGCCAAATGGCCTTCTGGTGTCCCGTGACTGGCCTTGAATTTCAACAACGTCTTAAAGCCAGAGAGGCACTGCAGTGTGGTGGCTAAAAATGATATTCTACAGCAATGTTGCCTGGGTTGGAGTCTCAGTTCTGTTGCTCACTAGTTGTGTGATCTTTGGGCAAATTATTTAAATGGTATTTACATCAGTTGCCCCATCCATAACATAAGGATAATAACAGTACCTACCTCCCAGATTTGCTGTGACTATTAAATAATTTAACACATGTCCAACGCTTAAAAATGAGCCTGGCATATAGCAAGTCCTCAATAATTATTAACCATCATTATCTTGAAGAGCAGGGATTTTAGGTGTACAAAGAATAAAATACTTTCTAGTCAAAAGAATCAGTGTATACAAAGGCACAGTGGTGGGGCAGTACAAGAAATGTTAGGGGAACTGAAAGTAACTTCTTGTGGCTAGATTACAGATTCCATTTGAGGTCGGGTAAGCCTGGGCTCAGATGGGGCAAAGCCTTGTACGCCCAGATAAGGAATTAGAGTGAATTCTTTAGGAAATGGGGATACTGGTGAACGGTAAGCCTGGCTGGAAGGCACTGAGAGAGGTTCAAACTTATGTGACTCATGCAGGCAGCACATGGAAGAATTGGGACTGAAAGGTTGGTCTGCTGCTGCTTTTAAATCATCCCATGTTCTCTTCTTTCCACGAGAATGAACTAGCTTACCCACCTCACCAGCCCATTGGCCCATGCCGCTCACACAGTCATTTCATCCATCTTCTAGTGAGGCCGGACTGGATTTCCTCAGTAAACAACTCCTCCTCCATTTTTAGCCCATACAGCCCAGACATTGCTACCACCTCCGCTTCAGGGACTCACAGAGGAGTCTGGTTCTGTCCATCACAGTGTCACACCCCCTAGAAACAATTCAAGAAGCATCAACATCACCACCATCCACGTTATCTGAGCCCTTAGCAGGTGCCAGGCACTGTTCTAAAAGGTTTCCGCGTATTATCTCATTTCATCTTCACAACAACCCTTAAGAGTTAAGCACTACTATTTTTTTTTTCTGTTAGAAAGCTAAAGGCATTCTCACTCCAAAGTCCATTTGCTTAACTATCCCGTTACTCTGCCTCCCGTCCATCGGTCTGGAGGGAGATTGGCACCTCCCCGAAAAGCAGCTCACGAGAAGCACTGGAACAAGCTACTCTCTTATTGACAGGGTTACTCAGTCCCATTATTTAAAATAAATACAGAAACCAAGCCCACAATCATCCTTCTAAATTAAGCCAAGCCTCATATACGTGCTTACTGTAGGAATTGATAAGCACACACACATTCATTCCTCAAACATCCATCATCCCTCCTGGGCCAGGTCCCATGCATGGCCCGATGAAGTACAACGATGAATAAGGCAAGAGGTCAGCCCAGGGGCAACGGCACAGTCTAGTGGGAAGTCAGACGCTGCAGTGGCTTGCTTGTGAGCAGCAGATCCTAACCCTACCCAAGGGACTATTGGTCAGATGCAGAACTGGGGCCCCAGGCTGGCTGCTCCCCATATCAGATTGAGGCAGCAGGAAGAGAGTCGTTAGCAGCCACATGGGCAGTGTCATGGAAACTAAGTATTACTTAGTGAATTTTTAAAGCCACACTCTTTTATCAATGGCAGAAAATTTGGAGGGTGGGGAGGGGGGAAGGCAAGGAGAACATCAAAATCACCCATCACCCCACCACCCAGAGGCAACCACTGTTCACTTCCTTCCAATCCTTTCTATATACATTTTTAACACAGTTGAGATCATACTGTATAATCAATTTTGTATCTTGCTTTTCAGAAATGTGAATTTAAAAGTCAAGCGCCCAAGAACCCCAGCTATCTCATCAACACTTCAGATGCCTCAGAAATGCATCGGAATTTTAAAAAATTGATTCTACGAATCTCCCCCCCTCCACTTCTCTCCTGACCACGTGGGATTTGCAGCAGGCTACACACGATACAGACACATCCCCTGAAGTGTAATAGATTTGAATTGCACACAAGTTGGTGAATGAATGTCTAAATAATTAGGAGGTTAATTAATCTAAAATAGAGGAGGATGAGAGATATTTGAAGCTACAGATTCAACAGAGAGATCTGCAAGCCTGTCTTGCCAGTGAAAATATGGAGAGGTGAGAGACAGCAGCTATTTAAGATGGTAACAGATACAGTTACTCCAAAGGGCGTCAGATTTCTCAGGACCCGACGACTGGGCTGTGCGGTGCTTGTGGTCAAGAGGCCCCTCGGCGGCAGAGATCAAGAACACAAATGCTAAAGCTGAACAATCTATGTTCAAATTCAAGTTTTGCTGTGTATTAACTTTGTGACCTTGGGAAAATTATTTAAACTCTCTGAACCTCAGTCTTCTTATCTATAAACAGGATGACGTGAATAGCACCCAACCTCACAGTGTTGTTGTAATGATTAATTAAGCCCATATATAGAAAACATTCCAAATACATAATGAAATCTTAGTAAATGTTAGCTCTAACTAGCTGGAAAGCAGTATGTCCTAGAGAAGTAGCCCTCTCAAATTTTTTCACTATGAGTCATAGTAAGAAATACATTTTCCATCATCACTCAGAACATACAAACATACATGTTAGAGTTGTATATATGCATGTATGTGTGTGTCTATATATATATGGGTGTGTGTATATATGGATATACATATGTATATTTCATTGAACACAAGTTATCCTAACCCAAGCAATGCAGTCGTATTTTCCATTCTATTCTATTTCATTTTTGAAAATGCTGGTTGCAGTCCACTTAAATGATTTCATGACTCACTACTGCGTCTTAGTACTTGGCAATTTGAAAAACACTGGCCTAATGGAAAGCACACAGATTTTGACGTTAAAAAACAAACAGAAGAACACCTTGGATTCAAATCTCACCTCTGCCACCTATAGGAAAGTTTTTTTTGTTTGTTTGCTTTTAAAAAAAGATCTGCCCTTCAGTTTCCTCATCTGTAAAACGAAGACATTTTGTGGCCATCTTACCAGTATATATTCTATGGCACAGGACTTGGCACTCAGTAGGAACCCCATAAGCTGTAGCTTTTGTAATTGATCTGCCTTGCGTAGCAGTCGGGACTTCCAGAGAAGCTTGCCCCCATTACCAATGCCTCTGGGACCTCCAAATGCAATTACCATGGGGCTTTGTCTCAGGACTCAGTGTGGAAGCCACTTCTGAGGTCTGTGATACTCTGGCTTAACAGCACGTTTCCAAGTCCTGCTATTTGGATTTGATTTTTTAAAGTACTTCCTTTATTTTAATTCAGACCCCAGGGACCTGGAAAGTACACCAGTGCTTTTTCCCAATAAAAATCAGGCCGGCAATAAGCATATTGCATTTGAAATGGTGAAGCTGGACGCGCCTTCAAAGGACACCGCATTAGGGCTTGGCTCACTCCCAGCCTGTGTTAGAGAGTCGATTTCCCTAGAGGAAACTCGGCCAGAGCCTCACAGTCTGGTGGGCTGAAAGAAACCTTGGCTCTAACTAACTCTTTTACGACCGGGCCAGTGAGATACTAAGGGGAGAGAGAAACTGTCTGGCGACATCAACTGATGGCAGCAGGCTGGGACTCACACCCTACAACCCATCCCTCCTCCTGGAAGCCCTGAGCCAGAAGGGATCATACAACCTCTTGGTCTCCCCAGCCTGACCCTAGGAGAGCTCTTCGTCCAACAAGCCTCAGTTATCAGAGGCATTTTCATTCCTGGAGAGGATACCCTCAATGTTGCTATACTTATAAAACAATTTCAGTAGTAAAAGAAAAATTTTTTTAATATATAACATTTACTAGATGCCAGGCACCATTTTGATTGCGTCACACAACTTCACTCATTGAATTTTCACAGTCCTACGAAGTAGCTTTTATTGTCATTCACTCCATTTCAAGTTTAAAAAAACCTAAAGCGCAAGGGGGGTTAAGTGATTTGCCCAAGTTCTCTTAGCAGAGCTGAGATTTGAACCTAGGCAGACTGGCTCCAAAGTCTGTGTCCTTAACTACCTTTGCCCCCTGGTTATGACATGAATAGTTAACCTTTCTGGTGGGTTCACCAGGACCCAGGCACTGTCCTAAGCCCTTTATTTTTTAAAATTTATTTATTGGTTTATAGTTGACTTACAATGTTGTGTTAATTTCTGCTGTACAGCAAAGTGATTCAGTTATACATATATATACAGTCTTTTTCGTATTCTTTTCCGTTGCAGTTTATCACAGGATACGGAATACAGTTCCCTGTGCTCTACAGTAGGACCTTGTTGTTTATCCACCCTATATATTACTAAGCCCTTTATATGTATCCACTTATTTAATCTTCACAACAACCTAATGAGTAGACATTGTTATTACGCCCACTTCCTGTGCAGTTCTATACCTGTGCCCAGAGCTACCTCTTCTGGCATCTCCATGACAGAGGAGTGTGAAAGATCCTCCACTGTGAAACAGCATGAGGACATTGCCTGAGGGAGAAGGCTTTTGCTTGTCAGTGGTGCCTGCAGCCTGAGTAAGAGAGGCTGCAGCTGTTGACCTGATCATCAAACATTCATTCTGGGTTTTTTCTTCCAGTTGTACTGAAATATAATTGACATACAGCACTGTATAAGTTTAAGGTGTACAGCATAGTGATCTGATTTACATACATCATGAAGTGATTATCACAATAAGTTTAGGGAACATCCATCTTCTCATGGAGATACAACATTAAAGAAATTTAAAAAACTTTTTCCTTGTGATGAGAACTCATAGTATTTACGCTCTCAGCAGCTTTCATATGCGACACACAGCAGTGTTCATTATCTTTCTCATGTTGTACATTACATCCCTAGTACTTATTTATCCTTTAACTGGACCTTTTGACTGCCTTCATCCAATTCCCCCTCCCTCCACCTGCCTCTGGTAACCACACATCTGACCTCTTTTTCTATGAGTTTGTTTGTTTTTGAAATATAATTGACCTACAACACTATGTTAGTTCTGGGTACACAGGATAGTGATTCATTATTTCTATACATTTCAAACTGATCACCACAGTAAGTCTAGTTACAATCTGCCACTGTACAAAAATACTACATAGTTATTGACTATATTCCCCACACTATATTTCATACCCACAAACACACATTTTCTAAAGACCTACTCCATGCCAGGCATCTGGGTGAGTTCTGAGGAGTCAAATATGCACTGAGGCCCTGCCCTCAAGCAGGTTACAAGCTAGGAACAGAAGGGTTGATAGCTACTAGGTTTAAGCTCTTGCCATTGGTCAGACACAGTGTTCAGGGGTTTCCATACATAAGATCATTGTCTCCTCCTAAAAACACTTCTCAAGGTCGATACAATTACCCCTGAAGTCAAAGTTGGGTGAAACCAAGATTCATAGGTTTTCCAGACTGCAAAGCCCATATCCTCAATCACTAAATCATACCCAACCCCCATCCTGGGTGTAGAACCAAGTTAAGTGGACATCAAGGTTATCACTCCAACATCCAGCCCATCCACCCTCCACTGTGACCCTTGGCTCCAGGAGGGATTGGTCTAAACCAATCTGAATGACCTCACCCTCTTCCATGACGATTGGTTCACGTACCAGACTCAAGCCAACCAGCACACGGCATGCACGCATGCGCGTTTGAATGGGTTTGACTGATCTAATTAGAGAGCAGCTCAGGACGCTCTTCTGATTGTTGTGGGAAGGATCTTTCTTCCTTCATAAATGTGAGAAAGCATGAGGCGTGGTGACTCTTGGCAGCCATCTTGCCAGGAAGAAGAAAGACAGCCTGCGTGGCATCAACAGTAGAAGAGGACAGAGATGAGGGTATAGCAAAGAAGGAGGTAGAGCCTGGAAAACAATGCCTGAAGCTTACCTACCTCTCCGTTTCTCATTCATGTGAGTCAGGGGCTCCTCATTAATGTATAAAGTTAGCCTACTTACTTGCAAAGGTGAACATCCCAACTAATAATAAGGTGTTTGGGACAGGTTGAGGTTTATGAAGCTCACAGTTATTATCCTAAACTTCTTGTCTATTCACCAAGTCAGTATGACAAAACTATCCAAAAATCCATACATGAAAAAAATGTATACATTTGGCTAATAAAATTCTTTAAAAAAATTTAAATTCTCCCAAACGCAATATAAATACAATGGAATGTGCAACAAACCGGAAAACATATTTTCAAACCATTTGACAATTAAGAAGCATATATCCATAAATTCGTATATATTAATAAGAAAAATAAGCACTTCTACAGAAAAGAAATGAACGTAAGACATGGAGAAAGAGAAACAATAATGAACATAAAATTATACCAACAGTGTGAGACCTTGATTTTACCTGTCAGATAGGCAAAGAATAGAAGGGATGATAGTACTTAGGGTTGGAGAGGATGTGTGAAAACTCACACTCTTATGCTCTGCTGGATTCAGTGTAGCTTGCTACCACCTCTCCGGAGGATAATTTAGCAATAAGTATCACAGTTTTTAAAATATGCATACCACTTGATTCACCTACTTCTCTTCTTAAAATTTTGTCTAAGGAAATAATTTAAATAGTGTGCAAAGTTGTATGTTCAAGGATATTCATTGCACAATTTTTTTGTTGTTGGTAATAATGAAAATTAGAAACAATCAAGTACGCAACAGTAGGTGGTTGGTTAAATAAATGTGGCAAATCCATATAATGGAGTTCCATGCCACTATTTATAAAGACAGAATAGATATATAAAAAATTGAATGACATACTGCTTAGTTATAAAAGCACTTTACAAAAGAAAAAGATGTAGGCATTATATATATATGACACACATATATATAGAAATGGGAAAAGATATTTTATCTGTGAGTCTAAAACTAGAAGCATATAAACACTGGAACATAGGACACAGATGGAAGATCTAAAATCTTTCGAATAGAAAGTTTTATTCTAAAAGTTGTTTTTTACAATTCTTTTAAAAATCCTATTCCTTTAATAATTTATGACAAGTTACCGACGGTCCCTGACTTACAGAGATGCAACTTAAAATGTTTCAACTTTACGATGGTCTGATACGCATTCAATAGAAACCACAGTTCGAATTTTGAATTTTGACCTTTTCCCGGGCTAGTGATATGCAGTACCATACTCGCTAATGATGCTGGCCAGCACAGCCAGCTTCCAGCCAGCCTCACAATCACGAGGGTAAACAACTGATACGCTTTCAACCATTCTGCACCCAATCAACCATTCTGTTTTTCACTTTCGGTACAGTATTCAATAAATCACATGAGACGGTCAACATTTTATAATAAAGTAGGGTTTGTGTTAGATGATTTTTCCCAACTGTAGGCTACTGGAAGCATTCTGAGCACTTCCAAGGTAGGCTAGGCTAAGCGATGTTGTCCAGTAGGGTAGGTGGATTAAATGCATTTTAGACTTATGATATTTTCAACTTCTAATTGGCATATCAGGACACAACCCCATTGTAAGGGGAGGAAGATCTATACTGTGATGGCCAGAGGTTGATGTGCAGCATCTTTGTAACAGACTTGCTAGAACAGGTTGGCATAGGTCATCACAGGTAGATCAAATGACCATGATGGAGGTCATATATGTAGTGAGAATCCTGCCTTCTGAGAGGAAGGTCACTTAACCACCCTGCTGAAGGGGTGCCTCGAGTGCTCCAGATGCCCCGAGTTGAAGGAAATTTGAAAGGAAAACTGTGTTAAGAGCAAGGAGTTGCTGCCAGTGGAGTTTTACAAAAGAGCCGTAGTTTCTCAAAAGCTGTTACAAAAAATCCTGATGACAAGTGATTTTCACCACAACACCATCTATAGGTCAGGTAGGATTTCCTTATACATAAAAATTTAGTATGCATTTTTATTATTGTATAACACTTCTTTAAAAATGTTTTCCTAGAGAAAAGTGGGAAAATTCATAAAGAAAATGCTGTATTGCCTTTACATCACTAAATATATAGGTTTTGTGTTAAGTTTTTTTCCCCATTTTCAGGTAAAAGGAGACATTTTCAATGGATACAATTCAATGACATTTGTAATCCATACTTCACTACATTCACAGGGCATAATTATATTAAATAATAGTTTTTACATTTAATTATTTCTTACCAAATACTACATATCATGTCTCCCATTCTAATGTATTTTGCCATCACTGTGCTCCTTTGAAGTTAAGAATCTAAATCCCAGAAAAGTTGTCAATGTAAAATAAATCAGATTCTGGACCTTCTAGTTATCTAATCTTTGTGTGTGTGTGTTTGTGTGTGTGTGCGTGTGTTGTGAAAATATTAGCAGTGGTTGTCTGTGGGTGATTTAAATTATTCTGGATTTTGAGTGATTTAATTTTTTTGACTTGCCAACATTTTCTAATTTTTTTACACTGAGCATACTGGTAATACTGGTAGTATAAATTTCAATCAACAAACCCAGGTATTTAAGCAATGCTACTTTCTTAATTTCCTCATAAGTGACTTGAATTCTTATTTCTAGCCCTTATTCCTCTTGTAGCAGAAACATAATCTTATTCAGATCAAGTCACTGGGAGCTTACAAAGTACCAAGCCACCAGAGGCCTCTGGTCCACCATTGCCTCCGTCTGTGCACACTGGACACTTCTGCACCTGCCTTGCCTGGACGGGGTGAGCTCTGGGAGGCTCTCTCAGGCGCCCCAACCTGTCTCTCTGAGAAGCCTCTTCTTGTCACCTGCTCCCCACCCTGCGGGAAAGTTCTGCAAGACTTGCCTCCTCCCAGGCTCTGCTCAAAGCCAAGGCAAGAGAAATCTATGTCCTTGTATCCCCCAAGCCCAGCGGGAGTGGCTGTCTCCCCTGTCACTGCAGCGTGCCATCTGGGGGTCCGGGTGGGCCAGAGGGCAGGGCATAGGGTTCCTTCCACCCCTTGATCAATTAACACTTTTTCTCTTTTCTGTCTGTTCTACCTCCCCTTTATCTCCCGTCCCCTACTGCTTTTGTCCAGCAAATTTTATCTAGTCAGGGAGACGTATGTTTGCTGGAAAAACAAAACTCAAACTGACTGCTCAGTCACCTATATTTCTAAATCATTTCTGCTTTTGTAAGTATAACTTGAAGAATTTGATTCTCTTGTTCTGATTATATGCTGTGTCACATGTCCTATTATACATATATTTAGTTATTTATTTCAAATAAATAAATAAGTAATCTACATAGACAACAATGGAGTTTATTCTTAAATTTTTTTTTTTTTTTTTTTTTTGCGGTACGCGGGCCTCTCACTGTTGTGGCCTCTCCCGTTGCGGAGCACAGGCCCCGGACGCGCAGGCTCAGTGGCCATGGCTCACGGGCCCAGCCACTCCGCGGCATGTGGGATCTTCCCAGACCGGGGCACGAACCCGTGTCCCCTGCATCGGCAGGCGGACTCTCAACCACTGCGCCACCAGGGAAGCCCTCAATGTATTTTTGTCTTGCACAATTATGGTATTATTATTGTAATGATTGTAAAATTATAAGTGGTTGCACAATTATTGTATTATTATTATAATGATTGTAAAATGATGTGTGAGCCATAATTTAATACTTCTTTTCCTCCATAGCAGGCACATATCTTCTATTAACTCTGCGGATCCTCAAAACAACCCTTAAAGTAGGGGCTCCTAAAATTCCCACTCCGTAGATGGGGAAACTGAGTCAAAGAGAGGTCATGTAACCTGCCTGAGGTCACACAGCCTGTTAGTATCAGAGCCAGGATTCAGACCCAGGAGTTGGGCTTCAGGGTCTTTGCCTCTCCAGACACTGTTAAATTGAACCTAAAATTAATTAATGATATTGTGTGCCAGTGAGAGGTGAAGCATCTGGCCGAGAATCACCCAGCTACTTTAGGAGGTTCAAACCTGGGAGTAGAACTCAGGTCTTCTTACTCCACAGCTCACCTTTTTCCTGTGCTTCTCTGCTTTCTGAGACTGACAAAGCTGCCAGCTAAAGCCAGTGCAAAACTACCAGTCGCTTCCAGACAGGCTGCCTGGGAAAGCTTTGCTCTGAATTGTAAGTCTAATCCCTAGTGGGACTGTCATTGCTTACATTCTTAACAGACACGAGTGTAAGGTCCAGCTCTCAGGTTCAAAAAGATAACTGCTCAAGTACAAGACAGGGAAGGGACGACTTAGCCACAGCCAGTGAGAAATTCTCAGTGGGGATTTTCACTGCAGTGGAGCTGAGAATGAGTCAGTATTCTAGATGTGGGTTCCCAGATGCTCTGGGGCTGTATTCATGCAAGTTTCCCAGTGTCCCAAATAAGGGACCTGAGGGTCCTGTTCTTATCTGTCTCACCTGAGCCTAGGCTCACTCTACATTTCAAAGGAGGCACAACCACTGGAGGCCTCGAGGAGGACTCCAAGTCTGACAGGGAGAGGGTCGAGCCATGGCATAAGAGAATAGGGAAGGATCCGAACCGGGGCTCTTAAGAATGGAACAGTACATCGTTCAGGGGACATGACCACTGTTTGCAAAGTTCCGAAGTGCTATCATGAGAAAGAGTGAGAAGACTTGGCCTGTGGGGTCTAAAAGAGCAAACCTGGACCCAAGAGATAGAGAAGAACCCAAACAAGATATTTAAACGCTCAAGCTATGGAGTTAGACAACCTGAATTTGAATCACCACTTAGCTGTTACTTAACCCCTCTGCGTGTCAGCTTCCTTGTCTGTAAAATAAGAATAACAAAATCATCTACCTCACAGAGTTCTTCAGAGGATTATATGAGATAATCCACGTAAAGTGCTTAGCATTTGGCATATGAAAGTGCTCTATAAATGCTGTCTGTAGAAATTATTATTATCATAGTGGTACTCATACTATCATTGCCAGGGCGACTGAGCACAGCAGCAGGCTGCCTTAGGTAGTAACAAGCACCCCAACCCTGGACATGTATAAACACAGGTTCAAAGACTGACCACATGGTGAAGATGCTGTAAAGTAGATGCAAGCCTCGGGATGCAGGGAGAGCTAAAGCATCTCCAGGGCTCTGGATGCTGCCTCTTTCTGCCACAAGTCAGAGTGCACTTCAGAAGAATCCATCCTTAGTCCACTCAGACTGCTATAGCGAAAATACCACAGACTGGGTAATTGAAAAAACAATGGAATGTATCTCTCACAGTTCTGGAGGCTGGAAGTCCAAAATCAAGGTGCTGGCAGATTCGATGTCTGGTGCAAGTCCCCTTCCTATTTCATAGATAGCTGTCTTCTTAATGTGTCCTCAAATAGTGGAAGGGATGAGGGATCTCTCTGGAGTCTCTTTTATAAGGGCACTTATCCCATTCATGGAGGCTCCACCCTCATGATCTAATCACCTCCCAAAGACCCCACCTCCAAATACCATCACACTGGGGATTAGGTTTCAACATATGAATTTGGGGGACACAAATATCCAGTCTCTAGCACCCCCACCCCCGTTTCTGGAGTCTAGGGAGCAGCCTCATGTGCCTGATGACACTGTTTCCAATGAGAGTTGCCAAGCCAGTCACCAGGAACAGCCTGGATTTGGTCCAGCAGAGACAAGCTGAGAAGGCTCATTCCCTGGCAGTGACCTCCAGAGGTGATGAGAACAAAGCACTCAGTAAGCGCCATCGCTGTGCCCACACAAGGTGCAACAGTGAGCCCATAGACACCTTGGGAGTGCCTTGAAGCAAATGCAAACAGAAGTATCAGGCAAATGATCTGACTGCTGAAGACCCTGCTGCCATTGTATTCATATGTTCTGTGCGTATCTACGGAAAGCTTGGGGGTCAGCACAAACTTAATGTTGAAGGGGCTCATTACAGAATACTGGAGGTGGGTGACTAATAAGGAGAGGGTACTGGGGAATGGGGGAAATGTGCTCCCTGAGTGGGAGGGGCTTAGGGAGGATGGTTTCTCTGAAGCACCCTTGTAGATGGTGCCCATCCAGCCCTCACCCTGCACGTCTTGGTCCAAGAGAGACACACAGCAGAGAGCTTAAAATGTTTGCAAAGTTCATCTCAGTGAGATGGTGAGAGCCCAGGGCAGCCTTCTTAGGGCTTATCACGAACAATGCAGCTGGCTATACTGTGCCAAGGGACTGTGGGGAGAAACTATTCTCTTCACTTTATCAGGGCAGCTTCCTCAGGATGTGAGGCTGACCCAGGACAATGTTAGGACCGTCGACAAGAGCCTGCACCTATGGTGATAAGCAACCTGGCAGTAATAACATTTTCACTCATTAATAAATTAACTAGTTAATTAATTACATGATATTTACTGACTACCTATTGTGATTGCTAATTTTACGTGTCAACTTGGTTGGGGCTGCCCAGACATTTGGTCAAACATGATTCTGGGTGTGTCTGTGAGTGTGTTTGGGGATGAGATTAATATTTGAATTGATAGACTTAACAAGGCAGATGGCCCTCCCTAATGTGGGAGGGCCTCATCCAATTACTTGAAGACATAATGAGAACAAAAAAGCTGAGTAAGAGGGACCTTCACCTGCCTGACTGGTTGAGCTGGGACATTGGTCTTCTGTCTCAGACTGAAATTTACACCATTGGATTTCCTGGTTCTCGGGCCTTTGGACTCAGGCTGTAACTTACCCCACTGTCCTTCCTGGGTCTCCAACTTGCTGACTTCAGATCTTGGGACTTCTCAGTCTCCTTAATAATGTGGGCAATTCCTTATACTAAGGAATCTTTATACATCTATATCTCCATCCTGTTGGTTCTGGAGAACCCTAATACACCTACTATGCATCAGGCACTCTGTGCCCCAAAAGCTTCAGTCAACAGCCCCTTTAGCAGTGGACATCAGAGAAGAAAGAAATAGGGAGACACCACATCCAAGTGACTAAAGTTGTTCTTGAGCACCTGTAAGGCATCCAGAAATAATTTGAGGGATGGGGAGGACCAAGAGGCTGGGGATCCTAAAATATGGGGCAAAGGCCAGAGCCAGTGAAGGACCATTTCATTACTGCTGATGGGACTGCATTTAAAACCCCAGGATGCTATAGGCTGGGGAAATGTGTGTGTGTGTGTGTGTGTGTGTGTGTGTGGTGTTTGTATGGCCGGGGACTGAATCCAGACAATCAAATGCCAAATCCTATGCACAACTCCCAACACTGTACACCACCTTTAAGAAAAGTGAAGGGCACAGGCCTGGATATTTAGAGAAGGATGAGAAAACATGCTGACATATAAAGTTTGTCTATGCATGTCTTTTAGATATGCACAGAATGTGTATAGATGCATTCACACAAATACAGATACATACAGAGTTTTTAGGGTTCTTTAGGATTTGAGTCTTTGACCAAAATAGAGTCCTGGGTCTCAGGCCTTCTGGGGTCCTGGTATTCATGTGACCCATCAGATAGAGCCCATGCAAGGAGAATGCTTCTCTCGTGCCCCAAATGCACCTCTGCAGACAAGACTAGAGCAGGGCTCCCAGCTGAGCTTCCCTTCTGTTTGATAAGGAGGCTCCCCTGGAATAGACCTGAACTTAGGGCAGACCTGCCTGGGCAGGAAGACCAGTCATCAGGCCTGTGGGTGAGTTGGGTCTTCATGGCTCCTTGCACACAGAGCCATTTTAAGAGCTGCTGCCTAGTTTCTTGCCAAATCTCCAAAGCCCAGGTGTCAGAATTTC
This sequence comes from Kogia breviceps, assembly GCF_026419965.1. Taxonomy (NCBI): domain Eukaryota; kingdom Metazoa; phylum Chordata; class Mammalia; order Artiodactyla; family Physeteridae; genus Kogia; species Kogia breviceps. Next base: position 171,439,382 of record NC_081310.1, on the reverse strand, counting down.
TCAGGCTGCCTCATGGTGTCTGTCCATTGTCCTGACCTGGCTTCCTGAGCCAAAAAGGGACTTTATTTATCCTACAAACACTTTTTTCAAACATCTTTATTGGAGTATAATTGCTTTACAATGGTGCGTTAGTTTCTGCCTTATAACAAAGTGAATCAGTTATACATATACATATATCCCCATATCTCTTCCCTGTTGCGTCTCCCTCCCTCCCACTCTCCCTATCCCGCCCCTCTAGGTGGTCACAAAGCACCGAGCTGATCTCCCTGTGCTATGTAGCTGCTTCTCACTAGCTATCTATTTTACATTTGGTAGTGTATATATGTCCATGACACTCTCTCACTTCGTCACAGCCTACCCTTCCCCCTCCCCATATCATTAAGTCCATTCTCTAGTAGGTCTGTGTCTTTATTCCCATCTTGCCCCTAGGTTCTTCATGACCATTTTTCCCCCTTAGATTCCATATATATGTGTTAGCATACAGTATTCGTTTTTCTCTTTCTGACTTACTTCACTCTGTATGACAGACTCTAGGTCCATACACCTCACTACAAATAACTCAATTTTGTTTCTCTTTATGGCTGAGTAATATTCCATTATATATATGTGCCACATCTTCTTTATCCATTCATCTGCTGATGGACACTTAGGTTGCTTCCATACCCTGGCTATTGTAAATAGAGCTGCAATGAACATTGTGGTACATGACTCTTTTTGAATTATGGTTTTCTCAGGGTATATGCCCAGTAGTGGGATTGCTGGGTCATATGGTAGTTCTATTTGTAGTTTTTTAAGGAACCTCCATACTGTTCTCCATAGTGGCTGCATCAATTTACATTCCCCCCAGCAGTGCAAGAGGGTTCCCTTTTCTCCGCACCCTCTCCAGCATTTATTGTTTGTAGATTTTTTGATGATGGCCATTCTGACTGGCATAAGATGATATCTCATTGTAGTTTTGATTTGCATTTCTCTAATGATTAATGATGTTGAGCATTCTTTCATGTGTTTATCCTACAAACACTTTTTATGGACCTATCATGGACCAGGAACTGTATTAGGCATGAGGAATTCAGGCATAAATAAAACACAGTCCTTTTCACAGAGCCCTGGAAATCAGTCCGTTTTTTTAAATCATAAGAAAGCAAGAAAACAGAAGGGCTGCAGAATCCAACACTAACTTTCATCCATTCATACCTGACCAATCATTTCCTGAAGTCAGATTTTTGGAATGATTATCGATCCCACTCTTTTTGCCCTTCCATAAGTAAGTTTGGAACCAACCAAGATATAAGATATAGTATACAGATGGAAATCAAAATATTATCTTCGAAGGTGGTTTGAAGAACACGGCTTCAGACCTGTGGCCACAAGTGGGCTTCCCAGCACTTCACTTCAGGGGTCAGTTTACCCATCCAGTAAATGGGCTGACCACCATGTGCCTGCTGCCTAGGGCGGGGCTTGCCCTGGGAAACTTACCACCCTGTTCTAGGTCTTAAATGTGTCCTCCCTGGAAGTGGATCCAAGAAAATAGAGAGATGGCTGAGCTGAGCATGCTCAGCTCCTTTTCTGAAACTTGCCCATCAGATAAATCACTCCTCCTCTGCAGAGTAGTTAGTGAAGGTACATAAAGGCCAGAGTGTTACTTCTGTTGAAACCCCTGAACTTAAGGACATGGGACAAAGGGAATGGAGGTTCTCCAGACACCTGGTATGTGTTGAAGTTCTAGGCTGTTAATAATAAGAAGATGAATGTCATAGTCTGCGCGGGATGCTATAAAAAAATACCACAGACTTGGTGGCTTAAACAATGGACGTTATTTCTCATAGTTCTCAAGAACCTCATGGTACTTGGAGGTTCAGAAATCCAAGATCAAGGTGCTGGCATATTCAGTTCCTGGAGGAAGCTCTTCATGGCTTTTAGACAGCCATCTTCTCACAGTGTGCTCACATGGTGGACAGAGAGAGCTCTGGTCTCCCTTCTTATTCTTATAAGGGCACTAATCCCATCATGGGGGGCCCACCTCCATGACTTCTTCTAAATCTAATTACTTCCCAGAGAGCTTACCTCCTTAATACCTCCATATTAGGGGTCAGGACTTCAAAATATGAATTTGGGGAGGACAAAAGCATTCAGCCCATACCAGTGAACTAGGGATGGGTAGGCTCCTGGTTCCCATGGAAACCACAAAAGAAAGAGCATTGAATCTGGTGTCCAGATACCTAACTTTAAATCCTGACTCTACCACTGATTAACCAGGTCACCTTGAGAAAATCCTCTTATCTCTCCAGACCTTAGGTCTGTCCTCTGAAAGACAGGGATAATCATGTTCAGTCTTCTGCAGAGGGTTGTTGGGAGGACTAAGTTTGAGCTTGGGTATGGACAGATGGGTAGGGTTGTATTTGTTGTTGTAATTTCTGGTGTCCTCTGACCTTGACACTCTTTGTCCTGAGAAGGGGAGTGCAGTGCATGAGTCTACCTGCCTTGAAGTCTTACCTGGACAACATCTTGAACTAAAGAAAGGAGACAACTTCCACCTACAGGGTCTGTTGGGTCTTCTCTGTTTTACAAGGTCTCTCATGAGCTTGTTCAAGACCAAACCACTGGACTGGACATTGCAGATTCTCCAGCATTCCAACAACCTCTAAGCCTTTGAGTGGCTCAGGGAAGATTTTGGATGACATTAGACTAGAGCACTATTGGTCTTGTTCTTCTGGTCTACTCCTTACACTGCACTACACTACACTATGCCACACATACACACACACACACACACACTTACACACAACAGAGAATCCATCTCAACTCCAATGGCTTGGTTATTTTTCAAGTACAGAGAGAATTTATAAACACTTCCTTAGAAGTTAAAGGACGGAGAAAAAAATCTTGTATCCTGCTCACAGTAGATGTTTTTAAAAATCTGAGTCAAGCTTTCTCTTCCCCTGACATATGATTATGATTTTTCTCTTCTTTTCTCCCAGTGGTTTCAAGTGCATCAGATACCCAATATGGAACTTGATGATGCTGCTTGCTGACATCTGGTTCTCCTTCCAAGCACATAATAGGGTTGCCTTTCCTGACTCTTTGTGGCTGGATGCCACCAGGGGACCAGTCCTCATGGGTGAGCGGTCAGCAGCGGTGGCACGTGTTGCTTCTGGGCCAGAGCATTTAACTATTTAGCTACCATTCAAGTCCTTCAGAGCTCTGTCCTGCAGTGGTGATGGGCAGTGTTCAAGATGGTGGCTGCTCCATCATGCAGACTCAGTCTCTCAAGAGAAGACAGGGAGCAGAGCTTCCGGCTGACATATGAGCAGCATGTAGGTGAGCAAGAAAGTAACCTATTGACATAGGTCATTAGAATCTGAGAGTTGTTCCTGCAGCCTAACCTAGCCTGTTTCATCTGATCCAGCCCTAACAAATGAGAAACTTCAAACCAATTGTTCTGATGTTGTTCTACGCCCTAAGGGATCCAAGTTGGCCATCGATGACACCAATTCATAGGAGTTTGGCAATGTCCTAGTTCTGTGTTGCCCACTGCATGGCCTGGCTTCAGAAGAAGGCCATGCTTCCCAGAGAACTGATTTAGCCTTTGCATTAAACATCAGGCTGCTTCCTCTACCGCATGGCAGGTTTTCATCTCCTCTGAATAATTTTTTAGCAACTTGAGAAACTGCAATCCAAACATATAGTATTTTTGGCTGGAAATTAAAACACGTCACTTTTAAAACATAAGCAGCATGCCCTGAATGTTTATGGTGAAAAGCTCACTCCTGGCCAGACTGCAAAACTCACATTACCGAGAGGCAAACCCTGGAGCATGCTAGCAGTTTGCCTCCCAGTTCGTCCTTCCTACACAGCGCGATGACTGTGAATCATTTCTCCTCTGGCACATGGACTCCCAGGCTTTCTCTCTGCTTCATATCCAAGGGCGACTGGCTAGAATCTCCCCTCGCTGTAAAGGGACAGCTGCAGCGATGAAGAGACAGGTTTCTGTCCCCTGCACTGCCCGTGTGATGAGCCAAAGCTACTAGATCCAACAAATTTCCAAAGGCACCCCACTGAAGGCTCAGCCACCGAGGCTCCTGTCAGGGGAGACACCTTATTCCTTTGTTTACGCATCCATTTATTTAAGCGTCATTAGTTAATGCCTGCCATGAGCCAGTTGCTGGAAAAGGTGTGAGGAGGGACCCAAAGAAAAAGACAATATCACTCTGCTTCTTAGGAGTCTGTAACCCAACATTTGAGACACTTGCTAATATAGCTCATAAGAGAGAGACAACATCGTATGGAAATTTAGAGGAAGGTGATGTGGCAGGGGCTCCATAAAAGGAAAGGGAAAGAAAGAACATTTTTGACTGTCTGTTATCTACATTTTGTCCCTCCTTTTTTACCATACCCTAATGAGCTGGTGTTTCATGTATCAGGTGTGGACACTGAACTTCAGAGACATTAAGGGATTTTTTCCAAGGTCAGGAAACAATTGGAGGACTTCCCTGGCAGTCCAGTGGTTAGGGCTCCGTGCTTCCACTGCAGAGGGTATGGGTTCGATCCCTGGTTGGGGAACTAAGATTCTGCATGCTGTGTAACGTGGCCAAAAAAAAAAAGAAAAGAAAGAAAAATTTGGAAGAGTTACATTTCACTGCACTGGTAAGTTCCTCTGACTCCAAAACTGGCCTCTGTTGAGTAATTTAACCTCTCACAGCCACAGTTTACACATCCATGAAATGGAGATAGAAAAAAAGGACCTATCTCCTGGAGTTGCGTTGAGGATTAAATGAGATATCCATGAAAATGAAGTTCTTAATCTGGCACATGGTAAGTGCCCATAAGTGTTAGAATATAACTGTATTCTATGGGCACCTACTGTATTGCAGACACTTGCTTGGTTCTCACAAATATTATTCTTATCTTCCTTTTAAGGATAAGGAGAGTGAAGCTCACACAAATTAAAAACTTGCTTAATGTCCCCTAATTGATATGTAATTGTGCTGGGGTTAGGACGGAGGTCTGCCTGACTAGAATATCGATGCTCTTTCTGCCATGCCAGGGTGTCTCCCAAAGCTAATTCAGAAGATCAAAAGCCCCCAGGGAATGAATAGCGTCCACCACTACTTTACGCTCTGGGTAGTACTCAGGAGTGTAGTTCTTTGCGTTGCCCAGGCAGCTCCACATTTTCCCAACCCTATGACCTTGGGCAAGGTATTTAACTTCTCTGAGCCTCCCTTTTCCCCCTCTGTATAGGATTTATGCCATATGACTGTTGTGAGAACTAAACAAGATAATGCATATGAAGTGCTTAGCAAGATGCCCAGCGCATAGAAGAATCTCAATGAATGTGAATATTGATGAGGATGGTAATGGTGATGATAATGATCTGGCATCACTGACCCAGCCTGGGTGACACACCCATGGGAGCGGCCACAAAAGAGGGGAAATGGTATTTACTCCAAAGACTATTGCCTGGGCCAGCACACACTTCTGGTTAAACAAAGACTGTTTATGATGCAAGCAATAAAGGAACTGCGGAGAATAATGATACCTACCAGAATTAGCGTGCTGAGAACATACATTTTCAAGGCATTGCTTCTTTATGTGACTTCTTAAAATGTTGGTTGGCGACAAAGCCAGAATTCTCTTATCAAAATGAAATCTGAAGAACACAATTTTCAGCTCAAACAATGTGGTTTATACAAAGCGCCACCCTTTCAAGTCAGATGAGGAAATAGAAAACTGTTCTATAATGGATATATTGTTTGCACACAAAAAAACATATGAATCCATGTTTCATGCCAGGCGTCATTTGGCATCTTCAGTAAAAGGGGAAAACTTTCTTTTTTCCAAAGGAAACCCCCAAAGGAGGCCTCAGCACCATATCAACTGTCCCTGTGGCTTCTCCCAAAATGTCAGACGACCACACTTGCCTCTTTACTCATTGGGATGCCAGGTTGCTGGGAGACAGAGACCTGGCATTGATCACCATTGGTCCTTTCCATTAAACTGAGATAACTATGGGGTCGTTCCCTTCAGCAGTGAATTCAGTTCTACAGAAACGTACTGAGAGCTTATTTAATGCTCAGCACTGTCTCAGGTGCCATGAGGATGCCTAGAAAAGTAAGACCCCATCTTGATTTCAATGCCCTCAGCATCTACTAGCATACGGAAAAGTCAAGTCCCTGAAGGACAGGCAAATCTTTACTGTCACAGGACAATCATACAACGCTGTCTTTCAATGCTCCTTTACAGAGTGCCAGCTGTGTGCCAGGCGCAGTGCTAAACATGGAAGAAAGGAAAGCAAGAAGGCACCCTCTCTGTCCTCAGGACGATCAGAGCCCAGGTGCTTCAGAAACTCTGTGGAATGAGAGAGAGCATCTAACTAGGAACCAGAGAAGTGCTTCTGAAAAGGTCTTAAAAGAATGATAACATTCAGCACATGACAGTGCTTTCCATCTAAGGACCAGGCCCCAAAGCCACGAGGCAAGTTCTAATCTGTGGGTTGTAATCGCTGACTGCGCAGAAATTCATTACCTACCTTTGAACTTAGAGCCACGGCAGGCCACTGTTGACATCCAGGGGCTGTCAGCATTCAGCACCCCCTTCCTTTCAGCTCCTAGGTTTCCTAAGAGAATTCTCTCTTGTATGAAAACTTGTTTGGGGAGAAAGAACACAGCTCTCTTCCAGGAGTAAGGGAACCTTCATCACCGCTCTCCCTGCCCAGGCTCAGGCCTTCTAGAAAGACATCTGGAGGATTCCAAACAGGTTGAGAACAGAAAGAAGAATCTTCCAGAAAGAGCAACTCAGAAGCCTGAGGCAGGAATGTGTTTGGCCGGTTCAAGGAACCCAGAGTACGGTATGAATAAGAGTAATGAGAACAGAAGGGTGGGCTGGAACCACATTCCAGGCCTTGAGGGCATTGCAAGAGGATCGAAGTTTATTCTGAAGCCATCAGTGGGTTATCAGGAGGACAGTGGGACGCAATGGCTTATTTTTTAAAGCATCCCTCTGGCTGCCCAGGGGAGAATGGACTGTGGAAAGAGAGGCAAGACAGAAAATAGGGAAACTAGTGAGGGGGCTCTTGCTGTGGTCCAGGGATGAGATAGTGATGGCTGGGACCAAGGGGGTATATCCTTGACATGGGAGAGAAAGAGTCGGATTGGGGATGCAATTCACAGGGAACGGCCATTGAACTTGCTCATTGACGTGAGAGGTGAGGGAACGAAGAATCCAGAATGACTCCTGGGTGTCTACGTTAAGCAAGCGGATGGCCAGTGCTTTTTAATGAATGGCCTTGCAGAGTGCTATTACTAGGTGCATCTCAGAGAAGGTCATGTTTTGATAGAGGAAAAAAAGAAAGAGTTTTACTTTGAGCATTTAAAGTTTGAGATGTCCATGAAGTATCCAAGTAGAGATATCAAGCAGGATTCTCTGCTCCTGGAGTGTACAGGAAAGAGGTACAAATTAAAAATCTGATGTCTTTAGCATATAGATGCCATTTAAAACCAAGGAATGGATTGTCTCCCAATGAGAGAAATAGAGGTCCAGGATAAACAACAAGGTCCTACTGTATAGCACAGGGAACTATATTCAATATCCTGTGATAAACCATAACGGAAAAGAGTATGAAAAGAATGTAGGTATATATGTATAACTGAGTCACTTTGCTGTACAACAGAAATTACCGTAACAATGTAAATCAAGTATACTTCAGTAAAATAAATTAAAGAAAAAAAGAAACAGAGGTCCAAGGGCTGGACCTTAGGGTAATCTGACATTTAGAAGTCAAGCCTCCTAGAACAAGAAAAATCCTCCATGGGCCTTCTCCCTTCTTGAGTGCCCCTCTGCACTGCAAGATCAACCACAGTGGGGAAAAAGCGAACCCTTAAGACCATTTTAACCTCATTTGAATACTGTGTGTACATAATTAAAAACATTTGGCCCCCAAGATTAATAACTCCTTTTACATCTTCCTTTGACAGTCGCTCTGATTTGTCGGGTGGGACTGGTGGGGTGGGTGCTTTTTGAGTTGATTAACACCTCCACGTTGCTTTGAGCAAAAGTGTGGGGTGGCGACAGAAAATGCCACATTGCAGATGCCCGACTTGGGAACGGGACTCTGACTTCACGCCTCTCGCTAGAGGCAGAGACTCACTTCTGACGGAGGGAAAGTATTACAAAAATATATATGTAACACATATTCTATTCCTGATTTAGGTCTATAATCTTATGAGCCAGACTGTAATGAATAAAGTTATAATTAGCCGTAGATGAAGAACACGCAGCCGTGTTTTCTAGGGTGCACTTTAGGGCTCCGATCCAATCTGCACATTTACAAGCTGTGCTATTTGCATCGACTGCTACGGACTCCACTCAGACAGAAGAGGCTGCATTATTGATGACAGTGTGCGCATCTTGCTTATCTCTCTACTACACCCCGTGGGGTAGGGAAGTGCAGGAGGAGGGAACAGCCAGGAAATCCGGAAAACACTACCCCATCCTCACAGAATATTTCCCCAAATAGTAGCATCCATGTCTAGTCTATGCCAGAAAAACCTCTGGCATTCTCCCCCAACTAGATCTATGGGATGGAATTGACATGAATTGTTGTAACATGGGCTGTGTGACCTTAGGCAAGTCACTTCCCCTCTCTGGGCCCTTGTTGTCCATCTGCAACATAAGAAATTAGACTTGACTGTCTCTAAGGGCCTTTCCAGCTTCAGCATCCTGAGGGTCTATGATTGTATCAAAAGAAAACCAAATAGGATAATCAGGAGGCAAGGTCCACGCTGTCAAGGAGCCTTGCTACCCATACCTCCTCTGTGTTTTGATGTGGAATGAAGCAGTGTGCTGGGAAATGTTTAACAACTGGCTCTCCAGTGAAAAAGCTCTGATTTGTAGTGTTTGCCAATTTCTGTGGTGTAAATACTCCCACCATGGTGGATTTCGACCTACCCACATGATGTCCCTAAATACCAAGTTGAGAAAAGATGCACATAACCGGCCCTCAGAAGCTGGCACTCCTGCTGACTGTCGCACAGCACTCATGGTATGTGTGGGAATAACTGGCAAGCCACCCTTTCTCTCTTCTCCTCCACTTCTTCTGGTTAAAAGATTTTAAGTAAAAGCTAACACCACGTTGCAGGTAAGGAAGAGACTGACTTTGATCCTTTGACTAGTTCCCCTGCAGGGTGGCTCTTGAGGCAACTGTTTGCTGTGGCCTCAAGGTTAAGAGCACAGGCTCTTGCCAGACAACCAGGGTCCAAATTCTGGCCTTGCCGCTTACCAGCTGTGCAGCCTTGCTCAAGTGACTTAACCTCTCTGGAAAAGATGTGAAATGGTGATAGCAAACACACCTACTTCAGAGGTGTCTTCGTTTGTTGCACCATAACAAAATACCATAGACTGGGAGGCTTAAACAACAGAAGTTTATTTTCTCAGTTCTGGACGCTGGAAGTCCAAGATCAGGGTGCCAGCATGGCCATGTTCTGGTGAGGACTGTCTTCGTGGCTTGCAGACAAACACTTTTTTGCTATGTCCTCATGTGTTGGAGAGAGAGCGATGGTGCCTCTTCTTATAAGGGCATCATTTCTGCAGCATAAGCGCTCCACCCTTATGACCTCATCTAATCTTAATCACCTTCTTAAAGTGCCTATCTCCAACACAGTCACAGGGGCAGTTAGGGTTTCAATATATGAACTTTGGGAGAACACGATTCAGTCCGTAGCAATAAGGTTGATATAAGGATTGAATGAGTTCATATATATAATGGGTCTTGTATATGGTAGGCACTCAATAGATATTAGCTGTTGTCATTATATATATATATATATATATATATATATATATATATATATAATTTTTTTTTTCTTTTTTAGGGATTTCCCTGGTGGACTAGTAGTCGGATTCTGGGCTCTCACTGCCGTGGCCCAGGTTCAATCCCTGGTCAGGAAACTAAGATCCCACAAGCTGCATGGCACGGCCAAAATATATATATATATATTTATATATATATATATGATTATCAATTTAAGTTTGAACCAGAGAATCAAAGATAAGACCAAAAGAAGGAAAAGAAAAATAACTTCAGCACAAATTTTATGTCTAGAATTCTATTTTCTTGCAAGAGCCTAAGACCCACCCTGGACCAACAAATGTCTAATCTGCTGATCAAGTCAATCTAGCAGTTGGTCTAGAAGCTCTGCACTTGGATTTACTGTTGTGCTCCAGGCAGATCATCAGTTTTGAGTTAGAAATCTGAAGAGCAACATTTAGTGTACAATCAGTTTTCTCCTATTTTGTGAACCCATGGCTGTTAACTGAACCAGCACAAAGGCCTGGAGTACTTCCTGCTTCTCCTACCTGCAATACCAGGATGTTCCATTCCTCACACCGATAGTCAGACTCTGAGTACCAACCCTTCCAGTCTCCAGATGAGCTCTCCTCAGATAACATCTGAGTCTGCTGCACCTTGACACGGCTTCTCCCCAGCCAGCCCCACCGACCTCCATACATCCACCTGGACTCTGGTAAGGAACAAGGGGAGGAAAAAAGAAGTTTGGATGAGAGGAAAAGTAAGAAAAGAGAGAAGGGAATGTCCATTTCTTGAGCATCTCCTGTTTTCTAGGCAAGGAGCCAAAACCCAACGCTGGTGGAGTCTCTCAACAACCCTGTGAAACATTCAACAGAATTTCCATACAGCCCAGCAATTCTACTCCCAGGTATATATCCAAAAGCATTGAAAACAGGCACTCGAATACTTGTGCACAAATGTTTACAGCAGCACTACGCATAATAGTGAAAGATGGAAACAACCCAAGTGTCCATCAACACACAAAGAACAAACCATGACACACACATACAATGGAATATTATTCAGTCATTAAAAGAGAATGAAGGGCTTCCCTGGTGGCGCAGTGGTTGAGAATCCGCCTGCCGATGCAGGAGACACGGGTTCGTGCCCTGGTCCGGGAAGATCCCACATGCCGCGGAGCAACTAAGCCCGTGAGCCATGGCCGCTGAGCCTGTGCGTCCGGAGCCTGTGCTCCGCAACGGGAGAGGCCACAACAGTGAGAGGCCCGCGTATCGCAAAAAAAAAAAAAAAAAAAAAAAAGAGAATGAAGCACTGATACATGCTACAAGGTGAATAAACCTTGAAAACATTATGCTCAGTGAATGAAGCCAGACATAAACAGTCACATACTGTCTAATTCCATTTATCTGAAATACCCAGAATAATTAAATCCACAGAGGCAAAAAGCAGATTGGTGGTTGCCAGAATCTAGGGGGAAGGGAAGGATGGGAGTGACTCCTTAATGGGTCCAGGGTTTCTTTGGGAATGATAAATGTTTTAGAACTTGATCTAGGTGGTGGTTGCACAATATTGTAAATGCACTAAATGCCACTTGGTTATACAGTTTTAAATTGTTAATTTTAGGTTATGTGAATTTCACCTCAACTTTTAAAAAAGTCATTCCACGCTCTGTGTATTTTTTTTTAACATCTTTACTGGAGTATAATTGCTTTACAATGTTGTGCTAGTTTCCGCCGTATAACCAAGTGAATCAGCTATACGTGTACATATATCCCCATATCTCCTCCCTCTTGCGTCTTCCTCCCGTGTTCCCTATCCACCCCTCTAGGTGGTCACAAAGCACCGAGCTGATCTCCCTGTGCTATGCAGCTGCTTCCCACTAGCTATCTATTTTACATTTGGTAGTTGGGTATTTTTGAGTTTATTTATTTGTTTTAGAAAAATGACTTCAGCTACTTATAAGAAACTCAGAGCTCCACGCAAAAGTCGGGGCAGAAAAAAACCTGACCCCCAGGTTTTTTCCTAATCACAGAGGTCTAAGAGCCAGCCCTGGGGAAGGAGAGGCAGGAGGAACTTATAGTGATCACTCTTCAGATGTGCCAGGAGCAGTGATGGGTCTTTTATTTACTTATTTCATTAAGTTCTCACACTTTGCCAGGTACGATACCACTTTCCTTGTGTTTATTACAACTCTGGTTGATTCTCTCAACAACCCTGGGAAACATACGGAAGGGCCATTGTTCCCATTTTACAGATGGGGAAACTGAGACTCTTAAGTATCAGGAACTGGTTTGGAACCCAAGTCTGCCTGACTCCGGAGTCTCTGCCTCTCATATCAGCAATTGTCCCTGAAGGGCATCAGTGGAAATGGCAGCCGATACTCTTACAGCCACACACACACCACCAGCACGGGCCCTAGGGAGAGTAGAGAGAAAAGGGGGGCGGGGGTTGTTGCTCAGCCATGTTCATCTTTCTTGGGCTCCCCTCTCCCTGTCCTTTAATCAATAGGGTAGAAATATGGCCCTTTTGAGTATAAATGACACCCTCCATGACAGGATAACAGCTTATGTTTCTGAAGAGAGAAAACTTCCTTTGGCAGCCTAAGGCCTGGGAGGTATTTGTCAGAACTTTTATTTTTATTATTTATTTATTTATTTAGCTGCACCGCGTCTTAGTTGCCATACACGGCATCTTCGTTTTTGTTGCGGCATGTGGGATCTAGTTCCCTGACCAGGGATCGAACCCAGGCCCCCTGCATTGGGAGCATGGAGTCTTAACCGCTGGGCCACCAGGGAAGTCCCCTGTCAGAAATTTTAGAATGGTGGGTGGTTGAACTTCCCTGGTGGTCCAGTGGTTAAGAATCCGCCTTCCAATGCAGGGGACGTGGGTTCGATCCCCGGTCTGGGAACTAAGATTCCCACATGCCCTGGGGCGACTAAGCCCACGCGCCACAATTAGAGAGAAGCCCACACGTGCGCCACAAGGAAGAATCCACAGGCTTCAACAAAAGATCCCGCATGCCAATGAAGATCCTGCGTGCTGCAACTAAGACCCAACTCAGACAAATAGATAAATATTTTTTAAAAAAAAGAATGGTTGGTGGTGCCTTGCCCTGCCGTGGTCCAGGTTCTACGTGGATTGGGGGGAATCCTTTTTATTGCATTCCCTGGGTGCCATGGTCTTCTAAAGGATGCCCTGATTTCCCAGAACAGGGCCAGAACCAGTTTCCCAGAACCGTGGCTGGAACACGATAGGAGTCAGAAGGGGGTGTTCTGGCTTCTGGTCTTTACTCTTCTGCTGGCGAGCCACCTCATCGTAGACCAGCCTCTACCCTTCTCTCCTCACATGACCTCCTTGTTTCATCAGTGTGGAAAAAGGAGGGTGCACTTCTGCCTTTAAGATGTCGATGATTCTCCCTCAACACTTTTAACATTTGCCAAGGAACTTGGCAACGTTACCCCGATACAGGTGTCCTCAAAAGTTGTGCATGAATGAGATCCTTGTTGTGAAACCACATGGTGTAAAGCAGAGGTTAAGGATGGAATGTGACTAACCAGCCTATAATTCATTGTGAACTCATGGATGTTTAAAAAAGTCAGGAAGGGAGAAAGAGGGAGAGAAGGAGGAAGAGAGGGAAAAGGAAGGAAGGGAGAAAGGGAAAGAGAATGGAAGTGGTTCAAAGCAGGCATGCTGGGGTCAGAAACTGTGAGTCTGAGCTTGCTCTCCCCTCCCTGGCAGCATGACCTTGGACAAGTCACTTGACCTTTCTCGGTGCTGCTCAATTGAGCACCAGTAGCAGATCATGTTCTGTTTATTAGAGAGACGGCCAAGTCCCCTGAAAAAGGGTGGAGATGTAAATATTTTTTCCAAGGGAATCTGAGGCCTGAGTCAAGGGTGGAAAGTGATGGAGGGCACTGCTGAGGGTGGCAGGTAGAAAAAGGAAAAGGGGTCATTAGCCTGGAGACCCCTTGGGGGTAGTTGGATCCTAATTGTAATAGACAGAAAAATGCCAGCTTGGCGCTGGAAAGGCCACGGTGGGATCCCCGCCCAGTCTGCCAGGAGAGAAGCCCTGAAGATCACTGCTGAGGAAGGAGGCAGCTGTTCTGGATTCCAGGGAAGCTACAGAGCAGACAGAGCCAGAGGGTGAAGGCCCCGGTCACAGGCGCTGGCGTATTGGACAAGGTCAAGGAGGGGGTCTGAGATCTTGCATTTGGAAAGGCTCATCATTATGTGCTCACTCATTCCTTTCAACATTCGATACGTACTTCTGAAATCTTACTGTGTGCCAGGCATGGTGCAAGGTGCAGGAGAAGCCCAACAGACTTGGTGCACCAAGTTCTGAAGCTGCAGGCCTAGGAGGAGAGGCAGACACTGAGCAAATAACCATGCACATGCACGTGTGATGATGAGCTATGCCAAGTGCCACGCAAGAGAAGGGCCCTGGGCTTTTGACAGCATGCAGCCGAGAAACTGGGGCCAGTGGTGAGGGGGTGTGGAGAGGCTGGGAGAAAATAATGCTAAGATAATCAATTCCAAGTGATAGAAGGGTAACTGCTTTTGATTCTCACAAGGAGAAGCGTTGACCTTGGCCGCTCAGGCCTCGTTGGATATGCATGTGGCTGTGCGGCGGGGCGTGCAGGAGAGGGTTTGAAAATGCCTGGAGAGGGTGCGTGTCCTGCTCTTGTGAGCATGTGTCCCTGCGGGTCTCAGGTGGGCTACGGGATGTGCCCTCCCAGCGGGCGCCGGCTGATTACTTGGGGGTGTATTTTAAAGCAACGTAAGCGGCAGCAACTGGAATCTGGGGTAGCCTAAAGAGGCTCCCCATCTCTGTCTCTTCACTTCATATCTCCAGATTTGAGAAAGAAAAAGAGAAAGCAGCCCTGTCTCTCAGTTTCCATGATAAACTTTTCTGTGATTCTAGGTGTGTTCCATGCGGAAATGTCTGGTCTGTGCTGAGCGGGCGTTCAATGTTATTTCCCCTCCTCCTCCCTCTCTCTGTCTCCGGCTCTCTTTCTTTCTCTCCACTTCCTGCTCTCTCCACCTTAGCTCCATCCTTTTAAAACACTGCAAACACAGAAGTCACCGAGGAAAAGCTGCTCCTCTCCTAAAACGTAGATTTGTGCCTCCCTTACAGCGGTGGGGGGCGGGGGTGGCGACTTCAGCCGACCAACGCTTTGCTCTGCCTGGAAAGCCACCGGAATGACAAATCTTTGGACAAATTACTGATTTCTCATCTAATTTACATCCAATTAGTGTGAGTGAAATGAATCATGTGGTCAGCCCCTCAGGGGAAACATTGAGATAACAAATGCCCAGGGCTTCTTTCCTGGGGAACTGACAGGCCCTCAGGGAAGTCCATGATTTACCCCTGGGTCAGAGGCCCCCTCCCTTCCCCCAGGCAGGTTACAGAGCCCATAGATCAACCCTGCCCTCTCCTTGCAGCCTGGACAGGCCCAAGGGAGTTCAAGCTGGTAAAAAAGATGGGTGGGTGGGTGAGAACCACATCTTCTGTTGATTCCCCACCGTGGAGGTCCACATCAGGTTAGAATGCAGCGATGAATTTTTGGAGCAAGTGACAATTCCTGGGCTCAAGGCCCTCATGCACAGAATCTCCACCATCCCACAGGGACCTTGTGAGGCAGGTGGTCGGGGGCTCTGGTGACCTTAACTGGCATTTGATACCGCTCACCTTGTATCAGACCCTGCCTTTAGTGTTCTGTAGCATCTTAACCCTCTTAGCTGTCACAACCAAGTACCCTAGGACGCAGGCACTACTCTGACCTCCACTTTCCAGGGAGGGAAATTGAGGGTCAGAGACGACTTGCATCAGGCAGATGCAGGACTGTGATTTTTTTTTTTTTTTTTTTTTTTTTTTTTTTTTTTTTTTGCGGTACGCGGGCCTCTCACTGTTGTGGCCTCTCCCGTTGCGGAGCGCAGGCTCCGGACGCGCAGGCTCAGCGGCCATGGCTCACGGGCCCAGCCGCTCCGCTGCATGTGGGATCCTCCCGGACCGGGGCACGAACCCGTGTCGCCTGCATTGGCAGGCGGACTCTCAACCACTGCGCCACCAGGGAAGCCCAGGACTGTGATTTTTGAACACCGGCAGTGTGATGCCAGAGTCCAGGCACTTAACCATTGTGCTCTATGGGCCCTGTCCATTTTGCAGAGTAGGGAACTGAGGCTCAGAGGGGCCCAGTCATTGCCCAAAGTCACCCCACAGTTTTGGCAGAGTGGAAAGGTCAAGTCTAGCGGCTTCCCCTGCTCAGGGCAGGGATGGAAACCCTCGGAGTCCAGGCAGGTGGCCACCGCTTCTGGGGGTGAACGTGGATGGATTATCTGAGGTTCTCCCGGCTGCTGAGAAAAAAAGCAAACCAAGCACACACCTTGCTGTGACTGGGTCACCACTTGCTTCTCCATGCACGAAGAGCAGCAGACGGGTTTCAGAGATGTTTTTCTAAAACAAGAAAGATTCCTCTCCGAAATCGTTTGAAGTGGGAAGGCAGGGGCGCGCGGGCGGGCAGGCGGGGGGGGCACGGGTGTCTTGTCTGAACAGTGCAGGAGCTGCATGTTTGGGATGAGTTTGATCTTCCTGTGTAAACTTGTTTCTAGTCTGCTATTTAAAACCTGGCATATGGATGGGATCTCAGCTTCCAGTACTGGCAGTTCTTAACATTCACAGCGACTAAATAAAAAGGGAATTTTAAAAACCAAATGCAGTTTTACCCCATAACGAGGCAAAGAAATAACTACTAAGAAGTTAACAACTTCCAAACTTGGGCCCAGCCAACCCTCTAAATGTAGAGGCTTCTCCAACACAGGGTGGGGTGAGGAGGGAAAGGACCAGCATTTTCTGAGTACCTAACACAGGCCTGGTTTTTGTGCTGGGCTTAACTTTCGGGTGGGCGTTAAGGTAAGGGCGTGGTCTTTGCAGTCAGCCAGCCGGGCTTTGAAACCCAGCTCTGAAACTCACCACCTGAGTGACCTTGGATAAGTTACTCACCCTCTTGGAGCTTCAGTTTCCTCCGCTGTAAAACAGGCCCAAAATAGGACCCTCAGCCCAGCTCTGCCACTTAACTAGCTGTGTGACTTAGAGGTCCTTAAACTCTTGAAACAGGCTGTTGTGAGGGCTACATGAGCTAATGCTTGTAAAGCATGGACCGTGTTATCTGCACACCGACGGGGGCGGGGGGCAAGGGGTATGAATTTCCTCATTTTTCAGCTTCTAAGATTACAGACCATGCTGTACGTGGAGGTGGGTGACCAGCGCATCTCTTTCAAGGGGTTGAAGAGAGGCCTGGGGTGGATGAGCAGAGAACAGAGCCTGGAGAGAAAGAAGGGAACTCCAGGAGGTAGAGGACTTACATCACTACGGGCAGGAGTGACACAAGCAGACTCCACAGGAACAAGCAGGCAGACTCCTGTCTGGGCCCCAGTAACAACAACAATTAAATGCTTACTATGTGCCTGCCACTGTTCTAA
The DNA here is from genome assembly GCF_026419965.1 of Kogia breviceps. Lineage (NCBI taxonomy): Eukaryota > Metazoa > Chordata > Mammalia > Artiodactyla > Physeteridae > Kogia > Kogia breviceps. The sequence goes on along the minus strand of NC_081310.1, from coordinate 171,422,101 downwards.
ATGCTATGCAAGTTCGGGGTTTTTTTCCCCTCCACATGAGCCTCGGCTCACGGAAGTGGTATTATTAATGTTGAATAGGAAACGGAGGCCCAGAGAAGTTAAGGCCCAAGGTCACACAGCTAGACAGTGAGTGACAAGGGCTGGGACACCAACCCAGGGAATCAGCCCTGCTCACTTCAGTGCCTCGAAAAGCACAGGTCTTGGCACCAGGGGACATCCTGTCGCAGAGAAGAAAGAGTTGTACCAGTGGAGGGAGAAAGCAGAAATAGCTCCTTTAGTCCAAGTAGACTATGGAGCCAGCTGTTAAGCCCCCTACCAGCTCACTAGGGGCAGAGACCCCTCAGACCCATTCGGGATTCCTGGTACCACAGAGCAAGCCCCCTGAGCCACCAGCGAGAGCCCTTTCATCCCCTGACCACCCGTACAAAGCAGGCCACCATGCCCTAGAGGGTGGCTGCTCTGAGCACAGTGACAAAGAGAGGCTCAGCGCTTTGCGTGATCTCAGTTTCCTGTTCTGTAAAATGGAAAGATCACGGCACCTACATCATATGCTTGTCCATGAGGGTGAAGTGAAGCAGCTAGGGTTTTCCGTTCCATGGTTACTGTTCCCAGTGAGGAAACTGAAGTTCAGAGCAGTGGGGTGTCTCTCCAACCTGCAGCAAGGAAATGCGGCCAGTGCCAACAATGTTGGATCTGAATGGGGCGTAGGTATGCTGGGCTGTCTGTGTGGGGAACCCCGTGGTCTGCAGAACCGTGACCCCAGTGACGGTCATGGCTGACTCGAGTCTCCCCAAACACATCAAACTCCCCTGCTTCTCGAGGGCTGCTCCCAGACACATCTCATCCCAGCTCCCCATCTCTCCAGAGCATCCCTTGGGAGGAAGAACTTTGTCCTGACGCGGAGATTTGCCCCCAGCGCCGAGGACACGCCTGCTTGGAGCTCCTGCTTCAGAGCCTGCCGCTGTCAAGACTTATGGCCGCTGCGTCTCTCCCCCTTGCTGGGACTGGCTACATCACTTATCTCCCCGACACTCACCTGCCAGCAGCTGCAGTAGGCTCTCTCCGGTAAGATTTGATTAATGAGGGTTCAGCAGCAACAAATCAGTCTTGTGGAGCAGCCCTCCCTCTCTGGGACACACTCTCACCAACAGCCGCTGCATACAAACTGCCCAGCAGGTGTGGGGCTGCCTCCCAGCCTTCCTGCCAGCGGCCCCTGGCTCTGCATCCCGGTTCCCTGGGCCACACCTGGCTGGACTCACCGCTCACCATCAGTAGGCACTGTGCCCAAGTGCAAGCAAGAGGTGCTTGCTTTTTTCCCCTTATCTTCAAGATAGTAACGTAATTATTATAGTAGCGTAAATCATGATATCTACTACTTCTGGACTTACTGGATGCAAGGCACTTTGCTAAACACTTGATGTGATTTTAGTTAATTAAGCCTCCCACTAACCCTATGAAGTGGGACTTTTATTATCCCCATTTTACAGATGGGTACAGTGAGGTGTGAGTGGGCTGGTATCTTGTCCAAAGTCACAGAGTTAAAAAGGGGCAGGGCTGGGGTTTGAACCTCGGCAATCGGCCTTCAATTATACTTCTTCACGTGCCTTGAAATCTGAAAACCCTTTGGAAATATGACGAAAGCTATGATCCTTTTCCTTGGAAAAATGCACATAATATACACATACTGCCATACAATTTCGGCACGTGCAGACGCACCCACCTTCAAGCCCATCCATCCTGAGGACCACACCACCACCACCCCCTCACTGTGAAACACAGGCACGGCCCTTACCCCTCTGGGCCTCCGTCTCTTCTGTAAGAACAGGAGAGTGGGGGTCCCGTCTCCACCGGGCCATCCCTCTCCTACTCTTTATCTCAAATGCACGATACCCAAGTCCCCCTTCCCAACCTCATCCGCTCACTCCCATCTGGAAAGTTCGCACCTTTGGAAGGCAGATCAGTTTTCCTCTTTGAGTTTCCAACCACTATATGTGCTTCACCCCACCCCACCCCTTCTCCTTACCCTGACCATTTTATTGGAACTGTTTGCTTCTCAAGCAGTTACAGGAAGCCCACGGTCTGTCCACTCCTTCAAAGCATAATCTACACATCATTCAAGTGTATGTCCCTCCAGCCACCAGTGACCCCAAGTCACCTTCCCGGGAGGCTTTCTGAAGTGGACATCCTGCTCAGCTCTCCTCGGAGCCTCCACAACCCCTCTGCACCCCCCCCTGCCCCCAGACCACCAGGCCTCGATCCCCACACCTTCCTCGCCAGCTGAAGGGGCTGTGGATCTCCGTTTCAGTCCCCTCTTTACCTTTCCCAAAGCCTTCACATCCCAGAAACATTTGTCAGGGACTTGCCAATAGTCACTTTTTCATCTGCTGGGGGCAAGAGTCATCTTTGCAGATAGATGTTTCGTAATAGATGCTGCATTGATTATGTAAAGTTCTTTTGGGAATCGCCTGGCCATTTCTGGGTCCTCAGTGACCGGTGCCACCTCCAACACACATCCTGAATCTCCTGGGTCAGGAGCATCAAAGCACCTGAGCCAGGGGCCGGGGGCAGGGGCACAGCCCCAGATGGCCTCGCGGGTGGCAGGAACAAATGTCTCTACCCGTCTGAGATGGACACACATGGCCCACTCTACGTCGGACAGGCCGGCTGAGGAAGGTCCATTTAGTCTGAGTATGGCTTGTTCCTCGATTGGAGATAATGATGACGATTCTGGTGAGGAACATGTTTTATACTTTGTAGTGTACGAAGTAAAGTGGGTCCTCCGTGAACCGTATTATCCTCATGACTGTGTGGGGAACGGGTTATTATGACGCCCACTTTACAGATATGGAGGGTAAGGCACTGAGAAGTGATTGCCCAGGAGAGCAAGGTTCACGTGTGGCAACTCCAGCACTTGAGCCCAACTCATCCGACTATGAGACTGTACTTTTCCCCTTATATCCTGTTGCTTAAAATAAGCTCACGGGGAAAGCGGCCTTTATAAGGTGCTCTCAGATGTTCCCCTAGTCCCAGGGCCCTCCAGGAGCACGCAGGAAATGGCATGGAATTGTGTGCATTTGTGCTGGGGAGAGGTGTGAATAGCTACGTGCGGGCTGTTTGGGAGTCGTGGGGATGTGTCTCTGCAGTGGAGTGTGCGTGCGTGTGGAACGCAAGGGGGCCGTGAGAACCTCTCTGTGGAGGTGCGCACTGTGTGGCATATGTATACGTGTGATGTGAGCCTCCTCTGATTCCTCCTCTGGTGGGTCTCTCTGCCCTTTGCCTTCAGAACCCAGAGCCTATGAGTTAAGCCTCTTTGGACAAGAAGGCCCAATGGCTCACCATTTGCAGACCATTTGGGGAGGCCTATAAAACAGACGCTTTAAAACAAACCTGCTGGGTCTCCCTCAGAAAAGCTCCCCCTAATCTAAAAAATACAGCAACTAGTGACTATCATTAAAACAAAACAAAACAACAAGCAGACTCACAGATATAGAGAACAAACTAGTGGCTACTAGTAGGGAGGAGGGGGAGGGGTAACACAAGGGCTGGGGAGTGGGAGGTACAAAGTACTGGGTGTAAGAGGCTCAAGGATGTGTTGTACAACACAGGGAATAGAGCCGATGTTTTGTAATAACTGTAAATGGAAAGTAGCTTTTCAAAATCGTATAAATTTTTTTTTTTTTTTTTAATTTGAAAAAGCTCCCACTGCAAGTTCAGTTTGTGCCCCAAGGTTTTGGAGTTGGTCTCTGGGAAGTGCCTTTGGGATCAGTGATAACGTCACCCAGAAAAGAAGGTCTTGTAGGTTTGGGATGTAGGTACAGAAAGGTCCCAGTAGAATCAGGCCAACAGTCCCACAGGGCAGAGGTCGGGGGAGGGAGGAGCTGCCATGCCAAATCCCTGTGGGACCCAGCACCTCCTGTCACTGTGCCCAGGGGCCATGCGGAAGTTCCCAAGACACTGAGGCAGCTCAGTCAGGCTGCTGGGATCCTTTGTCCCAGGGAGGCTGAGCCCTGGGTGGGGTCTGGTGGTTGGCCTACATACGACCTGAAGGCATAGTAAGTAGTCCCTCACCTCTTCCTCTGGCCAACCTCTAGATATTGTGCTGATAGGATCTGAGAGACCTCCTCATTGGGTGGCCCCTGAGGTCTTGCAGTGCCAGAGTCAGCTCAGAGAGAGGTCTGGAGGTCCTCCTCGGCCCCCACGTTGTGGCTTCTGCGACACAGAGCAGAGTCTGCCTTCATGGTACACTTGCTGGTTTCCAGTGGGCAGACACTCTGAAAACAGCCCTAAACCATTCACAACTCCGAGTCTATAATCGCGCTGTGAGAGGGAGGCAGAGTCCAGTCAAGTTGATGGGGTACCCAATATGGATAAGCCACGGCCAGCAGAATTCCCTCTTCGCCTGCCCCCAGGCTGGCATCCCCTGCAGCAACTCTGGAGCTTTCCCTGGAGCTTCCTGCTCTGGCTTCTACCTGAACTTGGCATCCCCACGTGCCAATTAGAGTCACACCTCCCATTTAACCAGAAGCACATTTTCCAGCTTGTTCCTCCACCAGGCTGGGCTCCAAATGCCTCTCGTGGTTGTTTCCCGAAATCAAATCCAACCTCAAAGCATGAAGATTTGCCATTATTAAAGACGAGCAAAAGCATATGCCCCAGGCTCTGGAGAGAATTTCTAATGAGGATTCCAAAGATCACAGCCGACTCACGAGCTCTTGGAATCTGATGGGCCCTTAGCAGTCGTGGAGCCCCCTAATTACGCTCCCTGCACGGCTCAGCCGTACCCACCGCCAGGCTGGGCCTCGCGACTCCCATGACGACAGGAGTCTGTGTGATGTAGAGACGGTATTTAAAGCCAGCGTATAAAGGGAAAAACCAGGCATGGTCAAAATTACCCTTACAAATCCTTTAAGAGGGAGACCCATATGCCATTCCCGGTAAGTCCAGCACAGTGGGCTTTCCTTCAGTGTTGGAACAAATCACTTCTCTTTGGGTTAAGCACAAGGTGAGGTTGTTGGCTTGATTTGAGGGGCCATGTTACAGGAAAGGTGAGTGTCTTGAAACACTAGAATCACCCTCAGGGTGATACTCACAGGAAAAGAGGCACAGAGAACTGAAAGCCATTGGGGAAACAGCAGGAACCACCTCCCATCTCGTGCTTGCTCTGGGCACAGCTCCTTGAGAGAGATGGGGGTGGGAACCCCCACTTTATTCTCCATGCACACTCTTTGTTATCGTTATTGTTATGCTGTGTGCACATACATGGTTGAATTCAAATACACGGAGCGGGATCTCCCTGGAAGACTCATTCTGTGCATGATAATATGTTTACATCCTTCAAGGCTACTTCCACATTTTAAATGCCACTTCTTCCAGGTGGCTTTCCCTCATTGCCTTGGCAGGAAATGGTGTCCCACAGCTATGCACTCCCGGAGTACCTTATGTGTACCCATCTGATCACCAAAGCCACCCTGTACCTCATATCATAGTAGCCATGTGTTATGTCTTATCTCCCCAAATATGCCACGAAGTCCTTGAGGGCAGGGTCCTTGTCTGTTTTACCTCTGTGGGCCCCAAATCTCCCATATACCTCCATCGGTAAACTTTGATCCAAAGACTAGATATATGAATAAATGAACTACAAAATTGGCTCATCTTGGGAAATAAAAATATCTCTACTTTGTTAATACAGAAATGCTATACTCCTTGGACTTAAGACACGCTGGAGTGAGGCTGTCCATTTTGACCTGACCCCACAGATTAGATGTCGTTGGTGAATGTGCCTCCAGACCATCTCCACTCCCATACTCCTCAAAGCTGCCTTCTCTTATAGACTCCTTCCATTCGGACGCACGGTGTGGTGCACACCTGCCCCGGCAGTAGTAGCGGAAGCCTCACCCCAGAGCCCTACCAGGTAGGAAGGACAAACTCTAATATCCCCATTTTACGCATAAAGAAACTGAGGTTCAAAGAGGCGTGTATCTGGCCTGCAGTCACATGGCTACTGAACAGCAGGGCCTGGATTTGTGTGAGCCCAAACCTGCTTTTTCTCCTCTTTCTATTTAATCACATGTTACCTCTGGATAGAGATGCCATTCTGTTCCTAATAGGAATCCAGTTATGGTGGGGAGCCCTGCCCCTCCTAGACCAATGAGACACCATAGCTCTTGTCCCGTGGGAGGGCATGGTTGGAAAATAATCTTGGAGGCTCCCCGCTGAAGGCCTGTGATGTAAGTGGCAGCAACCCCAAATGTCCCCTTATAGATGCGCCAGGTCACCTCCCTGACCCTCTGCCCAGATCTCTTGGGGTGCTGGAATCTCTGTTTTCTTCCACTGCACACCACTGGCTGGGTCCCCTTCCTTACTCTTTCTTCCCACCCATTTGCCTGTGACCAAGGACTGTCCCCAGTCTCCCAAAGGGATGGCACAGCACGGGGAATGAGGCTTTGGAGCAAATCTGGATTCAAATCTAGCTCAGCCTCTTTAGTACTTGGCTGAGTTTGAAGTCGCTTAACTGCTCTGAGCTCAGCTTCTTCATCTGTAAAATCAGGATAACACTCACTTCAAAGGTTTGCTGACATGACAGGAATGACATTTGTAGCTGAAGTCTCAGCTCAGATCTCATTTAGCTGGAATTCAGACCAGTCTGTAGGGCCTGCCACACAGTGGTTGAAAGCAAGTTTCAAAGTCAGATCACCTGGGTTCCATCCACTCCCAGCTCCTGCACTTAATCACCAACTGTGTGTCTCTGGGAAAGTTACTAACCGTCTCTAAGCTTCAGATTCCTCACCAGTAAAATAGGGATAAAAACGGTACCTCACTCGTGGGGCTGCTTTGGGATGAAAGGAGATAACTTACAGTCACAGCTTAGCACAGTGTCTGGCACTTAACCAGAACACAATAAATGTTGCCCATTAATTATCAGCCAGAATTAATTTTGCCAGTGAACTGGCAGACAAGTCTGGTAGGAGCTGATCTGCATGAGGTTTTGACTAAAGGTGTAAGAAGGGAAATAACGTCCTGATGTTGCTCTTCAGGGCTGCCTGGTGCCCGAGCCCTGCTGAGGAGCAGGCAGCAGGTGCAATGAAGGTGCAGGAGCCGCTCTCAGGTACCCGGGCCACCAAGAGAAACACAGGATGGTGTAGTGCCGCAGCATCTCCAGGGGCTCTGAGACATCTATTTACTGAGCAGGTACTATGTTCCCAGGCTTGTGCTTGGCGCTGAGAATTGAGTGAGCCCTGACCTCACGGAGCACACAGTCTGGGGGTTTCCTCTGGGCCTCCACCCGCACCCGGAGGCACCTCCCCAGGGGTGAATCCTAGAGGTCTTGGGGTGGTCCAGCAGCACAAGCAGGAGGACGTGCCCTCCCCGACCAGGTCCAGGCTGCAGACATTCCTGGAGGAGTTTGGAGGCACAGATCAGGGAGCTGATGCCGCGGGGGACTTCCAGAAACAACGGGTGAGATTGTGAAAGAGCAGACATTCTGCAGGAGGGAGTGAATTTAGGGCTATGATGCTTGAGGGGCCACATTATTACCTAAGAGCCAGAAAAACAGTGGTGGGGGGACAAAGGTGCAGAATGGGGGGGCTACATGCTCAGGAGGGAATGGTTTATGCCCCAGGCAGGGCCGGCCTGCAGACCCAGACTCACTCGGTACGTACTCCCACACACAGCATTCCTTCTGCACATGCGTGATTAAAACACACAGCCGCGCACACTGAGCTCCCCACGGCGCGCTCAGCGGGCATGCGCCCCATGGGCCCTTCACACGCCAGAGAATCCTCTTCGCCGACGTCCCAACCCTGCTCCCTCTCCCCTCTCTCTAGCCCCCTGTGAGCTCTGGGTCCTGACAGATCTGGGCCCCAGTCTCAGCTCTGCCACTTAACTAGCTGTGTGACTTAGTATCTTGGAGCCTCAGCGTTCGTTTTCTGTAAAACAGGAATCGTAAGAGTCCTGACCGCACAAGGTTGCTGTGAGGATGAGCTGAGCTGATGCAGGTCCGGTCCTTGACGCTGGCCCTGGTACATATCAGGGCTCACTCCCCCGCCCCCGCAGCGGCACGGGCAACGTGTCCCTCCGTGGAACCTGTGTTTGCTACCGTTCACACAGCACACAAGGCACACACCTTCCTGGACATCACAGCATCCAGCCGGGAAGACCATCCCACCAGGCCGGGAAACCACTCCACACATCACCCCCAAAGACCCCGAGTCTGGCCTCCCTTCTCTTGGGGACCCTCTGGAAGGCCTGGCAGAGGCAGATTTGCCAGGAGTGCCCATGCAGCCTGAGCCACCAGACACGGCCCAGGAGCAGCTCTGCAGATGGGGGCTGGGCCGGGTGGCCTCGGACCCAGAGGTGCCTCCCTCCCCTCCAGCCCATCCCTACGGGACTCATTCAAGACTCCAGTCTTGCAGCTGCCTCCCCACCTTCCCCCATCCGCTCTCTAGCAGCCTTCCTTATCTCAACTACTTTAAGAGAGTTCTCTTTTCTCCCCCTCGACTCCTCTGATGCTAATCTCTCTCCATAAATCATACCCTCTAATCTTTTCATCACCTTTCTCTGATTAAAGCAGCTTGGGGGTTGGGAGCCACAATCCTCTACTAAAACGCTTTGATGTCCAAACTCAGCCGGAGGCAGGGCGGCACTGGCTGGCAGTCCCCCACCCCCTGTGGCAGGCCTGGCACACACACGGGCCACGCGGCCACGTTCCTGACTTGTCCTGGGCTGCCGGCGCGGCCCAGCACCTCGAGGATTTCACAGATCTCTTCATGAATATTTCTCACTACATACTGGATGTCATTATTCTATTGAGAATCAATTAGCCCAAATGTTGTTATGACAGCTACAGAAAAATGATATTTTTAGCTTTGCTTCTGCTGCTCTGTCTCTTCACAGAATTATTGAAAACCTTAAAACTGATCTAGTGGCGACAGGGGCCTCTGTGGCAAGCCGGGAGCGATTGATCTGGGACTGGGGAATTATGGGGAGTGCTAGGCTTTTCTCAATGAAGTAGGAGCTCGTCAGAAACAACTACCAGGATGCAGGGCAGAGTGTGACCTCGGGCAAGATACTTACCCTGTCTGAACCTCAGTTTCTGCATCTGTGAAATGGGGATAATAATCATCCTACCTTTGGTGTTGAGAAGAAGATAAAATGTGACAATGCATAGAAAGAATTCAGCGAGGCCTGTGACAGCATCACAGCAGGCATTCAACACATGAGTGGCCCTACTGCTTTGTGGCTGAAGGAAGGCTGCCTAGGTTCAAGTCCCAGCTCTGACGCTTCATAGTTACGTGACCTTACATAGGTCACTTAACCTCTCTGTGCCTCAGGTTCCTCATCCATAAAATGGGATTCATCGTACCTACTTGATAATGTTGTAAGGAGTAGGTGAACTAATGCAAGTAAAGCACTTAAAAACCCCACCGGGCTAAAAAAGTGTCAGATCTTTTTTTTTTTTTTGTGGTACGCGGGCCTCTCACTGTTGTGGCCTCTCCCGTTGCGGAGCACAGGCCCCGGACGCGCAGGCTCAGCGGCCATGGCTCATGGGCCCAGCCGCTCCGCGGCATGTGGGATCCTCCCGGACCGGGGCACGAGCCCGTGTTTCCTACATTGGCAGGCGGACTCTCAACCACTGCGCCACCAGGGAAGCCCTGTGTCAGATCTTTTTAATGCAGGATGGCTGCCGCTCTCATCTGCTTCCCACCTTTGTTCAGCTGACCCCTTAGCCCAGAATCTTTCTCTTCCTATCCTTGTATGTTCACATCCTCTCAATGTTAAAATCTAGCTCAATTGTTACCTCTACTTCTATGCCTGATAGATGGGGATCAGGACGCTGGTTCCAATCATCTCTAGGTGACCATGGACAAGGCAGTTAACTTCTTTGTCTTAGTTTCCTGGTTGGTAGAAAAGGGATAATTATAATAGTTTCTTTACCCCTGAGGTGAGGGGTTAGCCCTGTCCAGTTCTGAAGCTGGGTGGGCAATTCTGCATTCAAACACCAGTCCTCTCTGGATAGCTTCTAAAGATCACCTGCACACTTCTTCCCCCACCAGGAGCAGTATTACAGATTTACAGTAAACAAGGAATCTGTTTTACGGCAAAAAGAGAAAAAAAGTCACCTTTGGCCAGGGGGCCCCGGAGTGGAGTAGAAGCAGGAGGCAGTTCCAGGATGCCCCCTGCGGCCACACGCTCTGCCAAGACTGGTGTCAGGACAAAGGGTGAACCCATCTGAGCACCTTTGCTTGCAGCCAAGTCACACCCCACTCTCCTGACCAGCAGATTTTATCCAGCTGGAATTTAACAGCATCTGATGGCTGACATCTTTCGGCAGAGAAAGGGCCAGAGGAGCAGGCTGGTAGGTTCCCTCAGGGACCCCCAGTGCACCCTGTATCCTGTGCCTGCCACGCCTGGTTCTCTGCCTGAATGAATCCTTGCTCTGTTCTAAGGCTCAGGGCGAATCAACCGTTATTCATACAGCCTCCACAGTTCCTTCCTTTGGGATTACCTACTCCCTCTTTCCCATGTCCCCCATTGCACTCTTTCTGGCCGCTGCTGTAGCCTTTGCCACAGCTACCACCACTGACCCCAGTTCTTTGTGTGCAGGGCTGTTTCCTCTGCTGGACTGTTAGCAAACAGAGAACCAAGACTTGGCTCTTATGTGCTGAGTGTATTTGCTCTGCTTCCCAGTCACAGGTGCCCTCTCTGGAGACTTCCCACATCCACTGTTAACTCCTCTTTGGCCTCTGCCCAACCTTGTGTCCATGATCACCTCGTACAGTCGTGCAGGCTGTGCACTGCACAACTCTATGGTGCCATTCACGTAGGCCATACAAATAACGCTCCTGTGTACCACAGCAACCCTGCCTATGCTGGGGGAATCTTTTAAAGACTTTGATTTTGGATACTCTGACTTTTGAAGGCCCCACCTCACATAAAAACACCCCCAGAGACTTCGGTGAATATAGTTTCTTGCTGTGAAAATATTTTGAAAAAAATTTTTATAATTTGACTTTTGAAATTACTTGGCTATGAGCAGTTGATTTATGTTTGGCTATGATTTTTCAGCAGTCATTCTTGAGGATTCTGGAGAAAAGAGAGAATTGAAGCTGTAAATGGGTTTCAAATGTAAAGCAGCTTTTATGTAAAGCAGTTAACAAATAACAAAGTTGACCTGATGTTTTAAGGACTTTTAATTTCTATAGACAATTTTTTCTCTTGCTGTTCTCTTTTCACATTTTGGGGTCAAAAAGCATTGTGGTGTGCTACAAGGACAAAGTGCAAGATAAACTCAAAGGGCCAATATTGCCGGAACACAAAGTTACAGGACTCCTATCACTCTGTCACAATGTGACCATTGCAATGTCCCAGCGCCCTCCCAAGCAGCATGCCCTGTCCCTTTCCCATCCCATATAAGGAAGGACATTTGCCCCATTTTTCTCCTGCTCAGCACACTGAAAGTATACATACCCTGCCCAGTCAGCAGATGACTTGCAGGTTCCCTGGCTATAAAAACAGGCAAGAAAGCCATGCTCAGTGTCGGCTCTCCCTGGTCTATCAGGAAGTCAGCCCACTGTTTTTCCTGCACCCCTCAGTAACTCTGCTCTTTGTTCTCAATAAACTCACTCTTTTCTAAAATACTTCGTGTCTGGAAATTCTTCTTCCAACTGGCACTCAGACCACGACAATCATTTCTTTTAGGATTCAGACATTTGCATAGGCCTCAAGCCTGAGCACGGGCCCTTCCCTATAACTCCACACATGACAAACCAGTCTATAACTTTGAAAGACCCTTTACTGAAGGGTTAATGATAAACAGGTGGTTCCGTGCTCCCATTTATTCTTGCAGCTTAAGCATCATTATTAATAGCTCCCCCCTTTCACTCTCGATGGTGCCAGTGTGGGCTATCAATTGTATGGTCACCTTGTTATAGGGAAGGAAGTACCATAGACAGGAAGTCAGCAGAGACCCAGACCTTCCCCAGACTCCCTTTCAGGACAGTCTGGAGGCCTTTCTCTTGGCCGCTCCCATGGGGTCCAGGGAAGCTCACCTTCCCCCCTCCAAGCCACGCCACCACCTTTGTGAATGTTCTAGGCATTGCAACTGCTCGCACCACAGACAGAAAGTCTTTTCCTCGTCCCCACCTAATGCCCACTTACCAAAGTCCTCATTTTCTGCAGCACGAATGACATCTTTCTCAGAAGACTGACAATGGACATTTTCATTTTCTTTTGTGAGAACCCCACTCCCATCCACAAGGAGATGCTCTGGCCCTATGACCCCAACAATGCAATCGCGAAATAGTTCCACATTGATATACATCCCATAGTCTTTAATCTACATATCTTTAAATCTTAACTCTCTCACAGAATAAGGCAGAATATCAACGAATCAGTCCATCAATTTCTCTTTTAGCACCAATCAGATTGTATTATGATTGTATCCATGGGTCCCCCTCCCTGGACTGTGGGTTCTTAGAGAGAGATGTGGGTGCCTCATTCATCTCTGCCTCCCCAGTACCAGTCCCATCCCAGCTCACTGAAATGCTTACTGAAGGGCGAGGGAATGAATAAATATGACAGCAATTTTCTGTTCGACTATGAGCTCCTTGAGAGCAAGGACTGTGCCTGTTCATTTCTGTCTCCACCATAGTATGTGACAGCTCACGGCAGAGGTTCGCCAGAGGACAGAAGCTCATGTAACATTTGATTAGATGATAGATGGCTGGATGGATCCTGGAATAGATGGCTGGGTAGATGGATGGGTTGGATGCATGCTTAGGTGGGTGGATCTTTAGCCTGAAGGGTTGGTGTCCAGGGAGAAGATAGAGCTGCTTTGGCCTCTAATAGATTTTCAGGTCTCAGCTCCAAGTCCCAGGAATCTTGACTATCATATGTTTCCCATCCTTGGATTTCCAAGAGAATTCTTCGTATCTTTACAAAAAAACTCCCTTCTGTTTGAGACAATTTAAGTGAATCTCTGTTTCTTCTAACCAAAAGAGCCTGACTCAGATAGAAACCCCCCTCCTGGGTTGGGGGATGGGCAGGAATTAATACTTTCCTCTTGATCATGCATCTTAGGAAGCATGGCATATTCATTCCCTCTCGTGGCCTCTTCCCCAAAACAGTGCTAGAAGGCTGGGCTGGTTATCAGAACCGTGGTAGCTCAGTGTAGTTTAATGAACATGTCCTGGGGGCTTCCTGTGCAAGTCTGTGGCAAGCCCTAGGTGAACTTTTGTGAACAACCTGGTCCTTGAACTTGAAGTAGTCCACCAGCTCCTAGTATCAATTCCAACACATACTGTGTCATTTCAGGTAAGTCACCTTCTGTTCTGTGCCTCAATTCTCTATCTATTAAATGCAAAGTTGGAAGGAGGTCATAGAGCCTTTCCTGCTTTAAACTTTTTTTTTTTTTAACATCTTTACTGGAGTATAATTGCTTTACAATGGTGTGTTAGTTTCTGCTTTACAACAAAGTGAATCTGTTATACATATACATATGTTCCCATATCTCTTCCCTCTTGCGTCTCCCTCCCACCCTCCCTATCCCACCCCTCTAGGTGGTCACAAACCACCGAGCTGATCTCCCTGTGCTATGCGGCTGCTTCCCACTAGCTATCCACCCTACGTTTGGTAGTGTATATATGTCCATGCCGCTCTCTCACTTCGTCACAGCTTACCCTTCCCCCTCCCCATATCCTCAAGTCCATGCTCTAGTAGGTCTGTATTTTATTCCCATCCTACCACTAATCTCTTCATGACATTTTTTTTTCTTAGATTCCATATATATGTGTTAGCATATGGTATTTGTTTTTCTCCTTCTAACTTACTTCACTCTGTATGACAGACTCCAGGTCCATCCACCTCACTACAAATAACTCAGTTTCATTTCTTTTTATGGCTGAGTAATATTCCATTGTATATATGTTCCACATCTTCTTTATCCATTCCTGCTTTCACCTTTTGAGGTTATATGACTTGCTCAAGGTCACTGATATGACCCCACTGTAAATGCTCCCCATCCTTTGGTGGGATAACAGGTTTGGGCTTGCCAATCCCGATGCAAAAGCCCACCTTCTCTACGAGCTTCCACAAAAGCACAGAGAACATGTCGTGATTTTATCATTTTTCTGAAGATGCGTGGGTTCGCACACTCCCATAACTCATGTTCTTCTTGCCACCCAGAATTCTTTCACATTTTCACGTGTCTAAGTACAGATCACCCTTCTAGGTCAGTCCTCTCCTGCAGGATACTTTCCCTTCTCCCTCTTTTGGAAATGTCCTCTCCCTCCTGCAGAGTTAAATCCCTCCTGTCTTGCATTTCAGCAGGTCCTGTCTCCCTGGGGTGATCTGGTTTCCTCTGCAGGATGATGAGCTCCCAGAGAGCAGACAAGAATGGCTCTACTCATCCCTTTCTCCCAGCAAGGAGCTCACTCAGGGCTTTGCACACACTAGCCACCACTGAATGTTTAATGTTATGGACAGCTAGCTAGTGATCTTTATGACGCTGTAGAAAGATAGTTTATGACCTAGTAGATGTTCGCAAACCATTATCAGATTTCTTTTCAAGCCAATCACAAGACAGCAAGGATTATATGATATAGCATTTTCCTAAAAATGTATTTGAAAGAGTGTAAGGAGGTGTATGTGTGCCCAAGACATTCATTCAGGCAGCAGGATTTGGGGTGACTTATTTTCTTCTTTCAGCATATCTGTCTTTCTAAATGTTCTAGAATAAGAATGTATTACTTTCAGAATGGGAAAAAAAGAGAAAAGCTATTTAAAAATAAATAATCAATGTTTGCTTAGTGAATGAAAGAACAGGGCTGTAGTGTGCTACCAGAGACTAATTTGAGCTGAATCTTGGGACAGAAGTCATCCCCTGCCGGCCAAGTCCCCCTAACCACCCGACCATTGCCACTGGAACCCCAGAGAAGCTTCTAACTGTAGAATTGCTCCTACGGAGTTTGTTATGACCATCCTGCTTCAGTAGGAGTCATAGTGGTACTGTTTTTGTTGACAGCAATGGTGACAAACCTTCCATGTATACAGCACTTTACAAAGCAATTTTGCATACACTTCCTCATTTTCTACTTACAATCCCACAAGGCAAGTATTAACACCTCCTAGTAACAGATGAATAAACTGGGGCCTAGAGAGAAAAAGGAGGTCGAGGTCAAGGTCATGCAGCTAGCACCCACCACCCCCATCCCCGTGCATAAAAATTCCCTGGCTGACGGATCAGACGGGGCGTCTGGGGTGACAAGGCACCCACGTTTCTTCGTGCCTCAGAGAGGTTCGATCCCCAGGAAAGCAGGTTTTGGGGATGGGAGTTTCCTGCCTGGAGTCTGCAATGATCAGGAGGGCTCCAAGGAAGGTCCTCCCAGGAGAAAGCCCTGAGTGAGGGGGTGTGTCTGCCACGGTCCCGTGTCAACCACTGTCTTGCAGCAGCAGCGTTGGCGGAAGGCAGGTGCATTTCTGCCGGAGACGCAGGCAGCGTCTGGAACTGGGGTGGGAATCCAGACTCTTGGAGCAGAATCAGGGAATCCATTCTCCTGGGCTGTATTCTGGGAAGGAGAGGAACAGAGATGGCCCCCCTAAGCTGAGGTTGCTCACGACCAGAAACGACTTCCTGTCCCGGAAAATATCCTCTGACCTCGATGCGACAGGGTCCTCAGAAATTCCCCATTTGCTGCCACTATCCCAACAGAAGTCCAATTCTCTGCTCCTCTGCAAATCTCATGCAGAATCGGGAGGCATCTAAAATGAACTACATTTTCTTTATAAAATATAATTATGATAAGAAAAAATAAAATACAAAATACTAAGGAAGATAGTAAATATTGAGTTTGTATATAATTTCCAAATTAAATCCTTTCAAATGTCTTAATGAGAAATCTGAGTTTGCTCCCAGAAACAAATTTTTTCAATATCATGTATAAAACTGGAAATGATTACACACAATTGATCAAATGACTCCACACAAATAATCAAGACTTTTAATGAGGATCTTTTCAAATTCTTGACAGTTACCATCAACAAGAAAGTTTGTTCTCCCATGTGAGTGATGAAATATTTAAAACCATTTTAAACAAGTATTCAACACAGCGACTGAAATTATATTTACAGAATCAAATAGGTCTTTTCTTTATTGACAAAAGTAATGTTGGAATTTCTTGTGCTCGAGCAAACGGGTGCAGGATCTAGGAGAACTTTTTCACACCAAGCATTTCAAAATGATGCAGCTCTATTCTGCAGACCAGCCATGCACTGTGAGAGCAGTCAGGCTGCAGAGAGTGGGGATGCCTCTAGAAGGAGAAAGCAGTCAAGGGAGGACAGAAATATCCAGATATATATATATATATATATATATATATATATATATATTTTTTTTTTTTTTTTTTTTTTTTTTTTTTTTTTTTGCGGTACCTGGACCTCTCACTGTTGTGGCCTCTCCCGTTGCGGAGCACAGGCTCCGGACGCGCAGGCTCAGCGGCCATGGCTCACGGGCCCAGCCGCTCCGCTGCACGTGGGATCCTCCCGGACCGGGGCACGAACCCGTGTCCCCTGCATCGGCAGGCGGACTCTCAACCACTGCGCCACCAGGGAAGCCCAATATCCAGATATATTTGAAACAGAGAACCAGGGTCACCAATGGGGCTTCACCACCCCTCTGACCCCACCTTGAACGCACCCTGGGCTGGAGACACCTTGGGTGCCTGGAACATGAACTCCAGCTACCCCACAGGGCCCCTTGTCCACCATGGACAGGGGGCTACTCCAAAATCGATGGATATAGTAGATGTACAGCTGGAGAGTGCCTCCTTGACCACACCCAGCCCACCCCAGCCTGCCTGCCACTTGCAGGAACCGCAGGGTCCCATCCCTCAAACCCCTCCAAGGAACCCCAGCCCAGACTGCTCCCTGCCAGAAACCACCGGCTCACGAATTCCAGATGTTCCAGAACCACTTGGCTACTCTGAGGGTGGGCGGGGATGGTATTTCTTGGCGGATCAAGTGAGTGGCTCTGGCTTAGAGTTTCCACCTGCTAATAGAGACTGGAAGATCTAGAATTTTCCGGGAGGAATTTTCAGCCAGCTTTGGATCAGCGGTGGAGCACTAAGATTGGGAGAAGGAAGCCCAGCGGAGCTGAGGAGAGCAAAAAGCAAACTGGGCTCATGGCCAGAGCTAACGCCATTGGAATGTTCAGCCTGCCCCAGTTGTCCCAAATGCCACAGGGATGATGGGGGCTTGGCCCAGGTGGGATCCAAGAGCCCTTCCCCTCTCCTAGGGCCCCAGGGACCCTCTGAAGGGACCTGAAAGTACACTGGGGCCAAGAATCAGGTTCAAAGCACCATGGAGGCGTCAGTCATGGGAATGTGAGGCATATGGACTGAGACCTGCATCCTTATCGTTTCTGCTGAAGGAGAGAAGGTGGGAGAGACAGGGAGGGAAAACCGAGGTGGGGAGGGGTAGGAGAAGACCTAGGAAGAGAGCAAGGAAGCAAGGAAGGAAGAGCAAGCAAGCAAGAGCAAGACGAGGAAGAGAGCAAGATTCGAGGGGAGAAACACATGGCGAGAAAGAGATGCAGAGCTGGACTCGGGAGAGAGATGGATGGGGAGAGGCAGAATTGACGGAGATAAAGGGACGAAAGAGATGGAGTGAACTGGAGGAAGACAGATGCAAAGAACCTAGAGGGAGAGAGGATCGGGATGGAGAGAGAGCCGGAGAGGAGGAGGGAGGCGGTGAGAGGCAGCCTGGACCAGAGAAACCGGAAGCCGAGAGAGGGGGAGTTAGTGACAGCCGCGGTCCCTCAAAAACAGGATGCGAGCGCCCTTTGGAGAAGTCCGCTCGGCGGAAACGCTAACTCCACGGGCAAGTGCAAATGTAAAGCGGCCCTGAGAGCACTTTGTGCAAATAGCAGGCCGGGAAGTGCTGCGCCGCGGTGCTGCCCGGCACCTCGGCGCCCCTGCGCCCTGGGCTGCGCGCTAATTCACTTTGCAGTCACCTCCCGCGCGGGGGCGGGCAGGCGCGGGGCAGCCGGAGTGAGCCAAGGGCATCGAGGCCTGCGAGGGCCGGGGCCGTGGCCCTGCCTAATGGAGCAAAAGACAGATCAGCAGAAGCAAGGCAGGTGGGGCAGAAGGGGGAGGGCGGGCCCCGGGATGAAGTCAGAGGGAAAGTCGCAGAGGCG
Organism: Kogia breviceps; assembly: GCF_026419965.1. Lineage (NCBI taxonomy): Eukaryota > Metazoa > Chordata > Mammalia > Artiodactyla > Physeteridae > Kogia > Kogia breviceps. Next base: position 171,403,914 of record NC_081310.1, on the reverse strand, counting down.
CGGAGGAAAGGATGCTGGGCTCAGCTCTGGGTCCTGCGCTTCCGCCTGCTGGGTGGGAGACGAAGACCTCCTGATCTTCAGTTTTCTCGCCTACAAAATAGGAAAATAAAGCTTTTCCTGGTTACCGCAAAGGGTTTTTGTGAGGCCAAAATGGGAAGTGGTTTGGAAAGCAAGAAGGTTCATAAATGCTAACTGATGACGCTGATGATAATCGTAGCTAACCCGTTGACAACTGTGTGAGTGCCTGGCATCGTTCTAAAAACCTTATGTACATTTGCTGGTGTGATCCTCTCAACATCTCCACTTATGCCCATTTTACAGACTATAAAATTCAGGGGAATTCCACGGTGGGCCAGTGGTTAGGACTCCAGCCTCTCACTGCCGAAGGCCCGGGTTCGATCCCTGGCCTGGAAGAAGATCCCACAGGCCCCTCGGTGCGGGGAGAAAAAAAAAAAAAAAAATCAGGCACAGAGCTGTTGAGTTACTCATCCAGGGTCACACAGATTGTAGCTGGTTGGTGAACCATGATAATTTGCCTCCAGAGTCCAAGCTAAACTATAGAGGCATATTTTATTAATTCCCACATTTTACCAATGAGGGAAAGGAAGTTCAAAGAGCTAGGGCCTTACCCTATGTCCCATAGGTGGTAACTAGCAAAACCAGTACTTGGGTCTTCGGGTGCAGAGGCAACTGTGGAAAGAAGTGAACAGTGGGGTCAGGTAGATTTGGGTTCAACGTCTTGTTCTGCCACTGTGCGATGTTGTGAGAGTTGCTTTAGTTCTCTGTGATAGGGAACGTCGACCAACTCCACGACATGACTGTAAAGATTAAATGAAAAAAGTGTATGAGGAGCCTGACACATAGTTGGCACTCAGTAAATTCATTTGGTCAGTATTTACCGAGCACTGTGCTGGGTCTTGAGGATGCAGTGATGAATAAGACAAGAGGAATTTGCCTTTTCATAGGGAGACAGATAACAAGTAAACAGCTCGTAGATTGTGACTAGGAAAGTTAGAAAGGCAATGAAGAGAGTGCTATAATAGACTCATATAGGGAAACCGGCTCTGAGAGGAGATCTGGGAAAGCCTCTCAGAGGAAGTGATATTGAAACTGAAAGATGAGATGGAGCTAACCTGGACAGGAGCTGGGAATCACACCCCAAGAGGGAAGACAGACAGTGCAAAGGCCCTGAGACAGAAAAGAATTTGGCACATTCTAGGACTTGGTAGCAGAAGCACAGGGAATGGGGAGGACCGTGGAAAAAGAGGGATTCAGAGAGGCAGGCAGGAGCCTGATGCTACAGGGCCGTGTAAGCCATGGATTTTATCCTAAGCTCAATCGGAAGTCACAGAAAGCTTTTTTTTTTTTTAACATCTTTATTGGAGTATAATTGCTTTACAATGGTGTGTTATTTTCTGCCTTACAACAACGTGAATCAGTTATACATATACATATGTTCCCATATCTCTCTCCTCTTGTTTTAAGCAGAAGAGCAGAGGTGACATGATCCAATTTACACTCTCAAAAATCACTCTGGCTACCAGGTAGAGATTGGAGAGGAGCGAGGGTGAAAGCAGGAAGTTGTTAGGAGGTGAGTGTCTATCCAGGCTTAAACAAAGAGGTGTCAGGGGACATGGAAAGGCACAGATGGATGCAAAACTATTTCATCATAATAGAAATGCAAACTGCTGCTCACCTTTTCATCACCGATCAGTGCTATCTGGTCTCAGACTCAGTTTCTGGGTCTAGTAGAATGGGCTTCACCAGTTTCGCTGGGATTGAGGGGCAGCGGTTCCCAGATATCTTCAGCTGACCTCCCTGCCCAGTTGCTTCCTAAGCTGAGTTGGGGGTCAGGCTGCCCATCGCCCTGTCAAAGGCTATAGATCAACTGGCAGATCTTGGGGATGGTGAGCACTGACCCCAGAACCAGAGACCAGCTTAGCTGCCATCCATCCTCCTCCTGTCGGCTGTGTTAGGCCCGTGAGGCTGCAAGAAGTGATCAGCCATGGTCCCTGCCTTCAAGTTGGAGTTTTCTGGGGGTGCAGGTCACTCTGGAGGAGATCTCAGGAGAACACACTGCGGATTATCCTGTTGTGTTCCTTTAAGCATTTGTTGTTGAAATGGAAGTTACAATCCATGCTAATTTGAATAACAGAATCCAGGAAAAACACCCTCTAACCACAAAAATGAATATTCAACATTCCCACCTTATCTTCCTCGCTTTGTAGGGCTGTTTCTCAGCTGCATATTAAATGGGCCCTTCATGTGAAGCTGGCAGAGTGGTAGTTTTGCAAGAGAGAATGCTGCTGGGCTGAGGTGCTACATTCAGAACATAAGTCATTCTGGGCACCCAGAATTTCAAGGATCTTACAGGGACAGGCCTAGCACCACAGGGAAGGTGCAAGGACCGGGGAAAGTCTGGATCAAGACCATGGAGGGAGTTGGGTGAGAACTGAGTGGTCCTGACCAGCTCCCACCAGCCCAGAGGTCAAGCCATCCTGGCCTTGCTGGGACTCCCAGGGAAACCAGCCCCGGAGAGGAACACCTGATCTGTGGTGGTCTCACAGGGTGGCCCTGCTAAATGAGTACTGTGTGCCCACAAGTGCCCCTGCAGAAATCCCACAGGGTGTGTTTACACTGAAAACTTTAGCATCCCCTGGATTCTGCTGGCCCTTGGGAAACACTCAAGACATGGAGGCTCTGTTTACCTACTAGTTCCGGCCAGACGGAGCTTCTGCGTACTCAGCTATGTGCACTAGACGCCCCATGCCACAAGGGTTCTGCGAACATAGCACTAATTTTCCTGTCTCCTTGACCTTGCATTTGCTGTGCCTTCTTCCTGGAATGCCTTCCCTCCCAGTTGGACTCCTGACAAGTACTTGCTCCATGTAACCTCCACTGGCATTTCCCAACTCCCATCCCTACCAGCTTCCCACAGAACCTACACACTGAGCTGTAATTACCTGTTTTCACATCCTCCACCAAACTCAGTTGTAGGTTCCCCAAGGGAATCTCTGCATCTGCAATACCTCGCCAGAACCCTGCACAGAGGGCTTGGGGTGAGACTTGTGGGTGACATAAGTGAAAAAAGAGTAAATCTGTTGGGTGACGGAATCAGGATCTCAAAAGTTCCTACTTGTTGGATCTGTGGGCTTAATCCAACTAGAGGACATTTAACAGAAGTAAATGTCATGTCCTACACCTGTATTTCAAATCAGTGGCCTCAGCATAGGAGAGGAGCCAAAGGGAGATCAGCGTCTTCCATACAAGAAAAGCCTGGTATGGCGGGCACCAACAGGTGTGCAACAGCCTGCTGTAAACACCAAAGTCATCTCAGGCAGAATTAAGAGAGGTATTGTGCCTAGAGCAAGGGGGGAAGTGTCCTGATGAATTCCAAAGAGACTCCAAATGATATCCTATGAGGAACATCTCAAGGGAATAAGATTAAGATCTTCAGATCTCCAAGGAGTTGGCCAAGAGAGACAAGGGCAGATGGGGCTTCTGTGGGGTTTCAAGAGGCAAAATAGGGCTGATGGTTGGAAGTTCACCATAAAAAAGAAACACTGAAAGTCAAGCCTGTCCTAATATGGGTGGAAGTAAGCTCCCCATCCCTTGAGGTGTGCAAGTGAAGACAGGAATGACCAATTGGCAGGGATGCTGTAGCGTCTTGCTACTTCTCTGGCCCCCTTTCCCACTATTCTCCTCCCTGCTTCCTGTGATCCAGCCACACCCGACCTCAGGGCCTTTGCACTTGCTGTCCCTCTTGCCTGGAAAGCTCCTCCCGTAGATATGGGCATGTCTCCCTCCCTCGCTTCAATCATTTCTGCCCATCTGTCATCCCCAGAGAGGCACATTCCCTGACTACCCCATTTAAACCTAATATCTGTCTACTTGTTTATTACCTGCCTCTCCTACTACAATGTAAACTCTTTGTGATCAGGACCTTGGTCTTACTCACTCTTTCATTTCCAGTGCCTAGAAAGGCCTGGCACTTATTAGGTGCTCATTAAATATTTGCCAAATGAAGAAATGAATGATCTCATTTATTCTCCACAATAACTCTTGCTCAGTTTAATTCCTACCAAAGCTTCTCATGAAATGATATGGTGGAGGAAATTCTCCACCAATGGCATGTCCAATGGACAAGGCATGGTGACATGCAAGGAGAGGGAATTCACCTTGACTGGGCATCTGCCCTGCCAGGCACTGGGCCAGGGGCTTCATGCACATTGTTTCATTTCATCTCTATAACAACGCTGTGAGGTGGGATTATTCCCCCCAAATTTCAAAGTTCAAAGGGCCATATAACATTAGGCTGCATCAGTTGCAAGCAACAGAAACAATGCTTGCTAATGGAAGCAAAAAGAAAATTCAATGAAAGGAATGGGATCGTGTACAGGATTGAAGGAAAGGGTGGAGAACCAGGCTTCAGAGAAGAGGGGGAGCAGAGCTGAGCCCCCTCGGTCAGGGGAGGTGAGGAGAACTGACTGCCAAGCTCATGAACAGTGTCTGTGACGGGCGATGGGGTGGCCCGAGGGAATGGACACACCGTTACCAGACAAATGGACAATGGGTGCTGGTCAGGCACAAACAAGATCAGACACTCACAGATCATGGGTCCAACCCCCTGGTTTTGCAGAAGCTCTGAGAGGTCAAGTGTGGTCACATGGGAACAGACACAGGCTTCCTAGCTCCAGATTTAGTGTGACTGTCAAGTCTCATCAGGGTTTGGAATCCAGATCCACTTTTTGTTTTCTCCGAACAAGCCCTTAAGGAACAACTCTTGCTTTCATTGTATTTGGAGGTCTTAGCATCACCATGGACTTTCTACCACAGTCTCTGATTCCAGGCCCTAAAACACACCCACATAAAGGCTTTCAGAAACTTCTTTCACTGCAACTCTGCTGGCCACCAGATCTCCAGTAAGAACAAGTATTGCCGACCTCAGGAAGTGACTGTCATAACTCATTTATTTTTATGTCTATTATGAAGCGCTCCCAGGGTGGTATAATCCACAAATACAAGCCCGCTTCACCTCTACTAGCAGGGTTTAAAAAATGAAATTAGACATGTTTTTGAGGCAAAATCTCTCACAGTTAACTCCCTGGTTTGGCACAAATTCTCTTAGCATTCGTGACCAAAGGAGACTCCTCCGAACCATTTCCTGTCATCTCCTCTGAGCTGTCAACTTTGATTATTCCTTTCCTGGTGCTGTGCCTTGTCTTATACTACAGGAATAATAAATACCTCCTTCCCCCTTTCTGAATCTAGGACTCTGGCACTTTTTCTTTCCTGCTGTCCACAAAACTTTTCAGAAAAACACAGAGGCAGTAAGAGCAGCTTCAATAAATCACCAGGGAAGGAGATTGGGACTATTTCTAGGCAGTGACCCAGAAACTGGCTGGTTGGTCCAACGTTTGGTGGGGGCTACTATGTGCCAGGCTACCCCCTATCTCTGCCCTGGGCCCCTGAGCTGGGCCATTTACCACCAGGTCTGGCAGGCATGCATCCCCCAGAAGGGCTCTCTGTGGTCCCACATGGAAGGCAGATTGAATAGCCTCTTTGCAACTCTCGTCCCGATTAACATTTGGCAACATTTCTTCACCTTTTTTCCCTGGGTCTTCCTCACGCAACCTGGGGGACTGGTTTGATGACTACTGACTCCAGTATCCAGAACAGTATCTGACACATAATTGACACTCGATAAATAGCTGGAATGGATGAATGAGTGAATGAACAGATCTCTCGTTTCAACTCACACTGGCATCTCTGAATTCCAGCACGGTGCCTGGCACAGAGTCAGTGTTTTAAAATATATGATACGTTTGAATGAAATGCTCCTCCTGCCCCCCTCACGGCTCCTTGCCTTTCTCCCCGATGGAATGTCATCCTCTCCTGCCTCTCCTTTGCCCCCTCACTCTTTGTTTGCATTCCTTGGTGTCCTGTCCTTGCTATTCTACTCCCCCTCTCTGCAGGGAGAATGCTCTGGGATGGATCTCATCCACTTCCACACTTTGGACTTGCATCCCCACACGGATGCATGAAGCTGAAAGTGGGAAGAAAAAAAGGAAGAAAAGTGAAATTTTGGAGTTGGAAGTCCTCAGGCATCTCAGAGCTTGTCAGGTTGAAGTTGTGGCAGAATAATGGACTGAAAATTTAATTTACATTTTGTTTTCCTGATGTAGGAGAATCAGAGAACTCTGAGTATTTAATTCCCTGTAATTTTCCTCACCAATTCTAAGAAAATACCCAGGACTTCTTGCCTTGGTGACATGGCATTGGCTGGGCTGAAAGCAAAAGTAGCCCGGAGCTTGGCACTTGCCTTTGGAAAAAAAAAAAAAAAAACTCGGAGAGAAGATGATTCTAGATCGCGGTTTTTCAACCTCAGCCCTGTTGACATTTTAGGAGAGATAGTTCTTTGTTGTGCAGGGGGTCTCCTGTGCCTTGTAGGATGCTTAGCAGTATCCCTGGCCCATAGATGCACTGCCCAGCCCTCCCACCCCCACTAGTGTGACAACTAAATGTCTCCAGACATTGTCAAATGTGCCCTGGTGGGGGGGAGGGGCACAAAACTGCCCCCTGTTGAGAACCACTGTTCCAGATTATCCAAAAAAGGAAAAGAAAAGAAAAGATAGAGGAGGAGCCTTGTGCAAATTGCCCAACTTGGGGATTGGATAGCTTCCCCTGGAGTGGGAGGGGGGCTGCTCGAGGTTCCAGGAATCACAGGGAGCCCTTGTCTCCTCCTTTGTGTTATGGGATAGGCTACTACCAGTAAAGACCATGGGTCTCTTTTCTTAGCATCCTCCTGGCACAGCATCACCCCCAGGCCTTCCAAGGTGGCATCGTTGTGTAGAAGGAAGGCAATCGTAGAGTCCCCAAAGGCACTTGGGGTGCTGCCTCCTCGGTTCCACACTGTCCAGATGTCTGCTTACATGCTTCCCCATCTTTCCCACACCTGGGTTCATGGACCAGTGATCCCCTTCTGCCCTCTGTGTCCTGAGCTGCTCTTGGCTGCCCCTTTCGATCAGGAGGCCAGATACCCTTGGATCAAATCTGTGGGGAGTTTGGCAGTTAATATTAGGATGACTTTTGACAAACTGCCTAAAGCATCCCCTGAATCCCCTAAATGTCTTTCGTCCTCCAAGACTGACTCTTCTGACAAAGACTGACACCTTTGCTGGATCTCTGCTCGAGCCTTGTCAGAAAGTAGTCCTCTACTGAATAGAAGAGAATAGCACTGTTCTGTAACTGAGAATTCAACCCAACCTCCTCAAGATGACCCAGCACTTTATGGAATCTCCTGCTCCTCTGCGTCCTGAGAGAGTGACATTGTCCAAATACATCGGCACTTCCCACCCGCATCACTCACACATTTTGCCCTGATCCCTCCTACTGGTAGGCCCTGGGGAACTGCCTGGATGGGTACCAGGAGCCCCACCCACACCTCCCACCAGTGGATAGAAGATGCAAGGAGTTGTGCGGTTCTCAGCGTGGCCTGTGGCAGGCTCCCAGGGGCCCACTGAGCTGCCCTCTCCCTCCAGGTCCCTGGGATGGAACCCCATCTTGAGTTTCTGCCTGCTGAACTCTTCCCAATCTCTACAGGTTCTTCTCCACTTACATAGATCACCCTAAACCTTGCTCTGCAAAATCTTTAATGATAGGAAAGACTCTGGCCCAGAAACCTAACTGGCCATGGACCAAACCCCAAATCAGAGCTCTTAGAAGGCTCTGCTGGTCACACCAAACCTGCTTTCCCTCTGGCCTGTGTGTTATGATTCCTGTAGGGCATGTCCAGAAGGGAGTTAATTTCCCCACGCTTGGACAGTCTTTGTTCAGGTTTTCATCCCTGTTTCCACACCCTCCATCCCCTCATCCCCCAACGCAGAGGTTCTAGATGCCCAAGGCTGATGCTACACAGATGCCTGGTTGGTAATGTAATCCCATAGGTTTGAAAATAATCCGCCTTTCATATTGATTAAAGGGTTAGTGCCAACCTGCAGAACAGTTTAAACACTTCTCTTAATATCTGTTTTTCATGTCTTAAATCAGCACACACTTTTTTGGGGCAGCCTCTGTGCTGGGTGCTGTGCACAGCACTTTCACTGATTCCATCCTTCTATGACCTGGATAAAGGCATCCAGGGCTGACAGACCAAGAGCCCAGGAGCCAGAAGCAGAATACGAGAAGAACTCACTGGAAGGAGCAACCAGACAAGATGCCACGTCCTGGTGTCCCATCGTGGGCCCTGGACTTCCAACAATGCAGTGAACAGAGTTGACACAAAAGGGCCTCCTACCTCCCAAGCCACATAGAAATGCTAACCAAAGCACAAGATCAAGATTACAAATGCTAGTCAAGCTTAAAAGAAAGAATTGGAATTCCCAGAAGTCAGATAAAACAAGGGACCTCAAGGCTGAAGCTGGAAGCAGAAACTGATACTATGGTGGTCCACAGGGGTGGTGAACCTAATGACTTGCGGGCTGGGATTTTAATACTCACAGGGCAATACCGTGGCCTCCAGTCTGTGCAGGTGGAGAGCATAAAGCTCTCACAAAGGGTCAAGAAAAACTTTTTCCATCAGCCCAAGGAAGCATCAGGCAAATTGCTAGGGCTATGGATGGAAAAAAATTTCAAGTTGTCTGCAATAATTCAAAATCCCAGGTGACTGTCACGGATAGGTCTGAATTTATATTCCCTAGGTGGTGCAGGAGACCGAAGCCCCACGTTGCCTCTCTCTCTCTTTCTCTCTCTCTCTCTCTCACACACACACACACACACACACACAGAGTCACACACAAACACAGAGCCATTAAGGACATTCCACAACCCAGGAAACAAACTGAATATCCATCAACAGGAAAACTAATAAATTATAGTGTCTTCCTACAACAGAAAAGTATTATGCAACATTTAGAATGAATGATGTATAACTATATGTATCAACATGGTTAAATTTTTTAAGAAACATAATTTTGAGTAAAAAGGAGCAAATTGCAGAAAGATTATGCTTGTTTATTTTCCCATATGAGTTTTATAAACACCTTGTCTAGTTCCCAGTCTTCCCATTTTCCACCCAAAAGAACTGTTGGAATTTTTATTGGGATCATGTTAAGCTTATATGTTAACTTAGAAAAAAATTAACTTAGGAGAAGTGAAATGTTTATGAGGTCAAGTCTTCCCATCCAAAAATATAGACAGACTTCCCATTTGTTCAAGATTCTTTCAGTATCTTCTGGGGGTGTTAAAAAATTTTTGTTTGTTTCTTTCATGTATGCCTTGAACATTTCTTGTTAAATTTATTACTAGGTATTTTATCTTTTTGTTGATATTGTAAATAAGCTTGTGTCTTAAGTTATATCCTCCAACTAGTTGTATCTCTCTGTCCATCCATCCATGTGGTTCTGTATGTGTATATAGGTGTATATATATACATACATATATGTTAATGCTTTCTGTATATTTATCTTGTACATCACTACATTATTTAATTTTCTTATTCTTGGCAGTAGTTCCAAAATGTACTTTCTAGGTTTTCCAGATATATAATAATATCACCTGAGAATTGTAATTTTACTTACCCTTTTACAATTTTTTCATACTTCTAACATCTTCCTCTTATCTAATTTCATTGACTGCTGCCTCCAGTACAATATTAAATAATAGTGCTGAAAGTGGGACCTCTTCTCTTGTTCCTGATGTTAATAGGAAATCTTCCAGCAATTTCCCATTATTTATGATGCAGAGATAGATTTTTTTCATCTTAAGAAAATATCCAGAGGACCTTCAAGATGCTGGAGGAGTAAGACGTGGAGATGACCTTCCTCCCCACAAATACATCAAAAATACATCTGCATGTGGAACAACTCCTACAGAACACCTACTGAATGCTGGCAGAAGACCTCAGACTTCCCAAAAGGCAAGAAACTCCACACGTACCTTGCTGTGTGGCTGACAGTGTCTTGGTGGTCCAGCCTGGTGTCAGGCCTGAGCCTCTGAGGTGGGAGAGCTGAGTTCAGGACATTGGACCACCAGAGACCTCCCAGCCCAATGTAATATCAATTGGTGAGAGCTCTCCCAGAGATCTCCATCTCAACGCTAAGACCCAGCTCCACTCAACGAAGCTACAGTGCTGGAAACCCCATGCCAAACAACTAGCAAGACAGGAACGCAACCCCACCCATTAGCAGAGAGGCTGCCTAAAATCATAATAAGTTCACAGACACCCCAAAACACACCACTGGACACGGTCCTGCCCACCAGAAAGACAGGATCCAGCCTCATCCACCAAAACACAGGCACCAGTCCCCTCCACCAGGAAGCCTACACAACCCACTGAACCAACCTTACCCACTGGGGACAGACACCAAAAACAATGGGAACTACGAACATGCAGCCATGAAAAGGAGACCCCAAACACAGTAAGTTAAGCAAAGTGAGAAGACAGTGAAATACACAGCAGATGCAGGACCAAAGTAAAAACCCATCCCAGACCAAACAAATGAAGAGGAAATAGGCAGTCTACCTGAAAAAGAATTCACAGTAATGATAGTAAAGCTGATCCAAAATCTTGGAAATAGAATGGAGAAAATACAAAAAATGCTTAACAAGGACCTAGAAGAATGAAAGAGCAAACAAACAATGATGAACAGCACAGTAAATGAAATTAAACATTCTCAAGAAGGAATCAATAGCAGAATAACTGAGGCAGAAAAATGGATAATTGACCTGGAAGATAAAATAGTGGAAATAACTACTGCAGAGTGGAATAAAGAAAAAAGAATGAAAGAATTGAAGACAGTTTCAGAGACCTCTGGGACAACGTTAAATGCACCAACATTTGAATTATGGGGGTCCCAGAAGAAGAGAAAAAGAAAGGAACTGAGAAAATATTTGAAGAGATTATAGTTGAAAACTTCCCTAATATGGGAAAGGAAATAGTTAATCAATTCTGGGAAGCGCACAGTGTCCCATACCACATAAATCCAAGGAGAAACATGCCAAGACACATATTAATCAAACTATCAAAAATTAAATACAAAGAAAAAAGTACTAAAAACAGCAAGGGAAAAGCAACAAATAACATACAAGGGAATCCCCGTAAGGTTAACAGCTGATCTTTCAGCAGAAACTGTAAGCCAGAAGAGAGTGGCAGGACATATTTAAAGTGATGAAAGGGAAGAACCTACAACCAAGATTACTCTACCCAGCAAGGATCTCATTCAGATTCAACAGAGAAATTAAAATCTTTACAGACAAGCAAAAGCTAAGAGAATTCAGCACCACCAAACCAGCTCTACAACAAATGCTAAAGGAACTTCTCTAGGCAGGAAACACAAAAGAAAGAAAAGACCTACAAAAACAAACCAAAAACAATTAAGAAAATGGAAATAGGAGCATACATATCAATAATTACTTTAAATGTAAATGGATTAAATGCTCCAACCAAAAGACATAGACTGGCTGAATGGATACAAAAACAAGACCCATATATATACTGTCTACAAGAGACCCACTTCAGACCTAGGGACACATACAGACTGAAAGTGAAGAGATGGAAAAAGATATTCCATGCAAATGGAAATCAAAAGAAAGCTGGAGTAGCAATTCTCATATCAGACAAAATAGACTTTAAAATAAAGACTATTACAAGAGACAGAGAAGGACACTACATAATGATGAAGGGATCAATCCAATAAGAAGATATAATAATTTTAAATATTTAAGTGCCCAACATAGGAGCACATCAATACATAAGGCAAATGCTAACAGCCATAAAAGGGGAAATCGACAGTAACACAATAATAGTAGGGGAACTTCAACATCCCCACTTTCACCAATGGACAGATCATCCAAATTGAAAATAAATAAGGAAACACAAGCTTTAAATGATACATTAAACAAGATGGACTTAATTTATATTTATAGGACATTCCATCCAAAATCAACAGAATACACTTTCTTCTCCAGTGCTCATGGAACATTCTCCAGGAAAGATCATATCTTGGGTCACAAATCAAGCCTTGGTAAATTTAAGAAAATTGAAATCGTATCATGTAACTTTTCTGACTACAACACTATGAGACTAGATATATCAATTACAGGAAAAAAACTGCAAAAAATACAAATACATGGTGGCTAAACAATACACTACTAAATAAACAAGAGACACTGAAGAAATAAAAAATACCTAGAAACAAATGACAATGAAAACATGATGACCCAAAACCTATGGGATGCAGCAAAAGCAGTTCTAAGAGGGAAGTATATAGCAATACAATCCTACCTCAAGAAACAAGGAACGTCTCAAATAAACAACCTAACCTTACACCTAAAGCAATTAAAGAAAGAAGAACAACAACAACAAAAAACCCCAAAGTTAGCCAAAGGAAAGAAATCATAAAAATCAGGTCAGAAATAAATGAAAAAAGGCTTCCCTGGTGGAGCAGTGGTTGAGAGTCCACCTGCCGATGCAGGGGACACAGGTTCGTGCCCCTGTCTGGGAAGATCCCACATGACGCAGAGTGGCTGGGACCATGAGCCATGGCCACCGAGCCTGTGTGTCCAGAGCCTGTGCTCTTCAACGGGAGAGGCCACAACAGTGAGAGGCCTGCATATTGCAAAAAAAAAGGGAAAAAAAGAGATAAATGAAAAAGAAATGAAGGAAATAATAGCAAAGATCAATAAATCTAAAAGCTGGTTCTTTGAGAAGATAAACAAAATTAGCCAGACTTACCAAGAAAAAAAGGGAAAAGACTCAAATCAACAGAATTAGAAATGAAAAAGGAGAAGTAACAAATGACACTGCAGAAATACAAAAGATCATGAGAGATTACTACAAGCAACTATATGCCAATAAAATGGACAACCTGGAAGAAATGGACAAATACTTAGAATAGCACAACCTTCCGAGACTGAACCAGGAAGAAATAGAAAATATGAACAGACCAATCAAAAGCACTGAAATTGAAACTGTGATTAAAAATCTTCCAACAAACAAAAGCCCAGGACCAGAAGGCTTCACAGGTGAATTCTATCAAACATTTGGAGAAGAGATAACACCTATCCTTCTCAAACTCTTCCCAAGTATAGCAGAGGGAGGAACACTCCCAAACTCATTCTATGAGGCCACCATCACCCTGATATCAAAACCAGACAAAGATGTCACGAAGAAAGAAAACGACAGGCCAATATCACTGATGAACATAGATGTAAAAATCCTCAACAAAATATTAGCAAACAGAATCCAACAGCACATTAAAAAGATCATACATCATGATCAAGTGGGTTTTTTTCCAGGAATGCAAAGATTTTTCAGTATACACAAATCCGCATGATACACCACATTAACAAACTGAAGGATAAAAACAATATGATCATCTCAATAGATGCAGAAAAAACTTTTGACAAAATTCAATACCGATTTATGATAAAAACCCTCCAGAAAGTAGGCATGGGGGAACTTTCCTCAACATAATAATGGCCATAGATGACAAAACCAAAGACATCATTCTCAATGGTGAAAAACTGAAACCATTTCCTCTAAGATCAGGAAAAAGACAAGGTTGCCCACTCTCAACACTATTATCCAACATGGTTTTGGAATTTTTAGCCACAGCAATCAGAGAAGAGAAAGAAAGAAAAGGAATCCAAATTGGAAAAGAAGAAGTAAAACTGTCACTGTTTGCAGATGGCATGATACGATACACAGAGAATCCTAAAGATGCTACCAGAAAACTACTAGAGCTAATCAATGAATTTGGTAAAGTAGCAGAATACAAATTTAAGGCACAAAAATCTCTTCCATTCCTATACATTAATGATGAAAAATCTGAAAGAGAAATTAAGGAAACACTCCCATTTACTATTGCAATGAAAAGAATAAAATAGCTAGGAATAAACCTACCTAAGGAGACAAAAGACCTGTATGCAGAAAAGTATAAGACACTGATGAAAAAAATTAAAGATGGTACAAACAGATGGAGAGATATACCAAGTTCTTGGATTAGAAGAATCAACATTGTGAAAATGACTATAATACCCAAAGCAATCTACAGATTCAATGAAATTCCTATCTAACTACCAATGGCATTTTTCACAGAACTAGAACAAAAAATTTCACAATTTGTATGGGAACACAAAAGATCCCAAATAGCCAAAGCAATCTTGAGAAAGAAAAATGGAGCTGGAGGAATCAGGCTCCTGGACTTCAGACTATATTACAAAGCTACAGTAATCAAGACAGTATGGTACTGGCACAAAAACAGATATATAGCTCAGTGGAACAGGATAGAAAGCCCAGAGATAAACCCACGCACACATGGTCACCTTATTTTTGATAAAGGAGGCAAGAATATACAATGGAGAAAGACAGCCTCTTCAATTAGTGGTGCTAAGAAAACTGCACAGCTACATGTAAAAGAATGAAATTAGAACACTCCCTAACACCATACACAAAAATAAACTCAAAATGGATTAAAGACCTAAATGTAAGGCTACACACTATAAAACTCTTAGAGGAAAACATAGGCATAACACTCTCTGACATAAATCACAGCAAGATCCTTTTTGACCCACCTCCTAGAGAAATGGAAATAAAAACAAAAATAAATAAATGGGACCTAGTGAAACTTCAAAGCTTTTGCACAGCAAAGGAAACCATGAACAAGACGAAAAGACAACCCTCAGAATGGGAGAAAATATTTGCCAACGAAGCAACTGACAAAGGATTAATCTCCAAAATTTACAAGCAGCTCATGCAGCTCAATATCAAAAAAACAAACAACCCAATCCCAAAATGGGCAGAAGACCTAAATAGACATTTCTCCAAAGAAGATATACAGATTGCCAACAAACACATGAAAGGATGCTCAACATCACTAATCATTAGAGAAATGCAAATCAAAACTCCAATGAGGTATCACCTCAGACCCGTCAGAATGGCCATATCATCAAAAAATCCACAAACAGTAAATGCTGGAGAGACTGTGGAGAAAAGGGAACCCTCTTGCACTGTTGGTGGGAATGTAAATTGATACAGCCACTATGGAGAACAGTATGGAGGTTCCTTAAAAAACTAAAAATAGAACTGGGTCTGACGACCCAGTTATCCTACTACTGGGCATATGCCCTGGGGTGAACATAATCCAAAAAGAGACATGTATCACAATGTTCATTGCAGCACTATTTACAATAGCCAGGACATGGAAGCAACCTAAGTTTCCATTGACAGATGAATGGATAAAGAAATGTGGCACATATATACAATGGAATATTACTTAGCCATAAAAAGAAATGAAATTGACCTATTTGTAGTGAGGTGGATGGACATACAGAGTGAAGTAAGTCAGAAAGAGAAAAACAAATACCATATGCTAACACATATATGGAATCTAAAACAACAACAACAAAAAAATGTTCTGACGAACCCAGGGGCATGACAGGAATAAAGACGCAGATGTAGAGAATGGACTTGAGGGCACAGGGAGGGGGAATGGTAAGCTGGGATGAAGTGAGAGAGCAGCATGGACATATATACACTACCAAATGTAAAATAGATAGCTAGTGGGAAGCAACCGCATAGTACAGGGAGACCAGCTCGGTGCTTTGTGACTACCTAGAGGGGTTGGATAGGGAGGGTGGGATGGAGATGCAAGAGGGAGGGTATATGGGGATGTATGTATACGAATGAATAGCTGATTCACTTTGTTATACAGCAGAAACTAATACAACATTGTAAAGCAATAATACTCCAATAAATATGTTAAAAATAATAATAAAAGAAAATATCCATCTATTTCTATTTTATTGAGTTTTTTTAAAATCAAGAATTGATCTTTCCTTCTCATAGATGAATCATTTCAATACAATGAATCATTTAATTGATTTTTTAATGTTAAGCCATCCCTGCATTCCTAGAATAAATTCCACTTGGATATACTTTACTTTTTTTTTTTTTTTTTACTTTACTTTTAAGTGCTGCTAATTCTGTTTACTAATATTTTATTTAGGATTCTAAAATTGATATTCATAAGTGAAATTAGTTTGGCATTTTCTTTTTATGTTCAATTTTCACTGAGATTTAGTCTCAATGGATTTCCTGATCATTTAAATAATTGGGGTTTTTTCCTTTTTTCAATTTCTAGAACAGAGTAATTTATATTGGAATTATTTGTTTTTAATGCAGATAAAGTTCTTCTGTGAAACCATTTGGCCTAGTGCATTTGGGGATATAACTCTTTGACGACTTGCTCCATTTTTCCATGGATTATCATTACATTTAGAATGTTTTTTGTCTTCTGGAATTAGAAAATTCTATAGCCACTCTGGTTTTCAAATTTCTCTTCATAGAGTTAAGCAAATGGTTTCAATGGTTACCCTTGTCTCTGTGTCAGTTCCTCTTTATTATTTCTTATTCTGCATATATTTGCCTTCTAAATGTGTTCCTTATTGGAGCTGTCAATGTACCTGTCTTACTGTTGTCTTTTAAACCTTTTTTGGATCTTAATTATCTACTGTTGTTCTATTTTCTAAATCATTAAATTATTCTTTCAAATTACTTTGCTACCTTTTCCTTCTGCTTTCCTTAAGTTTCTTTTGTTATCCTTTTCTAACTTTGTGGCTTAGGTGCTGTGTTCTCATTCTTGTTTACTGAATTTAAGGTGGAGCATTTAAGGCTATACACTTTTCCTCTGGCACTTCTAGGCTTCTCCCACTGCCACCTACCCACATACAGCAGGGGAGTTTTGTTTTCTAATTTTGTTGTTATTTTCTACCTCACTGTACTAATGATCTGAAAATGATGTCTGGGGCTCATTTCAGCAGTACATATACTAAAAATGATGTCTGTGCTTTTTCTTTTGAGGGGGAGACTTATTGAGGTTTAACGTATAGCCTTACACATGGTCAATCTTTGGAAAGGTCTCACGGGCACCTAAAGGAAAACTGTAGCAGAGGAGTTGTCTCTCTGTCTCTTTTTGTCATAGGGATGTCAACGTTGTTAACGATATTATTTAGGTCTAATTTATTCATATTTACCTTTTATCTACTTACTCTGCCAAACGGAAAATAAAGTAAAATCTTCTACTACTAGTGTGTTTCTCTTTCTCCTTGTATTTCTCATACATTTTGTTGTTTTGCATTTGCCTGCTACCTTATTAATTAGTTAAGGATCTAGAGTTGAGATCCTCCTGGATTATCTGGGTGGGCCTTAACCTCAGTAACAAGTGCTCTTAAGAGAAAAGAAGACACACAGGAGAGAAGGCAGAGGCAGAGATTGGAATGATGCGTCCACAAGTCGAGGAATGTTGTCAGTCACCGGAAGCTGGAAAAGGTACAAAACAGATTCTTTCCTAGGATCTCTAGAAGCAACCAACCTGCCAACACCTCGATCTCACAGTTCTAGTTTCCAGAACTGTAAGAGAATACATTTCTTTGTTTCCAGCCCCCCAGTTTATACTCATCTGTTACAGCAGTCCCAAGAAACTAATACAACCAGTGTAAATCCTGCCTCCGGGGGTATGTGACCTTGAACTAGTCTCTGAGATGCAGTGGAAGGAACTGGGCTGGAAGAAGGTGTGACAGGATTCAAATCTTTGCAGAGTTGTTGTAAAGCACTATGTTGTGTGTGGCCAGAGAGGACAGGGCTAAGATTGAGGGGGCAAGTTTGGGCTTCAGGGAAGAAAAAAGCCTTTCTGAAAGTCAGAACAATCCAGACCTGGAAAGGTGCCTGGCTTGAGTGGTTGCAGGGGCCCTGCTGCTGAAGATGTGGAAGGAAAGGCAAGGACCCCCTGCATCGTGAATAGGAAGATCACAAGGCTGGAGTCAGAAAGACCTCTTCCTGCTGTTTGCTGCTGGTGACATCTGGCAAATGACTTAAAATTTCTGAACCCCGGGAATCTCACCCATAGTATAGAGCTAATACAGCAGCGAGGGTTGTTGTGAGGACAAAATGAGAATTACAGTTCTGGGAGCACTTCCTAAGTGCCAGGCAATCCGCTAAGCACCTCCACCTGTGTTAACTCATTTAGAGATGTTGAGTGTAGTGACTGATAGCTAAGTGTTCAACAAATGACACCTATCATGATTTTGTTGTGGTGTTTTTAATGTCATGCTAAAATATTCTGGACCTGAAGGTGTCCTATGGATTGAATTTAGGGAATCCACACTCCCACCCCTCTTCAAGGTGCATGCACAAGTTGGGGTGTGCTTTTCTGGAGCATGCATCCACAGCTATCTTCTGGGTCTCAAAGGGAGCAGTGACCCAGAAAAGCACAGAATATCTGCAATAGAGGAAATTGGCCTCTCGGCCTAAGAGGTCCCTTCCAGCCTGGAACTGAATGAGATGGAGCAAAGCTTGCTGCATTCAAATGTGTGTCCAGCACCAAATGAGCCAGGGCGTTCTGTCTGATGCAGGGACCCTGCTGCCTCCCATGAGATCCTCCTCTCTGCTCACTGCGGCCTGGGAGCGATAGGCAAATTTTGGTGGGGGAAGCAGTACGAGAGGACAAAAAGAAAATGTGCGATTTTGATGCACAAGGGGCAATCTCTACAGACAATCCATGGTGCGCAGACGCCCACCACCTCTGGCGGCTCCACCTGAAGCCCAAGGAGCATGGCTTTCCATTCTCATCTCTGAGATAATAAGTTGGAGAGACGCTTCATATTTCAAATCAAAACTATTTTCCAACTAGAGGAAAGTGGAAACTTTTCAGGCAAATTTCATATGCAGTAACACAATTTCCTCCCGTTCCACTTCTTTTTTCACCTAATACATGATAAATATTCAAGATCTCCTTGAGGAAGCGCGAGCAGAGAGCTGGAGGGGGTGGGGGGGATTGCGGGGGGGGGATCGTCACGGATGCTGGGTGGAGGCAGCCAGCGGTCCTACAAAAGTCCTTCTCCTTCAACGCCTGCCCGGTACCGGCCTCAGCTCTGCTGGGTACCACCGCTGTCCCTGGGAGAGCCCTCACTCCTATAGGAATTAGCCCTGGCAGGGCTTGGGGCAATAACTGAAAACTAGTATTATCTTAATGGCTGTCCCCAGAATTCTTCTCAGGCAAAAACTATGTTCACTGGGAAGGTGCCTGGAAGAGGTACTTGGTATAGAAGGTGAGACCCAACACAGATATTAGTAGGAGGTTTAGTCATTTGGAGGCTTCCTTTTTCAGGGGTTAGAGGTCAGAGGACAGGTATAAGGGGACACAAGGGAAAGGAACCTCACCAAGAGGGATCTGTGGGCCCCAGCAGCATGGTAGAAGGTTGATGACAAAAGAAAGGTGGTTGTGTTTGGGAACACAGAGAACATCCCTTCTGCCAAGAGATAACATAGCTAGCTCTTCTCCCCTGAGCACTGGCCACTTGCCCAGTACTGAGCTAATGCTTTACCTACAGCATCACATTTAATCCTCACAGCATCACTATGAGGTGGGAACTATTATTATTCCCATTTTACAGACACAGAAGCCAAAGTTCAGAGAACTTAAGTACGTTGCCTGAGATCATGCGGCTAGCAAAGTAAAACGTGAGATACCATTACACACCCACAGAATGGGACAATTAAAAAGATTCACCATACCAAGTGTTGGGGGGGGGGGGAGGCTTTGGCACTCTCACACATGGTTGGTGAAAGTGTATAAGGGCACAACCACTTTGGAAGGCTGGCTGTTTCTAATAAATTGAAACATACAGTTACCTTATGGTCCACAATTCCACTCAGTTTTTACCCAAGAGAAATGAACACATATGTCCACAAGTGGACAAGAATGTTCATAGCAGCTTTCTTCATTAGAGCCCCAAACTAGAATAAATCCAAATGTCATCAACAGGTGGATGGAGGAATACCTTGGATATAAACAAGGGAAAACTGCTCCGCAATAAAAAGGAGCAAAATACAAATACACACAGCGTGCACGAATACGCTGAGCAGAAGAAGTCAGACACACGTGTGCATAGTGGGAGATGATGGTGACAGAAAGCAGATAAGTGGCTGCCCACTGGGGGCAGGTAGGCAGGGATTGATGGCAAAGGGGAACGAGGGTGACGGAAATGTCGTGTATCTTGATGGTGGTGGTAGTTCCATGGGTGTAGACATTTGTCAAAACCCATCAAACAAACGCTGAAAATGGGTGAATTTTATTGCATATAAATTAAATCTCAGTCAGGTTTCTTTAAAAAAAATCCAAAGTGCTCATCATGCCTGTGCGATCTGACCCCGATTCTCTCCCCCACCCCTCCCACGCCTCTCTCCCCCTTACCCCTTCCTTCTGGTCACACCAGCCTCCCTGCTATTCTTCACACCATTCAAGTACATTCCCATCTTTAGGGCTTTGCCCTTGATGTCCCCACTGCCTGCAATGCCCTCCCTGCAGACGTCCACACAACTCACTCCCTCACCTCCTTCAGATCTCTGTTCAAAAGTTGCCTACCGGGCTTCCCTGGTGGCGCAGTGGTTGAGAGTCCGCCTGCCGATGCAGGGGACATGGGTTCGTGCCCTGGTCCGGGAAGATCCCACATGCCGCGGAGCGGCTGGGCCCGTGAGCCATGGCCGCTGAGCCTGCGCATCCGGGGCCTGCGCTCCACAACGGGAGAGGCCACAACAGTGAGAGCCCCGCGTACCGCAAAAAAAAAAAAAAAAAAAAAAGTTGCCTACCATCACGGCCGGCTCTGGACCAGCACCACACCCACACACGAGCACGCGCGCACACGCACAAGCGCGCACACACACACACGAACATGAGTGCGCGCGCGCACACACACAAAATAACACCCACCCCATAATTCCCTAGCCCTTTACCCTCTTTCTTTTCTATAGCACATATCACATCCTGATATATTATACTCATGTTGGTTTACTGTCTGTCTCTCCTAATAGAGTAACCCTCCATGACACCTGGGACTCCATCATGACTGACAGTTCTCGGAGGGTTAGAACAGTGCTTGGTGTGTAGTAGACAATCATTCCTCACTGAATGAATGAATTAGACCCTCTATCAAGCTTTCCACACTGTTCTTCCCCTAAAAAAAAAAAAAAAGAAAGAAAAAAAATCTGTTAGTATCCAAAAGTTCTCTCTCAGAGATGTACCCACTCTACCACGAAAGTCTTTTCCTCTGAAAATTAATAATAGTAATAGAATATTTTGCTTCTGAGTTTTATTAATTGCCTTTGGGTATTTCCCCCATACTCAGTATTACACACACACACACACCGTCCAAGACCACTGAATGGGTATTTGTCCTACATCTGTGTAACTAAGGAACCTCCATTATGGTTTATCACAGGATATTGAATATAGTTCCCTGTGCTATAAAGTAGGACTTTGTTGTTTACCCATTCAACATCCTGTGATAAACCATATGGAAAAGAATGTAAAAAAGAATGTATGTATATGTATAACTGAATCTCTTTGCTGTAGAGAAGAAATTAACACAACATTGTAAATAAACTATATACTTCAATTTTTAAAAAAAACAGAAAAAGAAAAGAACCTCCAAAACCAAGAACAATTTTTCCAAGGTGACTTCTGTCTTTGACACTAGAGACTGGTAGGAATTTTTAAAACCTGCAGAATCTCTCTACAGTATTTCTCTACAGTATTTTTGTTCTGCCTTACTGATCACCCTTCTATATGTATATTATGTATATTTATTTATTTACATAATCGGGATTATACAGCATGATGACATATAGTTCAGTATCCTGCTTTTTCTCATTTAACATTAGAGAGTAAGTATTTTTCCATGTTATTAAAAATTGTTGGAAAATATAATTATTAATGGTTAGGGAATGTTGTACCATATAAATGTACCAGAGTTTATTTAACCACTCTCTTACTGTGGAATATTTAGGTTGTCTCTTTTTTAAAAAAAAATTCTATTATAAATAATGAATGTTATTGTGTATAATTTTGGCCTGAATTTCTGAGTATTTCCTAGAGGCAGAATCCTAGCCCTGAAGGATATGGGTTTTTATTTTTTTAAGGTTTTAATACATAGTCCCAACTTGTATTTTAAGGTTTCAATACCTAGTCCCAACTTGCTTTTCAGAAGAGAGATGCCAATTTAAATGACCTACAATAGAATATGAGAGTGCTATGTAGCTTCATTCTTGCTGGCATTGAGCATCACCATTTCTTAAATCTTTGCTGATTTGGTGGATAAAATGCTATTTTTGTCTTAATTTATATCTCCTTGATTACTGGTAAAGTGGAACATCTTTTTACATGTTTATTGACTATTTGTATTTTAATCTTCTGTGAATTGTTTATGCTATTTTCCCATTTTGTAATTGAAGTGGTAGAGTTAATGAATTGTCAGAGCCCTCAGTAGAAAATAGTGATGTTAACTTTTTAAGTTATACTTGTTGAAAATCTTTGTTTGCCTTTATTTATTTATTTATTTATTTATTTATGTATTTATTTAGGCCATGCCTCATGGCTTGCAGGATCTTAGTTCCCCAACCTGGGATTGAGCCAAGGCCCTGGCAGTGAAAGCGCCAAGTCTTAACCACTGAACCACCAGGGAATTCCCCACTGCTTCTTGAACTATATACACCTTTAACTCTCTTTACTGTTGTAGATGTTGCTTTCTTCTGGAAGACCTTCCCTGTACCAGGATGACTTAAAACCCTGCTGAGTACCAGGAACATTGCATAAACTATCTCCTGCCACCCTCACTTTGTTACTTTTTATTATGTAAAATTTTGAACACATACAGGAGAAGAGAAAATAAGTATATTGATTTTAGGATTTGCTTCAAGATAATCTGGATGAGGGGACACAGGGGAGGTCATAGATCCAATGAGAGGGTCCATGAGCTGATGACCATTGTCACTGGAGGTTCTTTCTACTTTTGTAAGATGATGTGACCTTGTTGACACCTTAGGGAGCCAAAGGACAACCATTTCCTGGCCCCTCTCCTATGACAGGTGCTGCCCTGGGAGCCTAGCATCTTCCTTTGATCCCTATATTCATGCTTTGGAGGAAGGACTCATTAGTCCCATTTTACAGGTGAAGACATTGAGACAAATGGATGAACCATCCAAGGTCACATGAGTGGGAAGTGCAGAACCAGGTTCTGCACTCAGATCATCCTGACCCAAGTTTTGTGTTTTTCCCACTGGGCCATCCTATGTCCTCGGAGGCAGGAAATTAAATGGAAGGGAAGATAGACTTCTCTGATAGAGCTTGTCTTACTCCCAGGTTCCTCCCAGGCATGCTTCCAGGAGAAGGGCTCTGATTAGAAATTAATCTGATTTTTTAAAAAAATACGAAATGTATGCAGCATGGTCACTATATTTAATAATAATACTGTATTGCATATTTAAAAGTTGCTAAGAGAATAGATCTTAAAAGTTCTCATCACTAAAAAAATATTTCTGGGGCTTCCCTGGTGGCGCAGTGGTTGAGAGTCTGCCTGCTGATGCAGGGGATGCGGATTTGAGCCCCAGTCCGGGAAGATCCCACATGCCGCGGAGCAACCGGGCCCGTGAGCCACAACTACTGAGCCTGCGTGTCTGGAGCCTGTGCTCCGCAACAAGAGAGGCCGCGACAGTGAGAGGCCCGCGCACCACGATGAAGAGTGGCCCCAGCTCGCCGCAACTAGAGAAAGCCCTCGCCCAGAAAAGAAGACCCAGCACAGCCAAAAATAAATAAATAAATAAAATTGGAAAAAAAAAAGCAAGTATCTATTTAAAATATATATATATTTCTGTAACTATGTATGATGGATGTTTACTAGATTTATTGTGTGATCATTTTGCAATATATACAAATATCGAATCATTATGTTGTAAAGCTGAAACTAATAGAATGTATATGTTAATTATGCCTCAATTTTTTAAAAAAGAAAGAAGTGTAATACTTCTTGTTCAGCTGACTTTAGGGACCATGGTTCAGGCCCGCTACTCATTCATTTCATCAGTCCTTATTTCAGCAATCATTTTTAAGCACCAACAGTATGCCAGGACGAGAACTTAATTAAAAATTAAAAGGACAGACAAATTAGAAGAGTCCAACACCAGCAATACGATCAGACTCACCCCACCCCAAATGGTCCCCTGGACCTTACATCACAGACATTTGGTCAAGAACTTTCTTCCTAACACAACACTTAGATTCACATGCCCAGTGTATTAGTCAGCTAGCGCTGTAATGATGCTGCTGCATAATAAGCCCCAAATTTCAGTGGCTTACAACAGCAAGCACGTATTTCTCCCTTATGTCTTCAAGTTGGTTTCTGGGGCCACTGCTCCATCTCCTACACCTGGGATCCTCATCTTTCTATCTTCCCAAATATATAACTTCACCTGTATACAACAGTCTGGCACGCAGACCCAGATTTTGATGATACCACAAGTGTTTTCAAGACACTGAAGCACTATATGAGTTTGAATCCTTATTAACAGTACCTAAGTGGCTATTAGGTCTGGAAAGCTGAGGTAGGGATGGGACTGGGGACACAATTCCCCATTCCCTGGTTGTGATTCCTCCTTTGTCTCTTTCACTCAGAAACCATGTTGGAATTTGAAAAAGTGAGAGTGTTATCAGGATGGTGAGGACCTTGAACCTGCTCTGCTTTATCTTTTATTTTTTTTAAATAAATCACCCACAGCCATGGTACTATATTCTTCACCACAAATCCCTCATGGTACATCCTACCACTGAGAACTGCTAAATTACACAGGAGTGGGTAGGAATGGTAAGTCTGCTAGCTATTTGGACAGCGTGTATTAGTTGAGCATCTACTATGTGCCAGGCACTGGAAAGATCCTGCTCTCAAAGGTCCATGTTCTAGGGTGGGAGGAGGGGGAGACAGGCAACAAATAAATATATTTTTTAAAGATAAGTTCACTACATTCAAGGGAAATAAAGCATTACCATGGGCAGAGTGAGAGCAGGCACATCAGGGCAGACCTGTTTGAGGAGGATGATTAGAGCTGAGTCTTGAAAGGCGAGTAGTCAGCTGTGCACGTCTAGAAGAGCGTTCCAGGCAGAGATCTGCAGGGACAAAACCTGAAACAGAAGCAGGTTTGGAACAGAAAGAAGGCCGCCTGGCTAGAGCAAAATGGATGAGGGAGGTGAGGTGGAAAGAGGGCCTTGGAGGCCTGGAGGAGGGGTTGGGAGTCTCCTCTAAGGCCAACGGGAGACCCTAAATGTTCCTCAGGGGATGTCATGATCTGACATTCTCTCTCTGCCGGGACCACCCCACAGCGCTGGCTCACCTGGCTTACTGCATTTTCCATGGCCCCTCCCCCAACTGCACCTCCAAAGAGGAGGATGATCCCCAGTGGTCCAAGGGAGCCAGCAGCTATGCTTTCCTGCTAGGATTTCCAAGCTTCCATGTGCGGTGGAAGCCACGGTGTTTTACCTTCTAAGCAGCACTTCAGCACACACAACAATCCAAATCCACGTAGGTGACCCGAACGGTGAGAACAACTCCGGGTACTGGGGCTCCAGCTCACGTGTCGACTTCCCCTAAGCCATCACCAGGCTCCAGTGGAGTCTCCTGGGTCCTGTGGTTCTCCATCAGGTGAAATTCTCTCAAGCATCACCACCACTTGACAGCTCCTGAAGGGCTGCCTCTCACCTGAGCCCCAGGAGGCGGCCAGGCCAAGGCTGTCCATCCCCAGTCACAAGGGAGGAAACCGAGGCACAGAGAATTGAAGTTTGAGGGCAGAGCCACAGAGGCCTAAAGGACAATGCCAGGAATCAAACCCGAGACTTCTGGCCCCAAACCCTGTGCTCTCCGACCTCTTCCTCAGCTCCTGTAGTGGAGACAACCCCAAGGGAGCTTACCCCATGCTGGGCACTGTCATGAGAGCTTTATACATATTAACATGAGAATCCCACGAGGTGGGTGCTATCATTATCCCCATTTTACAGATGAAGACACTGATACCTGGAGACAGTAAATAACTTGCTCAAGGTCAGACAGAGCTAGAAAGTGGCAGAGGCCCTAGAATTGGACCAGATAGTCTTCACCACTTTGCTGTGCTGCATCTGACACTCATTTGTAGAAAGGAGAGAGGGAAGGAGGGAGGAAGAGGTGGATGAACACAGCACACTGCGTGTATATTAGTGGATACAGCTGCACGTAGGTGTATACACGCAGGTGCACCAGAGTGCATGTACGCAGGTGGGCGTGTGTGCGGGTCTGCCTTTGCGTGAGGTTTTTGCTGAGTGCCTGTGTACCTGCTCTTTGTGAACATAAGCACATGTGAGCCTCTAGCTGTGTCTTTTTGTGTGTGTGTCCTCTCATGAGTGCAGGCGTGCACACAGGCACTGGTGTATTTACATGTGTCCATGCATATGGATGGTCTGGTTAGCGTAGCTGTGCCCACCCACACCCGTGTGTCAGGGGTGCAGGTATACTTTCTCATTGTGTGTGTGTGAGCTTGAGCATTTGCCCTTGCAACTGGAAGTGGTTCTGAAAGCAGGCACACTGGCTTATTTACACACTGGTGTCTGCAGCTGTGTTGGTGCCCAGGAGTGCACACCCCCCCCCGGGGTCTGTTCTGCGCAGCCCACCTCCAGCCACGGTTCCACGTGGGAGACCTAGGGAGCCCCGAAGTTATCAGAGGACAGCCCTGCAGAAGTGCGCATACCCTTCTTCCTCTAACCAAATACTTCCATTTCTTTTACAGCTCCTCAAAGTCTGGGACAGAGGAATTGTCTCCAATTCTCTCATCATGTCCCTACCCTCAATCCCCACCTCACCCCCCATTGTCTCCTCTCCATCCCTTTGTTTCCCAAGAGAACCCCGTAGGCCGAGGTAGTCATCCCTACGAGTTTGGCAAGGCTTTGGAATCCAGGCAGTTCTCAGGCTCCAGAGGCCAGATGCTGGGCAGAGAGAAAAGAAAGCAGTCCCTAGACACCTTCTCCCGATAAGGCAAGGCTCCTGGGGCAGGCTGGGCCTCTCCAACTCAGGAAATCCCTGGACTCTCAGCCAAAGACAGAACGTGAATTTCTGTGTCGATACCAGTGTGAAGGTCACGTTTTGCAACAACGACAGGACCAAGCATCTGGCTAAAATGACGGTGGGAGATGGAGTGAAAAAGCAGAAGATTCCTAGGGAGAGAGAGAGACAGAGAGGCCGACAGAGAGTCCAACAGAAATAAAGACATAAAAATGTGCACAGAACAGAGAGATTGAGAGAGAAATACAGAGGTATAGAGAGAGTCACAGAAACAGAGTCTCAGAGAGAACAAAGATGAGAGGTACAGAGATCAGTACAGACAAAGATGATTCTAGAGACAGGGAGAGATGTTCATGGATTGCATGAGCAGCTACAGGAGCAGGAAAAGGTGCCCAAGACCCAGAAAGCCAGGAAGACAAGCAGAGAGGCACGACCACATAACACCCATACTTCCTTACTGTTCTCTTGCCTAATTCAAAAAAAAAGAGAAAGAAAGAGATTTGATTTGAGGTCACTTGCAGTAAAGATCCATGTGCAATAAATGGTGACCATAGAAGTAAAAACTCAAAGGCAAACTATTATGGAAAAAAAGAAAAATAATTATACCAAAGACCTAGGTATAAAAACTGTTAGTTGAATGGTCTGTAGTGAACCACTCAGTTTAACGCCCTTGTGAACCTACCTCCTCTTGATTCTGGGTTGGCCCCATGACCTGTTTTTAACCAGTAGGATGTGGTGGATGTGCCAGTTTGGAACCTAGGCCTTAAGAAGTCCTGGCAGCTTCTGTTTTGGTGTGCTCTGGGGGAAGCCAGCCACTGAGTGAGAGGTCTGACTGCACTGAGGCCAGCTTGCTGCTGTGAGGATGCCCCAGCTGACCACGTGGAGAGGCTACGTGGAGAACAGAGGCACTCAGACCGGAGTGAGAACCAAGAATCAGGAGAAAATAATAAAACAGTTGTGTGTTAAGTCATTACGTTTTAGGATAGTTTATGATCCAGCAATAGATGAATACTGGGTTAATACAGTACCACTAAGTCAATCCAGTGGATTCCATCATTCTCTGACTGATGGATGACGCGGAGACTTAGAGTATCTCTTTCCTCTGAAGAATCACAAATGATACTCTCTGATGGTAAAATCAGCAAAGGTCCACCAACAACAAACTTGAAAGAATACTGTCACATGCACTCGCCTGCTGGAGGATGGCAATGACGAGTCTGCTGCTGAGCGCTGATTGGTTGATACAGACAATCAGAGCTGGTTTTTATTAGCATTTACCATATGCCAGTTTATCCCATTTTATAGATGAGAAGACTGAGGCTTAGGGATGTGAAATGACTGCCCGAGGTTTTACAGCCAGCACTCATCAGGGCCAAGATTTGAGCCCAGATGCCACATTGGGGCTGTTAGTGTCCAACTAAATCAAGCAGAATAAACTAATCCCCATCCAGGAGCTCTCAGTTCAGAGCTGCCTTCTGCTTTTCAGAGACTCAGAAACCTAAATGCTCACCAGACCCTCTTGTCCAGGGGAAGGGGGAGAGGATGGGCAGTCCTCTCACCCTCCCTTAGGGTGGGCTGACTCCTTGATGGGGTCCTTTATCCAGATCAGACCCCCGGTGGAATGAATCCAGGTGAGCCTCCACACCAGGACCTGCCTCAGCCTTGGCCCGGAGCATTTGTCAAGCGCACCAGCAGGTCCACGCCTACTGGCTCGCCTGCAAGTCCTGGAGGAATCTCTTGACTCTGAAACTGGTTCCAGGAATACTTTTGCTTCCATTATTCTACTGCCTTCCCTGACACCCCCTCCCCTCCCCCAGCACTTTTTTTTTTTTTTTTGCACTAAACTTTCTCTGAATTCACCTGATTTTTCCCATCTCCTTTACATTCTTTATGGCAATGGAGAAATAATCACCGCTTCTCTGGCAGGGTGATGGGAGTGTGCAGTATTAACTGTAAATCAGGCAGAAATTGGTGGACGGGGAAGGGTTTGATGAGGTGCAGAGACATTATATCATTTTAAAGCGCTTTTCTGGTCTCCAGTAATCCCCATGTAAATGAAAAGGAGATGACGTGCTCTCTCTCTGAGGCTGCCTTGAGGAACGCAGAGAAAATGCTCCTGGCAGGACACAGGGCAGACCAAGGCCGGCTGGGGCCTGACGGTGGTGAGGCAGACATGCCTGGGGCTGTGCCCCCAGCCCCTCCAAGCCAGGCTGGGCACACACCTCAGACCTGAATAATCCTGGCAGTGCTGTGACTTCTTGGAAGATGAGTACATGAGGCTACAGAGCAGGGAGGATGGAGCTGTGCCAACAGGCGGCAGGCCTGCATCAAACCCTCCACATCCTGTAGCCCAGTGGACTCAGCCAGGAGTGATACTGGCCCCAAGGGGCGTCTGGAGTGTATGGGGACTTTGGAGATTTTGTCTCTTGCCGTCATGACTGGAGATAGTAGAGAACTTGGTAGAAGCCAAAGATGCCAACATCCTGTAATGCACAGAACACTCTCACATAATGAAGAAAGACCCCTTCCAAAATGACACTTGCTCCCCCCAACCCATGCAGCCCTCATATAAAAAGCATGATTTTCCTTAAAAATGACTATCTATAAAGACCCATCACCGCAGAGGCCATCTCACCAGGTAAAGGTTCATGAACTCCTGGGTTCCTTTATTTATTTATTTATTTATTTATTATTATTATTATTTTTTTGCAGTACGCGGGCCTCTCACTGTTGTGGCCTCTCCCGTTGCGGAGCACAGGCTCCGGAGGCGCAGGCTCAGCGGCCATGGCTCACGGGCCCAGCCGCTCCGCAGCATGTGGGATCTTCCTGGACCGGGACACGAACCCGTGTCCGCTGCATCGGCAGGCGGACTGTCAACCACTGCGCCACCAGGGAAGCCCCCTGGGTTCCTTTAAATTTAAGTCAATTCGTCTAGGTTTACTGACTGCTGGCTTAACTGAATTCAACTACATTTATTTCATCCAATCTAAGATCTCACCGATCATAAAGGGAATCATTGTTTCATATATTCAAAAGAAAGGAAAAATGCTGTGACACAACGCTTTTCCATCACTTAGATGTTTACTTTCTACTGTTGAAAGTATTATTTAATACATCTTTAATTGTTAATATATATCAAGGAATATGATAAGTGCAAAGAATATTCTAAGTGCAATGAATTGTTCTGGTATTTCTAAACTTCCTGTTCAGGGTCCAACTCTCTGGATCATGTTTTCACTCAGAGTCATCAATGTCCATGTTTTCCCACCCAGTATTGCCCTCTGAGACATCAAGAATGTAGATGATGCTGGGTTTCTTCAAAGAGCACTCCACTAGAATCTCTGGATTTTCTTCTGAGCTGGATACCCATTTTGCATTTGTGATGCTGACTCTTTCTTGATCTTTCCAGAAGGTGTCAACAGACAGTTTTTAGACAATAAACTTATTTCCTTCCTCAAATGGTTGCAGAATATTTTGTTGACTGACCCACCGAGGGGCTGCTAGTGCCCAGCCGGGCTTCCCAGCATAACCACAAAGACTGCAGTTGCTGAGTGAGTGATGGCTACACCGCCACCCATGCCCAAAGATGCGTCCCGATTACAGAGATGCTAAAATGGGGAAAAGTAGGAATCTTAGATGCCATCTATGAAATGTATGATATTAGAAAATTAGTTGGCCTGTATGGATACATGCCCAGAGCTAGCATGCATAGACACACCCGGGGAAGCTGCCTCAGAGACCAGTGTCTGCAGACGTGCCTGGGATGCCTGTCCAGGGCAGCGTGTATAAGATGTGCCTGTGTCGTAGGGCTGGTAGATTCAGCAAATAAAAATACAGGACACCCAGTTAAATTTGGATTTCAGATCAAAACCAAATAATTTTTAGTATAAGTCCCAAATATTTCATGGTAACATTCTTATACTTAAAAAAAAGTGGGGAGGAGAGAAAGTATCTGAGATTTATCCTATATTTTATCTGGCAGACCTACTGTGGTGCCTAACACAAAGCTCATATGTGCAGGACTTGGGTTCCTGCAGGACTCTGGCTGTCCTGCTGGCTCTCCCCTTGAGCATATGAGCTCAGGGTGTGAGTTAAGGCAGGGATCAGGTGGTCTCACCTAAGCCCTCCTGGCACGTTTATAACAGCCTAGAATCAGCCTCAGTTTGATTCATTTATCGCTCGTACTGCACTTGGTCAATGATAAAGTTGGGATAACAGGGAGGAGATGGGCCAGGCCTGGGGACCTGGAGGTCACAGCCCAATGCAAAGACAGACCTTCACAACCCAGGATCAGGCTCCAACAGAGACGCCCAGCATGAAGCAGTGACTGCCCAAGGGGCCTGGGGAGGCTTCCCAGACCAGGATGTACTTTGGACGAGCAGCAAAGTGGAAAGAGGTTTCTAGACAAGGGAATGATTTGTGCAAAGCAGCATAAATTTGAAGGTGCCCGAGATCTCTAGGAAAAGAGGGAAGTTCAGTGTGCCTGGACTAGGAGGTACCTTGGGAGGAAGTGTAGAGGGAACCAGGTTGGCCTTCTGGCTTTGTAGCTTCATATCTGAGTGACTTGGACAGTTAGGTGCCACTCTGAGCCTCAGCTTTCCTAAACATCAAACAGACAAGTACTCAGCCTCAGAACTCCTAGGGCACCAAACAGTACATTTGAAAACCACTTCCGAGGGCAGGAGGATTCATGAGGGGTTTCAGACATGAGATACACATGATCAGATCTGTTTTTTTTTTTTTTTTTTTTTTTTTTTTTGCGGTATGCGGGCCTCTCACTGTTGTGGCCTCTCCCGTTGCGGAGCACAGGCTCCGGACGCGCAGGCCTGGCGGCCATGGCTCACGGGCTTAGTTGCTCCGCGGCATGTGGGATCTTCCCGGACCAGGGCACGAACCCGTGTCTCCTGCATCAGCAGGCGGATTCTCAACCACTGCGCCACCAGGGAAGCCCTAGATCTGTTTTAATAATCATAATAACAATAATAGTTCTACCTACTGATGGAATACTTACTATATGCTAAGCACTTTGCTATTATTAAAAGTAATGAAAGCAGAAGCTACCATATAGGTACCACATACCATAATATCATGGCATTTGGTGCCAGACATGGTGATAAGCATTTACTTGCATTCCACAACATCTCCTTCAAGCCTGGTTTTTATAATCCCCATGTCTCAGAAAATGAAACTGACACGCAACGCAATGACCAGTCTTGCCCAAAGTGGCACAGACATTGGTGGCAGAGCCAGGACCGAAACCAAGATTGCTGACATTTAGGCCCAGTTGCCATTTCTCCCCAAGTAATTGAAACTCCTGAAAAGCCAAGGTTCCCTTGTGTAGCATATTCTGCAGCCTTCCCTGGGAGAAGGCAGAAGCCTTGCCTCTCCAAGCACAAAGAGATGCTAGAATTAAAATCCCATGTGCATCCTAATTTCTGTGCATATTTTAAATGACAAATCGGGCTGTAATTAGAAAGCCCCTAACCCAAATTCAAGCCACATGCAGACAGGCTGTGATCAACATCCACACAGGGGTCGGCTCGGCTCAGGGAACCAAGTCGCTGAACTGGAGGTCCCCAGGGGATGCAGCCTAAGGGACTAGAAGCAGGCGCCCGATTTCTCTGCCAAGTGCCTGCAATGACAGCAATTCTCTCAGTGCCACAGACTCCCAGGAAAGAATCATCTGTTGTCCCATTAAACTGACTAGGAATCATTTTCCCTGTTTCAGCATCATTCCTGAATCTCATCAGTGAGTAAATTTGCTGGCCAGGCTTCCAAATCAACGCAGACCTTAACTCTTCCACGATCATCCCAGATACTCCTGGTAGTTCTGGGGGCTTTGTTTCTGCCCTCTTCCCCTCTGACCACATTTGTTCATAGCATATTACATGGATACAGTATGTCCACTACTTTCAGGCCTCACCTTAGGGATGTACTGAAAAAAACAGTTCAGGACATTTAGGGTCGTGGAGTCCCTCTGAAGTTTGGGTTGGTCTGGATGGTGGAAGAAGGCAGCTCCTGGGGTACCCATGATTGGCCTGCCATGAGACAGCGCATCCTGCTGCCCCTGGCCTTGATGGTGTGATGGGTTCTCTATCACACCCAGCCCCTGGACACCTTCGAGGTGCTCATCCTTGGCCCTTTCCTGGCGGTTTCTCACCTTCGTTGGTATATCAGTCGGTTCTTTGTCACAAGCAACCTCAAAATCACAGTGGTTTACCACACACACGTTTGTTTGCAAATTCATGGGTCTACAGGTCAACCCAGGTTTGGCTGATCTAGAGTGAGTTCACGTAGACCAGGCTGGACCCAGGCTCTGGGTTGGGTTCAAGTCTCCTTGGCATGTTGTATTCTGAGGCCCAGGCTGAAGGGGCAGCAGCTGCACAGAGCATGCATGCTCTTTCCATAGCAGATGACAGGGGCACAAGAAGGGCTGAGGAGAAACAGAGATGTGATCTAGGTCTCAGCTCCAAGATGGCTAATGATTACTGCTCTCCATATTCCAATGGCCAAAGCAAGTCAACTGACCCTTTTCATTGACCACCAATGGGGTAGAGAAATATACACTGCCCACTGTGGTTGCAGAAACAGCAAAGTCCCATGACAAAGGGCGGGGATGTGTCATTCTAACCTGGGGATGGACTAAGGAATTGGAGCAACAAAGACAGCATCATTCAAGTTCACGCCAGGACACCCCTTCCTACTTTGCAGCGGGACAGCCTGGAGCACCAGAGATGAGCAGTGAGCCCAACACCGAGGCTGTGACTCTGCACATCTGGAGCTGCCGTGGGAATGGGGGGTGGGGCTGCAGTTCCTTCCAGAGAGCACATGTGACCCCACTGTGACCCTGTGACCTCCCTGGAATCATTGAAACAATAGAACCACTTGAGCATCTGGATTTGCAGGCCCAGTATCTGTGCCCCAGGTATCCTGACTTGTCCTGGAGAACCCAGTCTTCAAGGGGGCAGGCTCAGGCCCTCTCCCTGCAGATCCAGAGCCTCACTGGGCTCCAAAAGGACTCAGATGTCTCAGCATCCCAAGTTGTTCACAGCCCACCTCACAGACGGGATCTGCCAGACACCCCAGAGTCCTGGTCCAGAGACTCCACACCAGGCTGGGAAGGGTGCCTACAGGGCCTCTCACTGGACCCCTTATGTGCAGATGGGGAAACTGAGGCCCAAGAAAGAAAAAGCACCACAGAGGGTCAGTGGCAGGGCTCCCGGCCTCCCACCTCAGTGCTTTCCTGACACCCCAGGGAACCCAATGGCCCCAAGACCATCCCTCTACTGACTTTGACTCTGTCCTGACTTGGACTTTTCAAGAGTCCTAGCAGAAGCTGCTGGGCCAGCTCGTCTGTTTCTATTGAGGGGAATGGCATTCTCCCAGAGAAGATGAGCTGGTGACGGAACCAGGGACGGGAGCTCAGCCAAGAAAGCCCAGGCCTGTACAAGGGCTGATAGAGAAGCGTCTGAGTCTCAGCATCCAATGAGCACCCTCTGTTCTCAGGGCTGCCGGCTGACATGGCTGCTAAGCAGCTGGAAGGGAGCAGGCTGGCCAGTCAGCTGCTGAATGAGCACCTATTGGGTGTCAAGCATGCCAGGGCCACCAGCTCCCCTCAGCTCCCCATCAAACTCTCAGAGACTACTGCAGAGAGCCGAGGGACAGAAGGCAGCTAACTGTCCCGGCCTGCCCGACGATCCCTTTCTGCACAGTCTGATGCCCTGTCAGTCAGCTGCCTTTGTCTTCCATTTCAAGGGCTTGGAGAAAATTGCCCACATCTGCTGAGAAGTTTCCCGTAAACCCTGGGGTGGGAGGGGAGCTTATTTTCAAAGAGGCTCTGAGCAGGGACACGTTGGTGTGTTTCCCACAAGTGGTCCCAGGTGTCCTGACTATGGAGAACCATGGGGACAGCCCTCCTACACACTCCTTCACACTCCTGCTTGTCCGTATTTTTAGACAAGAGTTTCCAAGTCACCCGAAAGCTAGTGAAATGTTTGTGTTGCCTTTTGCCTGGCAGCACCACTGTTCATTTAGGGCGGAAAGAAAAACTATTAATAATACTTCATTTTTTTCCACCCTTTAACCGGAAGAAACCAGACTTACGTTAGGGGAAGCGGGTGTGGATCTGAACAATGGTGTGGGCACACATGCACAGCTGTCCCGTGACCTTCGTTTCAAGTACATGTGACACACAAAATGTTGAACTTGGAGATGTGATGAAGGAAGGCTGGAATTTGTGTAACAGGTGTGGCTGAGATGATATTTTGAGATACGAATCTATCCAGTCTGTGGCTTTGATCCCCTGTATTTTCCCAGCTCCCTTCCACCCCCCAAGCAAATAGTCAGCACCGTGCCAGGCAAAAACAGATAACCTGCAAATGTCTCTGGCCTTTTTGTTTCAGAGGGGAAGAGGATTTCTCAGGGCTTGGACAAGCATCCTGGACAGGAGCAGGAGGAGAGCCGAGCTTTACTCTCCAGCCCATCCTCAGAGGACCAGATAGAAACCACCTTGCCCCCTTCTTCACCGCCAGGGAAGGAAAGAGAGACAGACAGAGTGAGAAGGAACACCTGTTCTCGTCAGCCCCTCCAGGAGGGTCGCCCAGGCAGATAGAACTGTGAACAGCCCATAAATCATTCCCCACCTCAAGTATGACGCGGAAACTGCAGAAAGCCACTGGACCATATAGGAAGCCATAGAAGCGTGTTGTAGGGACAAATGACCAGGAACAAGAGGCCTATTCCTTCACCCTCCACCCCAATGCTTAGGCTCTGCCTAAGAGCCCAGGCGACTCTCCCCTGGGAGAGGAAATCCCAAAGGAAGACTGAGGTTGATTTCTACCCCCTCAAGCTCTATGAAATAAGGGTTCGGAGGCAAAAATTTAGTTTAGGGACTTCCCTGGTGGTCCGGTGATTAAGACTCCGCACTTCCACCACAGAGGACACGGGTTTGATCCCTGGTTGGGGAACTAAGATACCACACAGCAGGGGCCCAAAAAATAAAATAATAGCTTATGGTAAAAAAAAAAAAATTCACGGGAACATAGGTATATGTATAACTGATTCACTTTGTTGTAAAGCAGAAACTAACACACCATTGTAAAACAGTTATACTCCAATAAAGATGTTAAAAAAATTCGATTTAGTAATAGAAAAAACAACTTTTAAGGAAATATGCCTTACACACGTGAATGGCTAGACATGCCATCTGTGACCTTAAGCTTTTTTATATCACCTTCTCAGTGGCCTTCCTTTGCCACCCTATCTAAAATAGCTCTCACCCCCTATTCAGCCTCTATCCTCTTAGCCTGCCCTTTCTCACCAGCATTCATCATTGTCTGACATCGCATTATATATCTAAGTGTTTAGTCATTGTCCTTATTCATGAGGGCAGGGATGTTGTCTGTATTGTTCACTATTGAACCTGTAATGCCTAGAAGGTACCTCATACACAGCAATCTCAATAAACATGTTGAATGAATGAGCACATTGTGTGCTCAATGGTGACACCTACTGGTAACTGGGATATTGCAGCCCAACTCTATTAAACCTTATCACTGCTTAAACAAAAGGAGGAGGTGCTTTTCCAGGTACTGTAAGCAATAGAACTGGGATTTTTTTTTTTTTTTTTTTTTTTTTTTTTGCTTAAAACAACACAAATTTATTCTCTCATAGTTGTGGAGGCCAGAAGCTTGAAATCAAGGCGTCAACAGGCCACACTCTGTGAAGGCTCTAGAGAAGAATCCTTCCTTGCCTCTTCCAGCTTCTGGTGGCTCCAGGCATTCCTTGGCTTGTGGCTGCATCACTCCAACCTCTGCTTCCGTCTTTGTCTGACCTTCCACTGTGTGTGCTCTCCAGTTCTGTCTATGTCTTCTCCTCTTCTTAAAAGAATACTTGTCATTGCATTTAAGGCTCACCTGGATAATCCAGGATGATCTCATCTTGAGAGCCTTAACTGAACTGCAGCTGTAAGACTCTTTATTCAAATAAGATCACATTCACAGGTTCTGGGTCACATATCTTTTGGGGGCCACCATTCAACCAACAACAGGTGGATAGGAGAAATTTTTCTGGACCTATGATATATACTTAAAAAGGAGCCTGGGTCTGGAGGTAGAAGAGAGGTGGTAGTGGAGCATGGGTCTAGTGAAGAAAAAGGGAACATGAGGTGGGACTTTTGACCCTCAGCCACCAAGCCTCACATTCTGCAGGACAGTCACCTGCCTTCAGTTTAATTCTCCTATTCTCCCTCTTTTATTTCAATTCCCTTCCCTCAATTTTTTATTGAATTTAAGCACCAGATGGGGAGAGAGAAAGTGAGGAGAGGGGACAGTTGCAAGAAAAGCATGAGGCCACCCCAGAGGAGCTTAAGACCAAGGTAAGGAGATGGAATGAGTTTGTCTTGACCTCCTCCAGCATCTGCTGAGGACTTTGAGGCTTGCAAAGCACTTTCCCAGTTATTTCTTTATTGGATCTCCCCATTATCTGTCCTGGCAGGCAGGACAGTCATTCACGAGCCCCATTTTATAGATGATGGAAGTTGAGCTCAGTGAAGGAAGTGGTTTGTCCAAAGCCCCTCCATCCCCCCAAGGACCAGGCCTCACACCCAGTCTTCTCTAATCTTAGACCTTCTGGTGTTTGAGTTTAGTGGTCTCCCATTGGAGAGATGAGACACGTAGCTACAAAACAAGCAATAGACCACATCAGAGCACCAGAATCTACAGGACTCTGGCACCCCAGGGGCATAAAGCTAACCCCACCCCCTATAAAAGTTTTCAATACAATTACATTCCCATAAATGATGTCACTTTATGGCTGGAAATTTGATAAATGGGAGCTTTGAGTTCCTCCAGCTGGTGTCAGAAAGCCAGGTCCTTCCCATCAGGGATTCCACACCCTGGTCCTTGTAAGAGGAAACCACTGACTGCACCCCTGGGAATGTTTGCCCCGATTCATTATCAAACCACATGCAATTATCAAACTGTGCTCCCTTGAGCTGACCTTTAGCTGGGGAACAGCTATATTTAGAGAAAACCAGCCCTTTGTAATT
This sequence comes from Kogia breviceps, assembly GCF_026419965.1. Lineage (NCBI taxonomy): Eukaryota > Metazoa > Chordata > Mammalia > Artiodactyla > Physeteridae > Kogia > Kogia breviceps. Next base: position 171,365,957 of record NC_081310.1, on the reverse strand, counting down.
ACCCCCACTCAGATTGCTTAAAGGTCGGTTGCAGATGTGACAGTTTGATGCGTGGAAAGGGCTGTTTCCAGGATCCCTGGATAATTATTCAAACCAGACAATTAGCAAATGTTTTCTGCATATGAATCCATCCCTGTTGTTCAGCCCCAGAAGTGAGCCCAGGAGGCTCACCAGGCCAAAGTTGGCCCCTATGGATGTAATAACAACAGTTCTCTCGTGCACATCCTTTACAGTTTACAGAGAATTCTTTTTTTTTTTTTTTTTTTTTTTACAGAGAACTTTCTATCTTACCTCATTTACTCCTTACATCAGCCTTATATGAAATACATATTCCTACTTTACAGATGAGGAAACTGAGGCTCAGAAGTTAAGTGGACCTGTCCAGAGTCTCACAGGTGATCCAAGACTTAAATACAGGTCTTCTGACTCTCTCTTTTCCCTAAGAAAATCTCTCATTCAGCAAATATTTATTGAGTGCTTACTTTGCACCTGACCTTGTAGCAGGCTGCAAAAAGGAAAGGAAGACCTTAGCTTTGTCCCTCATGTTTGAAACTCCAGATGCTGGAATGGGTGGGGGCGTATATGAACCATTGGAGCCCTAGAGGTAGCAGCATCTCTACTGAGTGTCCATAAATCTCCCTGCAGGAAGAACTTTGGACATCAGAAATTATAAATCAATCTCTATGAAGAGGTTAAGAGGGGGTTTGGGTGTAAATCAATGAAAGACAATGGATGAAGCCTCCAGATTGAGAGGGAGAAGAAGCATGAAAATGAAGGCAACCGATATGGTCAACCAGCACATTTAAAGGAATGAAGTAATGAAATGACACATGTTGCCTGATCACAGTGTGAAGAAGAATTCAGGATGTGAATGACATTACTTCAAGCATAATTTTCTTGGTTTTAAAGGATGCTCCCAGAGCCCAGGGCTTCCAAAAAACCCATGGAAGGACAGCTTGGGCAGGGAGGGTCTTTATACTGCACTTTCCCTTCACCCAGAGAACCTCCATTTATATCTGTTGTACATTTTGAGCTTCCATTAAATAAAGAAGTCCATGATTTTTGTTCTTTTTTTTTTTAAACAACTTTATTGGAGTATAATTGTTTCACAATGGTGTGTTAGTTTCTGCTTTATAACAAAGTGAATCAGCTATACATATACATATATTCCCATATTGGCTCCCTCTTGCATCTCCCTCCCCTCTCCCTATCACACCCCTCTAGGTGGTCACAAAACACCGAGCTAATCTTCCTGTGCTATGTGGCTGCTTCCCACTAGCTATCTATTTTACATTTGGTAGTATATATTGGTCCATACCACTCTCTCACTTCGTCCCAGCTTATGCTTTCCCCCACACAGTGTCCTCAAGTCCATTCTCTATATCTCCGTCTTTATTCCTGTCCTGTCCCTAGGTTCTTCATAACCATTTTTTTTTTAGATTCCATATATAAGTGTTAGCATACCACATTTGTTTTTCTCTTTCTGACTTAGTTCACTCTGTATGACAGACTCTAGGTCCATCCACCTCATTACAAATAACAATTTCATTTCTTTTCATGGCTGAGTAATATTCCACTGTATATATGTGCAACATCTTTTTTATCCATTCATCTGTCAATGGACACTTACATTGCTTCCATGTCCTGGCTATTGTAAATAGAGCTGTGATGAACACTGTGGTACATGACTCTTTGATTTATGGTTTTCTTGGGGTATATGCCCAGTAGTGGGATTGCTGGGTCGTAAGGTAGTTCTATTTTTAGTTTTTTAAGGAACCTCCATACTGTTCTCCATAGTGGCTGTATCAGTTTACATTCCCACCAACAGTGCAAGAGGGTTCCCTTTTCTCCACACCCTCTCAGGCATTTATTGTTTGTAGATTTTCTTGATGATGGCCATTCTGACTGGTGTGAGGTGATACCTCATTGTAGTTTTGATATGCATTTCTCTAATAATTAGTGATGTTGAGCATTCTTTCTTGTGTTTGTTGGCTATCTGTATATCTTCTCTGGAGAAATGTCTATTTAGGTCTTTGGCCCATTTTTGGATTGGGTTGTTTGTTTTTTTGATATTGAGCTACATGAGCTGCTTGTAAATTTTGGAGATTAATCCTTTGTCACTTGCTTCATTTGCAAATATTTTCTCCCATTCTGAGGGTTGTCTTTTGGTCTTGTTTATGGTTTCCTTTGCTGTGCAAAAACTTTTAAGTTTCATTAGGTCCCATTTGTTTATTTTTGTTTTTATTTCCATTTCTCTAGGAGGTGGGTCAAAAAGGATCTTGCTGTGATTTATGTCAGAGCGTGTTATGCCTATGTTTTCCTTTAAGAGTTTTATAGTGTCTGGCCTTACATTTAGGTCTTTAATCCATTTTGAGTTTATTGCTGTATATGGTGTTAGGGAGTGTTCTAATCTCATTCTTTTACATGTAGCTGTCCAGTTTTCCCAACACCACTTATTGAAGAGGCTGACTTTTCTCAATTGTATATTCTTGCCTCCTTTATCAAAAATAAGGTGACCATATGTGTGTGGGTTTATCTCTGGGCTTTCTATCCTGTTCCATTGAGCTATATTTCTGTTTTTGTGCCAGTACCATTCTGTCTTGATTACTGTAGCTTTGTAGTATAGACTGAAGTCTGGGAGCCTGATTCCTCCAGCTCTGTTTTTCTTTCTCAAGATTGCTTTGGCTATTTGGGGTCTTTTGTGTTCCCATACAAATTGTGAAATTTTTTGTTCTAGTTCTGTGGAAAATGCCATTCGTAGTTTGATAGGGATTGCATTGAATCTGTAGATTGCTTTGGGTATTATAGTCATTTTCACAATGTTGATTCTTCCAATCCAAGAACATGGTATATCTCTCCATCTGTTTGTACCATCTTTAATTTCTTTCATCAGTGTCTTATACTTTTCTGCATACAGGTCTTTTGTCTCCTTAGGTAGGTTTATTCCTAGGTATTTTATTCTTTTCATTGCAATAGTAAATGGGAGTGTTTCCTTAATTTCTCTTTCAGATTTTTCATCATTAATGTATAGGAATGGAAGAGATTTTTGTGCCTTAATTTTGTATCCTGCTACTTTACCAAATTCATTGATTAGCTCTAGTGGTTTCCTGGTAGCATCTTTAGGATTCTCTATGTATAGTATCATGCCATCTGCAAACAGTGACAGCTTTACTTCTTCGTTTCCAATTTGGATTCCTTTTATTTCTTTTTCTTCTCTGATTGCTGTGGCTAAAACTTCCAAAATTATGTTGAATAATAGTGATGAGAGTGGGCAGCCTTGTCTTTTTCCTGATCTTAGTGGAAATGGTTTCAGTTTTTCACCATTGAAATGATGTTGGCTGTGGGTTTGTCATATACAGTCTTTATTATGTTGAGGTAAGTTCCCCCATGCCTACTTTCTGGAGGGTTTTTATCATAAATGGGTGTTGAATTTTGTTGAAAGATTTTTCTACATCTGTTGAGATGATCATATGGTTTTTCTCCTTCAATTTGTTAATATGGTGTATCACACTGATTGATTTTCATATATTGAAGAATCCTTGCATTCCTGGGATAACCCCACTTGATCATGGTGTATTATCCTTTTAATGTGCTGTTGGATTCTGTTTGCTAGTATTTTGTTGAGGATTTTTACATCTATGTTCATCAGTGATATTGGCCTGTCATTTTCTTTCTTTGTGACATCTTTGTCTGGTTTTGGTATCAGGGTGATGGTGGTCTCATAGAAAGAGTTTGGGAGTGTTCCTCCCTCTGCTATCTTTTGGAAGAGTTTGAGAAGGATAGGTGTTAGCTCTTCTCTAAATGTTTGATAGAATTCACCTGTGGAACCATCTGGTCCTGGGCTTTTGTTCGTTGGGATATTTTTTTAATCACAGTCTCAATTTCAGTGCTTGTGACTGGTCTGTTTCTATTTTCTATTTCTTCCGGGTTCAGTCTCAGAAGGTTGTGCTTTTCTAAGAATTTGTCCATTTCTTCCAGTTTGTCCATTTTATTGGCATAGAGTTGCTTGTAGTAATCTCTCATGATCCTTTGTATTTCTGCAGTGTCAGTTGTTACTTCTCCTTTTTCATTTCTAATTCTATTGATTTGAGTTTTCTCCCTCTTTGTCTTTATGAGTCTGGCTAATGTTTTATCAATTTTGTTTATCTTCTCAAAGAACAAGCTTTTAGATTTATTGATCTTTGTTATCATTTCCTTCATTTCTTTCTGATTTATTTCTGATCTGATCTTTATGATTTCTTTCCTTCTGCTAACTTTGGAGGTTTTTTGTTCTTCTTTCTCTAATTGCTTTAGGTGTAAGGTTAGGTTGTTTATTTGAGACATTTCTTGTTTCTTGAGGTAGGATTGTATTGCTGTAAACTTTCCTCTTAGAACTGCTTTTGCTGCATCCCATAGGTTTTGAGGAGTCGTGTTTTCATTGTCATTTGTTTCTAGGTATTTTTTTATTTCCTCTTTGATTTCTTCAGTGATCTCTTGGTTATTTAGTAGTGTATTGTTTAGCCTCCATGTATTTGTATTTTTTACAGATATTTTCCTGTAATTGATATATCTAGTCTCATAGTGTTGTGGTTGGAAAAGATACTTGATACAGTTTCAATACCAAGGCTTGATTTGTGAAGCAAGATATGATCTATCCTGGAGAATGTTCCATGACCACTTGAGAAGAAAGTGTATTCTATTGTTTTTGGATGGAATGTCCTATAAATATCAATTAAGTTCATCTTGTTTAACATGTCATTTAAAGCTTGTGTTTCCTTTTTTATTTTCATTTTGGATGATCTGTCTACTGCTGAAAGTGGGGTGTTAAAGTCCCCTACTATAATTGTGTTACTGTCGATTTCTCCTTTTATGGCTGTTAGCATTTGTCTTATGTATTGAGGTGCTCTTATTTTGCGTGCATAAATATTTACAATTGTTATATCTTCTTCTTGGATTAATCCCTTGATCATTATGTAGTGTCCTTCTTTGTCTCTTGTAATAGTCTTTATTTTAAAGTCTATTTTGTCTGATATGAGAATTGTTATTCCAACTTTCTTTTGATTTCCATTTGCATGGAATATCTTTTTCCATCTCCACACTTTCAGTCTGTATGTGTCCCTAGGTCTGAAGTGGGTCTCTTGTAGACAGCATATATATGGGTCTTATTTTTGTATCCATTCAGCCAGTCTGTCTTTTGATTGGAGCATTTAATCCATTTACATTTAAGGTAATTATCGATATGTATGTTCCTATTACCATTTTCTTAATTGTTTTGGGTTGGTTATTGTAGGTCTTTTCCTTCCCTTGTGTTTCCTGCCTAGAGAAGTTCCTTTAGCATTTGTTGTAAACCTGGTTTGATGGTACTGAATTCATGATTTTTAAAAACATTAAAACTATTAGTTTATAGACTTAAGCATGGGTATGGTATATAGACATTCATAAAATGCCATAGGTATCAACTTCACAATTTTTTATTTAAAGAAAAGATAGTCATCAATAGTATCTTCAATTAAACAACTCATCTCAACTGACTGATCAATCATCATTCTAAAAAGATGAAATAATCACTTAAAATAACAATGCTAATATTGATTATTAACATCTGTTTAGCATTTACTGCATGTCTAAGTACTTCACAGGCATTTGCTCGTCTCCACAACCCTGTGAAGTGGGTCCTAATATCATCCCCATTTTACAGGTGAAGTCACTGAGGCACAGAGAGTTCACAGGAGGTGATTCGCCTGGGGTCATGCACTTACGTTGAGCAACACTAACTGCCTTAAGATTGGCTAGTGGTTCTGCTGAGGAACAGCAGCCAGTGTGAAAGAGGTGAAAGAGTTCTGCTAAACTTCCTGCTCCATCTCAGTCACCAGATCAATAGGAATGTGGACACCTCCCCTACCAACTGTGACCCACTGGTGAGATAAGCTTAGAAAGGTGGCTGCAAGGATTAGATGGAGTGGCTGCTGAGTCCCCTTCCAATTCAGAGAATCTGTCTTTTCCATGATGTGCATTTGGAGATGGAGGGTCTTTTGAACAACCCAGGCATTGAGATAGCAAGCTCACAAGGGCACACTAAGGTGGTGGGAGGGTAGTAACAGCAGCTTCGTTATATCACCAGTTAAACCTCCACTGGGGAGAAATTAACCCCTTGTGCAAGCATGAGTTTGAGATTTGCTTGTACTAGGCTAGAGGACGGCAGGGGTGGAGAGAAGACAAATTGGCAGTTTTCATAAATTTTAGGATAAACTCCATCATACATCTACTGTGTAATTCTCCAGGGAAGATATTTATCCAACCCTTCAGAAGCATTCATTTATTTACAAACAATATTTATTTTTCCATTTATTATATCCGGTTTCCATCATTCTATTCAGTAATGCAAATCCCTCAAGACCTGCTCTGGCTGAAGGCCCTTCTGTCAGCTGATGGTTGCTCAGCAGCTTCCCAGGGTCAGGCCCTAGGCTAGGCTCTGGGGATGCAGTGGGAAAAGAACTGTGTAGAACTCACAGTCTAGATCTGCACTGTCCAGTACCTGTGGCTATTTAAATGTAAAGTCAAATTAATGAAACGTAATTAAAATTAAAAATTCAGTTCTTCAGTCATAGCGGCCACATTTCAAGTGTTGAACATGTGGGCAGCATTGAGTCCTGCAAAACAAGGGCAGGCACAGGACATTTCCACCATCTCGGAAGGTTCTATGGGCAGCCCTGGGAGATGAAGCAATGCCCATATGGGGTGGGAGGTAAGCTTGCTTTCATTATTAGCTATTCTGTAGAGTAATGGTTGCCTATCTTTCTAAATATTCAATAATTCTGTGTTTTTAACCAATTCACTCTGGCTTAGCTCAGATTAGTCTGAATGAGTGAGGTAGAGTAGTTCTCAAATACATTTGGACACCAAAAGCTTAGCAGCAAGAGAATTTGGGGAGAGGACATAAAACATGGTCACAACCAGACAGCAGCATGCAGTGCACCTGCTCATCCGAGCACATGCGTTGTGTGTATATGTGGACACACACATGCGTGCGCACACACACACACACACACACACACACACACTCCTGCATATATCTACTCACTTAGAAATACACACATAGACAAACACACAAACACTGGCACGCACAATCATACACACACACACACTCAGACATGCACACTCTTACACACACACAATTTTACATGCAATCACATCCAACTCTGGCAGATGCACTCACATACACACACGCACACACACAGTGTTGTACACAAACGCATCCTGCATTACTGCTAGGTTGTCACACATGATTGAGTTGGCTACGGTTAAGTTCTGTGGCTTTTTGCTATCCTGATATAATGCAGAAACAGATGGGTCAATTTTTCTTGCATTTTCCAGATTCAAGATAAATGCTTGGGAGCTCCACAGTAGCCCTGTCCTTGGGCTCCATCCATTCATTCAGCATTCAACAAACATTGATTAAGGGCCTAGAAATCGACGGAATCACAGAGGATCGTTGGCAACTAAACCACAAAAATTCCACCGTGAGTATCAGACTCAGCCCGGCGAAGGAGAGGGTGTCATCTGATGGAATGCAGGGTCCCCAGTCGCTACCCTGACACCAAAAATGCAAGCGTTGATCCTATTACCTCCCCACATGTCCCTGCCAAGGATAATAGGCTGTTGTTGAATTGGGCATTAAATGTCTAGTTGGTGTGGATTCAAGAAATGCAAAGGTAGAGAAATCTGCCACCTTTGGTCAAACCTGCTCCTTTCTCTTGCCTGCACCTTCAAGCTCACCCTCACACCCAGCACTTGCCATCAGCCCACGTGTTCCCTTCTTAAAAAGACCTCACTTTATTCCACAGCCCCACTTCCCAACCGCCAGCTATTGTCTAAATTGTCTTGGTCACGGCGAAACTCCCCCAAAGAATTGTCCACCCTTATCTCCTTCTCTTCCTGGTGCAGACTGATTCTTGAACCCACAGCACCACGACTTCTGACTGCCTCCACGAAACTGCTCTCCCCAGATCGCCAGTGGCCACCACCCTGTTAAGTCTGATAGCCACCTTTTACTCCTTCTCGTGCCACTGTGCTGTACTTTATGTGGCTGGTCAATTTCTTGAGAGTTCCTTCCAGTTATCAAGTTCTGCCACGTGCAACATGGTGGACACGGGAAAAGCTTGAGTCTCAGGTCCCACTATCCAGGGACTCAGGGTTTAGTTTGCCTCTCTGGGGAGGCTCTGTTATGATGCTTTATGAGGCCATAAGCACCCGTGGTTTGTGAGGACATTAGGTCCTCCAGCAAGGAAGGGTCCAGCATGATGCCATTTACCCTATAGCTGAACCCCAAAGTGTAGCCTTACTTTCTTGGCAACTTGAACCAAGGGCAGTAGAGGAATTAACTGATGGATTTGGGGAAGGTACAAAGGAGCTAAGTTTTTTTTTTTTTTTTTTTTGCGTTATGCGGGCCTCTCACTGTTGTGGCCTCTCCCGCTGCGGAGCACAGGCTCCGGACGCACAGGCTCAGCGGCCATGGCTCACGGGCCCAGTCGCTCCACGGCATGTGGGATCTTCCCGGACCGGGGCACGAACCTGTGTCCCCTGCATCGGCAGGCGGACTCTCAACCACTGCGCCACCAGGGAAGCCCAGGAGCTAAGTTTTTATAAGCCCTTGTTCTGGTCTGAATTGTGTCCCCCAAAAGATATGTCAAAGTCCTAGAATACCAATACCTCAGAATGGGACCTTATTTGCAAATAAGGTGGTTGTAGATGTAATTATTAAGATGAGGTTGTATTGGAGGAGGGAAGGTCCTTAATCCGATATGACTGCTGTCCTTATAAGAAGATGGCCATGGGAAGACCAATACTGAGGCTACCGTATGACGGCAGAGGATTAAAGAGATGCATATAAGCCAAGGAACACCTGGGGCCACACGAAGCAGGAGAGGCGTGGAGCAGATTCTCCTTCAGAGCTTTCAGAAGGACCCAACCTTGCTGTCCACTGCTTTTGTACTTCTAGCTTCCAGAACTGTGAGACAATAAGTTTCTGTTGTTTTTAAGCCACTCAGTTTTTGTATATTGTTAGGGCAGCTCTAGGGAAAAAATACAGTCCTGCTCTTCAGTTTCTGAAATGGAGCAAATCACAGTGAGGCTCCACCAGGGGCAACTTTGCCTGAGGCCACCAGCTCCCTGCACCAATGAGACAGGCAGCAGAACACACAGAAATGAGTGAGCTTCGATATCTGCCAGACCCAAGTTCAAGTCTTGCATCCAGTGTGACCTAAGCACCTGAGCTGCTTCACCCTCGGGGACTCGGTCTTCTCATCCATAAAATGGGCTTCATGTGTGGGATCAATAGATCCCATATTTGGGATCTCACCAGCCTTTGACGAGAAAACAAGGTCACATTGACTTCTCATGACCAAACGATTGTGGCTCCAGGCCTTACCAGCTCGACAAATGGAAATGAGTCTCCCCAGAGTGTCCCCCCATTTTTTTCCTCGAAGTCGCCAAGGGAATCTCACACAGTCTCATAAAACCAGACAGCTGCCCTCACCATTTGGTATCAGCCCTGTGCCTCCTCTCCCACCTCAGTCCCACCATCCCCCCCTCCCCACCCCATCACCGTGAAGCTACCTGGGGAAGGCCAGCCACAAGGAGTGCGGTCAGCAGCTGCCTCAGCTCCTTCGGAGGCTGCCTCAGAAGCTTCACCTTTGTCACCCTTCCTGCGGCAGCCTGCGCCTGGTGACCAAGTGACGTGGGGGTGGGAGGGTGACCATTTCTACCAGATATGGACACTCAGCTGAAAAAACTCATCTCAAAGCCCCTCATCAGGGTGGCCAAGGCCTGGCTGGGCTTGCACCAGAGCTGAGCTTCTTCCCCACCCTATCCTGCTTGCACTCCCTCTCCTCCAGAGACGCCGAGCCCTCAAAACATCTCATTATCAGCATCTGCCTCTGGAGGCTTCGACCCTCAACGAGAGCCTCATCACCACACTGTCCATCATAAGGTGGCCATTGTCTGTGCCCACGGGGCTGCTTCTGGCTATTTCCAAAGCCATCAATCTTTGGGGTCCAGGCAGAGATGGGGAGAGGTTCACCCTCCAAAGCAGCTTTGCTTTGCCCAGAGCATAAGTCTCCCTGGATTTCTGTCCATTTCTGTCCAGTATCTCTGGCACAGAATCTTATCAGATATCTCATGAGAAAAGACTCTGTCTATCCCTGGCCTTCTCCTCCTGGTCAAAATGCTCAAGCCCAGACCACACAAGGGACCGGATGAGAAATAATGCATGTTATCTTCTCCCATCTGGTGCCCAGAACAGCCCTCCCCTGCTCTAAACAAAAGCTGCCCTGTAAATCAATGGTTATGTTCCAGACCTAGGGTGGGGGGAGGTGGCTGGAGAGAATGAGGGAGGAGCAGGAGTAGGTCCTATTCTGCATGAGAAACACCTAGCCCGGAGCCAGGTCCACAGCGAGTGTCCAATAAATGACAGCTATTATCATCATGATTATTATTATGAACCACGAAGCTATCACCAGTAGTCGGTCTGCTGGCAGCAGGAGGCCGTGCGGGCTGGGCTGCTCCCTGCTCCAGATCACTAACCCAGGCTAAGTGGTGGTAATTATGACTTTGAGGAATACTAGTAACAGCGCCAAGTTCCAGAAGAGCTACAGCATTGAGCGGAGAGGACTCTGCTTCAGCTCCGGGCTGCAAGGCTGAGCAACGATTTGCACAGTTGGCGACGTGGCATGATGGGTGCAGCATGGAGACACCATGGGAAGACTCTCCCCTCTGGCATCCAGGAGAGGAGAGGCCCCTGTCGACACACAGCGGAAAGGGGCCCAGCACCCTCATGCAGCAGGACCACAGTGTCCCAAGCCTGTTGCCACGACCCCTGTCCCAGGTACTTGGGCCCTGGGCTAGCCCTTCTGTGGCTCATTAAGGGTCTCTGCTTGGGCCTTGCTTCACAGGGAGACACAGATCTCCACGCAGCCTGCTCCAGCTCTGGCCTGCGCCCTGCTGCCAATTATTTTGCCATGAAGGCACCACTGCCAGATGAGGCCTCATGGGAATCACTCAGGCTGCCTGCACAGGGGCGCCAGAAGCCCCATTCATTACACAGGAAGCTCTGGCCCAAGGTGTCACTGCCTTCCTTTTTATTTTTTTATTTTTTATTTGTGTGTGTGTGTGTGTGTGTGTGCTAGGCGGGCCTCTCACTGTTGTGGCCTCTCCCGTTGTGGAGCACAGGCTCCGGACGAGCAGGCTCAGCAGCCATGGCTCACGGGCCCAGCCGCTCTGCGGCATGTGGGATCTTCCCGGACCGGGGCACGAACCTGCATCTCCTGCATCGGCAGGCGGATTCTCAACCACTGCGCCACCAGGGAAGCCCCTGCCTTCCTTTTTAGAACAGTGATTCCTTCCTCTCTCTCTCTCTCTCTCACTGAAAATTTGCCCCTCCCTTACCCTGAATAACCAATGGGCAAATAGGCCCAGAGAATCTCAGCTGCTGAGTGAGTAGCTAGAAGCTGTCTTTCCTGCAATTCCCCTTTTGCCTCCCTTCCTCCCCACAGCTGACAGACGGTCCGCTGAGACAGGTTGGGACCTGGGACCCTTTGTCACAATGCCTGCACCTGGACAAATCTCTCCTCAAGCAATAAAATACAAAGAAACTATAAGGGACTAAAGATAACTGCATGCATGTGCAGTTGGTGCAAGTTTTGGACAAAAGATACAAAAAGACCAAAAAAAGACCAATTGCCACTTCTGAAGAGCCAGGAGCAAAAGCAAGGTACTGCGCATCGCCCCAGCACTCAACACCGCCAGGGGCTGGGCAAAACACCTAAGCCATCCCTCCAGTCCGACCCCTGGACACACCCCTACCCTCACCCCATATAAGGAACCAGCTTGCACCCCTGTCGGGGAGTGAGCAAGCAAGGGAATCTGTTAATTGTTCTTGCTTCCCCCCTGCTGTAGCAGGGACCCCGATAAAGCCTTGCCTGGGTTTCTTGTCTGGTCCTTGATCAATTTCTATTGATTAAGGAGGCCAGGAACCCTGGTCGGTAACACCAGGACAGCAGGACAGGACAAGGCAGGGCAGGGCCCAACAGTGAACTTCGGGTAGCCCAGCACCCAGCCTCTGTCTCCTGTCTGTTCACAGTTCATCGGCTCCCTCCAGCTGGAAAGTGAAGGGAGGAGCCCTTCCCAAATTCCTTCTGGCCAGGGTCTTGAACTTGTGCAGACCGCTTTTGTTCAGAGTGTGGAATGTGTTTCCTCCTCCACGTGATAAAGCAGTGGAATCTTTATCGCCGGCATCCATTATCTGTTACTTCCCTCCAAGTCCACACTCCTTGAGATTCAGGCTCATTGGACCACCAGGCTCTTCCTGCCTCCAAGCTTCTGGAATATGCTGTTCCTTCTCCGGGGAGGCCCTTCTCCCTCATCCACCTGTGAACTCCCAGCCCTTGGTCAATGCCAATCTCAAGTGTCACTTCCTCATTGTAAGTCTCCCTGACCCCCCACTCCCACCCCACCCCTGATACCCACTGATAATGATCACTCCCTCCTCTGTGCTCTCACTGCACCTTAACTTTCCTCCTAACTTGGCAATGCACTTGTCTGTCTCCCCTCCAAGCTGCTCCACAGTGGGGGACACTGACCCTTCCGTCTCTGTTCCTCTAGCCTCTGGCAATTGGAAAGCATGCTTTTTATTCGTCGCAATGATATAAAATGAATACAGGTAGAAAGAAAGGACAGATCAATGGAAAGAGAAAAGAAGGGACTCAGAGAAAGTGGAAAAAAGACAGAGAAAGAGAAGGAAGGAGAGAAGGAAGAAAGAAGGAGGGAGAGAAAGAGAAGGAGAGCTAGAGAGAGGGAGAAATGGGGATAGAAGTGGTCACTCGTGGACCTGGCCCTTTACACCTTCTGTGGGAATTTCCTTGTGCCACGTGCTGCTCCTGAAGACCTGGGAACCCTGCCTTGGGGGACACCCAGGTGGCAGTAGGAAGCACAGGCTGGAGTTCCAGAAAGGATGTACCTGGAGAGGGTGCTGTTGGTGTCAAGCCAAGCCTGAAGTAAACTACATGCCAGATTCTAGCAAAATCCCTGGGTTGAGCACCACTTACCCTTCATGCTTTATTCTCTCTCCATCTTCCAGTCTGCCCACCTTTGGCCCTGACACTGACCCTTGACCAAGCCCTCCTCTGTCCTGCAAGAGGTATCCTGCCTTTCTTTCATCCTCTAGCATACATTAAAACTAAGAATATCCTCTTAGTGATGGCTCCCTCTCTTACTCCCCAGTCATGTCTGGCTTAAGATATTAAAATTGTAAACTTGGTGACAGTGTAAATGATTTCAAATGGATTCCTAATTAATTGTTCCCATGCACTAAAGTGAGACTCATACCTTGTTTGCAGTTAGCAGCACAGGAAAATGTGACCTGAGCCTGGATCCTCGTTGTCAAATGTGAACTAGATGGAAATCTTGAGTGATTTTTTACTTATTCATTAGTTTTTATGGCCACATTTCTCCAGTGAATTGCCTCTCTAGGATAGGACAGCAGGGCTAAAGTATTTATAACATGTGCTCAGACCGCGCCCCTCGGTTCACAGTTCTGGACCTCTAGCTGGATGCTGGGAGCAGTCCCCACTCTCACAGACTCCACGCACTTTGGAAATCTGCAGGCTTTTTCATAGTCAGTAACTTGAGTCTGAGTATATACCTGGCAGAACCTCCCAGAGATGGATCCTGTTTCCCTGTCCTGCACATAAGCCATCAGGGGCCTAGCAAATGCCTACGGAATGAACAAATGAATGAAACAAATAAATGGAGGATCGAATGAATGGATCAGTGAATGAAAGCATGAATGAATGCATAAGTGGATCAGGAAATGGGGAGACCCATTGAACCCTTGAGGATTCTCCAGACATGCAGGAGGCATGCCTGCAAGATCAGCCCCTGGGAAGTTGCATCACAATCTTTATAAACACTTCCTTTTTCATGACAAGCATGATCTGCCCTTTAGAAAGACATTTAAGCTTATAATGGTAGATAAGAGCATTGTTCCTTTCATTTTATTTATTTATTTATTTATTTATTTATTTTTTGTGGTATGCGGGCCTCACTGTTGTGGCCTCTCCCGTTGCGGAGCACAGGCTCCGGACGCGCAGGCTCAGCGGCCATGGCTCACGGGCCCAGCCGCTCCGCGGCGTGTGGGATCTTCCCAGACCGGGGCACGAACCCGTGTCCCCTGCATCGGCAGGCGGATTCTCAACCACTGTGCCACCAGGGAAGCCCTGTTCCTTTCATTTTAATGTAAACCAGCTAAGACTTCATGATCAATTTCTATCTCAGACCTTCAAAGACACCTCACATTTGAAGTTGGGACTGTTTGGGACCAAGGCGTCCAATGAAGACACCAGGTCCTGCAGCAGGAAGTGAACTCCCCTTTGATGGGGTTTATAAGCAAACACTAGATATGGTGAAGATGTTCTTCTCCTCTGATAGGCGTGGTCCCTTCCAAGTCTGAGTTTCTCTGTGCTCCATGCAGGTGGAAAATTGTCACCCAGGTCTTTCCCTTTAGCATTTCCCTTTGGGTGACACTCTGTACCTGGTAAAAAGAAAGCATTCAGTAAACAGTAACTATATGTCCTTCATCTGTGAAATGACAGACTGGATTCCGCAGCATAAAAATTCCATAGCACCCCTTAATGATACTTATCATAGTTGCACTTATCATGTATATATAGAAGTGTTTGATTAAAGCCTGGTTCCCCAACTAGGAGACTGATATTTCTCATCTTATTTTAGGAAGAAGTGTCGTGTGGTGGTTAAGTGCATGAGCCGAGTTCATAATCTGTCCCTTCTACCTATGCTGTGTGATCGTGGGCAAGTTACTTAACCTCTCTGTGCCTCAATTTCCTCATCTGTAAAAAGGATGATGGTACCTCCTTTATGGAATTGCTGAGAATGTTAAGTGAAATAATTCAACAAATGCACTTTGAACAGTGCCAGACACATAGTAAGTAACCAAACTGTTATTATTTTAATGGGAAAACTATAGGGTCACAATTATTTTTCCTCAGAATTTTATAAATATTTTCCATTATATTTGAGAATCATTTGAAGATAAATCAGACAACAATCTGATCCTCTTTTCTTGTTGCTTTTTCTGTCTGATACTTGTAGGATAAGCTCTTAAGTTTTGAATTTCCTTCAGTGTTTCTTCCCAACCCTTGGTGCATATTTTTATTTGAAGATGTGTTTATGCTTTTCAACTCAAAGACATTTTCTTCTAGTGTTTCTTCGATCATACTTTCATTTCTATAAAGCTCTCTGCTTCTGGGATTTCCTGTAACTAGATGGTGAATTTGCTGTATCTGGCTCTCTGTGCCTATTTTTGGTTAAATTTCCCCATTCTTTCTAAAGTTCTTTCCTCTTCCTTTAACATTTCTGTTCCTCCTCCTCATAATCTTCATTTGAGTTTTGGAAGAATTTCTCAAGCTGGTTTTCTAATTAATTCGGTTGGTTTCTGAAGTTTCCATTCAGCTATGCACAGCCTTGATGGGGCAGAAAGAAATGGAAATCATGCCTTTCCTTTTTAAGAACTCTTTATTATTTTCAGATTGATCTTTTTAAATCAACATAACAGCATCTCAGCTCTCACTGAAAATACAAGCATCAATAAAAGGTCTTTTTAAAGTTCTTCTCTTCTTCCTGAAAGTATTTCTTTTGCTGGGTGTTATTTGTGCTGAATGTTCAGCTTGGTCTCTCAGTCCCTCTCTTTGAATCACTAAGTCTTTACACAAAACCAACAGCTTTTCACCATTTACCCATACTTGTTGATGATGTTTATGGTTGGTTTGCTTTGGATAGTCCACTGGGTATCAGTAAGTCACTATACCTTCTTCTAAAAATGAATGAGCACAATCTGCACTAGAGTTTATAAATCAGAATGCACCTCAGGGTTTCCCTGGTAGCACAGTGGTTGAGAGTCCGCCTGCCGATGCAGGGGACACGGGTTCGTGCCCCGGTCCGGGAAGATCCCACGTGCCGCGGAGCAGCTGGGCCCGTGAACCATGGCCGCTGAGCCTGCGGGTCCAGAGCCTGTGCTCCACAGTGGGAGAGGCCACGGCAGTGAGAGGCCCACATACCGCAAAAAAAAAAAAAAAAAAAAAGAATGAGCTTTAGCTACAAGGGACAGAAAATTGAAAATAACAGTGGTTTAAATAAGATACAAGTTTATTTCTCTCTCAGGTGAGGGAAATCTAGAAGTTGTCAGTCTAGGTTTGCTATGGTGTTCTACAGTGTCAGGGGCTCTGGTTCATTCAACCTTGCTGACCCTCCTTTCTCAGCATTTGATCTCTATTACATAGTCCAAAATTGATGCTTTGGGACTTCCCTGGTGGTCCAGTGGTTAAGACTTCACATTCCAATGCAGGGGGTATGAGTTCAATCCCTGGTTGGGGAGCTAAGATCCCACATGCCTCGCGGCCAAAAAATCAAAACATAAAACAGAAGCAATATTGTAACAAATTCAATAAAGACTTTAAAAATGGGCACATCAAAATGGATGCTTCTCAGGGTATATGCCCAATAGTGGGATTGCTGGGTCATATGGTAGTTCTATTTTTAGTTTTTTAAGGAACATCTATACTGTTCTCCATAGTGGCTGTATCAATTTACATTCCCACCAACAGTACAAGAGGGTTCCCTTTTCTCCACACTCTCTCCAGCATTTATTGTTTGTGGATTTTTTGATGATGGCCATTCTGACCGGTGTGAGATGATACCTCATTGTAGTTTTGATTTGCATTTCTCTAATGATTAGTGATGTTGAGCATCATTCATGTGTTTGTTGGCAATCTGTATGTCTTCTTTGGAGAAATGTCTATTTAGGTGTTCTGCCCATTTTTGGATTGGGTTTTTTGTTTTTTTGATATTGAGCTGCATGAGCTGCTTGCATATTTTGGAGATTAATCCTTTGTCAGTTGCTTCATTTGCAAATATTTTCTTGCACTGTTGGTGGGAATGTAAATTGATACAGCCACTATGGAGAACAGTATGGAGGCTCCTTATAAAACTAAAAATAAAACTACCATATGACCCAGCAATCTCACTATTGGGCATATACCCTGAAAAAACCATAATTCAAAAAGAGTCATGTACCACAATGTTCACTGCAGCTCTATTCACAATAGCCAGGACATGGAAGCAACCTAAGTGTCCATAGACAGATGAATGGATAAAGAAGATGTGGCACATATATATAATGGAATATTACTCAGCCATAAAGAGAAACAAAATTGAGTTATTGTAGTGAGGTGGATGGACCTAGAGTCTGTCATACAGAGTGAAGTAGGTCAGAAAGAGGAAAACAAATACCATATGCTAACACATATATATGGAATCTAACAACAACAAAAAAGGTTCTGAAGAACGTAGGGGCAGGACAGGAATAAAGACTCAGTCGTAGAGGATGGACTTGAGGACATGGGGAGGGGGAAGGGTTAGCTGGGATGAAGTGAGAGAGTGGCATTGACATATATACACTACCAAATGTAATAGATAGCTAGTGGGAAGCAACCGCATAGCACAGGGAAACCAGCTCCGTGCTTTGTGACCACCTAGAGGGGTGGAATAGGGAGGGTGGGAGGGAGATGCAAGAGGGAGGGTATATGGGGATGTATGTATACAAATAGCTGATTCACTTTGTTATACAGCAGAAGCTAACACAACATTGTAAAGCAATTATACTCCAATAAAGATGTTAAAAAAAAAAAAAAAAAAGGATGCTTCAACTCCAGCCATCAAGTCCATAATCCAGCCAGCAGTAGGAAGGTGAGGAAAAATGAAGAACATTTCCTGAAAATGACCGTCACCACTTCTTCTCACATTCCAGTGGCTAGAACTCAATCATATGGCCATAGCTAGTTACAAGGGAGGATAGGAAATGTATTTTTATTCTAGGTGGCTACTTGACCAGCTAAAATCTCCATTGCTATAAAAGAAGGGGAGAATAGGTAATAGGGTACAAATGGAAGTTTCTTTCTTTCTTTATTATTCTTTTTTTTTCTTTTGCAATCGTGGGGTGGCTGCAGGAGGATTGAGCCCTGCTCTTTCTTCTCTTACCAAAAGATCCTGACATAGAATTGTTCCCTTCTTTAATTCCATCTGAACTAGGAAGGATCAAAGGGCTGAAGCAGAGTGGATTTGCTTCATTCACTCCACCAACCACTGAATAGCAGAGTGAGCTGTCAGCACCTGCCTCTCTTGGCACTCTCCTCCTCCATTCATATTTTTTCAAATTTTTTGCTAAAACTGTCGGATATTGCAGATAAGTGGCTAAGATCAATTTGTGGTTTTCAGAAATCCTGTAGAATGTCCCTGTTAACATTGGTTGCAGCACTTCAGCGGAATGATGAGAAAAAATACATCTGAGAACATGGCTGGCATCTTGGTTCACGAATTTGATCCTACGATTCCACTGCTTACAATCCTGCCCTCTATAAGCTCACAAAAGATGTCTATATCATTAGTCCTTAGGGAGACACAAATTAAAACACCATGAGATACCACTACAAACCTACCAGCATGGCTCAAATTTAAAATATGTAGAGCTCCTTGGTAGGAAAACAAAACGTTACTACTTTGGAAGACAGTTTGCTAGAAACTAAACATATGCTTATCATCTGACCCAACAGTTCTGCTTCTAGGTATATACCCAAGAGAAATGAAAACACGTGTCCACACAAAGATTCGCACGTGAATGTTCATAACAGCTTTGTTTGTAAAACTAGAAACTAGAACACAATCCAAATGTGCATCAACAGACAAATAGATAAAGAAATGGTGGGGCTTCCCTGGTGGCGTAGTGGTTGGGAGTCCGCCTGTCGATGCAGGGGACACGGGTTCGTGCCCCGGTCCGGGAGGATCCCACATGCCACAGAGCGGCTGGGCCCGTGAGCCATGGCCGCTGAGCCTGCGCGTCTGGAGCCTGTGCTCTGCAACGGGAGAGGCCACAACAGTGAGAGGCCCGCGTACCAAAAAAAAAAAAAAAGAAAAGATATAGTGGAAATTGATACACCGGACTACCTATCCAGCAATGAAAATGAGCTAAGTACTGATACGTACAACATGGATCAAAAACACAGGTCAAAATTCTAAAATAAGCTTAGCGAACCTACAAGGTGACAGAAATTAGATCAGTGGTTGCCTGAGCAGGGGTTGTGAGTGGGGATTCAGTGTAAAAGGCACACGGGAACTTTGGGGAGTGATGAAAACATCCTGTATCTTGATAATGGTGGTGGTGTTCTCTTGGGCGAATAAACTGTACACATACAATGGGTGCATGGGTACATTTTACTGTGTGTAACATAACTCAGTAAAGTTGATTTAAGCAGAAGAAAAACTTGCCCTGCTTCCCATGTCCTAAAAGATAAAGCTCAAACTTTCTTAAAAAACTCACAGTCTTTCATGATCTAGCCCCTGCCTCCTTCTCCAGGCTTCAGAGATCCATGGGATCACTGTGAGAAGCTACTGCGCAAAACTCTAACCAGCTGTGTCTTTGATGAAGAGAGTACCGTGGGAGGAGAAATCCATTATTGCTTAATAAATGTAGTATTCTTGGCAGACACTGTCTTTCAGGTCCTGGGATGTAGAAAAATAATAAAAGGAGACCTAACTGGCAAGGAGGCTGGGAAGTGCTGAAAGGATGCTCTCTAAGTGCTCCCAGGTTTAACACCTAGACATCAGCCCATAGCTGTCCAGTGGAGGTTACCCACTGCAGTAATACGCCCCTTTAAAAAGTATTTTTTGCCAGGACAGCCCTGTTCTTTTCCTTCTTGAGAACAAATTTTAAATTTAGAAGAGAAAAACTCCCTCAGATACTTTCAGTCACTCCTTCCACACTGCTCATAATTTGTCACCCTGTCTTGAAATCTTCCCTTGCATGGCTTGGCTTTAATGGGTTCAGCATTTAGTGAGCTAGGCAGTGGATTATGTGCGAAATGCGTTAACCTCTCACATGATTGTAAAAATTGCCTTAATAAAATAGAGCTAGGGCTTCCCTGGTGGCGCATTGGTTGAGAATCTGCCTGCCAATGCAGGGGACATTGGGTTCGAGCCCTGGTCTGGGAAGATCCCACATGCCGCGGAGCAACTGGGCCCGTGAGCCACAACTACTGAGCCTGCGCGTCCGTCTGGAGCCTGTGCTCCGCAACAAGAGAGGCCACGACAGTGAGAGGCCCGAGCACAGCGTTGAAGAGCGGCCCCCGCTCGCTGCAACTAGAGAAAGCCCTCACACAGAAACGAAGACCCGGGCTTCCCTGGTGGCGCAGTGGTTGAGAGTCCACCTGCCTATGCAGGGGACACGAGTTCGTGCCCTGGTCTGGGAGGATTCCACATGCCACAGAGCGGCTGGGCCCGTGAGCCATGGCTGCTGAGCCTGCGTGTCCGGAGCCTGCGCTCTGCAACGGGAGAGGCCACACAGTGAGAGGCCCGCGTACCGCAAAAAAAAAAAAAAAAAAAAAGAAACTTAGACCCAACACAGCCAAAAATAAATAAATAAATTTATTTATTTTTATTTTTTGCGGTACGCGGGCCTCTCACTGTTGCGGAGCACAGGCTCCGGACGCGCATGCTCAGCGGCCATGGCTCACGGGCCCAGCCGCTCCGCGGCACGTGGGATCTTCCCGGACCGGGGCACGAACCCGTGTCCCCTGCATCGGCAGGCGGACTCTCAACCACTGCGCCACCAGGGAAGCCCTCATATATATCTTTAACAATAGTCACCTCCTTCTGAAATAGAAGGCAAGGATGATGCTTGCTCAGTAATAGCTGAGTTTCATGGGTATTGAAAAATGGCAATGCTTTGGCCCCCACCTCTTTCCCAGCAAAGAGGTTTCCCATGCCAGCGTCTGTCATCTCTCATCAGGACCATGGTTTTCTGCCAGTCCTTTCCCTAGCTATAATAATAGGACCAATTATTATGTAATAAAAATAATAACAACAACAGTAATAATAGTAACTGCTGATCTTACTGAGCACTGAAACTGCTGTCTTTTTGGAGCACCCTGTCAGGCACTGCTCAGTGTTTTGCATGCCTTATCTCACTTAATTCTCACCACAATGTGGTATTATTACTACTCCCCATTTTCCAGATGAGGAAACTAGGGATCAGAGAAATTAAGAAAACTGACCAGTCATGAAGTCAAGCCATAGGGTAGATTACTTATACAATTGGCCTCAATTTTCCACCCCTCCCTGTAACAATGCGACTTTGTAGGTCCTCCCGTAAAGAAGTGGGGACATTTCTTAGATCCAGTCTCCAACCTGATTTGGTCAAGAGGATGCAGCAAAAGAGATGATGTGACAGTTCAAAGTTTGTGCACTTCTACTCTCGCTCAGAGCCCTGCCATCACCATGACGACAAGCCCAGGCTTACCCACTGGTGGATAAGAGTCTACATGGAGCCAAGCTGATTTGGCCCAGCTCAGGCCATTCTAAACCAGCCAGCCCCCAGCTGACCCACCGGCTGACCACAGACACATGAGCAAACACAGCCAAGATCAGCCAAGTGGGGCCTAGATCAACAGAACCCTCCACCAACCTACAGACTTATGAGAAATTATAAATTATGTTGTTTTACCCCACTAGATTATGGGGTGGTTCATTACACAGGAATAGCTAACTGATACAAAATGGAAGCAGGATTGAAACCTAGGTCTTAATACGTTCTGTAGCTTGGACTCCTTCTTGGATAAGTCATGTCTTTCTAAACAATCCCAGCCTGCAGCGTTGGGAGAAATGTCAGTGTCATCCCAGGGGAATAGGATAAAATATCTTGGGCACTGAGACTTTGGGCCATTGTCTATTTAGGCGGGAAAGTAGAAAGACTCAGATGACCTGAGTTCTGAATACAGCTCTGCCACTAGATCTGCATAACCTTGAACAGGCCACTCATCTCTCTAGGCTTCAGTGATCTTATCCATAAGGTGAAGAGGTCAGGATGTCTTGGCTCAAAAAACTACTGTTTGCCAGCAGCTGCCGTGTTAAGCAATGTGATACATGCCAAGGATACAAACTTAAAAATCCCATCCTCAAGAAGCTCACAGTCTAATGGAGACACAGACCTTGCAAACAAAAAATTGCAACGTGTAGGTATTGTGGAAGACAGAACAATGGTCCCACAAAGAGGTCCACGTCTTGGTCCGGTGTCTGGGAAGTTGTGAATATGTTACCTTATGTGGCAAAGAGAACTTTGCGGATATGATTTAGTTAACGATCTTGAGATGAGGAGATAATCCCAGAGTATCCAGGTTATTGTAATCACAATGTAATCATAAGTGTCCTTAGAAGAGGGAGGCAGGAAGGTCAAAGAGAAAGATTTGAAGATGCTACACTGCAGGCTTTGAAGATGGAGAAAGAGGCCATAAGCTGAGAAATACTGGCCACCCCTTAAAGCTGGAAAAGGCAAGGAAGTGGATTCTCCTGAAGAGCCTCCAGAGGAATGCAACCCTGCCAACACCTTGATTTTAGATAAATAAAACCCATTTTGGACTTTTGGCCTCCAGAATAGGAAGAGAATAAATTTTTATTAAGTCACTGAATTCGTGGTCATTCACTACAGCAGCAGTAGGAAACCAACATGGCGCCTGGCTGCGTATCTGGTCCCTATGACATCCCCTGGCATTAAGAGGTGCTTACAGGTGATTCTCTGGCAATGCTGCCTGTGTCAGGCTCTGGGGAGCATCTCAGGAAGGTCTCTTTGGGGTGCTAAGTCCCATGGCCTCTTGCAGGCAGACCTGGGGGTAGAATGTGATGAGACATCTCTGGCTGACCACAAACTCCACCTCCTCTTGGCTTCTGCTTGCTCCTGTCCAGCCACCTGGTTGTTCCAGGCTGAGGCTGAGGGCCAAAGAGAGGACCATGGCACGGTGTCTGCCCTTCAGAACGGGAGGCACCTGACAGCACGGAGTATCTGAGCATGTCCCGTAGACTGGGGCACTGGGTGGAAATGACTCCACCTTCTCTCCCTTTTAGGTTTTTGATGAAGATCCACCCAAATACATTTCATACCACCACCCAATTCACACAGTGTGTGTGTGTGTGTGTGTGTGTGTGTGTGTGTGTGTGTGTGTATGTGTGTAGAACTAAAGTCTTTGCAAGATAGCACTTAATACGTGTGATGCATTCTGATTATGTTTTACTTTACCATGTTTTGCTGTAAAAATGTTGATCCCAACTCATTAAAGTGATTTCTCAACCCACTGCTTTAAAAGCATTGCATCAGCACCCCCTTATTGGTCTCTCTGCCTCTAGACAGTGGTTCTCAAGTAGGTATTACAGTTGCCCAGGAACTTTTAAAAACATGCCAACATCCAGGTCCTTCTTCCAGAGATGCTGCTGTCAGTGGTCTGGGGAGGAGCCCAGGTACCAGTATTTCTGCAGAGCTTCTCAGGTGAGTCGCCCACACAAGCAGGACTGAGAACCGTAGCTCTAGAGCCACACCCACCATCGTTTGAACCTGCTGAAAACCGATTCGGGCCAGGACACATACCTGCTCAGAATATTTCATTGCAACACAGACACACACAGACACACACAGACACACACAGACACACACAGACACACACACACACACACTCTTTCGGATAGGATCGGTTCCAGACTCCTTGTCAGAGCCTCCAAGGCCTTTCATGAATGGACCCCATCAGACCTTTGCAGCCTTGTCCTCCTGACACCACACCCCACTTCCTCTTGCCCTAAAGCATTCTTTTTTTTTTTTTTTTTTTTTTTTTTTTTTTTTTGCGGAGCACAGGCTCCAGGCGCGCAGGCTCACGGGCCCAGCTGCTCCGCAGCATGTGGGATCTTCCCGGACCGGGGCACGAACCCGTGTCCCCTGCATCGGCAGGTGGACTCCCAACCACTGCGCCACCAGGGAAGCCCCCCTAAAGCATTCTGATGATTGTTTCTATCTGCTTCTCCCTGTGCCCTCCTTCAAGCCCCAGCTCAGGTCACAGCCTCCCCTCAGGAGCCTCCTCCCCCGTCCCCGCTGCCCTGAGTCCAGTACCAGGATACAGTGCTCACCACTGTGCTCGGGAGTCACCTGTTTACCTACGTGCCTTCTTCACTTGTGCAGTCGCTAGGCTTTCCTATTTTCTGTATTCTCGATGCTCTGGCATTTAGGGCCTCGCTTACCAGGGAGAAACTGCCTCTCCCAGGACTTGCTAATTCTTCCTAGAGACAGCAAACGACTCCCCTGCAAGTGAGCCTCTCAGGTGAAACCAACCAGTGCAAACTCACTCCCCAACCACCAGCTTTATCAGGCTCTCTTGGGGCTCTTACACTCGGGGCTAGAATCACCCCGGGGCCGGGCACCAGACAACTCAGGACAGCCCCTGCACTCCCGAGCCCACTGATATTATTGAAATCAGCCATTCTGAAGCCTGTTTACTCTGCCTTGCCCGCTCCTCCCCTTCTCCCCTCCAGCCTCCAGAGTGCCCCGTGCTTCCCCATTTGTCCCTGGGGACTGTGAGTAACACACTATCTTCTCATTGGCAATTGTGTGTTGATCTGTTGGCCTCACTATCCCTGAATAACAATAAAGTCTACGTTTTATAACAGCTCCTCTGTGAACTCCCCCAGCAGCATTCTGCTAACCTTACCTTTCAGTGAGCACTCCCTGGGTCACAGGTGCTGCACTTGGCCTTTTCCCTGCACTATCTCATTGACCCTCAGCAGCCCAATGAGGCAGGTACTGACCACTCCCAATTCACACAGGTGGGAGCAAAGGCAGCAAGTGACAGAGCCAGGATTCGAACACAGGTTTATCTGACTCCCAGGTCAGCTCCAGGTTACCCCCTGAAGGAGTGGTCGCGCACTCAAAGGCCCCAGCCTCAACCACAGGACCCTTGCGAACGGGGCTGCTAGGCATGGGCGTGCAGTTTTCACAAAGGCACCCTGCAGGGGGCAAAGGGGCAAGAGAAATCTGCCTCCCCCTGTTGTCACGCGGGGCACATTTGAGCTGCTTCCTTCCAGAAGGGGCTCCATTTTCTAGTTCCCCACCAAGGTGTCATTTAGACAAGACTTATCTAAGAACTGTAGTCCATTAATGCCCCCAATCATGCCTACTGATCTCATTTCTCTATTGCATTGTGCGGAGAAAACACAATGTAGAAGGGCATCCCAGCACAAACATCAGGCTGTCGCAGATGTGTCAAACCAAGGCTCAAGGCTTCAAGCACTGAGATCAATCCTGCCCCTTCCCTTTAATTAATTCTCTCATCCCCTTTGTGCTTAACATAGACTGAGCCTGTTTCTCAAATGAGTTCATTTGTTTCTCTGAGAGAGGATTCCCGGGAGATGCGTGTTTCTGAACAAGTCTTAACTTTTTTTGTCAATGTAATGTGTGTAATTATAGCTTTCCACTTGAGCTCTGTTATAATACCAAGTGGTCCTTGTCCCTTGAAACTGGCCTGAAGAATTACAAACGACCCCCCGGTGAGCACTTAAGGAGCAGCCTGACCCTACCTACTGTGAGACAAGCCAACCCCTCCTGCCTTATGAGCAGTTCACTTACTTATTGCGCTAACAGGGAGACGGGGTCCACCCAAAGCAAAGTTCAGAGCTCTTGCTTTTTTTTTTTTTTTAAAACATCTTTACTGGAGTATAAGAGCTCTTGCTTTTTAAAAGCCATCTCTTAGCTCTTCCACAAGGATGTCATTCTTACAAATGATATATGCATACAGTATCAGTACCACGGACAACCTCAGAGAGACTGTGGGCATTTAGTGGGGACCCAAAGATGGCACCAAAACAAGCATCCTTGTTGCTCCAAATCCTTGACCACGAGAACCCCTGAAGTCACCAAATGAGGGCCTCTGTGTCCTGGAACCACAGTGTAACACTTCCCCCAACAGAGTGAGAGAGCCGCGCAACCTGGCCTGGGAGCTCCAAGGCTGGTGGCCCCTGTGCAGAAGTTCTGCTGACCCTGCCACTGGACCAGAAGCCCAGCTGCCCTTCCTATATCCATCTGGCTTAAGAGAGGGCTGAGGAGCAGTGCACTGAAAGTCAGTCCAACCAGGAATTGTTGGGTACAAAGGAACGAAAATGTGTTTTAGCAATCGTGGTGCACCACATAAACGGTCAACGAACATGAGATTCCAGTGCGAGCGTAACCCTAGCCAGGCACCTCTCCACCCTGCTTCACAGCCGCCCCCATCCTGCTCTCATCCCTGTAACTAGCTCTTGCTCTGGGATTGGGTACAGTGTGTTTTTCATCTCAGCTCCTCCACTTACTGACTGTGTGAACTTAGTCACATTGTTCACCCTCCCTAGGCCTCAGTTTCCTCATTTGTAAACTGGAGGTAAAAGTAGTCCTTACCTTGTAAGATGATGAAGAGTTCATGAATGCAAAGTGCTGAACTCAGTGCCTGACACAGAGTGGTAAATGCACAACCCAGCTTCATACTTCCTGTCCTCCTTGTGTGCTGTTCTCTCTGTTCAAATTTCCCTTCCCTCTTCTTAGCCTAGAGAGTTCCTACTTACCTTTCAAGGTTCACCCCTGCTGCTACTTCTTTTAGCAAGTGTTCCCCATCCTCTCCAAGCTTCCTCCATGGCCTCCTCCATGCTCCCACACAATAGTGCTTCCTCACCTACTACTACAGCATTAACCACACTGGGGTACCATCGTCTTTTCACAGTTCTCACTGAACTGTGACATCCTGAGGGCAGGAATTTTGTCATCCATCTTTGGATCCCCAAATTATGGTTCCATGCCTCTTATAAAGCAGACACTCAGTAAAGATTGGCTGACTTAATTTAAGTAATGAATTAGTCATGCTCATTAATGAGGGAGAAGCAAGGAAAACACACAGAGGAGTCTGACAGCCACACAAGGCATAGTCGGATTAAGCATCCTTTTGAGCAGTGTAAGTAATAAACCCTACAGCTGTGATTCTCTACCTTCCTGATTTAATTCGTCTGCAGTAGGACCTGGGAATCCTATTGTTTTTAGTGTTTCACATGTGATTCTGCAGTGTAGTCAGATATGAGAACTACTACTCTCCCATCCTGTCCTAGGAGTTCAAAGGAGGGGCAATTCCTAGGGTTTCCCATATCCACAAAGCCCAGCCACATCCCCCGAGGAGTGGTGTCTACCCACAGGGGCTGGTCCTTCGGCTCTGATCTGGCAGCTGAGTATCATGTGAAGGGTAGAGCAGGTTAAGAAAAGGGGGGATAGACAGACAGATGGGGTGCAAAGGACAGGTGAGAGGGGTGTGAGCTGAGGAACAAGTCCCAAGTCAGGCCAAACTCATCATCTTTCAAGACCCAAGTCAACCCTCACTTTTCCTGAGACACCTTCTCTTGGGCACCTCCATGCCCTGAGGCTCACTGCGTTTCTCTCCAGCTCAGCACTCTCCTGTGTGCGTCATTCCTGAATCTTCGGGAGCCCCAAATGATGGGTGAATGTCAAGGTAAAGTGAAAAGAAATTACAGAGTATTTTAAAGTATTACAGAGTAATACTTTATATTATATATTATATATATTATATATAATATATTATATATATAATATATATTATATATATATATTATATATAATATATATTATATATATTATATATATAATATATTATATATAATATATATAATATATAATATATTATATATTATATATATTATTTATATTTATATTATATATTATACTTTATATATTACAGAGTATTTTAAAAGAAAAGCAGGTTAACTGCCTTCACATGTAAAAGGTTCTCCCACTGAAACCTAACAGAGTGGACCCAAAGCTGCACTGAGGGAAAGGGAAGTCATCTGCAATTAACACAGTGTTATATGTAAACAGCAGCCTCAGAGTAGTTGAAAATAGTTTGTTTGCTTGTGTGAATTAACATTCTCTTGCAATATTATGATAACAATGGCCTACCTTAGTTTCCCTGCACTCTCCACCTAATCTTGTTTACACTCTTATTAACAGTGAAAAGGAAGCCCGGTTTTTACTGGCTTCAAATCATCCTAGACTGCAAACTACTGAAGTCTGAATTAATGGGCTTGAACTGTATGCATTTGCATCCTGAAGTTGTCTCAGTTTCCCCTACACAGGCTTTCCTTCAAGGGCCATCTCTCAGATGACAGAGCCTCCTTCCTCTTGGCAAATTCTATTATGATCCTGTTTACAGATGGGAAGGTGGAGGCACAGAAAACTGATGCAAATTGTTTGAGTTGCACAGCATTCAAGCTCAGGGAATCTGCCCCGGCACCTGAGTTCTTAATCATGAAATTTCCGGTCCTGGAGAGAAGATTCAAATTCCAGCTCTGCCATCAGCTGTGTTCTCTTCCACAAGCCAGCATGCCTGACCAGCCCTGGTGCTTCCCCATGTGGCCCTGCATGGCATGGCGTGCCCCCGTCTCTTGGGAACTCTGAGTGACAAACTACCTTTTCCATGGCAATTATTCCCTGATCTGTTGTCTCGCCTTACCTGAACCTGGTTCCACATCTGTGAAATAGGGACAATATCACGGACCTCACAGGTTTGTTATAGAGGATGAAATGAGATGATGCTTACATGCACTTAACACAGCATCTGCTACACAGTAAAAACCTAAGGAAAGGCAATATTATCACTGGCCTTGTTCTCACCAGTTATACTCTTTGCTCCTAACTCCCACACTTCACAGGTAAGGAAACCAAGATTCAGAGACGTGTGACATAGGCATCCCACCCAGTGTCACACGGCAAGTGGATGATGGGGCAGCACTGGAACTTGCGTCTCCTCCTCCAATGGCCGCTTTCCAGCTGCCAAATTCTCATGCTGGGGTCCTGCCATCCCCTCTACAGATGCTGTGAATCATCAGGACCAGTCTTTACACACACACACACACACACACACACACACACACACACACACACAACTCTGTTTTCTCCCACTAAGGAGGTCTTGTTTTTGAGGCACACATGCAGATGAAACCATCAAGGTTTTCCTTTACCTTTGCTCTCCAGTTTACCTAACATGCTTTCCAACATGTGACACCCATAATAGCATATGGTGTGAGTACACATGGCTGCCCCTTTAAATCCTGTAATCAAAACCATTCAGGGGAGCAGAGTGGGCTCCATCCAGGTCCACTTTTCTTTAGCTCTCTAGTTCTTTTCTAATACTTCGAGGGTGGTGAGTAGGGGTAGAGGGTGCCTCCACTTCTCTCACTTCCCCCAAAAGTCATCAGCAGCAGCTGCCAGGGACCCTACTGCAGCTCAGAGCACAGATGGAGTGGAGGTCTCCCATCCCTCCTCCTACACCAAACTCCATCTCCGGGCTGTGATGCTCTTTCCTGGGGCAAGACCATCTGATATCCAAGTCTTTCTGAAATCAAAAGACCTTGGATACAATTTGAGCAACACAATAATTTAACTAGCATTGGATTATAACCCAAAGTATAAAACAAATATCGAGTCCATACAGAGATAAATAAAGGAGTGCATGAATAAATAAATGGGGAGAAGAGACCAGTCTCCCATGTAGAAGAATTCCAAATAATTTATGCAGGTGCTCTGCCCTCAGGGAGGTGAAGCATAACTCCCAACGCTTGCATGTGGGTTGTGCCTGGTGACGCCCTTCCAAAGAAGACAGTACAGAAAAGGGGAGTAAAGTGTAACTTTTCAGTAGAGAGACCTGACCAGCACAACTTCAGCCAGGTGATCAAGTTTCACATCAACGTGATAAGTCATGTGGATTGCATGTACCCTTGATATGATGGGATGAAAATGGCACCTCACCTCTGGGGTCTTCCTCCCCAGAACACAGAACCCCAGGCTACTCATGAGAAAGATATCAAACAAAGCCCAAATGAGGGACATTCTACAAAATACCTGACCAGTACTCCCCACAACTGTCAAGGTCGTCAAAAATAAGAAAATCTAAGAAACTATCACAGCCAAGAGGAGCCTAAGGAGACATGATGACTAAGTGTAATATGGGATCCCAGGTGGGGTCCAGGAACAGAAAAGGGCATTAGGGAAAAACTAAGGAAGTCTGAATGAAGTGTGGACTTCAGTTAATAAAAAGGTATCAATACTGGTTCGTTAATTATGATAAATATACCATACTAATGTAAGATGTTAATGATAGGGAAACTGGGTATGGGTTATATGGGAACTCTCTGTACTATCTTCAGACTTTTTCTCTAAATCTAAACTATTTTAAACAAAAATTTATTTTAAAAACAAAACCAAAAACAAGATAGCCTCCTTAGATAGTCCAGGACAGACCTGCTTCTGTTGCATGACCTCAGAATCATCAATAATGCTGGAGGGCCCTTTGTTCACCAGTCTCAGAATTCTTAAGGGGTAGGGGGAGTGGGGGAGGTCGGTCGGAGACTGAGTATGCAGGAAGAGCCTGCCTCCCTTCCCCACCGGCCTCCTTTTCATCTTCTTTATACCCTCACCTTCCACACAGTATTTTCCCTGAATCAAAGGATTCCTCTGCTCAGAAGAGTGAAAACTTCTGACCTAGTCCAGATCCATCATAAAAGGTCCAGAGAGAGGAAGGAGCATCTTCTGGCAATTCACCAAGGTGATGACAGAGCTGGAGCTGGAACCCCACATGGTGGGCACTTGAGACCATCCTTCAGGTGTTGCCCAGGCTCTCACCTGTGAGCCTGGAGATCCTTGAGGCAGGGAAGGGCCTGGTTCATCTGTGTCTCTGGAACCCAGAAGAGAACTTGGGACAGGGACCCAACAAGTCCTCTGGAATGAATGAATGACACTGTTCCCATCACATGATCATTCTAAAATGCCAGGGCCATGTATAACTGAATCACTTTGCTGGACACCTGAAACTAACACAACATTGTAAATTAACTACACTCCAATATAAAATGAAAATTTTTTTAAAAAAGAGGTAAACCCTCCAATAAAAACCCCCAAAAACAGAAAACGAAATGCCAGTGCCATTCAAACCTAGAAAATTCTGACATTTCAGATGACTACAAAGTAGAGGTCTCCCTGGTCCATGTCCATATATTTGCTTTTATTAAAACAGCCTCTTCTCTATCTTCCAGTGAGTCTGTGTACTGGAGACTGGCTCTAAACATTCATGCATCCAACCATTCACTCATTTTAAAAGCCTTATTGAGTATCTCCCACACATTATGAACAACAGCAACAATAATAACTCATACAATAACCATTCACTGAGCACCTGCTGTGTGTCAGGCTCAGTCCAGGCATGACAGATACAGCCCTGAACAAGAAAGACAACACATTCCTCCCCTAAGAGGGATTCCTAATTGTTATTCAGTGCTTCCTGAGTGCCAGGCATTTGTGCTCAGAATCTCTCTTTTAATCCTCACAACAGCCCTAAGAGATCAATACTATTGATGTTCCCATTTCCTTTCTTTTTCCTTAAAAGTTTTTCTTATTGTTTTTATACAATTTTTAAAGGTTAACATGCCACTTACAGTTATTACAAAATATTGGCTGTTTTCCCCATGTTGCATAATACATCCTTGTAGCCTATCTTACACCTGATAGTTTATACCTCCAAATCCCCCAACCCTAAATTGCCCCCACACACACTGGTAACCACTAGTTTGTTCTCTATATCTGCAAGTCCACTTCCTTTCTTTTGTTATATTCACTAGTTTGTTGTATTTTTTCGACGTATAAGTGATATCATACAGTATTTGTCTTTCTCTGTCTGACTTATTTCACTTAGCGTAATGCCCTCCAAGTCCATCCAAGTTGCTGCAAATGGCAAAATTTCATTCTTTCTTATAGCTGAGTAGTATGCCATTGTGTATATATACCACATCTTCTTTAACCATTCATCTGTTGATGCACACTTAGGTTGCTTCCATATGTTGTCAATTGTAAATAATGCTGCTATGAACTTTGGGGTGCATATATCTTTCCGAATTAGTGTCTCTGGTTTGTTTTGTTTTTTGATCTATACCCAGGAGTGGAATTGCTGGGTTATATGGTGGTTCTATTTTTAGTTTTTGGAGAAACTTCCATACTGTTTTCCACAGTGGCTGCTCCAATTTACATTCCCACCAACAGTGTACAGGGGTTCCCTTTTCTCCACATCCTTGCCAACATTTGTTATTTGTGTTCTTTTTGATGATAGCCATTCTGACAGGTGTGAGGTGATATCTCACTGTGATTTTGATTTGCATTTCCCTGATGATTAGTGATGGTGAGCATCTTTTCATGTGCCTGTTGGCCATCAGCATTTCCTCCTTGGAAAAATGTCTATTCAGTGCTTCTGCCCGTTTTTTAATAAGGTTGTTTGAGTTTTTGATGTTGAGTTGTATGAGCTGTTCATATACATTGGGTATTAATCCCTTATTGGTCATATCATTTGCAAACATTTTCTCCCATTCAGTAGGTCGTCTTTTCATTTTGTTGACGGTTTCCTTTGCTGCGCAAAAATTTTTAAGTTTAATTAGGTCCTATTTGTTGTCCCCGTTTTTTAGATGAGGAAGTAGAGGCCTAGTTACTTGTCCAAAGTCACTCAGTCAGTAAGTAGTCGAGCTGGGATTTGAACCTGGGCACTGCTTATCGAGAATGCTTGTTCTCATTGTCCACACAAGGGAGTCAGCATGGGCCTTGGTGGCCTGGCTGGTGCAGCACACACAGGGCACCACAGTCAAATGAAAAAGGAAGCAGCCCTTTATTTCCAGCAACTGGCCACGGGTCCAGCATTCCTTCCTCACCCCCTCACATGCAGGACTGTGTGGAGATGCTGAGACAGGGAGGAAAGCTCTGCCAGGGGGCCTAAGCAAGGCTTCCTTCCCCAGCACTCCTGAAGCTGAGCCGGGAGCCCCTCCGAGCCGCCCGCGTGACTTCCTCCTGGGCTCAGACACAGAAGCTGCAAAGAGAGTAGGGTAGCGGGGCGGGTGTCTAACAGGATTAACAGGCGGAGGAGGTGCAGAGACTCTGTTCCTGCCTCGAAGACACAGACACCCCACCCACTAGTACAATTTGTTCTAGAGGATGTCCTTACTCTGACCAGATTATCAACAGGGACAGGAGGTGTGCAGTTAGGAAGGGACTAGAGGGGGGCCCTTACCCAGGCGTGAAGGGAGAAGCACAGTGCTGTCTTATCTAGGAGCAGAGAGGAAATACAGGGAGAGGGAAAGAAATGTATCCTCATGGCACTGTGGACCAGACCTTGCAATGGGCACAGGTGACACGAGGAGAACAAGACGAGGTTCCTGCCCCACAGTGACTCACACGAGGGTGAAATTGACTAAAACTTTCACATGAATAACAAGCCAGCAGGGCTGGCCCAGCTGGTCAAGGGATGGGAGGGGCTTCCCGGAGGAGGGGGCAGGCCTTGCTTCCTCCATCCCAGCTGGGTTTTGAAGGGTGTATTGAAGTTCTCCGCCCAGAGAAGGGGAAAGAAGAATCTAGCAGTAAGGGCACAGAAGCACCAGTCAGGAATCTTTCAAGAGGCGGGTGTGCCTGGGATGCAGAGAGTCCAGCAGGAGCGTGAAGGAACGTGGCTGGGAAGATGGGCTGGAGCCAGACTGTATCAGGCCTCCTGCGTTGCTGGCGAGCTTGGCCTTTTTCTCCGTAAGCAGTGAGCCCAGGGATAAGTTTTGAGTTTCTTGGTTTTGTCAGGGGCGGGGAGCGTTGTGGGTTGGTGGCTTATGTGAGCTTATTTGTGATTCAGAAATTTATTCTGACAGTCGCTCTGAAGAATTCATTGTCATTCAAGTAATTATTTGGCACCTACCCTGTCCCTGACACTCTTCCAAGGGCTGGAGATAGAATGGTGAATGGAATAGATACGATCCTGGCCATCATGGAGCCTGTGGACTGGAAGAAGAGATAGACATTATACAATTTCATCCCAATCATGACAGACCAATAGAGGGAAAGCCCAGAGGGTGATGAGTACATATAGCTAGGAAATATATAATCTACTAGGGATATGAGAAGGCTGCCCTGAACTAGCAGCATTGAAGGTAAGACCTGAAAACTGAGAAGTATCTGCTCAGGAAGCAGGAGTAAACTGTTCCAAGTGAAGGAATAGCATGTGTAGAGGCCACGAGGCAGGAAGGAGGATGGCACAACAGAAAAACCACAGAAGTGGCCCGGTGCCTGGAATACAGCAAACACAGGAGAGGGTGGCTTGAGATGAGATTGAAAAGGGAGACAGGACAGGGCCTTGAAAGCCATGGTAAGGATTTGGGACTTTATCTCACGGTCAGGGTCAAACCCTTAAAGGGTTTTACGAAAAATGGTGACAAGATTCCATTCACATTTTGGAAAGACTTTTCTCCCTGTTACATAAAAAACATATTGGAAGGATGCTCAGTGAAAGCAGGGTGGCGGTGGGGGGTGGTCAAGAGGAGGTAGAATGAGGAGGATTTGATGATTGTCTCTTTTGAGGTGAAGAGGAAAAGGGAGGATGTGATTCTGAGGATCTGAGCTTGGAGGGAGGCACAGATGACAACTGAAGATCAAGAGGGAGCCCAGGGCTTCCCTGGTGGCTCAGTGGTTGAGAGTCCGCCTGCCGATGCAGGGGACACGGGTTCGTGCCCCGGTCCAGGAAGATCTCACATGCCGCGGAGGGGCTGGGCCCATGAGCCATGGCCGCTGAGCCTGCGCGTCCAGAGCCTGTGCTCCGCAACAGGAGAGGCCACAGCAGTGAGAGGCCCTCGTACCACGAAAAAAAAAAAAAAAAAGAGGGATCCCGTAGGAGAAAAAGCAGATGTCAACAGAGACCAGGAATGTCTACTCGAGAACTCCTACCACCCCCACTATTAAAGAGCAAGAAAGCAAAAGTGAAGCTTTCCAAGAGGAAGGAGGAACTGGGCTGGAAAAAAGACCCAGAGAGGCAGTAGGCACCCTGGCACCTCTAAAATCCACTCCAGGGGAGCTGGCAGGGAGGGATCCGGAGTCTTATGAGCCGCTGTCGTGACCCCAGAGGGACACAAATGTCCTCCCTTCTGGCTACATGGAAGCAGAATCAAAGGCACAAAAGTTCCCCACTGACTGACATTTTGGGGAGCTCACAGAATGGCGAGTTTCTCCTAACCAACTCCGGCACCAATGAGGAGCTGAAACATATTGTACCCATTAGAAAAGAAATGCAAATCCGAAAGTCAGGCATTTGTGTCCATGACAACAGGGGGAACGTATTTTGGCAAATCTGAGTTCATTTATATTCAAATAAATATTTCAGTCTATGACTCTGGCACTTTTTTGCATGAGATATTTCAGAACCATATTGAATGTTGCTCTCATGCTAAGAACTTGAGAATTAAAATGAGGGCCAATTTCAGAGTCTGTAAGAATCCAAGCTTTGGGGTGGGTTTTACCTCAAGGAATGAAAAGGAATGATAAACTGGGGGTGGGGGGTGTGATTCAGCACTTTTGTATATAAACTTTTTCAACTGGAAAGGCCAGTTCAGTCTTGTCCCACGCAGCCCCTTCTCTGTACAAATGGGAGAATAGACCCAAGAGCAAAACATTCTAGAACTCAGGACTCCTGATTCTTGGGCCAATGTTGTCTTCTGCCCACCCAAAGCAGTCGTTAGAATAAGAAGAGTAGCAAGGATAAGATTTCAGTACATCATCAATTGTTTCTCTTTCAAGGGATGTTGTTTTCCCCTAACTATAAAAGCAATATATGCCTTTTGTGGAAAATCTGTATATTACTAAAAACTCTAAGATATTATTTCTAGTAAATCCTATAATTCCCCGTAAAATCACCAGTAACATTTTGACATTCCCTTTCAGGCTTTTTTCTGTGTATACATCTTTTACATAGTTGAAGTGTTAGCATACATACAATTTTGCATCAGAAGCATTAATTACCCTGAGTCATTAAAAACTTTGCATATACAAAAAAACTTAACAGATGAAGAATATTCCACCCCATAAATATACGGTAAATTTACTAAATCATTTATTTAATTCACTGTTGGGCATTTGGGTAGTCTCCAATCTTTTTATCTTCTAAATAAGATTGCGTTGGATACCTTTGTGTTTAAATCTTTATTTACACATCAGATTATTTCCTTGGACTAGATTTCTAGACATAGAATTATGGATCTAAAGAGTATAAGCATTTTAAAGGCTCCTGGCATATGCTGTGTTCCAGAAAAGCCTGTATGGTTTGCTAGTGGAAGGGGAAACGCTAATCTCACCATAATCTCACCTGCAGGTTACACACCACTCCAGACATCAAGGAACACAGGACCCAGGGAGGGTGAGATGAGAGAGGCCCCAATAAATAATCTGCCACCACGATTCACAGGAGCAAGGAGAGGTGTGTCTGCCCTCACAGTGGGGAAATTTCCTTCATTAGATTCTGACTCTGCTTTCTGGGCGAATCTCCCACATTTGTTCCTTTTGGTGGCTCCTGACTCTGGGCTCTCAGAGATTCTTCCTCATCCATTATCTTCTGTGGCCCCATCTGAAGTGGGTGTTGAAGCCTATTCCCTCCTTTAAGCCCATGCAGCTTTTGCAGCTGCTTTCTTCCTGTGCAGGATCAGGGACTCAGGAGTTGATTTAAGGCTAATCAGCCAAATCTCTCTTGAGCTCATCTCTTTCTTGTAATACATTGACAAAAGTAGGGAGTAAATCCAGCAGACTGTCACTTTGGCTCTCTCCAACTGTGTCCCCTAGAGCAACAGGCTCAGTAGACACATGGTCTGCCTTCCAAGTTATCACAGGTGACAGTTTTACCGCAGGTTTTGCTCCTGTATACCATGGTCCGTATTTGCAGCCTCCAAGATCAGTTTCCTTGCTGCACGCCACCTGATTACCAAGGCAATGTCGCATATTTAAAATTTTTATAACAGCCGTATCCCACTTCCAGTACTAAATTCTGTATTAGTTAAGGTAATGCCAGCTGCTGGAGCATAAGACCCTCAAAAACCTTAGTGGGTCAACTGATATATTGAACCACATTAGTATTAGTATATAATACTAATATTTTTAAAAATTTCCTTGAAGTCCAAAAAAGGGGTCTTGATCTAACCTTCAGTGGGCTGCTCTCCTCCACTAATGACTCCATTTCCCAGATTCTTTTTATCTGATTGTTCTGTCATTTTCAATCCTTGCCTTCTGAGGTCACCTGCTCATTGGTATCAAGCCAGGAGAGGGAAAGAGCATGGAGAATTGAATCCTGGAGATTCTTATGGCCGGTCTGGAGTGGTTCACATCAATTCCACTGATGTTCCATTGGCTAGAACTTAGTCACAGGGCCACACTAAACTGAAAAAGAAAATGAGACAGCCATCTCTAAGCCAAGGAGGAAGGCAAATGGCTTTTGGTGAATTCATAGCAGTGTTTTCCATACATTTCAAGGTCTAACCCCACACCTGGACGGTTCATCTTGTTCACCTCTCCCTAATCCTGGCCCTGTCAACAGACCCCATCTTTAACTAACATGCTGATATTTTGTTCATCATAGAATTTTTAAATAAATTTTGACTTTTTAAAATATTATTTGTCTTGATGACTGAGTTTGGGGCATCCCTTAAATTTTGCATCAAGGTGAGTGTACACTCAGCTCACCTAGACCCCAAACCTGCTCATCTTGCAGAATCAGGAAGAGGAACCCTGGCTGGCACTAATTTTTCCCCAATTTGTGGGACTCATTTTCCACTTTCCTCTTTTTGAAAGAACAGCTCACCCATGAGGCTCCTCCATCATTTATTATCCCACATGTCATTGTGGAAATAGCATTAGATACGGAATCAAGTCCTAGCTCAGTCACTGACCAGCTAGCTGTGTGGCCTGGCACAAGCTGCTTAACCTCTCTGTGTCTGCTTGCTTATCTGGACAATGGGAATCACAAGTCCTGGATCATGGGGTTCCTGGGCTAAATGAGACAGCACATGAGAAAGACCTCAGGCCCAGGCTCATGGAGGCATGTAACAAATATAGGAGTCCAAAATGTTTACTGAAAAGCCCAGCCCAGGCTATGTTGTGTATGACACACAAAATCAAATGTCTGCCCTTGTGGATTTTACACCTTAATGGAATCATGTGTGCAAAGAACCTTGAGAAAGAATCAAACCCTCTGCACATCTACAACCACAGAGAAGCCACGTTGTGGTCTCACCGTCCTCAATATTTTCAATTTTAAATAGACAGCTTGGTGGAGTAGGAGAGGGAAGGGAGAGCGGGGGAGCCTGGGGTGCAGTGGCTGGTAACATGGCTTCATTTTAAGCACCGTGATCCACCTAGCAACACCCACCAGCCTGAAACTCCACCATGCCTCCTGCCAGGAGCTCTTTTCCAAAAGGTTCCACGGTTCTTGCCACAAAAAAATTTTAGCACATTTAAACCAGAATTTAGAGCATAGATTAAAGTGGTCCTGTGACATCATGTGTGGAATATATAGAAACCTTCCATGAGCAGAATATTTGATTTAGCCTCCTTGTCAACCACACATCTGTCTGGAGCAGCTGCAGGGGACAAGCACTATTCCGGGCACTGTGGGCAGGAGCTGGCGGGGAGGGGGGGGGGCATAGTCGCTGCTCCTGAGAGGCTCACAGTCAAGGTGTGAAGGCAGGATCAGCACGTGGAACAAAGACGCGCCGTTGGGCTTCCCTGGTGGCACAGTGGTTGAGAGTCCGCCTGACGATGCAGGGGCCACGGGTTCGTGCCCCGGGCCGGGAAGATCCCACGTGCCGCGGAGCGGCTGGGCCCGTGAACCACGGCCGCTGAGCCTGCGCGTCCGGAGCCTGTGCTCCTCAACGGGAGAGGCCTCAACAGTGAGAGGCCCGCGTACCGAAAAAAAAAAAGACACGCTGTTATTACTCAGAACTCTTTGGGCTGTAAGTGACAGATGCCCAATTCAAACTAGCTTAAGCAAGGAGGCCGTTGATTAGGAGAATGTTGGGATGTCCCAAAGAACCTGAGGAATAACAAGAACCCAGGACTTGAGTGCAGCTGCACCTCTCTTTGTCTCCCTTTCTTGCATGACAACATTTTTTATCTCCTTGTGGCTTGGCTTTCTCCCCTACACACACACACACACACACACACACACACACACACACACACACACACACACACACAATGGAACACATGTCTGGGCTGCCAATAGCTTCAGAGATTGAGATGTGATGACCTCAGTTGCCCCCAGAGAGATACAAATCTGACACCCCTGGTTCTGAATCCAAAATTCCTAGGGAAGGCATTGATGGCTTATTTGAGACAGGTGCAACCCCCAGAACAATCAACAATCAACAATAGAATTACAGCACACCATCATGGCTCCCATGATGGTCAAGTGGATGGAGGAGGAGCAGTTCCTGGAAAAGAGGAGCTGCAGAGGTCGCCTACAAACCGCTCAGGGTCCTGCACAATCAGAACCAAGAGAGGGACTCTAACGGGGTCAGAGAAAGGAGCAAAAGACCTCAACATCAGGACTGCTGTAGTCAGGGATGGCTTCCTGGAAAGGGAGGGCCTGCTGAAGCAGTATTACAAGGATAGTACCTCAAGGCACCTTATACAAAAGAAGACCAAATGCGCTTGAGTATCCTCCCTTCTCCTGCAGAGGGTGAGTGTGAAGGAGAAAGAGGATGAAGCCCTCAGAAGCCAGCCCCAATATTTTCCAGATACTGTGGTAAGCTTTTACCTGCATGATCTCAATTAATCCCCACAAAAAGCCTGTGAGGGAAAAATGAGTATCCCATTTTACAGATGAGGAAACTGAAGGTAGCAGAGAATAAGTAACTTGCCCCAGATCACACACCCTAAAGTGGAAGAGCCAAGTTTTGAGTCAAGTACGTGTGATGCCACCTGGCCTGGCTTGGTACCCATCCCCTGCTGCACCCACCCTAACAGCACTGGTTCCTGAATAAATTGGTGCCTCAAAAAAAAACACCTATTCATTTCCTCTGGAACACTCGTTCGAGAAGATGTGTTAGTCTGGGTCCTCTGAGATTAGATGTGCAAAAATTTGCTGGGGAAATAATCTGCAAAAGAAAGTGGGAAAGGTGCCAGGAGAGGCTGGGATGTAGGTCTCACCCTGATTAAAGGAGAGAAGGAAGGAAGTTTTGGAGAAAAACATCTGGGACTACAGTGAGATTTCAGGGAAAATGCAGCAGGATGTCAAGGAGTTCTCAAGCCAAAGTTAACCATCAGAAGGGCCCCATGTCTCCTAGGAACAAGCCTGCCTTGGTATCCCCGCCATGTTCAGTCTTTGGCTGGGGACAGCCTGTAGGAGGCATGGCCTCAGGCCAGTGTGCAAAGGATTTCAGAGCCCAGCAAAGGGGCTGCTGATCAGTTACATTCCCAGCCTCCAGAAACCTGAGAGGTGAACTCTCATAGCCGCCACAGAAAGGCTGCCTCAAACTAACATCCATTTTTAATCATTATCTGGAAGATATGAATATCTTATTCCCATTGTAGGTGGATCAATAAATGATTTAAAAAGCAAATGATGAACTCTTTGGTCCCTTTTTTTCTTCCATGATTGGTGAGTGTCACCCTGTTTTCCCATTTATCCTTGGACAGTTCAGCTCTTTTCTAGCCTTTGCCTTCCTCATTGTGTTACGACCCAATAATGCTATTTCTTTTTCTATTTTTCTTGGGGGCTGGGGCCCTCTGATATTTGTTTTCTTTCCAGGTGTATGTATGATTGTAGATTTGATCCTAGAATGATAGAAACCCCCAATTGTAAGACTTTAAACCTTACAATTTAGTCCTCACTGTGGGCGTCCAAAGCACCCACCTCTTCCTCCCCCATAACAAT
Source organism: Kogia breviceps (assembly GCF_026419965.1). Lineage (NCBI taxonomy): Eukaryota > Metazoa > Chordata > Mammalia > Artiodactyla > Physeteridae > Kogia > Kogia breviceps. The sequence goes on along the minus strand of NC_081310.1, from coordinate 171,325,260 downwards.
CCTCACTATAATTTCTTGCAAACATCTCACCTAATAAACTGAAAACTCCATCAGGGTAGGAGCTATGACTAACATACTGTATCTCCAGCTCTTTACTATGGTGCTTGGCTCAAGAAATAGTTCTTGAATTAACCAATCCCCCAATCTAGTCTAAACCCATTTGATGATTGATTAATTGGTTTATTTTTACTCAGTGACAATCTAATGATATTTCAACATTTCCAGATGATCAATTTCACTTAAGAATGTACTTGATTGCAATTGATCCCCACTGCAAGCAAGCTCAATTCTATCTGTACTTACTGGGCGAGGACTCCGGGAGTACCTGAGACAGTGTGATCTCTGCCATTCCTTATCCTACCACTGCCATCATCAACCCCCCCCCCCCCAAGACCACCGCAAGGTTGCCTTTGGACTTCTATGCCATGGAGGGCCTTTAGAGGTTTGCACATGGAAGGCTTCTGAGGAGTGTGGCATGATCAGAGTTGAGATTCAGTAGGCTACATCCAAAGTCAGAGAGCAGGATGGATCACAGAGGAAGCAAATGGAAATCTAGAAGCAAGACACCATGACATCAAACAGGTGAGAAGTACAGCGTCTTACATTCACCTAAGTCACAAAATAATTTAGATCAGTAATTTAAACGTCCTGTCCTATGTAATAATGAAGCCACTAAACCTGATTTAAAATGAAAGATTTTCCACTCTGCCCACTCCCGACTATCACAGGTAGGAAGCCTGCCATCCGAGCAGAGGACCGAGCAGAGACCTCTTCTTTTTCCTCAACTGTGCTTCTACTCCCTTCCCATTTGCTACCCACCCTTCTGATTCCTCCAGGGATGAAATGCAAATTGGGGTAAAAGGAGCCAGAAAGTTCTCTTTTGACTAGTACATGGAGATCTAGCATTGCTGTGCTCTGAACTTAGCAGATGTTTAAAGCTGACTTCTTTCCTTTTGCTTTTGGGTTCTCTGGGTCCCCCGTTCTCTCTCAGCTGCTGTCCTCTTGACAAGGGAAAACGTATCTCTGCTTAAGGCAGTCCGTCCCAAGGCATTGGGTGACACCTGTAGTTTCTCTCTGCTGAGGTCTGGTGCCCAGGTGACCCTCCTGGACAGGACCTCACACTGGCTTTCTCTCTTGCACATTCTCAGGAAACCCTCTTGGATTCTTTTTTCATTTCTTTTTCTTTTTTTTTTTTTTTTTGCGGTACGCGGGCCTCTCACTGTTGAGGCCTCTCCCGTTGCGGAGCACAGGCTCCGGACGCGCAGGCTCAGCGGCCATGGCTCATGGGCCCAGCCGCTCCGCGGCATGTGGGATCCTCCCGGACCGGGGCACGAACCCGTGTCCCCTGCATCGGCAGGCGGACTCTCAACCACTGCGCTACCAGGGGAGCCCCCCCCCCTTTTTTTTAACATCTTTATTGGAGTATAATTGCTTTATAATGGTGTATTAGTTTCTGCTTTATAACAAAGTGAATCAGTTATACATATACATATGTCTCCATATCTCTTCCCTCTTGCATCTCCCTCCCTCCTACCCTCCCCATCCCACCCCTCTAGGTGGTCAAAACCCACCGAGCTGATCTCCCTGTGCTATGCGGCTGCTTCCCACTAGCTATCTATTTTACGTTTGGTAGTGTATATATGTCCATGCCACTCTCTCACTTTGTCCGAGCACTTTGTCCCAGCTTACCTTTCCCCCTCCCTGTATCCTCAAGTCCATTCTCTAGTAGGTCTGCATCTTTATTCCCATCTTGCCCTTAGGTTCCTCATGACCAATTTTTTTTTTTTTTTTAGATTACATATATATGTGTTAGCATACGGTATTTGTTTTTCTCTTTCTGACTTACTTCACTCTGTATGACAGTCTCTAGGTCCATCCACCTCACTACAAATAACTCAGTTTCGTTCCTTTTTATGGCTGAGTAATATTCCATTGTATATATGTGCCACATTTCTTTATCCATTCATCTGTTGATGGACACTTAGGTTGCTTCCATGTCCTGGCTATTGTAAATTGAGCTGCAATGAACTTTTTGGTACATGACTCCTTTCCAATTATGGTTTTCTCAGGGTATATGCCCAGTAGTGGGATTGCTGGGTCATATGGTAGTTCTATTTTTAGTTTTTTAAGGAACCTCCATACTGTTCTCCATAGTGGCTGTATCAATTTACATTCCCACCAACAGTGCAAGAGGGTTCCCTTTTCTCCACACTCTCTCCAGCATTTATTGTTTGTGGATTTTTTGATGATGGCCATTCTGACAGGTGTAAGGTGATACCTCATTGTAGTTTTGATTTGCATTTCTCTAATGATTAGTGGCGTTGAGTATCCTTTCATGTGTTTGTTGGCAATCTGTATATCTTCTTTGGAGAAATGTTTATTTAGGTCTTCTGCCCATTTTGGGGGTTGCTTGTTTTTTTGATATTGAGCTGCATGAGCTGCTTGTAAATTTTGGAGATTAATCCTTTGTCACTTGCTTCATTTGCAAAATTTCCTCCCATTCTAAGGGTTGTCTTTTCGTCTTCTTTATAGTTTCCTTTGTTGTGCCAAAGCTTTTAAGTTTCATTAGGTTCCATTTGTTTAGTTTTGTTTTTATTTCCATTTCTCTAGGAGGTGGGTCAATAAGGATCTTGCTGTGATTTATGTCAGAGAGTGTTATTCCTATGTTTTCCTCTAAAACTTTGATGGTGTCTGGCCTTACATTTAGATCTTCAATCCATTTTGAGTTTTTTTTGTGTGTATGGTGTTAGGGAGTGTTCTAACTTCATTCTTTTACATGTAGCTGTCCAGTTTTCCCAGCACCACTTATTGAAGAGGCTGTCTTTTCTCCACTGTATATTCTTGCCTCCTTTATCAAAGATAAGGTGACCATATGTGCATGGGTTTATCTCTGGGCTTTCTTTCCTGTTCCAGTGATCTATATTTTGTGCCAGTACCATACTGTCTTGATTACTGTAGCCTTGTAGCATAGTCTAAGTTAGGGAGCCTGATTCCTCCAGCTCCATTTTTCTTTCTCAAGATTACTTTTGCTATTCGGGGTCTTTTGTGTTTCCATACAAATTGTGAAATATTTTGTTCTAGTTCTGTGAAAAATGCCATTGGTAGTTTGACAGGGATTGCATTGAATCTGTAGATTGCTTTGGGTAGTAGAGTCATTTTCACAATATTGATTCTTCCAATCCAAGAACATGGTATGTCTCTCCATCTGTTTGTATCATCTTTAATTTCTTTCATCAGTGTCTTATAGTTTTCTGCATATAGGTCTTTTGTCTCCTTAGGTAGGTTTATTCCTAGGTATTTTATTCTTTTTGTTGCAATGGTAAATGGGAATGTTTCCTTAATTTCTCTTTCAGATTTTTCATCATTAGTGTATTGGAATGCAAGAGATCTGTGTGCATTAATTTTGTATCCTGCTACTTTACCAAATTCATTGATTAGCTCTAGTAGTTTTCTGGTAGCATCTTTAGGATTCTCTGTGTATAGTATCATGTCATCTGCAAACAGTGACAGCTTTATCTCTTCTTCTCCGATTTGGATTCCTTTTATTTCCTTTTCTGCTCTGATTGCTGTGGCTAAAACTTCCAAAACTATGTTGAATAGGAGTGGTGAGAGTGGGCAACCTTGTCTTATTCCTGATCTTAGTGGAAATGGTTTCAGTTTTTCACCATTGAGGGCGATGCTGGTTGTGGGTTTGTCATACATGGCCTTTATTATGTTGAGGAAAGTTCCCTCTATGCCTACTTTCTGGAGGGTTTTTATCATAAATGGGTGTTGAATTTTGTCGAAAGCTTTCTCTGCATCTGTTGAGATGATCATATGGTTTTTCTCCTTCAGTTTGTTAATATGGTGTATCACATTGATTGATTTGCGTATATTGAAGAATCCTTGCATTCTTGGGATAAACCCCACTTGATCATAGTGTATGATCCTTTTAATGTGCTGTTGGATTCTGTTTGCTAGTATTTTGTTGAGGATTTTTGCATCTATATTCATCAGTGATATTGGCCTGTCGTTTTCTTTCTTTGTGACATCTTTGTCTGGTTTTGGTATCAGGGTGATGGTGGCCTCATAGAATGAGTTTGGGAGTGTTCCTCCCTCTGCTATCTTTTGGAAGAGTTTGAGAAGGATAGGTGTTAGCTCTTCTGTAAATGTTTGATAGAATTCGCCTGTGAAGCCATCTGGTCCTGGGCTTTTGTTTGTCGAAAGATTTTTAATCACAGTTTCAATTTTAGTGCTTGTGATTGGTCTGTTCATATTTTCTATTTCTTCCTGGTTCAGTCTCGGAAGGTTGTGCATTTCTAATAATTTGTCCATTTCTTCCAGATTGTCCATTTTATTGGCATATAGTTGCCTGTAGTAATCTCTCATGATCCTTTCTCTTGGATTCTTTATCCCAGTAGAAGGGAGCACAGAGCTTCCAAATGCAGCCACTTCTACTAGGCTGCCACATGCTGCCTTAGTCAGTCTCTCGACCTTTAGGTCTCTTAGATGTAAGTCAAACACCAGTTAACTGTATCTCTCAAACGAGAGGGGATGAGTCTCCAAGTGACCCAATAAGCTCTTTTTCAAGACTCGTGGTAAGAGGCACGTATCCCATAATCCTCCCTTTCCCTGGGGGCTCACAGCACAGTCCCATCCCTTCCCAAAGCTCCTTTCACTAAAATCTTCCTCTCCCTGTGGTCCTTCTCATCTGGTTTACGGTTAACAGTCAGATTCCCCCTTCTCAGGGGAAGGAAGGTAGAACTCGCAGCGTGGCTTCCTCTGAAGAAATTCTTCCCACAAACCCTCTCCAAACCTATGATTCCTTTCCATTTTATACCCTCAGTGTAGGTGAGGAATTCAAGAATTATCAGCCATCACCCTTGAAAACTTTTCACATGGTTCAGCTCTGAGTTTCCCAATACAGTAGCCACTGGCCACAGGTGGCTACTGAGCACTTGAAATGTGCCCTGTTGGAATTGAGATGGTTTGTAAGAATAAACTATACAATGGATTTTGAAGACTAAGTACAAAAAAAGAAGGTAAAATATCTCCTTAATGATTTTTTAAATGATTAAGTGTTGAAATTACAGTATTTTGGAAATAGTGGGTTAATGGAAATAAATTATTAGAATTAATTTTGCCTGTTTCCTTTTACTTTTTTCAAATAGCTACTAGAAGATTTTAAATACATGGTGCTCTTAAGAAATGACACCAAAAACATGATCCATACAGAAAAAACGGATAAATTGGACTTCAAAAAATTTAAAATTGTGCTCTGCCAAAAACACTCACAAGAGAATTAACAGTCAAGCTACAGAGTGGTAAGAAATATTTTCAAACCACGTATCTGACATAGGATTTGTACTCCAGAATATACAAAGAATTCTCAAAATGTAAGAAACTGGTGAAGGAACTTGAATAGACACTTCACCAAAAAGGATATAACAGGGTCAAATAAGCACATGAGAAGATGTTCAACATCACTAGTTATTAGGGAAATGCAAGTTAAAGCCACAATAGATACCACTTCACACCAAGCAGAAGGGCTAAAATAAAAAAATATTGACAATACCAAGTGCTGGTGAGGATGAGAAGCAACTGGAACTCTCATAAGTTGTTGCTGGAAATACAAAATGGTACAGCCACTCTGGAAAAATTTTGGCAGTTTCTTATAAAAGGACACGTACACTTGCCATATATACCCCAGCAATCCTACCCCTAGGTTTGGATGTTTATCCTAGAGAAATAAAAATTTGTGTTTACACAAAAACTTGTATGCAAATGTTTATAGCAGCTGTTACAGACTGAACGTTTGTGCCCCCTGCCCCAAATATTTTGTGTTGAAATCTAACCCCCAATGTGATGGTATTTGGAGGTCGGGCAGTTCCACCCGTAAGGGTGGAACCCTGATGAATGGGATTAGTGCCCTTATAGAAGGAACCCCAGAAAGCTCTCTTGCCTTCTTTTCTGCCACATGAGGATACAATGAGATGTTGTTAGTCTGCAGCTTGGAAGAGGGCTCTCATTGGAACCCAACCGTGCTGGCACCCCAATCTTGGACTTCCAGCCTCCTGAACTGTGAGAAATAAATTTCTGTTGTTTATGAATCACCCAGTCTATGACATTTTAGACAGCAGCTTCATCTATGATAGCCAAAATCTGGAAATGACTCAAATCCCCTCCAGTGGTTGAATGGATAACCAAACTGTGGTACATCCTTACATAGAAAACTACTCACAGTAAAAAGGAACAAACTATTGATAAACACAACGTAGATGAATCTTATAGACGTTATGCTGAGTGTAAGAAGCCAATCACAAAAGCTTAGATACTGTATGATTCCATTTATTTGATGTGCTTAAAAAGACCAACTGTAGGGATGGAAAACAGATGAGTGCTGCCAGAGATTATGGGTGAGGGAGGGTGTGATGACAAAGGGATAGTCCAGGAAAATATTTGGGGGTGACAGAACTGTTCTTTAATCTGTAATGGTGGGTATATAATATTCCATGTGTTAAAATCCTTGGAACTGAACACTATAAGAAAAGGAAACTTAATTTTACATTTTAAATTTTCAAAAATTACATTGGTGGCTTATATTCCTATTGGACAGTGCTAGTCTAACCCCTCATTTAGAATGTTGTATCTGTTTGCCTTGAGCCACAGCGGAAACTTTCATCCTGACACCCTGCTCACCTGATGTCTCTGTACTTCCCGCAGTGGCAATATAATTTCTCGTATAGCTGTCTATCTCCACCCCTGGACCATAAGCACCGTGTGGGCAAGGATGTGATCTTTGTGCCCCATTCCTGCAATAGAGTAGATGCCCAGTAACATTTGTTGAATCAATCAATCAATATCAATCAATCAGCAGACTACATGCTTGAGCTTTTGGAGAATTAAGATAAAATATTAAATGTGGTGCTTTTTTAACTCCTCTCCCATCCTCTGACTATCACAGGGTCCCTGGGCTTGGCCCATGATATGTGAGAGCTGAGACTGAAGGTGAGAGTAGGCCTGATCAGCCTTTAGTCAAGAGCCAAGGCTCTTTAGCCAAGAGCCAAGGAATGGGGAATTGATGCCCAAGTCCTAGGCAAGGGCAGCCGGAAACCTCACCAAGGAGGTGGGAGGGAGATAATGGTGTGTGATCTAGATTCACAGCTGAGCCTCAGAGAGGAGACAAGACAGTTCTGTAGATCTGGAAGGCAGGGTCTGGAAGCAAAAGCCTCAGGCTGGGAAGGAGCCTTGTCAGTCCACAGTATCAGCTCACATTCCTAACACCATGGCTTATTATTCTTTGGAAGGTTGATATTCTCAAAGTAAGTGGGGGAAATATGATGCGTGCTGTCATAGATACAAAGTGGCCATGTTTTCAGCCTGGCGCATTTTCCAAGGCAAATGAAAATTGTTATGAAAACAATTTATACCCAGCAGACATGGATGATTGCCCGTGATGACCTTTTGCCAGAGAAAATGGGTCTGATAAAGAAAAAATGTGGGCTCATTAGGACAAATTAGAAAAAGCAAATGATTGCTCTTAAATTATGGAAACTCCAAGACTGGTGAATCTCTCTGTCCTTTTAAGATATAAAAAAAATAAAACACAAGAAGAAATTGTTTATTCAGAGAAAAGCATTGCAATTTGATGAGGAGAGGTAGTTTGGTTTCTTGGATGGTTTGAAAATGAAGGTTTTCTGTAAACGAAATGAAATTTAATTGGCTTATTAACTCTGCTATGAATTCTCCTTTCATAAATCTAGCAACGACTAAAACTGGAAGAGAAAAACAGCATTTCGAGTGAGCAAAATTACACTTAACTTCGTATAAACGCTATCCAAGGGATATTTCCATCAGTGCAACATGAGAGAATTGGGGGCACAACATGGGTGCTTCCACTAGAAGAATGTGGATGCCCAGAATTGCAGGAGAACAGTGGGAGTGGAGACCTCACTCAGGAAAGTTTGAACATCCTCCTACTCCCCTGATAATCAGCCACAGGCATATTGCCCTTTGCAGTTTATAAAGTGCCTTCATATACATTAACTCATCAAACGCTCACAGCAGCTCTTCTCATTCATATACACCCATGCCACAACTGAGGAAACCAAGATTGGACAAAATTGATTTATCAGCTAGTAAAAGCCACCGGCAGGAAGAGAATGTAAGACTCTCCATGCTCTCTCCCAAGTGTTCCCTTGCTCTCACCCTACTTAGGTACCTTTGATGCACCTGAACCAGAATTTACTGATTCACATATCTCTCTGTTGGGAAAAGCAGAGGGAAGGCCAGGAAAGGAAGGACGGGGAAAGAAGAAGCCTTTTCCATACAAATCCAAGCAGAGCTCCCGAAACAGTACTCAGAAAAGAAATATGTATCAGAAAGGATAACCTAATTCCCCCATCAGACAACCCCCAAATCTCAGTGTTTAAGCACAAGAAATGTTTATTTCCTGTTCAAGTTGTAGTTCAGTGCAGTCAGTGAGTGGGGCTCTGCTCCACGCACTCATTCAGGGACTTGAGCTCCTTCCATCTGGTTACTCCATCACCTCTTAAGAACTAAGCATTCTTCACTGGATCACTGCAAAAGCCAGACCACCGGACAGAAGGAGAACGTGGAGGGTCTCAGGAGGGGCCAAGCCTAGTAGCAGTATAATCACTTCAGTCCACGTTCCATCGACCAAAATGAGTCACATGATCCCACCTCCACGCCAGAGAAATGTAAGTCATGGAGGAAGGGGAAAGCACAGATGTTGATGGAGCACTAACAGTCTCTGCCACAAATCTTTGTGTCTCTTTGAGTATAAGATATTTTCCCTGGTGCCCATGGAAGATCCTCTCTATGAGCCCCCAGCCAGACCCTCACACCTCTGGGTGATTTCGCCAGTGGGACCACCTGACCACACAAGGCCAGACACAGAACTTTTATTTTTTCAGGTTGAAGAAAGTGGAACTTTCAGGCTTATACAGCAAAATCTCTCCATATATTTTCTTTCAACATAGCTGAGTGAAAGGGCAAACAGAAATTTGAAAGCGATGATTGCTTCCTTTGTGGGGGAGAAGAATACCCACTGAGTTGGGAACATACATGAATTCTGATTTGCAATCATTTCCACTATTTATGAGGTCACTGGACTTACTCCTGCTGAGTCCAATTTACAAAGAGCTTTGGTTGGATCAGGGAAAGGAATATTAGAATCCCATTGACTTGGTGATGGCCCGAGAACTGGGGATACCAAATGCAAGGAATGTATCAATGAACTGCAAGGGAGCAGACTCCTCCCCATCAGCTCCTACACGCTACATCCAGATGGATGGGAAGATAGATCTGTCTAGGGAAACTATTGGTGTTGGGTGTACCAACTTTGCGATTTGACTACACACCCCAAAAACAGACGGGGAATATTCCATATTATAAAAACTTGTAAAGAAAAAAAAAAAAAGATTCAGGATGCCTAAGATAAGCGAAAGGGTTTTTCTTACACCATCTCACTCCCAGGGCAGCTGTAGGATGCTGTGTGAGCACTGGTCTCTCTAATTCTGACCCCTCTCTGGTGCTCTATTGCCAAATCCCCAACATTCTCCTAAATATCCCACAGGCATATCTATTTCAGCGTGTTCACATCTGAACTCATCTCTCCATCCTGGCCCAGCGCCCCCGCACCTGCTTCTACATCTCCATCACCATCTCAGTAAACAGCGCCACCCCATACAGCCACCCAAGCCACTGACCTAAGAGTGAAGGGTGCCTCCCACTCCTTCACCCACGGCTCCACTCGATCCTCAAGTTCAGCCAGTTTTACCTCCCCAACGACCCTCAAATCCTTCTCTCATCCATCCTGGAATAGAACAACTGCTTCTCCACTGGATTTTCTGACAGTGAAAATTGCCACTCCACCCCACTGCCACCATAAGAAATCAGCCGAGCTGCAACACTCCCCTGCTTAAACCCTTCCAAGGAATTCCTTCACTTGCTAGTAAGGCTTCTTCCCGGTCTGTCCCTGGAGGCCCTCTCCAGTATGATCTCTGGTCATTCTGCCCATAGCCCACTCACCCGTGCTTTTGTGATACAGGTGACTTGCAGTTCTCCTGACTTTCCTCCGGACTCTGATATTTGCTATGTTTCTTCTTCAAATGCTGCCCACCTCCCACCCATTCTCTATGGAGCTAACACCCACCTGTCCTTAACATGACGACCAACTCATTTGAAAGTTTTTTTAGAACCCCCATCTAATGTACTCGCTGCTCTTCTGGAGTATCATCACGTCCGTGCTTACCTCTGTGGTATCACTTGGGATGCTGTGGGGTCATCGGCAACCTTCTTCCTTCCCACCTTCCTTTCCACACCCCATCCTGTGGGATCCTTGAAGTAGGGACACTGTCCCTCGATCTCTCTCACTTCCGGAACAAGGTCTAGGGAAGAATAGATGCTCGGTACATGCCTGACTGCTGAATGAGCACGTGAATTAGTAAACAAGTTATGTAGAAAGTGTAAAACCGTATTAAAATGGATTCATCCCCCAAAGGGGTGGAGAAAGGGTGGTAAGAAGCTGAGCTCGGGGCACGGACTGCTCAGACGAATCAAATAATCCGGACAGTTCAGTCACCACGCGCCCAAGAGATGTGCATTATCAGAGAAATAAAACATATTCGCCCACCCCCAAAGCTCAGTCATGCTGCAAGTACACGCTTTGAAAAAGATTCTGTAAAAATACAAAGCAGATATTCTCACTGATACCGTAGTCAAACAGAGTAAACCCAGAGGGCAAAACAAAATCCTTTGTGAAAACTTCTGTCGTCGTCGCAATTGCCTAGTGCCGAGGATCAGACACTTATACAAACCAGCGTGAATCAAAAGGTGGTTTGGGGGGTTTGATTATTTGTTTGTTGATGTTGTTTCTAATGGTGCCAAAGTCAGTTTGTACAGAGCTGAGAAGCACAGCTCTGGACAGAGACCCCCATGGATCCAAAGCCAGTTCTGTCACTTTCCGACAGTGAGACGGAGGCAGGCAGTTCCTTCTCTGATCCTGCGTCCTCACCCTCAGATAAGGTGAGAATAGAATGGAGCATTAGGTTGTCAGGGAGGTGATCTGAGATCATGTGTGTAAAGACCGAGCACAGCCAAGGAAGGTGATGTGAGATGACGTATGAGAAGGTTTATTCGCCAACACAAATAAATGCCTGCTCACCAATAAATGTTCTAGTTTTTATTCAGGAGAATGTTCCAGAACCCTCCTGGAGAAAGGAGGGTGAATGAGGATCCCAGCAGTCGGCATCTCCATTTTGCCTTCTCAACTGATCTACCCCATTTATCTCCCTCCTCAGGCTGACTCCCTCCATTGACAGCCTCTGTTCCCCATCCTCCAGCCTGGCTGGGCCTCCAGCCTGCCATGACCCTGACCTTTGCAGGGTTCCTAGTGAAGCAGCCCCAGGAAGAGTCAGTCTCCCTGAGCACCAGCAAGTCATTCCTGGGAGAAAGACAATTCTCGGAACAGCAGGAGATCAGATGTACAAACCTGGACCAGCTATGTGTGGGGGGCAGGGAGGAGGGCAGGAGAAAGGGCGGAGAAAGGGCAGGGTTACCTCTCATCACCACGAGTTTTAGGAATCCCAGCCTTACCACTTACAAACTGTGTGAATTGGGCACACAACTTAATCTCTTTGAGTCTCCAGTGCCTTATTAGGTGAAGTGAAGTGAAGTGAAGATAATCCTGTATTTTTTCACATTTTAGCATTTTAGCTGACTCCCTCCATTGACAGCCTCTGTTCCCCATCCTCCAGCCTGGCTGGGCCTCCAGCCTGCCATGACCCTGACCTTTGCAGGGTTCCTAGTGAAGCAGCCCCAGGAAGAGTCAGTCTCCCTGAGCACCAGCAAGTCATTCCTGGGAGAAAGACAATTCTCGGAACAGCAGGAGATCAGATGTACAAACCTGGACCAGCTATGTGTGGGGGGCAGGGAGGAGGGCAGGAGAAAGGGCGGAGAAAGGGCAGGGTTACCTCTCATCACCACGAGTTTTAGGAATCCCAGCCTTACCACTTACAAACTGTGTGAGTTGGGCACACAACTTAATCTCTTTGAGTCTCCAGTGCCTTATTAAGTGAAGTGAAGTGAAGTAAAGATAATCCTGTATTTTTTCACATTTTAGCATCCTGAAATTGAGATGTGCCTTACAATTGAAGTTTGTGTTTAATGTGACAGTGGTCCTGACCCCTCCCCAAATTAATAAATGGATGTTGTGTCTTAGAATCAAGGAATTACGAACCAAGACCTATTACACAAGATTATGCTGCAGATTGCATGAGCCAATGCCAGTAAGGGCTCAGCAAAGTGTCTAGTATATGGGGAGATGTCAATAAAGGGCTGCCATGTTATCACAAACAGGGCACTGAAACTCTTTTCCTGTAAGCAGGAGCCTAAGTAGAAGAGGCTACTTTTGGAAGGGCATATGTCTGGGAAAGGCATGACTGACATGTCAGACAGTTCCAACCAGGTAGAAAGCAGGCAGTTTGAGAATTTGCTGAGAAATAACCACAAGTTCAAGAGTGGAGTCTTATTTGAAACAGGGCTTGCTAAGAACAGAGGGGCTGGGCAGGGCAGTGCATGGAACCTGGTCTGAGAGTAGGAAAACTGGGTCCCAGTCCCTTCCCCACCACTGCCTCATTGTGTGACCTTGGGTAAATGCCTTGGTTAGGTTCTCCCAGAATTAGACCCAGTGAAAGGGGTCCAGGTGCAAGTGGTTTGTTTGGAAGGTGAGGGAAACACTGGCAGGGATGTGGGGAAGTGAAACAGGGAAGGGAAGGCAAACAATAAAGGGTGCATTATTGCACCAGTTACTGCAGTGGGCAATGGAGGTTCATCCCACTAAGGAAACTCTGGTGTTCAGGGTAGACATGCAGCCAGCGTTACCCCATCCTCAGGGAGCAAGGAGACTGAGTATTTATGTACCAACTCCAGTCAGTCATTGGTTAAGGACTGCTCCGTAATATCACTTAACTCCCTGGGCAGTTTTGTGAGGTGCAGAGGTGGGAAAAGTGAGTTTGACAACCAGGGAAAACCTCAGACACAGAAATGCGGGTTCTGGCAGATGTGAGTTAATGTAAGTGAGCTGAAATGGTAATGACAAGGGGAAATGGGCAAGGTACTAACAGCGTCTGCTGAAGAAAATGTATCCCTGTTAGTCTCAGTTCCCCATCTGTGGAATGGGAATAATACAATCTAACTTGAAATTTTATATTTCTATTCTTTGCTGTAACACTATGTCTTCAACCTGGGTATATTAATCTAGATCCAATCAGGAGAGAAAAAACACATAGTAATTTAAACAGGGAAGGTTTAATATAAGAAATAGTAACTATAGCAAGTGGGAGTACATCAAACTAAAGAGCTTTTGCAAAGCAAAGGAAATCATCAACAAAATGAAAAGCAGCCTACTGAATGGGAGAAAATATCTGCAAATCATATACGTCATACGGAGTTAGTGTCCTGAATATATAAAGAATTCATAAAACTCAATATTTTAAAAAATCTCTGTAAAAAATGGACAGAGGATCTGAATAGACATTTTTCTAAAGAAGACATACAGACGGCCAACAGGTACATGGAAAGATGCTCAACATCACTAGTCATCAGGGAAATGAAAAGCAAAACCACAATGACAGGGGCTTCCCTGGTGGCGCAGCGCAGTGGTTAAGAATCCACCTGCCAATGCAAGGGACACAGGTTCAATCCCTGGTCCAGGAAGATCACACATGCTGCGGAGCAACTAAGCTCATGAGCCACAACTACTGAGCCTGCACTGTAGAGCCTGTGAGCCACAACTATTGAGTCCGTGTGCCACAACTACTGAAGCCCAGGCGCTCTAGGGCCCGTGCTCCGCAACAAGAGAGGCCACCGCAATGAGAAGCCTGCACACCGCCATGAAGAGTAGCCCCCGCTCGCCACAACTAGAGAAAGCCCTTGTGCAACAACCAAGACCCAACACAGCCAAAAAAATTAAAAATAAAATATAATTAATAGATCAGTGATGCTTGACCACCTGGAATTACACATGCTAGTGACCTAGGCTAGAGCTTTAAAAAAAAAAAAAACCACAGTGACATATCAGCTCACACCTGTTAGAATGGCTGTTATCAAAAAAACAAGCGGTAACAAGAGTTGGAGAGGATGTGGAGAAAAGGAAACCCTTCTACACTGTTAGTGGGAATGTAAATTGGTGCAGCCACTGTGGAAAACAGTACGGATGTCCCTCAAAAAATTAAAAATAGAACTACCATATGATCCAGCAATTCCACTCCTGGGTATTTATCCAAAGAAAACAAAAACACTAATTCAAAAAGATATACACATTCCCATGTTCACTGCAGCATTATTTACATTAGCCAAGATATAGAAACAAGTGTCTATTTTCAGATGAATTATAGAAAAAAGTGTCTATCAACAGATGAATGATAGAAACAAGTGTCTATCAACAGATGAGTGGATAAAGACGTGGTATACATATACAATGGAAAATATTGTTGATTCAGCTATAAAAAAGAATGAAATTTTGCAGTTTGTGACAACATGGGTGGACCTTGAGGGCATTATGCTAAGTGAAATAAGTCAGCCAGAGAAAGACAAATACTGTCTGATCTTAGATGTGGAATCTAAAAAGCAAACAAACAAACCCAAGCACATAAAGAGAACAGAGTGGTGGTTGCCAAAGATGGGAGGTGGAAGGTGGGCAAAATAGGTGAAGAGGTCAAAAGGTACAAATCTCCAGTAATAAAATAAGTAAATCCTGGGTATGTAATATAGTGAGCAGCATATGGTGACTCTGGCTAGTGATACTGTATTGTATATTTGAAAGTTGTTAAGAGAGTAGATTTTTTAAGTCTTCATCATGCACACAAAATATTTTTTGTAACTATGCATGGGGACAGATGTTACCTAGACTTACTATGGTCATCTTTTAGCAATATATATATCGAATCGTTGTTATACACCTGAAACTAATATATTATATGTTAATTATACCTCAATAAAAATAATGTTTAAATTTTAATAAAATTAGAATACAAAACAAAAAAAAAACAGTAACTATAACAGGAGTAACAAGAGTTATTTTTATAGGAACAACAAAGGGTAAGTAAAGAGAAGCCTAAAATATATCAGAGTAGCAGCTATAAGGGTCAGCCAGGACCCCCCAAGGGCTGAGATACAGCCCCCAAGGAAGAGCCCCAAACCCTCATCCCTTGTGCTGAGATCCAGAATTTGTTGGAGAGGGTCTGGGTGAGCTCCACGCAGAGGCAGGAGAAACGGCCCTCTTTCCAGCTCTGTGTCACATCTGGACCTAAAGCCTAAAAATGTGTAACAACAATTTTCTTAAAATTCTGTTCATGATTATCTTACCTTGGGACAAATTAAAAATCAAATAGTGGGCATGTTCATGTTCTCCACGAGCTGAGATAAGAAAGCAAAAGGAACTTCATGTTCACGGGCAAATGCTGAGGTAAACACGTGTTTGTTTCTGGCACGGCTATATTTTGATGTACTAAGAAAGATAGAAGTGGCTGACCAATGGGCAGCTGGACCCTCACTTCTACTAGACAACATTGGGAGTGTGAGATCCAATGGGAAGCAAGTTTCCCCACCAATGTAGGGGAAGATGGACCAATGAGGAGCCAGGGCCCTCGTTTCACATCAGAGCAGGAGAACACTAAAGGCAACAAGATCCGGACCTAGGCCAGGGCTGCTGCATGTGTCCTGCTGGTTTAGGTGACATTCTGAGACCCCACTTAATTTGCCAGTACTGGGGGAATTCTCTCTTTGCCTCACATTTCCAATTCAGGCCATAATGGGGGCTACATCTAACAACACCCCACCTCCTCTGGACATCCCTGCACTGAATTCTCTTGATGGGAGAGGGATGGCTAATCTGATTGGTCAGGTCTAGACATTCATTGGACCATATTTTACGAGTGGACAAAGTTTCTGTGGTTGATGGCAAGAAATAAGACATCCCCTTCCTCCTGCACACGGGATTTTTACGCTTCCTGGGCAAGCCTAGCTCTTCCCTAAGCACACTCTGTTCTACATACGACTAAGGGAATGCAGCAGAGCCCCCATTCTCCCTATCGGGAGAAACAGACCCACCTGCATGTTTGTTTCTGAGATTCAGCCTCATTTTTGTCTTTGGATTTCACAAAACACTCCAACATCCTTGTAATTACCTCCCATTTTTTGCCAACCCCAACTGAGTTTATAACATTTGAAAGCAGTGGTGTTAATTTGTATGGAGAAAATTACAAATAAGCAACTTTGGGAGAGAGAGACCAATGATAGGCAGACCCTGCTTCTGATGAAAGTAAAGGGGGAAAGGATAATGACAGAGTGCCAGTCACAGCCCCAGACAGCTGGAACGCACATCTTACTTGTCTGGATAACACTGAGACCTGGCTGAATTTCTTGGCTTCCTGCATTAACAAGCCCCTGATGCCAGGTGCCAAGAAGTAATCTAGCCGTGGTCCAAAAGCAGCCACCTCCATCTCAGGGGAAGGAAGCCAGACCTGAAAGGAGCTCCCCTAAGCTTAGGAAGGGAAATTGGAAAGAGAGGATCTCAGTCCTGTCTTCCCATCACACCCCAAATCAATAGGTTTCTGCCCCAAGTTTGTGCATGTGTAGTGCTAAATCCCATCAGCGCATTTGGGTGTTTCTCCAGCTGCCCTTAGACTCTTGCTAAGTCTGGGGCTATCTGCTAACATGAAGTCTCCTGTGAAAAGAGTGCTGTCATCTTCTCTCTCTAGCCCTTCTTGTCCTAGAGGCCTGTACCCTCCCCCCTGCACTCTCCTTGTCTCCCTCTGTTTTATACCCACCTTCCTCAGTGTAAAAATGAAATCCTCGAGCTAGCTAACGCTCACTCAGCTTTCACCTCGAATGTCACCTCCTGTGAAGCTTTCCCTATTCTTTCAACCTAGGTAGTGTCCCCAACACATGTTCTCATAGCATCCTACATCTTTCCTCTACAGCCTTACCACCACTTGTGATTTTAATATTTGGGTGAGTGACAGGTGCCTGCCTTCCCCACTGGACTGTTAGCTCCATAATGGCCGAGACTGTATCTCTTTTGCCCACTACTTATTTCACATACCTGAATATAGTAGACACATAATAAATAGTTGAATGGATGCAGAGTGGTCAAGGCTCTGAAGTCAGCCCAGCTGGGTTTGAATCCCAGATCCAGGGGAATAATGTGGAATAATAACAGTATTCCTGGGGGCTGTAAGGAGGATGAGATAAAGTGCTAACAGCAGTGCCTAACACACCGTAGGTGCTCAGTAAATATTTGCTATTAGTATGATTGCCATTAGTCTGAATGTGTAGGTGGGTGAAGTGAGAGGGGGGTGGACTCTGTTTAGCTGGGGTCACTGGTGTATGTGTGTGTACTGGGGTGTTGGAATGGGCACTGGCCTCCATCAGTGCCACTCAGACAGAAGGCTCATATTTCTGGGAAGGGTCAGCTTATCAGCCCTGCAAGCTAGCCAGATCATGCTCTCTCCAGAGCTGGGTGACCTTGGAATTACCTCTCATTGATATTTCACGGCCAATTAAGTGGCTGGGGATGAACTGGCATCATCAGAACAATGTCTTCAAATTGTCACTTTAAAGTAATCCATGTTGCTGAACAATAAGGTGAGAACACCAAAATGGAAGAATCTATGGTACCCAAAATAATAGAGCAAGGTGAAATGTTGATGCCTGTCAGTGAGGACAACAGTCATTTCCAAACATTTTTACAGTAACAGAGGCTTTTTACCAGGAGGCCATCTTACAAAAGATCCGATCCATAAAACCAAGAGTGGAACAGACTTAGTTGAACTGGGTGCCCTGATGGCCCAGCTGAGCTGTTTCTGAGCTGACCTGTGCTTTGGTGGGGAATGAAGGCATATCCATAGCAGCCATGAAAATTACTTCTGTGTTGCCAGGGTCAACTTCATGGGCACGTGACCTGTGCAATCACCCAGGGCCCCATACTTAGAAGGGCCCATGCTAGGTTTAATGCTCTGCTATCATTACCTTGAAAGTCTTACAAGGGGCCCAGTGTTTTCACTGGGCTCTGAGCCCTGCCAATTACGTGGCCAACTCTGGCACTCTGTAGGCATGATCCTTCTCTCTGAGCTTCCCACCTTTGGGGCTGGTCTGGGGAGCTGGAGATGGAGCAGGGAAGCTCATAGTGGTCATCCATCGGGTCTAAGCTGAGTAGACTCCTGGGCCTTGGGGTCAGACAGATTTGGTTTTTAGATCCTATGCTACCTACCACTGTATGACCATAGGCAGGTCAATTTGCCTCTCTGGGACTCAGTTTTCTAATCTATCAGATAAGGACAACATTCCCTTCTCCCCAAGATGACAGTGGGATCCAGTGCTATACCAGACGGCTCCCAAAATTTGTTGCCACCACCGATTTCCTTTCCTTGAGCCTCATCCTCAAAGGTCCCTTTTAAAGATCCTCAAAGCCATCTATCTATCATGTTGGCTGACCACAGGCTCTGCTCACCAACATGCAGACGTGCCTGGCCAAGCGCTGGGAAAGGAGGCTGCTTTCAGAAGGACTTCCTTCTCCCTGCTAGCCTGCCCATCTACCACAAGGCTGGGGTGACCTCTCAAAACCACCGTGAGTTTCCTACTCCCTCCAGGTTCAAGGTTAATTCTCTCAATCATCATATTCCAGAGCTGAGGATTTGGGTCTCACCTACCTCCCCAACCTCCTTCCCTTCCTCTCA
Organism: Kogia breviceps; assembly: GCF_026419965.1. Classification (NCBI taxonomy): domain Eukaryota; kingdom Metazoa; phylum Chordata; class Mammalia; order Artiodactyla; family Physeteridae; genus Kogia; species Kogia breviceps. The sequence continues at coordinate 171,306,520 of NC_081310.1, read as the reverse complement.
GCACCTGCACACAGCCCACTGAACTTCTCAGGGACCTTAACTCACTTTTACATCCCTCCAGACTTCTGTTCATGCTGATGCTTTTCCTAAGGTACCTTCCCTGAAACTCCACACTTGAACACTCAAAATCACTCCCCTTGAAGATGCAGTCCCCTCTGAAACACTTCCGGCCTCTCCCTCCACTTCCTACTTGGCCCCCTATCCTCCCACACGTTCTTGCACAGTCACCATGAGTCTTACTGGACTGTTTATGTATCTATTGCCATGAAACCACGGTTAAGGGTATGGGCTTGAGGACAGACCACCAAGGTTCAAATCCCGGCTCCACCACTTCACAGCTACATGATTATAGCAAGTTCCTTAACCTCTCATGCATCAATTTCCTCATCTATAAGATGAAGATGATAGTAGCACAATTTCCCAGTGTTGCTGTGAAGACAAAATGAGTTCATGAACTCCAAAACACTCAGTAAAATTCTAGTTATTGTTATTATCCTTAAATCAATATTCACACACCAATTCCTACATACCTGTCACTGTGCGGGGCACTGGGGATATAGTGGTGTACGAGACACACACCATCACTGCCTGAATTTCCTATCTTGTGGGTGTGGTGGTTTTAAAACAAATAGCCAGAAATTCCTTGCCTTCTTCCGATTGAGAGGTGGGGGCAATGTTCCCTCCCCTTGAATCTAAGAGGGCTTGTGAATATTTCAACCAATAGAGTATCATGAAAGCATTGCTATATAACTTCTGAGACTAGGTCATAAAAGGTCAAGCAGCCTCCACCTGATTCTCTCAGTATGCTCGTCCATGCTAGCCACCATGGAAGAAGTCCACCTGCTCAGAGAGGCCACATCTTGCTGTTCCAGTAGACAGCCAGCATCAATTGCAAGCCACATAAGGAGGCCATCTTGGTGTCTGGCTCATCTGAGCCTTCAGACGACTGTTGCCCCCACTGCAAACACTCAGGTGACCCCAAGTGAAAACTGCCCAGTAAAGCCTCCTCCAAATTCCTGACCCTCAAAGTCATGAGCAAAATAAAATGGTTGTACTTTTACACTACTACAATTTGAGGTCATTGTTTTGCAGCAATTTCTGCGGCAGCATGGGCTCGCTTGGTTGTGGGCTCCTCAAGGACAGAAGTCATGTTTTATGCACATGTACCCCTCGTGTATATATTGTCCTGCCACCCATGTACTGATAATTCTCCTATGTAGTTGTTATGATTGAGGAACCCTGGAAGGCTGTTCTAAGCAAATCTGTGAGTTGGAAACAAATTGATCATTTAGAGATGTTCTGAGATACTTCTTACAACTGAGCTCAGTTCTTCTAGGAAAAGCTGCTTAGTCAAGAAATTTGGTTATGGTAAATTGCCATGTATGCCATTTGTGGTATGCAGAATAATGGCCCCCAAAGATGTCCATGCTCTAATCCCCAGAATCTGTAAATATGTTATGTCAAAAGGACAAAGAAGAATTAAGGTAGCAGATGGAATTAAGGTTGCTAATCAGTAGATAAGGAGATAATCCTGGATTATCCTGGTGGGCCCCATATAATCTGAAGGATTTGTAAAAGTTTGAAAGGTTTGAAGCAGGAGGCAGGAAAGTCAGAAAGAAATATGATTACGGAAGAATGGTCAAATAGGTATAATGTTTCTGGCTTTGAAGATGGAGGAAGGAGCCATGATGAGCCAAGGAATATGGGTGACCTCTAAAAGAGAAAGCAAGAAAATGGATTTTCCCCTAGAGCCTCCAGATAGAAATACAGTGCTCTCAACATCTTGGCTTTAGCCCAGTGAGATCCATGTCTGATTTCTAACCTACAGAAATGTAAGATAATAAATGTGTATTGTTTAAAGCCACTAAATGTGTGGTAATTTGTTACCACAGCAATAAAAAAGTAATACACCAACTTTACAGGAATGTCTTGATTCGCCTTTCTCCATCCGACTCTATAAGGGTCTTGATTCTTTAAACACAAGGTCTCTTTCCTCCTTGCTTCTGCCTGCTCCCCCCAACCCCATACACACTAATTCTGTGCTTTGCAATGAGTAGGCAAGAGGAAATATTGCTGAATCAATGAATACCCTTATTAGCCAAGATTTTGGAATACGCTTGATTGCAGATTCTAGAATGTATCAATAGTTAACAGCAAAATGATTCAGAAAACTCTGGGGTATTTCTCTGATGATTCAGAAGATCTTTTATCTTATTTGCAGCTCAGAGGTCATAATCATGGGAACCAGTGTGTAAACATACAAAGGCACTAGTTAATCCCTTCTGCTCTTGAGGATTCTGAATGTTCTCAGGTATCTAAAAAGAGCAGGACATTGTTGCTGGGCCACAGGAAGCAGCATCCCAGTGAGCTGAGGAGTTGAGCCATTGTAGTCCCAGCTCCACCATTTCCTGGCTCTGTAAGGCTCTCCTGGCCTTGAGTAAGTTTCTAGGCCCCTCTACACCACAATGACCTACTAAATAAAATGAGGAGCTTGGACAATGTTATCCCCCAAAGTCCTATCTGATGTCAGCTTTTCTGGCAACTCCTTTCCAGCATTTGTCAGGAATTTCTGACATTTATAAACGCTCAAGAAATTAGACCACAAACTGGCCCTTTTGCTGATGACTGACATATCTGGTATTTGGGTTTCAAGGTTGTCTCCTACTGATGGAGTGAAGGAAAATACACAGTCCTGATTAGAAATATCGCCTCATAACTTAGCTTCTTGTCCCATTGGGGAGGCCTACACATTGGAAGAAGGAGTCATAGGTCCCAGGGAGCACAGAGATGCAATGGAGAGGGAGAGCCACAATCAAGAGAAGGCTGAGGGTTGCCTTAAATGCATCTGAAAGAGACACCAGGCTGAAGACCATGATTTAAATCCTTGCTCTAATTCTTACTCTGAGCAAGTCACTTCTCACCTCTGAGCTTGTTTCTTTCTTTGTTTTCCATTATAAAATATATCATACAAAGGAGAGTTTAAAACACCTATGTATTGTTTGAAGAATCATAATGAAATGAAAATCCATGTACACACAGCCCTGGTTAAGAAATAGAATAGTGTCAATATCTTAGAAGCCCCCTTATCTGACTTATGCCCTTTCCCATGGGTCCCACTCCACCCTAAGATAACAACTATCCTCAATTTGTTTTAGACATCCCTTAGGTTTACTTAACCTGTTTATGAGTTATCTATAAATAGAATCATACTATAGGTGTTCACCTATGACTTCCTTCTATCACTCAACACTTATTTGTAAGTTCATCTTATTTAATGCATATAGTAGTAATATATTCATTTTTATTTTAGAATACTATTCCATTGTTTAAGTCTGAAACAGTTTCATTATCTGTTATACTAAAGATAGGCATGTTCATAGCATCATGAACACTTTTGTACACATCTCCGGTACACATATACAAGAGTTTCTTTAGCGTATACTCTGGAAAGGGATTTGTTGGGTCATAGCATGTGTGTGTTCAGCTTTGCTAGATAATTCCAGTTTCCTGAAGTGGTTGCCCAAATTTACGTTCCCATCAGTAGTAGATAGAGTTTCTGTTACTCCACATCCTTACCAAGTCTTGGTACTGCCAGTCTTTATTTTCTTCTTTTTTTTTGGCAATCTGATGGACATAATATCACTGTGGTTGTAATTTGCAATTTCCTGATTATCGGTGAAGTTGAGCATCATTTCATATGTTTATTGCCCATTCATGTTTCCTCTTGTGGAAAGTATCTGCATATGCCTTTTGCCTACTAGTCTATTACAAAATGTATTATTCTTACACATCACAATCATTCTTTGTATGTTCTTTATATTAATCCTTTGTTGGTTATGTGTGTTACAAATTTCTTTTCCCAGGGTGTGGCTTATCCTTTCACTCTGTTGTGTCTTGTGATGAATACATTCTCAATTCTTTTTTTTTTTTTTTTTTTTTTTTTTTTTTTTTTTTTTTGCGGTACGCGGGCCTCTCACTGCCGCGGCCTCTCCCGCCGCGGAGCACAGGCCCCAGACGCGCAGGCCCAGCGGCCACGGCCCACGGGCCCAGCCGCTCCGCGGCACGCGGGATCCCCCCGGACCGGGGCACGAACCCGCGTCCCCCGCATCGGCAGGCGGACTCCCAACCACTGCGCCACCAGGGAAGCCCGCCATTCTCAATTCTAATACAGTCAGATTTATTAATCTTTGTCTTTATAATGTGCATGTTTTATGACCTCAAGGTTATGAAGATATTCTCCTATGCTGTGTTTTAAACATTTTCTACTTTTACCCTCTATTTTCAGTGATTTAATCCACATAGAATTTATCTCTTTGTAGATTATGGGGCAAAACCCTATTTCCTTTCTTTTTTTTTCACTAAAAATTACCAATATTTCCAGCACTGTGAACTGAATATTCCATTCTTTTCCCACTGATCTGCAATGTTCACTCTATCAAGAGTCAACATTGTATGCATGACTTTTTTTCTGGGCTCTTTCTTCTGTTGCATTGTCCTACTTACCTCTCACTTCCTTAATTACTATAGCTTTATGATAAATCTTGCTATCCAGTACAGAAAAATCGCCTCCCCCAATGCCTATTCTTCTTCTTCTTCTTTTTTTTTTTTGCGGTACACGGGCCTCTCACTGTTGTGGCCTCTCCCGTTGCGGAGCACAGGTTCCGGACGCGCAGGCTCAGCGGCCATGGCTCACGGGCCCAGCCGCTCTGCGGCATGTGGGAGCCTCCTGGATCGGGGCATGAACCCGTGTCACCTGCATCGGCAGGCGGATTCTCAACCACTGCGCCACCAGGGAAGCCCCTAATCTTCTTCTTTAGAAAGATCTTGGCCCTTTACTATACTATATAAATGTAAGAATTAGCTTGTCAAGTTCCTACCCAGTTGTAAATCTAATTGGAATTGCATTGAATCAAAAGAGCAGTTTGGGAAATTTATATCTTTATAATATTGGGTATTTTGTCCAAGAACATGATATATCTATTTATATCATGGTCTTAATTTAACATATTTCAATAAGATTTTATAATTTTCTCCATAAAAAAACATTCATAGCTTTTTTTTTTTAACATTTATTCTTCTTATCTCCATTTCTTACATAAGAAGTAATATCCTACACAGCATGGTGTTACATCATAGCTTTTGTTATATTTACTCCTAGGTATTTTTCTATTTTTGTTGCTAATGTGAATGGTTTATTTTAAATTAATTTTTCCAACTCATTGCTGTTGGTGTATAAAAATTCAGTTGACTTTTTAAAAAGTAGATTTATTTATTTTGTTTATTTATTTTTGGCTGCGTTGGGTCTTCATTGCTGCGTGTGGGCTTTCTCTAGTTGCAGCAAGCAGGGGCTGCTATTTGTTGCAGTGCGTGGGCTTCTCATTGCAGTGGCTTCTCTTGTTGCAGAACACAAGCTTTAGGTGCATGGGCTTCAGTAGCTGTGGCATGCGGGCTCAGTAGTTGTGGCTCGCAGGCTCTAGAGTGCAGGCTCAGTAGTTGTGGTGCACAGGCTTAGCTGCTCAGCGGCATGTGGGATCTTCCCAGACCAGAGATCAAACCGGCGTCCCCTGCATTGGCAGGCGGATTCTTAACCACTGCACCACCAGGGAAGTCCCTCAATTGACTTTTGTATATTGATTTTGTATCCAGCAACGCTGCTGAAGTCTCATTTTGATTCTAATTTTTTATCTATACTTTCTTTTGGGTTTTCTACATAGTCAATCACAGATCTGCAAATAATAACTATTTTTGCTTCTTCCCTCTTATTCTTATACTTTGTATTTAATTTTTTACATCTATATCTTTGCATGAACCTAGCAAATGGGATAAATTTTACCATTATTCCTATTTTAACAAATGAGGAAACTGAGTCTGAGAGAGGTTAAATAACTTGCCTAAGGGGTCACAGCTAGAAATATCCAAAGTCAGGACTCAAAACCCAGTCTAGCCATCCCAAAATCCATATTTTTATCCCCTATGCTATGGATTTCTTTTTCCTTCCCCATCACACAAATACATTTGAGGTTTGTAAAAGAAAATCTTGGCACATGAAAACATTGATCTGCCATTGAAGAGAAGGATTTTTATTACTTTGTTTCTTTTAAAGAAAAAAAAAATTATTTTGAATTGGTCAATACATCTGTACCACCTTGGAGCCAGAAAAAGAACTATAGGGGGAAGGGACATAACACATCGTTTCCCATATGTTTGCCCATTCCATCCTAATGGCAACCAGACAGTTGAGTGTTAGTGGCCTAGTTCTGCAGCTGAGGAAACTGAGGCTCAGAGAAATGAATATAAAAATGCAATGACCCCAAAAAGGAGCTTTCCATGGCAAGCAGAACAGCAATACGTGTATATTGCATTAGGAAAAACATTGTGAAAGCCTCCAAGCATAATTTGCAACTTAGTTTTCCAGCCCCAGGTAAATACAAAAAGATGAGGCCTGGGAAAGGTCCCTTGTGTGTTCCCTGCAGGTCCATGGAGATGAAGAACCAACCACTCTGTCGAGTTCTTCATGGAGACTGGAAAAGAACTGGGAAGTCATGCGTTCTTTTGCATGCATGCATGCATGCATTCATTCATTTAATAAGTATAGTATTTATTAAGGGCCACACATCTGAGTCCTGGAGTTAGTGTTGGGAATACAGCTGGGAAGCCAGGCACAGTTCCTGCCCTCATGAAGCTTTCAATCCAGCAGAAGAGTCAGGCATTAAACCAGTAATCACTGGTTTGCATCCATGGTACCCAACTCCAGACCCCACCATCAGACAAACAGGAAATCTGTTTGAAGCTCATGCAGACTGTGCTATGCTCCCAAGCATCTCCAGGTCCCCTTGTGGAAGCTGCCACAGCCCTACGGCAGGCAGGTGACCCCCCTTTCTCCCCGCCGGCTTGGTTTCCTGCAGCCCTGATGTTGCTGAGATCCTGTCCATCAGAGTGCCAATTGCAGGGGAAATTGAATCCAGAGGCCCTTTCTAGTCGTGTTTGCTCACTTTTTTCTTAGCATGATCTTTGGTTTCATTATATTTAGGTATTTCCTTGATTTATCCATGGACCAGGAAAAAAAAAAAAAAGGAAGGTGCCTCTTTAAACCAAGCGTGAAATGTATTAGGAACTTAAAGTTGAGAATAATGGGCTTTTTTTTCTCCCCCTCCTGGAAAGCTAGCTTACAGGGGGAAAAAAAAAATCCATTCAAATAATTTCGTTTAGTCCTAAGTATAAAATAACCGAAGTCAAGGTGTCTCTGCTGTTATTATTTTTTCTGATGTTTTTGACACCCGCGTGTGGAGTTCTCCAGCATTCACAGCTTCCAGAGATGTGAGCTCCCACTTGGTATATTCGTAATACTCCTTAATATTTTCATTTTGATGTAATTTGCGGCCCCAGCTTTTTAAATATCCGCTCTGTAATAATGTTTAATTTCAGGGGTCACTCCGCCAAGGAGTATATTAAAGCTTATAAAACTCATTTCCAAAGCTCAAATATCAAGCTGTGATCAGGTTAGGAGGGCAGCGTCTGTGAATATTTCATCTTTTATCATGCTGATAATAAGGAGATGACAGAGGCACATTATTACAATGAGAGAATTGCTCATTTCAGGCCTGGTGCTGGAAGCTGGGGTCTGCAGTGTGTATTACTCAATAAGAGCAATTCTGATATGAAAAGCAAGTTTACTGAGGCACCACTGTGTCTTATTTGATTGGAATGAATAATATATGGAACTGCCGTTCGGGCGGCTGCCGGCCGGGGGAGGGGAGACTGGCACGGAGAGGTGCACTTGGGGATAGACGGCGAAATAATTTATCAAAGGATGTGTTTTACGGCCTGAAAATAAAGTTAAGATAACCACTGTTTATTAGAATCATTATTTCGGAAATCTGTATTCTGGAAATCTTCAACATGTGCCGGCTTACGCATAAGAAAAATCTTGATCCGTTGTGTTCGGCTGGCGCAGAGGCCTCGTAATTATCTATCTGCACACAGGAACTGAGTGAATTTGACACCCGGGCCGATTCCTGCCGCATTCCCCATTGGCAACTTTCATTATTGCTTTGCGTCAAGCCAACTTCATCAGGCGGGAACCTTAAAACTCTGGTCTTTCTTGGTACTGAGACGATGAAACACCATCTAGAGAGAGCACCTTTTGGCTCCTGGAGAAACTCAGGAATGGACCACCTCTAATTATTGCCCCCCACCCTACCGCCACCACTGCACCCACATCCATTCTCTCCTACATCATTGTGGAAGAGGGGTGCCCCATCCGTTAGGACTAATCCTCTCGGAGGTAGATCACGCCCTTTCCCACCTGTTCTGACACCCCCCCACTCCCGGTAGTACGATTCTCCCATCTCCAGTGTCTTTAAGGGCTCCCCTTCAGCTGGTTCCTTCCTTTCAGTCCATGAATGTGATCAAATCCCTCCCATCCTAGTAAAAAATATCTTTCTTGACCTTCCATCTCCCTCCAGCTATCACCTTAGGTCTTATCTTACCCTCTCATCCAAGTGTCTCATTAGAATTGAATACACTTACTGCCCCACCATTCCGGTGAGATCACTCCCACCAAGGTCATGGATGACCTGCTAATTACCAGATCTGCTGGGCACTTTTCATCCTGCACCTAGTTTGACCTCTCAGCAGCATCTGTCTCCCCGTTTCAGGACACCACTCTCTGCTGGTTCTCCTCCTTCCTAACTCCCTATTCCTCCTCTGGTTGCCCTCCTGGAAACCCTTCCTGCCCTCCTTGAAAATAACAGTGTTTTGCAGGATTGCCCCCTTGCCCCCTCCCTCCTCTGCCCTCTCTGCTGGGCAGCAGTGGTCACAGCTGTAACTGTAACTAACACACATTGGCTGCTGACTCATGACATGATCAATAGTAATTGGTTTGTGATCCAACCTTTTTCTTGGAGCTCCAGATCCATATATCTAACTGGGTACCCCATTGGCACTGCAAACACAATAGGTGGAAATTTTAACAAACAACACACACGCACACACACACACACACACACACACACACACACACACACACACACACCCTCCTTCTCCTGATTTCCCTGTCTGAAATGCAGACAGAACCCTGAAGGCAGTCACCCAAACCAAAATACAGCAAATATCATCCTCAGCACCTCCATTATCCCCATGCCCCACTTACCATCAATCAAGTCCTATTGATTCTTTTATTTTCTAGAAAACAAATAGATCTTTTGCCATTTCTGATTATAAAAGTAATACATGTCTGTTAAAAGTGTTTCAAATTGTACTGAAATAGCAAAGAAGGTAAAAGTCACCTAATACCCTCCATCCGTAGTTATTCACTGTTAACATTTGATATATTATACACACATCTAGACTTTTCTTTTTAATTTGGACATTCAGCCAGTCAACATTTATTGAGCACCTATCATTGTGTTGGGTATATATATATATATATTTTTTTTTTTTCCTTTCTTAATTAAAAACTGGAATCTTGATATACACAAACCATCTTTAATTTAACTAGGCACATCTTTCCATTTCAATTAATATAAATCCACAGGGCTTCCCTGGTGGCGCAGTGGCTGAGAGTCCGCGTGCCGATGCAGGGGACGTGGGTTCGTGCCCCGGTCTGGGAAGATCCCACGTGCCGCGGAGCGGCTGGGCCTGTGAGCCATGGCCGCTGAGCCTGCGCGTCCGGAGCCTGTGCTCCGCAACGGGAGAGGCCACAGCAGTGAGAGGCCCGCGTACCGCAAAATAAATAAATAAATAAATCCACATAATCCATTTAAATAGTTTCATTGTATTCCATTGAATGGCTATAGCATAACTTGCTTACTTAATTGTGTTCCTGCTCGTGGACATTTAGGTTGTATCCAAAATATGAAATTATCACTTGTATGTGGAATCTAAAATATGACACACATGAACATATCTATGAAACAAAAATGAATTCACAAATATAGAAAACAGACTTGTGGTTTCCAGCAGTGGGGGTGTGGAGGGAAGGATTGGGAGCTTGGGATTAGCAGATGCAGACTATTATATATAGGATAGATAAACAACAAGGTCCTACTGTATAGTACAGGGAACTATATTCAATATCCTGTGATAAACCATAATGGAAAAGAATATGAAAAATAATATAGATATATGTATAACTGAGTCACTTTGCTGTAAGGAAAAATTAAACAAAACATTGTAAATCAACCATACTTCAATAAAATTTTAAAAAAACAAAATTTGATGTTATCAATAATTTGCAATAAACATCTTTATACATAAATCTTTTCTCATTTGTTTAATTATTGCTTTAGAATAAACTCCTGGAAGTAGAATTGTGGGATCCAGGGATATGTACATTTTTAAGACTTCTGAAAAATATTAGAAAATGTCCTCCAATGATATTACAACAATTTGCTCTCCCATCAACAATATGAAAACTTCCTTACACCTTCTTTGACACTAAATGTTATCAATCTGTTAACCTTTGCCAGTCTTCCAAATAACATGTTATTATTTGATTTGGATTTACTTTATTACTCCTGAGATGGAACATCTTTTTATACTTTTCTTGGATATTTCTATTTCTTTGGTAAACTGCTTGTTCATGCCCTTTGCCCATTTATGGGATAGTTCGAAATTTTTCTCTTTATGTGTATTAACTCTTTATATATAAGAAATAACAGCCCTTCATGTATCATGTATGTTGCATATATTTTTAACCAGGTGGTAATTAGCCTTCAATATTTGTTTATGACATCCTTAGAACAGCAATTAACAATTTCTATATAGTCTAATCTAGTAACTTTTTTTTCATGGTTTCTTCTTTTGGGGTCATGCTTAGAGAGGACATTCACACCAGTAAATTTGAAAAGATAGAAAGATCTTTGCTTATCCTTCCTTTCAGTTATCCTTAAGCTTTAATTTTTACATTTTAATATTTTTCCTTCCAAAATTTCTCTTGGTGTAATATTTATTAATTTTCACATACAGGAAAGTACTTAAATCAAAATGAATGTGGGATTATACCGCAAAAATTTATGACCAAAACAGAAACTCTAAGCAAACTAAGAATAGAAGGAAATTTCTCAACCTGATAAAGGGCATCTATGCAAAAACAAACAAACAAACAAAAATACAGCTAACATCATACCTAATGCTTTTCTTCTAATATCAGGAAAAAGGTAAGGATGTCCACTCTTACCATTTCTGTACAGCATGTGTTACAAGTCCTAGCCAGTACAACAAGAAAAAAAAAGAGAGAATTAGAAATAGAAGGCAAAAGTATTTGAAGGGTAGAAGTTAAATAATCTTTTCTTGCCGATGACATAATTGAAGAAAATTCCAAGGAATCGACCAAGAAACACCTAGTGGATAAATAAGAAAAATTAGCAGTATCATAGAATAAAAGACCAATACATAAAAAGCCATTGTATCTGTAGGCCCTAGCAATGAACAATAGGAAAATGAACATTTTTTAATGATATGATTTGCAATAGTGTCAAATTTTTAAATGTTTAGAATAAATTGAAAAATGATTGCAATAGCTCTACATTTGAAAACTATAAAATAGGACTGGGAAAAATCAAACAAGATCTAAATAAATGGGGAGACTTACCACAGTCATAAATTAGAAGAGTCAATATTGTTAAGTTGTTCATTCTCCCCAAAATGATCTATAAATTCAGGGCAATCCCTATCAAAATACCAGAGATTTTTTTTTTTTTGGTACAAATTGACAAAGTGATTCTAAAACTAAGTGGAGGGCTTCCCTGGTGGCGCAGTGGTTGAGAATCCGCCTGCCGTTGCAGGGGACACGGGTTCGTGCCCTGGTTCGGGAAGATCCCACATGCCGCGGAGCGGCTGGGCCCGTGAGCCATGGCCGCTGAGCCTGCGCGTCCGGAGCCTGTGCTCCGCAACGGGAGAGGCCACAACAGTGAGAGGCCCGCGTACCAGAAAAAATAAAAATAAAATAAAATATAAAACTAAGTGGAAATACAAAGGATCTGGAATAGAATAGCTGAAACGAAATGGGGGAAAAGGAGCAAAATTGGAGGATTTATACTAGCTGATTTCAAGATTTATGTTATAAAGCTCCGGTTATGAAGATAGAATGATATTGGTATAAGGGTAAACATATACATCAATAGAACAGACTAGAGAGTCCAGAAATAGGCCAATGTATATACGACCAGTTGATTTTCAGCGACATAGGCACCAACATAACTCAATGGAGAAAAGACTGTTTTAAACAAATCATGTTAGAACAGCTGGATTAGAAAAATCCTGAAACCCTCTGAAAGAAAAGGGAACTCAACCTCTACCTCATCCCGTACACAAAAATTAATTTGAAATGGATCATAGCCATAAACCTAAAACCATAAGATGTTTAGAAGAAGTCATAGGAGGAAAAGCTTTGCACTTTGAGGTTAGGCAATGATTTCTGAGACAGAAAGACAAAGCATTAGTCATAAAAAAAAAAAAAAAGGATAAATTAGGGCTCATCAAAACAAAACACTTCTGCTCTCTAAAAGACACTATGAAGAAAAGGCAAACAACAGGCTGGGAGAAAATATTTGCATCACATATATTTGTCAAGGAACTTGTATCCAGAATACATAAAAAACACTTATGGCTCGATAACAAGAAGATAAACTACTCGATTTTTTTTTAATGGGCAAAATTTGAACAAACACTTCACAAAAGGAGATATAAGAAAGGCCAATAAACATATGAAAAGATATTAAATATTAGTCAACAGAGAAATGTAAATTAAAACCACAGTGAGCTACCACTTCACACCCACTGGAATGGCTAAAATTTAAAGGATGGACAATTCCAAGATCACATGATGGGTCTGCAGAGGAAATGGAATTGTCATAGCCTCCTGATGAGAATATATAATGGTACAGCCACTTTGCAAAAAGTTTGTGAGTTTCCTACAAAGTTAAACATATATAGCCTAGAAATTCCACTCCTATATACTTATCTAAGAGAAATTATATATGTATGTATAATATATATCAATATATAAACTATATATATAATGTATATATTTATAATACATATATACTTATATATAAATGTACATATAAGTTACATATACAAGAGAAATTACGTATATACATACGTATATAAAATAGAGAGACTTGTACATAAATGTTCATAACAATTGTTTTCATAATAGCCCCAAACTCTGGAAACAACCCAGATATTCATCCACAGGTGAATGGTTAAACAAATTGTGCTATATGTAGAAAATAGACCACTACTCTGCAATAAAAATGAACTACTGATACATTCAACAACATAGTGATTCTCAAAATAATTATGCTGAGTTAAAGAAGCCAGATAAAAAGGGGTATGTATGGTATGATTTGCGGGCCTCAGTTTATGTGACTGAAGAGACAAAACTAATCAACAGTGATAGAAACGACAGCTGTGGTTACCTGGCAGCAATTGGGCAATAGGGACACCAGGAAACTTTTTGGGGAAGACGGAAACGTTCTGTATCTTAATTGGGGTGGCAGTTACATGGGTATACACCTATATCAAAAGTCATCAAGCTGTATGCTTAAAACATGAATTTTATTGTATGTAAGTTACACCTCAATAGAGTTGATTTTTTTTTTAAGCATTAGAACAGGATTTTGACAGCTTCTCGAGGCTTGTATCGTTTCCTTATATTGCAAATTCTTTCTGGCTTTTTTTTCTCCCACATTGCTTAGTAAGAAAAGCATGGGTAATATATGACAGACTATATGAATCAAGATTCCTTTGGTTTTAAGTAACAGAACTCCAATTCAAAGTAGCTTAAGAACAGAAGTTGAGTGTCTAGCATGAGGACCTAGGGGAGACCTCGCAGTGACTCTGTTCTTTGGGCCTCTGATGCCCTCTGTTCCAAGAGTATTGAACCCCTGGGCCCTCCAGAGCCATTGTTATGGACAGTGGTGAGTAGAGAGGAGTGATGCAACAGCTGCGAGCAGGAAGCTGGGTAACAGTTTACCAGCGGGGCAGGCTGGGAGTGTTTCTAGTCAAACCATTTTTTCCATTTGTCCTTTTCAGAAAATGATGTCCATGAAAGACATGGAGAAGAACTTCTGGTGTCAGACCTTGGCAGAAGCCACTGGAATTGCTTCCCCTAACCATGAGGGTTCTAACACCTCTCTTCCCATATGAAGAGAAAGCAGGGCAAAGAAGGAACACGATTCTTCTTTGACCATTAGAGTTCCCAGAGGAGATAAATTATTCTGTTTTGCAGCTGAAATTCAACTAGATGGATTTACAGTGGCCGAATAATATTCCCTTCAATGCCCATGAGATGTGGGCTTTACTGGACTTTCATTGTTGGCAGCATGTCTGAACCCATGTGAGATGGGCATCAGGGTCCGCCTCTTGGCATTCATACAGACACCCAAATACTAAGGTACTGTGTGCTCACTACAGGGCCAAGCTCTCGGCAGTGCTGGAAGGAAAGATGAAGGAAGGGGAGCAAGAGAGGGGGTGATACATGAAGTCACACAGTTATTCTCCAGCCAAACGGCTCACTGGAATTGCACACTGCCTGTTTCACATCTTTGCCACACTTGGAGAACTCTCTCCTGTCCCCTCCACCTCTCTCAGTATCTCCACGTATCCAAATATCACCCATCCTTCCAGATGCAGCTGTGGGGCTGGTCCCAGGGCAGGGTGAGATGAGGCCACCCTCCATCACATCCTCCAGGAGCTCCCCTTACCCACTCAGCCACTCCATTAAAAACCAGCCACCCTCACAGTGGTTGGGAGTCCGCCTGCCGATGCAGGGGATACAGGTTCGTGCCCCGGTCCGGGAAGATCCCACATGCCGCAGAGCAGCTGGGCCCATGAGCCATGGCCGCTGAGCCTGCACATCCGGAGCCTGTGCTCCGCAATGGGAGAGGCCACAACAGTGAGAGGCCCGCTTACGGCAAAAAAAAAAAAAAAAAAAAAAAAAAAAAAAAAAAAAAAAAAAAAACCAGCCACTCTTATTAGCAAGTCTATAGCCTCAGAAGCAGAAAAAGTGCTACTCATCTCATTTATTGGGCATATTATTCTCATCAAAGGCTTTTAGAGAATTTTGCTAATGGCTCCAGGACTATACACACCATCACAATTAAGACATAGCTAATAAATTAAGTTTTATGGACATAAATCAGCAGGTATGCTTATTCAGCTGTTACACCTCACTTAGAATTGGGCTTCGCACCTTAAGATGAAGCATGATTTCCATTCAGGAGTTGTAATGGTCTTGTTAATGGAATATTAATTACCTTGCTTGTTGGACAGCAAGATGTCTGCTCCTGCTCTCCTGCCAACAGTGTTCTTAGAGAAACACATTTTTCCAACTTGGTGTCACTATGGCTGACAGGTCTCACTAAACCCACTCCGTCATCCCCCGAATGACAGAATAATGAAGACCGAAAGACAGAATGAAGTTCACCAGCCCGTGAAGAGTCAGATAAACAAAACCTTCGGTGATCATAGTGATGGTATGCGGTCTACCTTCCCCAAAAGACACTGTGGTGGAGAAGGGATTTGGGGCTAAGGGTCAGAAGGAATGGCTTCTCACCTGCCATCATAGTGAGTTCAGACTGCCATACACTGGCTTAAACAACAAACTTTAATTCTCACAGTTCTGGAATCTGGGAAGTCTAAGATCAAGGCACCAGTAGATTTGGTGTCTGGGAGAGCCCACCTCCTGGCTTATAGAAGGCTACCTTCTCCCTGTGTGCTCACATGGCATTTCCTCTTCCTATAAGGGCTCTAATCCCATCGTGAGGGCATCACCCATCTGACCTCATCTAAACCTAATCGCCTCCCAAAGGCCCCACCTCCTAATACCATCACACTGGGGGATAGGGCTTCCGCCTATGAATTCTTGGCAGGGGACACAAACATTCAGCCCATAACACCTCCACCCCAACAATAACTAGCATTATGACTTCAGGCGAGACACTTACACTCTCCAGGCCACAGTTTCTCATTTATTACATGATATAATAAAGTGACCATGGATAAAAGGGTTGTGAAAAACACAACCCTTAGAAAGATATCAATATTGGACCAGTTTGTGATAATTTTGCCAAGACTATAAAGGGTGGGCCCAAGAAAGCAGTGCAGGCAGCCTCCACATTTTATCAGCAGCATCAGGGGCCAAAGCAGCCCAGGTACCAGCAGTGCGGGAAGACAGTCAGGTTTAGTGTAGTTAACTGGGGGGAGGGGGGCACAGCGGAAGGGACATGTGCATAGCCTTATCATCAACAGTGTGAGCTACCATCAGGGACACTTTGGACACAGGAAAGCAGGACTATGCCATGAGAATACCTTGAAGAGTAGTATTTTCCAGCAAGAAGATATGTGACAATTGAACTACATGGGGGTGGTGAACCTGCCCTGGTCTTGGACCAAGTTGGTTCTAAAGACCTGCTCAGCAAAGGAAGGGCTCAATCAGGACCTAGCACACCTGGGCCCAGACCTGCTGTGCCCCCAAGTGTCTGTGCCATATTAGACAAGTCCATACCCTTCTCTGGCCCTAGTTTCTTTCTTTCAACCCAAAGATCTCAAGGTCAAACAGCCTCTTCCTCTAAGAAATATCAGTTAAAATTGTTTCAGAGCAGCCACCACCTTTCTTTACTTCATCTAGGGGAAAATTCTCAGACCCAGGACCTGCTGGAAGAATTTCTTTGCATCCATTTAGCATATCAATTCTCACATTTTCTGCTTGAACTTAAGAGCAAAGGACTCAGAGAGCTGCACTTTTGTCTCTTCAATGCAGAGTTTTGCATATTCTCCTGGACTCTTTGCCCTTGAGTTACCCACCACAGACCAGCCCTGCTCCCTGGCTGAGGCCGAGGCAGGCCTCCACAGCTAACTGGGGCAGCTGCCCTTCCCATACATCCTCCCTCCTCCTGCAGAGAGTGAAGGTCCAGCCCAAAGTGGGATGCAGAGAAGGAGTATGGAATGGGGAATAGGCAGTAAGAACCCCAGAATTGGGGTGAGGGTGTTGCAGGTGCAGGGTGGTTGGATAAAAGCAATGGTTTGCAAAAGGCTCATGAGACAAAATCAAAGCAACTGATGTTCTGCTTTGAGCTGCTGGACTGCAAGAGGCCTTGGAGCCAGGTCTCGGGGTGAGAGGCTCTCACACAAGCTATTGCATATTTCAGTGTCAATAGCATCCAGGAGGCCCTAGCCTCCTCACAAAAGTGGAAGAGGGAAGGAAGCCCAGTCTGTGAAAATGTGCTGTTCCTACCCTATGGCACACTGTCCTTTACTCACTCCGCAATGAAACTGCAACCCCAGAGAGAGAAAGATGCTTCTTACCAGGAATGACCTTCGGAGGTGCCTCCATCAGTTGCTGCTGCATAACAAACAATCCCAGTCACATACCATAATAAGCATTCATTTAGCTCAGGCATCTGCAGGTCAGTTGGGGGTCAGCTGATACAGGCTGGGCTCAGCTGGGCAACAATAAGTTGTAGGTTGGGTCTGAGCCTTTTCCCTATTTCTCTCATAGTCCTTAGTCCAGTGGACTAGCTGGGGTATGTTCTTCTCATGACAACAACAGAGGCACAAGAGAGCAAATGGAAACATGCCATGTCCCTTGAGGCATAGCCCAAGCTGGCACCCTATGGTTTCTGCCCATTTCCATTGGCCAAATCAAGTCACATTCCCAAGTTCAAAGTAGAGGGCCAGAGAAATATACTTTGCCTTATAGAAAGAACTGCAGAGTCATATGGCAAAGGCATAGATACAGGGAAAGGTAAAGAACTGGAGCCTATAATGCAATCCACAAAAGGAATGAGTCCCACAATGCCTAATGGTTGATGGGACATTTTTCACACTTTCCTTAATTTACTCTTTATAATAACCCTAAGACACAACGATTATATCTCCACGTTATAGATGAAGAAACTGAAACTCAGAAAGAGAAGACATGCCTGAGATCACACCATCATTAAGCATAAGAATGGGTACACCGGAACTTCCCTGGTGGCGCAGTGGTTAAGAATCCTCCTGCCAATGCAGGGGACACAGATTCGAGCCCTGGCCCAGGAAGATCCCACATGCCACAGAGCAACTAAGCCCATGCACCACAACTACTGAGCCTGCGCTCTAGAGCCCACGAGCCACAACTACTGAGCCCACGCACCGCAACTACTGAGCCCATGTGCCACAACTACTGAAGCCTGCACACCTAGAGCCTGTGCTCTGCAACAAGAGAAGCCACCCTAATGAGAAGTCTGCACCACAACGAAGAGTAGCCCCTGCTCACTGCAACTAGAGAAGGCCTGCACACAACAACAAAGACCCAACACAGCCAAAAATAAAACTAAATAAATAAAATTTAAAAAAAAAAAAGAATGTGTACAGCAGTCTCTTCATCCAACTACAAGTCCAGAAATTTTGCCATAACCTCAATACTGGCTTTCCTTAAGGAGACCCTAGAGCACCTGGGATTTGTGGAAAGATCCCTCATTATTTATATGTCTCCCACTGTTATATAATTTTATGGACAGCCAAAGGGACCTTGATTTTCTTAACCATAAAGTAAAGAATTTAGATGAAATCAGGAACAGCAAATATCTGACATGCATGCTGCCACTAACCATTCCTGCATCCGTGGCCGACATCACTAATCAACGATGGCGCTCTTTCCTCATGAGCCTCAGACTTTGTCTCCACACAGCATTGTGGACAGTCGCTGCTACTGAATTGGAGAGGACACAGAAGATGAAGACTGTTTTTAAATGCTGTATAAACCTTTTCTGAGGCTCATCCAGCCCTAGAAGGCTATGATTCTGAAACCAGCAACAACAGCATGGAGACAACAGCATAGAAAGGCCACATGGCTGGGATCAAAAGAACTGATTCTAGCTGCAGCTAGGCTATAGCTCGCTCTGTGTGGGAAAGAGAGCTAAATTTACCTGAGCATTTGTTGCATCAGTTTTGTGACCTTTTAAATCATTTATTTCAATTCCATAAACGTTAATTGAGGACCCACTGAATGCCAAGCACTGCTGTCAAGGGAATAAAGAAATGAATGGAACACCATCCCAATCCTGGAAGGAAGGTAGGGGGGTAGGAGACACTCTGATTTCTGAGGTCCCGTCCAACATTAATACTCAACTAATATGTCGCTAAAAAGTACAAGACATTGTCATGGGACTCATAATCCTGCAGACTCCCCAAGCTTGAAGATCTCCCAGGCAGGAGTGGGCATTATGGATGAAAGGATCTGACCTCAGAGTGAGGGTTACCATGTTCCACTCTTCTCCATGCTCCCAGAGTAGAAGGCAAATCCCACTTTGGGGCCAAACCTTTCCAGGCTCATCTTCCAGATTTTAGGGTGTGAGTCCCAGCTCTGCCACTTACTAGCCTCAGAACTTTGAGCCATACACTCACTCACTGGGGGACTGGTTTCCTTATCTGAAAAACAGGGTTCATCACCACCGCTGCTGTGGTGGATATCTGTATGCTATTCAACAAGCAAACGCCTGCAGCACAGATGCCCGGAATGAGTTCACATCCCTTTCCTTGCTCTCCTTCACATGACCTATGCCCCAGATCAGAACTTCTCCACCCCAACTGCACCAGGGAGTCCCTGGAGCTTTTGACAAATAGAGATGCCCAGGCCTGACCCCAGATCAATAGAATCAGAGCCTTTGGGGATGGAGCCCAGGGAGTCATCCTTCTTAAGTCTCCCAGATGACACTGATGTGCAGACACTGGTGAGAACCACCACTCTGGTTGTGTTAGTCAGGGTTTTCTAGACAAGCAGAACCAATAGGACATAGAGATAGAGATAGAGATAGAGATAGAGATAGAGATAGAGATAGAGATAGAGATAGAGATAGAGATAGAGATGATAGAGATAGAGAGAGATGATAGACATAGAGATGATAGAGATTGAGAGAGAGATGATAGAGATAGAGAGAGAGAAGTAGTAGGTAGGCAGGTAGATAGATAGATAGATGGATAATAGATAGATACATAGGTAGATGATAGACAGATATAAATAGACAGATAGATAGATAGATGATAGATACATAGATACATAGAAAGAGATTTATTATAAAGAATTTGCTTGGGGCTTCCCTGGTGGCGCAGTGGTTGAGAATCCGCCTGCCGATGCAGGGGACACGGGTTCGTGCCCCGGTCCGGGAAGATCCCACATGCCGCCGAGTGGCTGGGTCCGTGAGCCATGGCCGCTGAGCCTGCGCGTCCAGAGCCTGTGCTCCGCAACGGGAGAGGCCACAACAGTGAGAGGCCCGCGTATCACACACAAAAAAAAGAATTTGCTTGAAATTATGGAGGCTGAACAGTTCCAGGATCTGCAGTCAGCAAGCTGGAGAGCCAATGGTATAATTTTAATCTTAGTCCAAAGGCCTGGGAACCAGGAGAGCCAAAGTATAAGTTCCAGTCCTCGTCCAAGTTCAAAGGCAGGAGACCAGTATCCCAGGTCAGTAGGCAAGCAACAGAAATTCTTACCTCCTCAGGCTCTTTGGTCTATTCAGGCCTTCAATGGATTGGATGAGGCCCCCTTTCTGCTTCACTCAGTCTACCAGTTCAAATGTTAATCTCACCCAGAAACACCCACACAGACACACCCAGAATAATGTTTAACCAAATATCTGGGCACCCCATGGCCCAGTCAAGTTGACACAAAATTCACCAGCACACTGACCTCAGCCAACTTCTCCAGGCTTCCAAGATTCCCCATCTCCCTGGCTTTGCTCATGCAGTCTCTTCTGCCTGGAATGCCATCTCCCCAGCCCCAGCATTTTGCTAATCCAACTCCACTCACCAAACTCAATGGTCAAACTCCCTCTTCAAGGGAGCCTCCCATGAGCCACTCCTGGGTTTCCGAGAGCACAGCAGCTCCCAAATAACTGGGATGGCCCAGAGACTTCCCTCAGCTCTGCTCCTGTGTAAACCTTGCCCCACCCTATGAGGCAGGAAGAGCAAAAGGGGTAAATCCTTGGGAGAACCAGAGTGAAGGGTCCACTGGAAAGTGGGGTTTGGGTCACCTGCTGCTATTGATCAGGGACCAATTTGTTTGGAGATAAAGGCAAAAAAACCTGGATGTCCCAGCAGCAGCAGGCCTGTGGGCATCACTGAGGTCACGTAACAGAATTCTCCAGTTTCTCCAGACCACATCCACATCCCTCCACCTGCCCACGGCACACTCCAGCCCCCTCAAATGTCACCCTTTTTCTGCAGAGAAATGTCCAAGGATAACGCAGACTCATCTGCGCTCACAAGCAGCGCTCTCGTGTTTCTGTCTCTGCGCCTTCAGGGCCGTCTGGGGTGGACCTCACCTGCCGTCCCTCCTAACATGAGGCCACGTTGCATTCCCCGTAAAGGCAGGAAGGGACTTGTCCCCGGTGCCACCTGTGCCTTCTGCCCCGGGTTGAAAACAGCTCAGCCCGAAGGCTCTAATGCCGGCTCCCTGGGCCCCGTGGGCCAGACCCCAGGCTGCCCTCTCCATCCCCTGCCTCTGACTCCAGACCCACACGCGGTAGCCTCGCCCTGGCCAATCAACTCATGCATATGGATGGACAAGCAGAGATGTGACCTGCCCAGGCTCACAATTAACCGAATTTTCCTTTACGCTTCCTGGCAGCACAATAAGCATTTTTCAGAATCGAGGCTGGGAGAAGCACTTTGGACAAATTGCTAGAAGAAATCTGGAGTCTGATCCCCACTATCCCTCAGCTGGTTCCTCAGTAACACCCTACCCCCAGCTCTGTGAATTCTCTTCTTAGCGGACAGACAAGTGGTTTCTCATCTTTGGGAATTTTCTTCTCCTGTTCATGCTTTGCTTTATTCAAATATCTAAAATTTGTCCTATTCATATTTTCTCTATTTTACCACAATTATAATCCTCATTTGCTTCCTTCCCCAGAGGCGTCCAGGGGCCCCTTGACCCACCAGCCCCTTTTATTCTCAGTGCATCAGCCATACCACCAAGATCTCTCTGCATCAAACACAACATCGTCAATTTCTAGGGGGATTTGGGGCCCTTGTTTGCCCATGGCGGATCTAGGGCCTGTTTAGTTCACTCTGCTCTATCTTCTCCTCCTTTTCTTTCACACACACCTGTGACTTTGTTGGGGAACCTGGAAGGTGGGGCTAGTGCAAGGAGATTGTTTCCCTACTTGGAGTACCCATCACACCAAATGACCGTCCAACTGCAGTGGGAGAGGGTAGAAGCGTGCGGGCAGTGTAGGTCAGTCTTGTGAGTGGGTGTGAAGTTTAACAAGTATGTGTGTGTGCCAGGTATGCTGAATGATGTGTGTGGTGTGTGACTTCCTGTGGGGGGAGGGTGTGGGTGCCCGTGTACATGTGTGGAGCATATCCTGCATGTGTGTGAAAAACAGCGTCTCACCTGTGTACGTAGGAAGCAGGTCTCTGGTATATACAGATGGTCCCAGATTTACGATGCTTCCATTTATAATTTTTGTGCTTCACCATGGTGTAAAACGATACACATTCAATGGAAACCATACTTTAAAATGAATTTGGAGGCTTCCCTGGTGGCGCAGTGGTTGAAAGTCCGCCTGCCGATGCAGGGGACGCGGGTTCGTGCCCCGGTCCGGGAAGATCCCACATGCCGTGGAGCGGCTGGGCCCGTGAGCCGTGGCCGCTGAGCCTGTGCGTCCGGAGCCTGTGCTCCGCAACGGGAGAGGCCACAACAGTGAGAGGCCCGCGTACCGCAAAAAAAAAAAAAAAAAAAAAAAAGAATTTTGATCCTCTCCCGAGCTAGTGATATGCAGTATGTACTATGCTGGGTAGTGGCAGAAGCTGTAGCTCACATTCAGCTATGAGATCACAAGGGTGAAAAACCAATACCCAGACAACCATTCTGTTTTTCACTTTCAGTACAGTATTCAATTACATGAGATATTCAACACTTTATTATAAAATGGGCATTGTGTTCAATGTTTTTGCCCAGTTGCAGGCTAATGGAAGTATTCTGACTATGTTTAAGGTAGGCTGGGCTAAGCGATGATGTTCGGTAGGTTAGGTGTATCAAATGTATTTTTGACGAAATATTTTCCATTTATGATGGGTCTATCAGGACACAACCCCACCCTAAGTTGAGGAAGATCTACAGTATATCTGGTGCTTGAGCTCCTGTGCATGTAGGAGGTGTCTGCTCTCTGGGGAGGTGACATGTATATGTAAGCATAGGATGGGTGTGTGGGTTTGAGGAGAGGAGGGATGAGATCAGTGAGAGAACACACATACTAGCCTGGCAGGAGGTAGTTCAGCCCTTTGTCGGACAAGGCGGTCAGGCCTGCCCCAGTGCAGAGAAATAGGAAGAGTGTGAGCTCTTTGGAAAGGGGACCCCAGGTGATGAATATGCTGATTCCAAGAAGAAAAACATTATGAGTCAGAGTTGGGCCCCAGAGACCTGCAGGATGGAGTTTGGGGCTCAGAGTGGGGCTCGGGGCCCCCACTGGGATAGATGAAGGGAGGAGCAGCTCCAAACAGGCAGACAAGGCAGGTGGTGGCCTACCACAGCCTTCAGGAAGTGTGGCACAGAAAGACCTGGGTTCGAATCCTGACCTCTGCCAAGTGACTTAACTTCTGTCAGCCTCAGTTTCTTCATCCACCAAATAGAGTGCTCTAAAACTTCAAATAGGGGAACATACAAAAAGGACTTAGCACAATGCCTGGTACACAGTGAGCACTGAGGAGGTGGCCATTATGTGGTTCTTACTGTTAGTTTCCTCCACAGCCCCACCCCTGCTAGCATCACGGGAGCCTCTGACGGTAGACTGAGCCTTTCCAGGCCAGGAGGACATGGAGGGTTTGCAACACCTCCTCCACCAGATGTGCTGCCCTAGCCCTGGGATGCATGCCCGTGGGACAATCTGCAGTGCCCCTCCTGCTCCCCTGTCAGAGCTGGGGTCTGCCTGGGAGGGCAGCAGTTGTTTGCGGAGGTGGCATGTGGAGTGTGTATGTGTGTTTGAGGGCAGCTGACTACCCTGGGGTTGGACCTCCACCCAGCCCGTTCCCACAGCCAAGTCCTAGCAAGCATCTGTTCATTCATCTGCTCAGTTCAGGGATGAGAACCTGTCGGACGCTGTCCTAGGTGCTGGGGACTTGATGGTGATCACAGTATAGGCTGAAGGTGTTCAGGCATTCCAGAATAACATGCCAGCTTTAAGTATCAAAATATTAATATTTTTAATATTAAAAATACAATTTTTAATATTAAAAATACAATTTTTAATTGTATTAAAATACAATTTTAATATTTTGTACTTACAATTGTGTACTACAATTATTTCAGTATTTTTAAAAATTTGAAATCTGAATTATTTACATCTGGAGAGATACCCAGAAAATTTTATGCTATATCAAAATTTCTAATTGGCCCAAGAAACACTCCTTTAAAAATCCATCTGTCTATATTCCTCCCCTGTTATTGTGAAAACCCCATGACCAGGATCACTGGCTGGTTGGCCATTGTTTGCTTTTTCCTTCAGTTGGTTGGTTTGAGTGATATTAGTAATTTATACTCCTCCTAAAGCCAGTCTGGCTTCTGCTGTTCTTCGGAGAGCCTTGAAGGGGTCTCCTTAGAATAGGGAGGGATGAGAGGACACATCAAGGCAAACAAGAAGAGGATATGGCAGCAGAATTGGGGGATGGGGGAGGGACAAAGAAAGAATGAGGTTCCCGGGTCTTCCCAGCTTCCTTTCCCTGGGATGAGATTCACTCTTCTCCCCTCCCAGAAAAGGGCCAGATCCCTTGGTGCCTGATTCCTCCTCCTGTAGGATAATTTATTTCAGTTTGTTTTGATCATCATTCTCCTGAAAGAATAAAGTTTCCTCAGTCCTCTGTCCTGGCTTTCCCTTAGGAAGAACTTAGATGACTTTGGTGGCCATATCTCACCTTTTTAATGAAACGCCAATAGTTGGGTCTTTCTTAAAATACCATATTGTTATACTATCATTTTGATCCAATGCTACAGCTATAACTACTACAATATGATGATGAGCAAAACTCCCTACCCTCAAGGAATTTTTACTTTAGTGGGGGAGACACAATAAAGAAGTGTTAGACGATTCCCACCTGACCTACTGAGCATTTGAAGTGGGACTGTTCTAAATTGAGGCATGCTACAAATGTAAAATATACCCTCAGAAGACTTTACGCAAGAAAAAAAATGTAAATAATTTTTGTATAGGTACACACTGAAATAATACTACTCTGATATTTTGGGTTAAATAATACATATTCTTAAATAAAACATATTATTAAAATTTTTTAAAACATTAAAAAAATAAAGAAGTGAGCATATATGTAACATAATTTCAAATAGTGTTATGATTGGATTGGTTTTTTGCTGCATGACCAACCATGCTAATATTTTATGATTTTTAAAAAATGACTATTCATTTTTGCTCATGAGATTACAGGTCAACTCAGCAGTTCTACCAGTCTGGGCTGCGTTCCTTCATGCATATGCAATTGGCTCCAGGGAAGCCCGGTGGTTCTGCTTCTGGGAAAGGCTGGCTATTGGCTGGGGTGCCTCAGTTTTCCTCCACAAGTTCTCTCATCCTCCATCAGAGTAGCTCAGTCTTTTTCTCCAGGCAGTTGCTGGCGTCCAAGAGTAAGAGCAGAAGACGATAAGGCTCAGAGCTGGCACACCTTTACTTCCAAAACATTCTATTGGCCAGAGCAAGTCATAAGTCCAGTCCAGATTTGAGGACTGGGGAAATAGACTCCACATCTCAATGGAAGGTGTTGCAAAGTCATATTGCAAAGGGGTGTTGATGGAGGGATGGATAATTGTGGCCATTGTTGCAATCAATGACATGGGTAATAAAGAAAATAAAAGGAAGTAATGGGATAAGAAAGTGACAGGGTGAGAAGCTTCTTTATATTAGGTCAGAGAAGACCTCTCTGAAGAGAAAACTTTGAGGTGAGACCTGAGTGATAGGAAAGAGCAACTATGCTTCACAGATTAGGTAGAGGAGCACAGCATGTGCAAAGGCCCTGAGTACCTAAAAATCTTAATTGTGCTCAGGGTTCAGAAAGAAGCTGGGTCTACCTGGGATAAATAAATAGATGGGGGAAATGCTAAGAGACCAAATTAAAGAAATAGGGGGCAATCATGTTTGGCCTTATAGGTATGGTAAGATATTTGCATTTTATTTAAAATGTGATAGGAAGCCATTGGAGGGTTTGAAACAGAAAAGTGAAATGATCTGATTAAAATTTGGCTGCTGTGGGGACAATAGGCTAAATTGGAAACAGGCCAGAGTGGAAGCAGGTAGGAGAATATTGTAATAGTCCAGGCAAGAAATACCAAGACAGAGACCAAAGTGGTAGCAGTGAAGTTGTAAGAGTTGGGATGCTCTGGAATATATTTTTGAAGCAGAGTCTGCAGGACTTTCTAATGGATTAGATGTTAGAGGAGAAGAAAAAAGAAGTGAAGATGACTCAAAGTTTTTTCCTTAAGTTTCTGGGTGGATGATGCATTAGTGAATGAACCTCATCAGTAAGATACAAAGACGATGAAAGAAACACGTTTGGGAGAGGAGTAAGTTGAGAATTTTACTGTGGGCTTGTTAAGTGTAAGAGGCCTGGTAGAACAGGGAAACATACTCAATATTTTGTAATAACCTGTAAGGGAAAAGAAACTGAAGAGGTATATATATATATATATATATATATATATATATATATATATATATATATAAATAACTGGATTACTGTACTATACACCTGAAACTAACATGATATTGTAAATAAACTATACTTCAACAAAAACAAACAGGTGAATAATTTTAAAAAGAGGCCTGGTAGACATCACAGAGGTGTCAAATAAGCTAATCAGATGGGTGAGTCTCGAATTCAGAGGGGAGATTGCGCTGGAGATATCCATTTTATAGTCAACAGCATATCTAGCATAAGGCTAGATAAATCTACCAATGGAGATAATAAATAGAAAAGAGAAGGGGACCTATGCCAATATTCAGAAGTAGATCAGAAAGAGGAAATAGAAGAAAAGGAGATTAAGAAGTGACCATTAGAGCAGGAAAACAAAAAAGAAAGTATTTCAAAAAGGAGGCCGTGATCACTTCTGCTTCCAGCCAAGATGGAGTAACAGGGACCAGACACCCTTAAATCTTAAACTACTAGAAAACCAAAGCATTGTTTCATAATAAAAAGTTTTAAGCATTGTGCAAAAAAGCAGCACAGAAATTTGATCTCGGAAAGAAGGCAAACAAGCAAGGTTGTTTGTCGATTGTACCAGCTCACCACCTAGAGGCATTTTCCAGGCCTTAGCAAAGGGAGTGGAGACCATAACAGAACCCAGCAGTCTGACTGAGTAGAGAAGCCAGAGATGAAAGTTCAGGGAAGCCAAGGCAGCTAGAATTTGCAAGGCTGAGCACCAAAAGGGTGGGACCTTCACAAAGAGAGCGTTTCAGAGATCTGCACAGGTGTCCCCTCAAGTCTGTGGCTGCATGTGCATAAGCAAAAACTATCCAAAGATGGAAAAAGAACCATCAGGAAAAACATAAGCAGAACAATTCCCAGAGTTCACGTAGGATCGAGAACAAACTTCATAACACATGGGGCTTTGGGTAGAATCCTCAAAAAGGAATTGCCTTAGTATTGGTGCTAAATTATACCTAGACTAAAAGTTGCTTTGTACCTGCCATAAAAAAAGCTTAACAAGGGTGAAAAGACCCATAGTTCTGAATAACTAGGCACAGGAAAAAGTCCAACCCTACTTAAATAAATACAATTATATCCAGCAAGTCTGGGAAAAATTCTGGACCTGCCTAAGAGGCAAGAGACCATTGTTTCGGTGTGTGCGAGGAGAGGGGATTCAGAGCACCGCCTAAACAAGCTCCAGAGATGGGTGCGAGCCACGGCTATCAGGGTGGACTCAGAGACGGGCATGAGATGCTAAAGCTGCTGCTGCTGCCACCAAGAAGCCTGTGTGTAAGCACAGGTCACTATCCACACCTCCCCCTCCTGGGAGCCTGTGCAGCCCACCACGGTCCCGTGATCCACGGACAACTTCCCCGGGAGAACACATGCCATGCCTCAAGCTGTTGCAACATCACACTGGCCTCTGCCACCACAGGCTCACCCCGCATTCGCATTCCGTAATGCTCCCTCCCCCTGGCCTAAGTGAGCCAGAGCTGCCTAATCAGCTGCTCCTTTAACCCTGTCCTGTCTGGATGGGGAACAGACGTCCTGTCTGGATGGGGAACAGATGTGCAGAGGCAGGGCAAAATACAAAGCTGAATCCCAGGAGCTGTGTGAACAAAGAAGAGAAAGGGAAATTTCTCCCAGCAGCCTCAGGAGCAGTGGATTAAATCTCCACAATCAACTTGATGTACCTGTATCTGTGGAATACCTAAGTAGACAACCATTCCAAAACTGAGGTGGTGGACTTTGGGAACAACTGTAGACTTGGGGTTTGCTTTCTGCATCTGACTTGTTTCTGGCTTTATGTTTATCTTAGTTTAGTTTTTTTGTTTTGTTTTGTTTTTGTGGTACGCGGGCCTCTCACTGTTGTGGCCTCTCCCATTGCAGAGCACAGGCTCCGGACATGCAGGCTTAGCGGCCGTGGCCCATGGGCCCAGCCGCTCCGTGGCATGTGGGATCCTCCCAGACTGGGGCACGAACCCGTGTCCCCTGCATCGGCAGGCGGACTCCCAACCACTGCGCCACCCGGAAAGCCCTATCTTAGTTTAGTATTTAGAGCTTATTATCACTGGTAGATTTGTTTATTGATTTGGTTGCTCTCTTCCTTTTTTTTTTTCTTATATATATTTTTTTCATTTTTCTTTTTTTCTGAGTTTGTATGTGTATGCTTTTTTGTGTGATTTTCTCTGTATAGCTTTGCCTTTGCCATTTCTCCTAGGGTTCTGACTGTCTATTTGGGTTTTTTTGTTTGTTTCTTTTGGGTTTTTTTTTAGTATAGATTTTAGCACTTGTTATCATTGGTGGATTTGTTTTTGCTTTGGTTGCTGTCTTCTTTCTCTCTCTTTTCAATTAATTTTTTATTTTTAATAATTTTTTTCTATTTTAACAACTTTATTTTATTTTATTTATTTATTTATTCTTTCTTTCTTTTTCTCCCTTTTTTTCTGAGCCATGTGGCTGACAGGGTCTTGGTACTCTGGCTGGGTGTCAGGCCTGAGCCTCTGAGGTGGGAGAGCCGAGTTCATGACATTGGTACACCAGATACCTCCCAGCCCCATGTAATATGAAACGGTGAAAGCTCTCCCAGAGATCTCCGTCTCAATGCTAAGACCCAGCTCCACTCAATAAGCAGCAAACTACAGTGCTGGACACCCTATGCCAAACAACTAGCAAGACAGGAACACAAACCCACTCATTAGCAGAGAGGCTGCCTAAAATCATAATAAGTTCACAGACACCCCAAAACACACCACAGGATGTGGTCCTGCCCACCAGAAAGACAACATCCAGCCTCATCCTCCAGAACACAGGTACCAGTCGCCTCCACCAGGAAGCCTACACAACCCACTGAACCAAACTTACCCACTGGGAGCAGACACCAAAAACAACGGGAACTACGAACCTGCAGCCTGCAAAATGCAGACCCCAAACACAGTAAGTTAAGCAAAAAGAGAAGACAGAGAAATATGCAGCAGATGAAGGAGAAAGGTAAAAACCCACCAGACCAAACAAATGAAGAGGAAATAGGCAGTCTACTTGAAAAAGAATTCAGAGTAATGATAGTAAACATGATCCAAAATCTTGGAAATAGAATGGAGAAAATACAAGAAACGTTTAACAAGGACCTAGAAGAACTAAAGAGCAAACAAACAATGATGAACAACACAATAAGTGAAATTTAAAATTCTCTAGAAGGAATCAATACCAGAGTAACTGAGGCAGAAGAACAATAAGTGACCTGGAAGATAAAAGTGTGGAAATAACTACCACAGAGCAGAATAAAGAAAAAAGAATGAAAAGAATTGAGGAAATCTCAGAGACCTCTGGCACAACATTACATGCACCAACATTCAAATTACAGGGGTCCCAGAAGAAGAGAAAAAAAAAGGGTGGACTGAAAAAATATTTGAAGAGATTATAGTTAAAAACTTCCCTAATATGGGTAAGGAAATAGTCAACCAAGTCCAGGAAATGCAGAGAGTCCCATACAAGATAAATCCAAGGAGAAACACACCAAGACACATAATAATCAAACTATCAAAAATTAAATACAAAGAAAAAATATTAAAAAGCAGCAAGGGAAAAGCAGCAATTAACATACAAGGGAATCCCCATAAGGTTAACAGCTGATCTTTCAGCAGAAACTCTGGCAGGACATATTTAAAGTGATGAAAGGGAAAAAGCTACAACCAAGAGTACTCTACCCAGCAAGGATCTCATTCAGATTCAACGGAGAAATTAAAACCTTTACAGACAAGCAAAAACTAAGAGAATTCAGCACCACCAAACCAGCTTTACAACAAATGCTAAAGGAACTTCTCTAGGCAGGAAGCACAAGAGAAGGAAAAGACTTACAATAACAAACCAAAACAATTAAGAAAATGGTAATAGGAACATACACATTGATAACTACCTTAAATGTAAATGGATTAAATGCTCCAACCAAAAGAATGGATACAAAAATAAGACCCACAAATATGCTGTCTACAAGAGACCCACTTCAGACCTAGGGACACATACAGACTGAAAGTGAGGGGATGGAAAAAGATATTCCATGCAAATGGAAATCAAAAGAAAGCTGGAGTAGCAATTCTCATATCAGACAAAATAGACTTTAAAATAAAGACTCTTACAAGAGACAAAGAAGGGCAATACATAATGACCAAAGGATCAATCCAAGAAGAAGATATAACAATTTAAAATATTTAACCACCCAACATAGGAGCAACTCAAAACATAAGGCAAAGATTAACAGCCATAAAAGGGGAAATCGACAGTAACACAATAATAGTAGGGGACTTCAACACCCCACTTTCACCAATGGACAGATCATCCAAAACGAAAAAAATAAGGAAACACAAGATTTAAATGATACATTAAACAAGATGGAGTTAATTTATATTTACAGGACACTCCATCCAAAAACAGCAAATTACACTTTCTTCACAAGTGCTCATGGAATATTCTCCAGGATAGATCATATCTTGCATCACAAATCAAGCCTTGGTAAATTTTAAAAAATTGAAATAGTATCAAGTATCTTTTCTGACCACAAAGCTATGAGACTAGATATCAATTACAGGAAAAAATCTGTAAAAAATACAAACACATGGAGGCTAAACAATACACTATTAAATAACCAAGAGATCACTGAAGAAATCAAAGAGGAAATCAAAAAATACCTAGAAACAAATGACAAGGGAAACACGATGACCCAAAACCTATGGGATGCAGAAAAAGCAGTTCTAAGAGGGAAGTTTATAGCAATAAAATCCTACCTCAAGAAAAAAGAAACATCTCAAATAAACAACTTAACCTTACACCTAAAGCAATTAAAGAAAGAAGAACAAAAAAACTCCAAAGTTAGCAGAAGGAAAGAAATGATAAAGATCAGATCAGAAATAAATGAAAAAGAAATGAAGGAAATGATAGCAAAGATCAATAAAACTAAAAACTGGTTCTTTGAGAAGATAAACAAATTGATAAACCATTAGCCAGACTCATCAAGAAAAAAAGGAAGAAGACTCAAATCAATAGAATTAGAAATGAAAAAGGAGAAGTAATAACTGACACTGCAGAAATACAAAGGATCATGAGAGATTACTACAAGCAACTATATGCCAATAAAATGGACAGTCTGGAAGAAATGGACAAATTCATAGAAAAGCACAACATTCTGAGACTGAGCCAGGAAGAAACAGAAAATATAAACAGACCAATCACGAGCACTGAAATTGAAACTGTGATTAAAAATCTTCCAACAAACAAAAGCCCAGGACCAGATGGTTCCACAGGTGAATTCTATCAAACATTTAGAGAAGAGCTAACACCTATCCTTCTCAAACTCTTCCAAAATATAGCAGAGGGAGGAACACTCCCAAACTCTTTCTATGAGGCCACCATCACCCTGATACCAAAACCAGACAAAGATGTCACAAAGAAAGAAAACTACAGGCCAATATCTCTGATGAACATAGATGCAAAAATCCTCAACAAAATACTAGCAAACAGAATCCAACAGCACATTAAAAGGATCATACACTATGATCAAGTGGGGTTTATCCCAGGAATGCAAGGATTCTTCAATATATGAAAATCAATCAACGTAATACACCATATTAACAAATTGAAGGAGAAAAAATCATATTACCATCTCAACAGATGTAGAAAAAAAGCTTTCAACAAAATTCAACACCCATTTATGATAAAAACCCTCCAGAAAGTAGGCATAGAGGGAACTTACCTCACATAATAAAGGCCATATGTGACAAACCCACAGACAACGTCATTCTCAATGGTGAAAAACTGACACCATTTCCACTAAGATCGGGAACAAGACAAGGTTGTCCACTCTCGCCACTATTATTCAACATAGTTTTGGAAGTTTTAGCCACAGCAATCAGAGAAGAAAAAGAAAGAAAAGGAATCCAAATCGGAAAAGAAGAATTAAAACTGTCACTGTTTGCAGATGACATGATACTATACATAGAGAATCCTAAAGCTGTCACCAGAAAATGACTAGAGCTAATCAACAAAATTAGTAAAGTAGCAGGATACAAAATTAATGCACAGAAATCTCTTGCATTCCTATACACTAATGATGAAAAATCTCAAAGAGAAATTAAAGAAACACTCCCATTTACCATTGCAACAAAAAGAATAAAATACCTAGGAATAAACCTACCTAAGGAGACAAAAGACCTATATGCAGAAAACTATAAGACACTGATGAAAGAAATTAAAGATGCTACAAACAGATGGAGAGATATACCTGTCTTGGATTGGAAGAATCAACATTGTGAAAATGACAATACTACGAAAAGCAGTCTACAGATTCAATGCAATCCCTATCAAACTGCCAATGGCATTTTTCACATAACTAGAACAAAAATTTCACAATTTGTATGCAAACACAAAAGACTCCAAATAGCCAAAGCAATATTGAGAAAGAAAAACGAAGCTGGAGGAATCAGGCTCCCAGACTTCAGTCTATACTACAAAGCTACAGTAATCAAGAGAGTATGGTACTGGCACAAAAACTGAAATATAGATCAATGGAACAGGATAGAAAGCCCAGAGATAAACCCACACACATATGGTCACCTTATCTTTTATAAAGGAGGCAAGAACATACAATGGAGAAAAGGCTGCCTCTTCAATAAGTGGTGCTGGGAAAACTGGACAGCTAAATGTAAAAGAATGAAATTAGAACACTCCCTAACATCATACACAAAAATAAACTCAAAATGGATTAAAGAACTAAATGTAAGGGCTTCCCTGGTGGCACAGTGGTTGAGAGTCCGCCTGCCGATGCAGGGGACACGGGTTCACGCCCCGGTCTGGGAAGATCCCACATGCCGCGGAGCGGCTGGGCCCGTGACCCATGGCCGCTGAGCCTGCGCATCCGGAGCCTGTGCTCCACAACAGGAGAGGCCACAACAGTGACAGGCCCGCATACCACAAAAAAAAAAAAAAAAAAAAAAAAAGAACTAAATGTAAGTCCAGACACTATAAAACTTTAGAGGAATTCAGGCAGAACACTTCATGACATAAATCAGAGCAAGATCCTTTTTGACCCACCTCCTAGAGAAATGGAAAAAATAAACAAATGGGACCTAATGAAATGTAAAAGCTTTGGCACAGCAAAGGAAACCATAAAGAAGACGAAAAGACAACCCTCAAAATGGGAGAAATATTTGCAAATGAAACAACTGACAAAGGATTAATCTCCAAATTATACAAGCAGCTCAAACAGCTCAATATCAAAAAAAACAAACCAATCTCAAAATGGGCAGAAGACTTAAATAGACATTTCTCCAAAGAAGATATACAGATTGCCAACGAACACATGAAGGGATGCTCAACATCACTAATCATTAGAGAAATGCAAATCAAAACTACAACAGGGTATCACCTCACACCAGTCAGAATGGTCATCATCAAAAAATCTACAAACAATAAATGCTAGAGAGGGTTTGGAGAAAAGGGAACTCTCTTGCCCTGTTGGTGGGAATGTAAATTGATACAGCCACTATGGAGAACAGTATGGAGGTTCCTCAAAAAACTAAAAATAGAACTACCATAGGACCCAGCAATACCACTACTGGGTACATACCCTGAGAAAAACAATATTTCAAAAAGTGTCATGTACCACAATGTTCATTGTAGCTCTATTTACAATAGCCAGGACATGGAAGCAACCTAAATGTCCACTGACAGATGAATGGATAAAGAAGGTGTGGCACACACATACAATGGAATATTACTCAGCTATAAAAAGAAAGGAAATTGAACTATTTGTAGTGAGGTGGATGGACCTAGAGTCTGTCATACAGAGTGAAGTAAGTCAGAAAGAGAAAACAAATACCATATGTTAACACATATATATGGAATAATTTTTTTAAAAGTTCTGAAGAACCTAGGGACAGGACAGCAATAAAGATGCAGACGTAAAGAATGGACTTGAGGATGTGGGGAGGGTGAAGGGTAAGCTGGGACAAAGTGAGAGAGTAGCATGGTCATATATACACTACCAAACGTAAAATAGATAGCTAGTGGGAAGCAGCCACATAGCACAGGGAGACCAGCTCCGTGCTTTGTGACCACCTAGATGGGTGGGATAGGGAGGGTGGGAGTGAGACACAAAAGGGAGGAGATATGGGGGTATATGTATATGTATAGCTGATTCACTTTGTTATAAAGCAGAAACTAACACACAATTGTAAAGCAATTATACTCCAATAAAGATGCTAAATTAATTAATTAATTAAAATTTTCTATCAAAAAATGCAAAAAATTTTGGTAATTAATTAATTAATTAAAATAAATAAAATACCACCTCTGGTCTCTCTCTATCCCCTGGGCTTTCTTGGTTATTGTTCATAGTGTTTAGCATTAAATGATATTAAATTATCAATTTTCTTTTTTGTGAATTAGCTTATTGTCTGTCTCCTCAGCCAGAATATAATTTCCATGAGAGCCAGGATTTGCTGTCTTGTTAACAACCATATCCTCAGTTCCTAAACACTCCATAAACACTTGTTGAATAAATGAATGTTATACAAGTCTTACTTACTTTTTGTTCATAGTATTTAGCACTGTTCAGAATTATAATTTTATGCAAATATTTTACTCATGTTTGCCTCCCAGATAGACTTAAAGCCCTTAGAGGGCAGGAATCACATCAGTTTTGTCCCCAGTTGAAACTTAAGTATTTAGCACAGTGCCTGATACAGAGTGGGCTTAAAAGTATTTGTTGACTGGACTTCCATGGTGGCAAAGTGGTTGGGAATCCACCTGCCAATGCAGGGGACATGGGTTCAAGCCCTGGTCTGAGACCACATGCCACAGAGCAACTAAGCCCGTGCGCCAAAACTACTGAGCCTATGTTCTAGAGCCTGCAAGCCACAATTACTGAGCCACATGCCACAACTACTGAAACCTGCACGCCTAGAGCCTATGCTCTGCAACAAGAGAGGCCACCACAATGAGAAGCCCACATGCAGCAAAGAGTAGCCCCCACTTGCCACAACTAGAGAAAGCCCTCACACAGCAATGAAGAGCCAACTCAAACAAATAAATAAATTTATTTTTTTTAAAAAAAAGTATTTGTTGACTGAAATCAGTGAATGCAGGATTGAATAAATGAAGGCATGAACAGAAAAATAATAATAATATCCAGCAACCCACAATGTACGATTAATAACGTCTACTATCTAATCAGAAATTACCAGACATGCAAAAAAATAGAAAAAAAAATTTTCTCCATAAGAAGAAGAATCAGTCAGTAGAAACAGACCCACAGCTGGTGGAACAAGCCGACAAGGACAGCAAAATAGCCATTGTAAATATACTCCATTTTTCAGAAGGTAGAAAAAAACATGACCAAATAAGAAAAAATATAGAAGAATAAAAAAGAAGCAAATGCAAATTCTAGTGATTAAAAAAATACAATATATGAAATGAAAAATACACTAGATGGGATTACCAGGATGTCTGACACTGCAGAAAAAGGATCAGTGACTTTGAAAAGATAGCAGTAGAAACTGTCCAAAATGAAGCATTGAGAGAAAAGAGACTGGGAAGAAACTTGGATCATTAAATCCAGGTCATCAATAGAGAGCAAAATCAAGCAGTCTAACATATGTGAAATTGAAGTTCCATAAAAAGAGGGAGGGGACTAG
This sequence comes from Kogia breviceps, assembly GCF_026419965.1. Lineage (NCBI taxonomy): Eukaryota > Metazoa > Chordata > Mammalia > Artiodactyla > Physeteridae > Kogia > Kogia breviceps. Next base: position 171,270,161 of record NC_081310.1, on the reverse strand, counting down.
CAGATACAACATTTGAAGAAAAAGACCATGTTTTTTTTCAAATATGGTGAAAATTATAACCCCACAAATTCAAGAATTTCAATGAACTCTAGGCTGAATAAAACTCAAAAAAAATCAAGGTATATAATAATAAAAATCCTCAAATCCATGATTAAGAAAAGAAAAATTTTAAGGCAGCCAGACAAATTATATACAGAAAAACAAAGACAAAAATGACAGCAAGGGACTTCTCTGGTGGCACAGTGGTTAAGAATCCACCTGCCAATGCAGGGGACACAGGTTCAATACGTGGTCTGGGAAGATCCCACATGCTACAGTGCAACTGAGCCCATGTGCCACAACTACTGAGCTCATGAGCCACAACTACTGAGCCCATGAGCCACAATTACTGAAACCTGAGTGCCTAGAGCCCATGCTCCACAACGAGAAGCCACTGCAAGGAGAAGCCCACGCACCACAACGAAGAGTAGCCCCCACTCACCACAACTAGAGAAAGCCTGTGTGCAAAAACCAAGACCCAATGCAGCCAAACAATAAATAAATAAGTAAAATTTATTTTTTAAAAAAATGACAGCAAACTTCATGTCAGAAGCTATGCAAGTCAGAAGAAAATAGAAAGACACCATCGTGACACTAAAGAGAAAAAAACTGTCAACCAAGAATTCTTTAACCCAGCAAAAATATCCTTCAGATCTGAAGATGAAATGAAGGCTTACCACAGAGATATTGCAGGTTCAGTTCCAGACCACTGCAATAAAGTGAGTACTGAACTAAAGAAAGTCACATGAATTTTTTGGTTTCCCACTTTATGTAAAAGTTATGTTTACATTATATTGTTTATACTATACTGTAATCCATTAAGTGCACAATTGTGTTATATCTAAAAAAGCAATGTATATACCTTAACTTTAAAATCTTTATTGCTAAAATATGCTAACTATTATCTGAGCCTTCAGTGAGTCATAATCTTTTTTCTGGTGAAGGGTCTTGCCTCGGTGTTGACTGCTGACTGATCAGGTGTAGACAGTATCTTTGTGCATGCAGTGACACTCATCCACCCTGATCAGGAAGAGGGTGTTGAGCTCCATGAGCTCCTCATCCTTCAGTCTGCTCAGCACCTTCTGCAGTGCCTCAGCTGTACAGATTCAGGTCACGACTACAGGCCAAGTGGCCAAAGATGGTTGCTGAAGGTAGGGGTTGCTGCCGCAAAATCATAAAATAAGACAATCAATTGGCTCATCCTTTCATGAACAATTTTTTTCTGTAGCTTGCAATGATTTTTATACCATTTTACAGTAAAACTTTCAAAATTGGAGTCATTCCTCTCAAATCCTGCCACTGCTTTATCATCTAAGTTTATGTAATATTCTAAATCTACACAGCATCTTCACCAGAAGTAGTTCCTATCTCAAGAAACTACTTTCTTTGCTCCATCCCTAAGAAGCAATCCCTCATCCATTAAAGTTTTATCACAAGATTGCAGCAATTCAGTCACATCTTCAGGCTCCACTTCTAATTCTGGTTCTCTTGCTATTTTCACCACATCTGTAGTCACTTTCTCCACTGAAGTCTTGAATCCCTGGAAGCCACTTGTGAGGGTTGGAATCAACTTCTTCCAAATGCCTGTTAATGTTGATGTTTTGACCTCTTCCCATGAATTATGAATGTTCTTAACTGCATCTAGCATGGTAAATTCTTTCCAGAAGATGTTCAATTTACTTTGCCTAGATTCATCAGAGGAATCACTATCCACGGCAGTGATAGCCTTACAAAATGTATTTCTCAAATAATAAGATTTGAAAGTCAAAATTACTCCTTGATCCATGGGCTGCAGAATGGATGTTGTGTTAGAAGGCATGAAAACAACATTAATCTTGTTGTACATCTCCATCAGAGCTCCTGGGTGACCAGATGCAATGTCAGTGAGCAGTAATATTTAAAGGAATCTTTTTTTCTGAGACCTATGTGTCAACAGTGGGCTTAAAATATTCAGTCAACCATGTTGTAAACTGATGTGCTGTCATCCAGGTTTTGTTGTTCTATTTACAGAGCACAGGCAGAGTAGATTTAGCATAATTCTTAAGAACCCTAGGATTTTCAGAATGGTAAATTAACATTGGCTTCAACATAAAGTCACCAGCTGCATTAGCCCCTAACAAGAGAATCAGCCTGTCCTTTGAAGATTTAAAATCAGACATTGACTTCTCCTCTTTAGCTATGAAAGTCCTAGATGGCATCTTCTTCTAATAGAAGGCTATTTCATCTATATTGAAAATCTGTTGCTTAATGCAGCCACCATAATGAATTATCTTAGCAAGATCTTCTGGATAACTTGCTGCAGCTTCTACATCAGCACTTGCTGCTTCACCTTGCACTTTCATGTAATGGAAACAGCTTCTTTCTCTAAACCTCATGAATCAACCTCTGCTAACTTCAGACTTTTCTTCCACAGCTTCCTCACCTCTCAGCTTTCTTAGAATTGAAGAGAGTTAGGGCCTTGTTCTGGACTAGGCTTTGGCTTAAGGGAATGTTGTAGCTGCTTTGATCTTCTATCTAGTCCACTAAAACTTTCTCCATATTAGCAATAAGGCTGTTTCACTTTCTTAACATCTGTGTATTCACTGGAGTAGCACTTTTAATTTCCTCCAAAAACTTTCCATTTACATTCACAGCTTGGCCAACTGTTTGGCACAAGAGGCCTAGCTTTCAGCCCATCTTGGCTTTCTGCATAAGCATGGCTTCCTCCCTAAGCTGAATCATTTGACTTAAAGTGAGAGACATGCAACTCTTCCTTTCACTGGAACACTTAGAGTCCATTGTAAGGTTATTAATGGGCCTAATTTCAATGTTGTTGTGTCTCAGGCAATAGGGAGGCCCAAGCAGAGGGAGAGAGAAGGGGAAACAGCCAGTCAGTGGAGCAGTTAGAACAGATACAATATTTATCAATTAAGTTTGCCATCTTATATGGGTACAATTCATGGCACCTCAAAACAATTACAATAGTTACATCAAAGATCACTAATCACAGATCACCATAACAAACATAATAATAATGGAAAAGTCTGAAATATTTCGAGAATTACCAAAATGCGGCACAGAGACACAAAGAGCAAATGCTGTTAGAAAAATGGCGCCAATAGACTTGATCAATGCAGGGCTGCCACAAACCCTCTATTTTTATAAAGCACAATATCTGCAAAGAGCAATAAAGTGAAGCACAATAAAATGGGTATGGCTATAAAGACGATTTAGACAAACAAATCTCAGGGGGTTTGTTGGCAGAAGACCTGTACTACCAGAAATGATAAAGGAAGTTCTTCAGGAAAAGGGAAAATGATACCAGATGGAAATTTTGATCAATACAAAAGAATGAAGCATACCAGGAGCAGTAAATACGTGGGTAAATATAAAAGACTCTTATTTCTCATCTTGAATCCCTTTAGAAACTAATTGACAATTTAAATTAAAAATAATAATAATGCATTTTGGAGTTTATATTACACATACAAGTAAAATTTATGAAAATGATAGCAAAAAGAACAGGAGGGTGAATACTGTTACAAGGTTCTTTATTTATTTATTTATTTATTTTGCGGTACGTGGGCCTCTCACTGTTGTGGCCTCTCCCGCTGTGGAGCACAGGCTCCAGACGCGCAGGCTCGGCGGTCATGGCTCACGGGCCCAGCCGCTCCTCGGCATGTGGGATCTTCCCGGACCGGGGCACAAACCTGTGTCCCCTGCATCGGCAGGCGGACTCTTAACCACTGCGCCACCAGGGAAGCCCCGTGTTATAAGGTTCTTATACTATATTAAGTGGTACAGTATTGTTTTAAGTTTGACTGTGAGAAGTTAAAGATACCTATATAAATTCTATATCAAGCATTTTAAAAATATAGGTACTTCCCTGGTGGTGCAGTAGTTAAGAATCCGCCTGCCAGTGCACGGGACATGGGTTTGATCCCTGGTCCTGGAAGATCCCACATGCCACGGAGCAGCTAAGCCCACAAGCCACACTACTGAGCCCATGTGCCACAACTACTGAAGCCCAAGCACCTAGAGCCCGTGCTCTGCAACAAAAGAAGCCACCACAATGAGAAAAGCCTGCACACTGAAGCAAAGAGTAGCCCCCACTCAGCGCAACTAGGGAAAGCCTGTGCGCAGCAATGAAGACCCAACACAGCCAAAAATAAACTAAATAAAATAAATAAATAAAAATATAGCAAAGAGACATAGCGAATAAGCCAATACTGAGGATTAAATGGAATCATTTTTAAAATTCATTTGTTATAAAAGAAAGCAAGGAAAGAGGGAAAAAAGAACAAAGAACACATGGGCAAACAGAAAAGAAATAGCAAAATAGTAGATTTAAACCCAACCATATCAACAATTTTATTAAATATAAGTGGTCTAAACAATGCAATTAAAAGGCAATAAGTGCCAGATTGGACCCATCTGTATGCTATCTACAAGAGACTCACTTTAAATATAAGGACACATATAGTTTGAAAGTTAAAGGATATTTATAAAATATGCCAGGCTAACACTAGTAAAAAGAAAGCTACATTCATAACAAGTAGATTATCAGAAAAATCACACACTTAGAAAACACACCACTCAAATCAACACATTTTTTTTCAAGTTCACATGAAACATTTACTAAGATAGTATTTGGGCATAAAACGAGTCTCAAATAAATTTAAAATTATTAAAATAATGCAAAGTATGTTCACTGACCACAGTGGATTTAAACTAGAAATCAATAACAGAAACATATATTTTATCTAAAATCCATCAAATATTTGGCCTCAGCTGAACATCACAGCAGATTCAAAGGTGCAGCTCCTGGAGCCCAGCAGCCAATTGTACTCACAGCAGCTCATTTGAAGGGAAGGCTCAGTGGTCCACCTCCAATGGCCACCATCACATGGCTGACTTCATCATAAAGGAGCTTTGTTCTCAGAGTATTTTTCAAATGGGTGGTAAAGGGATGATGAGTCTGAAATAGTTGAGAATAAACTAGGAAAGTGTAGATCAAAGAAAAGCTATTACGACTCAAATAAGAGTTAGAACACTTCTGTTTTCTTTTCTTATGGCATTGTTCGGTTTTGTCAATTGATAGTTGAATAAAGCAAGTTGGCTTTTTTTGGTTTATTTCTTATGGTTTAGGAGAAATGCTGCTGAGATATTTTCCTGAAATTGATTGTTCAATCTAAGATGCCAATGAAAATTCAGGTCCAGGCCTCATCTTGGTCTGAGATAGTGGCTGAGGTCAGAAGGAAGGGAAGTCTGAACCCAGCATAGCTCACAGCCCTCACACTTTGCTCCAGGTGTCTACAAACACATTATGGGTCCTGAGGAGCTGAATTTATTATGATCAAGAGCCAGTTGAGAAAAAAACAACGGCATCAAATTCTTCAGGAAAAAAAACAAAAAAACCCCACAAGACTATGGAGCACTGAAACTGAAATATGGAGTCAATATAACATACAAAGATGAGCAAGGAGGGAAAATCCTTGAAGAAAGAATCTGTCTGGTGTAGAAGGACATGGTCTAAATCCTCTTGAATTTCCAACCCCTAGAAGGTGCATAAATGTTTGTTGAATGAATTAGTGAATGTGCAGGAGGGCAACCTCCCGCCCACTTCAGAGGGGACTTTGGGAGAACAAAACAGAAGCCACCCCCAATCAAGAGGGACCAAAAACAACTTCCAAAGACCCAAAGCCAAGAAGCCAGTGTCGGAGGAAAGGGAAGAGGTGAACACTGAACTGGGCCATGGGATGAGCAGGAGTAAATTGTAGAGGTTCCCTGGAAGCAGCAAAAGAGGTCAGCAAGATGAGGTAGGCCAGCAACCCTCAAGGAACACAGGGGAAAGGACTCAGAATAAACCTCTGGTGGAGTCTGAATCAGGAAGACATTGTTTTTTATTATTCCAGGGGTTTTTTATCCCCAGGCTGATGGGACCAGAAGAATCTTGCTTAGTACAGATTGACGCATCTTTCTCACAACAGCAGTGAGGAGAAATAATTATCCCAAGGAGGAGGCGAGGTGAAGGTACAAGAAGGAGAACTTCCAAAAGGAAGGAGTGGGCTGATGGGACACAATGGGGGAGAGGTGAGAAAGGGCTCTCAAGGACACAGAGCATGAAGAGAATGGTATCAGAAGAAGAGATGCCAACGGGTGAGAGTCTGTTTTTCCTGGGAGGGGGGGTTGTGAAAGGCAAAGGATTCAGCTTTTATATCTGAATATAAATGATTCAAATTCCAGGACACCCACTTCCTGGCTGTGTGTGCAAGCCGTTTGACCCCTCTGATTCACAGTTTTCTTGTCTATAAAATGGGCACATAGATAACATCTATCTCAAGAGGAGTTAGTAGATATCAAATAAGATAATTCTGGGGCAGGAATTTTACATGATTCCCAAACCCCACCATTGCCCAGCACTGAACCACGGGCATCACTGGTGCTCAAAGATCGTTGTTGACCAGCCTTTGCGAGGCAATGGGACCCTGGGATCAGGCCTCAGAGGGGAGCTAATTGGAGATCTGTGTTCTCACACACTGGCCGAGGCAGATGCCAAGGCTTCTCCTCAGAGCCCTCTTGTCCCTTCTTGGTGCAATACCAGCAAATAGACTGTGTGTTCCCCAGGCCAAGTGCAAGACTGGCAAAGCAGGTGTGAAATTAGTGGCTTTCCTGTACAACAAAGGCTTTGCTGCAGGCAGCAGAATTCAATATGCAAACCCCAGCACCCAGGCCTCAGACCCCACCCTCCCAGCTGGGTGGACCACGGGCCGCTGGAACCTGGTAATGTATGCATGCTTCAGCTGCTGGGCCCAAGTTATTATTCATTTTGGTTTTCTATTACCCAATGATAAATGACGCCCCCAGGCTGGCATTGCCCCCAGAATGCTTATTACAGTTCACTTAAGTAGGCGTTGATTTAGCTTAAATCAGTTGTTCTGTTCAGCCAGACATGGGCCTGCCCAGGCTCTGCCTGGAAGACTCCCTTCACCAGGGCTTAATTGAATTCTAACTACTTGTGGCCTCCTATTAGGGAGGGGTGGGGTAGGAGGCCCCATGCAGGGCCACAGGGTGGCCAGATACCCAGTGGTCTCTCCAGCCCTATGCAATCCTAATTTGATAAAGGTCTTCCCTTTGACTCGAGACAATAAATTGTGGCAAGCAACTCCAACGAGGCCAGAGTCCTCAATGGACTTAGCTCATAAAGAAATGATGAAATCTCAGGTAGAAGCAGCCCATAGGGTGTCAATATAACTGTCCCTAAATCCTGCCCCTGGATCAGGCCACTTAGGCCATGGTGTCTATCAGCTGCCCTGATCCATTCATCAAATTGTTTGCCACAGTGACAGAGCCAGTGCTGGGCTCTTCATAGGAATTCAGCATAGCTGGGCCACACTAAAGACATTGTGGCCACAACAATTAGGACCATTCCTTCATGTGGCACAGATTTTTTTGAGCATATAGTGTGTTCCAGGGGCTGGTCTAGGCACTAGATACATAATAATGAACAGAACAGACAGTACTGTCTGCCATCATGGAGGTCACAGTCTAGAGTCTTGTTTATTATTGTCAATTATGTGCCAGACATTGTTTTATGGGCTATACGTGTCCTACCAAATTTGTCACCATAACACTGTACTGTTTGTCCTGATTTACAGAGAAAGAGACTGAGGCTTGGAAACATTCAATGATTTGCCCAATGTCACTGAATTGATAAAAGGTTGAAAGCTACAGAGCAGAATTGAACAGAAGCTTAAGCTTATAACCACAGCGCTGTACTTCTCCTATGTGGCTGTATTGTTATACACTGCTTCACTATTCTCTTTGCCTAGCACATTAGAGGTTAGGATGCACGTTTCACATTCGTTAATAATCCCCAACAACTTCCTGAACAATAGATATTCACGTCACCATCTCATAGCTGCAGTGGTTAAGAACAGCGGCTCATGATAGGACAGATCTAGATTAGAATCTTTGCTCTGCCTCTTCCTAGTAGTATGACTTTGGGAAAGTTATCTATCCTCTCTGAACCTCCATTTCCTTGACTTTAAAATGGGTGATAATAATAGTACTATGTCAAAGGCTGTGAGAAGTAAATTGGAAATTAGATGTATAGCACTTAGCACAGTGCCTTGTGTATAATAAGCTGTGGTCTTGAGTCCTTGGCAGAAAGGAGGCGATGCTCAGGAGATCAACCATTCTTGGTGGGAAATAAAGCTGTCTTCAATATGGAGATAGTCCAGAAGGGTGTTAACAGGAAGACAGACCAAAGTCCTAGGAAGACCTAGTGATGTTTGCGAAAGAGAATTCCTGCAGGGACAGAGGCTGAGACTCAGGAACTTAAAGGGCATTGGAGGTTATTTGGGTTATTCTGTATGGTCTGCTACTGTTGGCTTTTCTTTCTCCTATAGTAAAGCTCTTTTTGAAAAAGCAGGGGAACCAAGGGAAGGGATGTTCATCAAATAGCAATAATAATAATAGCAATAACAATAATAATGAGGGCTGGCACTTATCGAGCACTAAGAATGTGCCAGATCTGCACTCTGCTTGATATACCTCAACCCATTTAACTTCACCACAAACCTCTGAGGCAGGTACCATCTATATCACCCATTTTACAGATAAGAAAACTGAGGCTTGACAAGATGAAGGCATTTGCCCAAATAACGTAGCCACAATTAGTAAGTAGCCAACAGTGGATTCAAACCCAACTGTGTCTAATTCCAAAACCCACTATCTTACCTCCTGGGTTTACTTTTCCTCTCACCCCCACCCTCTGAGGAAATCGTTAACAACACAAACCAGATGGGAACCTGAGGCAATTTTAGAAGCCCATTGCCTTCACGTCATGCTTAACTTTTCAGAGCCCCAGAAGCTGAGGAAGCACGGAGAACGGCTGAAAGTTGGAAACCACCACTGAGCGTCTTAAAGATGGTCAGAAACCACAGAGCCATTAACAACTAGCTGGGAAGATAATAAAAATGGTCCAAACCATCAATCACATCCTCAGTGTAGTCTCCCAGCTTTCATTTTTATCGTTAGTTTTTTTCTTTTAATTAACAGTGGAAAGAAACGCTGTATCCAACTTTTTCCTCCCTGAGCTTCCGAACTTGCTACCCGGCTTTGTCTGGAGCCAGAAGGGAGACCCGGCAATGTGTAGAAGCAGGGATGCTGCAGAGGGGAGAGGGAGGTCCGGGTGCCTGTTACCCAGCCAGGTCACCTCCTGGTGTGCAGCGCCTATGGGGCCCTGGAGTCAGTCCCTGGCGGTTTTCCAGTGTAGCAGGACACACACACACAGTTGTCCACCACGCCCATGCCCCTGGGGCACATGCCACATGCTGCCCAGCCCTCTCTGCATTGATCCAAGGCCCAGAGAACATCTTCTTTAGACAAGGTCACCTTTGGCTGCTAATAAGGTTCAGTTATGGAATTATTCATCAGCTTTAAAAAAATTACATCATTTTCATCATAAAAAATAATATAACTAAGTTAGAGAAGAATTGAAAAATAGAAGAAAATAAAAGAAACAAAAAGAAGCCATAATTCATTTGACCTGACACAACTACTATTAACATTCTTGGTGTGTTTCCTCTCCCCTAAGCTCAGGGTTTTACCTCATTGTAACAGTGGTACTCTTGCAATTGTGTATCCAATTTTTTAGCTGCTTAATATTACATACTTAACATTTTTTTGTATTACACCCAATCTCCATAATTGTCATTTTAGTGACTACCTAGTACTCCATGGAGTTGTGCCATCATTTACTAAGCTTTTCTATTTATGAGCTTGTCACTACCATAAGTAATGCTGCAATGAACATCTTTTTTTAATTGAAGTATAGTTGATACATAATATTATATAAATTATAGGTGTATAATATGGTGATTCTAAACTCTTAAATGCAATGAACATCTTTGAATTTATTGCTTTCTTCCCCAGTCTTTGGTATTACTTCTTTAAGATAACTTTTCAACATAAAAGCAATCTCTGGGTCAAAGGTACCAATTTTTTGACTCAGTGTTAATGCTACAAGCATAGGAGAGTATCTTGTTCACTGCAACATCGTCAACATTGATGTTATCTTTTTATTCTCACTTACTAGTTTAATAAAAAGATGCCTCTTTGCTGTTGCTTTTTTATTGAGGTGTAACTGACATATAGCACTATATTAGTTTCAGGTGTATGACATAATGATTTGATATTTGTCTATAGTGTGAAATGATCACCACAATAAGTCTAGTTAACATCTGTCACCATTCATAGTCACAGATTATTTTTCCCGTGATGAGAACTTTTAACATTTACTCTCTTAGCAAACTTTCAAATATGCACTACAGCACTATTAACTGTAGTCAGCATGCTGTACGTTACATCCCTAGGACTGACTTATTTTTATAACTGGAAGCTTGTACCTTTGACTCTCTTCACCCATTTCACCCACACCCACACCCACCCACCCCCCGCCCCTGGCAACTACCAATCTCTCCTCTGTATCTGTGAGCTGGGTTTTGTTTGTTTAGATCCCACATACAAGTGAGATCATACGGCATTTGTCTTCCTCTGCCTGACTTATTTCACTTAGCATAATACCCTCAAGGTCCATCCACGTTGTTGTAAATGGCAAGATTTCCTTCTTTTATGGCTGAATAATATCCCTTGTTATATTTAAGAGTTAAAAGCTTTCGTCTCAAGTAACCTGGGGTTGAAAATATAGTACTGCCATTTCATGAGCTATGTATGTTGCCTTGCTTAGTTCTCTCTAGTCCCCTGCAGTCTTCTCATCTGTACAGTGGTGGTGATGGTGTCACCTCCCTACTGGGCATGACACGAAAAGATTCGTTAGGATGACACGAAAAGATTAGGATGACACAAAAAGATTCACCTTAGTCCAATTCCTGGCGTATGATTAGCAACACACGTCTTTGGTTGCAGTTTATCAATAACTTTAAAAAACTAAAAAGTCTGATTATGCAGTCCATAAACATTTATGGAGGCTCTGAGGATGCAAGAATCAACAAACCACAGGTCTGTTCCTTGAGGAGGCCCCAGTCTGGTAGAGGGTAAACAGGAAGAATAAAACAATTGTGTAGTGTTACAATTAAGCTCAGAAACTGCAGGAGCTCAGAGCAGAGCCATACCAAATCTGGGAAGGTGGGCAGTAAAGAGGGCATTATAGGAAAGGCACAAGATGGGCATTAAAGAATGGGTAATGTTCTCATGGGTAGACATTGGAGGGGGCACGTAGGGAGAGGCATTCCAGGTAGGGGGAAGAGCATAAGCAAAGGTCTGGAAGTGAGTTATTTCACCCAGAGTGGATCTAGGGAACAGGAAGCAGTCCCACTTGGTTCATGGGCAGCTGATCTGATTCCAGAATGAGCCTGATCCCCTTGCTAACTCCCTTGCCTTCTCATTAAAGCTAATATTCAACATGGCCCACTTGGGGGGAGGGGCATTTAAATTATAAAGCTTCTCGCTTAGACCTGACTCTTAACACGCCTTGAGATCAAAGGATGTTAATAAATAAGACCATCCCATCCAGAACCCCAGGGCACTAATCAGCGGCTTGTGAGTTGGAAAGGCCTGGGGAAGACAACTGGGGAAGGAAGAAGGGTTCCAGCGTCTTACCAGGCAGCCTGACTTTTAGAGTCTCTTTCTCAGGGTCTGCCTGCTTCCTCTGTCCAGGGTCCCAATAGGGTATTATGGCTGGAAGCAGTAGACGTAGCTCAGCTCCAGAAGGGAAGTATGAAAAAAATCCATCCTCCAAGATCTAATGCCGTTTTCACCTCCTCAGTCAAGCCCTCCACCATCCCCACCCTTAATGGATGACTTCCTCCTCAGTACTAACACTTCCCTTCTTCATCCTCTCTTAAGCCCTATCCACACTCTATTCGGTCAGCTCCAGCCATATCTTATCTCCTATACTCACCTGCTAGATGGCTGTCTTAGTCCATTCGGGCTGCTCTAACAAAAATGCCATAGACTGGGTGCTTAAACAACAGGCATTTATTTCTCACGGTTCTGGAGGCCTGGGAAGTCCAAGATCAAGGTGCCAGCAGACCTGGTGTCTGGTGAGGGCCCACATCCTGCTTCATAGACAACTGCCTTCTGGCTGTATCTTCACACGGAAAAGGGGGCAAGGGAGCTCTCTGGTGTCTCTTTAATAAGGGCGCTAATCCCATTCATGAGGGCCTTGCCCTCATGACCCAATCACCTCCCACCTCCTACTACCATCACATTGGGGTTCAGGTTTCAACATAGTATGAATGGGGAGGGGGTGGACACAAACATTCTTTCTATAGCAATAGCAAATTCCCTGAGGGCAAAATGTGATCTGTTTCTCTTTGCCTTTTTTCTTTCATTCCCAATCAGGAAACCCATTCCAAAGTCTGAAGCAGGAAACAGTCAAGCAAACAGGGATTTACCTGGACTCAGTTTGAAAACTGACCATCTGTGAGCAAGACTGGGACCAGGAACCCAAGCACTTAAGCATTTTTAAGCCTCTCTCTTCTCTCTCCTCCTCCCTTATTCTCTCAGCCTCTCTTCACCCTCTCTCTCCCTCTCCCTTCCTCAGACCCACCAGACCTCCTGTCTCCTCTCCAGACATTCATTTCCTCTTTCCTCTCTGTAGACTAGTGGCTTCTTCTTGCAGAAGGCCCAGAACAGCCTTCCTAAAACTTTTCAGTTCAGTTCAACAGCTTTGACTGACCCAGACTCACGGAGAATCATATTGACCCAGCTTGCATCAGATGCACACCCCGATCCAAGAGTACTCATAATATCTAACACCTATGGAGCAGTTTCCTAAGTACCAGGTACTGCTCTAAAGGCTTACATGTATTAACCCATTTAATCCTTACAACAAGCCTTTGAAGTGGATGCTACTGTTAGCCTCATTTTACAGGTAAGGTAAGTACTATAAGAAAAATCTGGTTTTTATGACTGAATTCAGCTGGTAATGGACGAAGCCATGAAATAAACCCAGGGCATCTGACTCCAGAGTCCAGGCTTTTAACATTATACTATATTAGTCTTGGACATTGTGAATAATGGACAGAGCCCAGTGGGGAACTCATCCTCAGAAGTGGGCAGTTGTCAAAGAAATAGCACCCTTAAAAACTCTTTACTGCTGCTCAAAGTAGTGGATGGATGGATGGATGGATGGATGAGTGGATGGATGGATGGATGGATGGATGAGTGGATGGATGGATGGATGGATGAGTGGATGGATGAATGGATGAGTGGATGGATGGATGGATGAGAGGATGGGTGGATGGATGGATGAGTGGATAGATGGATGGATGGATGAGTGGATGGATGAGTGGATGGATGGGTGGATGGATGGATGAGTGGATGGATGGATGGATGGATGGATGAGTGGATGGATGGATGGATGGATGGATGGATGAGTGGATGGATGGATGGATGGATGGATGAGTGGATGGATGGATGGATGGATGAGTGGATGGATGGATGGATGAGTGGATGGATGGATGGATGAGTGGATGGATGGATGGATGAGTGGATAGATGGATGGATGGATGAGTGGATGGATGAGTGGATGGATGGGTGGATGGATGGATGAGTGGATGGATGGATGGATGGATGGATGGATGAGTGGATGGATGGATGGATGGATGGATGGATGAGTGGATGGATGGATGAGTGGATGGATGGATGGATGGATGAGTGGATGGATGGATGGATGAGTGGATGGGTGGATGGATGGATGAGTGGATAGATGGATGGATGGATGGATGAGTGGATGGATGGGTGGATGGATGGATGAGTGGATGGATGGATGGATGGATGGATGGATGGATGGATGAGTGGATGGATGGATGGATGGATGAGTGGATGAGTGGATGGATGGATGGATGGATGGATGGATGAGTGGATGGATGAGTGGATGAGTGGATGGATGGATGGATGAGTGGATGGATGGATGGATGGATGAGTGGATGGATGGATGGATGGATGGATGGATGGATGGATGAGTGGATGGATGGATGGATGGATGAGTGGATGAGTGGATGGATGGATGAGTGGATGGATGGATGAGTGGATGGATGGATGGATGGATGGATGGATGGATGGATGGATGGATGAGTGGATGGATGAGTGGATGAGTGGATGGATGGATGGATGAGTGGATGGATGGATGAGTGGATGAGTGGATGGATGGATGAGTGGATGAGTGGATGGATGGATGGATGGATGAGTGGATGGATGGATGGATGGATGGATGGATGAGTGGATGGGTGGATGGATGCCTGGGTGGATGGATGGATGAGTGGATGGGTGGAAATTTGGCATGCTATCCCCTCATTGCTCAGCCCATTCCACAGCAAAAGACTCTATCAGCTAGATTACAACTCTGACCATATCCTTGAAGTTTAAAAGGAAGAAGGAAGAGAGGGACTACAGCTTCATGTTCCCTTACCTTCAGGCCTTTGATGTGGAAGGGACAAAATTTGAAATTCCTTGTCAGAAAATAACCCACTCCTGCTTTTATCCACTGGATTATCTCAAATGAGGAAAGAATGGCAGAGAATGCTTACAATATAAAGAACAAAAGTAGTTAGGCCATTAAGGAGAGGAAGAAGAGAAAGGCTGGGGTTCTTGGAGGTTTCCAAGTTGGGGAGAGACCAGCTGGCACCAGCACCCATGATGGAGAGTTGCTGTGAAGAGAAGGTGTGGGGTGTGGGAGAAGGTAACTGAACACTAAGATCTGTGGCCTTTGGACCCACACGAAGGCGCTCCTGTGACCAAGTGTAGCAGAAGTGCTGAGGAGCACTGCACCTGCTAAACACCAAGTGGGAGTGGACAAAAAGCTAATCCACAGACACCAGAATGGACTGAAAACCAGAGTGCCCTGGGTAAGCCCCTCCAGGCTACTTGTACTACTCAGCAGTGGAAGGAAGGTAACAAACAGAAACCCAACTGAAGACTTGACATTGCCTGCCTAGAGGGATGGGTACTCAGAACAGGTTAAGTCTGACTTATGGAATTGAAAAAAATTTGCTCTCTTAAACTCTCGAGTTGTCATTTATGTACCTCTTATGGTAGCACTTCCTGATGCTCAATAGACCAGTGCTTGTCCCCAGGTGGGGACAGGCTGTGTGAATGCTTCTTCGGCTTGCCCCCGATTCAGCTCTCTTCCCAAGCTGATGTTGCTTTGCCTCCCATGGACTCTAAATAGAGAATATATCAGTCCTCTACCTAAAACTCTTCAATAACCTTTCTTGTCCTCAGAATAACATCTTAACTCTTTAGCTGGCCTACAAGGTCCTTCACAAGCTGTCGTGTCCCCAGCTGACCCCAGCTTCATCTTCCCACAACCTCCTCCCCCAAAGTCACACTGCCTTTGTTTCCATTTCTTCAGCAAGCCCTCTGTCTCAAGGGCTTTGGGCCTGCTAGTCTCTCCACCTGAATGCTGTTTCTCCCAAACACCCACACCTACTCAGAAATCACACACACACACACACACACACACACACACACACACACACACACACACACATCTCTTACTGTCCTTCAGATCTCAATCTCCCTTGAATGCCTTCAACATTGGGTCTGAAAATCCATGTGCACATTGAAAGAGGTTGTGGTTTCATTCCCCTCACCCTTCCAAAAAGCGTTCTTATTAAGTCAGTAGTTCATGTTCTAATCAATGGTACATATTAGATTTTTTTTTTCTTTTTTGCGGTACGCGGGCCCCTCACTGCTGTGGCCTCTCCCGAGTTGCGGAGCACAGGATCCGGACGCGCAGGCTCAGCGGCCATGGCTCACGGGCCCAGCTGTTCCGCGGCATGTGGGATCTTCCCGGACTGGGGCACGAACCCGCGTCCCCTGCATCGGCAAGCGGACTCTCAACCACTGCACCACCAGGGAAGCCCCCATATTAGATTTTTAAAGCTACAGTAATTGTGGAATGAATGAGACATAAGCCCTCTGCTCCTTCCCCTACAGTGCATTCTTCTCTGCTTCTGAGACCAGCCCATTCACTCCCTTGTCCCCTGAGACCACCCTGTCTGTACTGAGTTCTGTTGTAGTCACCTGATCCATAGCCACCCTCAGAAAACTGCAACAGGACTGCCTTCTTTACGAAGCAGAGGGGCAGCATGCCCCACCATTTCATCATGGAGTGCCTCAGCAGCATGGGTACAAATGTTCCGATGTCCTGACCCAGGTGACAGTCTCTCTCCAACAATCTGAGCAGCCAAGCACACTGGTGGAGTTTTCTACAGAAGAACCAAGTTCTTCCATGTTCTAGACTGAATTATTATAGCCAGAGGGAGCCATTCATCAGGTCTGACACAGCAGGAATCTTCCTAGGCAAACAGCTTTATTGCTGCATGAGATTAACCCAGACTGTAGTAATTTGTAACAAAGATAAGAAAATTGCACTGGTCTCATAGAAATACATCTGAATTCCAGAGTGGACAAAGGGGACTTCAACTTGAAATGTGCTATTTCAGATAGAATCAAATTTATAACAGCCCCTGAAGAGTACAAAACCCAAGTGCAGCTTCTTGTTGGAGGTGTCAATTCAAGACTCAACATTATAAAATCAGTTTAGCTGGAATTCCTAACAAGCCACAATCCGAGCCCCACCTAACTTTTATGGAAGATTATTTGGCCTATTTGAGAATCATTTCTTCATCCATCTTCATGATATGAAATGTCATGGGGTGCCCAGTGAGGGAGGGGATGTGAGGTCAGGGAACTTGCCTCTTACCAACTGTCAGATCTTGATGAGCCAGAGGCCCCTCCCAGAACTGTTGTGAGGATTAAATGGGATAAGAATGTGCAAGTGGAATATAGATGTCAGTTATTAATGAGAGCCTGTTAACCTAACAGATACCATGGGTTGAGATCTTACAACCACACTGGACAAGGAGTTAACTTCACCCATAATCCTCCTTCGCGTTTAATCCTCCCAATAATCTTATAAAAAGCATCCTGTAAGAGAAAGACAAATATCATATGATATCCCTTATATGTGGAATCTAAAAAATGATACAGGGCTTCCCTGGTGGCGCAGTGGTTGAGAGTCCGCCTGCCGATGCAGGGGACACGGGTTCGCGCCCCGGTCTGGGAAGATCCCACATGCCACAGAGCGGCTGGGCCCGTGAGCCATGGCTGCTGAGCCTGCACATCCGGAGCCTGTGCTCCACAACGGGAGAGGCCACAACAGTGAGAGGCCCGCGTATGGCAAAAAAAAAAAAAAAAAAAAAAAAAAAAAGATACAAATGAACTTACAGACAAAACAGAAATAGACTCACAGACATAGAAAACAAACTTATGGTTACCAAAAGGGAAAGGGGAGGGGGAGAGACAAATTAGGAGTTTGGGATTAACATATACACACTACTATATATATAAAATAGATGATCAACAAGGACCTACTGTATAGCACAGGGAACTCTACTCAGTATTTTGTAATAACCTATAAGGGAAAATAATCTGAAAAAGAATACATATATATGTAACATATATATATATATATATATATATATATATATATATATATATATAAAACTGAATCACTTTGCTGTACACCTGAAATTAATACAACATTGTAAACTAACTATACTTCAATTTAAAAATATATACATACAAAGAAAACTGCTAAAAATTAAAAAAATGGGTCCTGTAAGTACATGTCTCCACTTACAAATGAAGAAACTGAAGGCCAGAGAAGTCATGGAATCTACCATGAGGTAGGTTCCATGAGGTCACGCAGCTGGTAATTGGCAGGACAAGGATCTGAACACCTGCCCTTGGCTACTGTTCAGGGCTCTTTGCTGCGGAGTGATCTCTGTATTAGCCACAGAGATAGACAAGTGATGATCTGGTGGTGCTGAACCCACAGAGTACACAGCCTGGCTGTAACACACCCATAAGTAAGTCCCTTTACTACATTAATAATAAGTAATGTGCATCAAGTGCTTGTGTTTGCCAGACATGGTTCTAGAAGCCTTATTCAAATCTCATTTGGTACCTACATGACCAGAGGGGGAGGTGGACACTATTATTACCCCACTGTATTGATATAGAAACAGGCTCAGTGAGGTTAGGGGACTTACCTGAGATCATCCACTGCTAAGTAGTAGAGCAGGAAATTAACCTGGGCTGCATTCTTACATTTCTATGAGAGATGCTATCAGAGAAAAATGCTGGCAGATCCAGGGAAACATGGGCTTGAAAAGGGGTCAAAAGTCTCGCCAGAAGAGGTAAATCTTGAGCTGGAGGTTGAAAGAGAAGCAGGAGTTTGTCTAGCAAACAAAGGGGAAAACCAGGCAAAATCTCAGATTGCCCTGGGACGCTGAACAACCCAATTCGTGCTGCGCTGGGTACAGTTGCCGCTGTCCAGCTGTATGACACAAACAGGAAGACAGTCAGCTGCACTGAGCTGGCTGTCAGGAGTGTTCATCTAGAGGGCAGGGGCCCATGTTACCCATCTCCACACCTGCCTGGCCCAGAGAAGGCTCTCAAAACCCTTCTGTGGACTTGACCTGAATCCATACAAACTTGGACCTAGAAAAGCTCTTGAAGACTGGGTCATCTAAGGGCCTCGTTTTACAGGTAACAAACTGAGACCCAAAAAGGGAAAGAATGAGGGAGACTCTTCAAATTCCATGTGTACCGGAGCCTAGAGGTTCCCAAGGCAAAGGGGGCAGGAAGGAAGGAGCACGGAATCAGGGGAACTAACGCTCATTATGAACTGGGTCTGGCTGGAGGCCTGAGTTAAGGTGATGGCTAAGGACAGAAACTGTTAGTAGGAGGCCACATAGCACGGAAGTTGTTGCCAGGTGGACCTCAGGTTGACGTGGGGTTCTGCCTCCTACTGGCTGCCTAAGCTTGGACAAATTAACCTCTCTGAGCCTCAGTTTCCACATTTGGAAAATGGTGATACTAGCCTCCATCAGAGGATTATTGTGAAGATTAAGGGGAAGGATGCAAATAAAGAAATCAACACCATGTCTGGCACATAGTAAGTGCTCAATAAATAGTACTGACTACTAGGGTCCCACTTACACCTTTTTTTGTCAACCCCAATCAGCAGCCTATTGAGCTGATTTCCCCTCCCATGCCCCACCCCATTCATTCATCCCAGCTCTTCCTGCCTGTCAGAGCCTCTCCCTGGAAATCAGAAATTCTATAAAATTGGTGTGATTCAGTGGTGACTCAGCCCCACTAAGATTCCTAAAATGTCATCTCAAAGAAAAGAGGAGGGAGATGTGGATTGATCTCGGTTAGTGAGTTTACTTTCACCAGCAGGTGTGGGCAAAAGGTCCATAGGAAAGTGGACCCATCCCACCCCGCAGCGCTCCCCTCACCCCCTGTGTGAAAAGGTAAGCCCACTCAGAAGTGGACCCCTCTTTACTGTCCTCAATACACACGGGTCTCTAAAAATCCAGAATACAAGCTCCAGGATTTTGCAGTAGAGCACACATGCTCCTTCTAGCAGTCTACCAAAAACAAGTTTGGGGAGGGAGTGTTCATTTTTAGAAATTTACACAAGAAAAGTTCCCAAGAATACTTCCCACACAGAGGTGAGTGTGTCTCTGGGTCATTTGCCAGCAACTCCCTACATGCAGTCACTTCCCCCAAAACCGTTCCTCCTCAAGGGTCCATCAAGACATCTCTTTCATACTTTGCCCGGAAAGAAAGTAAATATTTTTCAATGAAATTCAGCGATCAATTAAACACCGTCTCTCTTTAATATGAACGTTGAACCAACAGTGGCTGCAAATTCCAACAAGAATATTTAAAGCAATTAAACTTTAGCTACTTTTAAAACAAATTCTTTTAAATGCTAATGACCATTGTTTTCGCGCTTGATAAGTAAAATTTTGTGTCGAGCAAGGTTAGATGATTGCAATGATTTAATTGTACTTCTCAAAGAAAGGAAAATGTTAAGAAAAAAGCTAAGATGGACCTCTTACCACATTCCTACCGCAAAATGTCCTATAACAATAGAGCCGTGATTTGCTGAAATTAAAATGCTATTATGGTGAAATTAGGGCTTCAATATTTTTAGCAGCTTTAATAGGCCTTGCATTTTAAGGGACATCTGATAATAGATAATTACATTTCATCTTAAAGAAACTGAGTTGTTTTCTTAAGGAAAATACTTTTCTTTCTTCCAGAGAGGTTAAAGCCGAGCCATCATTAGAAGCAGCACCCAGCCCGAGATTCCTGCTTCAGCTTGGGAAATAGAGATTAGCATATAAATAGCCTTCGGTGCCTGCTTGATTCCAGCTATTTTGCGTTTCAATGTGGCATCAGAATGCACTTAGCAAGAAATGTTCGAGAGGAGAAAGAGGTTTGTAATATGTCGCTTTTATGGGGGGGGGGGGATCTTTAAGTATAAAAGATCATCCACTCCTCTGTGGACTTTTTTCTTTTTTGTATCCTTTCAATGCCCCAATTACAGACTCCAAGGAACCAACAGTCCCCCTAGAATGGAGCCTTAGTTTACGCTGCAGCTCTTTCTCTGGACCAGGAAAATAAGTCAAAATGGTGCATGGGAAATAAGACAAATACACGGCTTCCTCCCGGATTCGGTGGGAGCCCTCGGGGGGCACAGCCATGCCCTTTCTCCTCAGCCCCATTCTACCCATCAGCAGCGGGGACGGGGGACAGCTCCTGGGACCCGTTTGCTGGAGCAGTGAGGGAGACTCCTGGCTTTCTGCCTGAAGGCTGGCCTCCCCCCTGGGAAATTGCAGGGACTGGGCACAGAGCCCGGGGCTCTTTCTGCCCTCGCCTCCCCAGCCCCACGCCCATCCCTACATACACACACACACACACACACACACACACACACACACGCACACACACACACACGCACACATTCGGTCCGTCTGACTGCGGGTCAGGCTGAGTCTTGGGCAACAGCAGGATGATTCTTAAAGCCCATATTTCCTCTAGTTTGGCACAGCTGTTTCAAAGGAAACAATTTTTCCTGGATGTGGGGCCAAGCACATGGTGGCCTCTAGTCTAGCTTCTGGTACATCTTGGACCAACCCGACGCCCTGGGTTCTAGTGGAGCGATCCTGCCAGCTCTAAGCCTGAGTCCCCCCCACCCCCATCTATAAAAAGGAGAATCACAAACCCGGCCCCATCCGCTCACGGGCCATCATAAGGAAGAAAGGAGAACAGAGACGCGCCCGAACTACCTAAGCTCCCTCCCATGTTAAGTGCTAGGTGTTAAGGGTGTTAAGTGATGAGGGTGTTGGTGAGACAGCAGCTCACTCTGCTTCCAGGCCTCTGCCCAGCCTCCCAACCGGAAGTGAGAGCGGTAAGGAATACATTTTTTTTCAGGAAACCAGTGAGGAGGTAACAGCCCTCAGCTGTCAGACCAAATGCACCCATCTGCGTTGTTTGGAGAAGGGTGTGTAAGGACAAGGGATGGGACTGAAGGTGCGACGGACCGACCGGGGCATCAAGTTCCTGTCTCCCCCCTGGTCTCATCTGGTCTCATCCACTCCCCTGGGTCTCTTCTTTGCCTTCAAATAGGAAAACCAACAATGGGAGGTATCTTCCAGGGATGTTTTGAGACTCACAGTAGAAACCTGATGGAAAATCTTCAGGAACTGTAAAGCTGAGGCATTTGTTTACTTCTTGTCCTTTTGCAAGTGCAAGGAGAAAGCAGGGCCCCTGCCCAAGGCCCAGAGGCAACAGGGCTGGGCTAGGGTACCGGAAGCTCATTCCCTCCAAACTCATCCCTCACCACGTGGGCCCGGGGCACTTCCTGGTCTCTACAAAATTGGCCCAGGCTCTGCAGGGGCCCTCACAGGCTGTACCACGTCCCACAGACCCCACGGGCACTTCCTGTCTGGAAAGGTCCCCACCACTCCCTCAAGGGACCTGGTAAGCAGAGGATTCTGACCCACCTGCCATGGAGGGGGTGGGGGCCCTCGCCTGGTCTCCTCAGTGGGAAATGTGCCAACAGGCAGAATCTTTATTTCCTCCTGCTCTGGGCCACAGCTGCAAACACTCAGTGTTGACGGAAGAATGAAGCTGATTTGGGGCTTCACCCGTGAAGACCAGGTTTTCCTCCCAAAACGCTATGTTGGAAAAAAGATGGCTCCTTTCAAGGAAACTGAAGGGGTTACTTGGGTGGCTTGCTAATGTGCCGACACGGTGGGATAGAGGGTACAGGGGGCTCAGGCCAGAGGTCCAGGACCTGGTCTGCTCTCTGCTGCTGACCTTGGGTAGATTATTTCCACTGTGTGACATTTCCCCGTCTATAAAGTGAGGGTTCTGCATCAGACAGTCTCCAGGGGCCCTTGATGCTCAGGCATCATTTCTTTCCTGTTCTCCAAGATTTTCTCTGTCCTGAGCACTTTTCACTCTAGCCAGGATGCCCAGCATCACCTGTCTTGCCAACCCACACAACTGTAATATCAGCTTCCACTTAAAGGATCTTTGAGGTACAGAGAAGTTGACTGACTGACCCACAGTCACAGAGCTCTAAGTGAAAAGCCAAGATTCGGCGTCAGGCTTTGACTCAGTTTCAGAGCCCATGTTCCTAATTATCACACATTGAAGCATTTTCCTGGGTGACTGACTGCCTAGTTACTGTTTACAACCAACAGGATTGTAGGACAGTCTGTGTCTCTGGTGCCTCAAATTGTTATCCAAAATTTGATTCGAAGAACACTAATTCTACTGAATGTTAATGGTTCTCATTGAAAAGAAAAAAAGTTCATGATCAAATGACTTTGACATTGAGTAAAATAAGTAAACCGTTTCTTTTTTAATCGTAGGACTTCTCCAATCCTTTAAGATGTGAATAAGGTACATGTTAAATGTGTAAGAGGGGGACTTCCCTGGTGGCGCAGTGGTTGAGAGTATGCCTGCCAGTGCAGGGGACACGGGTTTGATCCCTGGTCTGGGAAGATCCCATACGCCGCGGAGCAACTAAGCCCATGCACCATAATTACTGAGCCTGCACTCAGAGCCCACAAGCCACAACTACTGAGCCCACGGACCACAACTACTGAAGCCCGTGTGCCTAGAGCCCGTGCTCTGCAACAGGAGAAGCCACTGCAATGAGAAGCCTGCACACCACGATGAAGAGTAACCCCCGCTCACGGCAACTAGAGAAAGCCCGCGTGCAGCAACGAAGACCCAACGCAGCCAAAATAAAATAAATATATTTATAAATTTATAAGAGGGAATAAGAGTGTAACGGTTTTTCCCAAACCTATTTGTACACAGCCATCCCCCCTCCTTTTATTTTTCTTGAGCAACATGCGTTCCACTAACAGACTAGGGTTCTACAACTTTATTACTCAAAGTGCGATCCCCAGACCAGCAAGACTGGGCATCACCTGGGAGCTAGGTAGAAATGCAAAACTTCAGACCCCACCTAGGCCTGCTGGATCAGAGTATGCGTTTTAACAAGATGCCCAGGTGGTTAATGTGCACAGGAAAACTCTAGAAGCATTGGTGTGCAGTACACATGTAGGGAAACATGGCTGATTCATCATGGTCTGTGTCCATGCAGAAGCCATCAAGCCAGAAAATCCAGCAGTGAAAAAAGTATCCGGCATTACTGGCCTCATGTGGACCAAACAGCTGGATTTGGAGTTAAGTTTCGATGCTGTAACATCACACAGCCACAATCCAAGAGAGTTCCCAAGACAGAAAGTCTCTCCCTATTCCTAATGGGATATAAAAATGAATAGAGATAGAGGGATGATCAATACTCTTTGCTAAAGGCCCTCCTAGGATGTGGACATAAAAAGCATTGCATACCTCTTCCTAAAACGTGAAGGTCTTTTTTTTTTAATTTGAGCTTTATTGAGGTAAAATTGACATATAAAATTGTAGGATATTTAAAGTATACATCGTGGGACTTCCCTGGTGGTCCAGTGAGTAAGCCTCCATGCTCCCAAAGCAGGTGGGCTGGTTTCGATCCCTGGTCTGGAACTAGATCCCGCGTGCATGCTGCAACTAAGAGGTTCGTATGCCCCAACTAAAGATCCCACGTACCGTAACTAAGCTCCAGCACAGCCAAAAATAATAAATAAATATATATTTTTTAAAGTCACTTGGAATAGTCCTCTGTGTGGTTATAAAAAAAAAATAATAATAAAATAAAGTGTACATCGTGGTGATTTGATGTGCATATACATTGCAAAAGGATTCCCCTTATCTAATTAATTAACACATCTACCATCTCACAGTTATCTTTTTTATAGATTTTTTTTAACATCTTTATTGGAGTATAATTGCTTTAGAGTGGTGTGTTAGTTTCTGCTTTATAACAAAGTGAATCAGCTATACATATACATATACCCCCATATCTCTTCCCTCTTGCGTCTCCCTCCCTCACACCCTCCCTATCCCACCCCTCTAGGTGGTCACAAAGCACCAAGCTGATCTCCCTGTGCTATGTGGCTGCTTCCCACTAGCTATCTATTTTACATTTGGTAGTGTATACATGTCCATGCCACTCTCTCACTTTGTCCCAGCTTACCCTTCCCCCTCTCCGTGTCCTCAGGTCCATTCTCTAGTAGGTCTGCATCTTTACTCCCATCCTGCCCCTAGGTTCTTCATGACCATTTTTGGTTTTTTTTTTTTAGATTCCATATATATGTGTTAGCATACGATATTTGTTTTTCTTTTTTTCTTTTTTTGTCTGTGAGAACATTTAAGTTCTACTCTCTTCAATTATACAACACACTGTTATCAACTATAGTCGCCATGTTTTACATTAGCTCGTCGGACCTTTTTCATCTTACGGCTGAAAGTTTGTACCCTTTACCAACCTCTCCCTATTTCCCCCACCCCCAGCCCTGGCAACTCCTTTTCTCTTCTCTGTTTCTGCGAGTTTAATTTTTTTTTTTTTTTTTTTAGATTCCATGTATAAGTGATACAATGCAGTATTTGCCTTTCTCTATCTGGCTTATTTCACTTAGCATAATGTCCTCAAGGTCCATCCTTGTTGTCTCAAATGCCAGATTTCTCTTCTTTCTCATGGCTGAATAATTTTCCCTTGTATATATATATACCACGTCTTCTTTCTCCATCACATGTTGATGGACACCTTAGTTGTTTCCATATCTTGGCTATTATGAATAACGCTGCAATGAACATGGGAGTGCAAATAACTCTTTGATATCCTATTTTCATTTCATTACATGATGTCTTATATACCCAGAAATGGAATTGCTGGATCATATGGTAGTTTTATTTTTTAATTTTTGGAGGAGCCTCCGTACAGTTTTCCATAGTGGCTGCACCAGTTTACATTCCCACCAACAGGGCATAAGGGTTCCCTTTTCTCCACATCCTTGCCAACACTTGTTATCTCTTGTCTTTTTGATAATAGCCATTCTAACAGGGGTGAGGTACTATCTCACTGTGGTTTTGGTTTGCATTTCCCTGATGATTAGTGATATTGAACACCATTTCATGTACCTGTTATCCATTTGTACGTCTTCTCTGGAAAAATGTCTATTCAGTTCCTCTGCAGATTTTTTAATCAGTTTGTTTGGTTTTTTTCTTTTTTTTTCTTTTATTTTTTGCTGTTATGTGAGTTCTTTATATATTTTGGGTATTAACTCTTTAAAAGATTTATGATTTGCAAATATGCTCTCCCATTCTGTAGGTTGCCTTATCATTTTGTCGATGGTTTTCCTTTGCTGTGTAGAAGATTTTTGGTCTGATGTTATCCCACTTGTTTATTTTTGCCTCTGTTGCCTTTGCTGTGAAGGTCTTTTAATTCTTAGGAGTATACGTCTATTTCCTTTGATCCGTTCTCAATCACAGAAGTAGTCAAAGTTACTGGACATCCCTGAGTTTATCACCTGAGATACTCCTGGGAAATGACCCAATAGTCCCCACTCTGGCATCTGAGAAGACAGCCTCAAGGGCACAACAGCTTGTCTCAAGGTTTTAAAGATCACAGCTGAAATGACCCATTCATGCAAGATAAGACCTATGCCTGGAGAAAGCTGCCTTTGCTTTTGGCTGCAATTATTTCAATTCACGTGATCACACTCTCCCAAGTTGACCTAACATTTCAAGCTGCAGTTTGATATATCCTTGCTCAACACAAAATGGGGAAACAAATTAGTTTTGAACTTAACAAATTCAGTGTTTAGGGGAGACAAACATTTTTTAAAGTATGTGTGCAGAGACATTCAATAACTGGCCTGAAGACACAGAGCTTGTAAGTGATGGCATCTGGATTAGAACCCAGATCTGTCTGACTCCCATGTCAGGACTCTCTCCACTATGGAGGCAGCCCAAGGACACAAATGCGTTTCGTCATACTCTTCACCTTTGGCTCCTATGGAGTTAACTCTTCTCCAAACCCCTCCTTGTATAATGCAAAGTACCATGTCTCCCTCCCCACCTCTCCAGAACAGATTCTGTCTTTGGGTTTAGAATCTTTCACACATCTTCACTGAATTCCTTTTTTTCTGGTGCTGCCCAGTGTACCAGCTGGCCAAGATTGTTTTCCCATTCTAAAGTCGCATGCAAATCATTTTCTAGTGCTCCCCACAGCTAGGATGAGTCTGCCTCCCTTGTCAATGAGGAAAAGGCCTTGTCAAGGACTGAGCTCCCCAGCCCCCTCCGGAGTTCAGGTAACTAGGAACATGTCAATCAACTTGGATGCATCCCACAGCCAAGATATCCAACATGGAGCTTCTAATTGCTCCCCAATCTTCCCACCTACAGTATGGCATCACCTTAAGTTCAGGTTGGGGGAAAATGTCTATTCCTCTCTATTCTTCACCCTCCATATCTTATCTATCAGCAAGTCCTTTCCACTCTACTTCCAAAAGATATACTACATTCATCACTTCTTGCCTTCACCACTGCCACCACCAGGTCTAAACTATGGTCATCTCTCACCTGGACCACTACAGAAGACTCCTGACTAGTCTTCCCTGTTTGTACTCACACTCCCTCCAGTGCCTTTTCTACAAGGCAGTCAGGGTGATCAGCCTTCAGAAACAGCACAAGATCACATCATTCCCCTGCTTAAAATCCTTCCCTAACAAGAGGTAAGCTCCATGAGCGCTAGGACCCAACTTTCATATTCACCCCTGTATTCCCAGTGCCTATGACAGTGCCTGGCACAGAGGAGGTACCCAGTTGAGTATTGCTTGCATGTATGAATCAAGTCATAACCTGAACTGCAAACAATAAGAATTTTCTGTTATTTACATAAAAGTGGCTCTAGTTCTTTTTTGGCTTTTCTTTTCATTCTAACATTGTGGTTGTTCCTCTCTGGTTTCTGAGGAGATGTCAACATATCTAGACGCTGAGCAATTTATTCCTCCCCTTCCTTCCAGCCAGCAGAGGCAAAGTAAAAGGAAATTGCGACTTACACGCACAGATGCATCTCACTTCGGTTATGTTGCTTGAGAATAGATGGGAGATTATGCTGATTGAACTGAACATTTTCCATTTTTATTATTTTAATTATAAACATAAACTATTGGGGGTAAAATCAAATGGAAATCTGCCTATCAATTTCACAATTAGCATCTCATTTCAAGAGACCAATCAACTCAAATGAAGGCCAGTGACCTTAATCTTTCCCCAAATACAGTGCTTGATTCCTCTTATTAGTTGAAAATCTCCAAACTATGAAATATTTGGGTTAACCCCATGTTTGCATCAATGACGCTATTACCACATTTAAATAAGTCAAGGGATTTTTGTGACCTTTGTGTTACGGTTGGTATGGACGAAAGCAGAAGACTCAGGCTGTGCAAATCAAGTAGGAAAAATAACAAGGCCACTGAAATAGGACCTCTTTTTTCATTTATTTTTCTGAGACTGTGGAATGAAATGTGATTTTCAGTAGACTTATTTTGCCACCAATTAGCTAAAATTTAACCCAAGAGGAGAGTAAACCCCAGAAGTCAAAAGCAGCTAATTTTAATTATAAAAGTCTTTTAAAAATCCAACCACAAAAAACCTCTCTTTGTGATATAGGAAGGAGATTTTGTTTTGTTTTGTTTTGTTTGTTTTTTAGAAAGGAAACAGAAAAAGAAAAATTTGACCTGGCAAACAGTGCACCTGCAGAACATCAGTACCCCTGCAGGATTTAGAACAAGATCATACTTGGCAAAGCTAACTTCTCCTCCCCAAAAATAGAAGTTTCTACCTAGGTAAACATGGGAGATGTATAAACAGGTACCAACCAACCATTAGAAGTAGACATACTAATGGGCTTGTTAACAGCTATCTGGACAATTTCACTTTGGGGTAGACATGGGGAGCACAAGATGCCAAAACTACGCATGAAATTTTCCAAGGTCAGCCAAGAAGCTGCCAGTCTTGTCCACCTGACCCCATTGATTGAT
Source organism: Kogia breviceps (assembly GCF_026419965.1). Classification (NCBI taxonomy): domain Eukaryota; kingdom Metazoa; phylum Chordata; class Mammalia; order Artiodactyla; family Physeteridae; genus Kogia; species Kogia breviceps. The sequence goes on along the minus strand of NC_081310.1, from coordinate 171,241,797 downwards.
GTGCCCCGAGCGGCTCCATCCAAGTCTTTGCTGAGGTGACGGATTTTTCTGCACCTGGCCTGCACTGATGATTTGCTGGATCTGTACAGCTAGAATTCTTAAGCTGCAAGAAATAGAGACCAACATAAGCTAAGCTGAGGCAGCAAAAGGGAATTCATTCAAAGGATGTAAGACTGTTTCCCAGAACTCAAGAAGGACCTTGTTCTGTGTTTCATTTCTGTTCTCCCCAGTACACCTTCTTCTCAGTTCACAAGGCAGAAGGAAATGGCCACCCCCGGCTCCCAAGTTCCCACCTAGTTTATTCTAGAGACCAATCCAGCCTGGACTAGAATCTTTGGGTCTCAAATTCTGCAGAGGAATCATGTGAATCACCTAATCTGGATTAGGTGTCTGTTCTAATACATCCAACTGTGGCTGAGGAGGGTGCGGCATGGTACAGACACACTACAGGGGTTTGTAGCCAAGGATGAGGGGAGCAATTGGAGAAGATCAGTGTGAACTGGGCAGAATCTCCCAGAACATATCCAGTAAAGGACTGTATTGTCACAGCCAGAGACAACTGAACCAGCCTAACACACGGAGCCAAATGGTTCCCACTGTACCTCTGGTCGGACCATCTCCTCTGGGTGAGAGGCTGGCACCCGGTAGGGACTGATACCCTGCAGCTGTACAACATTCTCAGAGAGGAGCCCTGGCTACCCTCTCTGAGAGTACCCTGCTTTCATCTTCTTATACTGCTTATTACAATCTATAGTCCTACATTTATTTGTAAACGTGTTCAATGAGCATCTCTGTCTACCACTCAGCTTGACACTCTATGAGGTCAGATACCATACTGGTTTTCTATCATATTTCTGTCACCATGCCTGGCATATAATAGATTAACACTAAAGAGCTGAATGAATAAATGAATGAATGAATGAAGTGGAGGAGGCCAGGGAAGTTTTTCCAGATGATTTGGTACATGAGTTGAGGTTTGAAGGATGAACAAGAGTCTTTTGGGAGAACAAGTCAGGAGAGAGTTCCTGGAAGAGAGAATGATAGGTACAAAGTCAAGGAGTCACATAGGACAAGTACCATGGAGATCGTGAGGCAGGTTGGGACAATAGATCTGGCTAAAAGGGGAAGTGGAGGCCATCTCATGGAAGGCCTTGTGTAGAGCTTGGAGGATTTGGAGCGAGGAAGTACACGTCTAGATTTTGGACACGTCTATCTGATGGGAGTGTGGTGGCTGGATTTGGGGCAAGAAGGTGAGTTAGGAAGTTTACACAGTCATCCAGAAGAGAAAAGAAATGGCAGTGGGAATGGGGAGGAAAAGATTTTAAGAGCTATGAAGTAGAATCAGCAGAAATTCAGAGGGTACCATTTTCCCCATTTTATTATATAGTCATTTATGCCCTTCTTATCCCCCCTGCAAGACCATGACTCTGTCTTCCTCATCCCTGGGCTACCAGGACTTGCAGAGTGCCCACCTAACACACAGCAGGTGTGTGGAAGAAACAAACTAAAGAATGATTGAATGACGACCACTAACCAATAGTGGCAACAGCAAATTGGCGTGGGATGCCAAGCAGTGTCCTTGGAGGGTTTCCTAGAACCTCCCTACTTGTATGTTTATCCTGCCTCCAAACATATGTAGAGCTCCTAACCTTCTTTTATACCCACCTCAATCCCAGCACAGACTATGGCTCATGGTAACATCCTTGTTTCATTATTTAATTTTTTAATTTAAAATTTTTTTGTTTTATGGAGATATAGTTGACATACAGCACCATGTAAGTTGAAGGTATACAGCATAATGACATGAGTTACATATACTATGAAGCGATTACCTCAGTAAGTTTAGCTAACATCCAACATCTCATATAGATACAAAAAAACCCCCCAAAAAACAGAAAAAGATGGTTTTTTCCTCATGATGAGAATTCTTAGGATCTATTCTCTTATCAACTTTCCTATATATCATACAGCAGTGTTAACTATAATCATCATCCTGTACATTACATCCCAGTACTTATTTATATTATAACTGAAAGTCTGTTATCTTTTGACTACCTTCATCTCATTCCCCATTCCCCACCCTCCACCTCTGATAAGCACAAATCTGATCTTTTTTTCCATGAGTTTGTTTTGATTTGCTGTTTTGTTTGCTGTTGCTTTGTCGTTTGCTTTTTAGATTCCACATATATGTGAGATCATACGGTATTTGTCTTTCTTCGTCTGACTTATTTCACTTGACATAGTACTGCCAAGCTTCGTCCACGTTGTCTCGAATGGCAGGGTTTCCTTCTCTTTTATAACATTCTTGTTTAATGGGCTAAACTGGAATAGACTGAAATGGAATAGAACAGACCTCCTATTCTTTAGAAACTACCTAATACACAGACCTGAAGGGGTGGTTAGCAGAACTTCCCCTCCTGCAAAGATTGTGTGTAGATGGGCAGGAGTCTCTGCCCAGGGCTCCTGGGAGGATGGCTGAACCTAATTGAGCTGCCCATCTCAGCTAAGCACCAGAAGAAGGGAGAATAAAACCCCTTCAATGAACCAAAAAACAGTGGCACACTTGAGCAAAGACCAGAATCCCAAAGCCTCTAAGAGCCAGACTGAGCCTGAACTAATACCAGAAGCTCTGACCTTAGGAAATGATGTACGTGAATGAAGGGTGTCCCGGCTCTGTTCTCAGTAAACATAAGATGAATGAATGAATGAACTTATAAATGAATCCTTTCTACCTATTCATGGCAATTTTTTAAGAAGAGTTAAGACTAGAAGTATATAATTTTTAATGAATACAGATATTAAATTTTACCTGGGGAATCTCTTATTATTTTCTTGATCTATATTATTTCAAGCTGGAAAACAGTTCATTTCAAACACTGGTTTCATTTTGATAAAAAGTCATAGAGGGAAATCATAAAGTAACTGGATCATGTCATACAGCCTGACGTTCTCCAAGCTCAGGGCAAGACTGGCCTTTCAACCTTCACAGCAAACCATGCTGTCACCTGCACATCCATCAGTGGCAACAGCCCCAACAGGAAGCAGAAAGCCCAGGGGGAAGTAATTAGCCCATGACTATTTCACGTCTTATGTTTGGCCTCAAAATTGCCACTGTCCTCTCAGTCAGCATTTCCCTGTAACTAGTTCGATGGAAATTCTCTACACATAACGAACTAGTTTGACTGAATTGAGCATTGTGAAGGGGAAAAAAGGAAAAGAGGAGAGATCTGCATTTTGTTTAAAAAAAAAAACTACACAGCACTATAAATATTTTGGCAGGTTTTCTGATGTCTTTTTGTTTATGTAGATTTCGCTTATAAATATTTCCTCATGGTACCGAAAACCTCTGCCCAAACATTACTTTTAGCAGTTGCATAATATTCCTTCAAGTAGCTGAGCCATGGGTTTTTTAATCACTAGGTTGTTTGGGTCAATCAGAGGTGTCTCCACATCGTTAAATTACACATCATGCTGTAATGCCTCTCCCTGTGCATAAGGCTGTTTCCATATATCAGTTAACCAACCAGGAGGAATTCTGGGATAAGCAATTGAGGGAGAAAATGGACACACTTGTGCCCATTTTCTAAAAGAAGACATTGCCTTTGTGCCCTGGACAGATTAGGAGGCGGAACCATGACTTCTGAGTCCCGTCCAACTCAAAGAACCCCCTAAACCAAAATTCCCCATGATTGGCTGTTCCAGAATCTCAGGGGCAGGGCCCAGGCATCTGTATTTTTCAGTCCCTCCAGCGGAGGAACCACTGTGCCACATCCCACACAGAGAAATCCCTCACAGGGGCGCAGCTCACAGAGGACTCTTCACTGAAAATGACTGAAGCCAGTTATAGGTGATTTAAACAGCAAAAGAAGATTATCTGGTAGCTCACAGCACCAATAGGGAGAAGCAGGTTCAAAAGCAGGGAGAAACCCAGGAAGCCAGGAATCCGAGGAGAACATACCCTGGTCACTCCTGGAGCCACCACCTCTACCTGCTGGTCCCACGGCCATGAGGATGCATTCTGATCTGTCCCCTACCTCTGGGCATCACTCACTCCAGAATCAGTGCACTGGGGCAGAGCACTGGGTCGGCAGAGCCTGGACCATGAGCCCATGCACAGGGGTACCCGAGCCCCCTCCCTTCCTGTACGGGAGGCAGAGCTCTCCCTCCCACCTGCTGCCCCCAAATAGGAAAAGTATTTGAATACCAGGCAGTCCCAGAAGACAAATATCTTCTGTACGCGCCCTTGACCTTTCTTACTTGGCTTGATTTCCATAAGAACGCTGAGAAGGAGGCAGAGCAGCCCTTACTCCCCATCTCACCAATGAGGAAACTGAGACTCGGAGTGAGGCTTTTTTTTTTTTTTCGGCACACGGGCCTCTCACTGTTGTGGCCTCTCCTGTTGCAGAGCACAGGTCCAGACGCGCAGGCTCAGCGGCCGTAGCATGTGGGATCCTCCCGGACTGGGGCACGAACCCGTGTCCCCTGCGTCAGCAGGCGGACTCTCAACCACTGTGCTACCAGGGAAGCCCGGAGTGAGGCTTTTGGTATAAGAACTCTTTCTGCTACTCAGAACTGCCTGTTGTTTTCTTAAAATTTATTTATTTTATTTATTTTAGTTTTGGCTGCGTTGGGTCTTCGTTGCTGCGCGCGGGCTTTCTCTAGTTGTGTCGATGGGCTTTTCATTGCGGTGGCTTCTCTTGTTGCAGAGCACAGGCTCTAGGCACGCAGGTTTCAGTAGCTGTGGAGCGTGGGCTCAGTAGCTGTGGCTCACGGGCTCTAGAGCGCAGGCTCAGTAATTGTGGCGCATAGGCTTAGGTGCTCTGCGGCACATGGTATCTTCCCGGACCAGGGCTCAAACCCGTGTCCCCTGCATTGGCAGGTGGATTCTTAACCACTGTGCCACCAGGGAAGCCACAGAGCTACCTGTTTGTGGTCTGCTGCTGTGAAATGTTGACAATGAATGTGTCTCACCTGAGCAATGTATTATCAGAAGAGCTTGAGCCATCACAATCGTTAGGTGCTGTGCTTCATAAATGTACTGATCTGCATGTCATTTGTCTTATTTTGTTGTTATGGTTAATACTTTTCTCTCCTGGAGAAAACACTCGGCACAGTGAGCTCATCTGTTCTGCCACTGAATGTATTAAATTAACACCTCAACACGTGGACTAAAACTTAGAGGTGAAAAATCTGGTCCTAGCACCCAAGACCAAATATCAATTTATCTTAACGCATATTAGGAAAACTATTTGAAAATGCGACTTTGAAGTTCATTGGAAACAGAAGTGTTTATTGCATTGTTTGGAGGACTGTCTTACTCAGTTCCATGCGCCATAAGAAAATAAGCACAGATGGGGTGACTTATGAACAACAGAAATTCATCTTCTCACTGTTCTGGAGGTTGGAAGTCCAAGATCAGAGCACCAGCGTGCTGGTGTTCCAGTGAGGGCCCTCTTCCTGGTTCATTGCCAGGATCTTCTCCCTGCGTTCTCACATGGTAGAAGGGGAGAGGGTCTCTCTCTCAGGCCTCCTTTTATAAGACACTGATCCCATCAGGAAGGACCTGATCTCACAACCTAATCACCTTCCCAAAGGCCCCACCTCTAATACCATCACACTGTGGGTTAGTGTTTCAACATATGAATTTGGGGGAGACATAAACATTCAGCAGAGGATGAAATCTCAAAGAAAAAAGCTGGAACTCATGAATTTGTAGAGCTGTGCTAAAGCTCAGAGACACCTTGCTCTTCCTATTTGTCTTTTACTGGACTTCAGGAGCCAGCTGCAAAGGGTGCAGGAAGCGGTGACATTTTGAGACTGGTACACCTTGAGGTTGGAGGCCACAATACACTATATGGAGAAAGAAGCACGGAGTGAGGTTGGTACCCACGGGAAACACAGGGAACCAGCAAGTGATGAGGCATTTCTGACTTGGCCTCTGGACGAAAGGATATTTTGACATGGGCTAAAACACAAGCCCTCAGTATTCCCTCCCTTTATTACCAGCACTGTGGGTGATGGACAGCCTTTCCTAATTCTCAACCCTAACGTCAGCCCTCAACCCCAAGAATTTGGTGAAATTAAGTAATCAGAAATGGAGTGTGGCACACATTTTTTTCAACAAAATAATTGTATGTAATTATATATTCTAACTTATGTTTGTATGTGTATAGGAAAAAAATCTAGAGTACAACCCACAGTACTGTCATCTCTAGGAGTGGAAGGATTATAAGGGACAATCACTTTCTACATTATATATTTTTGTAGGTTTGCATTGTCTTCAACAAGCAACAATTTCTTCTGTCATCAGGAAAAACCAAGAAACAGTCAAGATAAACGTCATCTTTAAATGGTAGCTTTCCAACCTGTCAAACCAAGCTGATATGGGCACATTAAAACAACTCTTCCCACAAAATAAGCAATAGCCCTGATTAGGGCCACAGAAGAAATGGAGTAATATCGTGCCTTCCCACCCTCCTGCCAAGCTGTGGTCACTGGCTCATCCCCCTGAACTGTCCCAAGCTCACTAGGACCCCAAGAAGAAGCCTTTTGGCAATATTTTTAGTTGGAACATTTCAAATGCCAGTGGATTAAAATGGATCAATGGATGAAGAAAAGACAGTTTCCCAGGCTGTTGTCAGAGGAGAAAGCCCATGCTCTGTGGCCATTTCCCCATTTCCTAGGGACTCAATAGAGAAATGTGTATAATATATAAATAAGAACATCGAGGTTGGGAGAAGAATCAGGGAGTTCCTAATGACCTGACTAGAAGATGAATGAGGGAAGAAATAAGGTGAATGTGAAGCGATCTCATTCTGGATGGTTATTAGAACTATGAGCAAACGGCCCCGGGCTTTTAAGTCTAGTCATATCGCTCCAGAGTTACTATTTAGATATACACAATGGGAGGGGAGAAACGTTTCGTGCTCAGGCTTCTCGGCCGAAATGTCAAAAACGTTGTCCGGTTTAAAAACTGACTTAATGACATTAGTGTCTCCTGCCTGAGCCGGGGAGAGACTTGCGTGAGTGCCAGATGTCAACACACAGTTTCTCTCTCGCCCCGCCAACGCATCTGTGTCTACGAGTCACAAGGGGCAGGGTGCCTGCCCAGGGAGCTGGGTAACATCCTAAGGTGTGGCAAGCCCCAGGCCTCTGCCCCAGGCCCTGGTGAAGGAGTCCAGAGGAAAGGCCAGCTGTCCAAACAATTCAGGGGTCTGCCCCACCCTCCCCTGGCAGAGACAAAGGCCTGGGGATACAGGGCTCCTGCCTGACCCACCTGGCAGCACGAGACCCACACGTGAGCAAGAAGCTGAGAGGCCACAGAGGCTCCCAGAGCCAGCAAGGGCAGAACTGGACACCGGAGCTGAGGGAGCAGATACATGGAGGCCTCCTGCCCTGGATACTGGGGATCCAGCTGTGACTAACCCAGCGCCGTCCCTCCCCCCACCCCACCCCCCCTCATAGCCTGCGGCTGAAAACTGACAAATGACTACAAATAAAGATATGTGATAACAGCTCTAAGGAAAAGGGAGGATGTTCTGAGAAGTCACAGCCAGGAGACCCGGGTCAGACTGGGGCTAAGACTTCCTCAGGGAAGTGGCATTAGGTTGGAATGTACAGGCTGGGGAGGAATCAAGTGCTCCAGGCTAAGGAAGAGCATGTGTCAAGGCCCTGGGCTGGAAAAGCCCTTCAGATGATCACTGAGTAGAAAAAAAAGTAACATGATTGGAAAGTTGTGAGCAAGGGCAAGAGTGGCCCAGACGGCGCTCGGGTGCCAGGGAGACCGTGCAGAGAGCAAAAGTCAAGAGGCTGTGCTTCGGAGCCAGCCAGTCTGGGGTTCAAATCGTGAATCTACCAGCTTCCAGCTGTGTGATCTGAATAAGTGATTACCTCTCTGAGCCTATCTCTTCAAACATACAAAAAACTGGATGATACCTACGCCTCTAGGTCAACGTCAGGGTTGAGTACAACACACACAAAGTGCTTTCTTGGCACAGTAATGGCCCATGGTAAACTTTCATAGTTAACGTTCAATGGATGAAAGTTAGTGTTGATGCTGAGACCATCCAATGGTTTAGGAGGGCTCAACTGTGTGTCCGCCCCTAGTGCCATGTTCCCTGGTGTAACTTTTTAACGCTCGCCCTGACCTCTGACATCTCGACACAAGCCCTGCGTCTTCGAAGCAATTGGCACTTTCAGTTGCTCTGCAGCTGTCAATCTCCTGTTCACGCCTTCTCCTTCTGCTTCACAGCTGGGCCCACTGGGGTTCCCACTTCCACCTCAACCCCCTCCTGCTTCCTGGCTGGGATGGGTGCTTCAGGCAGCCCCAGCCTCCTCCAGGAGCTAGAGTAAAGCCAGAGCCCCCAGCTCTGGTGCTAGAGGCTCAGCCACGATCGCTGGGCTCCACTGCTGCTCAGAGTTCCAAGAGCAAGTCCTGGACCTGTGGAGTGGAGCCCAGACACCCTCCTGCCTCACCCACCACAGCCTGGCCCCTCTCAGGTCTCAGAGACCTGACTATTGCCTGACCTAGAACCTGTGAGTTGTCTGCCCCCAGCATTGGGATCACATCCTGGTGGCCTGGACCTGGCCCCTCCTTGAATCCTTCCCATCAGTCTCCTGCCCATGAGAGGCAATCTTAACCATGGGCCACAGCACAGTCACATCCAGACAGAGCTTCAAGGGCCAACAGCCGCCTAGAGGAGTCCCAGGGTCCTCATCAACTGCATTTCTGCCATCCAACCCAATGGGTCTCCCAGGACCACAAAGGCCAGTGTCCTATCAAGCAGCCATATTTAGGACCCAGGGCCTTGGGTCACCCTGGCCACTTGGCCTGGACCCAGCTGCCTCCTCACTAGCCCTTTGCCCAAGTTCCATCCCCATGCATTATCCCTGTACCCACCTGAGCTAGAAGACCACGTGGATTTCTATTCTGGCATTCTCCCTTTCTCTCCAGCCCTCCTCCAAATCCAAACCTCACCCTCAAAGGGCGTCACTGTTAAAAACACGATACCAAGTCTCTAGAAGAGACTCCTGGGAAATATATCTTTTAAAACAATAGATTTTTTAAAATAGCTAAGTTTGTTGAGCATTTGCTATACATCAGCTACAGCTTAAATGCTTTGTGTGCATGTAATCCTTGTTTAAAAAAGACCCTGTGAAGTAGACACCACTATTACCTACATTTTACAGATAAGAAATTGCAATTCAGAGAGGTTAAGTAACTTTCCCAAGATCACACAGCTGATAAGTGGGATGCTGAGATTCAAACTCAGAGCTGTCTGACTTCAAAGCAGGCACTCTTGACCACTGCACCACACTGCCTTCCCATCATCAGCAACACCAGGCACCCCAGAGATTATGCCATTTGACCCATCTCTACACATATGAGAAAACTGAGCATCAGAGAGAGAATTGGGCTTGTCAAGGCCACACAGTGAAGCAGGGGCAAAGCCTGGAGGATTGCAGTCTCACCAGCCCAGGGCTCTGTCATACACATCAATCATTCCAGTACCTGCAGCGTAAGCAGAGGTTATGTGACCTATGACAGCAGCCTCTAGTCTCTGGAGGATTACTCTAAGACTTTTGACAGAGTAACTGTTGTCCAGTACTCTGCTAAGTTGAGAAAAGAGCTAAACTCTGTCTGCTCAGAAATATCCTGGGGAGATGGATATTACTTCAAGAATGTTCCTGCATTGAGAGTACACTGGGGGCCCTTTCTAGGGTCCCGAAGGTTTCAGTGAACTAGCAAAAGCTGCTGCATGTACTGACACAGGGCATGGCAGGATCCAGAGGCTCACCCCTCTTGCACTTCATTGTTTTGGAGCCTAGGTCTTGCCTCCCTCACTCCATTTTTCAGAGCCCAGGATTTGGAGTCCAAAGACCTACATTTTGGTCTACACAAGTGATGACAATAATCGGCTCCTCTCCTAAGCATCTGTTTCAACAACTGGCCACATTCATAGCCCTAGTATGGGAAGCCTGAAGTGCCATGTGTCTCCCACATCCATAGCTGATTGGCCGCAGATGGACACCTGACCCAAGCTGGGTTGATCAGATGATCTCCTCCTGAGACTCTGGGATGAGGTCCCAGAGCCTGTGGTGGTTAGCTCTGGGGAGTGAAGCTGAGAGGTCAGGAGACTCAAGACTGATGCTTCCACCAGTCTGAAGGAATCACAACAAGGCTTGTGCAAAGAGACATGTGAACAGAAGTCAGGCTGTGGAGAAAGAGGAGAAGGAAGAACCTCTGCAGCGATGAGAGGTCGTGAGACCCCACTCCTGCGGTAAAGCTGGGCAGAACGGCTCCATCCTCGCCACAAAAGCACCGGACAACACCTCATACCCTTCCCATCCCCAGCACCCACAGCCACTGCAGACATGCCTTCAATTCCAGGGTTCCTGCCCCTCACTTCCAAGCCATTCAACCATCAAAGCAAGTGAGATCCTTTCTCAGTAAACATTCCTTCCATACCCCTAGCCACAAGCAGATAGGGTGAGTCAATTTGATCATGATCTACCCCCTGCCCTTACACACCTTCGTACCTGGCCAGACAGCTTTCCTGGGACCTTGGCAGTAAGGTCTTCTTGAAGTATCTGAGCCATTCTAGCTCTCTGGCTCATGTTGGTCCCAGGAACGGCACTTGCAGTGGACATTTTCAGCTGCTTAGAATCTCTTCTTTTCTAAAACTGCCCAAAGCCCAACGGCTGAGACTGTCAATCATATGGCCCCATCTCCCCAGCCCAGGTTGGCCAGTCAAAATACCCCAATCCCACTAAACTCAGTGATTGGTGGAGGTGTGGGCACGTGACCCAAGCAGGCGGAGCCTCCCTGAGCAATTGATCAGGAAGAAACCATGAGTAGCGTTGAACGAGGACAGACGTGTCCAAGGTAAAGGTAAAAGGCACAGTGACAATTATGTTGGGGGAGGGGTTTTCTCTTTCTTACATGAGCCATGACCAAAACATCTCTCAAGGCAAATATGAGATGGCTATTTCCCTTGTGCTGGTAGCACTTGGTGGAGCCATGTCTTAGGAGAGACTATGCTAGGTTGCAGAAAGACCTAAACCATGAAATCTCAGAGGCATAACACAATAAAGGTGTATTTCTTACAAAAAGTCAGATGTGGGTCAGGCTGCCCACTTTTATCTGGAATACTTGGCTCCAAGTTCTCTGTGGCTCACCAGCTTTTGACTACCTTAGCTCAAAGTCTGTTGGCCGAAGTAGTCACGTGGCCCCAGTCCAGCTGCAAGGGAGACTGGGAAATGTAAGAGGGTATACAGTACACCAGTATCTACTGGGTGAATACCAACTGCTATGAGCCACGTGAAATTAAAAAAAAAAAATCTCCTAATATTATTTGAACCAGAGTTCTTTGCTTTGAATTTTCTCCAGGACCCCAGAGAGCCATGGCTTTTAGAGGGGAGGCCAGAACCCGGGAGCCTCGTTTTGTTTATCTTGCCCTGAGGAATAACCACCCAATTTGCCTCTGCAATCAAACCCCAGCTGGACACCAACCTTGTCCCATCCCAAGACACTGACTCAAGGACAGGGCTCCCCTGCCGCCACCCCAGGACAGACAACCAGACCTGTGACCTTCTCCCACCACCCATCTGGGAGACCTGGGGCTCGGGCTGCAGAACTACACCAAATCATCTAGGCTGAAATCTCTGTGAAAAAATGCCCTTCGTGAGCAATTAAGCCAACACAAACAAGTTGGCCCAGAAAAATCAAGGTTCCCACAAGCGCAGGGACTTGATCTTGAAGGAAGACAACATTTCTAGCCTTGTACCTCTTAATCAACACAATTATGCAGAGGCCTTTGCCGACAGTGCCCCTGCTAGTCTCTACTCAAGCCCCAGATATTGCTCAAATGGTAACAGCCTAATTAGAGAAGGAGAGCAGGGAGGGAGTGGGGGCAGTCACAGCGCTCTTTTTCAGGAGGCGGCACGCATACCTGCAAAGGAGCCATTCAGGCAAGTGGAGGGCCCTCCAGAGCCCGGAGCTCAAGGTGAGGGGGAAAGCAGCTCCACGCTTGGAAATCAGCACCGCCTCCTGTAAACAGTGTACTCTTCCTGCTTCTGATGAGCCCATTTTCCCCAGCTGGAAGGGGCCAGCAGTGGCAGGGAGGCCTTTGATGTGATTCGCTGGAAGCCTGATGCTGGCACAGAGGCATTCTGTTGCAGGCTGAGCCCTTTCATCTCAGCAAAGAGGGTCACCCCCCTCAATCGCGGGCCCACCTGGAAGACAGGTCTTTTACAGCAGCGATGCTGGAATCAGCTGTCGAAGGAAAGCAGATGGTTTTGCTTTTACTAATCTTGATCAAACTAGCCCGGAAGCTGTGTGGCTTCCTGGAGGATGAGAGGGGTGGGTGTGGGGGGCAGGGGGCAGATGTGGGGAGGCGGGGATGTCACCCTGGAATAGATTATGCAAATGTATTCATTGGTAGAAACATGAATGTTCTTAAGGAAGTCATCTGACTAAATTAGGAAAAATGGGTTTTGATCAATGAGCAGAGTTAGACCAAACTCCCCACAATAATCTGCAGCGCCTCCCGCAGTCACTGCCAACAATGCAGTTCCCTCTGCTTGGGTAGCCAGGGGGTCAGTGCAGTTGGCCCAGTTTACCCAGCTAGTAAGTGCCAGAAAGAATGTAAACAGAGCCTACCTTAGTGGTGTCAATTAAAACCGTAAAACCCTTCATCCCCAGGCCTCCCAGCCCACACTCCCTCATACCAGCTGTTCACTCAGCATCCCTGAGAAGCCAGGGCAGGGCCCGTGTGTTCATTCACTCAACAGGATGTACCAACATATCCTAAGCAGAGCCTGGGTGTGTGACTGAGAAATCCTACACACACACACACACACACACACACACACACACACACACACACACACGCTCTCACCTTTCGATCAGCTGATTTACAGAGCAGCTAAGGAAGTTTCTGGAAAAAGGACTCAGAGAACGTCAGCGTCTGGGGCACAGCAGGCTGTAGGCAGGCTTGTTTGGGGCTGGCGCAGAGGTCAAGTGCCACGGAGGGCCTGTGGGTCCAGCGAGAGAATCCACCCAGGGAAGAGTCGGGCGCTCCAAGGCCCTGAGGACAAGAGAGCGGTGTTTCCAGGTGGCTGCTTCTCCCACCTGCCCCCACCCAGCCCAGCCCACCCACCCCAGGAGAGAGAAAGGCCGTGAGGCCTGAAACCACAGGAGCTACAGAACCCTGATACCCAAGCACCCCTGCTTTGGACTCCCTCTCAAAAATGCCAAATACAACAGAGGGGACAAAATTCCCCAAAGCAGAGTGACAGGCACGCACCGTCCTGAGGTGGGAGGGATGGTGGTGTCCAGAAAAGAGCGGCGCCCCGGCAGCAGAGGCCCCAGGGCCATGGCGGTCTATCCAGATAGGGGAGGCACTGGCTCAGCCAGAGACATACACTGTGATGCTGGGGGGCAGAAAGAGTGGCTGCGCAGCACCACAGTTTTAAAAAGCTGAAGGACATCATGGGAATGCATTGTGACACCCTGATGCCTGCCGAAGCCCCAAAGTGTGTTGGAAAAGACAGGGTCCGAGTTCTTGTAGTTCTGTGGTCAGAGGCTCTTGGGCACAGGAGAGCCGGGTCTACACAGTAAGGGGGCCTCATCTGCACCCAAAGGTTGTGAGTCCCAAAGACATTTGAGTTACACAGCTAGTGCTAACCAACCCCCATTGTGGCCCCAGTCTTGTACCCGGGGAATACGGGCATGAGTCCCTTAGCACTACTGCCCTCAAAGTTCCCAGCTCAGTGGAGGTGAAGACAGATGATCCAAAGATTGTAGTAAATGCTCCAGAGTCCTAAAGCACCGTGAGGGAGCAGAGAGGGAGCCATGCTACCTGGGTGAGTCAAGGAGGGCTTCTGAGAGGAGGTGGCATACGAGTTGGGTCTTGAGGGTGAGTAGGAGCTCGTGAGGTGAAGCTGGGGGAAGAACAAGCCGGGCAATGAGAAGAAGCTGAATGAAGGCCTGCAGGGGGAGGGCACTTAGGGCTCGGTACAGCTGGAAGGCCCAGCGTCTCACCTGGGGAAGGGGCACAAGTGGCAGGAGTATGGAGGCAAGCTGTGAAGCGTCTGAGGCCATGCCAGGGCATTGACCCCCACTCAGAACCCGGACATGTGATGGTGTCGGGGCCTCCTCTTCTCCCTCCTTTTGCAGTGGACACCCTGGGAAGACACCCCAACTCCCAGGGCTGCCTCCAGAGCAGGAGAGACACCGCTTATGGCAGGGACTCCAGAATGACCTGTTGTGAGCCCATCAAGTTTTGAGGAAGATCAGAAGTGAGAGCAGGACAGAGCCACACAGCATTGCTGCTCTTTCCTTCCAAACCTGCCTTGCATCTTCGGGGCACCAGCTCCCCTACCTCTACCCCGTCATCATCTCTAGCCCCCTAAGAAGAGGGGGGGAAGAGGATCAATATGTGGCACACAGCAAAGTGCCATTGTTCAGATGAGGGACCTGAAACCAGACAAGGAAGGAACTTACTAAGTCACAGAATGGATCTGAGACCAGAACTCGAGGCTCCTGACCCCTGGTTAATGGTCTGTCTGCTAACCCAATCCCCATCCCCTAAGAGCCGTGGGTTTGGAGTCTATCTTTTGACCATTACAAGCTCCCAAAACAAAAGCTGTTTTGAGGTAAATATGGCCTCTGGGAAGCCATGAACCCCTTCACTCCACAAGGCCTGGGAGACCCTAACCCAGTGAAGGCTCTTTCAGGCCTGAAAATTTGCCCAGTGATGCAAGCTGCAGGCCGAGGACAGGAGGCTATGGAAGTGGTCATGGGGTCTCCAATTCTAGTTCCCCAGTTAGCTGACCGTCCTCACTGTAACCTACCTGAACTCGGGTGACATCTCAGCTGTCCCCATCCTCGGCCACACACCCATCCTTTCTCACCCAAACCACTGTAACAGCCACCTAACTTCTCTCCCTTCCTCCCTTATCACCATCCCTCACTTCCTCTATTGTCCATGAGGCAACCAGGAGAAATCTGTTGAATGCATACCTGACTGTCTTCCTGTTTAAAAACTGTTAAAAGCTCCCCATCACTTGAGAAAATAACTGAATTCCCTCATGAGCCCTCCCTGATTGAGTCTCGCACCTCTCCCATAGAGCCATACAGGAATTCTTTCACTTGGTCTAAACATGCCCCACTCTCTCACCTCTGGACTTTTGCACATGCTGTTCCCTCTGCCTAGAACACTGTTCCCAACTCTCTACTAACTTCCATAATTGTTTAGGGCTCAGTTTAAATATCACTACCCCTGAAGGGGTCTTCCCTAATCATCACTCACTCACCCTGGGTCCCAAATGAGCTCCATGTTTTCCCTTCTATGGTGCCCATGTTTCCTTGCAGAACCCTTATCACCCCTGTTCTTAAATTCTTGTCATATATGTGTCTTTCTTCCTTGTTAGACTATAAGCCCCAGGATGGTAGAGGCCACATCTGTCTTGTTCTTCTCTGTATTGCATTCCTAACTCCAAGTACAGTGTCTCGTTCATAATAGAGGTCAATAAATATTTGATGAAGAAAGAAAGTAGAAGAAGGCGAGAAGGAGGGAAGGAGGAGGTCTTGTCTTGTAAGAGCTGCCTCCCTTCCCTGACTGAGCCAACTGAGAAAAGTGCCTTCAGTAATACTAAGGAGGAATGGCACTGTATGGTGACTTCATGGTGACTCATTTACTCTTCACAAAAGCGCTGTGAGGTGAAGACCGTCATTGAGCCCATTTGAGGAATCTGAGGATCAGAGAGCTGAAGCAATTTTTCCAAGGTCACACAGCTAATAAGTGACAGCATTGGGAATTGAATTCGGGTCAGAGTCCAGAGCCTGGGCTCTTAACCAGTACGGTACACTCCAGGAAAGATGCAACCCGGTCGTATAGGCCGTAAGGATCTTCTGTGTGCAAGACTGAGTTTACCATGAAATAAAATAGGCATGAAGCTGCCTCTCCAAAGTGAATTGCGTGGAAGGAGGAAAAGTTTAATCTTGAAACCCTTAAAATATATTCACATAAAGCCCGAACCAATCGCTCTTAAAGACGCCAACCCCTCACATATCACCTGTTATCTGAGCCAGAGAAGGGAAGTAAAATCCTCACTTGACAAGTGTGTAAGCCAGAGAGATAAGAGGTTAGAAACGACTGTGACCTCCAAGACTGTGGGGGAGAGTGAAGAGAAATGAAGTTTTTTCCCGTTGTGGAGCACAGGCTCCGGACGCGCAGGCTCAGCGGCCATGGCTCACAGGCCCAGCCGCTCCGGGGCATGTGGGATCTTCCCAGACTGGGGCACGAACCCGTGTCCCCTGCATCAGCAGGCAGACTCTCAACCACTGCACCACCAGGGAAACCCAAGAGATGAAGTGTTTATTCTTAAGATGTTTGGGCCCAAGAAAGAAAAGCACCTTTCTTCCTCCATACCCAGGAGGTGTGCTTGGGGGAGTGGCCGCTCAGTCCCCTTGGCCAGGCCAAACCAGGCCTCCCTGGACACAGGAAGAAATCAGGAAAGCTGGTAAAGGTCTCTAACTATAGCAACATTTTCCATTGTTTCTCAAAGGTCTGAGCCCTCCTAGGGTGCATAGCAGGTCTGGGGATGGTGTGGCATTCTCTGTGGGTTGACTACCTGATGTCATCCCCACCCTCCCTGGTTTACAGAAGCCCAATTTTCTTTTTGGTATCAGGAGGTTACAGACTCATGCAAGTGTATTTTGACTGGTCTAAGCCAATTGAGGTTATTCTACCCCTCCAGCCAATGATTGTTTAGGAATGGGGATAGAATGTAATTCTAGCCACTGAGACATAAGAGGTTGGCAGGGTGGGAGGTGTCTGCTGGAGGACTTCTGGGATCTTTGATCTTAAAGAGAGATGCCTGGAGCTGCTGCAGCCATCTTGTGACCATGAGGAAAACAGCTGAGAAGACATGAAAAGAACTTGAGTCCCTGGTGAGGTCAGTGGAAGGCAGAAATAACCAACCCTGAAATTGCCCTAACTCCAGTCTTCTTATTATGGAGCATTAAACTATTTTGCCTAAACTATTTTAGGTTGGGTCTTCTATTTCTCATAGCTGAAAGAAACCTAATTGATACATGACGGGGAAAGCACTGATCTTGCAGTTTGAATAGATTCAAGTTCAAATTCCAATTCTGCAGCATGACTTTGGGCAAGTCCTCAGACCTCTCTAGCCTCACCTTCCTCATCTCTTCCTGTAGGAATAGAATTAAATTAATTCACTTGACAGATATTTATGGATGCCTAGTCTGGAGGCTACAAGATGAATGGCATGGTCCCTGCCCTGCAGGGGTTCGATTTGGTAAGAGAATCCTGACACTTGCCCAAATAAGTACCTTATTTCCATTAATATATAATAGCATTGATTATTAATGCAACATTATTTTTGCACCAATAAGAAAGAAAAATGCTGCAAATGAAACTAATACAATACAATGCTTTTTATCACTGAATTTTTATTTTATTCTCATCTAATGACCTCTATTCAACTTAATTAGACCTTTTTATATCATATATCACTCTTGAGCATACACATAAAAAGAAAACTATCAGCAAAATTAATTGGTTAAGGTCTCTAAAACTTCTTCACAGAGTCCAAATCTCCTGAATCACTTTTCTGCCTAGAGTGGTTTATGGCCACATTTTTTTTCATATAACATTGTTCTCTGTGACATCTAGAGCATAAATGATGCTGCATTTCTTCAAAGAGGGGTCTGCTACCATCGCTGGGATTTTCTTCCAAGCTGCTGACACCCATTTTGCATTCAATTCCAGACCTTCTTGGTCGTATCAGAAGGTGCCAACAGAAGATTTACAAACAAGAACCCAGACTCATATTCCTTCCTCCAATGGTCCCTAACTGGTTTATGACAGGACCATGGAGGGGTTGGTGTTGTCTGCACGAGCCACCAGGAATAGCGGTCCCCTTCTGGCATATGTAGGCAACGGTGACCACATCATGACTGTTACCCCTCCAAGAGCAATTGTGACAAGGTCATGCCTGCTGAAAATGCATCCCAATTGCAGCGATGTGAACACGTGGGAAATCTCAGAAGTGATGAACTACAGTAGTTTGGTAATTGTGCTCTAGTGTGACCTGGGCTAACTAAATTTACACCATTCTAGAAGCTGGAGGAAGAACTGACTCTCTCGGCTTTGTGGCGGAGGTGACCTTTGAGCAGGAGCCTGAAGCAAAAGGAAGAATAAACCATAAAGCCAGGGGAGAGCATTCTTGGATGAAGGACAGCCTATGCCATTCACAGACAGGTGGAGAATCTTGGTACCTCTGGCAAACAGTCGACACTTTTGCCAGAGGTGAGGCTTAAGCGGGAGGAAATTAACAAACTCTGAGGCTTCAAGGGTACTTTGGGAGATGTTAGGCTGAGGAACTTGGACTTAAGTCTACGGGCAACGGGAACCACAGAAGGACAGTAAGATAGTTATGTGCTGAGATTAGCATCCTGGAGTAATCCCTCTGGCTAAGGAATAGAGTGGAGGAGAAGGGACAGAAGCAGAGGAACTT
The DNA here is from genome assembly GCF_026419965.1 of Kogia breviceps. Taxonomy (NCBI): domain Eukaryota; kingdom Metazoa; phylum Chordata; class Mammalia; order Artiodactyla; family Physeteridae; genus Kogia; species Kogia breviceps. Next base: position 171,223,251 of record NC_081310.1, on the reverse strand, counting down.
TTAGGAGGCTGCTCAGGATGAAGCCAAGCCTGAGGTGGGGGAGGGGAGGGGAGCCAGGCTCCAAATATGGCCACCAACAATTCCTCGCATCCCTCTGTGCACAGCTGCCCTTCACGTCAAGAGGTGGAGACTAGTTCCCCTCTCCCTGAATCTGGGTGGACCTGTGATTTGCTTTGACCACAGAATGCAGGCTTTGTGAGAGTTAACACTTTTCCCTCTGGAAGCCAGCTGCCATGTAGAGAAGCTCAAACTAGACCACCAACCATCTTGGGCACTGAGATGCCCAAGGAAGCCACAGGAGTGACCTCTGTTCCAGTGTGGGTATCAGAGCCACTCACCTGAACCCAGTCAACCCACAGAATCATGAGAAACAACAAATTGTCATTTTAAGCCACTAGGTTTTGGTGCGCTTTGTTACACGGCAATAGCTAACTGATACCTAGAGGGGTGGTGAGGTGAAGAAGGATGGGAGGGACTATTATGAGGGTCAGGAGAAAACCAACATGAAGGTCGTGTACACAACATGTGCACACAGTGCCAGGCCTGCAGCTGGTGTGTGTGTGTGTGTGTGTGTGTGTGTGTGTGTTGGTGGGGGGGGCTCCCTAGAAGCGCTTCTGCAGACTTTGAGCAGAACCTGAGCCCCCCCCCCATCTTGGAATGCACGGGGCAACATCAAAAGGCAAAATTCCTTGCTTCTGATGTGATTTGACAAACAGCTGCACAGCCTCTAAGGGCAAGCTGCTGCTGTTGAAGCCACGGGGAAGGGCTCTGCCTGAGGCTCCTGTGGGGTTCATGGTCCACTTCCATGCAGAAATCAAAGAGATTAGGAGGAAGGAGAGAGCATGTTCAGTTGTAGGGGTCAAGACAGGCTTTGTGGAAGTGGAGAACATTTCAATTGTTCCTTCCAGGACAGAAATGTCCACAAGGAACGATAGGTAGAGAAGGCATTCTGGGAAGAGAAAAGAGCACCTGCAAAGGCACAGAGGTAGGCAGAGCACAGGGGCATGGGCGGAAACCAGGACAGGCAAGGTTGGGGCTTGCAGTGAGTACAGGGGCTGCCAGAAGACCTTGATGGCAACCTTCACAGATTCTGAGCAAGAATTGCACTTCTGCTCACTACCATTTCTTTCCCCTCTCACTGCGGTCTCGGGCAGCCTGGCCTTAGAAGTGCCAAGACCCTGGCCCACCACACTCTGGCAACCTTCCTTCAAACATCTTAAGACATTCAGAACTCATGCAGAGAGGGGAAACTTGGGGGCAGGAGCCAGGCATTGTGACCCATTAGCTGTGTGACTTTGGGCAAATTACTTGTCTGAGCTTCAGTCTTAGTTGTAAAATAGGAACCAGTAACATTACCTACCTCACAGGTTAGCTGTGACAATTAAACAAGGTAAGATGGAATTCCAAAATTCCAGTGTTTGGAATTTTTTTTTAATACAAATCTTTGTGCTTTTATTTATTTATTGGCTGCGTTGGGTCTTCGTTGCTGTGCACGGGCTTTCTCTAGTTGTGGCGAGCAGGGGCTACTCTTCACCGCAGTGCGCGGACTTCTCATTTTGGTGGCTTCTCTCATTGTGGAGCACAGGCTCTAGGCACGCGGGCTTCAGTAGTTGTGGCGTGCGGGCTCAGTAGTTGTGGCTCGCAGGCTCTAGAGCACAGGCTCAGTAGTTGTGATGCACCGGCCTAGTTGCTCCATGGCATGTGGGATCTTCCCCTACCAGGGCTTGAACCCATGTCCCCTGCATTGGCAGGCAGATTCTTCACCACTGTGCCACCAGGGAAGTCCCTGGAACTTTTTTTTACATGGCCTTTTTTCTTCCTCACTCCTTTTGGTCTACACAGAGGAAGTGTGTCTAAATACTTCTGGTTTTTTGCTGGGCACTTTTCCCTCCTCACCCTCACGGGTGAGTTTAGGAGAGGATCTGCCTGGCATAGCCCAGTCTGTCCTCCCTTCCTTATCAGGATCTTCACATGCGCTCTGCTCTTCTCTCTGCCACACTGGGGGCCCACAGTGCTTTTAGGCACAGCAGCCTGTTGATGGGTCCATGCTAAGGATGAAGAGTGGATTTGAGAGCAAACAGAAAATACCTGGCACATCACCAATAGGAGACTGGCTCACTAAATCACAGAATACTCATTCAATTGAAAAACATTTAGCCATTAAAAATCACGTTGAGAACAAAATACTTATTGAAGAGGAACTCATTCCATCTTTCAGTGAAAAACTACCTATAAAACATACAACATAATACAACTTTGGTTAAAAATATATAGACTCGCAAAGAAAAAGCTTAAGGAGGTTATTTCCGGGTGACACAATTGTGGCTAAATTTTTTTCTTCTTTGAATTTTCATCATATCCATACTGAACATTATTGGGGTTTGAGCCGGCTCAATAAATACTTCTGGCTTCCCCATCCAACCTCTGAACTAACTAAAGAGAAGACAAAAGAGTAAAGACAGGTAGAAATCAAAGCATCAATTTTATTACTGATATTGGCAGCGCTGGAAGGGGGGCTTAGATGTACAGTAACGATGGGATTCCTAAAATTGAACCCCTGATTAGACAGACTTACACAGGCAGCGTGATCAGCTGCCCCTACAGTGAAGGCAAATGGCCGTGACATCAACAATACCAACGGCAACAATCATCATCATCACCACTACCTACTGAATAGTTACTATGTCCTAGAGAAATGTGCTAAGTGTTCTATGTACATTAGCACATTTAATCTGGACAACAACCGTGAGAGATACATTTCATTATCCTTTTTCAGGTGAGGAAGTGAGACACATAGGTTAAGTAATTTTCCCAAAGTCACGTAAGGGGTGAGCTGGAATTCGAGCCCAGGCTCTCGGAGTCTGAAGTCCGAGCTCTTCTTACTTTGGATGGACTGTCTCTGAGGGCATGTCTACACCAGGATTTGAAACAGGCTCAAAGTCATTCACAAAAGAGCTTTCCCAACTGCTTATGATGAGGTCCCTGTTGATGCAGCAGCCACCCAGACACTCTGTCCTGGTACAGAACACGGCATTACAGGAAATCAGCTGGTCGTGGATGCAGAGAGTCTGGGACCCCATTCAACGGTTATGTGACCCCAGAAAAATCCATCTCCTTTCTGGGGCCTCAACTTCTCCATCTGTAAAGTGAGGGCGATAGGTGAGTTGGATTGGCAGGCGCCTTTCAGGTGTGATACACAGAGATCCTGGGGGCCCTGGGGCCCCAAGCCTCGGCTGTGTTGTGGTCCTGCCGGGCCTGAGTGGAGCGGAGCCCAGGTCTGCCCAGCAGAGCACACCCCGAGCCCGTGCAAATGGGTCTTGGTCAGAAAAGAAGTCTGGTTCAGAAAACAACATGATCAGCCAGCAGATGTCTACTGGGCCATGTTCAGCTGAATCCAGGAGAGAGCCAGGCAAGGACAAATTAATACCTAATCAACTCTTTCCCCCCAAGTCTCTGAGAGGCCTGAGAGTGAACCCAGGTCAGCCCCACTGTCAGGACCACATTGTAAAGCAGCCGTAGTGGGTATGGAAGTAAGTCTGTCCACTTCAAGTGACCACAGGAGGCAGAGGAGGTGCCACCACCATAGCCAAAGCAAGAGCTTGAGAAGATGGTGGGACACTTGGTAGCTGATATCATACAAGTGATGCCCCCGTGTAAGAGGAATCCTTTCAGCCCCGCCCCCAGCATCCCCATCAGCCCTAAAGGCTGCCAACATGAATGAACACCTGAAACTTCCTGCCCGAATGCCTTCTCTCTGGATGGAAGCAACGCTCAACCAGATCAGAGACCGTATGCAGGCTTCCTCAGCCCGCGGGAAAGATAGCTCTGAGCCGTTTTCAGGCTGCCTCTCAGAGTTCCTGGGAGATCACGCTCCAGGTGACCATGTGGACTGCTTCTTCCCTTTCCCTGTTCCTCATCCTCACCACGACCCCCACCCCCCCACCACCGCCAATGCTTCCTGGGATCAGCTCCCAGATAAACCACTGGGACTTGAATCCTTGTTTGGTGATTTTGTAATGAGTCAGCCTGACTAGGTTAATCTATATTTTCCAGAACTCCATTTCCCCAATGTTTCCAGTTAAGGTTGGCCGAAAGAAACTCCTGTGGGAGGTTTGGAGGGTGGAAGGGAAGCAGAGGCTATTTCGTGTTTCGCACACACTGTGGCTGAGGGGCTGACTCACCTGCCGGTGGTGTGAGATCCACCTCTGCTCCACTTTCCTCTGGACCTTCCTTCACTTCGCTGATGGCCAGGTCAGGCAGATGCGTTTAGCTTTGTGACAAAGGACTCCCCCCTTACCATCAGAAGCAACAAGAACAGACCCTGATTTCAGAGCGTTCTTGCGGGGGTCCCTGATCGAGGGTGTGGGCTCCAGCTTGGCCTTGCCCTCCCTCCCTTTCCAGCCGTCTTCCCTCCCCGACTGCCTACCCTCCAGACATCAACCTCCAGTATCAGGCACTACAACTGCACCTTACAGAGACTCCCACAATGTGTAAAGTCCAATCCTTGTAACAAATCCCTTAAATGTGGATATATAACCTCCCAGAAGAAAAATCAGAGACAAAGTTTAGTATTAAAGTATTACTCAGGTGCTTCCCTGGTGGCTCAGGGGTTAAGAATCCACCTGCCAATGCAGGGGGCATGGGTTCGAGCCCTGGTCCAGGAAGATCCCACATGCCGCGGAGCAACTAAGCCCATGCGCCACAACTACTGAGGTCCACATGCCACAACAACAGAAGCCCGCGCACCTAGAGCACGTGCTCCGCAGCAAGAGGAGACATCACAATGAGAAGTCCGCGCACCACAACGAAGAGTATCCCCTGCTCACCACAACTAGAGAGAGCCTGCACGCAGCAACAAAGACCCAACGCAGCCAAAAATAAGTAAATAATTTTTTAAACAAAAGTATTATTCAGGGTTCGAGCAAACCCTACTAGGAGACGGACATGGTGGTCTTGCCTCTTCCTGGTGGCAGCGGCACTGCTCTGATTGAATCCTCACCAATACTCCTTGTTTCTGGGGGAACCCAAACCAAGATAGCCAGGAACTCCCAGGAGCTATGGGGATAAATCAGCTCCAGGTTCCCATGGGTAGCCTGAGACAGAGCTAGGGACATAGCATCCTTAGAACAATAATTGGGATGTCATTTTGACCCCTTCCCCTGGCTAATGGGGCCCATATGCTATACAATCAAGCTTGATACTCACATCTCACACTTCCTCCTGTTCTAAGAAACAACACTGGCGTACTCTCCAGCATCCAACAATAAATATTTCTCTTAAAATGTCAACAGCATTAAAAACACTTTGTTTTTAAGTGGTGGCATATTCCCCGGTGCCCAAAATCAAGAACCTCAGTGCAGACTCAGCTTATTTTTCAACATGATTCCCCAGGGTTGACTCAGAAAGGAGGTCCCAAGAGTTAGAAAAGAGCCACACAACCCTTTGTCCAGTTAAAGGAGTTAAACAGTCGGCTGGAATCAGGCTGGGATTTTCTGGGGATTCTAGGAGGTTGAAACCCATGAAAATAGGGGAGCCTCCAGCTTCACAATCAGCATCCCTAAGCAAAGCTGTTTGTTCCTTCCTCAGCTTTCCCACAGGGCTCTCAACAAACATGCATTGGCCCGTTTACCACCAGCTCATGTGTGTTTCTGCTCCAACTGACCCTGAGCTCCTCAAGGGCAGGATACTGACGGCAAGTCGGCACCCCTGGCCCATGAGGCAATGCGTGGGTGGAGTTTAGTGAATGAGATCAAAGAAAAGGTGCCAGTTATCAAGGCTCTCACAGTGGCAGAGCACTGACCTTGGAAGAGCCCTCTGAGAAACTTCTACTCCAACTTTCTCCCCTACAGATAAGGAAACTGAGGCTCGGGAAGGAGAAAGTCACGCACAAGCTGTGATCTCCCTGAAGAAGAATGATGGCTTGTCTGTCTCTGTTTTCTCAGGACCTGACACAGAGTAGGAATCAATAGCTGCTGAATAAAGGAAGGAAAGGAGGAAGGGAGGGAGGGAGGGAGGGAGGAATTCGGCTAGTAGTAACACACCTAGAGCAGAAGTCATACCTCCTGACTGCCAGACCCTTCCTCTTCCTTCATGCCTCCCCAGCCCACCCTCAAGCTCACATCTGATCAAAAATACAATTGTCCTTCCATTGTTTAGCCAGAGTTCTCTTGGAATATTTACCCAGAATCCCCTGGGGTTGCCCACCCAGAATCCTGGCTCCTCATTCAGAAAGTAGAACTTTGGGGATACCAATCAAAGGCATTTTGAGGGCTAAGGCGTGAAAATCCTAGTTGCTAGGGCAGCTTTTTCTAAGTCCATCGGACAAGGGTCTCCCGCTGTGAAAAGGAGAGTAGAATGAAGACAGCTTTCAGTCCTCACCACCACCTCCAGCCCTGCATTCCCCACATAATGGTCACTGGGAGATATTAGCATCTAAATTATTTTAAGGAGATATAATAAGATTCACCCAGCAGGCCATTAATGACAAAAGAGATTATTACTGGAAAAAATCCAAGGCTGACTTTGAGCAGAGTTGGTTCATCTAAATGACCCTTTCCCTGCACCTCGGATGATCCTGGCCCCCAGAGATGATTCAGATTTGAAAAAGTAACTGCTGTGGAACATGCTCACGTTTGTGCAAGAAGGTCTTACAGAAGGAATCTCCAGAGAATTAGGGTCAGGAGTGCATAGCAGTGAGATAAATGAGATGTTCCCTGAATCGTAAGAATCCGCTGTGGCAGAATTTACAGGAAGCATTTCCAGTCTCCATATTTGGCAGGCGTCCAGCCAGAGTTGTCAAGTATTAGATTAATTTTAATTCAATGCAAAAAACCACATTAGTGGAGTGTTGCAATTGAGAGTTGAAACATACAAAAGCCAAGAGTCCTTGAAGTGAATCATTCCAAAGCCTGAGCATCATTTCAGGCGTCCATCAAAAAAGGCACATTCTTCAGAGCATTCCCCAGCTATCTGCCACCTTTCAGTCAGACTACTTAGCCAGGTAAATGAGCCACCTGGCAGTGACCTGAAGGGATGCAGCTGTTGATGAATGTTACTTCACAGGCCCTGGTCACAGGAGTTAAAGTTCAAACTCCTTGATATGGCACTCAAGACCCTCCATGATCTAGCTCCAAATGCCCTTCACAACCTCATCGTTCAGTACAATCTTCATGTGTTGCAGACTGTAGCCACACCAGCCCTTTGATTACTGTTGATGACCTTCTTGCACACTTAATTTCCACTCACAGCCCTGGAAGGGAGCAGCCCAGATACCATGTGTTACCAGGGCAACCCTGGTTGTTGAGGGGGAGGGGAGCACCTGACCCAGGGAGGCAGTCCATTGGCTAGCCAACAGCCAATCAGATTTCTCTTGGAAATTTCATCTAAGAGACACAAATGGTAGTTGGTGGGTAGTAGTCTTGAGCCCATGGATGGGGAAGACATTTTGAGGTAGTATGGAATGGTGAGCAAGCAAAGAGAGTCACCCCATGGAGAGAAAAACTCAAGATGCCACAGGATGGAGATGGAGAGAGGATGGGCCTGGGTTCCTACATCTGTCTTGAGACTCCTCACTGGGCTTTCTTCTCTTGGGGCCTGCGAGGTACCCCTATATCCTGATGAGTTCTTTCTCTTACAAAACATTTGGAGTAAGTGGCTTTCACGGGTTGCTTGGAAATACTCTCACTGGGAATGCAAAACAGCAGCCCCCTCGATGTAGGCCTGTCATCCTATTGGTCATCCTGTGCATGTTAACAGGATGGTCCATATGACTGCTTCCCCCGCAAGTCTGCATCCAGGAATAACCCTCCAGCACCCTTCTGCTGAGGTTGCCTCATCCCAGGCAGGAAGCCCTTTGGGTGATATATTAGTCAGTGTTCTCCAGGAGAACACAACCAATACGATATATATTTATGTATCTCTCATATATAAAGAGATTTATTTTAAGGAATTGGCTCACATGAGTATGGAAGCTGGCAAGTCCAAAGTCTGCAGGATGGGCTGGCAGGCTGGAGACCCAGGAAGAGCGAGTGTTGCAGTTCAAGTCCAAAGGCCATATGCTACAGAATTTTCTGGAAGCCAATTTTTGGTGCTATTCAGGCCTTCAGCTGATTGGATGAGGCCTACCCACATTACGGTGAGCAATCTGCTTTACTCATCATCCACCAACTTCAATGCTAATCTCATCCAAAAGCACCCCCCAGAAACATTCAGAATAGTATTTGACCAGGTGTCTGGCCACCATGGTCCAGACAAGCTGACACATAAAACTGACCATCACAGGTGGTATCTGTTTTTAAATGACGCTGGTCCATGGGATATAGGCTCTGGTTCACACCCCTCTGGCCTGTGGAAGTTCAGTGTGGCCACAGCCACCTCTGCCAGCCTCTCAGCTGCAAACGGTACTCGAGCCCATGCTGGACACCACTCCACTGTGTGTCTCGAACTCCAGGAGTAACACAGTCCTTCTTTTCAGGCTTAGGGTAAGGATCCACTCAGTGGATGAGGCCAGGGAGGGAAATGGCATAGCACTCCAACAACCTGTTCAGAAAGACAAGTTCTCAATTGTCTTAGAGGCTAAGCCAACTCCAAGAGAGAGAGGACCATGTTGACATCTTCTACACTAGCTCCAGTGAGTTTCCATCTGCTGTGAGACCTCCACCATGGGCCATGACTCTGCCTTTGCTCACACCCATCCGTCGTCCAAGAATGCTCTCTCTTCTCCTTTCTCCAACCCCCATGAAGCCAGCTATTATGTGGGAGAAAGACAGAAAAAAGGCAGTGTTCCTCCACCACTCCTCTGTTGGTTGTGAGCAACCCAGCACTGGTCCCAAGCCTGCATTTCCCCACTCCACAAAGCCAAAGCCCTCTGGGTGCCCAGGCCAGGGCTCCTTAGAAGGCAGTCTGAAGACCATGTCTCCTTCCTTCAGCAGGCTTCTTGGGGTCTCAGCCCCCACTGACAAGAAGCTTATCAAAGTATTCCTTTATTGTCTCATCCCAAAGGATTTCTAGAAAATGCCACCTTCTTTATCAGGTTACAGGTCCAATGATGCCCCTTATACAGCTGCCATCTGCCCAGCTGCCCCATGAATAATCCAGCTATGGGTGCCTGGGAGGGTGAGGGCTGGCCTGACCCAGCTGGACCTCATGGCATCCAGGGGAGCTTGGGGTGACCTCCCCTGAGACTTTGGAACACCAGGAGCAGAAGCCACAGGGGAAGTCGAGGCCCAAGTGCCACCAGAGAATCAGGTAAGCTGTGACTCCAAGAGGGGCTGGGATGGAGGGTGGGCTGAGCCCAGGGGCCTCTGGTCTCCTCCTTGCAGAGGCAGGAGAAACCTCAGAGATTACCAAGCCCAAGATGCAGGGATCTCTAAAGCCTCCACTTGACCCCTCCAGTGACCAGGAAAAAAGAAAGACACTCACGTCTATCGAGACCTACCACGTGCCCTGCACAGGACCAGGTGTTTTACAGAAAGCGCCCAACCGGGATTCCCAGCAGCCCTATGAAGTTGAAGCCATTGTTACTGTTTTCCTCATAGGACAGAGTTGAAATTGAGGCTTGGAGAGACTGAATGACTTGCCTATGGCCACTCAGCTGGAGCCAGGGTCCGACTCGAAAGTCAATGCTCTTCTCCATTGCACCCTAAATTTTTAAATTAAACATTTATTAAGCACCTACTATGTGTTAAGCTTTGCACTGGAAATTTTCACTTGTAGTTATTGTATTCCATCTCCATGACCACCTGCAAGGTTAGTAGCATTAATCCTTTTTGACGAATGAGGAACCAAGGTCCAGAAAAATCAAGCACTTTGTCCAAGTAGTAAGTGGTAGAGCCAGGTTTTGAACCCAGATTTGTTGATCGAGTCCAGCACTCTCTCCATGATTCCAGAGCTGATGGGAAGCAGCTCAGTACCTCACAGCAGACCAGCCTACATACATTGGGGAAGCTCCAACAGAAAATTACAAAACACCTGGGCCAGCTCAGGTGGGTACTAGAATCTAAGACATAGAGGAACCCGATGGTACAGAGATACCCATTTTTAAACCAGCACTCCATATGGGAGCTGGTATTTGGCCACCACGAGTAATACGCTGCTGTTAGAAGGGCAAGAAGAGGCATCAGCAAGTCAGCTTCCTTACTAGACCTCATTTACCTCTTCTGTGTAAGAGTGGGGGGACCAGGGCTTCCCTGGTGGCGCAGTGGTTGAGAATCCGCCTGCCGATGCAGGGGACACGGGTTCGTGCCCAGGTCCGGGAAGATCCCACGTGCCGCGGAGCGGCTGGGCCCATGAGCCGTGGCCGCTGAGCCTGCGCATCCGGAGCCTGTGCTCCGCAATGGGAGAGGCCGCGACAGGGAGAGGCCCGCGTACCGCAAAAAAAAAAAAAAAAGAGTGGGGGGACCAGAGTTAGGATGGTAGAAATAACCAACTAATATACCCCATCCTCCCTTCCCACATCCGTGGAAGACATGCTAATGGAGCACTGTGTCTTTCCTCCCAACACAGCCTCCAAATCTTTCTCAACACAGTATTTCAAGCCATCACTACAGACTATTTGACTATGAGGCTATCTGCCAGACTATCTTCCGAGTATAGATATAAGTCTACAGCATATCCACCTCTGTGCCAGAGAACGGACCCTCCAGTCTCCCTCTTTTACTTACAAGGACAATTGTGATTACACTGGGCCCACCTGGATTATCCAGGATATTCTCCCCATCTCAAAATCTTTAACTTAATCACACCTGCAAAGTCATTTCTGCCATGTAAGGTAACATATTTACAGGTTCCAGGGATGAGAATGTGGACATCTCTGGGGACCGCTATCCTGCCCACCACATATACCTCATGCGATTGTGTCTAAGGGTCAGATAAAATAAAGCAGGTAAACAGTTTAAACCCAGTGCCTGGCACTTAGTAAGCCCTCAATAAACATTACCTGTTATTATTCTTATTTTCCCCACTCCCACCCTATACCTATTGCAAATAAGTGATCAATAAATATTAAATATCATTGTGATCGTTATTGTCCCTGGGCCTCCCAGCACTGCTGGAGCCAGGGTCTGATTCCAAAGGCCAATGTCCTTCTCCATTGCACCCTAAATTTTTTAATTAAACACTTATTAAGCACCTACCGTGTGTTAAGCTTTACACTGGACACTTTCACTTATAGTTATCTTAGCATTCCTCTACTATGGCATTTCTTGCACTATATTGTACTTAATTTGTTTATGTGTTTCTTTCCCCATCTCTTCAAGGAAAGCAACACAAGTCGGGGAAGCACTGGCCTCCCACGGGGCCTGGCATAAAGTAGGCTCCCAGGAGATGGTCCAGGAAGGGCTGAGTAACGGCCAGACCCTGCCCCTCTCGGGGGATGGGGTACAGCATTGGGGGGTGGATCCCAGGGCTCTGACTCTCAGGATGAAAGTGGGGGCCGCTGTCCAGGCTTCACAGGTGGCCCAAGACTAGCCACTGTCAGCTCGCAGGGCTGGGCTGGGGAGGCTGAGCAGCTTGAGCCCCCAACTCCTGCGCCCTGTTAGGAGGTCACTCTTGCGGAAGGAAGGTCCCACACCAGCAGTTAACCTGCACACGCATGGATCAGAGAGGGTGCTTGGTCTGCATTTATTCCTGTGCCCAAATGCACGAGTAGGTTGTCAGCCACTGGCCTGGAAAATTTCCATTTAGCAAGGTCGCTCTCTACTGTTGGGAGAACTAGCCCGGGGAGACGTGAGACACCTTTGCTCTCTGAGCACCACTCAATGTACTTGAAACCGAAGAAGAGCAAAGGTAGAACTCAGGAACCCGGAATATTTCAAGGCTTTCCTCTTGCAATAATAACAGGGGTGTGGGCAGGGTAACGTACTGAGTAGCTAAGACTCGGTATTCTCCCTTTGCCCTCCTTGAACTTGTGCCATGAAGGCGGCCAGGCCTTTCAGTGCCTCCTCTCCTTGGGGAGGTTTGATGACAAGAGGTCCAGAAAGGGGGCAGAGGTTGCCTGCGAAACAGTTCCCTTCCCGGCTTTTGTTTCTTAAACCCTGAACTCTTTGAAGAAGGAGTCTGTAATTCTCTCCCTGCCCACATTTTCCATCCTCATCTCTCTCCAGTTCCCCCACCCTACGTATGCACACACACGCGTGCATGCACTCGCACACACTCAGACACAAGTGCATATACACATACATGTGTGCACAGCCACAAGTGTGTATGCAAGTACACACATGCACCCACATACATAAGCCCATGAGTCCAATGCATGTTGTGTGTATACATGTGTGCTGGTTACATGTGCACATTTATGTTCCTGTGTACATGCATGTACAGTCACGTGGCCATACACACATACACACATACACATATGAGTGCACACACTATGCTCTGGTTATACTGAAATACTTGACTTCCTGAACTCATCGTGCTTTCTCCTCTCATACCTCAAGGCCTTTGTACCAGCTGCATCCCCTTTCTGGAACATACTTTACCCCTTTTGTACCTAGCTACCTCTTCTTCTTATACCAGGTCCACAGTTGAACTTTCAGCCCTCAGCACTGTAAGTGCCTGTTTACTCCCCTGCCCAAGCAACAAAGTACACAAATCTATTTTGATGACCTTGATATTCCTAGCACCTAGCATGGTCCTGTTATGACTGTCTGTGAAATGAAAGGGTAAGTGGATAGATAGATGGATGGATGGACAGGGGAATTAGTTGAGCCCCAGTCCCCTCAGGGTCCCACAGGACATGTTGTCTATGTCCCAAAATGGCCATGACTATTCCCTATGTACCTCCTCCTCCAGGACTCTTGGGGCACCTTCAGGGTAAGGGATTAGGGGGTACCCCATAGTTTAACTATGATCTGGAAATACTTTCAAGATCTCCAAATAATTAACATTCCATCAGGTTGGGCTGTTCCTCTCTTGGACATTTAAAAACACTGTGACCCCAAGTGAAAGCCCACTGCTGATAGCATATCAGGGTAATCTCCAGGAGATACAGTACCTTGTCCCAGTCCAAACTGATGGCCATGCCAACTTGAGAGATAACAGGGTGAGGGCTCCCAAGAGGAGCTGGTGGCTGAGGACAGGGATGAAAAATGACTGCTTTCAGCTGGTTTCAGGGCTGCTTTGTTCTGACATAGAACAAATGAGGCTCCTGCCCTTGGGGAAGTACAGTGTAGACTTCTCTCTCTGGGGAGATACCCGGAATGGGAGGAGGGTGCATAACCCAGAACACTGGTAAAACCTAGGATGTCACCTCCCCACTTCCCAACTCCATCCCCGCCCCGTGAATCTGGCACCTGAGAGATCTCACAAAACCAGCCTCCTTAGAGCCTCACTTTCTTCTCCATCCTTCCATCCCCAAACCTGCTTCTCCTCCTGGGGTCCCCACTAGGTGAATGGGGCCACCATCCACCCTCTTGTAGGTCACAAACCTCAGTCTTCCCCAAACATCCCCTTTCTTACCCTGCCCCTCCCCCACCCCATGAGCAATAAACCCAGTCAAACCTTTCTCGTAATAACCCTCTAAGTGTCATTTGCCCTCCCCTGTTCAAAACCCCTTGATGGGCTTCCCTGGTGGCACAGTGGTTGAGAGTCCGCCTGCCAATGCAGGGGACACGGGTTCGTGCCCCGATCCGGGAAGATCCCACATGCCGCGGAGCGGCTGGGCCCGTGAGCCATGGCCGCTGAGCCTGCGCGTCCGGAGCCTGTGCCCCGCAATGGGAGAGGCCACAACAGTGAGAGGCCCACGTACCGCAAAAAAAAAAAAAAACCCTTGATGGCTTTCCACTGCCTGCGCAAGAGTCCATTCTCCTTAGCACACCAGGCCGGGCCTTCCCTGATGAATTAACCTCTTCACATTAACCTTCTTGGCCACAGCCCCGTCCAGACACCCACGGGTTCAAACAGCACGACTCACCATCCCCACACCAAGCCCTCTCCTGCCTCCAGGCCTCTCTTTCTCCCGTTTCTTTCTTTCTTTTCCCCTTATCAAATCCTTCTCATTCTTCAGTGAGAAATGGCTCCAATGACATTTCTTCTGCGGAGCTGCCATAATCCTCCAGGTTGGAATTAATCACCCAATTCTCTTCGCCTCCAAAGCATAGCTCTAATACCAGCATTATAACATTTATTTCTTCCAGGTTCGTGGTTTAGGTAATGAGGTGGGGAAATTATTATCTAACGGCTGACACCAGAATTTCTCTTAGGAAGGAAAATGTTGTCCTTTGGGAAAATACCTTGAACTCGAGCCCCCAAGTCCCTCCCTTGGGGTTCACAGATTCAAGAAAGATGGGAGGAGGATTCTCATCTGTGTTCCTGAGTGGAAAGGTGGGGGAGGGAAGGTCTCCCTTTAGTACTGCGTCCCCCAGGGTCCTCTGTGGGGGGATGGTCCAGAGTGGAGACATGAATGGAATGAGGGGATGTGGGGGGAAAGGCATTCCAGGCGGATGGAACACAGGAGTGAGGGCATACCGGGCTGAAGCAGCGGGATAGCTGCAGGGAACTAGAAGCTGTCACTGGCATGCAATCTTCTTAGGGACATAGTAGCTGCTTAGGGCCACCTGTGGATCTTGTCTCCAGCACCACACATGTGCACATGTGCATGACAAGATTTTTTTTTTTAATTTTTACTTTTATACAATTTTAAAGGTTACTTTCCATTTACAGTTATTACAAAATATTGGTCATATTCCCCATGTTGTACCACATATCCTTGAGCCCCTTACACCCAATAGTTTGTACCTCCCACCCCCCAGCCCTATGTTCCCCTCCGCCCCACTGGTAACCGCTAATTTGTTCTCTGTATCTGTGAGTCTGCTTCTTTTTGGTTATATTCACTAGTTTGTTGTACTTTTTTAGATTCCACGTATAAGGGATATCATACAGTATTTGTCTTTCTCTGACTTATTTCACTTAGCATAATGCCCTCCAAGTCCATCCATGTTGTGCAAATGGCAAAATTTTGTTCTTTTTTTTACTGCTGAGTAGTATTCCATTGTATACATACACATCTTCTTTATCCGTTCATCTGCTGATGGACGCTTAGGTTGTTTCCGTGTCTTGGTTTGCGATTACATGTAAGGCCCACCTGGATCATCTAAGATAATCTCCTCATTACAAGATTCTTGAGTCAATCACATCTGCAAAATTCCTTTTTGCCATATAAGGTAATAGTCACAGGTTCCATGGATTAGGACACACATATCTTTGGGGGCCATTATGCAGCCTACCACTGGGATGCTATGAACATTGGAGTGCGTGTAGCTTTTGGAATCAGTCTTTTTGCTTTCTTCAGATATGTACTCAGGAGTGGAATTGCTGGGTCATATGGTAGTTCTATTTTTAGTTTTTTAAGGAACGTCCATACTGTTTTCCACAGTGGCTACACCAACTTACATTCCCACCAACAGTGTACAACTCGTGCCTACAAGTTTTGACCTGAATTTCAGGAGTTCACAGACGATGAAGCCTAGCCACGAAGGTCTGGTGGGAAGGAATAAAGCCAGTACATAGACCCCAGGTTAAGAATGGCTGCACTGAAGCATAGTGAGTGAGACAGGAAGAGGCAGAAGATGAGGCTGCAGCCACAGGCAGGAGACTTGTCACACGGACGGACCCGGGCTGTCACGTCAGGGGACTTGGGCATAGTTCTAGGTGTGATGGGCTGCTGTTCATATATGTTATAAAAGTCATTACAGGATGCAGCAAGATTTAGGAAGAGATGCAGACAAGAAATGATGAGGAGTAGTAAGGATGGGGAGAAAAGAGGACAAATTGGAAAAACATCTTTTTAGAAAGGGGGTTGTATTAGTTTCTGATGGCTGCTGTAACAAATTACCACAAGTTTTTGTGGCTTAAACAATACAGATGCGTTCCCCTGGAGTTCTGGAGGCCAGAAGTCTGAAGTCAGTTTCACTGGGCTGAAGGCAAGGTGTCAGCAGGGCCAGTCCCTTCTGGAGGCTCCAGGGGAGAATCCATTTCCTTGCCTTTCATAGCATCTGGAGGTTGATGCATTCCTTGGCTCATGACCCCTTCCTCAAATCATTCCAGTTTCTTGTTTTGATCGACACATCTCCTCCCTCCTCTTCTGCAGTCAAATCTCCCTTTATGAGGATGCTTGTGATTACATGTAGGGCCCACCTGGATAATCCAGAATAATCTCCCCATTACAAGATTCTTAAGTCAATCACACAAAATTCCTTTTTGCCATGTAAGGTAATAGTCACCGTTTCCATGGATTAGGACACACATATCTTTGGGGGGCATTATTCAGCCTACCACTGGGCTATCCTGACAGAACTTGGCAATTTACAGGATTGTGTGAGTTGAAGGGAAAGGAGGCATCCAAGAGGGCTCCAAGGTTTCAGCTTGGGCTGCCACCCAGTTCTGGCTCCATTAACCAAGGTTGAGGGCAGAGAGGAGGGGCCTAATTTTAGATGGGTCCTGCACACCACTCAATGTGTGTATTCAAGTCTAGGGCTCAGGGGAGGCTTCAGGAATGGATCCAGAGATAGGAGAGAACCACATATAAATGATGGTTAAAAATGCGGGCTAGGAGAGTGAAAGCCTGGAGTGAGAATAGCGGTGGGGGGAGGACAGAGCCCGGAGGGAGAGGGGAGAAGAGGACCCCGTGAAGGCAAACTTGGAGCAGCCACCGGAGATGCTGGAAGAAAACGCGGTGACTGCAGAATCGCAGACACCACGGGGATTTTCAAGATGAAAGGAGTCATCCCTGGCGGCCGAGTCTGCAGAGATGAGAAATAAAGATGAAAACAGAAGAGGTGCTGTTGGATTTGGTTATTAGCAGGTCAGGGGTGTCCCAAGGGGAGAACAGTATTGAGGACATGAAGGAGCCAAAAACCAGACTGCAAAGGATCATGAAGGCGTGGGATGGGCAGCAAGATAGGGGTACGGAATTAAGAGATACAAACTACTATGTACAAAATAAGCTACAAGGATATATTGTACAGCACAGGGAATATAGCCAATAGTTTACAATACTATAAATGGAATATAATTTTTAAAAATTGTGAATCAACTATATCTCAATAAAAACAATTTTAAAAAGGATCAGGAAGGGAATGCGAACCATGAAATTTTAAAATAAATAAGAGCTGACATACATTGAGTGCCTGCTCACCTATCTGCCTTCCTCGTACTTGTTATCTCATTTGTTAATCTGCGTGATAATCCGATGGGAAGTTACTATGGTTTCATCATCTCCATTTCACAGATGAGGAAACCGAGGCTCAGCAGACAGAGTAGCTTCCCCAGCATTACACTAACCCCGGTAATAGCAGTACCAGGCTTCAGTCCCAGCCTGTCCGGCTTCAGGGCCTTTATACTGAGCCACCAGGTACCTTCACACACTCTTAGCTGGTCCCAGCAGCTGGGTCACCCCAGGCTCTGTCACCAGACTTGAGCAACCCATACATCTGACTCACTCCTCTTCATTCCCCTAGGGGCCTGGAGGGTCACTTAGTGTTTACAGAGGGGAATCTAGCTTTGATTTGTACAAACTTCCATGTAAAAATCCTTCCTGACCCGGAGTGCCTGTAGATGTCCTCGTGAGGCTGTGTCAGAAGCTGTGGCGTTTCATCCCAGCTTCTGCCAAGCCAAGGCGCAGCAGCTGTCACTGGTCTCCCTGGAGAGCCCTTGGCAGCCCCACCAGGCAGTTTCACTTGTGCCCTGGGACCGCTGAGCTCAGAGCCCATGCAAAACACAACAAGGACTGCTCCACATCCCAGCACCTGGGACCAGGCCACCCGCCACCTGGGGTCACACAGCGTTTCTGGGAGACCTTCTGCCATCTGCCCAACCTGGCTGGTCCCCCAGTGCTCCAATCACACTAGTGAGGCCCCTCCCACCGTGGGTGGCCACCAGAAAGTGGTCTTTCCAGGACCAACCAGGTCCACGCTGACCCCAGCCTCCAGTCTCAGCCCCAGCCCCACCTCTGCCAGGTTAAGAAGGCAAATGGCTGTCCTGCCTCGCAAGGCTCCCACCTGAAGTCTAAGACAGGGAGTAAGAGTGGGGAGGAGGAAACGGAGACAACCTCTTTTTACTTTGTGTTCTTCTCAGTTGTTTGGAAGTTAGACCTTTGCCATAGATCTATATAAAAATTAAAGCGGTTAAGAGCACAGGTGCTGATGTAAGACACCTGGGTTCAAATCTAGCCCCTCTGCTTAAAAACTGGGTGTCTCTGGGTGAATTCTTTTACTTCTCCATAGCTCAGTTTCCTTATCTGTAAAAATAGGATAATACTAATAAAAGCATAGCAAATATTTCACACCAGTACAATAGTTAAAAGACACAATCAATCTGGTTTTGAATCCCAGCTCTATTATCTATTAGCTGTGCAGCCTTGGGCAAGTTGCTTAACTGTTCTGTGCCTCAACTTCCTCATCTATCAATGGGGCTGATGATCATAATTGTATCTACCTCATAGAGTTATTATAAGGATTACATGAATGAATGTACCTAAATCACTTAGAAGAGTGTCTGGTACAGAGTAAGCACTGTGTAAATATGAGCTATTATTATTACTTAATAAATAAATACTAGCTATTATTATAAATATACGTTATGGTTCTTTTTACATAAATAAGATTATACTGTGGCTATTCTGCAGCTTCTGTTTCTTATTTAGTGTGTCTTGTATTTCTTGGAGGCATTTTCACGTCAATATTGAAAGATGTGTCTTGCTCTTTTCAAACCACTGCACCACTGGCTCACCACACTGAACCATAAGAAGGAAGTACCCAGCTTATTTACCTATTCCCTTGTTTTACCAACATCTGTTTTAGCACTTAGGTTGTGCCTAATTTTTTGCTTTTATAAACAGCGTTGCAATGTTCATTCTTGCTCTCTGATGACTTGCGTGCATGGTTCTCTGGGATAGATAACTACAGGTGGCGTGGGGGCAGAGGAGGAGGCTGTAGGGTATGTGCATTTTGATTTTTGATGGTCGCTACTCACTGGCTGTCCAAAGAGTCTCAGCCAACTCACATTACCATCCACAGTGCATGAGAGCATTCATTTCCTCACCCCTTCCCAACACTAGATATTTTACACATATTTATGAATTTCTATCAGTCTTAAGGGAGTCAAAGAAGGTTCACTTTACTGAGCTCTTTTCCATGAGGTTGAGCATCTTTTCGTATGTTTATAGCTATTTCTATTTCTTTTCTGTGATCTGTCTGTTTACAGCTTTGCTCTGACTTTCTGTTGGGTTGTTTGTCTTCCTTGTATTGATTTTTAGGGCTTGGTGATTGATTGGATGTGGGGAATGTGGAAGTCGAGAGAATTAAAAGTCATACCTGGTCTTTGGGTTTGGGCAAAGGTGGAGACACTGGGGCCATTCACTGGCACAGGAGAACCGAGGGGACAGTACCCAGGTGGGGCTGGTGAGCACACAGTTGGATAGAGGCTGGGGCTCCAGCCTCTAAGCTGCTGCCATGTCCTCCTCCCCTCATATTCAAGGGAGCTTGGCCCTGAGTGGGACCCTGAGCTTGGAGAGCCCCAGACCAGGAGCATCAGTGACCATCATTCACAAATAGCCAATAGCCATTGAGTGCCCACCATATGCCAGACACTGTCCTAGGCAGTGGGAACAGAGCAGAGAACAGACAGACAAGAACCCTGCTTTTGGCGAGTTTATATTTTAATGAGAAGAGGCAGACATCAAAGAAAATCATAAACGAACAAAGACAATTTCAGATAGTAAGTACGGTAAAGGCAATAAATCAGTAATATGACAGAGAGTCCAAATGGGGAGCACCTTTGGTTGGGTGGCCAGAGGAAGACTTTCAGAGGAGGTAACATTTCATTCTAGATCTGGGCGGTGAAAAGGAGCCCTGCCAAGATCTGGGGGAAGGGCATTCCAATAAGTGGGAGTCAAGGTCAGAGCCAGATAGAGGCCGGATATCACAGGAATGGAAAAAGGCCAGCATGGTGGGAGTGCCACAGGTATGGGGGGTGGAGTGGTATGAGACGAAGTTGGAGAAATGGAAAAGGGCCAGATCAGGTAGGGGCGCTTGAAGCCATGGCAAAGAGTTTGGAGTTTATTCTCTGTGAAAAGGGAAACTCTTAGGCGCCTCTAAGGTTCTACTTAGCGAGTCAAGATATGATTCCTGCTTTAGAAAGCCACTGTGGAGAGAATAGATTATAGGGAAGTCAGAGGAGAAGCAAAAAGACCAATTCAGAGGCTATCGAAGTAGTCCAGTGAAAGTTGGTGGTGGTTTGGATGTGGATATTAACAACAGAGATGACAATAAGTGGAGAATACACAGCTATATTTTGGGTAGAGCCTACAGAACCTGCTGATGGACGGATGTAGGAAGCAAAGGAAGGAATGGAGTTGACACCTCGTTTTCTGATCTGAGAAACTGGATGAATGGTGGCCCTATTTACTTAAATGGGAAGATGGTGGGGGCTGGTACTACTGATTCGGGCAAGAGCAAGAAGAAGACCAAGTGTTTTATTTTGGTTGTGTTAAGTTCAAGGTGCTTATGAGACATCCAGTGGCCCTGTCAAGTAGGCAATTGACAAGACTGGAGCTCAGGGAAGACCCAGAGCTAAGAGTTTAAATCTGGAGCCTTCTGCAA
The DNA here is from genome assembly GCF_026419965.1 of Kogia breviceps. Lineage (NCBI taxonomy): Eukaryota > Metazoa > Chordata > Mammalia > Artiodactyla > Physeteridae > Kogia > Kogia breviceps. The sequence goes on along the minus strand of NC_081310.1, from coordinate 171,202,657 downwards.
ACAAATGGTGTAGTGAATATTTATTGTTTTGTGGCCTAAAAGCCAATCCCAAAGAGCAACCAGATCTCCCTTTTGATAGAATTCTCCTGTAATCTTGGCAGGAGGCTAATTCCCCATCTACTGAAGCTCTGACCAAAACAGCTGAGCTGTGGAACGTGTGGGTCACTAAAGTCTTTTGCATCTCACTCCCTTCCTGAGGCAGGCACGTGATTTACGATGGGCCTATCAGACTCTCGTTCCTGGTGCTTTGAAGCTGGAGCAAGTGCCTCAAAGATGGAGGTTGTGTTCAAAGGTCAGAGTCATGGTGGTGGCCAGGGTGCATGAGGATGAGACCCTCCCTGAGGCCTGACCTTCACTGAGGTTTCTGCTGCCAAGTCCCCACCTGTTTTCCAGGCCTGGTCTCCCAGCTCCCATGTAAACTGGGAGCACCCCAATAGCCTTTCCATAGACTTATTTTTTTGCTCACAGTCAGGAATCCTGACCAATATTTATAATATTTAAGGTCATGTGGCTGGATGAGACCACTCAGGGTAACAGTAGAGAAAAGGAAGGATGGAGGGGAGGATGAGTTCTCTTATAGATGAGCTATGTTTGGAACATAGACTTGGAGACTGCTGCAGATTGAACTGTGTCCCACCAAGATTCACGATGAGACCCTACTCCCCAGTACGATGGTAGCTCAAGGTGGGCCCTTTGGAAGGTAACTGGGTTGAGATGAGGTCATGAGGATGGAGACCTCACAATGAGATTAGTACCCTTATAAGAAGAGACACCGGAGAGGTGACTTCCTCTCTTTTTCTCCATGTGCATGTACTGAGGAAAGGCCATGCAGACACAAGGAAGAAGGTGGCCATCTACGACCCAAAGAGAGAGAGCCCTCACCAGACACCAACCTTGCTGGCACCTTGATCTTGGACTTTCCAGCCCCCAGAACTGTGAGAAATAACTCGCTATTGTTTAAGCCACCCAGTCTATGGTATTTTGTCATGAAAGCCCCAAGCTGCCTAAGACAGAGACAAAAGCTCTAGGGCAGCAATAGCTCCAAGCAGGGAAACAGTTAATGATCTCTTCAATAATTAGCCCAGCCTGAAGCATTTTTTTCCCAAGAGCTAAGATAGTTCTCTAGGATAAGGAGCAAGATAAGGCCTCCTAAATGGGGATCCCGGTGTGGTAGGAGATAGGATGTTTCCTTTAAGGGCAGAATTGGGGTCGGGGGATGAGAAGAACAGTCATAGGATTTGTTATGACCAGTATTGCCTCCAATGACAGCCCCAGGAGATGATCCGTCACAGCATGGAGGACAAAGGCAACATTCCAGTGATGAAGAGGTTAAAAAAAAAAAAAAAAGGTGGGGGAGACGAACCCAGCCAGAAGGAGAAGGAGCCCCTGGGACCCCACACAGAGCAAATTTCCCCATATATCCATCCTACAGCACGAGGTCATACGGAAGTCTGATACCCATAAAATGGGACCACTCACAGCATTATAGGGCCGGACCAGCACCGAGAGCGTTAATCTCTGACAATGCTCACCACCACCTCCGTCACCATGGCTATCACCCCTAAGTCCTCGCTGCTGCACCTGAGCCCCAATCCTCACCCCCCAGCAGCAAGAACGGTGGCCGCAGCAGGGGGTGAGCACAAGGAAAGGAAGTGAAGATCCAGGTGATGGGGTCAGAGTCTGTGTGGACTGGGATAGGACCTGCTCTGAATACCGGGGGGAGCGCCCTAGGGCTGGGCACTGGGCAGGGATGTGCAGCACTGAGGGGAGATAGATGGATAAGCATGCGGGTTCCCACCTCGGCTCTGTAAGTTGGATGTGTGAAATCTGAAGGTTCCCAGGACGGTAGCTTACAAAGTTTACTGTGCATCTGTATCACCCCAGAAGCAGATTCCCTGGAATCTGTATTTTTCATATGTCTCCTCTCCTTCCCCCTTCCGGGTGGTTGAGAAATTTCAGCCTTAGCCAAAACCATCTAAAAAAACCTACTTAGCACATATTCCACCTTCAGCAGTATTTGACAAATTGGAAAGCATCATTTTAAACTGGCCCTTCTGTGGAGAGAGAGAGAGGGAGGAAGAGAGAGAGAGAGAGAGAGGAGAGAAAAGAAAAAGGAAGAAAAAGAATGAAAAGGAAAAACCTCAAGAAATAATTTCCAAGTCAAACTGCAGCTCCAGTGACTATAACCTTTAACCCCCATCATAGCTTTCAAGTGTCAATCCAAGTACTAAGCCTGAATTATCTGACCTTCAGCTTTAAAGAGCCACAGCAAAAAGGTCAGAAGAAAAACTACGGTATGTTGCAGGAAGATTCCCTGCTTCAGATACTTGAAAGGTAGAAGACCTTCAAAGGGGGACACAGCCTAGAGAAGTCACCCATTTAAAATAAGAGATCCTCGGGCTTCCCTGGTGGCGCAGTGGTTGAGAGTCCGCCTGACGATGCAGGGGACACGGGTTTGTGCCCCGGTCCGGGAAGATCCCACATGCCGCGGAGCGGCTGGGCCCGTGAGCCATGGCCACTGAGCCTGCGTGTCTGGAGCCTGTGTACCGCAAAAAAAGAAAAAAAATTTTTTTTAAATAAAATAAGAGATCCTCAGCTGAGCAAGACAAGCCTTTGCTCAGCTTACTTGCAACTTAATTTGACCTTATTGTTTAAATAATTAGAAGGAATCTCTGGAAAACACACAACTGATCCCTCACTCCTGTTCTTCAAACCTTTTGATAGCTCCCCAGTGCCTTGAAGTGTCTCCCCCAAAGTGTGACCTGCAGGAAGGGATGTTAGGTGAAAAAAGGGCTCCTTATGGTGAATAAGTTTGTAAAACTCTGTGTTCAACCAAGTTAAACAGGTTTTGCTCCTGCAGGACTTGTCAGAGCCCTTATGATGCACATGTGCATTGGTCTTTGCCAGGAAGTGCAATATCGAAGCATCTCCATACCTGACTTGACCACCATGGAATCCCAGTTCCAAGTAGCATCCCTCAGGACTGTGGTTCCGTGGAACACCTTTAAGACTGACAGCAGACCCCTGAGTCTGGGTTCCACACCTGGCCCCAACCCATACATGTAGCCTCACCACCTTCCTTCCACACACACGCACCCGCACCTGAGGTTCTAACCACAACAGCCACTTGACCTTTACGAAACACTTGGAACACTTTCATGCCCTGCTCAGGCCGCTCTCACTGCCAGGAAAGCCTTTCCTCCTCCTCCTTGCCCTTAAACCTCTACTCGTGTTTTCAGTCCTTGCTCAAACACATGGCCTCTGGGACCTTCACCTGCTACCACTGCAAAAGTTAACTGCTTCCCGCTCTGGGCTCTATCACAGCGCTGATCGACCTGCACTGTGATTAGCCCAAGTCCCTCTGTTATTAATTGAGAGCTTCGAAAAGGCTGGGAGTGTGAGCCGACTCCGGAAATGTGTGTTGGCAATACTAATAGCTTCCATCTGTTGGCACTTCCAAAGGCCAGGCATTATTGTATGCTCATGACATGCATTAACACATGTAATCTTCACAACCTCACTCACTGGGGAAGTACCATTATTATCAATTATTATTATCCTTATCTTATAGATGAGGAAGCCAAGACACGGAAGTTACCTTGCCCAAAGCCACATGACCGGTGAGAGGCAGAGCAGGGATTCAACCCTATGCTGTCAAACATTATACTATTTAAGAGCAGCAGGGGTGAGCCTGATTCCAGGGTTGGCTGATTCAGAAGCTGCACTTTGTCACCAAGGACTCAGGTTCTTTACATCTCTCCACAGTGCATCCTCGGTGAATCAGTGCTGCCCTAGGGCTGGCTCCCCTCATGGTGCTGAGAAAGTGGCAACAATTCCAGGCATCACATCCAGACACAACAATGTCCAGAGGAAGAAAGGGAACGTGGAGCGGGAGCTAACAGCATTGTCTCTGGAGTCAGACAGCTTTGCTTCCTAGGTACACGACCATAGGCAAGTTAGGCGTATGCAAAGATACAGCCAAGATGGAATGGGCTGTCTTGAAAGGAGCTCCCCATCTTCTCTCTTTCACCTCAGGTTTTTGCCTATAACATCCTTGTACCTCTTCTTTGTCTAATACATACCAATTCTTTCTTTAGGAATGAGCTTCAACCTCACCTCCTCCAGGAAGCCTTCCCTGATGGCAACCCCCCAGGTTGGGTTCAATACCCCTGCTGGGTGCCTCTGAGCACTCTGTACTTGCCCCATTGTTGTACTCACCCCACAACACTGTAATTACTGGTTTTATTACCTTCCACACTAGACTATGAGCTGAGGGAAGGCAGGAAGCATGAATCTTGTCACCATCCCCAGTAACTGCTCCAGTACCTGACACAAACAAGGAGCTTAAAAAATGGCTGCTGGACAGCAAAGGAAACCATAACAAACCAAAAAGACAACCTATGAATTGGGAGAAAATATTTGCAAATGATGCGACCGACAAGGGCTTAATTTCCAAGATTTATAAACAGCTCATACAGCTCAATATCAAAAAAAAAAAAAACCAAACAACACAATCAGAAATGGACAGGAGAAGTCCTAAATAGACATTTCTCCAAAGACATACTGATGGCCAACAGGCACATGAAAAGACGCTCAACATTGCTAAGCATCTTTTTATTATTATAATTATTATTGTATTATTATAATTATATAGCTATTAGAGAAATGCAAATCAAAACTACAATGAGGTATCACCTCACACCAGTCAGAATGGCCGTCATTGAAAAGTCTACAAAAACCAAATGCTGGAGAAAAAAGAACACTCCTACACTGTTGGTGGGAATGTAAATTGGTACAGTCACTATGAAGAACAGTATGCAGGTTCCTTACAAAACTAAAAATTGAGCTACCATATAAGCCAGCAATCCCGATCTCAGGCATACATCCAGAAAAGATGAAAATTCTAATTTGAAAAGATACATGCACCCCAGTATTCATAGAAGCACTACTTACAATAGGCAAGACGTGGAAGCAACCTAAGTGCCCATCGACAGATGAATGGTTAAAGAAGATGTGGTATATATACACAATGGTATACTACTTGGCCATACAAAAGAATGAAATAATGCCATTTGCAGCAACATGGATGGACCTAGAGATTATCTGAAGTAAGTCAGACAAAGACAAATATCATATGCTATCACTTACAGGTGTAATCTAAAAAAAAATTAGACAGATGAACTTATTTACAAAACAGAAACATTCTCACAGACATAGAAAACAAACTTATGGTTACCAAAGGGGAAGAGGGAAGGGATAAATTGGGAGTATGGGATTAACAGATGCACGCCACCATATATAAAATAGATAAACATGGACCTTATGTATAGCACAGGGAACTACAGTCAATATCTTGTAATAACCTATAATGGAAAAGAATCTGAAAAAGAACAGATATATAAATTGAGTCACTTTGCTGTACACCTGAAGCTAACTCAGCATTGTAAATCAACTATACTTCAATAAAAAAAAGATAGCTGCTGGATGTTCGAGGGGAAGACAGAAGGTCGCTTAAGTGAGGTTGGAGCATGGGCTTGGCAATCCAGTTAGATCATCCTCAGGCCTTGAGGTGGGCACTTCTTGGGCACACCAGCTTGTCCTTGTCCAGGGGTATGGGGGAGCCCTGGGTCCATGTCCAAAGAACAAGGTGACCCATGTGCAAGAAAAATGTCTCCTTAACTTTTCCCCCACCGTCTGGGATAAGCTTCCCCAGAATGCGGTCAGGAGTCATGGTGCAAAGCACAAAATCTTGGGTCACACCAACCCTAGAGGCTCGAGTTCTGACGCCACCACTTCCTGGCCATGTTCTTGGGAAGGTCTCTTCACCTCTCTGGGCCTGATTTGCTGCACCTGTAAAATGGGGTTAAAAAGACTACTTCCTCCAATGGGCAGTTGTAAAGATGAAATGAGACAAGCTCTACAGAGAGCCGGGCACGTGGTAAATCCCGTCAACGATGGCTCCTCCTAGCAGTGTGTACATTTACCGTGACAAAGCTGTGCAGAACTGGTGGTGGCCTATTTTATAACCATATCTCTGGAGCCCCAAAGAGACTTACGGTTGGGATGGCTTGATGCGCTAAGGGTGGAAGGTTCACTGGTCGGACAACTACTGTCCCTCAACAAAGATGAACTCACGAAGCTGCAGATGAGGTCATCGACAGCACTGAAAAATGCAGGCCGGTGGGCAGGCTGAAGCCAAGCTCTCTGAGTAATGACGCCCAATTGCATACTGAGTTGGGGAAGTGTTTTAGGAGCAGAACACTCATCAGTTTTTCCTCTGGGACAGTTTTAGGAAACCCTGCAGAATAAGTTGCTCAAAAGCTCGCCAATATGTTGAAAGGGAGCTCAATGAGGGGTCGGGACACTTTCATTCTTACCCAGGTTCTGCCGCCAGCTTGTTCCCAGACCTCAAGAGGGTCCCTGCCCTGCATTGGCCTCAGTTAACCTCAGCGACCTCAAAAGTGCCTCTGAGTTCTGTGGCAGGTCTTATAGCACGATGGCTGAGGTGGCAGCCTTTACTTGGTTCAAATTCCAGCTCTACTGCTTAGAAACTGTGACCCTCAGCCAGTCACCCAAGCCCTCTAAGCAAATCTCCAACTCGTTTCATGTGAATTGGGGATTAAAATTGTACTGACTTCACAGGACCTCTATCTCCTACCAGCTCTTATGAGGATTAAAGGAGGCAATTACATAAAGCTCTCAGCCAGTCCCCGCACAGGAGCATTCAGTAAGTGGTAGCTGTTATGATTATTTCGAGGTGGTAATCTCTTGTCACTTTTGATGACAGTGAAACCTAGGAAAACCTTGCACAGCCCATGCATCTGACAGAGATGCCTAAATCCCCTCCAAAGAGGGACATCACAGCCCAGAGGACAGTAAGAGACTCTGTCCCAGGGCTTTGTAGCTTTCTGCATCATTCAGCCTCAAAGTCCTTTTGAAGCAGTCAAGTGCCTTATCAAGGTCTTTGGCTCTGAGCCTCAATCAAGTTCAGCATCAGGTGCATTTTGCTGCTTAACTGATGGCTTCTATTCCCAGAAAGGACTGACTCCACCTCAAAAAGAAAAAAAAAAAAAGTGCTTGTAGGGTTTGGGAAAGTGACAAGCTGTATGTTGTATCCATTACCCATTTTTAATATTATTTTTTAAAGGGAAAAAGAAAAATTTTGCTCTGCCAGTGGTTAAAAACGTGGGCTGGAGAATCAGACAGACTTCAATTTAAATCCAGGCTCTCTACCACTCACTATTCATGACCAAGAGCAAGTTACTTCATCCTTCAAAGGCTCATCTGTCTCATTTGTAAAAGGGGATGAGAAATAGTACCTATCTTTTGGTAGGATTAAACATGATAATGCAGGTAAAGCTCTTAGCATACTATCTAGCATTAAGTAAGTACTCAATAAGAGTGTGATATTATTATCACCCAGAAAAACCAGCAGAGAGTTAAACTAGCAAATGATGAGGTTAAGAGGCTGTGAATATTCATTAGGTATCCTACCAGTGGTGGTATTTAGCTAGCTGGTAGACACTAGCCAAGCGCAGACAACGAAGTGGTTACTCAATGGCCCAGACACCCTACAGGCCTGACGTTGTTCCAGACTGACAGAGTCCTCCCCTCCCTCCCAGCCCCGCCCTTTCTCTACTTGCTGGGCGACAGGACAAATTCCTTCCCTTCTCTTGCCTATCAGAAGTGAGAATTGGACTGGAGGGCCTTTTGCTGCCTAAATCCCTATAATTTGAGGATTTGTGCTGCTATTTACAAGAGCCAAGACATGGAAGCAACCTGAGTGTCTATCAACAGATGAATGAATAAAGAAGATGAGGTATATATACACAATGGAATACTACTCAGCAATAAATAAGAATGAAAAATGCCATTTACAGCAACACGGATGGACCTAGAAATTATCCTACTAAATGAAATAAGTCAGACAGAGAAAGACAAATATTATATGCTATCACTTATATGTGGAATCTAAAAAAATGGTACAAATGAACTTATTTACAAAACAGAAACAGACTCACAGACATAGAAAAGAAACTTATGGTTACCAAAGGGGAAGAGAGGAGGGATAAATTGGGACTTTGGGATTAACAGATACATACTACCACATATAAAACAGATAAACAACAAGGATTTACTGTATAGCACAAGGAACTATATTCGACATCTTGCAATAAACTATAATGGCAAAGAAATCAACTATAGTTCAATTTTTTAAAAACAGGATTGTGCTGAATCCCTAAGCAATTGTTGTTTGCACGTTCATCTGGTTGCCTAATCATGTCCCTAATTAAGTCTTTCATAGTTATTTAAATTTCTCACCTTTAAGCCTTAGAGTAGATTTGGGGAGACAGGATGTCTTTCAATTTATTTATACTCTGCCTCGGGACCAGGCTTTAGGGTCACAGAGCCTGAGCCTGCTCCCAGGCCTACCACGTTCTAAGTGCAGGGCCCTAGGAAGGTCACTTGCCTCTCCTGGCCTGTCTTCCTCAGCTGTGACATGAAAATGAGGCCAACTTCCCCATGGACCCTGTGAAGATTCCAGAGGGGAGGAATGGTTCAGAGGAGGGCAGAGGAGCAAGTCAGTCTGTGCCAAGCATCTCTCTGGGCTCTGGCCAGCAAGGTGGGAGAAGACACCCACTCTCTTTTGCTGGATTTGCACTTGGCTGTTTGTGGCGCCGTCTCTGACCATCCACGAGGGTGGGCTCCTCCTACTAATAGAGTCAGCACAGAGGAAGCAGAGAAAGAAACCAGAGCAGAGGACGACGCTCAGCCCCAGTGCCCATCCACGATGCTTCCTATGACGTGGGGCAAAATGCCATTTTCTTGTTTAAAAATAAAAATTAAGAGAGATTTTCTTTTTTTCCCCAAGCAGTTATCACCTTCCACTACACTATGTAAGGTATCCATTTACTATGTTGACTGTTTGCTGTCTGTCTCTCCTCACTAGAATAAGCTCCACGAGGTAGGGGTTTTGTCTCTTTTGCCTGCTGATACATCCCTAGCACCCAGCACAGTGCCTGGCACACAGTAGGTGCTCAATAAATAGCTGTTGAATGAATGAACAGCCTTTGAAATCTGGAGAATGCTGCAATGTCTATAATAATAACTATCGATGGCTGCTCATAACTTTTTTTTCCATTTGCTGACTGGATTTGCTGTTTGGCTGGTAACCTGAGACACAGCCAGATGCTCCTCAGACCTCAGGCAATGCTTACCCTTCAGTGCTTCATCTCAAAGGCAAAAAGCAGCAACAGGCAACAGAGTCTTTGCGTTTGGAGGTTCTTCCCCCGAGATCCTGTCCCTAAAGTGCTGTGTGTCTCGGGGTCCTCACCTTGACTCTCTTCTCATCTCAGTCTTCATGGTCTCCCTCAGGAGCCCACCCTCTCCAGGGCTGAAATACCCATCTCTGTGCTGACACCTCCCAGACCAGTCCTCCAGCTCTGACTTCCGGAACCAGATAACAAGCTGCTTACCTGACTTTTCCACTCGGATAAACTGTACACAGGACCTGTGCGAAGTGAAACTATGAGGGGCCCCTCACAGAAACTCTACGATTAATATCAAGACAGGGACAGCAGATGGTTAAACTAAGCATGGAGCCCTTCTGAGCGCAGGGCAACCCCCGAAGCCAGCCTTGACTGCAGACATTTCTAACTCAGCATGTCCAAGATTCAGCCCATCATCTTTCTCTCTCCTCAACAGGCTCCTCCTCCAGCCCTCCACCCACCCAGTCACTCAAGTAGAGTGCAGCCCTTCTTCACCCTATCCCATCACCCAAGCCTATTGAATCTACTTCCAAGAGGCCTCTGCCATCTCTCTCTGCCTCTCCTTTCTCTCCTTTGCTCCCCTAACCGAGGCCAAGGTCATCCTTACAACAGCCTCCTAACCACCCTCTGCCTCCCATCTCCCCCCTCTCCAAATCATTCAGCAGATCACTGCAGAGTGACCTTCTCAAAGTGCCAAAGCTTAACATCAAGTCCGGACTCTTCGACATGAAGGCCTGAGTGACATGACTGTCGCTTCCTTCCCCAATTTACAAGGCCACCCCGCTGAACTTTGTTTAGATCCTCCCCATGAGCCATTCTTGTTGCTTGAAACACCCTCCCTCTCACCCAGCCCCCTCTCTCCTTCATTAGGGTTCTTCCAGAACAGCTTCCTTGACCACTGGAGACCCAGGGGGCACCTCTCCTCCAGGCTTCCCGTTACTTGCTCTTCCCCTGTAGCTCTAACTGGGGCAGGTTCTAGGCAGCAAAATGGAGGACAGTGACCTTCCAAGTGATGGACCAAAAATAAATAGATAAACAAACAAGTTCCATCAACCCACCTGCTTCAAAGTCTCTCTAGAATACATACGAGAGACATCGACCGCACAAACTCTGATTTATTATAGGACACGCAGGTACATATTTAACTCCAGGACAGGGAGGCAGGGGTGGCACGCACAATCATACTCACATATTTTTTCTCCAATATCCAGCCCCACCCCCACCCCAGTCCCACTCCAAAGCTTTGGGGCAGGACAATCGGGGCTGTCTGGTGCAGCACTCATTTGCCCTAGGGGCAGGCTAAGATGTCACTACCATCCTGTGTCCTAATAAATGTCCTTCTTATAGAAACAGAGAGGAAAACATATCCCTGGATGAGAGGCAAACATTTGTACTCCCTATGACTTCATTTTCTGGTATCCTGATCATTTAAAAACTTGAACAAGAACAGGATGTCTTTTCTTTACCCGCATACCTAATTATCAAGACTACTGAAACTGTTTATATCATTTTAGGGAAATAAGATAAGAAAACATCTTAAGAGGAAACATGACCTATCCTTTAAAAGATGGACATCATATGCGGGAAAACATTCTGAATGAGATCAATATAAACAGGGTTCACTGTATTTTAAATAGCAGGATTTAAGTAGGCTTTTATTCATAACGGGATGGACGGTCCTTTAAATTATGCTGAAGCATCAGGGGGATAAAAGGAGAGCGAGAAGTAAGTGATGGCCCGGAAAGCCTGTCTGTGGGTCCTAAATGAAGCAAAATTAAAATGCATTTTTCCAGAAAACCAAACAAATTATAAGTAGGAACAATTAGGTGATGACAATTCTTCTAATAGAAAGTATATATATTTCTGTTTTCCTATTTATAATAGAGCTAGAAGGTGTCAGAGCCCTCCAGTTACATGTGGGCTGGTTTTGAAGTTAGGCTTTAATTTAGGATAAAAATACTCAGAGGAGAAATGAGGGCAGGGACTTTGGTCTAGATAGATCTGTAACGCACCAGCTAGTTAGTTCCAGATTTTAACCGTGAAACCACAAGGGAATAAACAGTTCATCCTGAGAAATCCGGGGGTCTGAATTGTGAAGGCATTTTTCTCACCTCTAAAAATGCAAATATCATTTAAGGAGCAATCGTTACAAGTTATGTCATTAAAAGGCATGCTCAGGGTCTTCCCGGGGCTTCCCTGGTGGCGCAGTGGTTGAGAGTCTGCCTGCCGATGCAGGGGACACGGGTTCGTGCCCCGGTCCGGGAAGATCTCACATGCCGCGGAGCGGCTGGGTCCGTGAGCCAGTGGCTGCTGAGCCTGCGCGTCCGGAGCCTGTGCTCCGCAACGGGAGAGGCCACAACAGTGAGAGGCCCGAGTATCGCAAAAAATAAATAAATAAATAAAATAAAAAGGCATGCTCGGAGACATTTTTATTTCTTAGGGGGGGGGGAAAAATAGGGAATTCTGCTCTAGTTTGGACTTCAGAGCCCAAGTTTACCAAGTAATGCTCAGCACCATTTTGCAGGGCTTCTGGCTAAAGGTGCCATTTTGATGTTAATGGGAAGATCAGTTAAATCTACAACCCAGGCAAGCTCCTACCTCCTCTCCTCCATCTATGCAGCGAACAAGCCCGGAGTAAGACCAGCATCCCCGGAAGTAGTCAACAGACGTGGATATTTCTAACCTACCCATAGAAATCTCTTCAGTTAAACAAACAACAACAACAACAACAACAAAAAAAAAAACAGGCTGGCTAGTAATCTATTTAAAACCGCGGCTGACATGATAAATGAAACAGAATAAATGTATACAGCGAGTGAGCCTCCTCGGGAACACGGGGGGGACCGGAGTGCTGCTGCTGACAGCGACTTTCCCGTCTGTGGCCTGTCTCTCGTGGAGGCAGCTGTCAATCACGGGCCAGCCCGGGCTCCCGGGGGAGTTCATTGTGCCCGCAGACAGTTGTGGAATAACTGCTCCTAGGCGTCGGAGCCGCAGATGGAGTGTATCTGTCAATCATTGTCACTAATTATTAACTTCTGTCACTCAGAGCAAGGCAACATCTCGGCGCCTGATCCGCTGTGATTTGATCTGCCACGCCACCTCAGAGACAGACAGAGCAACCCTTCATTCCGGTCACACTCCCAGCACTTTGCTGGGTCAGCCGCGGTGACTCAGTGTTCGCGCCCCGCAACCGGCTGGCACTCGTGAATGCGCACGCGCACTTGGGGGCTTCGGGAGGTGCTGCCACGGTGAGAGGCCTCCTCCAGGGGCCCAGGCCGGGGGTGCTCCCGCTCATTAATTACTGAGACAGGACGGTTTTATCTTGGCCGCTGGCAGAACCGGGGCCAAAGTGTAAGGGAAGACCAATTTGGAGGGTTTTCTTCTCTTCACAGCACCCTGGGACCAGCGATTATCAGCCAGGTTCGCACTGATTATAGCCCTATGATCTTTTCTCAACCCTCTGATTTTGGAGCTGGAGATGTCAGCCTGAATAATTAATTAAGGCATCTGTAGCAAGCTTTGCAAACGGGAGCTGCAACCTAAGGGGATATTTGCTACCTCGGGTTCAGGGAGCGTCTTCGTGACAAGACTGGGAAGGAGGCTTCGAGATCTTCAAGGCCAAACATCCCCCAGAGTGGGACATGACTCGCCCAAGGTCACACAGCCCACTGCACTGGCACCCCCAAGGTGACCTCTCACCTGAGCATATAATCTGGAGCTCAGACGTTCCTGGCTGCTGGGCCAGTAGCCCTCCACCAGTTTAGGAAGATGGGCAAGGCTCCCTTGGAGAGGCTGAATCAGCATGGTGGTCACTGCTCTGGAGTGACCACCACTCATGCTCTGGAGTCAGACCACTGGATGACCTTGGATAAGTTGGATAAGTTGCTTTACCTCTCTGAGCCATTACTTCCTCATCTGCAAAACAAGGATAACTCTAGAACCTTCCTCAAAGGCACGCTGCAAGAGTTAAAATGAGAATATTCCAGGTTAAAGTACCCAGCACAGTGCCTGTCTGGCACATTTAAAGCTCTCAATAAATAATAGCAACGATTGTGTATACCAGACCAGTGTGGGGGCTGGTCTAATCTCAAGAGGTAAAAACTGGATTTTAAGAACCATTGGGAAATGCTCGTCAATTATTATTTTTTTAAGTGCAAGTGACTAGATTGACATTGGCTCTAAGTCTGACGAACCTAGTTGTAGTTCCTATAACTAGGTCCTTAAGGGCCTGATTCTGTGGATTGACAAGGCATTGTGGTAAGCATATCAATCGTTCATGTGTAAATAGTAATGCACACTTGGCGGGGTCTCTTCAAAATCAGTTGTCCTCTTAGGTAACTAAAGCACTCCCCCTCACCTCCTTGCCATTCCTATTTGCTTTTGCAAACCCTTTCTCAATGGAAGCTGCTCTGGAGGTTCTAGCCCAACCTTGATTAGAAACCAAACCAAATTCCAACCCCTCAAATCGTAAGGTCTGACTGCATTTGCAAAAGCACCCTACCGCTTCCAGCACCTGCCAAGGGTGCTCTAGGCCACCCAAGATGCAAAGCTGGTACCTCTCCCAACCTCCAAGGGTGCCACCAGACCCACTGTTCCAGTTACAATGGCTGTGTAACAAATTATCCTAAAATATTCATTTATTACACTCGTGGGTCCTGCCAGTCAGGAATCCAGACAGGGTACAGCAAGGATGGGTTGTCTCTGCTCCATGATCCCTGGGGCCCCACTAGATGCTGAACCAGTTGGGGCTCCTTAAGCATCTTTCTCTTTCTCCATGTAGCCTCTTCACACGATGTCTCCAGCACACGAGTTTGAAGGTAGTCAGATGGCTTACATGGCAGCCCAGGGCTCTGAAGCGGCATGGAGAGAACAGGGAGAGGAGGGGAGGGGAGGGGGAAGGGAGGCTACCTATCACCTTCTATGACATAACCTCCAAAGTCATGAAGCCTCACTTCCTCCACGCTCTCTCGGTCAAGGCGGTTACAAAGATCCACCCAGGTTCAAGGAGAGGACCAACTTCACGTCATAAGACAAGTGAGAGTGGGATATTTTTTAGTGGGGCCATCTTTGGAAATGACAATCTGCCACACCCTCCGTGAATACTCTCCTGGAGGCTGGAAGTCAGACTGACACCATCTCCAGGGAAAAAAGGCTCATGGCTCCAGCTCTGAGTGAGGGTGTGAAACCTGGGGTCTCAATCGAAGGTCACCCATAGACCCTCTGAAACTCGAGTGGGAAGAAGTCTTGAGGGTGCTACCCTGACATGATGCTCAGCCCCTGCACACAGTGGGTTCAATCACAGCCAACGCCTTTGCCTGGCATTTTACCCTCTGCCAATTCCTTAGAATGAGTGATGTCTCCGATGCCTGGAATGTGCCATTCTCCTCCTGCCTCGGGGCCTTGGCATATCCTCTGCTGGGAATCCTCAGGTCACCTGGCAGAGTCACATGGGCAGGGTCCCACTGCACCCCAGCCTGTGGCTGCCAGCAGCCTTGCTCAGAAAGAGCCCAAGTTCATTTGTTCTTTCCTCCATGGGCTCTATATGGGCTCCTTCCTGCTCTCTGCCAATAAACAGTAAGCCTTCTACGCATGGTGAGGGATGTTAACTAGATTTATGACAGTGATCATTTCATAATATATACAAATACCGGATCATTATGTTGTACACTTGAAACTAATATAATGTTTTTATGTCAATTATACCTCATTAAAATTTTAAAAAAAAAAAAAAACAGTAAGCCTTGCTATCTAAGCAACATCAAATTCTGTGGGCTTTCCAGTTTTATGCCCTGAGTATAATCAAGCCCTCAAGCCTGGGTAACCAGACCCAGGTCTCATGCAGACACTGTCCAAGAGAACTTTCTGTAATGATGGAAATGTTGTGCTCTATCCAGTTCAGTAGCCATCAGCCACAGATGGCTATTGAGCACTTAAAATGTGACTAGTGCAACTGAGGGACCAAATCATGAATTTGAACTTACTTACATTTAAATAGCCACATGTGACTAATTGTTACCATATTGGACAGAACAGATTCCATTCTCAGGCCTCAGGGCAGGCCTAAATTCTAAGACAGAGAAGAGATTCAAGGCTCAAGGACAACCCTACAGGAGACAGGCTCACCTCTCTGCCTTTGAACCCCCTGGTTCCTGACTACCTTGGAGCATTATTTAAAGAAGAGGAAAGGGCTTCCCTGGTGGCAGAGTGGTTAAGAATCCACCTGCCAGTGCAGGGGGACACGGGTTCAAGCCCTGGTCCACGAAGATACTACATGCCGCGGAGCAACTAAGCCCATGCACCACAACTACTGAGCCTGTGCCCTAGAGCCCACAAGCCACAACTGCTGAGCCTGCATGCCACAACTACTGAGCCCACGTGCCTAGAGCCCGTGCTCCGCAACAAGAGAAGCCACCGCAATGAGAAGCCCACGCACGGCAACGAAGAGTAGCCCCTGCTCACTGCAACTAGAGAAATCCCACGTGCAACAACGAAGACCCAATGCAGCCAAAAATAAATAAATAAAAATAAATAAATTTATTTTTTTTTAAATAAGAGGAAAGAAGAAATTACAAAAGGTGAGCTCAAAACCCTTCTTTACTGATTGCCCCATTCAATCCAGTCTTTTCTGAAAATTATATTCAGACTGCTTTTCTCGCTAAATATTAGAAGGCCGAGGAGCTGGAATTTAGCAGCAGAAAACCAACAGGCTTCTGCCTTGGGCATGCTCTCATCATCCCGGCACCTGCCCAGAAAGCAGAAAACATCTCAGGCCAATTTTTTGTCTTTTAATTCTGAAAGACCAGAATGCAGGTGGTGAAAGGGTATGCAGAGTGTGCTACCAAAGGTATCTCAAAACACCAGGACCTGCCATCAACCTAATCTGGGGCAGACAGCGGCTTCAAGCAGAACTAATGACTCAGTTATAGACCTCATTAGTGGGTGGGATTTTACCCTTTTCCTTACTCTGATTGCGGAGGTTTTTCCCCACTCTGCTATTGAGCGGAAGGAATTTTGTAACAATGTTAAATTATTTGCCATTTCTGAGAGGGGG
Organism: Kogia breviceps; assembly: GCF_026419965.1. Lineage (NCBI taxonomy): Eukaryota > Metazoa > Chordata > Mammalia > Artiodactyla > Physeteridae > Kogia > Kogia breviceps. The sequence continues at coordinate 171,186,337 of NC_081310.1, read as the reverse complement.
GAAAAATCAATTAAAAATGAATCAGGGAGAGGGTAAAAATGAATTTCTTCATCACTGGTGCTGCTCGTTGAAGATGGGATTTTTCCCCTGCAGCGCGACTGCAAAGAATAACAGTCCTTCTAGGGCATTTGATAAAGAAAAAGTTCTCTCTCGGTGGCGATTAATGTTGCCATCTCCCACCCCTTTCCTGCAAAAGGGGCTTGGAATTCTTCAGTCCAACCTCCAGCTTGGTGGAGCCTCTGCAATGTCCCAAGCTGTGGTGCTCGGCAAAGGAGATTTTATGTGGAACCAGGTGCCGTGCTCACCACGGACAAATGCATACCTCTTACTAAATACAAATTCATTTTGTCCTTCCGGCAGACCTTTCTGGGGAAAGCCTGGCTGCTCTTCCTTGAGATAGGTCTCTTTCTAGAAAATGGGGAAACGAACTCCCGGACACCAAGCCTCCTTCTCCACATCCCCACCCAGTATTTAGCCAGGAGCCTCCTGCACCACAAACAGGTCTCCATCTCTGCTCTCATAACCTCTGACAATTCGAATTGCTAACAATATTTCCATTTGGAGAAACTTTTATGAAATATTACAATCAATTCAATTGCATTAACACACTTGAACCTCTAAGTTCACCACAGTGGAAAACACAATACTTCTCTATTACATCAAATGTCTGGTCAGATAGATATCACAGGAAACTGAAACCAGAGGCACTGGGGGACCCTGTGCATCCCAACTTAGCAAAAGGAATTACCTGACAGTTGGAAATGAAAAACTACTAATAAACATTGCGGTTTATTGAAAAGTTTAAACAATAAGATTAAGGAAACTTCTGCAATATTAAGAAATGTACATTATCCTACTTTACCTTGCTTGGGGAATTCCTCAAGGATTTATTATTCTGTTACATCACCAAAAAGCCTGTGTTAGGTTAAGGGATTCTGCCTTCTTCCCTGCATTCCTCATGAATCTAAAATTAAGAAGCAATCTTTCTTCAGCACGTTGTACTTCCCTAAATTAGGTTTGGTTTCCAGTGCAGAATTTGGAAGTCGGTGTTTTTCCTCCAGGTACCATTGGCCCCTAATAATAAATGCTCTAGAGAAAAGAGTCCCCGTTTCTCTGTGCTTTTGCTGTTCACACTGAAATGTATGCCCGTGAAGCTGGTGAGGATGCTGGGATGGGAAGCTGACCTCCAGGGCTCAGGGCCCAGGGTACAGAGCCATGGGGAGGAGCCAGGGGCTGCTGCAGGAAGCGGTCGGGCCTCTGACCAGCCAGCAACAAAGAGGTCCTTGGGTGTTTCAGGCACCTAGAAAGCAGCCTCCAAAATCCTCAGAGATCATAGGTTGAGTGGCCTGACCCATAGCAAGTCCCGCTTCCTAGATTACCTTGTTCCCTGCTTTCTCAGCTCATCTCTCAGTGGGTCTCCATTTGACCCCCAGCAGCAGACCAGTTCTCCCTCCAGGTATGAGGATTCTGTCAGGATCTAAAGCTCCAGATGGGAAAAGAAGTGAGCCCTTGACCAGCCAGCCCACAGCCTCTCAAGGTTCAGATGCCTCCACTATAAGTAGGGGGTATGGATAATGTCCGCCAAATGTAACCCCAGCCTGGGGGACCTACAGAGGGGCTTTTCAAACCTGCCCAGGATGCGGCTTGAGTCCCCAGACTCACACACCTGTGGTCTGGATTCTGCTCCTCCACAACGTCTCTGCCCTGTCCCACATCACCCCAGGTGCAAAGCTCAGCCCCTTGACTAGTGTCCCTAGAAATCCATTCACTCTGAGCCTTTAGTGAGTTTCAGTAGAATCTATAAAGAAGGGAGTGGAAGGGGAGTGGGGAGAGAGGAGAGAGAGGGGCCTCATCAGACAGTACAAAGCATGCCGCCTCCCCACGCCACCCCCGCCCCGCACTGCCAGTTCACTGATAATCCCCCGGCTTATAAGTAGCAATGATCCTTCCACCACCTGAGTGACACTCCCTCTAGCAGGCACGCTTGTCTCCGAACTGTCTGTGCAACGGGGCGGGGGATAAAGCAGCCAGAGTCCTCCACACTCTCAGCCTCCTGGAAGGACCAACTGCAGGGCTTGGGGCAGACGGATACAGCCTTTGGCTGGGATTTGAAGGTTTCACTGCTCCACGTTGCTAATTAGCACCTGCAGAAGCTGAATCTATAATCCTGGTGCGGATCATGCCAGCCCAGTCTAAACAACAGGGTATTTAGATCCAGCTGGAGAGGATCCATGCGGAAGGCCAGGATAAGGAGATGTGCGTTGTTGCCTCAAGTATGCCTCACTCCTCAGGCAGCCTCTAGAAATCTGTGTGCTTCTGAACCTCAGTTTACCCCAGCTGCGAATGGGCATTATTCTGCATACATAATGGCAATGAGCGGTTCTTCACCGCTTTAGCGTCTTTTCTAATCTGAAACTCCAAACCAAAACTACTTTCCAGTTCCAGAATCACTGTATCTCACCAACCTGCCGCTGCAGCTGTTTAGTTCTTACCCTTCCCCTTAAAACTGAATTAGGTAAAGACCTCTCTGTCTCTTGAATGCACCCCTCAGTTTGAGGTGTGAGGGCAGAGCTTGGCTCCCACAGGTTAGCTCCTTTAGGACTTGCTTTCATCTACTCTGTTCATGTTAGAAATGTCCCCAGATGCATTTTAATCTCCATCTGCCGTTATAGGGAAATTATCCCCCAATTTTTTTTATTATTACATCTTGCAGTTCTAGAACATAATGTTTAACCATCAAACCTCAAGACAGCCTTGTCCTTCAAAATTCCAAATCTCTCCTCTCTTGGAAATTTCTGCATATGGATTGTTAGCTGAACACCCAAAAATCTAATGGTTTGCACTGGTATTCAACTGTATTTTTTTTTCAGCACAATAGAATTAACACTCAAATCTGACTTTCCTCGAGACCACAGGAAGTGACCAGGCAGCTGCACTTCTTATCCAAGGAAGGTCATTTTGCAAAACTGGACATCCCAATGTTGCCCTGATATTCCCACAAAATTTGGGAAGAGTTACCAGTGAAGCCAAATGTAACAGAAACCACTCAAACACACTACAGTACCCACTCATTGTGACATTTGGGCCTGGTCTAGCCACAGCTTCCTCATAATCTAAACCCTCTAATGCGGAAACCTCTAAACCCAAGCACACCCTCCCTGTGCTGTGTGGAAAAGATGGGGGTGAGCTGCAAAGATGGGCAAGTGCTAAAAACAACAGAGTTCATCTTCCTGAACATTAGAGAGAATCCTCCTCCTTTCTTCACAAAACCTCTGGGTGAAAAGAAGCAGCATTTTCTCCCCATTATCCCATTGCTCTTCACAGCCTCCTGTGAGGTCAGTATTATTGTCCCCATTTCATAGATGGGGAAACTGAGGCTCTGAAAAGCAGTGACTTGCCAGAAATCACACTATGAGGAAGTTGCAGAGGTGGGAACTTGTACTCAGGTGTATCCAGATCTAAAGCTCTTCTCAGTGGTTATTCGTAGTCCAATCTACCCCCACCCCACTCACCATACCCACCACCATCATCCAATGCCTGAATCTCCTCTGTGGCTTCCATATCTAGTGGCCATCCTGCCTCTGCTTGAACACCTGCAGAGATAGGGAGCTCACTCCTTTCTGAAGCAGCCTCCATCCCCCATCAGCACCCTTAGTCTTTCTTGCCTCTTTTCTGCGGAGAGCCAGGAAGACTTCCACTCCCACTGAGCTAGCTTCTAAAACATTAAAATTAGAAACAGTCATTCAAAACAAAGGGAAACAGACAATACAGCCACAGCCTGGAACCTAGCCTGCTCCAAAGAACTTGTCAATTTCCCTTTTCAAAGGAAAACAGGAATAAGTGAAGAGAGTAGGTGATGGAGAAGACATCACTCCTGGTACCCAATCTCCATGGGTCGGAGTGAGGCCAGCTGGCCCCATCTGGGAGATAGCTCCTACCATCCACCCAAGTGAACGTCCAGGGAAATGCAGATTGGCTTTATTCACATCCCTACACTGTGTCTAGGGGGACAAAAAACACTGCCACAAATTTTGTGGATCAGCAGAGAAATGCAACAGTTTGACGGATTCAACTCAACTACGGGGCTGGAACCAGCTTTGCCGTAACATCTCTCACATGCTTATGGTGTACCAGGGTCTCCTAGTATCTTTACCTGTCACCGCATCTCTTAACCTCTCTGGGAGGCAGATACCATTATTGTCCTTGTTTTGTAGACAAGGATTTCAAAGCCTTCTTTATCTCTGTGCTCTGACCCAGTCATTTGCAACTGAGCCTCAGTTGCCCCATGCCGCTAGCAAGTGGCAGAGCTGGAATTCGACCCCACTGGGTTTCAGAGCCTATGCTCTTAATCACTAGCTACACTGCCTCAGTATATTGCAGCTATAGGCATGGTGCTTACACAACAGGCAGTAAGGGTCTGCCAGTAATTTTTGTGAGGCCAAAATCAACCAATAAACAAGCTGAGAAAATCATACAGAAACCACAAGTCCAAAATCATTGGGTGAGATCAGAGGTTGCTAAAAAGTTTCAGAATCTGTTTTCACAGTTCGTATAATATCAAAACCAAAACCTTACAAAAAAAGAACCCAAAACGAAAATGTCTTATTTATGCATAGTGAATAATAATCTATATAGATTATTAGCAGCCAGAATCCTACCACATATTAAAAGACTAACATACCAGGACAAAATGGAGTTCACCCCAGGAATGCAAGGCTAGTTCAATTTTAGAAAATCTATTACTATAATTAACAAATTAAAGAATAGGGACTATATGATCATTTTGCAGGTGCTGGAAAAGATTTTATAAATTTCATCATTCATTCCAGATTTTAAAAACAGAAAAACTCAATAAAATAGGAATAGGTAGATACTTCATTAACATGATTTATACATCTTAAGCATCAAAACAAAATTTAGGCAACACTAAGTGTTGGCAAGGATACAGAGCAACCAGAACTCTCATACATTGTTGATGGACATGTAAAACTCTTTGAGAAAGGTCTGGTACTTTCTCATAAAATTAAATACAACCCAACCATTCTCCTAGGTATTTTCCCTAGAGTAATTAATGAAAGCAAAAGTCCCCAAAAAGACTTTTACATAAATGTTCATAACACCTTTATTCATATTAGCCTAAAACTGTAAAGGATCTGAGTATTCATCAACAGGATAATAGTTAAGCAAACTGTAATATATTCATATAATGAATGTCTTAGTCTGCTCAGGCTGCTATAACAAAATACCATAGACTGGGTGGCTTAAACAACCAAAAAGTCTATTTTCTCACAGTACTGGAGGCTGGAACGTCCAAGATGAAGGTGCCAGCATGGTCTAGCTCTGGTGAAGGTGCTCTCGTTGGATTGCAGATGGCTGCCTTTTCACTGTGCCTGCACATAGAGGAAAGAGAGAGAGGGAGAGGGAGAGAGAGAGACGGCTCTCCAGTGTCTCTTCTTATAAGGGCACTAATCCCATCAGACCAAGGCTCCACCCTAATGGCCTCATCTAACCCTGTCCCCCAAAGGCCCCATCTCCAAATACCATCACATTGGGGGTTCAGGCTTCAACATATGAATTTTGGGGGTAACACAACATTTAGTTCATAACAATGAAGTAAGACTCAGCACTAAGAAGGATTGCTGATACCTGTAGCAACATAGATGAACCTCAAAAACATTATGCTTTGTGAAAGAAAATTTACACAAGAGTATGATTTCTTTTATATGGAATTCTAGAATAGGTCAAATTAATCTATGGTAGGAAGAAATCACAACTGTGGTTGCCTAAGGTAGAGGGATGGGAACTGAGCGAAGAATGAACACAATAGAACTTTCTGGAATTATAGTAATATCCTATATCTTGATAGGATTTGGTTATGCAAGTGTACGAATTCATCTAAACTCATGGAATGGTATAATTAGGGCCTGTGCATTGAATTGTATTAAATTTTATCCCTCAAAAAAAAAAGGAACCATATCAAATATTGTACTCTGGTTAATGAGATGTATGCTGAAATTTTTAGAAGTGTACTGATGTCTTCAACTCACTTTGAAATGCATCCAAAAAAATCAGACAGATTGATGAATGGATGAAGGGAAGGATAGATGGATAGATATGTAATAAAACAAGTATAATAAAATGTTAATTGTAGCAACTAGGTGCTGGGTATGTGAGTGTTCGCTACATACAATTCTTTCCACTTTTCTGTATGTTTGAAATTTTTCATAATAAAATGTTAGAGGAAAAAGCCAGCTTCATACTTAACAGTAAAATACTAGAAGCATTTCCATTAAAGTCAGAAATAAGTCAGGGATACCTACTCTCATCAATATTAACTTAATTTCTTTCTGAAAGTACCAGCAAGGTTGCAAACTCAAATGCCTTTAGGGGCCATGCAGGTAATGTAAAAAGGTAAAGAGAGTTAGGTTTAAAAAAATAGGGACTGGTTAAACTCTGGAGTCATGACCCACCTTAGAGCAACAGCACATGCATTCCAGTGCATTTTCTCCTGCAGGAATACCAGCCCAGTGTGGTCTAATCACCGAAAACTTCATATGAATCTAGAATTCCAGCTTTGGTATATGTGCGAAACTCAATTTTTTTCAAGATGATTTAATTGTTTTGCAAATACAGAAAATACACCTTGCCCTAGAGCACTTAGTTATTTATCAGCCTCCAGACCAGCAACAAATAAGAAAAATGTAAAAAGAAAAGGTCATTTATATGCGGAATCTAAAAAACAATACAAACGAACGTATACACAAAACAGAAAGAGACTCACAGATACAGAAATCAAACTAGTGGTTACTGAAAGGGAGAGAGGGGCAAAATAGGGGTATGGGTTTAAAAGATACCAACTACTATGTATAAAATAGATGAGCAATAAGGACATATTGTACAGCACAGGGAATTATAGCCATTATCCTGTAAAAACTTTTAATGGAGTATAGTCTGTAAAAATACTGAATCACTGTGCTGTACATCTGAAGCTAATATAATTTTGTAAATCAACTATACCTCAATAAAAAAATTAAAAATTGTAAAGGAAAGGTAAATCCAAGATATCAACTGAAAATCTATTAGGAAATCTAAGAGTTTCAGTAAGAGGACTGATTACAGATTTAATATATAAACATTGATAGCTTTCCTATATATAAATCACAAGTCATTAGAAAATATACAGGAAGGAAAAAAATCTCATTTATAATAGCAAAAACAAAAGAAAGAGACCTAGCAAGAAATGCACAGGATCTAAGAGAGTAAAGCTTTAAAACACTGCTGAAGGTGTATCAGGCAGTATAGGCTAAATGATGTTGCCGAAACAACCGGCACCAAAATCTCAGTGGCTTAATGCAATACAAGCCTATTTTTCTCACCTGAATTCAGTCGTGTATCTGGGCAAGTGTTCGAAGCAGCTGCCCTCCTGTCTGGTTCGGCAATAGGCTTACTTTGATCCTGCAATACCTCATGCTTCCATGATCACCAAAGCAAAGGAAAAAGAGAGAATCACACATGTGTTTGTCATTGTCTCAGCCCCAAAGTGTCACATGTCACTTTTACTCATATTTCACTGGCCAGAACCAGTTAGTTGCCCTGCCATGTCTGAGAAGCTGCAAAATGTAGGAGAACAAATTAAATACTTGCTGAGCATTTTCTGCCCAAGATTAAATGAAAGTCATATTATGATCTTGATGTAAGAGACAAAAAAAGATATCAATTCTCCCTAAATTATGTCATAAATGTAATATAATCCCAAAGTACCAAAAGAGTATTTCTTGGAACAAGACAAGAAAATCTTAAGTTTATATGTAAAAATAAACATATATGTATAACCAGAAAAATTCTGGGGGAAAAAAAAGAGTAATGGCGTGGTGGCTGATCTTACTAACATGTTAAAACAAATTACAGGGGCTTCCCTGGTGGCACAGTGGTTCAGAATCCGCCTGCCAACACGGCGTACATGGATTCGAGCCCTGGCCCGGGAAGATCTCACATGCTGTGGAGCAACTAAGCCCGTGTGCCACAACTACTGATGCCCACACGTCTAGAGCCCGTGCTCCGCAACAAGAGAAGCCACTGCAATTAGAAGCCCGTGCACTGCAATGAGGAGTAGCCCCTGCTCTCCGCAACTAGAGAAAGCCTGCGTGCAGCAACAAACACCCAACACAGCCAAAGATAAATAAAAATAAGATAAATAAATTTATTTTTTAAAAAAATTACAAAGCATCAGTAATTAAAACAATTTGGTACTGAAATATGAATAGACCAATCAGTGGAGAGAATAAAGGGTCTAGAAATAGACACAAACATATATTTGGATTTGGTATATAAACATGACATTTAAAAACAATGAGGAACTGTTTGATTATTTAATAAACAGTGTTGGAACAACTGGCTAGTCATTTGGGGGAGAAAAGCTAAATTCTTACCTCATTTCTTATACTAAAACATATTCTGGGTAGATGAAAGATTTAAACACTAAAAAATAAAATTATAAAAATATGAAAGAAAACATGAAAAATATTTTTGAAAATGTGAAAAATATTTTTAAGATCTTTCTAAGTAAGATACATATCCAATGAATTATTTTTAAATTAACAAATTTAACTACACCAAAGTGTGAAAATTTCTGCCAGACAAAATAAAAACCAAATCAAAAGACAATGGCAGGGCTTCCCTGGTGGCGCAGTGGTTGAGAGTCCGCCTGCCGACGCAGGGGACACGGGTTCGTGCCCCGGTCCGGGAAGATCCCACATGCCGCCGAGCGGCTAGGCCCGTGAGCCATGGCCGCTGAGCCTGTGCGTCTGGAGCCTGTGCTCCGCAACAGGAGAGGCCACAACAGTGACAGGCCCGCGTACCGCAAAAAAAAAAAAAAAAGACAATGGCAAACTGGGAAAAAGATAATTTCCATAATACTATGTAAGAACTCTCAGAAACCAAGAACAAGTCCAACAACCCAATAGAAAAAAAGACCAAAAAAAGAACACAAATGACTTTTAAACATTTAAAAAGATGTTCAGCCTCAGGCATTAAAACAATGAATTATGATTTTTTATCTAGCAGATTGGTAAAGATTAAAAAATGTAATAATACCTATGTAAGCGAAGACATGAAGATACCAGCATGCTCATGAACTATCAATAGGGTTATTAATGGACACAACTGCTTTAAAGGGTAAATTGGCAATAAGTTTCAAATTTTCACACTACCTGATCTTTGAGCCTGCAATTTTACCTCTAAAATTACAGATATACTCACACACATGTACAAAGAGTATGTTTGCTGCAGCTTTTTTATGTGATCACCAAAAAAAAAAAACCCTGAAACACCCAAACATTCATCAATAGGAGAGCTAAACACATAAAAAATATAGTGCATGTTGTATAAAGACACCTTGGAAAGAGACACTAATAAAAGTAGATGCCCAAGGTGGGAGGGGAACACTCACAGGAGAGACAGGGATAGGAGTAAGACTTCTCAAAGTATTCCTGTTTCTACGATTCTGATTTTTGAATCTTTTGAATGTATTACCTATTCCAAAAACAAAATTGAATTGAAAAACAACAAGAAAAAGAATGAGATCGATCTGTATATGCCAATACAAAATGATCTCCAAATATGTTAGTGGGAAAAAAAAGCAAGGTTCAGAAGTCTGTCGAGTATGCTACCATTTATGTGGCAAAGTATATGCACTGAAAATGTCTAGAAAGATACATAAGAAACTGCTAACAGCGGTTTCCTCTGATAAGGAAACTAGAAATCTGGAGTGGAAGAATTACCTTTCATTTCATACCCACTAATGCTTGTTTTTTAACAGGTAAATACAATACTATTTCAATTATTCGATTCCCAGATCAAAATCACTGGGCTAGAATCACCACGATGAAATCAGCAGAATCTCACAGAAAGAGATGTAGCGCTTGTGTGTGGGATTAAAAAAAAACTAGCAGGGAAGGGAAAGAGCCCCGCCACCAATATTCAGTGACCTAAAGGATACATCTGAAGGGGCACTGAACTTTGGGAGAAAAGCAAGACTACAGAGTCAAGTCCACCGGTGCTTGAATCATGACTTTGTCACTTACTAGCTGTGTGACCTCAGGCAAGTTCCTTCACCTCTCTGTGCTCGTTTCTTCATTCCTTAAAAAAGGAATTGTTACACTTGTCTTCTGTTATGATGATTAAATGACATAATACAGGTAAGGTGCTTAAAGCCCTGGCATGTAGCAAGCATTTAATTAGTAGTAGCAGGAGAAAGGTTAAATTATCGTACCCTGGTGCTCTGGAATATTATTATATGGCTTTTGAAAAGAATTACATAGGTCTACGCCTGACAACGTGGAAAGATCTCCAGGCACATTCTTAAGCGAAGAAAGCAGTGAGAGACCAGAATGTATAACAGGACTGCAACTTGCGGGGGGGGGCGGGGGGGGTACCTATATTATTTATGTTTCGGTTTTGAATTTTTTTAAAATTCAAATTGCTACGAGTACTCAAAAGTCTGGAAGGCTCCATACCAATCCGTAAACGGTGGTTATCTCTGGAGAGGAAGTTTGGGGAAGAAAGGGTTGGAGGGACTTTCGCTTTTTTACTTTATGCATCGCTATATTGTTTGAGCTTTTCACGACTAGCACTGAAGTTTTTTTCATTAGAAAATTAATGGGAATTAGGAATCTGGCTCACGCTTCCTCAGCAGCTGGGCCGGGGAAGTGGGGTGGCAAGGCACCCACTCCCAGCTCTCCGCCCCGACCTCCCTAGCCTCCCACCCCCGCGCCCCGAACCAGCCCGCTCCAGCAGTGGAGGGCCGCGGGGTGCACACGGGGGCACCGGGGCCGCAGGGACGGGGAGGGGGGAAGGGATCGAGGGAGGAGGGGCCCGCGGGGGTATGGGGGTGGAGGGGGCGCAGGGCGAGGGCGGGGGGACACGGAGCCACGGGGGCCACGGGGGGCTCGGGGCCCCGGAGCGCGCAGCCCAGGCAGGCCAGGCACACGCTGAGCCCGCGGGCCTCGCTGCCGTGCCATCAGCGCCGCCATCAGCCGCGCCGCGTGCGGCCCCGCGTCCCCCGCTGCTCGCGGCCGCGGGCCCCCGGCAGCAATAATGAGGCAGAGCGCCGTGACCGCGGCCCGGGGCTGCGCCGCCGCCAGCCGCGCGGGCCCCGCATTAGCATTTTCGAGGCCTTCCTGTTTGTTCTTTTGTGCTCATTTTCCATCCCGAATGCTCGGCACATCCCGGGCCGCGTCCTTAGCAGCGGGGCCACCGAGGCAGAACGCGGCTGCCCAGGTTTTGGGAAGCCAAGCCGGCCGTGGGCCCGGCAGCCTCCGGGGCACCCCCTGCCTCCTGCCCTGCCCGGCCAGACTTCCTTTGGGAGGCCCGCCAGGGAAGGAGAGGCTGGAAAGGGAACCGGGAAGGGGCGCTGGCTTCGCCCCAGAATATAACCTGAGCGGGGTCTTCTGCCTGGAAAGCTCGCTGCCATCGTCTCTGCAACTCCGGCCGGGGTGCACAGGCTCCGGAGCCCAACCGGAGTGTACTTGGGTCCTGGTTCTGCCACAGAATGATATGGAGCCCTGGTCTACAACCTCTTCTCTGTGTGCCTCGATTTCCCCACCTTTAAAAATGAAGCTGGGTACCTACCTATCTCATTGGAGTAAATGCTTGTAAAGCACTTATCTTCGTGCTTGACACGTTATCTAATTTATTCTTCAACAATCCTGAGAGGTGGGTATTAATACTGTCAAAGTAAATGGGGCTCAGAAGGGTGAAGTGGCAGAGGTCTTGACAGCTAGGGAGCTACCGCACTGCTGGAAGAAGCAGCCAAGAGCAGAAGTATTTGTCTCTGAGGTAGATCGAGGCGTGCACTTTGCAACTAAAGTTTTCTGGCCTAGGAAGCAGATCAGGAACAAATGAGTTCGAAGGAGGAGGCTGGAGAAGAAAGCTGTGCTTGGGGTGGCACTTTTAAAGAAGGGGCTAAGAAGCCCTGCGGTTCAGATGTAAGCGTGCATGCACCCGCTGACCCAGCATCAATCAAAAAGCACTGCTAGGGGCTTCCCTGGTGGCGCAGTGGTTGAGAATCCGCCTGCCGATGCAGGGGACACGGGTTCGTGCCCGGGTCCGGGAAGATCCCACATGCCGCGGAGCGGCTGGACCCATGAGCCATGGCCGCTGAGTCTGTGCGTCCGGAGCCTGTGCTCTGCAACGGGAGAGGCCACATCAGTGAGAGGTCCGCGTACCGCAAAAAAACAAAAAAAAAAAGCACTGTTGCCTCTTTCCACCATTCATGCACCAAGTATATGCTGAGCACCCGCATTTAGCCTGGGGAAGGGTATTGGGGGCCATTGCAAAACCTACTACAAAGCTACAGTAATCAAGACAGCATGGCACTGGCATAAGGTTAGACATAGATGAATGGAATAGAATGAGAGTCCAGAAACACACCTTTACATTTATGGTCCATTGATTTTTTTTTTTTTTTTTTTTTGTGGTACACGGGCCTCTCACTGTTGTGGCCTCTCCTGTTGCAGAGCACAGGCTCCAGACGCGCAGGCTCAGCGGCCACGGCCCAGCCACTCTGCGGCATGTGGGATCTTCCCGGACCAGGGCACAAACCCGCGTTCCCTGCATCGGCAGGCAGACTCTCAACCACTGCGCCACCAGGGAAGCCCTGATATTTTTTAATGGGGAAAGATATGAGTAGACATTTCTCCAAAAGAGATATACAAATGGCAAATAAGCACATGAAAAGATGCTCAGCATCATTCATTAGGGACATGCAAATCAAAAATACAATAAGCTACCACCTCACACCCACTAGAATGGCTATAGCCAAAAAGGCAGGATATGGAGAAATTGGAGCCCTCATACACTACTGGTGGGAATGCAAAATGGTGCAGGGATTGGAAAACAGTTAAACACAGAATTACCATATGACTTAGCAATTCTACTCCTAGGTATATACCCAAGAGAACTGAAAAGATATGTCCACACAAAAACTTGTATATGAATGTTCACAGCAGCATTATTCGTAATAGCTAAAATGTATTAAAACACAAATGTTCATCAACTGATGAATGGAAAAATAAAATGTGGGTTATCAGTACAATGAAATATTCAGCCAGCACTGTCCCTAGGTGTAGGAAATGCTCTGTATCTGTATTGAATGAGTGACCAAATGGAAGGTGAAAGAATAACTTCAGCTGAAAGCCATCCATCTACATTCCCCTGGGTCCCTGGAAAACATCTCTAGGCACAAGCAAAGCCCTACACTGAAGCATCGTAGTCACCGCAGAAGGAACCCTGGTTCCCCCACCTCCTGGCTGCGTGAGCTTGTGCTGCCCTCTTGGAGCACGCTTACTCACCTGTCACAGGGTCGTCAGTGCCTGCCCACTTCCCTCCCAGGGCTGTGCGACTCAAATGAAGTGTGGCAGGTATTAAGTGCAATCTTCAAACTCAAGTGGCCAAGGAATCTTTTTAATTTTCTTTAAGTAAATATAAGTCCAGCTCTGAAGACCCGGCCCTCTAAATCATCGGAAATTTAATCAGGCATGACTGGCGCTCTTCCTTGCCCCAAGGCTGCTCCAGGATCCTTGGGTCTTGGGCAGCACCAAGCCTCAGAGAGGCTCTCTGGTCACTACCTGCCCTACTTGCTCCAAAGTACATGCCCAGGAGGCCCAGCCTCACAGCCCCTTTGGTCAGACAGCTCTGCTACCCCCATGCCACACAGCCAGCCTTCTGAGGTTGTGTTGTCTCTCCTAGAAATGGGTCCCCGGGATCCCCTTGGAGGAACCCACTACCCTCTCCCATTCCAGGTTCATGAAGGCTCTGTCCTCTCTCTCTCTCTCTCAGTGCTTTCCAAGGCAGTCCCTACTCTCTAAGATAGCCAGCATCACTTTTCAAGGAGTTCAATCAACTCCTGCTTTGCTCCGTGCAAGAATCCCTGAGGCAGAGGAATTCAAAGGGCCAGGCTATTGGCTTGGAGCATAGGGATTGGAGAATAGAAAAAAAAAAAAAAAAGTACAATGCATTCATATGTCAAAAATAGATCCTGCCACAAGTAGGCACCAAAAAAGCTCTAATAGATCGTGAAGGGACATGCCTTGGGTAGGAGTTACCAAGCTGGAGTGGGGCTTCAGTTACCTCCACGTGGGGTCATCATTTGGAAAATGCCTGCCACGGTAGGCCATTAACAAATAATAATTTGTGGAAGGGATGAAAGAACAGAAAGGTCTGATTTCTTCAGTCCCAAGCAGCAAGCTTTTCTGACTTAAGCAGGGCCTTCAAAATCCAAACATCAGGCTTTGACACCCAACATCGGCCTTTGGGCTCTCTTTGGTTTCTCTGTTGTTCTAGATCAGGGGCAGGATCTTCAGCCTCAGTGCCAGTGCTGACTGCCCCAAACAGGCTGCCACTTAGGAGAAAACATCTTGCTGAGCCATCCTGGGAACACCCACAACCATCCTAACATTGAACTAGTGCTTCCAAATGCCAGGCACCCCCCCTCCCTTCGAGATGGTATTTCACTTAATCTGCAGGAGAGTCCGACTGCACTCCTCTGTTGACACTGAGAAAACTATAGCACAAAGCGGTGGGTTCAACCTGCATCTGTCTGACTCCAGAGGCTGTGTTGCCGTTGCAAGAGGTACAATACTGTTTGGGTCAAGGATGCAGATTTGGGGACTTCCCTGGCAGTCTAGTGGTTAGGACTCCATGCTTCCACTGCAGGGGTCCCTGGTTCAGTCCCTGGTGGAGGAACTAAGATCCCGAAAGCTGTGTGGGGCAGCCAAAAAAAAATTTTTTAAAGATGCAGGTTTTGAGTCAAACAGACCTAGGTTCAGATGCCAGTTCCCCAGAGTGTTATGATCTTGGGCAAGTGACGTAATGGTGCTGAATTTCACTTTCCTCGCATGTAAAATAGCAATAACACAGCATCTCCCTCAGAGGGTCATGGTGAGGGTTAAATAAAATGATGCACACAAGAGCTCAATAAATAGTTGTTATTACTATTGTCTTGTTTTTCTCTTGATGCAAGCTCCTTGAGGGCAGACATGGCATCTTTCTCATCTCCTTAGAGCTCAGCACAGGGTCCTTCCTGAACGTGGTTAAACATTTTTAGAATAAATGAAACAATCAGAAGTAGTTTCAGGCTGTACATCTATGTTCATAGCAGCATTATTCACAACAGCTAAAAGGTGGAAGCAACCCAAGTGTCCATCAATAGATAAACGGATAAACAAAATGTGGTATTTACATAAAATAGAATATTCTTCAGCCTTAAAATGGTAGGAAATTCTGACATATGGATGGATGAACCTTGAGGCCATCATGCTAAGTGAAATAAGAGAGTCACACAAAAAAATAACTATATGATTCCACTTAAACAAGGTACCTAGAGTAGTCAAATTCATAAAAATGAAAGACGGAATGGTGGTATCCAGGGAGGAGGGGAGGGAGGCATGGGAAGTTGTTGTTTAATGGTTACAGAGTTTCCATTTTGCAAGACAGAGAGCATTCCAGAAATTGGTGGCACAACATTGTGAATGTACTTAACATTATTGAACTGTACACTTAAAAATGGTTAAGATGCTGGGCTTCCCTGGTGGCGCAGTGGTTGAGAGTCCGCCTGCCGATGCAGGGGACGTGGGTTCGTGCCCCGCTCCGGGAGGATCCCGCATGCCGCGGAGCGGCTGGGTCCGTGAGCCATGGCCGCTAAGCCTGCGCGTCCGGAGCCTGTGCTCCGCAACGGGAGAGGCCACAGCAGTGAGAGGCCCGCGTACCACACACACACACACACAAAAAAAAAAAAAAAAAAAAAAAAAGGTTAAGATGCTAACTTTTATGTTATGTGTATTTTATCACAATTAAAACTAAATAAGATAAAATAAAATCAATAACTTGTTCAGACCTTTAAAAAATAGTAGATTTAGGCTGAATCCCTCAAGAGTCTCAGTAGGAACAGAGCAGCTGAAAAGATGCGCTTAAAGTTTTAAATGTTTGGGTATAAAATCTGTTTTAAATGTCTGTGAGCCACTCATATATACATATGCTCCAAACGAGCTCATTTTTCTTCTCCTTTCTGCTCTGAAGGGTGACATAGAGATCATCAGCACAGGAAGGATGTGAACCGACCTGCTGATTACAGGATAATATTCATACAATGGGGTTAAAAGCACTGGCGGAAAAGTTCTTTCATAAAACCTGCTACATGAGAAGAGAAAATAATTTATGAGAACATGAACAATTAGCACTTTGTAAAAAAGAAATAATGCACTTAACTTGATCCCTATATTTAACATCTATTAAAGATTATCCTCATGAATGAAACTCGACCTGGAAATTAACAAGGGATTTAAATTGCATTATGCAAGCGAAAGATAGAAACCAAGAAGCCAGTGCACCAGCTCAGGACTTCCAATATGCGGCTAGGATGGCATCTGTACAATGAAGCCTGACCATTTCTTCACATTTCTCTGAGCTGCAAGATGTTGCTGCAACATATAAGAGCATTTGTTTCAGCCCCAAAACCCCATGATAAAAATCCCTAGGTAGCTGCAAGCACAAGGTTGGCACCCTTCATTTTTAAAAATAACTTCTAGGTCATTTTTTTACTGATAAAACTAACCAAGAGATTCCCTTTAAAAGGATGTCTGCACTGCTTCTAGATCTGACTCTGGATCATTTCCATAGAACCATTCAAGTGAATCTATAGGGCAAGGCTAGATCAGAAATTGTATTCTGGGTCACCTAGTTTCCTCCAAGTTACAGAGCATTTTATTCCCCAAAATGAGCAGCTCAAAAGGTGTGCAACGGGTCTTAGAAAACTAGTGTGGACTATAGATATTTATGTGCGCTTTTCAAAAAATAGTTACCATGTACTGAGCCATACTCTGTGCTAAGCAACCCACAACCCACCAGTTTTATTACCCCCATTTTACAAATTAGAAGACTGAGGCTCAGAGAGTTCACTTATGTTCACATGGGCATATCTGGGATTGGGACCCAGGTTCCTGTTTCCAGAGCTCACTGGCAGTCACTACCCATTACCGTGGGGGGCAGAGATAATGGCAGAAGCATAGAAACCCTCAAAGAAGACAAGCACAAGTCCCCCCCGCCCCGTCAACCCCTGGAATGCCCCAGAGCCTGTATCCAGAACCAGAGGCTGAGCTCTCTGTTTGTCTCCTGATACAAAGCATCCTGCTGCTTCCCAGGGGACATGTCAGGACCATGGGCTCTGATGCTGATTGCTAAGAATTACCCCACTGGGAGGAAGCACAGAGCTTCTTGCCGTCGTTCAGACCCTCTGCAAGATAGGGTCTTGTTCACAGCCTCATGGGAGATTTGGCTTTGTATTTTTTTGTTGTTGTTGTTGTTGTTTTCTATCAGTGTCACTCTTGCGACATCCAAGTTTTCTGGTTATTGTTCCTAGTGCTGGATCTGGGCACAATTTACCTCTTTGCTGAAAGAAAAACGGCTCTCACAGTCCTGGCTTGGTGTGTGTGCATGCAGAGCCCAGCCTTCCCCATTGTTATCTTGGGAAAGAAAAAGCAGATGTTAACCGTTACCCCTTGAGAATTCACCTTGCTGTGCTGTAAAAGTCTGCATTATTAACATTCCAAAATCCTTCCACTCTTGTACGCATCTTAGATGGGAGTGAATTTTTGAGAATTCAAAAATGTGGAGAGGATGGAGGTGGCAGAATTTTATTAAATTGGCCCAGGGCAGTTTTGAAATTTGAAAGTTTCTCACTCTCCATGGCTCTGGCCAACTCACAGCCAACTCAGTTGAGCAGCTTGTACGAAGGTTTCTCATTGGGTGGCCCTCTCCATCCTCACAGAGGGTGAAGGGCAAGTACAGTGGGTACCCAGGGAGGACAGATTTGTCCAGCTCCAGCTGGGCACACTGGAAAGAGGGCACAGTGGCAAAAGGAAGACACTCCATAAGACTTCACAGTAAGTGCATTAAATATTAGTTAAATTAATGGATCCTTTTTTAAGACAAATAATTCTAAGGCAACTTCTCTTTTATATAAGCCAGCAATGAAACTCAGTGGTTTCTTCCTCCTCTGATCTGGCTGACCCATTGGAAAGTAGGAGATGGGGTTTTTTTGTTGTTGTTTTGCACTCTATTTTGAAAAAAAAGAGAAACAGCAAAACCAAACAGCCACTCATTGCAAAACTGTAAAATAATTTCAAAGGGTATTTCCCAGCATACAAATGTGCTTTGCAGCAAAATAACTGCAAGTTTCTGTAACAATAGAGCAGAGTGATTAAGTCCAGGGCTTTAAAATCGGGAGGACCTAGGCTGAGTTCTGTCTCTGTTCCTTTCCAGCTGTGTCACCATAAGCAAGTTAATTAACCTCTCTGAGCCTCAGTTTCCTCCCCTGCCAAGTGGGGAGTCACAAGAGCACCTACTTTATAGGTCTGCTCTGAGGATTAAATAAGATAAGGGAGATAGAGTACACAGCACCTGGCACATACTAGGTGCCCAAGAAATGTTAGCTGCCTCATATTATTATTTTCACCATCATTATTGTTGGTGAGGTCGTTTTTGAAGGACATTGGCCCCCAGATGCAGTAGCATCCATACATCCTGCCCTGAAGCCAACAACTGGGATTTGGTTTTGCATCATGAACTAGACCCAAAAGCAACTGCAAAATTAAGGCCCCTTCCAACAGGAAGAGTTTCTCCTCCTCAGCCCTCACCCCCACCCCCCTGGTTTTGATCTCAGAATTCCCAGCTACTGAAGATTTACTAAGGACATTTGGGGGTAGGGAGAAAAGAAAGACAAAACAGAATCTATTCCTGTAATTAACTGCTTAACTAGAGCTTTCAATTAATGGAATTTTTTTTTTTTTTTTTTCCGGTACGCGGACCTCTCACTGCCGTGGCCTCTCCCGTTGCGGAGCACAGGCTCCGGACGCGCAGGCCCAGCGGCCACGGCTCACGGGCCCAGCCTCTCCGCGGTATGTGGGATCCTCCCGGACCGCGGCACGAACCCGCGTTCCCTGCATCGGCAGGCAGACTCCCAACCACTGCGCCACCAGGATATTTTAAAGAAGAGAGGAATGGATACCCACCATCTCTGATCTGTCTTCCCAGAGGTAAGTTGTTCCCTAGCCCAAGCGCAAAGTGCCACCTCAAGGAAACTCAGGTGAGTCCTGGAAGGAAGACCCACGTGGGTTAGTTGTAAATGGCGGGGTTGGGGGGTGTCAGCGGAGCCCGGAGGGGGAGATGGAAGTTTGCGCAAGGCTGCCACAGATCGGGATGAAACCGACAAGGATGGTCTCATTAACGCGAAGTAACCGGCCAAATCAACTGACCCAGAGTCCATATTCCCCGAGCATTTGGGGAAAGAGAGTTTGCCAAAAGCCGCAGCGCCCGGTGTGGGAGGCTGAGCGCAGCTCCCCCTGCAGAGGGAGCTGTGCTGGCGCTCCCCCGCCCGAGTAGACAGCCATCCATCACTCCGGGAGAGGCAGCGGTGGGGACGTGAACTCGGTCACCTCCTCCCCCTCTCTCCTCCCCAGCAGCCTCCGAGGAGCCGAGGCGGTGGCGGCAGCGCGAGGAACAGAACGCGCTGCAAACTGCTTGGCTACCCCTTTGCAAGACTGACGCCGCCGACACAAGTTTTTCCATTTCCCCAAACAGCCTCTCCGGCTGCCAGTAAAGACGGCGGCTCTAAGCCCAGGCACGCGGTCAAAGGGGGTCTTATCCAGCGGGTTCGGAGAGGCCCTCTCCGCCCGGGGCGTGCGCTGGGGCCTCCGGGGATACTCATCTTCCCCCTCTGTCTGCTGGCGGCCACGCCGGGGGACCCGGGCCGATTGGGCGGCTGTGCGGAATAATTACCGAGTAATTCGATGGCGGGTCTGATAGGTGCCAGGTCCAAGTCCCCTTCGAAATCGAATTCCGCCGCCTTCTGCGTCCGGCGTGGGCAAGGCACGGTTAACGCCCGGGATACCACATTTGCAAGGGTTCTGGGGCAGGTGTGCCTGAGCCATTGTGGCCTAAGCCGAGTTGACAGGCTCCATTAGAGAGCAGCTCTGTCATGGAAACTGTGGTCTTAACAGAGGGGTATGTGGTGGATACCAATTATTCGCACCAATCTACACTGCCTGGCAGGCCCCTTTCCCTGCCTGACTGATGCGATCAGGGGATGTTCTCATCACCATTCTCTAACTCCACAGACCTGTCCTCTTCAGACCTGACCTGGGGCTGGATTGGGGAAGGCGTGGCCTGGAGACCCACAGCAAGGAAAAACAATGCCCCTTCAATGCCTGACCCAACTCCTAGGACCTAATGACCCATGCATTCCACCCAGAAGCCTCAGATGCCTCTCAAAATCAATGCAAACTGCAGAACTTTGCAAGGACTGTCAGATCTAAAGTAGAAAAGCATTTGAACGGCTCTTACGGCAGCAAGAGTCCTGGTGTGGGACAACTGGATGCCTGGGAGTGACTTTGACAAAGACCTGCCCCCTGGATCTTCAGTGTCCCCACCTCAAGTGCCATGATAAGGCCCAATTTCCCAGAACCTGAAGCAGATCACGTCTGTTGCATAAAGATGGCCGCTAAGCCAAGACATATTCAGGTGGAGCCCCCTTCCTCCTAGAAAGCAGAGAAGCCACCTGGAGAGAAGGAACTTGACTGCAGAAGGGAGGGGAGAGGGTGTTTGTAAACCTCACCTGCCCAGGAGGCAGCTCCCAAAAGAGTAACACAGGACCCTGAAGGCAGAGGCCCTAGGACTAGGACTTGGATCCCCAAAGAAAGAGGCCAATGAAACAAATCCATGAATTCGTATCATACACTCCAGAGACATCAGGACTGACCCCAGCCCCCTGGGTCCCATCTCCCCCCTACTCTGGGAAGGACAGTGTTTGCCCCATCACTATCACCACGGCCACCTTCTCTACACAAACAAATCTCTCTCTCCAGTGGCTGGGCCCAGGTCCCCAGGTGTGCCAGCCAATCGCTTCTCCCCAGAGGTGCGGCCCTGGGGATGGGGAAAGGAGGGGTGACTCAGCCAGCCACTGTGCGTCTTGGGTGGGGGAGCGTCGCCGTGGCTAAGAGGCCGTCAGTGACTGACCCAGGGTCACTAGTGCGGGGCTCAGAACGCCCAAGTCTGGGGCCCAGAGAAGGGAGAAGGCTTAACCGTGGGCCACTTCTAAAGAGACCGGATCGGGATAGGCCCGGCGGCCCCCGCTGCGGGCCCTGCACGCGCATCCCCGGCTGCCAGAGCTGAAAGCGCCGCCACCCCGCAGAGGTCCTGGAGCCCGGGCCGCCGCGCCCTCGGACCCCGCGCCGGGAGAACCCGGAACAAGCCCCCGCTCATTCCAGGCAGGGGAGCCTGGACTGCTTCCAGCAACCCTCTTCCTTTGGTCACTTGGACTCTGTCACCCTGGGCTTGCGTGCCCACAGCAGCGCCTCCCACAGAGCAGCCCGCGGGGCCTCCGGCCGGACCCTCCTGGCTTGGCGGCGGCCTCCGCTGAGCCCCCACCGGCCGCGGGGCGCGGCGGAGACCAAGGCTGCCATCTAGCGGGCGCGGCGGATGGGCGCCGTGAGGGACCCGAGCCGGGCCAGGGCGCCGAGGGCTCCAGGGGTCCACTGCAGCCCGGACGGGTTTGGAAGCCAAGCATTCGGAGCAAACTTCAGCACGAGCTGTGTGACTTTGGACAAGTCCCCGACCCTTCTTGAATCAAACCTGCTTTCCTGGTAAAACGGAGAGGGTACGACTTCTCCGCTCAGGGTCGTCGGGAAACACGGGACCGGGAGAAAGGCGCATCCCCCTTCCTCCAGGCCAGTCCTCCGCGCACCCGCTCCACACCCGACTCCTGCCCAAATGAGTCTTGAGTAAACCCAGTCCCCCAAAGACGGTAGAAGAAGGCGGCGCCACGGAAAGCCAGCAAAGCAGGAATCCACACTGAACAGCAGGATCCTTTTCTAGGAATTGTAAACCCAGAATTGTAAATAAAATGCTAATGATTTATTCGTGCTCAAACTCCGGGGGCTGCGTCGCAGCTTTTGAAGACAATTCCAAGGGAAGCTTTCCAGGAAGGCGGGCCTCCCCGCGGCGCCTTCCAGGGCTCTCCGGGGGCTTAACAGGCAGTAGTTCTCTGCGGAAAGCTCTGAACTGCCCTTGACTGAGAACTGGATGGGGTTAGAGGAGGACTGGTCTTTTTCCTTCAGTCTACAACTGAGTCAGTCCCCCTCAGCACGCACTCATCATTCATTCAACAAATATTCGCCCATCACCAAGTACCTACCAAGCCCTTAGCTGAATCCTGGTGGTCAAAACAGACGTAGAATTCACATCTGGTTGGGAAAGGTTGACTTAATAAATGATCCCAGAAATAACTCCATGCAAATTACAGTAGGTGTCTCAAAAAAAAAAAAGAAAGAAAAGTATAGATTTTTAACTTCCAGGATGGATTCCATAAAAGTTCTGGAAGCTTCCAGGAGCTCTGGGGGGTGGGGCTGGGGGTTGATCCTGTAATGTGCATTGAGTGTCCTAAATATTTTAAGATATTTCTTCAACGGATGGGCTCTAAAACAAATGAACAAACAAACAAAAATAATTCAGCAAGATGCATATACATCTGCTGCTGCCATGGTAGCCGTCGTGATGCCTGACCTGGCTGGGTAAGGTTGGGGTCACTGAGCCCATCAGACTGCTGTCCAGCCAGCCCAACTCACGAAGCAGCACAGACAGCCTCACTTTCAGCTGCTTCTCCCACCAAAGCAGGAGGCTCAGAGGCAGCTGGAGAAGCTTCGGTGGTACAAACCCTACAACTCAGAGCAGGAGACCTGGAGCAGCCCCACTCAGCTCTCCAGAGCTCTCTGCAAAAGCACATCACAGGCTGTGTTTATTTTTAAGAAGACCTCTCTTCCCCACATTCCCTTTTATGTAATTTCTTGAGAAATGGTGAGTTTCTGGTTAACACTGACCTTTCTAAGGTCTTTTTGAATGTAAGACACAAACGTTACTAAGGATGATCAAGATTCCTGCCTCCGTCACTAAGCTGGTTTTTGCATTTGGGAGACCTCCATCAGCCCACCAAGGAAACAGTTCCTTCATGACTGGTCACTGAAGACCCTTTTGTAGAGGAGATTCGGGCATCCTGCAGAGGGCTGCTCTGAAGAACCTTTATTCTTCCCTTCAGTGGACAAATGTTATTGATATCCTGCTGTGGACTGACTCTATACTGGATCCTGGGAATGTAAGACAGATAAAACAGCTCCTGCCCTTAGGGGGCTTGCAGTCTGTGTCAGGCTCCTCCTTTGCAAAGCAAGGAATTCTGGGATTCCCTTCCCTGGCCTGGCCGTGTGGAGATCTGGACCCCAGCACAAACCTGTGTCCTTTAAATTAGTGTATGTTTTGAGGGAATTCATAAAACAATCAGGTCCCTAATGCTATTAAAAAAAAAAAAAAGGATGGCATATAATCAGGAGAACCAGAACCAAAGCCCAAAAAACAACCTCTCTGGGGCACCCTTGTTCCAACTCCCACCCTCTAGGCTGAGTTATATCACGCTTATTTCACAGGGCTGGGTTCTAATAGGTTTCTTTAAGACAATTTCCATGTAAAAAAAAGTACAAGCAATGAAAATGAATGAAATTCAGCTACAGGAAACAACATGGATGAATCTCATAATGTTGGAGCCAAGAAACAAGACACAAAAGAACACATACATACAAGATGATTCCATCTATCCGAAGTTTAAAAGCAAGCAGCAATAAGCTATTTGGGTGGGAACATTATGCAAAAAGGCAAGGAAATGGTCTAGGTAGGATTACTTCTAGGAGGGAGGTGGTTGAGATAAGGAAGGGACATACAGTGGGCTTTGGGGGAGTGGGTAATACTCTAGTTCTTAACCTGGATTGTGGCTGCAATAGTATTTGTTTTATAAATTATTTGTCAAATCGTGTCTGTGTTTTATTCACTTTTCTATATATGTGTGATAGCTCACAATAAAAAAACACATTCAAGGGCTTCCCTGGTGGCGCAGTGGTTGAGAGTCCGCCTGCCGATGCAGGGGACGCGGGTTCGTGCCCCGGTCCGGGAAGATCCCACGTGCCGCGGAGCGGCTGGGCCCGTGAGCCATGGCCGCTGAGCCTGCCCGTCCCGAGCCTGTGCTCCGCAACGGGAGAGGCCACGGCAGTGAGAGGCCCGCGTACCACAAAAAAAAAAAAAAAAAAAAAAAAAAAAAAACACATTCAAGAAAAAGGAAAAAAAGGAACGTCCAGCCTATTTTTTTAAAGTATTATAATTTTTTCAAACTGAATTCTTCAGTTTGAGTGTCTCTACCCTGCCTGAATTCTCTATAACTGCTGTATCAACCTTCTGTTTGATTCTCTCATGTGACTGCAACAAGTTCTAATCCTGACTCAGCTTTATAGATACAGGGATGGGGAAGAGCTCAGCCCAGGAGACTTGACTTCTAGTTCTGATGTGTTACTAATTCACCGTGTGACCCTGGGCAAGTCCCTTCCCTCTCTGAGCCTCAGTTTCCTTGAGTGCACAATGAGGGAGTTCGAGGAGATGATTTCCCCAGGGCTGCAGTTATGTGAGAGGTACCTAGTAAGTTGAATGAGGTTTTCTCTGTTCTAGAAACCCCCTTCCATCTCCCATGGGACCCGTACCCTGGAGCCAAGCAAATCCCACAGTGATGTCACATTGCAGAGGAAGTGAGTGGTGAGTGTACATCCTAAAAGCAAGGCCATCAAACACCCAAAGTGGCTGTCTGAAACTGCCGCAAAGGCTGTTCCTGGGGGGTGGGCACCCCATCTCTCACCACTTCCCTGAATCCACACCTAGAGAATCACAGCACCGTCAGTTCTCAGATGCCTCCCCTTGGCGGAGGCAAGAGCTGCCTTTGGGCATGATGGCCCTTGGGGACATGAACACCGCTAAAATCCCATTGATTAATCGTGTCCCACACTTGGATCAATGGCTGGCATTAGGCGAGCTTAGCACAGTTTTATTACTCTGACTGGCCTCTTGCAGATGTTATAGATGAAAAAATAAAACGAGGAGGAGAGGGAAAAAGGACAAAATCATTAGTCTGAAAGGAGCAAAAGAGCATCCTCTCTATTTTGTATTCAGATTTAGAGCTGCACTGGGAACACACACAACAATCCATTTTTATGCTGTTTGCCAGAAGTTCAGTTCAGCCTCCTGACTTCCCACTTTACCTGACAGCTAAAATCCCAGGAGCATCTGGTCCATAGCAATGGCCAGCCTGGTCTCTGAAGCCATTCCAGAACCCTGCCAAACACCTAAGGGTCCCATTCATTCATTCGTTCACTCATTTCTCAAAAGGGCAGAAGGCTTTTGCCTGATGTAGAGAAACAGGTCTAACTGTCTGCCAGATAATCCATCTTGAAAGGGTCCTATTTGCTCTGAAGGTACTGGTCCTTCCACAGGACTTGTAGAGAAACCTGCTACACACACAGTCGCCACCTTGCCAAAGCTTTGGTTCCAGCAAAGAAACCCACGGCCTCTGCTCACTGAAGCTCTCCCGAGAGATGCTTTGAATTAAGACCAGAAATGCTTTTAAAAGACTAGGGTCCCTGGCTTCTAATGATGACCTCTTCCTTAATTTTGTGATGGCTTCATCTGCCTCCTTCCATCATCGAGGTAGCTATAAAAAGCTAAACACCTCCTACTAACCCCATTAGGATGAAAGCGGAGGATTTTATTATTCATTTTTAATAGGAAGAGGCTCAAACTCCCCCAGGAAGTGTAAAAGGTAGGGTTTTGATGTATCTGATGTGGAGAGGTTGCAACAAAGCAGAACCCCCGAGAATGGGAAAGCCTTGTTGGAGGACGAACGGGAAAGACTGGGGTGATCGGCTCTGCATAGAAGGCAATGATCTCAGGCAGCCCCGACCAACTCCTCCAAGGTGCAAACTGATTTCAGAACCTGCCTGGGAATCCAGGAATAACCCGAATCCCCTAGAACGCCGTCTCCTGATAATTGTCTGTTAAACATTTGCAACTCACACACAAAAGTAACTAATCGGAATGGTTCCCCTCCAGGACCACGCTCTTCGTAACAGTAATAAAGCCCCTGCCACAGACAGCATCATTATCCAAACGCCATTAATGTCAATATTCATATCAAATGCCATCTGGCAAAGGAGCGTGCAAACCTAAACCCCTCCTACTCTGGGACTTTGCAGCCTGGTGGGGTGAGGGCAACCCACAGCCCTCCTCTTCCGCAGCCTGATGCTCAGGATGGGCCTGCCTGGGAATCCAGGGCCCCACCAACAAGCTGATCCCAGGAGGGGACTGAGGTATACAAGGAAGAGCAGGACAGGAAGGGTAAAAACATCTAATTTATTCACTGCCGTTGACTTTTCTTCAAGTCTTAATTATGAAGATGCAACCAACTGCTCCTTCACATTGCCATAATAGGAAACTGATTGAGTATTTATACAAACCTCAAAAGGATCATTGTTTGGAAGAGAAACAGAACTTAACCACCCGCCAGTCCTCGGGGTTGCCTTGCACACAGCATCACATCCAGAACCCTATACTGAAGTTGAAAGAGCCTTCTGCAGGGAGTAACTAGGTGACCCCAGAACACAAGTTCTTCCTGGAGAGGGAGGCTGGGTGCTCCGGGCACAGCTCAGCTCCTCCTCTGGGCTGGATCCTGTTTCCCCAGCCACTGCATCCGTGTCACTGGGTGGCCTTCTGAGAACCAGGGACCACCGGGCCATGAGGCCATCATCCTTGAGTGTGGGCATGTGAAGGCAAGGCAGAAGGAGGGAGCCTTGTAGGTGTGGGCTTGTCAAAGTGGTGCTGAGCACAGGCAGAAAGAAATACAAGAGCACGAGGCTTCCCTGGTGGCGCAGTGGTTGAGAGTCCGCCTGCCGACGCAGGGGACACGGGTTCGTGCCCCGGTCTGGGAAGATCCCACATGCCGCGGAGCGGCTGGGCCCGGGAGCCATGGCCGCTGAGCCTGCGCGTCCGGAGCCTGCGCGTCCGGAGCCTGCGCTCCGCAACGGGAGAGGCCACAACAGTGAGAGGCCCGCGTACCACAAAAAAAAAGAAAAGAAATACAGGATCAGGCTTCAAGGAGATCCTCACAAACCATGCTGAACCTCATTTTTTCCTTCTGTCAGCTGTATCTATTATGATTATAAATATCTATAAATGAATCAATGCATACCTGCTGCACAGGGTTATGGTGAGATTTTGAGTGAAGCAGTCGTGATGCTGCTGATGATAGTGATGATGTTGATGGCTACCATTTACTGAGTTTAATATGTGCCAAGTACAAGGCTGAGTGCCTCCTGTTTTATCTCATCTAATCCTCACCACAATCATGTGAGGTTAAAAAGTACTGATCTCCATTTCATACAAGATGAAACAGAGGTTCAGAGAAGTTAGGTAAGCTACCTAAGCTTATCCTAGCTAAATAACCTAGTAAGTAAGTAAGTAAGTAAGAGAGCTGGAGTTTGAGACCAAATCTACCCAGCTCTAGTGTCCAAGCACTTGACCACTATTCTGTCCCCCTCCCAAAAGCATTTTGTAAGCTCTGATATACTGAGCACAGGATCTTGAGTGAGAAGGCCAGGGTTCCAGTCCTGGCTCTACCGATTCCTAGCCGTGTTACCTTGGGTTTGTCACTTTATCTGCTTGCCTCACTGAGTGGCAGTGATGCTCTTAGGAGATGAGGTCTGAGACTAAGTGCTCTTCCTAATGCGTAAAGCACTGCACAGATGAAAACAGCAGCCACGACGAGCCTTGCTCCTAGGAGAGCAGCGTGGACCAGCAGGAAACAGCTGGGAAGCAGTGCAGCAACTGCAAAGAGGAGTGCAAAGGGGAAGCACCAGGGAAGGAGGCTCTGTTTGAGCCCAGTGTCTGAGGCAGCCAGAAAGCAGAATGACCGTTTCCAGCCACTGCGGGCTCTCTAGAGAGCAGACAAGGGCCAGGGAGATGTGAACTGGGCCACAGGCGAAGGACAGGCCTTTGGCCCCTCAAAAGCCTATCTGGGGACAACGCACTCCCAGAACCAGGGGCCTGGACAGCAGGAACAGGAACATAATTGCCCTTAGCAGCAGCCGTAGCACCTTTCATACTGAGACATGACTGGCTGGCAGCAGCATTTAGAACTGCTCTGACATGTACTGTCTCAGGGAAAGTGAAAAATGTATCACAAGGCAGGAAGCTCTTCTCTATCCCCACTTGTAAATCCTTTTGCAAGAGATACAGGACTCAATCAAATCAAAAGACAAAACAAAAAGAAGTGAGCTTCCCAACATTGGAAGCATCCATGCACAGCCCCCCAGGGCTGTCCCGGGGAGGAATTCCTTCATTGAGAGGGAGGCCTTCAGTCCCAGAAATGTAGTTCTATAGCCACCCTTTGTAATCACCCAGCACAAAGTCTTCATATGGGAGACAGGGACAGACTTGGAGAGGAGACACAGCTATTTTCTGGAAGAATCGAAGTCTTTGACACCAATACAGTATTGTTCCCACTCTATGTAGCTCCTGTGATAAAGTCGAATCATCCCATATCCCCTCTCATTCCCTGCATGCCTCTTGGGGCCAGCATGGTGGACTCGTGCCAAGGATGCGGTAAGTTTGGAGGCCAGGACAGGGCTGGGGTTCCCTAGCCTGGGAGAGCAGAAGACACCACTGCCAGAGGAGAGCAAAGTCAGAATGCAGCTCAGACTCCGGAGCAAAGAGACAGGTCCAGGGCGGCAGGTCAGGATCTAATGGGAAGTCTGTGTAATTGCACCAAATGCCAGCCAGCATTTAGAGCTCACCTTTACAGCCAATGAGGACGTGACTCATGGCTTGGTCAGCCCTGTTCAAAAAAGACCTGGGTAGGATGGGGGCTTGGAGTGAATAGGAGCAGTTCCTGCCACCAAGTACCCAGGTGCCAACACCCTGACCTTGACCACCCACTGGACCCTCTGAAAGCCTTGGGCAACATCTTCTTTGACTCCAACCTAATACTGCAACCCTGGCAGAGGGAACTTTTTCCTTTTCTACTTTTCCCTAATGCATTCCGGCAGAAAAGTCATTAATACTTCACAAAGAATGAAAAATCAAAGGAGGAAGACAATTTTTTACTGTATTTTTTAAACATTTGGGTAAGAAAAGTCAGATGTCAAAAAAAACCTCCCCATTTACATCTTTTAAAATACAAGCAATTAATATTTTCCACGGAGGTTCACGCTCCCTCTCTTCATTCTGTTTGCAGGGTATTGTTAAGCCATGCTTTGTAATTTGTTGCATGTTTAAATATTCAGTCTGTATTTCATTTGGGCTCCACATTTAATTCAGCCAACATGTTCATTTTAAGATCAATACTGTCATAACTATGTTGAAAAATTAAATTATTGTAACTTTATTTACATTTCTTAAAAGTACTGTGAAAATTATTCTTAACCAGGACCTAATCAATGTTAGAGTCTAAAAATATGCCACTCTGCATGAAGCTATAAAAAGATTAATGTACATTTTTTTACAAGAAATTAGTAGCTTAATGAAGTGGATAAAAACGCTGTCACAATTTTTATTGGATCTAAATTGCATAGTAGTGGAGGTACAGTAAGTGCCTTCTACATAATGACATAATGAGTCATGACTGGTGCTGGAAGGCTAATTTGCCCTTAACTGACACAAAACCAGGGAATTAACATCCCAGTCGCTCTACGCCAATAGCAGATGCATTATTTCATTGCACAGCAGGGTTTTTAACTAAACTCTTAACTGTAGAAATATTGATCTATTCTTCTGTGAAATGATGAAATTGGAATTTTTTAAAAGGACATCTTGAATTATGGCTGCTGCAGTGACATTTGTTTTCACAGTACCACGTCTGCCGACAGAGCAGATGCAACAAGAGAAGTTTGATGAGGCTCCTACCTGTGTTATAGAGTCTTTAGTCAGAGGAGAGAGGAAGGGGAAATTTTGTATGAGAGCAAACGCTGGAGTTTGAGAAAATGACAGGCCGTCTACAGGAGCCCCAGTTCTGGAGAAAATGTTCTTGGGCATTTTCCCAGCCCATGAACTGGTTTACTTTGAAGAGTGTTTAGTGCTTGAAAGTTGTTTAGGGTAAAACATCACCAAAACAATGATATTCAACTTAAGTCTGAAATAATAATTTAGTGGTTCAAGGTAATCTGTGGGTAGTTGAAGGAGACAGAGACCCTTGTAAGAGACAAGTATAAAGTTAGAGACACTGTACTACCATGGTTTCAATTTTGTCATACATTCATTCATCCTACCTATATTTATTGGGCACCTACCAAGTGCCAGAGATGGATAAATACAGTCACTTCCCTCTGGGGGCTAATGATTGCTTCTGTCAAACAGTGCAATGCAACATATTTCTTTGTTTAACCAAGTGAATTAAAATTCATCTTGCTTTGAAAGTTTTGCAATAAACCTGGTACTAACGGCAGATACTTTGAGCTATCGCAACCCAGGAATTTAAAAGAAAAAAGAACAGTGTACCGACTAGCAGATTATACATCTGACACCTCTCATGTGTCTCTGTTGACACTTTTGGTTAGCATCAAAAAATAATAATAAAGATTGGCAAAATCAGATCCTTTGTGACGGAGGAGCTGGGAGACCAAACCTATTTAACTCAATTCAACAAGCTTATATTACGGTCATGACGTAAGCCTGGGCACCCAAAGTAACTGCATGTGGTTGGATCCAGTGGGTCTCAACGACACTAACAGACAGTGAGTCACAAAGGGACAGCCTTATTTAATTGGTTTGGGATGGACCTGGTATTGCTATTTTTTAAAATCAGCCTCAAGTGATTCTAGCATGCAGCTGGGGTTCAGAACCACTGCTAAAAAGGCATACAGCATGGGCTTCCCTGGTGGCGCAGTGGTTGAGAATCCGCCTGCCGATGCAGGGGACATGGGTTCGTGCCCCAGTCCGGGAAGATCCCACGTGCCGCGGAGCGGCTGGGCCCGTGAGCCATGGCCGCTGAGCCTGCGTGTCCGGAGCCTGTGCTCCGCAACGGGAGAGGCCACAACAGTGAGAGGCCCGCGTATCACAAAAAAAAAAAAAAAAAGGCATACAGCATAACAACAACAGAGACTGCTCAGACCACATTAAGTTGGAGGACTTGATGATGAGGCTCTGACTAGGAGGGAAAAGGAAGAGAGCCACACGTGGGCCAGGTGAGGAAGCACAAAAGAGGAGCAATTTGATGCACCGGAAACTGCAGACAATCAATTTAGTCCCCCTACTCTGAGTCTAGGACCATGCTCTACTGCATGTTAAAAACCACTAAACCTCTCTTCCTCATCTTCCCTTCAATAATTATAGGATATTTTTAAATGCATATATATATGGTTAATTATAAAAAGGATACATATTCATTGTAGAAAAATTGGAAAACTGTTAAAAAGGTAAAAAAAGGAAGAGACTTTTAAAATCTGTTATTTTAAAGATGTATAAGAATCAATCAATTTTAAACCATCCTAAAATTGACTGCTAAAGCACGTATGGAAGATTCTGTCCTTACACTCTCATCCAGCATCATCCCTTGAAAAAAATGTCCATTTGATAAAAGAGAAAGGGAAGCCCATTGTTTTTTTAATTTGCAGGTCTTCTATTACTTGTGAGGTTTTATGGTTTGTCGTGTTTTGGGCCTCCTCTACTTTGTGTGTGCATACCACACACTAATATTTTTTCCTTGTTTTATTTTGGAATGTGTTTCTTACTGATTTGTAAAATTATATTAAGAATATTAACTTTGTTGAGAGTTCCCTGGTGGTCTAGTGGTTAGGATTCAGTGCTTTCACTGCCGTGGCAGTGAAAATCTCAGTTCCATGACTAGGGTTCAATCCCTAGTCATAGAACTGAGATTCCACAAGTCGCTCAGCGAGGCCAAAATCTATAGCTATATATCTATATATATAAACTTTGTCTATTACACATTGCAAACATTTTTTCTTGTTTAATCCTGTTTTGTTTATAGTACATTTTGACATAAAGAAGCTTTCCTTTCTTATGGGGGGGAAGCAATAAACAGAACTCCTTCTTAAAGGAGTTCTCTAATATCTTTCTTATTTCTCCTCCATACCCTCTTTGAGTGTTGACAAGCCCCTGGGACTTGGAATTAGAAGATCAACATTCCCTTACCAGCTGTGTAATTGAGGGCACCTCTTCACTTCTCTCTGAACCTCTGTTTTCCTTCACCTGCATCCCAACTTTTGTCAGGATGAAATTCAGCCACTACTCTAATGGCAAGAACTTTGCTATCCTGTTCACTGATACATCCTCAGGACCTTGAACAGAGCCTTGTACTCAGTAGGCACTCGGTAAATATTTGTTAAATGAGTGGGAAGCATCTGGCCTGGACCCTAAGCCAAGGCAGGCAATCAGTACATAGTGGTCACCCACAGCAAGCCCAGACATCACTGTCTTGAACGGGCAGAATTTGTATCTCCTAGTCCTGCCATTTACATTTTTTCCATTATTCCCCAGCCCAGTAATGTATGTATTGAGTACATAGTCTAAGGACAGGCCTGTTTTGAGCACCCCTGGTGGATACGAAAGAGGGCTACTGCACAGACTCTGCCTTTAACTTAGTGATGGCTCTTGTAGGATTTCATTATACATACAGAATAATTAAAAGAGGAGATGAGATGGACCAGAATGTGGGCCAGGAGTCTTACTGAGAAGTGAGATCAAGAAGGGAAAAGCAGGACCAGGGAAATCTTGTTAAAGGAGGTCCCCAGCAAGGGATTTGAAGGATGAAGACACTTCCGACATACAGAGATGAGGAGGCTGGTAAGGCCAGGTGGTAAACCATGATCCAGGCTTGCTTTTTTTCCTAAGACTATTGGCCTAATGGGCTACTTGACCACAAGACAATTACATTTTATATTCATGATTTCCCTCACCAGGACTATTTTACTCGCTCATTGGCACTCACACCATGTGCTAATATACTGGTTTCAAGAAAAGCTCTCCTTTTCCACTTAGAATTGGAAACCCAGGGAAAAAATGTGAAATCCAGAGCATTCAGCCTAGTCAGGTTTTCATTTCTGTTCTAAATCAGCCTCCTAAGTGGTTTGTGTTTAGACTCACAACTGTTCTTCAACTTTTTGAGTGCAGACCCATTGAAGAATGAGAAGAAAAGCCAGGTTCCTTCTGTCCAGTTGGTACATGTAATTTTGCACACAAATGCAGGAGCCCTCGAACCCCTGGTAGCCCATCCAATGACTCCTAGAGTCATACAGTGAACTCCTTGCATCAGAAGTTGGCCCTGAAGAGTATCCAGCAAACCCCAGGCTTCAAATTCTGTAATTATTATAATCTCCTTGGCCTGAAGAACATTATTTTTGGCATATTGCAACTGGCCACAAAATCTGAATCTTTCTGGTTCACTCCTTTCCAGAGATGATTTCCTTTCTCACTCACTACCTGCCTGAGTTCCTAGCTAATTATCACAACCCACATAGTGTGTAGGTGTATAAGTTAGGATAATACCAACTGCTATAACAAATCAAGTCCATAATCTCAAAGACTTCACATCAGAGACACTTATTCACAGTTTATGTAACATTCCAATGCAACTGTTTCTTGTTAGCAGATGAGCCTTGCACAATGTGTCCCGGGGATCCAGGCTCCTTCCACATCAAGGCTCTGCATTTTCAGCAGTGTTGCTGTGCTCATTGGCAGCCATCTGGTGGAAAGAAAGGATCTTGCACGGAGGATCGTGCATGAGAGGATTTTATGGGCTAGGCTTGGAGTGGTGTACACCACTTCACTCACATTCTTACAGCCAGAATTCAATCATAACCGCCCATAATTGCAAGGGAAGCTGGAAATGTTATTCCTGTGCCCAAGAAGAGAAAGCTTGTTTGGCGAACAGGTATCCTGCCTCTGCCACAATGGATGACTACAGCTACTCTCAAATTGCTCTTGGGCAAGCTGTTCAGAGTCCCCATTAGCCATTTTCCTTCCTCCTTTTGTAGACTCAGCCTCTAAGGAGCTCTGTTACTACCAAGAAGGCAGGCCTTTGCTCAGGCATCAGATAGAAGGGACTTCAGGTTCACGTTCTGCCAGTAACTAACAATAGGTTCTTGGAAATTCCTCTCTGGGCCTCAGTTTTCCTACCTGTAAAATGGACCACAACAATAGCTCCAACTGCATGACATTGGTGGATTGCATGAGAAGGCACAAGTAAAGCTCTCAGCACGACAGCTGGCAAGTTGTAAGCAGTCAAATAGTCTAATACCAATGCTACTGTTAATAATTACAACAAAAATAATGCTATTATTATTATAGGCTAGTCCAGATTTTGAAAAGGAAGAATCTAAGAGACAAGCCGAGGCTTCTGTAAGAATTGAGATAAAATGTGATACAGATCTGGCCTGGGGTAAAATAAAAAAGAATACCAGTGTTCAACAAGTACTTTTATAACCATTATCTTGAATCTGAAAGAAATCAAGAATAAATAAGTTCAGGATTTAATAATACATTGGGAGAAGGGAGTAAAGGACCTACAGAGTTGAAAATGGTCCTGCTCTCCAGTTCAGAGGCTTTTCCCAAGTCTCCAATACTCCTAGGCACAATTAAGGCCTATTTGTTCTCACCCGTCAGGTCTCTCTCACTGCATTTCACATTTCAGTCTACCTGGTTTTCCTCTCACTGTGAGGATCATTCTGACTTCTTCCCCAGCGATCCTCATTCCACTGATCTACTGTGGCCTTTGCTTAGTCCTGCCCCCACCCGCTCAGTGTCCTCTCTCAACCCTCAGCTCAGCCTCCTTCCCCTCCTTCCAGCCTCATCACTCGAGTTGTCCAGAGAACATTTCCACTAAGATCCTATGACCCCTGACACTTAAATGAGTTCCTTTTTGCCAAATAGCCTGCCTTTCTCAATGATTCCATTTCCATCAATACCCTGCCACAGGGATCATGTAGTGAGGAGACAGAGCCCAAGGAACCTTCAGTCCTAGAATCTTCTCTTCTAACCAGGAAGAACTACAATGCAGCAATAAAGCATCCTCCAAGCACAGAAATGGCAGGCAGCTCCCATTTCCAAACACAGCTATTGGGAAATGGTTAGGGCGCTAGGTTTACATCTTAGCTCATCTTGAAAAACTGTAAAGCCAATGCCTTGCTGGAACAAGGCCCCAGTACAAAGAGTTCCACCACTGCTTTTCAGAATAAGATAGGCTCAAATAAATTAACATTCCCTTCTCAGCTGACTCATTACCTGGAACGCAAAATTTGCATGCCTATTTGAATAGAGACAGGAGAGAGGACAAAGGAAAGAGTATATACAATGTACCAAAATGAGTGTACCAGCACCTCTCTTAAAAAACAAAAGCAAGGGATTTCTCTGGTAGTCCAGTGGTTAATACTTGTGCTTCCACTGTGGGGGGCACAGGTTTGATCCCTGGTTGGGGAACTAAGATCCTGCATGCCATGCAGGAAAAAAAAAAAAACAGCAAAAAGAACATTGTAGATTAATATTCCATTTTTACAGACCAAGCTTCTGTCTGTTCTGCAGGCTATGTTGTATTAAACCAAATTAATTGTCATATGTCTCCTGATATTTCATCACTTTAGCTCAAAAGATGCTTTTCTTAATTGAAGTATAGATTTACAATGTTGTATTTGTTTAAGGTACACAGTAAAGTGATTCAGTTATACATACATACATATATTTTTTTCAGATTCTTTTCCATTATAGGTTATTACAAGATATTGAATATAGTTCCCTGTGCTATACAGTACATCCTTGTTGTTTATTATATATATAGTAGTATCTGTTAATCCCAAACTCCTAATTTATCCCTCTCCCCCCTTCCCCTTTGTTAACCATAAGATTGTTTTCTATGCCTGTGAGTCTGTTTCTGTTTTGTAAATAAGTTCATTTGTATCATTTTTTTGATTCTACATATAAGTGATATCATGTGATATTTGTCTTTCTCTTACTTCACTTAGTATGATAATATTTAGGTCCATTCATGTTTGCTGCAAATGGCATTATTTCATTCTTTTTTATGGCTGAGTAATATTCCATTGTATATATGTACCATATCTTTATCCATTCCTCTGTCGATGGACATTAGGTTGCTTCCATGTCTTGGCTACTGTAAGTAGTGCTGCTATGAACATTGGAGTGCATGCATCTTTTTGAATTAGAGTTTTCATCTTTTCTGAATATATGCCCTGGAATGGGATTGCTGGATCATATGGTAGCTCTACTTTTAGTTTTTTAAGGAACCTACTTAAAAAGGTTTTCCACAGTGGCTGTTTCCACAGTGGCTGCAACAGTGTAAGAGGGTTGCCTTTTCTCCACACCCTCTCCAGCATTTAGTATTTGTACACAATTATTGTTTGTACATTATTATTAGTAGTAGACCATTCTAACCAGCATGAGGTGATACCTCATTGTAATTTTGATTTGCATTTCTCTAATAATTAGCAATGTTGAACAAAAAGTTGCTTTTTAAAGTATAAGGATCTTACAGTGGAAGTTGCAGCACTTGTCCAGAGACACATTGGTAGTAACGGGTACTTGGAGGGGTCAGGGGGTAACTAGTTTCCTTCCACTCAGTTCCTCATTATAACTGTCCTTTTGCAATTTTCTCAATTATATTTTAAACAGTTCTGAAGATGCATTGATGTATCTAGTTCTTTTTACATTAAAATTTGTCTTTGTAGAACAAAGTCACAGCTGGGGCTTGTGGAGAGATGATACGCCCATGGAAGGATAATGTGCTAAAGCCTTTCCTTTGCAGTGTTTTAGCTCTCAAGTGTGAAATAATTACAGCAAACCTCATCTGAGGCAAAAGAAAGTGATGAAAGCAGATATTATCATTCAAATATGTGGCATTTCCTTCCATGGGAGTCTTTAAGAGCATACACATCTAGAGCAGATGGCTTAGGGAACAAGTCGTTCTGCCTGCTATAGGCATGAGGATGGTGTGGTCTTCTTAAAGGCCCTTTGTAACCCATAATCCATGAAACAAAGAATGTTATGACCTTCATCCTATCCAACCCCTTGTTAAAAAGCTGATAATGAATAGAAAAAGTGAAAATCCCAAACTGCTTCACTTCCAACACAATGTCTCAAATCATCACTGAATATGATTTCAGGATAAATAACTTAAGCAATCCTTTGGATCTCTAAGTTAAGTGTACACTTGGGTGATACAGGTAATTTAAACTTTCAGAACAGAGCCAACGGGCAAGAGCCGGAAAGCTTGAGTTTAAATAATACAACACCGCCACCTAGAGGTCAAGCACTAAGGAAACGGACACTGCAGCCAGACCGGGTAAAAAGCTGGACAAGCTACTGCCCACACCAGAAAAGCATCACTGCCTTCACATGGGACATTTAAATGAGCACGGGTTTCCTTCAACATACGGGATATTGGAGAAATGCTACAGAGTGGAAAATATGCTTTCCCCATCA
The DNA here is from genome assembly GCF_026419965.1 of Kogia breviceps. NCBI lineage: Eukaryota > Metazoa > Chordata > Mammalia > Artiodactyla > Physeteridae > Kogia > Kogia breviceps. The sequence continues at coordinate 171,148,930 of NC_081310.1, read as the reverse complement.
CTACCTATAAGGACAGGTGATGAGCAGGTCACCAAGAAAGGGAGCCGAGAACAGACCCACCCATGTCAAGGTGCTGCGGAGGGGGAGCGGTTAGAGGGCTTTTGTAGAAGATATGGCATTTAAGCTGACCTTGGTAGGATGAACAGAATTTCTATAAGCCAAGGGAAGCAGATTCCAGGCTGGAGGAACAGCATGAACTACTAATCTCAATTGTGAAAATGCACAAGATTTCCTCTTATTTTACCACCAGTCCACTAAAGGTTGTATTAAGACACTTGGGAAATGGGATAAAAATCCTATTTCCAATCCCACTGAAAATATTCCAGTAAAGTGTCCTTCAGTATATTTATTATATGCTGCTTGAATAGGCATTTCTTAAAACAGTCAAACTTAGGAACATGGGATAAAAACCAAGGTAAACAGATTTCTCTATTACAGGTCTTTTCAGAGAATTTAATATTTGACTGTACATAGTAAGTCTCCAAGAAGAGACTACAGAATGCTGTTTCCAAAGTTTAACTGTAGAATTCATGTTCTGCAAAACACCCCATGAGTAAACCCTCCCTCCCTACTAGGGAAGCAAGGTCAAGTGGTGATTTAAGGATGCAGGTTCTAGAATCAAACTGCATGGATTCCAATTCTAGCTCCACCACTCACTATTAGGCCTCTCCAGGCCTGTTTCACCACCTGCAAATAGAATAGAGGACCTACCTCACCAGGTACTGTGAAGATTACATGAGGGAATACACATAGAAACCACCTGAAATAATCTGTAGTAGTTGCTGTCCCTTCGTGTCCCTCCTGCGTGCTCTTTACACGTCCAGACTCCCAACTCTGTAGGGGCAGTTCAAGGAAGATGCTATTAACAGAAATACACTCCAGCTATGCCCAGCTGCCACCTATAGTCCCTCGGAAGACTGTGTTCCTTCAGGGTCTCTGGGGGAAAGAAGGGGAGTGTTTAAAGTTACTTTGCTAGCTTAGGTGACAAACAATAATGATATCCATTAATTAACCTCTTCTGGATATAACTGGAGGAGCTTTCAGCATTTGCAAAACAAAACAGGACAGGTAGAGAATCTTAACAAAGCCCACGAATCACACACATTAAGCTTGTGACAATCATAATTTTATCTTTAAAATCACTTGTTACTCTGTGTACACACAGAATTCTAAACGTAGGAGGGAAATTAATACAATTCCAAATACCTTGAGCATTCTGTATTGGGACATCATTACATACGTGTCTGTGTGTGTACACACATGCATGTGTGAACGTGTGTATGTATGAATGTGTGTGAACAGGAGAGGTAGTGGTAATGTGGAACAGCTCAAACACCCTGCTGCAAAAGATTTAAAAGGTTTTATTTCACCATCTCTCCCAGCTCTCTGAGGTAGCCAGTTGAAGATAAACACCCATCGAGATGCAAAACATTTCAGGCAAACCCTCCTTGATAGTTTTCTGGTTTTTCCATTTCCTTTTCCTGAGTTGTCCCCTTTCTTCATTCACTTTACTTCTATTCCACCATTTTTCACCTGTTCTCCTAATCACTCTCTGAATTTATAATTTTCCATAGTAGTAGGAAAAAATATTTCTTGGGCACCTATGTGCCATGGTACACTCATATTGAGGCATCATCTCCATTGAGCCCATGGGAGCCTGAGGCTGGAGTTGAAGGCAGGCAGCACTGAGCTGCCGGGCCTGCAGCACAGGCCCCCACTTCACTACTAACTAGATCTATGAATGGGTTGCCCCCTGGTTTACCCAGAACAGCATAGTTTACACCCATTGCTCTGGCATGATTATTAATGGCATCCCTTCCACTCTCAACAGCATCCTGATTTGGAGTTTAACATGTTCATCCCGTCTATTACCCTAGACAATGTTCTTTACTCCTCTGGACTTCAGTTCCCATAATTTGAAAAAGGATACAGGATTAGATAGTATTTTAAGTTTTTAAAATTTTTTTTGTGATTTCCAATTGTATTAAAATTAACTAAAGTAATCCAATCATGAAATTAAAGATCTTTCAACCTCTACCTCCCTCCTTTCTATAAACTGATGTATACTTTACTCCAACTAGTTGAGACCCAACCTAACTATGTAAGCAGAACTTAACACTGAAGGGTCAATAATGAGTATCTCAGAAACTGGAAGAAATGAAAAATGAGCTGGAATCGGTGCAAATTTTGTATACTGTATTCTACTCATCTCATCCCTTGAACCGCTTTCTGGTTTGGATATCATATATCAATTATGCCAGGCCCTGGATACTCCCCACCATGAGTGAGATCTGTTGGTATGAAACACCATTTTTACCTAGACCTCCTACCCTAAACAGAAACGGGCCAGATGATCTCTGGACACAAGGCATGACATTCCTGCAACAGGACAGAACCTGAAGTCCTGAAACATAAGGCATTTTAACCATAAAAGGCAGCAAAAGAAGAAGAAGAAATGGATAATGACAGAGCAGGACAAGCCAATGTTCCATCACCCCAAACTTCTATTACCTTAGGCAAATAAAAACCTTATTCTGGAGTAAATACATTTATTGATACCCATTTTATATAGTTCAATGAAATAATCTATAAATATAAAAGCATTTTTTTTTTTGGATATCACCATGGTCCATGTAAATACTCAACAGTCAGAATCGCCTGCAGGAAGCACTCCAAGTCACACGGTTAGGTTTACAGACCTGAATATACATATTTCATTAAACAGTGGCACTTATGTACTCAAGTGGTCCAGTGGCTTTGGAATATATGACTACTGGGCATGTGGAGTAAAAATAACGTGTAAGTTTAAGTCAATGGAAAAGGGTATCAACCTTCAACAAAAAGAAACAATTATGAATTAATATCCTAGGTGAAGAAAGTACCACAGTTGACACTTGGCATCAGAATACTGAAGATGAAGCATGTTTAACGACACGTCGTGGTGTCATGTGCTCTCTTCAAGTCCCAGTGGGCAGTCCACCAGCGCCTTAGGGTCATTCAGGATCAACAAAACAGCAATTCTTAAAGGATCTCGATAGCTTAGAATAAAAGGAATGTGGGGGCTGGTATCAAGTTTAAAGAAAAGTGAGCTACATAATTCAGTGACATAATGAGTTTCCCTCCTAAGAGGAGATTGCGGGGAAAACAAATTTTTTTTTAATTCCCTTTGTTACAGTGATCAGAATCATTTATCTAACGTGGGAGCAAGAACCCAGATACCTGGTACCCAAAACACAGGTGCAAAAATTTTCTTCTGTTTTAAAGTTTGTTCTTCAACACTTCCGAGGGAACTAATGCAGCGGCCACTGTTGAGCCTTGCTCTTGACTTGATGCAGCATAAAATTTTCTCATTTCCTCAGAAACAAATACAGGAATGTCCTTTGCTGCAGTCAGACCATGTGTCTTCTGAGTTAGCAAGCAAATGCATTTAGAAGGTCTGAGGTGTGCAAGGTCCGAAATTGAAATCTGAGAGGCAGTGTTAGAACTTAAGCAAGGCAGGATTTTCAGAGACTACTCAAATGAAAATCTAAGCGAAGCATATAAAAACTCAGTTCTTTCTATTATTTTCAACTGGTAATTGACAGCAACATTCTCTGGTAAGGATGGGTAAGTGATGTTATCTCCAGGTCCAAAATATCCCAACTACTTAAAGTAGGACCCCCAAGAGGAGAAAGACACTTGAGGTCTGTGGTCTATAGAATTCATTTTTGCCATTTTTTTAAAAAAAAGAAATAGTAGCTTCAGTTGCACACCACTGGTTGAAGGGGTTTTCATCCAAATGAGAAACTCTCCCCTTGTCTCTAGTGCAACAGGCACCAGATTCCCACAAGCGGCAACTTCCATGTCCTGTAGCACGTGGCAAGTGACCCTGGAGTGAAGAATAAGCTGACACAGACCCCGACCACCGGCATTCAGGCTAGATGGCATTTCGCGGCGTGCCGTTGTGTGTCAACGCTTTCAGGCTGGGGGCACTGGTCTGGTGACCACAGCTCCTGTGAGAAGTCACACCCACCTCAAAAACCTCATGAATAGCTTTTCGGAAACAATGGAAGTTGTAGTCTATTAAACCTGCAGGAGAGAAAAAGGAGATCAGGCCTCCTGAATGTCAACTGTGGGACTATCTACTAGGAAACATTTGGTGATGGAAAAAAATAATTGCTATGTATTTAAAAACATATCCAATTGAGGAATTCTTCACACTGGAAACATGATGAAGTGTATGCCCAAGTGTTAACACTGGTTACCTCTGGAGCCTGGAAGTGAACAGGGTAAATAAAAAAGCAATCAGGAAGACAAATTTGCTAAGAAAATGTACAATGAAATCTAAAGTGAAAGTAAAATACTTTTTGATTTATCAAGCTTTTTTCCTTTTACAAGTCTCTGAGGCAGCCAAAGTAAAGCTGAAGGAAACAGTTGGAACAGTTTTGCAAACTGCTCAGTAGAGCCATGGGGTTGGGAGGTGTCAGAGAGGCCCATCAGGCAGAGCCCCAGGAAGCCTGCTTCCCCTATAGGGGAGGTAAGGCAGCTCCATCCTCATCTGCTTTATGAACTGGCTTCCAAATAAGATTTCAGTCAAACAAAGGGCTCCCTACAGGTACGTATGGACACATGGCCAATTCTGGCCATTGAGATAAATGCAAGTGTGTGAGACTTCTCTGAAGTCTCCTTAAAAGGAAGACTTCCCTATTCCTCCCCATTCCTCCTTAATGTCCAGAATATGGATAAGATTGCGGGAGCTCCAGGAGCCATTCCAGATCACAAGGAGAACTTGAGAATAGAAGCCAGTTCTGAGAAGGGCAGAGCAGAAAGAGAGGACTTACGTCCTCGAGGGTACTGGGACGTAAAGACAGCACACGAGAAAGAAATCACAACAATCTGATGTTAAAATGACTACTGTGAAAGAAGTCCAAAGGTGGGAGAGCCAAGTGCAGGGCAAAAGCAGCAATGAAAGCTTCAGGTGAGAGGCAGAGCTCTGAGGATACGGGCAGGATTTAATAGGCAGGAAAGGAGAACAGAATCACAAGACAACAGCAGGGAGCTGGCAATGAGGAAACACAGCACACAGGTGGAAACCAGGAAAGAAACTGGTCTGGCTGGAGATAGGGGCAGAGAATTTTGGGGAGAAGTACTGGGAATGGAGTCTGAATAAGCAGGTTAGAGTCAAATTATGGAGGTCCTTCAGATTGAGGAAAAAATAAAAGTTTTAATAAGTTCAACTACATTAAAATTGACTTCTATGCAAATGGTAAAATTAAACTGACAATCAAGGAAATGTGAACACTGGCTGGATATTTGATGATATTATGAAATAACTGTTAATTTTTTTTTTTTTTTTTTACACATCTACTGATGGTAATACTGATACTGCTATGCTTTAAAAAGTGCACTACCTCTTACAGACGCCTGCTGAAATCTGTATAGACAAAATGATTTGATGTTAGAGATTTGCTTTAAAATAACCCAGTAGGGAAAAAGGTATAGCAAGCAAATAAGAATGGCTATGATTTTGATAACTGTTGAAGCTGGGTGATAGATAAAAAGGGGTTCTTCGCATTATTTTCTCTACTTTTTTATGTTTGATAGTTTCCACAACAAAAGAGCAAAAGATAATAATTTAGTTGTGAGGAGGATATACAGAAAATAAGACTGACCATGTCTTGATGGCTGTGAAAGCAGGGAGATGGGTACATGGAATCGCTGTGCTAGTCTACTTTTGTGTATATTTGAAAATTTCCATAACCAAAAGTTTTTAAAATTTTTAAAGATTAGAATGGAGAAAAATAAAGAACTCCTAAGAAGTACAAAAAAGACACAGTACAAAAAAGATAAAAGTATATGAACAGATAAATTACCAGAGAAGACACCTGAACAGGCATAAAAGGGTACCTGCAGTGAAAAAGATGCTTGCTCTAACCCGTAATTAAAGAAATAAAAACCAGAGCCAAATGAGATGCCATTTCACACCTACCAGACTAACATAACTGAACAGTCTAACAATATCAAACATTATCAAGGACATGAAGTGACAAGAACTCCCACAAAGCACTGTCTGGGGTGAAAATAAAGCCACTTTGGAGAGCAATTCAATAATGCCTAATAAAGCTGAAGACGTATGTCCTCTATAAATTCCACTCCTAAATACTTATTACTCTTGAGAAATCCTCCATATGTGCAAAGGCAAACTTGTTCATGAGCATTTCTTGCAAAACTATTTGTAATCTTAAAAATCATCTACATGTCCAGCAAGAAGAATATAAATTGTGGTGTATGCAATTCATAGACTACTGTGTGGCAGTGACAACTGAATGAACAAACTGGAGCTACATCTATTGATACGGATAAATCTCAAAAACAATCTTGAATACAGAGAAACAAGCAAGTTGCAGAAGACAACTTACATTTGGACATCATTACACAAAAATACACAATACCCTATATTGTTTAAGGATAGATATGAAGTGAAAGACTAAATCATGCACGGGAAAAAGAAAACACTACATTCAACAGAGCGCAAGAGGGGGTTTCAACTGAGAAACACACAGAAGACAAATATGTATTTGTCATGTTTCAGTTCTTAAGCTCAAAGGTGAATACTCACATTTTTGTTGTACCCTAAACACTTTGTATATCTAAAATATTTCATTAATATCAACATCAGTGAAATATTAATTCATTCAATATTAATTAATATCACAAACCCAGGCAGAAGAGCAGGGACTTGTTGCAGTGAATAACAGAGAGTTACTATAGATCCTTGAGTAGTTAAATAACATGATAAAAGGAATTTTCTGAAACCTAGTCTGCCTTTAGAATAAAAGATGATACCTGCTGAGCCCTTAATATATATATGTTGAATGCAGCACCACAGGCTGGAGGAATGAGGACCTGGATTGGAGTCACCAACAGTGGAAATGGAAAGGACACCCGAGAAACAGTTCCAAGAAACAAATGGTAAGATTTGGTGAAAACTGAATGTAAACACAGGAAAGAATGGAAAAAGGAAAACACAGAATGCCCTCTGTGAGATGATCTGCAAGAGCCTCATGGGCAGTTACACCATATGATTACCTGACTGCACACAGCTAAGCTTGGACACCAGAAAAATGGCATAACGAGTAACAAAAGTAGAGTAGCCACAATGGTCATGAAACAAAGGGGAAAATATTCATCAGTTTTTGACACCATGGACAAGATAAAATATTTAAGTGAAGATGTCTTACTAATAGCTCCAAACACAGGATGGAAACACAGGCCCAAGCCAGAGCTGGGAGAGGTAAATTTTTCAATCAGCTACACAGAGAAGATTAACCGAAGGCATAGATGAGATGCGCTGACCAGGAGGATTAAGTGAAGAAGTGAGCAGGAGACCTGGCTCTGAAGAACACTCAGAAAAAGAAAAACAGAAGAAACAGGACAGGTGGTCAGAGAAACACACACATAGAAGAACCCGGAGAGTTCTGCTTTAGGGCAGCAGAGAGAAGAAAGCTTGAGGGAGGAGGGACTGACAGGGTCACATGCTTCAGAAGCCTGAAGAGGCCACAGAATGAGAAAAGGCCACTGAATGCAGCAAGAAGGAGACCTGGTAACCTCTCAAACAGCCTCAGCAGACTGGTTCAGGTGGAAGCCAAACCGTAGGCAGTCAGACAGGGAATGGAAGGATGTAAAATGAGAGAGGCTGGAATAAAAAACTTGATTTAAAATAAAAGACCAAAAGAAGGCAGGAGAAAGTCTGCACTGTACGTGGACGGGAAGGCACAAAAGTAGTTTGAGCTGGTAAATCCTCTACCACTGCAATATTGTTTTTTCTTGCTTTCAAGAACCTAAGAAATTACGACAAAGAACTTAAAGAAATCTTTTTAAAATACACTACCTTTTCGTTCAAAACTTTCTTCCCTAAGGATGCAGACGAGTGCCAAAAATTTAGTCACCTCCTTTAAATACAGGACCGTTGTGTTATTCAGCTTGATGATGGCCATAGATTCTTTGTCGTAAGCACTTCCACTTCCATCTTCCTTTAACCTGTTTTTAAAACAAAGTATCATCCATTAGAGGTTTCCCAACTCAGCGTTTTGTCACATTTGCACAACAATAAGGGTTTCCACCCAGTTTCCTGAACGCTTTTTGAGAAAGGAGAATGCCCGCTTGCCCTTATTGGAACAGAAGCTGTGTTTAGCTATGGGTGCCCAGCCCACGCTGCAGTATTCATTCCATGCGCTCACATCACCTTGTTCACCTAGGATGCATGGAACACAGCAGGTTTCCAATCTTCCCTCACACTAATTGGTGCTGACACCCTCTACAAATAAAGAAGGACCTGAAATATGAAAACTGCCATCAGTGAAAAGGAGTAAATATAAATAAATACGGTCCCATTCAAAAAAACATAAATCAAGAGTCAAGTAAGCAGGACTTCCTGGTGGCACAGTGGTTAAGAATCCACCTGCCAATACAGGGGACACAGGTTCGATTCCTGGTCCAGAAAGATCCCACATGCCAGAGAGCAACTAAGCCTGTGCGCCACAAATACTGAGCCTGCACTCTAGAGCCCGCGTGCCACAACTACTGAGCCCGCGTGCCACAACTACTGAAGCCCGTGTACCTAGAGCCCGTGCTCCACAAGAGAAGCCATCACAATGAGAAGCCCGGACACTGCAACAAACGGTAGCCCTGCTCACCACAACTAGAGAAAGCCCGCACACAGCAATGAAAACCCAAAGCAGCCAAAAAAAAAAAAAAAAATGAAATAAGCAGCAAATGGAACTTCAATAAAGCATACCGAATTGCACACATGTATTGTGTTAAAAATAACGAAGTAATGGCTATTTCTCTTCTTTTTTATAATGTACTTTATCATATATAATGTAGTTTATAGTGTACCTTATACTGAAAATAAACTTTATAACTAAATTTGATTTTTTTAATTATAAAAATCAGCTTATGAAAATTTGATTTGTTAAAAAAAAGCGAATGTTCTATTCATCCATTTTTTAAATTAGGAATAGGAACATGAAACTTTTCTGCATAACCTACAGACAAAATCTCATTTTCACTGTGGAAAGAATAAAAACAAAGGAGAGCATATAATCACAAAACTGAAAAAGAGACAGGAATGCAAGACAAGAATAGACAGGTAAAGAAGAGGTAACGCAAATGCATTCTCCTACCCAGAGGCAGCTGGACAAAGACACTGAGAAGTTAGGCGGAGAGAGCAAGGTAAAGGGTAGGGACAGAGAGATGAAAGAGGAATTTAGACTAGGTGGAGCAGAGAGGAACAACAGATAAAGAACACAGGTATCAGAAAGCAAAGGTAATGTCAGAGCATCAAGAAAGTGCATTGTGAGGACTGACATTAATACATGAGATGAATCAGGGCTATGAGAGGCTGCAGAGGTTACTGGCTTTTGAAACACCAGTAAGTTCACCAAAGTTTTCACTTGTCCTCTGGGCTATTCTACAAAATCACTTCTTTGCCAGCTTTTACAAATTTCTGGATAGAGTATGGTAAATTTGCATAAAACAAGAGTTTATATTTTACAGACTTATTTTGGAAACTTAGATGTATAGGTCAAATGTTTATAAGTTCTTCTGACATCCAGAACTCTGATTTCCTTGTTTCTGAGCTCTCTGAAAGACTAAGGATCCCTCAGTTCCACAAAACCTGAGATTAAATTAGGAACCAGTACATACTTTGTTATTCAGTGTTTTAAATAAATTAATCTTATTTATTGATCTAGCTAAGTCACAGTAGTGAGAAGACAGTACAAACCACCCAAATAATAGCGGGTGAAACTTTCAGTGATAGTAAGTCTTGCACTAGTCACACCACTCTTATCCACCTATTCCAAAGGAGTAAGACCAAGCAGCCCACCCACACAGAAATCATTGCTCCAAGTTGAAGCACTATGGTCAGAACAATTCTACTTCATACAGTACTTGCTAGACGCCTTAGAAATTAATCTCCCTGACAAATCAAGCCGGTAGTCTTCCCCATATCTGAGATCTTGCAGAAATATATATGTACAACTTACCCATATATACAAGACACATCAATTACAACATCAATCATGTCACAGCAAAGTTCATACGACTGCATATCCACAGGAGAACTGTCTGTTGCAATGTAGATTTTGCTGACAACATCGAAGAGAAAAGCTTTTTCAATACCTGAATTCTTGAAAAAACAAAATTGAGTGTTCATTTTTTTTTTTTAAGAATCACAATTTGTAAACTTATCAAAGATCTTGAATCATTGATTAATATCCAAGAGCATTTTAAATTATACAACCTAAAACCAAAAGAGCAAATAGTACTTGCTAAGGAGACATTTCTCTCATCCAAAGAATAAAAGTGGAATTATTTCTCTGCTCTGATTTCCTGACATAATCACACCAAATTTGTTTTTTCTTCATCCTCTTTACTTAAATGAATTATTTCCTAAGACGCCACACACACACCCAAAAAATTCTCCAAAAATCAAGCCATGCTACATTTTCAATAATCCTTTTTGGGGCAATAATCAATCTCTGATTCAAATGACTTTGCTACCAGAAAGGCTTGATGTGGCAATTAGCAAATCATAAAAGAATGTTTCACATCAACATCTAGCATAACCCAAAAAGCCCAAAGAATTGGGGATCACTACACATTGAGTCCTTCAAAGAAATGTTTGGGAAATATAGTGGCTGAATGCTAAATTTATTGGAAGAATATCCTTTTTATTAAGCTGAATCCTCAAAATAAGAAATGTGAAATATGACAGATTATAGTTAGCAAGGAAAGGATCCATTTTTCAGTGTGACCTCCAATAAGGAAGAGATTAAGTCCAATTCCCAAAACCCAATCTATCCTACTTTCTACTCCTCCTTCAGGAAACAGATACCATGAAGATATTAATTCAGAAAGCATGAGAAAATTTTTCATCAGGGCATTTTAAAACAAAAAAAAGTGATTATTAAGGAAAAAATTCAGAAAATAACTCAAGCCATTTTTTAAATGTTTTTATTACTTACTTTACATTTAGTCCTTAAGCTTGATTCAGACTAATTCCAGCCATTTTTTGGAGAACTTGATAACACAAATATATGCAACAAAAACAGAACCAGAAACTACAGTGAATTAAATAGCTCACTTACTGATATAAAGATATTTAATAGATTTTCCAAGGTCGGTAGTTGTGGGATAAGTTTCTGCACCACCTTACTAAAGGCTTCAAATATTGAATGGTCATAGATACTAGTCAAATAAAAGCTGAAAAACACAACATAGTTTGATTAATTTGAAAAATATTAAGTCCAGTGACAATTATCATGATACATAAAATTTTAAGTTTCTTAACATTTGATTTCCATAAGTTCAAATAAAGCCTCTTTATCTTGTGTACCATCCCCATCATGCAAGATGACAAATGTGGTTTCCCCACCTGGCTTGTAGCTCTCCATCCCTTTACTGCATTTACACAGAGGGCAATTGAGGCAGTACGCATGAAAGCATTTTCAGAGGCAGAAACCTGAATATTCACCTAAGTCTTTGCAATCTGATCCAAAAGCCTTGGTTTCTTAAGCCCATAACTGACAAAAACCAAGATAAAAACCAAAAGAAAGCTCAAAGGAGATAAGTCACATTTATTAAATAAGAATACAGTACAGGTCTCTACTAAAATGTTACTGCTTCAGAAAGTTCCTTCCTGACCCCCCTACCTAAAATAGTACCCCTGTACCCATTACTTTCAACCCCTTTCCCCTAATTTGTTTTTCTTCACAGCACTGGTAAGTACTTAAAATTATACTATACATTTATTTATAAGGGCTTGTGTCTCATTCATCAGAATATAAGCTGCATGAGGACAGAGACCCTGTCAGCCTTGCTCACAGCTGCAGGCCCACTACCCTGAACAGTGCTCATCAACATTTGGTGAATAAATGAATGAATAAAACTGGAGCTTAGAATTTATGTAAATTCTAACATATTAAGGAGGATGAGAGCAGGGGCTCTAGAGAGAATGGAACAGCTATCTGGAGGCCTAAGAAGATGCACAGAGAAGTAAAATTTGTAGATTTAACAAAGCACGTATTTGAGAGAGAGATACCTTCAACAATAACAGTGTGGTCAATTGTACCTACTTTTTCACTCAGGAAATATACTCTTCATTATAAAGTTGTATCCATCATATAATTATAAACACAAATTACAAAGTCAGAGACACATAATCATTTATATCACACTTTGTACCTAATTTAAAGATACTTTCAAAGAGCTCACCTAAGAAGCGAACCTAGATGCGGCTCGAATCTAGATGTTAGAACAATGGCACAGGTGAGACCAAGATGATCCCCCCACAGGCACTAAGGTCAAAGGAATATTTTAGCAATGTGAGAAGGTCCTGCAGGAACTATGAGGCTTGGAGGTGGATGGGGACAGGGAAGAACCTCCAAGCCACAGGGCATTTTATAGTAAGCTAAGTTTCTGGAAACTGGAAATCAAATACAGCCTCATCCATAGGACTGCTAGTTATTAATAAAGCTTAATGCTGTTAACAAGGCCTAGGGCCCCACAGAGAACTGGAAAAAGGGATGGTGCGTACCAATGAGGTGGGATGCCCTGGAAAGGGACACAGACATGGTGTTAAGAGGAGGGTTCCCATGGGCACTGGAGAACACAGGACAATCATGGCTTAAAATCCATCATTCATGGTGGAAGAATAAGATTGAAGAATTTTATGGGAAGATACTTTCACTTTCTCCTACAATTACTGCTGAATTTTTTTAAAGCCTGAATTACTTGCACATATTTTAATCCAGGCTAGAGGCTATGTGGTTTCCTAGGAGAATAACAGAAAGATCTTGGAGCCAGAGGCCCTAGAGAATATTAGGGGTTGAAAAATGGGGGTTGGCTTGAGCCTATAGAGAAGTCATTGTAACAGATCAGGGATAAGGAAATAGCTATGGTTTGTCTCTCGCCTTCTTCCCCTTTAAGCTGTTTATATCATCAAAAGAACATTTTCTTGGGTACTTTTTATTAGTCATTTCTACCTAAGCCATAAAAAAATAAATAAGATGTAGGAAGTATTTCTTATACACTTTCAGAACACAAGTACACAAATCATCAATCCTATCTAGTAGGTGCTCTTTAATAATTTCTTAATATTTAATTATGAATCAGCAGTTCTTTAAACTTGAGAGTTCTTTAAACTTGATAAGATACACTCACTTAACCCAATTTTTAGATTCATAAAAGCATAAATGTTTTAAAAAACATAAAGATACATTAGAGTCCAGACATTAAAGTGTACCCTCTTTAAAAAGCTCTTCCTACTGCAAGAGATACTGTGAAAGCTCAAGCTACAAACTTTTACAACAAATGCGACAGAGATTCCTTAAACTGAGGCAAGAAGGAAAAATAATAATAATAATAATAATAATAATGAAACCATGAGAGGGAAGCCCCAAAGCAGATTTATGCCATGAGGAAACAGCCTGACTCCAGTCTCTTGAGATAAATTTGTAAACACACCTACAGAAACACACTTCACATGACTTCCACCTCTGGGAAAATGCAAAAAAGGGGGAAAGTAACTTCTCAACAACATCAGGCTCCCAAACCTGCTTGAATTCAACAACAGAGATCAAAACCATTACAGATTTGTGAAGGGTATACAGGTAAAAGAAAGCTACGTGTTTGTAATGACAGAGATGGGAATACATTTACACACTTTTCAGGGCTCTCATATCAAACACACAGGTTGTTACCTAAGGTGGAGTTTTTCTAGCCCAGCATCTGCAAGGTCATCATTGGCCCTTTGATGAATGTCCCTCTGTGTTTCTATTTTGTGATCATCAGACAGACCATCAACTTTGTGAATAAAAACCTCAAAATTCATGTCTGGGTTAACTTTGTAGGCTTTAGAAACAGTAATGTGAAGTCTTGTTAAAGCCTCCATGTAGTCATCCTGTAAGTCAGAACAAAATAGTTTTTAAAAAGAAATCTTACGTTAAGAAAGCCTCAAACTACCTCTTTCCCCAACCACAGAAAATATATTATCCTAATTATTCATGAATATTCAAACATCCAAATACATTAACTTATACCACTAAACAGATCTTCACTCGCTCAAGGTAAAGAATTCAACTACCAAGTTAATGCTTGTAATTTTTAATACTGATAATGTAAGGAAAGGAAATGGGAAGTGGACACTTCTTCCCAATAGAATTTTTAAAGTAATCCCAGCTCTGCCATTTATTAGATGTGTGACTTTAAGCAGGTTGCTTAAACTGTGATCTCAGTTTACTTATCAATAAAATCGAAATTACAGTACCTACCTCCCAGTTTTGTGAAGAAATTAATTAGGTCATATACATGAAAGCAGCCATTACAGACCCTGTCACTCAGAAAGCATTCCTAACTAATGCTTAAGCTTAGAAAAAGTAAGATTCTTAAGGATGGAGACACGTCCCATCAGTCTGAGTGCCCGCCACATGCTAGGCCCTCAATAAGTGCTCCTTGGGCTAAACCCTACTTGGTCAACTAAAGAAACTATTCACTTTAGTATTTACCGACTCAGTTCTCACATTCCTCCTTATATTATGGGCACTGATGAGACCTTTTCAGTGAGTGACATCACTACTGTAATAGTTAACAGAGTACAGCAATATCTACTATTAACAAAAATGGAACACTGCTCACTAACTAGAACTCAGGGATATAAACCATATCTCCTAGTCATCTGATATTCTGTACTTGTACAATGGCATGCCTGTTCCCAAAGCACCTCTGCAGGTACATCTCTCGCACTGTTAGGGAATCTACTGGCAAAGAAATAAGCTGCAAGAAGCACATGACAAATAAACAACTTTCCTTTGTTCCTACATCTTCTGTCACCAGAGAAGTAAACATTATCATTTCTAACTACCTGTGCATCAATGACATATATCAAAGCTCCTGTTCCCCTGAAGATCATCTCGTAGTCAAAAGTAGGGTCAAAAAAGTCCATTTGCCCAGGAAAATCCCATATTTGGAAATTCACAAAGGAGCTATTTGAAATGTCATCTTTGTAAATCTTGTTGGTACTTTCCAAAAAGAGGGTCTCGTTGGGTGACATTTTATGAAACACCACCTGTCAAAAGAAAGAAAACAATTTAATGACTACTCCACTTCTTTTTATTTAAAATACAGAACTCCACCCTGGATTAACATAATTTAAAGAACTTGATCCTATAGCAAAAATTTTAAAAGAGGTAAAAAGTGAATGGTGTATCCACTGGTACCCACTACCCTTTAACTTCTAACAGAAGACACCAAATTATTGAAACCAAATCACCAGAAAAGCTGAAACTTTTCTGCTATTTTCTGTCTGTATTCAATACTAGCAGTAGCAATGTCTCTCATTTCAGTTTGATTTTTTTTCTGTAAAACTATCAATTCTGCCAAAATCTGCTTTAAAATTATGAAAACTTATAGCTAAAGTTTAAGCAGTTTTGTTCACTGAAAACTTATCGGAATGCCCACATCAGGCTCTGAGAAATAATCAGAAATGAAACTGACTGGACCCTGCCCTCAATGGGTTTGCAGTCGTGTGGAAGAAATGAAACAAAGGCAAATTATACCAAGCAGAATGTGACATATTGAGGGAGGAGGAATATATCTGGGGAGGGGAAAGAATGGGAGTTTACAGGGAAAAGACAGCTCCCAAAGAAATGGTAAAGGCAATTGTTAAGAATCACAATTATCACAATCTATACAATTCTAACACAAAACTAATTTGCCTCTCTGTTACCTTCTAGATGAGGAAAATGGATAGTTACTCCCACGGCTTAGATAGTGAGTAACAAGTGAAAAGAATTAAAACCAGTTTGCTAAAAACCTACCATAAATGTACTCAGATTTTGCTGTAAAAGTGAAAGATAAATAAAACACAGTAATCCATTACATGTGGAAGAAGGCTACTTTTTAAAAACATCATGTCTACAGAATATCATGCAGAGATTTATTTTGGAGAGACCTCTGCAACAGAGTGGAAAGGGCAAAAGGCCAGGTATCTAGCATTTTATCACCAGCTCACTCTGTGTGTAAGAGCCATGGCTGATGAAGGAGGTCAACCCTACCTCTATTTCCTCCTTATTAAAAAGTGAGGAACCCTCCATCCGTTCCCGACATTCCCCAAGTAAAAGCACATGGACTGACAAAGGTCTGCAAATATTCTCCAGGTCTCAAGATTGGAGCCACACACAAACGGGGGAAAATCACTAGTAATTATACTCACCGGGCCACAAGTACTAAAATAGGTGGAAGAACAGCCCCCAAATCCCACAAATGTCATAGTGAAGTCTCCTTCGTACTAGTACAAGAGCAGGCATTACAAAGGCCAAAGAGTTAGGCACTACTCTTTCTGACGCTGCTCCCTGGGGCTCACCTGGGAAGCCCTGAGAACTCAGATCACCTGAAGTGAAAGGCACAAACGCAACCGGGTCCAGGGAGGGAGTGTGGGAAGTTCTCCAAGTTAGAACCGGAGAGCAAGTCTCAGTTTCGTGAATGGCACAGGGGCTGGGTCCCAGGAGGCGAGGTCCCGGGTGGTGCCACGGGCACCTGCCTCGCTCCGGCCACTCGGGGAGCGCGGGGACCCAGTCGGCCTCGGCTGACCTGGGCGTGGACTCCCAAGATCGGGGTCCCGGCGAGGGCCGCACCTGGGCTCTGCTCCCAAGAGGAGAAGAGAAAGTGCGCTGGGACAGCCCGACCGGCCACCCCGGCCGCCGCCCTCCTCTGGGCCTCCCCACCAGCGGCCACCCGCGCCCCCAGGGAGAGGAGGGAGGGGGAGGGGCGGAGGGGCCGGCGAGGCCCCACTCACCTTCTGGATGGAGGACTTGCCGCTGCGCCTGAGCCCCATGAGCAGAATCCTAGGTTTGGAGCTGTCAGCGCCCCCCGGGCCACAGCCTCCGCCGGCCCCCGCCCCAACCCCGCCGCCCGCGGCTGCCGCCTCCTCTTCTTCCTCCTCCACGCCGTAGCCGAAGTCCTTTGGGAACGAGTCCGCCGGGCCGTAACTGCCGGCGAGGGGCGTCTCCTCCGCCCCGTACTGCAGGGACATGGTGCTGGAGCCGCCGCCGCCCGCGCCCTGACAGGCCACGCCAGGCCGAGCCAGGCCGCCGCCTCCCCCGGCCGCCGCCGCCACCGCCCCCGGCAGCCGCCACCGCCATGCGGCCCGCCCCCCGGAGCCCGGCTCTCATAGGCTCGGCGCCCGGGCCCGGCCTCTCATTGGCCGCCCGAGCTGCCACTCGGGAGCAGCAAGGTAGGTGGTACCCGTCACGTGCCCGGAATCACCTGACTCGGAGCCGTGAAGGGGGGAGGAGGAGTCACGAGGAGGGTGGCCCTGCCCGACTGAGCGCTGAGCCCTCTGCCCTCCGCCCCATCCCGCACTTCGGCCCTGCCCAGCCACGTACCTTGCTCCTCACCGATCTCCTGCTTTCTTCCGGACTCCGGAGGCCATCGCAATGGGAGATGCTCTCTGGGCACTTGGGACAATTGACTGTCCTCCTACTACCATTGTGCTCGCCCAACCAATATTTATTGATGCCCGCGAAATCCTGGGGCACAAGGGGCACAGAACTGGAACCTCCTTGGACCCTGCCTGCCCTCAAGTTGCTCCAAGATTAATGGGGATCGGACTTCTGCGTAAGTAGCTTCCGTACGAGATATCAAATCGTAAGGTCAAAGGTACAGATTAAAATGCTCGGGAGTTGGGTGGATGGGAGCATCTCTAAGGAGCTGGCGTCTGAATAGTTCTAGAAGGATGGATATGGTTGGGATGTGCAAAGGTATGGAGGAGGAGCGGGCAAAGCCTCAACCAAGGCAGAGTCATGGGTGAGATAGTTCATTCTAGCAGGTAACTGGACCCTGATAGGAAAGCAAGTGCAAGCAAGGGAGGATGTCTTATCCTCTTTCTTCAGCAAATCACTGACAGTGAATACTTCTGCCACTTCACACTCATCAGGACCAGATTCCCCCTCCTCCCCACCCAAAGTCTATTTCTTCAGTAATTCTGTCCACCCATAGAACATTGCATCTTCTATGACCGCCTTCAGATCAGAAACCAAAGGAATGAATAAAGAAAGCAAACCAAAGCAAATGCTTATCACCAATATGTTTGGGAAAGCTAGAGGAATTTTTACTCTTTGGTCAGGCTTTAGAATTGGAAATTTGACAAAAGAGGATCCTCTTCCTGAAGGGGACATGGGTGGTGGTACTGATCTTCCAAGGAAACTAACTTCTTGATTATGAAGGGAAAGCATGTATGCAAATCTGGGACCTGGTTCTGTCTGAAGTCGAAGTTAAAGGTAGGACACATACTTAGAGGTCATCTAGTCCAACCTCTCACCTAAAGAGAATCCACTCTACAGTGTCTCTGATAGACATGCAGCATACACTTCAATAGATCCCAGGGAAGAGAGCTCACTATCTCAATAGGCATCCAATTCCACTGTGGTAAAACTTTAAGTCTCTTATTCAGGACAAAAATCACACTCCCTGGAGCTTATATACCAGAGTCTATAAGCAGTGGTCTTCATTTTTTTCATGACAGTACCTCAAATATTAGATTACAGTCTTCATTACCCACTGTCTTCTCTGTTCCACATTAAACATACTCAGTTCCTTCAGCCATTCCTTCTACAGTAATGTCCAATAGCACTTCCTGTGATGATAGACATGTTCTACATCTACACTGCTCAATTGTTGCTAGTGTGACTGAGGAACTGAATTTTTAATTTTGTTTAATTTTAATTGCCAGATGTGGCTAGTGGCTACCGTATTGGACAACACAGCCTTATAGTTTCAAATGCACTCTCCTTTATATGCAACTGAGCTTGTCAACATCCATCAAATGTCTGACACCTACAATGCAATACTGACCAATACAGCCTTCGGGGTGACTGTTTAGCACCTGGCACCTGGACAATATTTCTATTAATGCTTTCCAGAATGGAATTTTTTTTTTAATATCCATGGAGTATAAGTGGTTCCCATTGATGGTCACTGGAACTAGTACTTTGTCAGCAATCCTAGTGCCTAAACTTGTATAGCTACATTTTTTAACCTAAAAGTAAGACTTGATATTTCAACTTTTTGGCTTAGGCTGTGAAGTTTAGGTAGTTCAAGTTGTTGATCATTTTCAAGCTCATTTCAATATAGTCTACCAACCAGCCCTTCCAACTTTGTGGCACGTAGAGAATTAGCATTACTACCATCTGACCCATATGTAGTCCTTTACAATTTGCAAGGTACTTTTACATCCATTATGCTTAATTTGATCCTTACAATACCTTGTGAGGTAGGCAAGATAACGAAATCTACATTTTATAGGTAAGGCAGCTAAAACAAACAGGAACTAAATGGATTGGATCCTTTTTTACTCCACTGAGCAGCTTCTTGTATACTGTCTTCATCCAGATCCTTGATAGAAATGTTGAAAAGGACCTCCAGAGGCCAGGCTGGCCCTGAATTCATAGCACTGACTGATACAGCAGTTTAAGCAGGTCAGTTCCCCCAAAAGATCTGATTATCCAACCCACAGGTTGCCATTCTGTTCAAAAGGATGATACAAGAGACAGTCATCTGACTTACATAAATATTAATACCAGTCCCACTGGGGAAAAAGCAAATGAGGGTTGGCTGCCAGAAAAAATTCCTACTTGCCTGTCCACAAAGGGACTGTCATACCAATTGCTTAAGGAAGCCAAGTCTCCCTCTCTTCCAAAACCCCCATGGGGCCATGTTTTATTATTATTTACGGTTCTTAGCACATCCTGTCCCACATTGTAGTTGGTTATATACCTGGCTTATAGCTAACTTCAAGTCATTCACCTTTATAACACCTAGCACTCAGCCCACTGCTGTCCATGTAGGAGGCACCCGAACTGGTAAAACATAAACCAATTCAAGTAAATGTTCTTCCAACTGTATCTGACTCCCCTCCAAAAACAGACTTGTGACTAGAAGAGGCACAGACCATTGCCACATTCCTGCCAACATGACTGATTAAAATGTCCTTATGATTGGCTTGGTCACAGTTTCCAGCAGGTGCTGAGGCTTTTGCTAGTTAAACCAGCTTTCATTGGATTTTGTTTTCTATGTGTGTTTTCACCAAAAAATAAAGACATTTCTCTAACAATAGGGACAGAATACATGAAATAGGACTACTTCTTAATAATGCTAGTCGATCAATAAGGAAATTTAAGTGATCAGTAACACAACACATCTGACTGTAGGTCTTCCAAGAAAGGAAAAAGGACTAACAAACAAGAATATAGTGCTTTACCATTTACAAATCTTTCACATACATTCCATTTGACCCTCACAACAACCCTGTGAGGTAGGCAGCACAGATATTATTCCCATTTAACAGATGAGGAAAGTGAATCTCAGAGCAATTAACTGATGTGCCCAAGGTTCTACAATTAGTAAATAATTTGTATTCATATCAGTCTTTGGCCTAAAAATTCAACACCCCACCTCCCCTCATATTTGCCTACCTACTTCACAGGGATAATGAAGATAAAATGAATTCAAGGCTAGAAAAATACCTTGAGGGAAAAAAGCACTATATAATTATACCCGCAAACTATAATTTTCCACAATATATGGCTCATTCCCCTTCTTGTCCCAGCTTGTGCGTGAACCCAGAATTTTATATTGCCTCTGTTCTGTGTTCAGCTAAGCAACAAGTAAGGCAGGGGAACAGTGTGATTCTCTTTAAAGCTATATAAATTACAATCAGGATAACTGCTATTATAGCAAGTTGAAAAACAACACAGAAAGGCCAATGTGCAACTGGGACCCACGGAAGCACACAGTAAAGCAAGGCAACATTATCAGATACGGCATGATTGCATAGAAGGAAACGTGGTGTCAGAGAGTTCACGCTGGCACACACACAGTTATCTAAGGCAAAGTGGTGGCAAAGAAGAGTCATTTGTTCCACATTATATAAACAAGAGCAGAAGATTCATGAGACCCCATGTAACAGTATCTTATGTCACACAGATCTCTCCAGCTGCCTACAGAGAATATAAACAACAGTGTCATCTTCATTTTAAAGAATGACTGTACCTGTGTTCATATCCTGAACTAAACCAAGGAATAGCTCCATGCTAAACTTCCTTGGCTAAAATACAACCAGTACCATCATTCCTAGTCAGACTAATAAACAGAATGTCTTTTAAGGTAATGAATTAGATGGCTGTGTTTAGATTTTTGTCAGGATTCCCTTTTGATTCTCCTGCTTTTAAGACCCAAAGAAAGTTATATTGAGTTTTTATTGGTGATTCTAAGTATATGTGTTTATAACAGTTAAAGAGTGTGATAGGTGAATTTAACATATTAAAAGAGTGCTATAGCATCTGTTCAGAAAAGATTATATACTATACAAACTATTCAAGTCATACAAAACCATTTTTCAGTGTCTTTTCAACTGAGAAGAATCCTATTCAGCACGCTTCTCCTCCTGAGGTGGTTCATACTGAGCAAGCTATGGGGCAAAGACAGAGGAGTTTAGGTGAATTTGATTCTAAATTGGGTAAAAAACTTAATAGTAACAAAACGAGTTAACTATTATATTCCATTTAATTACTGAATCAGTAAGTTTATATTAAAAGCCTATCCTTTTTAAACCACTCAGTGATTTTAATATTTAATATAATCAAACCTAGTGAAAGTTCTTTTTAAATAAACCTTTAAAATTACTGGGAAAATAAAACTTAATTCCCATTCATGACTGCACTACACAAATATTTGATATGCAATAATCTATATCTTCCCAAAGATGTTGTGGCTGATAGTAAGGTACTTTCTTCCTCTCCACCATAAGTTTACTGAACTTTCTCCTAAAAAGCAGCAAAAAAGAATTACGTGATGTACATTAATCTAGCCAGTCAATGAGAAGCAGCTAACGCTTTTGACTTAAAAGGTGCCAAAAAGTTGTGTGGCATCTACACACTGTGGGATCTCGGATAATTTCAGACACTGAATTTTCTGTTATGCCGAGCTGAGGTCTGCTGCAACACTGCGCTAAGATTTGAGTTGTTCCAGTTAGCTGTCAGATTTGAGAAGCTAATTAGACTTCACTGTGCTTTAGTTTCCTCACCTACAAAATGGTCTGTGCACCTGTGTCACTTATCTCACAAGGTTGAGAAGATAAAACACATCGTGAGAAATGCCTAGAGTCACGTGAAATGCATTATGTGATTCAGATCTGGTAAAACCTCAAAGACTTAAGAGTTGACTAGTTTGAACTTTATGAAAATTCTCACGGGAGCTTAAACAAAGAAAAAACTCCAGCACTAGACAAAATTAAGGACAAGCAAATGTACGGAGGTTAAGTGCAAACAAGTTTACAGAGTTAACACATTACAGGGCCACCACGTGACTATGCAGATTGTGCACTGCACTATCTAAGGGGTTCCATTAGCAAAGCAGTGGCCCTGTATTGACCTATTAAGTCAACTGCCTAAGACTCTAAGAAATCTCCATTTACTTATAAACCACTAATCATTAACCAATATTTTCATCTTTTTGTCGATGAAGGTTCCCAAGAACCTCTTCTTGACCACGCTTTGCTCATCCTATTTACAGTTTGCTTGTGGTTTTCTAGACAGGGCATCAGCTTGGCCTTGCAGTTAACTGAGATTGATATTCACCCACCTCCCTCCCCTACTGTCCATTTTAGTGAGGTTTTGGTCATATAATTATTAAAGGTGACATTATTTTTAATATGAATTCTTTCAAAAATTTTACCTTTGTTTTCAGTTTTTTATTTTCTTCTACAATAGCTTCATATTTCTCTTTCATTTCTGCCAATTCTAGGCGAAGCAGCTCTATTTCTGGATTTTCTGGGGTAGCAGCTCCTAAGTGATGCTTTAAAAAACTAATATAAAAGTTAAGAATTTACTTGAGCTCAATGAAACTAATGAAATAGCCTTCTGAAATAATTCTCTGATGAGAGTTACCCCACCCTACCACAAATATTTACCCAGAGATCAAAATCCAAATACTCAAAAGAAAGTAATTTTTTCAATAATCAAAAGTATTTTAAAGGTTATTATCTATGTGAAAAAACATGAGTTCAAAAAAATAAAG
Source organism: Kogia breviceps (assembly GCF_026419965.1). NCBI lineage: Eukaryota > Metazoa > Chordata > Mammalia > Artiodactyla > Physeteridae > Kogia > Kogia breviceps. The sequence goes on along the minus strand of NC_081310.1, from coordinate 171,125,815 downwards.
GCCTTTTTCTGACTTGAAAAATGAAAAGGATACTCCAAAGCACTATTAGGTTTCTCTGGTTCTTCATATAAGGCTACCAAAACTGCAAATCAAAAAGCAGAAAAAATAACAATTAAAGTCTTAAATTAAAATGGCTTAAATTATATTCCATACCCCAGTGTCTACTGAGTGTCTATTATACACCACGCACATTGCTAGGACTGTCCATACCATGGTGAACAAGACAGACAAGGTCGCTCCTCTCAATGAATTTATAGTCTAGTGCAAAAGATAAACAAGGAACTAGACATAAAAAGACTATCAAGCAGCAATATAGGGTAATGGGTTATAGGAGCACATTGGAAGAACACCTAACTCAGCCCAGGGCACCAGGGAAGGCGTCCCCAAGAAAGAGAAATAAGACCTGAGACCTAGGCAGTGGTTTCAGATAAAAAGGGAAGGCCAGGGGCAAAAGAACAACATACTGAGGAACTGAAAATTCAAGTGTGTCTAGATGGAGTTGTGAAAAGGCGGGCAGGAAAGGAAGCTGGAAAGGTGGTTAGGGAGGAGACTAGAGGATCCTCCAAGTTCAGTCAGGCCTTGGTCCTAAGAACAAAATGGCATGTAATTAAACAGTTATAAGCAGGGGAGTGACAGGATCACTCTTGACTCCTGTGTGGAAGACTGACAAGTGGGACAAGGATGTAAAGGCAGGAAGAGCAATTAAGAGGCTGATATGGTAATAACCCAGTTTAAAGAGAGTGACCTGGGAATTCCTTGGCAGTCCAGTGGTTACGACTCTGCGCTTCCACTGAAGGGTGCACGGGTTCAATCCCTGGTTGGGGAACTAAGATCCCATGTGCCTCGTGGCACAGCCAAAAAAAAAAAAGGGAGAGTGTGACCTGCACTAGAGTGATAGAGGGATGAAACATTTAAGAAAAACTCTGTAGAGAATCAACAGGGCTACAGTTAACTGTTGGAAGGAAGAAGCTCTGAATTCAAGAATGAAGTTTCACACACAAGATGCTAAACAAACACAAACCAAAAACTTTACCAGTAATCAACATGCTCAAATCAATATTAAAATATATACTTTAGTGGTTTCATATCCAATAGTTCATGTCAGCACTGCCTTTTCCATCTTATTATTGAACACATTCCTTCTAGGATATACTACTCAAGTAAAAATCTCTCTAAACCAGTCGTTAATTTTTTTGTGCACGGAACTCTTTGAAAAATCTGATCAAAGACAAAAAAATATCTACACACAAAAAAATGTGCATATCCAGACACCAGTTTAAGAACACCTCATAAACCAACTTACATGCTTCCCTTTTATTTTTCTGAGTTGTAATAACCCTTCAAATATAGACAGTATTAAAAAAATCAAATGGGCAACTAATACTAACAACTTAAGTTCTGATACTCTTCTAAACGTACTTACAGCACTGTTTTTTGAGAAATTGGCATATTTACATCATCACTACCCTCTCCTCTCCTTCCCTCTTCTTTCAGTGTTACAGTACACTTTAATTCCTCTTATTACCTTTTTTTTGAAACTATGTACTCAAGCCTCTGTTTCGTCTTCCATTAATTTCCACTGATCTCTACCAAATTCTAACTTTATAAGATATGATTACTCTTACTCTTCCCTTCTTCCCCTACCCTTTCTCTTAGCTTGTAAATTTCTGTCAATGGTAGTTACAGGTTGATAATTACAGAACATAATGTAAATGTCAAGTTTCCTGTGCTTTTCTATAGATGAAATATACTTCCTTTTAAACAGACAAGAACTCTATACCCAGTGTTTCCCTTTTTGCCTTAGCAGCCCGGATTTTTAGAGGTTGATACAGTGCTCAGAATAACTAAAATGCCTCTTCTTCCAAATGACTTATCTTTATCTTTAGCCATCCCTATAGCATTTTAATGTGGAAATAAGCTGGATAAAAATTATAAGTTAAATCTGTGTAAAGTACACAAAATCAAACTTTAAATAGATCTTATCAGTAGATACTCTATTGTCTGATGTTACTTAGGAGACTGGAAATCTGGGAAAGTTGAGGGGGAATACCAGTAGATGTCAGAAAGGGAAAAGAAGCCTCTCGTGGTTTCCAGTCTCTCATGAAGGAAAAATCCATGTATGGCCACAAGGCTGAATATCTTCATTTGCCTCCCACTATCGTCACTTCTCTGTCCTTACCAGTGTATGTTTCATTCACTCCATCCAGCCACTTTGGCCTCCTTACACTTCCTGAAACTCAACATCACACTTCATTCAGGTCTCTGCTCAAATGTTAAGAGAGGCCTTGCCTCACCACCCTATATAAAATGGCACACCCATCCTCCTTATCCCCTTACTTTGCTATGTTTTTTTCATAACACTTACCGCTGGTTGACACTATGGTTTATCTGTCTCCCCCAACTAGGATATAAGTTTAGAGCAGGGACTTTTTGTTTCCCCCACTGTTGTATCCCCGGTGCCTAGAACAGACACCTGAATAAAATGCTTAAATAAATGAAAGAAGTGCGCTTGTGGAGTTTTTTGAGGGGTGGGGGAGGTCGATGAAATTCCAAGAGTCTGTGATACCTCCCCAGATGACAGCGCAAGTGCTTTCACGTAGTCCCTCAAATGTTTACTGAAACTTATTTGCAAAGAAGTAGGAAACTGGTACCTGAACCTAAGGTAGCAACTCAAAATTACCAGACCATGCTTGGGAATTACAAGCCCTGCATTCTGCTAAGACCCAGAGTTGTTATTCTCCTAGAATTTTCTCCTAACTTTTGCTTCTGGCCAAAGAGAAGTTACCAAATTATCTCCCAGATACTTAACTGTACTCCTCATATGGACCCAGATCATCATCGCTGCCAACTCCTCTGTTCTGCACCCTTGGAAGTTCCAGCCAGTGAGTTGAGTGATACATAACAGGCATTCGCCTTACGGCTTAACTAATGAAATAAGCAGTATCCACACTACCTCTTGGAACCCTCCAGTTTCAAGCACCTTATTCATCTACTTAGATCTTGAACCCCAGAGTAAGAGATACAGTGTAACAGCTTCCATTTTTTAAAGTGAAAACAATATAACCATTTTGATGTGCCCTCAGCTCTTTAAGCTGTGATTCTACTTTAATTGTGAAATCTGCACAAAGTAGGAATTGATATAGACTACGAAACGGGGTTCGGTTGAAAAGCCACAGCCAAACCGCTACTTCGGGGATTAGGTTCACTTAGCTACTTTATAGCCCGCTTTCAAACCTGGTCATTTCCCCACTTGCCCTTTGTTCAAAGGAAAGTGTTTCTGTACAGGATTTTGAGGGCTCCGAAAAAAGTATCAGGAGGGAGGAGTTGGGCTCTCAAGATCTTTAGCAAACATATTCACTGCGGCTGCTCAAGGCAAAGCAACGGAAGTTGGAGGGACTTCGCAACAGCTGCAAGAGTTTCACTCCCTGCGGCGAGAGCGGTAGCGAGAGCGAGGCTACCCGACCCCGGCGGCGGCCGGCAGCCAGGCGTGAGCCGGTTCCCGCTAAACACCGAGGCCCACCTCGCTGGACCCGGGACGGGTCCCACCTGTTCCCCTCCTGCCCCACGCCACAGCCCGTCTGGGGCGCAGTGCCGAGGAGCACGACGAGGTCACGAGGCACCCTCTTCTGGCCCATGCTCACCCTTGGTCAGTGTGTCCAGCACCCCCGACTTCTCCAAGTACCTCCGGAACTGCTCGCGCTTCGAGTCGGCGGCCTGAGGAGACACGGCGGGTCAGTGGTCGAAGCCCGGGGGCCGGAGCAGGAAGAAGGCGCTGGGAGTCCGGCAACGCCGCCTCCGCCTCGCCACCTCAAGCCCCCCAGACCTGCGCGCGCGCCCCCACTCCCACCCGAGCCGACCAGCGGCTGGCTACCGCCCGCACGCCCCCAGCCACGCCGCGCCCCCCTCACTTTGTAATGGGCCATAGTGACAGCGGCAGCGGCGTAGCTGGCGCCGGAGACCGTGGCGGGCGGGCTCGGAGCAGCAGTGCTCATGCGCGGAAGGGCGCGCGCGCCTGCGCACTTGCGAACCACGGTCCGGGACCGCCGGGGTGTGGCTCGTTTTCATGGCGACCAGGACGCTCTGAATGCCCCATAGTGAGCTGAGCCAAAGGAGACTGCGTACGCCCGCCCCTCTGAAAGCAGCACTTCTCCTTCCTCTTCCGGTTCTCGCAGAGATTCGGTTACTTAGTAGGAGGCTGGGTTTTGGTAACTCCGGACAAATGTCCAGGTGGGGCCAAAGATGGGCCTGGCGCTAGGGGGCGGGGCCTACTGAGCCCTGGAACACTAGAACTCTTTCCGGAGACTGGGGTCTCCTGACACCGGGAGTGGGCGGACCTGTCTCAACTAGGACCCCAGGAGCTCTGGCAGCGTGTGTGTACTGGCTTGTCGACTCCCACCTTGAAAAAGGGCGCACTAACGAGGGCAACCCTTGGATTTCCAATGGCTGGAGGACTGCTTAGAATCGTCTGTTTGGGCTCCAGCTCTTATATTTGGAGTTTCCTTGTTTTGTGGCGAACTTGATGTGGGCCTCCGGAGGGTGAGCAGTAATGTGCTAATAATAGCTAGCACTTTTGAGCGCTTACTGTGTGCCTGGCAGTGCATTAAACACATACGTTTCTTATTTTAATTCTCACACCGTCCCTGTAAGGTAGGTACTGTTAGTAAACTGTCAAGTATAGATAACCAGTGAGTAGTAGAGCCAAGACTCTGATCCTGGCACTGAATCACGATGCTATCTATAAACTGGTGAAAGAAAGCGACCAATCTTTTTAGGATTTTATTCCCCTAGATAGCAACATTATGATTATATTCAAGACAGATCAGGTTGCAGTCTATGAAGAAACTGCGTTAAGTCCCAGGGGCAAACAAAGCATAATCAGTGTCCAGAAGTAAAATATTAATAACCAAAAGAGAGAATTACATAGATTAAGAACAATCTCTGAAGGCTGTGTTCCCTTCAAGGAAAAACCTGGTTCCATTTAGCTTCGATTCCAACATGTGACTTTCCCAAAATTAGTGTTATTCTGAAGGAAGCCTGTAGAAAAGTAGTCCTGATTTGGTAACTCTATGTCTTTGAACTTGAAACTACTTCCCAATTCAGAATAAGAGCCATTTTCCCTTTTTTAAATGGGTTTGCAGTTGTCTGTCTAAACAGCTGGTCTGTAGAGCTGCCCTGTCTAAACAGCTGGTCTGTAGAGCTGCCCTATCTGTTTTTTCTGTGCTCAACCATCATTAACTACTTCTTTGATAATGTAATACACAGAATGTCTAAAAGCCAACAGCTGTTCAGATCTGAAGGTCTGTGGGAGCCCGCCTACCAATGAGGTTGTTTGTCAGCGACACTAAATGATTTGGAGGACAAGCAATAGGGTTACTGCAGGTTCTGACCAACTCGGATTCAAAGGACAACCCTCCCAAAGAATCAGGAGTGTCTGGAATGTCAAGTGGATGGAAGTCTCCCTGTGAAGGGGGAAGCGTTCTGATTGTGCCCTCTCTGAGCTGGCCCTTGAGGTTACCTTTAGGAGGTAATGCCTGGTTTTCATTTTCTGCAGAGGGACCCCAAGTAGCACGAAGCCATTTCGGTTTCCAGGTGTAGTTAGCTGGCAGAGAGAAAGCTGTTTGGGGTGACTGCGCCGTGTGGTTGTTCAGATCTATAGCATCACCTGGAATAGAACAGTGACCTTTAGAGGAGTGGTTCCTTTTGCTGTCTTTGCCATCAATTTCTCTTTTTCCCCTCAACTGGTTACCATTAACTTCTTTTCCAGATATTTTATGAGTGTCTTCTTTATTACTTGAGTTGATGTTTTGAAGATGACCACAGGTAGTACTAAGCATACACATCTCAGAAAGTAGCGTTTCCTGTTCATCCAAAATGCCTTTGTCATCATTTCCACTGTGATTATCAGAATCTGTCTGAAACGCAAGTGGATTTAAACCAGGGTACGCTGCTGTGTGTGTTTGCTTTTCCACTAACAGACTGTAATCAGGTGCAGAAGGGAATCGTTTCAGTGAATTTGCAGATGTGTTTTGATATTTGGCAAGGTTTTGTTTTGACTTGTTGGTACAAAATTCATTATGTTCATCCCTCAATTTATATTGTCCCCAAAGCCCTCTTTTAATCTTTTTAAAACCTAGATGGAATATTTCTAGAACATTTAAGAAAAGTGAAACAGTAGCTATGGATTGCATAAATAATAGGAATATCGTCTTTTCTGTGGGTCTTGAGACAAAACAATCAATTATATTTGGACACGGGTGGCCGTGGCATTTAAATAGAGGCTCTAAATGAAATCCATATAAAAGATACTGTCCAATCATGAACCCAACTTCAACCACAGAGCGAGTGAAAATGTGTATCACATAAGTGCAAAGCAAGGTTCCTCTGAGTGGAGCTTTATTCAGTTTCCTTTGCTCAAGCTGACGCAGTTCTTGCTCCAGTCTCCTCCGATCCCCAGGCATTTCAAGCTCTACCTCCCCCAGTTCACCCCTCAGTTGAGCTTTCTTCATCTGCCTCTCCTTCTCCAGAACTCTCAGTTGGTACAAAGCATGGCCCATGTAGACCAGGGATGGTGAAGACACAAATATCACCTGCAAAACCCAGTATCTAATGAGGGAGATAGGAAAGGCCTGATCATAGCATACATTTCTGCAGCCAGGTTGTTCTGTATTACAGATGAAGCCAGACTGCTCATCATTCCAGACATCTTCAGCAGCTACACCCAGAACAAGCATTCGAAATATGAACAGGACGGTGAGCCACATCTTTCCAATCATGGTGGAGTGGACGTGAACTTCCTCCAGAATGCCTCCAAGGAAATTCCAGTCCCCCATGTTTACTTAGTCAGCCATCTTAGCTCTGAACCCCATCAAATAGGAGGCAGATGAATTCTTCCACTCTGAAGGGTGTGCTTTTTCTTAAGGCAAACCTATGGCCAAAATATGAACAAAGCATCACTCTTTCAGCATGCTGGTTGCTCTGCTTTTTTCCCTAGAAAGTTGTAATAATCTGCTAATGTCAGGAATATAAAATCATTTATGTTTAGACCTTACAATGCAATGGGGAAAAAAAGATACCTGGAGGAGGGGTGTATATATTCCCTCCTATGAAGAATAGAATTATAGGAATTCCTGTAAGAAAAGAGTCTTCTTACTCACCTGAAGTTTGTTGTTTTATTTTTTTTTTAACGGAGAACTTTTGGAGAGGTTCCTAAAACCACTGACTTGATCTTACAAACCTATTAAGATTATTTTATATTAAAACTATAACCAAAGTCAATGATTTTAAAATCTCATTTATGCACAAAGGAAAAGGCATGTTTCATTTAATAATCCAGTAAAATACAGCATTTAAAGAAACCAAAAGAAACAAATCTGGCTCTCGCTATAACAATGTAGATTAGTTTTTTAATCCACATTCAAATGTCTAAATTCTAGTTTCTTTCTGGCAGTTTTTGAGCATTTTCAGAAATCATTTCAGTAATATATTTATGAAATTATTACTAACTTTGCTGTGAAATTTTTCCCAAAATTCTCAACTATTTTGTACTACCAGGATGTTATTAGATATTGCTTGAAATAAATGGATCATTGGTATGGTGGTAGTATTATAGAAATTTTCATTATAACAGTATTTGACCTTTTTAAGACATGTAGCTTGCTTTGTGGAGGGAGCAGTGGGGCGAGTTATAATATAGATGCTTGGATTATGAGCCAGTAGTTTCCATATTAGAGTTGATACCCTAGGATATCTAAGAGAAAATATATCCCAAAGGAAAGAAAAAAAGAGTGAATGTTTTCATTCACTTTCATTTAACATATAAATGTATGTCCTATATCCCTTATAGAAAGGGAAATGTTACACAATCAAACAACATACTGGGATATTATAGCTACAAGATATGTTCATCACAAAAATCCTATGAGGTAGGTATGTTGTTCCCCCATTTTACAGATCAGGAAACTGAGGCACACCTTAAATTACCCAAGATTACACAGCTAGAACTGGTATTCAAACTCAATCACTGTGGCTCTAAAGTCAGCTGTTAACTGTTTTACTAAACTGTTATTTTTCCTCTCTAAGCACACTTGAAATTTACATTAAAGAGATATTAAGAAATCATCTGTTTTCTCTTACAAGTTTAATTATTTAAATTAGGTATGTCAAATAGTGAAAGTTTTGACTTTTTAAATAACAGGTTCTAGAGTCTTTAGTTCCTTTTTGAAAGCTTTACATAGTTCAAAAGGCAGAGCATCAAACTTCTAAAATTGAGTTGTATTCCTGAGATAGAGAAAATTTCTATTTGACTTTATTATGTTAATAAATGACCCAACAATCCAAAGCATTTTAAAGTATAAGCAAAGATATTATTCTTGTTGTTTATAATAATCATAACTTGAAAATATCCAAAATAATTATGAATACAAGAAAGACTGTATTGTACATATAAATAATAGTACATCCACAGTGTGGTACTACGCAACCAATAGAAATAATAAATATATACTAACATAAAAAGACATTGATATATTGTTTCAGTAACATTCACATTACAAAATATAGAATAATATGGCCCCATTATTGTAAATTTATTTATATGTAGAGATGCATCCAATAAAGCCTAGGATATTCATCAAAATATTAACTATGATTATCTCTGGGTAGTGTGATTACAACTGACTTAATTTTTTATAATTATATATTTTTAAATTTTTTCTTTTACCATGAGCACTTTACTGTTAAAATCACCAAAAGAAATTAAAGGGTTTTTTTTCCTTAAAGGACAAGTGCATGGTATTTCCTGAAAGAAGAAGTACTGTTATTTAGCTTCAAATCTTAGGTCCTAAAGCTTTCATAGCAAATGACACAAATACTAATATACACAGATACAGTACTCTAGAATTTAAAAGAAAAAAAAATTTCAAATGACTCTTAATTAGCTAAGACAGAGAGATTAACACAGACCTTTCTCAGTTTAGGTAAATCTGAAGCAGATCATGCTTAAAAGTTATACCACAGTCATCTTCAGCTTAATCTCTGAATGTGTCCCTTTGCAGATGTAGAGTAGATTCAGTTTGGTTCAGTGCAGTGAGTGAGTCAGGCATCAGCTAAAATCCATCTCCGTCTTCATTCCTGCTTCTAAAACAGCGCTACCCAATAGAACTTTTTTTTTTTTAATCCGGTGGAACTTTTTGCAGCAATGTTGGAATAGACTCTATCTGCACTGTCCAATAAGATGGCCACTAGAAACACATAGCTATTGAGCACTTGCAACGTGGCTTGTGTAACAGAGGCACTGAGTTTTTAATTTTATTTAATTTTAATTAAATGTAAATAGCTACATGTGCTTAGTGGTTACCTTATTGGGCAGCACACATAAAGAATATTTCCAACATTTCTAATACTACACAGTTTAGGAGACTAAAATTATGAACCCCAAATTAAGCTGAATAAATGGCTCCTCTATAATTCAGAGATGTCACATTTAAAACACCAGATGTTTGTGTGCTTTTTTAATGGTAACTTTGCCCCCCGGGGAACCCAGAAAGACATCACAGTTTTTGGTAATGTGAACGATGTTTCTAGTACCAAAATAATCTAGCTAGATAATCACTTCTTAGTCATCAGTCTGAATAATCAATGGGTCATGTCCGATTTCATAGTTAGATGAATCCTGTTTCTCTGTCTAGTTTTCTATTATTAACAATTACATTGCACTTTAGGTCATTAAAGATCTGTCTTCAGAGCTAGTGACCTAGTGGGTTGGTGATGGCAGATAAATATTTCTTCCCTGGGCTTCTTTGCCAACTATAGCTAATTTTCAAATTAAATGCAACCCTTTCATCAGGAAAATATATATATATTCATATTTGTATATTATGTATTATATAAATTATATATTATGTGTAATATATAAATTATAAATTATTAGTAAACTTTAAAAAACTAAGCTTCGGGGCTTCCCTGGTGGCGCAGTGGTTGAGAATCCGCCTGCCGACGCAGGGGACACGGGTTCGTGCCCCGGTCCGGGAAGATCCCACATGCCGTGGAGCGGCTGGGCCCGTGAGCCATGGCCGCTGAGCCTGCGCGTCCGGAGCCTGTGCTCCGCAAAGGGAGAAGCCACAGCAGTGAGAGGCCCGCGTACCGAAAAAAAAAAAAAAAAAAAAAAAAAAAAAAAAAAACTAAGCTTCATTAGTAGTCAGAGAAATACAAATTAAAATAAAGTATTATTTTTTAACTATCAAAATGTAAATGTTTTCAAGATTTATAATACCTGCTTTTGGCAAAAGTATGAGGAAACTGTTACGCTCATGCTATCAGTAAGAATATAAATGTATACAGCTGTTTAAAAGGTAATTCAGGGGGGCTTCCCTGGTGGTGCATGGTTAAGAATCCGCCTACCAATGCAGAGGACACAGGTTCGAGCCCTGGTCCGGGAAGATCCCACATGCCGCAGAGCAACTAAGCCTGTGCACCACAACCACTGAGTCTGCGCTCTAGAGCCCGCGAGCCACAACTACTGAGCCCGTGTGCCACAACTACTGAAGCCCTCACACCTAGAGCCCATGCTCTGCAACAAGAGAAGCCACCGCAATGAGAAGCCCGCATACCACAACGAAGAGTAACCCCCACAGCTAGAGAAAGCCCCAGCGACAAAGACCCAACTGAGCCAAAAATTAATTAATTAATTATTTTTTTTTAAAAAAAGGTAATTTAGGGAATTCCCTGGTGGTCCAGTGGTTAGGACTTGGAGCTTTCACTGCCATGGCCAGCGTTCAGTCCTTGGTCGGGGAACTAAGATCCCACAAGCCATAACAGGTTCTAGAGTCTTTAGTTCCTTTTTGAAAGCTTTATATAGTTCAAAAGACTTGCAGAAGCATCAAACTTCTAAAATTGAGTTGTATTCCTGAGATAGAGAACATTTCTATTTGACTCTATTATGTTAATAGTACTATACGCTTTGACCCAACAATCCAAAGCATTTTAAAGTGTAAGCAAAGATATTATTCTTGTTGTTTATAATAATCATAACTTTCTGGGTTGTTAAAAAGATGAGCAATAATGCATATAAAGCACCCCAAACAGTGACTTATCTACTCGAACAGTGATGGAAAGTGATAATCAATAGTCTGACAGATGTGAAAAGTTTTTATTTTCAGCATAGAACATTATTTGTGGATTCTATCAAGCAATCTCTATAGTATACCCTCCTAGGAGAGCAAGTCTCTTTTAGAAGATACATACCCTCATGCGGCACGTCTGGGAAAGAGCCAGTCTGGTTCTCACTTCCCTTCCCTTTTCTTTCTTCCTCTTCCCCCTCATGCACAGAAGAGCCCCTTCCTTAAACCCTAACTCCTTTTGTATGCAGTCTTTGAAACTGATGACTTCAAGGGTGTTTTGTCCTCTTTATAAAATTGTTAGCATTTGCTGGGACTTCTCTGTTTCTTCATAGAGAGTTCTCCAGTTTTTTCCCAGATGGCTCTTTTTATTAATTGGTTTGTGTTAGGGGCAAGTCAGTTCGCTGGGGATAGGAAAATGTTGAAAAACACAGCAAATAAGACGCAAGCTAAATAAGCTGCAATTGCTATCCAAAACCTTGGATCTTTCAGCAGTGCCTTATCAAAGCAGCTGAACACGGTATAACCAATGGACATTCCAGCAAATCCGCCTGCAATGTGAGCTGCAAAAGACACCTTGAGAAAAAAGGGGAAAAAAATGGGAATAAGTGAAGAAAATGTTAATTGCATATTTCAGCTGTTTAAAAAACAAATACCATCCCAGTCAAAGAGTCTTAAAAGTCTGAAGAGCAAGGTGGTGAGACAAAAAAACTCCATGTGCAAAGAGAGGAGATATTCCAAATCATGCAAAGCTAAAAAAAATATCAGTTCACTGACTCTGAATACACAAGACAGAGCCATCATTTCTCTTTATTCTTGGTCATCATTCTGTTTAGGATGGTTCTATGTAAGGCCAACCAAGAGAGTAAGAGTTGAGGTGCCATGAGGGATCTCTATAGGAGCATAATCTGATCCCACATAAATGGAATGTCTAAATTTAAAAATACACACAGATAGTCAAACGGAAACTACCAAATTCAAAGACCAATTTCAATAAAACTGGAAATCTTTGTCAGTTTTCTTTTTATTGTAAATTCATCTGGACCCAAATTATTGCTGCTTTCCAATCTGCATTTTATTCTCTGTGAAGTCCCTTCACTCCTGTTTTTTGGAATAGCTACCAGATTTTTTTGGAATAGCTACCAGAGAACTAGAGCCAGTTGTCAGGGCTATGAGAGAGAAAAGTGAAAAGAACAATCCAAAAGGCTGATTTCCTCAGGAATCTTCTTAACTTCCAAGTGTAAAACTGACTGCCCTAAATCTCAGAATTGTTGCCCCTATTTGGTGACCCTTTTTAGCTATTGATATGATAGGTAATTTTAAAAATAATAAACTGAACTCACCGGGGACCCATTTGCAGGGACAAAGAACCTTCTGTAGAGAGCAAATCCCAGGTCCGACACAACTAGAAGGGAAAACAGCCCAGTGAAGCCCCACGATCTCCAAAATAGTGCGCCAGTTATTTTTGGTTCCCCTCTAGCAATGGGAGCAACGTTTACTGAGACTTACTCTGTGCTGGGTACTGTTCTAAGAGTTTTACATGTACTAACCTGCATCATTAATCCTCACAACAACCCCATGAAATAGGTACTATCATTATCCCATTTTATAGATGTGTTGATCCAACAAGAAGTTATTGATTATCTCCCATGTGCCAGGCACTATTCTAGACCGTGGAGATACTGCCGTGAACAGATCAGACTGCCTCATGGAACTGAAAGTCTAGTTGGGGAAGGCAAATGAATAAGTGAAACAGTACTGTCGAATGGTGCTTAGTGCTATGGAGAACACACAAAGAGAAGGAGAATTGGGAATGCTGGGAGTAGGGTGTGATTTTTAACTGGAGAGTCAGGAAGGATCTCAAGGAGAATGCAGCATTTGATAGAGATAAGGGAGCAAGCCATGCTGACCTTTGAAGTAAGAGTCCTCTAGGCAGAAGGAAGTGCAAAGTCCCTAAGGCAGGACCATCCGCCTGGTGTGTTTGAGGAATACCAAAGCAGTTGATCTGATCGCATAGGTGGTTTTCAAAGGATGGTTCCCTGCCCCACTGGGATCCCAGCATCACTGGGAACTTACTAGAAATGAAAATTCTCAGGCCCACCCCAGACTTACTGAACCAGAAACTCTAAAGGTAGGGCTCAGCAGTCTGTATTTTAACAAGACCTTCAGGTGATTCTGGACTAAAGTTAGGGATAAAGTAGTAGATGCAGATGCAGATCATGTAGGACCCTTATGGACCATTGTAAGGACTTTGACTTTTACGCTTTGAAGCTTTTGAGCACAGGAGTGACATGTCTGACTTATGTTTTTGTTTTTGTTTTAACATCTTTATTGAAGTATAATTGCTTTACCATGGTGTGTAGTTTCTGCTTTACAACAAAGTGAATCAGTTATACATATACATATGTCCCCATATCTCTTCCCTCTTGCGTCTCCCTCCCTCCCACCCTCCCTATCCCACCCCTCTAGGTGGTCACAAAGCACCGAGCTGATCTCCCTGTGCCCTGCGGCTGCTTCCCACTAGCTGGCTGCTGTACAGGAAACATACTCTAAGGAAGCAAAGACAAGAGCAAGCAGACAAGCTAATTACTACTACTGCAGCAACCCAAGTGAGGAATGATGGTGGCGTTTTATACATAAAGAAACCAAAACACAGAGTTTAGTACTTGCCCAAGGCTGCCCATCTCAGAGGCAGTAGTGGGATTTGAACCTTAAGCAGCCTGACTGTGGGAAGCTTCACTGTCACCCACCACACGAATCGCCTCTAATTACCATCAGGAGTACAGAAGATGGGCCAAAAAAGGAAATGAGTCCACATTTTCTAATGGAACAGTGAGAGCCAGAACTTAGACATTCCTCAAATAAGTCAGACCTCTGATGCTAAAAGAGCTTCCAGGTTTCTTGGCTTAGAAGAACTCTGCCCTACATGTGCACTTGGAAACATCTCCTGCAGCTGTCACATTCCACACCCATCCCCCAATTCCCTGTGCTCTACTTAGTGAATGTCCTAGGAGACAGAAAGACCTAGTCCTTGCCTTTGGGAAAACAGCATCAGGACCATGTGTTCTGGCTAGTTTCCCTTTCAATACAGTATTGACACTGAAGTCACTGGATAGAAGTTGAGGTCGAGGAGAAGTACTCAATGTTAATTTAATTGTAAATGACTATCACACAAAATGCTGGATAAATGTGGCTATACTGTTTTTTCGATCATTTGCAATTCCTGATCCAGTGTAAATAACAGAGATAGGACTAGGAAAGTATAAGAAAACCACTGCTGGAAAACAGGGTTGACTTACTGGAAACAGTTACTTTGGTCTAGTCTTCCACAGTAGGAGACCTCCTTTCAAAAACTCTTTGTAACCCTTAGCAATTTCTCCATTCAATTTCTCTCTTCTTTTGGCCCCTTCTGACTAACACCTGCCTGGCCCTATCTGCTTCCCAGGGGAGTTTACTTCTAAGATGCTGCAGTCTCTAAATTGAGACCTGTCTTCCCACCTGAAAAGAAGCCCTCATTCCAATAAACCAAATCATTGTCTTCAATAAAATTTGACACTCATTTTAAGGGAGCTGCCTTTATATGGATTTTTTTGAAGGATGAAAATGTGAGATTTCCTGAACTTTTTCCAGGGAAGCTCAGTTGCTTTGCAAGAAAACAGATCCAACAAATAATGCTTAATGAAGGAAGGTCCTAGGGCCAATTGTCCTTCACAATTAGGAATCATATTTACCATTAAAAAAAGAAATGATACATTTTCCCAAGGAAACATGTTTAAAATTAAAATGTACTTGTATTTCATTAATCCGGAGTTTGTTCTAACTTCTCTCATTTTCAGTAGTAGGTAAACCAGGCCAAAGAACTTTTAGAAATGGCCTGTGGGGAAGGTTGATGGTAGTGTGTCCTACCTATGTTTGTAGGATATAATAAAAGCACATCGTTCAGTGATTGTATTACTTACCTCAAGAATGACAGAATGTTTAAAGCAACTATACCGCAATTAAAAAAAGAAGAGAAAGAATGACAGAATGTTACATAAACTATATTTGGAGATAGCCCTGAGCATGAGGAAAGGGCTTTTACTCCAGCATTAAAGGGTATTAGAGTATTAAAACCTCTCCCTCATTTAGGGTTTGAGGCTTATTTTACAAAAGTCATTCATAATTACCTGAAAGAAACAGATTGACTGATGACCCAGGTAACTTGTGTAAGAATATTTTTCTGTCTAAGGACTTGTCCCTTGGTTCTGGTTGTGACTCAGACAGCTCTGCCTACACAGCAACTCTCCTAACTAACCCCCAGACATCTGTCCTCCTTTCTGTGCTGACTAGTTTCCCTCACTTCTTTGATTTCTTATGGAGAAAAACAGTATACATGTTATGGTATAAACTAGAAACAAGTCACTTCTTTTCTCTTGGGATGAAATATCGTTTTTACAGTTAAACCGTTCATAAACTTAATTTAGTCTCTCTTTTGAATTCTTGATACCAAGTTACAGAATCATTTTTTCCTACTATGTGGACAGCCAAAAGCTTAGCCTGTATCAAGTGTCACTTCTGTCTTGGCCTTCAAGTCTGAGCCAACAGTCTGGCCCCAGGGTCAGCCTTCTCCCCGCACCCTCCATGCAGATACAGCTTCAGCAGGAGCAGATCCAGAAATACAAGTTACCAGCCCTGCCTTCACTCTTGTTTGCTTCTACTCTGTATGGCCTGCCACCCGGCCAAAATCCGGACTTTCAGACCCGCCTAAAATTCCACCTCTTCTCCAGATTGAACCCAGATTGAACGTACTTCCTAAATTCTTTCAGCATGTAATTCTAGACTGTCATTCTTGGAGATTTCCAAAGCCACATCAGTCATGCTCCTAGTTCCCTGACCCCTCTCTTCCTTCACCTCTGCTCTCATCTTCAATCCTCAGCCACCACTCCATGCTTATAACCTAGATCAGTTTGTTTTTTTTATCTGAAATTGAGGAAGAAAATGGATTATATGAATGGTTTTCAAGCTTTCCCTTTCTGACAAAATCATACACAGAATCTAATGTGTGAACAAGAAAAATCCAGTATATAAAACATAAAAGACAGCAGAAAGTAACACAACCTTTTAAATCAACTATACTCCAATTAAAAAAAAATTTTTTTTTTTTAATTTAAAAATCCAGGGGCTTCCCTGGCATCACAGTAGTTAAGAATCTGCCTGCCAATGCAGGGGACACAGGTTCGAGCCCTGGTCCGGGAAGATCCCACATGCCACAGAGCAACTAAGCGCGTGCACCACAACTACTGAAGCCGGCGCACCTAGAGCCCGTGCTCCACAACAAGAGAAGCCACCGTAATGAGAAGCCAATGCACTACAACAAAGAGTAGCCCCCGCTCACCGCAACTAGAGAAAAGCCTGCGTGCAGCAACGAAGACCCAACGCAGCCAAAGGTAAATAAATAAATATTTTTTAATATATATATATATATTTTTAAATCCATAAACGATGGTATTGTGGTTGAAGTGGACGGAGTGCCTCGAGCCCTACTCTCTTGACTCCCCGCACTCCAGAAAGAAACAGAGGCACCTCTAAGAACCACCCATCAGGGTCTGTGAAAACTCCATTCACACCTTTCTGCTTAGGGCCATGAAGCTGAACCATTCTTTCTGACTAAATTTAGGCTGATGGTCATCCTACTTGTTAGTGTCTGGGAAATGTGAGAAGGCCTTCTGAAGGTTGAACCCATAAAATTGAAGGTGTGAAGTGTTCACAAAACACACTTACTTATAAGGACGATGATGAGTAGTCTGATAATTCCAAAAGCAGGAATCATTTCTCGAAAATTCTTGCAAAGAGATAAATAATAATATAAGCTATCTATTGGCAAATGAAACTTCAATTGTCCTCCCCCTTCATCTGCTTTATCATTTAAAATAAAGTGTGAGTGTCAAATATTTGCAAAACAAAGCATCGGTGTAACAGCCCAGTTTTCAAATGTATTTGGGAAGCACAATGGTAGTGCATTTTGGAGTGAAAATGAAACATGATATTAGATTCCTTGATATAAAGTAAACACAATTTTATTAGCAGGAAATAATCTAAATATAAGTAATAAAAAATCAACACTTAATATGTCATGGATAAATAGTTAATGCATGTTGTCAAACTAAATCTGATGAAATATTTCCAAGTCTTCTGGTTAATATTCATTCGATACATCTTTACCCTCTTTCTAAGTAGGAGTTAGCAAATACAACTAAAATTTGAGTATTACCTTTATTTTTCTAGATAATTTCAAAAAATTTTAAATGTCGGTCTAAAAACAACCCAGTTGAATTTTAGCTTTGAAAAATCTCACACCAGCTTGCAGTTCCCTCCTGTGTTACTAGAGGACAGAGCAGACTCAGAAAGATACTCCCACTTCAGCCCGAGTTACCTCTCCCTTCCCTTTCAAGTTAATTCTCTTCCCAGAGAGTAGAGATGAAGTAGCTGTGTTTATTCTAAATCAATTATTTTCAAATTGTTGTGACCATGACCTACAGTAAGAAATAATTTACATAACACACATAAATCAAATAGTACTTATCCTTATTACACGTGATGTGTACTGAAATTTTTGTTTGTAAAGGGATTTTCACAGTCCCTTCAGCTGCATTCACAACCACTAATGGGTTGCAATCCAAAGTTTGAAAAACATTTTTCTAAATGACTTCTATTTTTTGAACAGTTTTTTAATTGATTCATATTTCTTCCTCCTAAAGGATCTTTAAAGCACACCTATGTGGTTAAAGGGTTAATTTAGTCAGGATTTTAGCCTGTTTTAAAAAGTGGTTGGCATCTCACATACTATACCATGGGCGTGTAAAATGGTATGCAACTTTGGAGGCATTTATCAATGAAAATGTAAAGCCTTCACCCAGTAAATCCACTTCTAGGAATTTACCTGCAAAAAGAATCACACAAATGCAAAAGATAGGTGTGAAAGAACATTCCTTACAGCATTATTTTGAAATGTGAAAAGCTGTAATCACCCGAGATTTCTTTTCAATTAAGGATTAAATGTCGGGATACAGCTATATAGAGCATGATGTGGAGCGCCTGAAAAGACTGAGCTGGATTTCTGTGTATGCCATGAATAGATAGGATACTTTATGTTAAGTTGCAGAACAATATAAGGGTAGTTCCATTTTTGTAGCATTACTATTGGTAGAATTTTGAATACACATAGAAAATGTCTGAAAGGATGTATATCAAACTGTTAACAGATACTAAATTGGGAACTTTGACTTCCTATTTTTCAATTTTGAATTTTATTTAATATTCATTATTTTTGAGATCGGGAGAAAAAATAAAGATAAAATATAAAAGGAAAACTCTTGTGGCCAAATGGAAGATGTGTTCTTAGTAAACATTGATAAATGAAGAACCCCTGAACCAAATACCAGTAATTGGTTTTTTTTAAAAAAATTTAAGGTCCATAGATTCCACTTCCAAAGTTCTTACCACTAGAACATTCATGAAATAGCCTCCCATCAGAGCATAGACTCCTCCTGAAGCACCCACAAGAGATTTGAGTGGGTCAAAGATGGAGCTGGCAAGAGATCCTAAAGAAATAAAACACAAAGAATCAGATATGACTATAGAAATCATGAAGGATAAATCTTTCTAATCTAAGGTAAAAGTTGGGGAAGCTTGGACAATTATATTAACAAACAACAAATTCACTTTGTCCCTTCCATACTAGAAAAGTATAGCTATGTGGGCTAACTCTCTCAATTTTTATGAAACATTAAATGTTCAATATGAAGACAGTATAACGGTGATAAAAACACAGGCTCTGGAGCCAGAATAACCAAATGTGACTTGAGCAAGTTTCTTAATGTCTCTGTGCCTTAGTTTCCCTGTCTACAAAATGGGGTATTAATAGAACTTACCTCAATGCATTGTCAGGAGAAGTAAATGAGTTTATATGTGCATCATGCTTAGAACACTCTGTGACATGTATTTTATACTTGTTAGCCATTGTTTCAAGATATCCTACATGTTCAGCCAAAACTATCAAAATACCTGAGACATTCCACCATTTTATTACCTAAAGGCTAGCTTTCTCATGGAGTCAAGATGTGGTCTCAGAATCCTTCTTAACATACTATTCAGTCACATTCACCAGGCAAGATGAAACCTATTGCTAACCCAATCTTATATTGCCTGAACCAAAATAAGACTTTAGAACCACCTTATGAAACTCTGAGGTGTTCTCTCTGTACTGCTTAGTTCTATTACTCATTCTCTTGCCTTCAAGGCCCTCCTTCATTCCTTAGGATACAATACAATACAATAACTACTTTATGCAAAAAAGACAGTGTCTGACCTTAGGAATCTTAAAAATGGATGAGCAAATGGTTATCATAAAATTCAGAATATAACAACTACTATGATTTTTTTAATGTAATAAATTTGCTATGGAAGCATTTGGGGAAGAATGACTTTCTCAGCAGAGATGTGGAAGCCCTGCTACTCTGAGAGGAGGGAGACAGCATTTTGATTAAACTCTGAAGACCCTTTAAGATTGGACAGGGAAAATAAGGGGGAAGAAGGTCAGGACTTGGGGATCTGGAATAGCAAAGACATAGAAACAAAGTTATATGGATGACTGAAGATCAGTGAGAAGTAGGCCATTAGGATTAATGCAGTGGTTTTCAAATGTTAACCTACAAACTAGGGCTGGGGTGGTTGTGTCTAAATCATGAGAAATTTATTTTTAAAATACAGATGTCCACTTCTGGCCACAATGAAGTAACAAGGATAAAATTTTTCCTCCTGCTTGAAACAGCTGAAAGTAGTGGACAAAATACAGGAAACAATGGTCTTCAAGATACTGGACATCAGATAACAAAGGACAGTGAATCCTGAGAAACAAGAAATAAATAAGATGAGTTGACTAATTGCCCAGCTTACTGCCTTGAGAGAGACTGTAGGCTGCAGTACATGAAGGGGGAACCTAGGCAGATCACAGTAAACTTTAAGTTGATGAGATAGAGTCTAGAGTCTAGGTCCATATAGATCCAGGCAGCTAGAGTTCAGACTGCTTCCAAATAACTTAACTGAGTTACAGAACAAATCTAAGGAATGTTTATAGGAATATAATAATATCCACCATCCAAAGATAAAATGTCTAGCATCCAGACAAAAATTGTCAGACATGCAAAGAAGCAGGAAAATATGACCCATAATGAAGAGAAAAAAATCAATTAAAACCTAACAAAACTGGGAATTCCCTAGCAGTCCAATGGTTAGAACTCCAAGCTCTCACTGCTGAGGGCCTGGGTTCAATCCCTGGTTGGGGAACTAAGATCCCACAAGCCATATGGCACAGCCAGAAAACAAAAACCAAAAACAAACAGACAAAAAAAACTACCAAAACTAAAAAAAGAGTTACCATATATGATCCAGCAATCCCATTCCTAGGCAAATATCCAGAGAAAACTATAACTTGAAAACATACATGCACTGCAATGTTCACTGCAGCACTAGTTACAATAGCCAAGACATGGAAGCAACCTAAATGTCCATCAACAGATGAATGGATAAAGAAGATGAGGTTAAAAAAAAAAAAAAGAAATGGTATACATACACAATGGAATAGTACTCAGCCATAAAAAAAGAATGAAAACAATGCCATTTGCAGGAACATGGATGGACAGAGAGATTATCATACAACGTGAAGTAAGCTAGACAGAAAGACAAATATAATATGATATCACTTATATGTGGAATCTTTTTTTAACATCTTTATTGGAGTATAATTGCTTTACAGTGGTGTGTTAGTTTCTGCTTTATATGGAATCTTTAAAAAATGATACAAATGAACTTATTTTCAATAGAGAAATAGACACACAGGCATAGAAAACAAATTTATGGTTATCAAAAGGGAAGAGGGGAGGGATAAATTAAGAGTTTGAGATTAACATATATACACTATTATATATAAAATAGATAACCAACAAGGACCTACTGTATAGCACAGGGAAATATACTCAATATCTAGTAGTAACCTATAAGGGAAAAGAATCTGGAAAAAAAAAAAAAAAATATATATATATATATATATACATCTGAATCACTTTGCTGTACACCTGAAATTAACACAATATTGTAAATCAACTATACTTCAATTTAAAAAAAAAAACCTACCAAAACTGACACAGCTGTAAGATTTAGCAAGTAAGGGCAATAAATAATTATTACAACTATATTCTATATGTTCAAAAGTTAAATAGCACTATATAAGAAATGAAACAGGCTCAAATCAAACTTCTAAAGATGAAAACTACAATGTCTAAAATGAAAACATAAACTTGTTCAGTTGATTGGCTGATTAGACATTGCCAAAGAAAAGATTAGTGAACATGAAGACATGGCAATAAAACTATCCAAAATAAAACACACACAGAAGAATATTTTTTAAAATGCATACAGCATTAATGAGCTATAGGTCAATTTCAGGCAGTCTTCTGATATGTATAATAATAATTACATAATTGGAGTCCCCAGAAAAGAGGACTGAAAGCAGATACAGAAAAAAATACTTGAAGAAATTATGGCCAAAGTTTTTACAAAATTTTATGAAAACTATAAACCCACAGATCCATGAACCTCAACAAATCCCAAACACAAGAGACGTGAAGAAAAGCACACCAAGGCATAACAAAATCACATTCTCAAAACAGTTAAAAGTCTTAAAAGCATCCAGAACAAAAAGACATGCTTCATACTGAGAAACAAAGATAAGGATGACAACAGATTTCTCATTGGAAACAATGCAAATGAGAAAACAATGCTAGTGCAACATTTTAAAGTACTGAAAGAAAAATACTGTCAAGCTAGAATTCCAAACCTAATAAAATATATTACAAAAATGAAGGCAAAATAAATATTCTTTTTCAGACATACAGAGGCTGGAAGAATTGATGACTAACAGACCCATGCTAAAAGAAATGTTAAAGGAAATCCTCAGGAAGACAAAAAAAGATATCAGGTGGAAATATGGAGCTACACAAAGGAATGAAGAGCATTAGAAATGGTAAGGACGTGGGCAAATATACAAGATTTTGTTATTATTTAAATCTCTTTAGAAGTTCATTGTTTAGCAGTTAAACTATTAGACTAACTACTAGGAATAATAAGTGAACTTATCAAGGTTGGAGGATACAAGAACAATATACAAAAAATCAACTGTATTTCTATGTAATAGCAATGAAAAATCAGAAATAGAAATTTTAAAAATAGTACCATTTACAGTATATCAAAAATATGAAATACAGAAATAAATCTGACCCCAAAAATGTGCAAGACCTAAACACTGAAAAATAAAAAAGATGTTGAAGGGACTTATTAAATGTATTGAACAGTCTTTCCTTTGCTTTGGCCCTATGTATAGTTATGATGCCAGATTAGATTCCTAGCAGCTTCAAGTTGTATTAAATGATATTTTGCTTTCTGTAATACTGTTATAAAATAAAGTTTGTTTATTCTCTAAAAAAAAAGATGTTGAAAGGAATTTTGAAAGACCTAAATAAATAGAAATCTATACCTTGTTCATGGGTTGGAAGACTCCGATATTGTTAAAATGTCAATTCTCCCCAAGTTGATCTAAAGATTCATTGCAATCCAAACAAAATCCCAGTAGACTTTTTTGTAGAAATTGACAAACTGATTCTAAAGTTCACATGGAAATGCAAAGGACCTAGAATAACCAAACCAACTTTGAAAAAGAGAAGAGTTGGAGCACTGACACATCCCAGTTTCAAGACTTAATAGAAAACTACAGTAATCAAGACAGTATGGTATTGGTGTAAAGTTATACAAATATATGAGGGAAACACAACAGAAAGTCCAGAAATAAACCCACATATATATGGACAACTGATTTTGACAAGATGCAAAGGCAATTCAGTAAAGAAAGGATTGTCTTCTCAACCAATGATGCTGGAACAGTTAGACATTTACATTCAAAAAAGTGACACTTCAATCCATAACTTGCACCATGTATAAAAATGGATCGTATACCTAGATGTAAAGCCTAAGATTATAAAACTTCTAGAACAAAACACAGAGAAAATCTTTGTGACCTTGGGCTAGGCAAAATTTCTTAAATATGACACTAAAAGCATAATTCCTAAAATTTAAAAACTGATAAATTATACTTAATCAAAATTCAAAAATTTGACTCTTCAGAAGATACTGTTAAGAGAATGAAAAGACAAGCAGCAGACTAGAAGGCAATATTTGTAAGTCACATATGTCTTAAAGAACTTGTAATAGGGACATCCCTGGTGGCACAGTGGCTAAGAATCCACCTGACAATGCAGGGGACAAGGGTTCAATCCCTGGTCCTGGAAGATCCCACATGCTGCAAAGCAACTAAGCCTGTGTGCCACAACTACTGAGCCTGTGCTCTAGAGCCCACAAACCCATGTGCCACAACTACTGAAGCCTACATACTCTAGGGCCTGCGTGCCACAACTACTGAGCCCGCATGCTGCAACTACTGAAGACCAAGTGCCTAGAGCCCATGCTCTGCAAGAAGAGAAGCTACCACAATGAGAAGCCCGCGTACTGCAATGAAGAGTATCCCCTTGCTCACCGCAACTAGAGAAAGCCCACATGCAGCAATGAAGACCCAACGCAGCCAAAAAAAAAAGAAATTGTAATAAAAATATATAATATATAATAAGGAATGCAATTCAATTTTTTAAAATTTGGTTGTGCTGGGTCTTAGTTGCGGCAGGTGAGCTCCTTAGTTGCAGCATGTGGGATTCCTTAGTTGTGGAAGGCAAACCCTTAGTTGCGGCATGCATGTGGGACCTAGTTCACTGACCAGGGATCGAACCCAGGCCCCCTGCATTGGGAGCACAGAGTCTTAACCACTGCACCACCAGGAAGTCCCCGTAATTCAATTTTTAAATGGGCAAAAGATTTAAACAGATACTTTACGGAAGAAGATATATGGATAGCAACTGAGCACATTAAAAGGTGTTCACCATCATTCTCATTAGGAAATACAAATTTAAACCCAATGAGATACCTTTATATACCCAACAGATTGGCTAAAATTAAAAGACTAACCATACCAAGTGTTGATGAGTATATGGAGGAACTGGAACTTATGGTGGGGATGTAAAATGGTACCACTTTGTTACCATGTGACCTAATAATTCCACTCATAGGTATATACACAGGAGATCCACACAAAAACTTGTACACAAATGTTTATAGCAGTATTATGCATAATAGCCAAAAAGTGAAAACAACCCAAATGTCCACCAAATGGTGAATGGATAAAGAAAATGTGGTATATCCATACAATGGAATGTGGTCCAGCAAGAAAAAGGAATGAAGTACTTATACATGCTCCAACATGGATGAAGGATGAAAACATTATGCTAAGTGGAAAAAAAAGTCAAAAAAGATCACATTTTATGATTCCATTTATATGAAATGTGCAGAATGGGTAAACCTAAAGAGACAGAAAGTAGATTAGTGGTTGTCTAAGGCTGGGGAAGGGATTTGGGGTGAGGAGTGGGGAGTGACTGCTAATGGGCACAGGGTTTCTTTGGGGCACAAAAATATTCTACATTTAGATTGTGATAAAGGGTGCATAACCCTGTAAATTAATTTTAAAACATTGAATTATACAGTTTAAATGGGTGAACTGTATGGTATATGAATTTTATCACAGTAAACCTATTTTTAAAGTTTGGTAGTTTCTTAAAAGTTAAATGTAACCCCATGATAGAATCCAGCCATTCTATTCCTAGGTATTTACCGAAGAGAACTGAAAACATTTGTCCACACGAAGACTGTACACCAGTGTTCATAGTGGCTTCATCTGTAATAGGCCCAAACTGGGAACAACCCAAATGTCCATCAACATGAGAATGGATAAACAAATTGCTGTATATTCCCACCATGAAATACTACTCAGCAACAAAAAGGAATCAACTATTCATACACACAGCAACGTAGACAAACCTCAGAATAATTATGCTGAATAACAGAAGTACCAGAAAAAAAAAAAATACTCCATGATTCCATTTATATAAAATTCTAGAAAATACAACTGAACCTATGATAATCAGTGGCTTCCAGGGGAAGGTGAGGGAAGGACAGGGAGAGGCAGGAAGGTGAGATTCCAACAGGTTACCGGAAACTGTTGGAGGGGAGTAACATTCAGTACCTTGACTGTGGTGATAAGTTTCATGGTTATATACACATATCAAAACATCAGCAGTTATTATATGTCAATTATACCTCACTAAACAGAAAAACAAAAGAACACAGATCCTAGGGCCATGTTCTCAGAGATTCTGATTCAGTAGATCTGGGTGGGATCTGGATAACTTTAGTTGTAACAAGCTCTCCAGGTGCTTCTGACCGTCAGTCAGGTCGGGGGACCCTGAGCGGAGTGCAGGCCGGCGCTCCTCAATCTTTACTAATCACCTGTGGATTTGTTCAAATGCAAGTTAGTAGGTCTGGTGTGGGGCTCAAAATTCTGCATTTTAACAAGGTCCCAGTTGATACCAATACTGCTAATTCAAGACCACACTTTGCCAAGAGCAAGGGCGGGGAAACTAAAATGATGTTACATATGAAGGAATCTAGGAAAAAACCAAAGCAATGGGAGAAATGGATGAAAGGGGTCAAAAGGTAAAAATAAAGTATTACTGCTTTTCTCATTTAAAAAAAAAAAAAAAAAAAGCAAAGCAAGAAAGACACTGAGCAGGAAGAAACTTTCAGAGGTGATGCGTTTACAGCCTAGAATGTGGTGATGAGTTCACGGGTGTGTACTTATGTCCAAATTCATCAAGTTGTATACATTAAATATATACAAAATTCTGTATGTCAATCACACCTCAAAAGTGATTTTTAAAAAGTTTTACGTCGTCTCCCTCTAACCTCTTCATATATAATTTCTTTTTTTAAAACATAATAAAGAAGTTTATTCTTCCTTAAAAAAAAGAAGAAGGAGGAGAAGAAGAAAAGAATGAAACGCAGTGGGGCCAGACAGTGGAGGGTAACGCAGAGCAACCTTGGACATTTCAGCTTTCTATCGGCCACCGTAAATGTTTTAGGAAGAGTGTAATACGATCTAATCTGTGTTTGAGGAAGGTGACCAGCAGCAGCGTGAAGGAGAGACTGGCATGGCAAAGAGATACCTGCCAAAAGTTATTGCAGAAATAGCCAGAGGATGGGAACAGGTTATTCACGTTCTCTCCTCTCTCTCTACTCTGAAACTGGGGCAGAGCTGATTCCACAGGTTGAAATCAAGCTGTGGGAGAAACGGGTATATGTGCTGGAGCCAGGAAATACGGGTGTGTGCAGGAACAGGAGGAGGTGGAAGAACAGGATCCACAGAGGTAGGAGGAAAGTAGGATGGGGAGCTGCATCACTAAGCCTGGCCAAGCCTCCCTTTACCATGTCTCAAGATGGTTTCCTGCTCTCTGTCCCCCCTGCTCTGGGAAGCAGGCACAGTTGTGATGGGTAAAATTTTCAGTACTACCATGGGTCAGATGGTGTCCCCCCCGCCGCCAAATATGTTGAACTCCTAACCCCCCAGCACCTCGGAATGTGACTTTATGTAGAAATAGGATTGTTGCGGATGTGACTGGTTAAGACGAGGTCATATTGGAGTATGGTGGGCCCCTAAACCAACATGACTGTGTCCTTGTAAGAGGAGGAGACAGGGACCCATGAAGGGAGAACGCCATATGACAATGGAGGCAGAGGTTGAAATGCTGCAGCTGCAAGGCAAGGAACTCCAAAGACTGATGGCCACCACCAGAAGCCAGGCAGAGGCAAGGACAGATCCTCCCACATAGGTTCTGGAGGGAGCATGGCCCTTGACACCTGGATTCAGACTTCTAGCCTCCAGAACTGTGAGACAATACAGTTCTACTGTTTTAAGGCATCCAGTCTGTGGCAGCCCTAGGAAACTAATACAACTACCCACTGCAGTATAGGTAAATTCACTTACAAATGACATGTATATGTACCACTACATGTATATGTGTTTAAAAACACAAAAACAGAATTTTAAAGGATGGGATATATTGGCTACACAATATTTTAAAATTATTTTTACTTCATTAATGATATAAAAAATTCTTATCAAGCAGTAAGAAGACATGGAGGGGGCTTCCCTGGTGGCGCAGTGGTTGAGAGTCTGCCTGCCAATGCAGGGGACACTGGTTCAAGCCCTGGTCTGGGAAGATCCCACATGCCACGGAGCAGCTGGGCCCATGAGCCACAACTACTGAGCCTGCGCGTCTGGAGCCTGTGCTCCGCAACAAGAGAGGCCGAGATAGTGAGAGGCCCATGCGCTGTGGTGAAGAGTGGCCCGTGCTCGCCGCAACTAGAGAAAGCCCTTGCACAGAAACGAAGACCCAACACAGCCAAAAATAAATAAATAAATTTATTTTTTAAAAAAGAAGACATGGAGGAAACTTAAATTCATATTACTAAGTGAAACCAATCTGAAAAGGCTACATACTGTATGATTCCAATTACATGACATTCCAATTATATGACATTCTGGAAAAGGAAAACAATGAAGACAGTAAAAAGATCAGTGGTTGCCAGGGGTTGGGGGATGGGGAAGGATGAATGGGTGGATCATAGAGGATTTTTAGGACAGTGAAGTTACTCTGTATGATACTGTGATGATGGATACATGTCAGTATACATTTGTCCAAAACCATAGACTGTGCAATACCAAGGGTGAACCCTAGTTTTCATGGACTTTGGTTGATTGTGATACATCAGTGCAGGTTAATCAGTTGTAACGAGTGAACCATTCTGTCGATAATGGAGGAGGCTGTGCCTGTGTGGGGGCAGGGGGTGAATGGGAAATCTCAGTAGCATCCTCTCAGTTTTGCTGTGAACCCCAAACTGCTCTAAAAAATAGTCGTTAAAAAGAAAACCTTTCGGGCTTCCCTGGTGGCGCAGTGGTTGAGAATCCGCCTGCCAATGCAGGAGACACGGGTTCGTGCCCGGGTCTGGGAAGATCCCACATGCCGTGGAGCGGCTGGGCCCGTGAGCCATGGCCGCTGAGCCTGTGCGTCCGGAGCCTGTGCTCTGCAACGGGAGAGGCCACAACAGTGAGAGGCCCGCGTACCGCAAAAAAAAAAAAAAAAAAAAGAAAAACCTTTCAATGCGCAGTGTTATTAAATAAGCTTCATTATTTTAAAAAGTCCTGGTTAAATATCATGACACAGAAATGCAAAGATATACTTCTAAGTTCAATTATTTTCCATGGAAGTTTTCTCTTAATCACTGTCATTACCAAAATATAAAATTTAAAAACAATGTCCAGTTTCAAATGGAAGAATTGCATCATTGCCTATACTTATTCCAATTAGGCAAAAATGTTGTTGTCATGTGGCTATTAATTCCCACCTTCCCTAACATCAGTCATGTGTTCTTGCAAACTAATCAAGAAAGTGTTACAGTCAATAAGTTTAAAACCCGCTAAAACTCTTCACTGAGAAATTTTAAATCAGTTGAGAAAATTGTTTCCTGGCTTTTTAAGTGTGAACTTGTGAGAGTTATTGCATCTTCTTCAGGAGCAAAATCACATAATGATGGAATGATTTCCATTGACCAGTTTTCAAAATGCCCCTTTCATAGCATGAGTATTTTTGGAAAAGTAGTTACATTATCACTCCTTAAGAGAAATATACGATTATGTCTTTGAAGAGACATATTTTGTGTTTGTCTTTTCAGCAACGTCTGTTAAGTAGCTTACTACTGAAAGCTTTTTGTTATCAGAGAAAAAAAGAAAATTAGACACCCATCTTTATGTAAAAGAAAAATGCATAAAGTAATCTTTAAAATGAGCAAGAAATGAGAGGAATCCCTCTCACCGATTTCAGGACTTATTATAGAGCTACAGTGGTACTATGTGGTATTGGTGGAGGGGTAGACACATTGATCAATGAAACAAAAAGGAGAACCCAGAAATTGTTCCACAAAACTACAGCCAGGTCTTCCCTGGTGGCGCAGTGGTTAAGAATCCGCCTGCCAATGCAGGGGACGCGGGTTCGAGCCCTGGTCCGGGGAGATCCCACATGCCGTGGAACAACTAAACCCGTGCACCACAACTACTGAGCATGCGCTCTAGAGCCCGCGAGCCACAGCTCTTCAAGCCCACGCGCCTAAAGCCTGTGCTCCACAACAAGAGAAGCCACCTCAGTGAGAAGCCCATGCACCGCAACGAAGAGTAGCCCCCTGCTCGCCACAACTAAAGAAAGCCTGAGCACAGCAATGAGGACCCAACGCAGCCAAAAATAAATACATTTATTAAAAAAAAAAAACTACAGCCAACTGATTTTGGACAAAGGTATAAAAGCAACTCAGTGAAGGAAGAATAGTGTTTTCAACAGATTATTCCATTGTATTTGGATATCCATAGGCAAATAAACAAACAAAAAGAAAATCTAAACATCACACTTTATACAAAAACTAACCAACTCAAACGGATCACATACTTAAATGTAAAGTGCAAAACATAACTTTAGAAGATAACATAGGAGAAAATATTCAAAACTTAGGGCTCGGTGAAGAGTTCTTAGACATGACACCAAAAGCTCAATTCATAAAAGGAAAAATTGATAAACCGGACTTCATCAAAATTAAAAACTTTTGCTCTGTGAAATACCCTGTTAAGACAATGAAAACACAAGCTACAGACTGAAAGAGAATATCTGTAAACTACATATTTGATAAAGGACTAGGATCTGGAATATATGAAGAACTCTCAAAATTCAACAGTTTAAAAAAATCTAATTATTTAGATAGTGGACAAAAGACATGAACAGACATCTCACTGAAGAGGATATACAGATGGCAAATAAGCCCATGAAGAGATGTTCAACATCATTAGCCATTAGAGAAATGCAAATTAAGACCATGATGAGATCACACATGTGTGAGCACAGCTAAAATTAAAAATAGTGACAGGGACTTCCCTGGTGGTGCAGTGGTTAAGAATCCACCTGCCAATGCAGCAGACATGGGTTCGAGCCATGGTCCGGGAAGATCCCACATGCCGCGGAACAACTAAGCCCATGCACCACAACTACTGAGTCCGTGTGCCACAACTACAGAAGCCCGCGTACCTACAGCCCATGCTCCGCAACAAGAGAAGCCACCGCAATGAGAAACCTGCACACCACAACAAAGAGTAGCCCCCGCTCGCTGCAATTAGAGAAAGCCCGCGAGCAGCAACGAAGACCCAACACAGCCAAAAATATTAATTAATTAATTAATTAATTAATTAAAAATAGTGACAGATGCTGGTGAGGATGCAGAAAACTGAATCACTTATACAAACCTGGGAGGAAAGTAAAATGAAACAGCCATTCTGAAAAACATTTTGGCTGGTTCTTAAAAAACTGAATTGAATATACAACTACCATACAACCCAACCAACTTGCTCCTGGACATTTATCCTAGAGAAATGAAAACTCATGTTCACAAAACTGTACTTATGTTTGCAAAACCCTGTACACAAATGTTTATAGCAACTTTATTTGTAATAGCCCCAAACTGGAATGTCCTCCAATGAATGAAGGATTAAACTTGTGGTGGTTTTCCATCCACACCATGGAATACTACTCAGCAATAAAAATGAACTCTTGAAACATGCAACAACCTACGTGAATTTCCACAGACTTATGCTGAGTGAAGGAGGCTAATCCTAAATGGCTATATACTGTATTATTCTATTTATATAACATTCTTGAAGTGAGGAAATGATAGACACAATGGATTAGTGGTTGCCAGGGGTAAAGGAACATGTAAGGGGTGGGAGAGAAGAGGGTATGGCTGTAAAAATGCAACTGTGAGGAATCTTTGTGGTGTCGGAAATATTTTGTACTTTGTATCAGTGTAGATGTCCTGATTAGGATACTGTACTATAGTTTTGCAAGCTGTTACCATTGTGGGTAACTGGTTAAAGGGTACATGGGACCTCTAGGTACTTAATTTCTTACGGTGTAAATCTATAATTATCTCAAAATAAAAAGTTTAATTTTTTAAAGTTTCTAAGAAATAAATGGATAGATAGGAGTTCAAATATTTTCTGCCCACACCCTAATGAATCATCTTTGGCACGCCCCACATGAGAGATCACTGGCATACGCTGCTAGTCCTGGGGTGATAGTCCTACCCAGTCTTTGGGTCCCTTTAGCTATTCTCAACATTCTCTTGAAGTTATCTTCCTTAAATGCAATCTTGATCACCTTATTTCCCCAAATCATTAGTCTTGACAAATAAGGACCTTCTGGCTTTAGTTCTTTATCCAATATATACACCTGAACACCAAACTACTCAGTTTCTAATGGCACAAAACCCTGTCTGACTGTGAGGTACCTGAGAATGGGCACAAAGACCTCTCTATACTCTAATCTTATCTCTAATTAACGTTATTTCTAAACTTATCAGGTACCCTAGCACATATGAGGAATGCAATAAATCTTGATTTAAATGTTTATTACCGGGCTTCCCTGGTGGCACAGTGGTTAAGAATCCGCCTGCCAATGCAGGGGACGCGGGTTCGAGCCCTGGTCCGGGGAGATCCCACATGCCGTGGAACAACTAAACCCGTGCACCACAACTACTGAGCATGCGCTCTAGAGCCCGCGAGCCACAGCTCTTCAAGCCCACGCGCCTAAAGCCTGTGCTCCACAACAAGAGAAGCCACCTCAGTGAGAAGCTCTGCTCCCGCAACTATAGAAAGCCCGTGGGCAACAACGACGATCCAACACAGCCAAAATAAATAACTAAAATTTATTTTTTTTAAAAAAATGTTTATTACCTTTGTTTATTAGCTCCTAAGAGTCCAGAGGTGTTGATTCTGTGTTGCATTCAGAGCACTAACCTGCGATCACTCCTGCCAGGTACACCAGCCCCACGCGGAGGCCTTTGTGGACCATTTCCAAGGGGATACCCAAAACGAGCTGCATAACAAGATTCCCCAGGATGTGCTGAACTCTGCAGAGACAAACACAGTTGTCAAATATTATGACTGGCCCAGGCAGTTATTTCCTTGGGAGATTAACAGGCACTGATGTGTTCTTTCTAGTTAAGAACTTGCTTAACTTGAATTCCACTTTCCAATTTTTTTAGGCGACTTTTTTAAAAAATAAAATTTACATGAAGCTTCCATATGTAAAGCAGATAAAAGGACATTTTAGAAGTACACTTTTGTTTTTTGTTTTGGCCACACTGTGAGGCATGCGGGATCTTAGTGTCCGGATTAGGGATCGAACCCGTGCCCCCTGCAGTGGAAGTGCGGAGTCTCAACCACTGCACCACCAGGGAAGTTCCAGAAGTATACATGTATTTTATAAGCTCTGTTTTACAACAACTACTGATAATGTCAAACAAAGAGCAACGAGGCTTCTTTAAGGAAAATAAGCTTGCAGTTACGGGGTTTAGATGACAACTGCCATCATATGTCAGCTTGAGCATCTGCTTTTGTTTCGGTTGCACAGTAGTACTGAGAAAATACTAATTCACTCATGTTGAGTCTAAATTTCAATAGATTTTTTTTTTTTTTTTGGCTGCATTGGGTCTTTGTTGCTGATCGCGGGCTTTCTCTAGTTGCGGGGAGCGGGGGCTACTCTTCCTTACGGTGTGTGAGCTTCTCGTTGCGGTGGCTTCTCTTGTTGCAGAGCACGGGCTCTAAGTTCGCGGGCTTCAGTAGTTGTGGCTCGCGGGCTCTAGAGCGCAGGCAAAGTAGTTGTGGTGCATGGCCTTAGTTGCTCCGCGGTATGTGGGATCTTCCTGGAGCAGGGCTCGAACCCGTGTCCCCTGCGTTTGCAGGCGGATTCTTAACCACTGCTCCACCAGGGAAGCCCCAAAATTTCCATAGATTTTTAAATAACCTGTCTTGCAAGTTCAGGATAGTCTTTAATGAAACAGAGATGGGAAGAGAAACTTCATTCCCAGTTCTACTTTTAAAAGTTTTTTTTTTTTTAAGTTTACCAGAATGAAAAAAAAAAAAAGCAGTTACCTAGTAACAATAGCTAAAGTTGGTATCTCCCATGTACCATAATTTGGCATATAACATTTTTGAGTACAGATGCTTTTTATTATACTTTTTAAATCGGGAAAAATATTTTTAAGTGAAATTCACATTATTTTACTTGTCAAACCCCACAAGCATCTCTGGAGAATCTCTGAATGTAATTTAGCAAATTACCACATTACAGTAAACCTTAATTTACTTGCCATGTAGCACATGCTTTATTTTTTTTAAAGAGATTTGGGGTTAAACCAAAAAGTTAAAAAATAACGCAGGTGTTGAATCTTCCACAAAGTGCAGCCGCTTTCATATTAGTTTTAGGGATTGTGTTTTTGAATTCTAATTTACTTAACAGATATCCAGCAGACCATTGAAGAGGTTCTCTGGGCAAACCCTATAGAACAGATTACTTACCTTTAGGCCACATGTACATCCAGCTACAACTATCACTGTGCAAGCCATCTTCAAAGACGTGAGAGGTAACACGTAATTCAGCACAGAACAGTCTAGCCAGGACAGTTACACCAATCTTATGGAGACCTCAGACATAAACAGGTTTTTGAAATATGTGTACCTTGTGAATTGGAACAAGTTCAAAGAAAGCTGTCCCATCCTGTCCTCTGGGAATAGTGTGAGGACAAAGTGACTAATAGCACAAAACCCCAAAGAATCACCCCAAGCACTCTTTGAGCTGCTCAACAGCTAGAGTAGAAGTGGCATAATGCTGAGATCCTATCATATACCCAGAAGAGAAATACTATTTTTTTTCATCCAAATTCTATGCACCCTTCAAGGTCCAACTTGAATCCATGTCACCTGTGAAGCCATCCGCATCCTCATCATCCCATTTTTCTGTTTATATTTATGTAGCTAATCCAACATCCTTTTTTTTTTTTTTTTTGCGGTACGCGGGCCTCTCACTGTTGTGGCCTCTCCCATTGCGGAGCACAGGCTCCAGACGCGCAGGCTCAGCGGCCATGGCTCACGGGCCCAGCCACTCCGCGGCATGTGGGATCTTCCTGGACCGGGGCACGAACCCGTGTCCCCTGCATCGGCAGGTGGATTCTCAACCACGGCGCCACCAGGGAAGCCCCAACATCCATTTCTTTATCCCTTGTCTACCTCCTCTAGTGAGGGTAGAAGAACTGGTATTGATTTTCCCAATCTCTCTTAGCTAGGGGTAGCCAGGTCACGTAGTCCTGGCCAATGAGACGCAGGTAAGAACACTGCTAGGAGACTTTTAAGAGAGCGTCTATCTAAACAAAAGGGATGGATGTCACAAGTACCTGGTACTACCTCTTCCCCCTTCCTGCTTTGAATGCAGAGCTACAGCAGCCAACTTGAAACCATGACAGAAAGGTGAAGGGAAAAGCAGAGATGTCAACACAGGATCAAGAGTCCTGGCTTCATTAAACAGATGAACCAACCAGCTACTGCTGGGCTTCTTATATGGGCAAAAGATTTACCTACATTTGTTTAGGCCCCTGTTACATTTTCTTGTCACCTGCATCCAAAAGCATCCCTAATTTATACAACCCCATATGTGACATGTCCTACACAGCCTTGCGAATTCTTTTTGAGCACCTTACTATATGTGTCAGATGCTGTAAAAATTGTTAAAACCATTGTCTCATTTAATCACAGCAACCTTATGAGGTAGGTACTATTACCCCATTTTAGAGATGTGGAAACTGAGGCACAAAGAGGTTAAATAACTACATTATACTGTGATACTATACTGCCTTGCATTACTACTTAACTGACTGTTCCCCCTTATAATTTTAAAGTCTTTGAGTGCAGAAGCCACATTTGCTTCGAACATACTTGTTAAATGGAAAACTAAAGTGTGGAAGTATCCACAGAAATGGGGCAATTGGTGATTTTGTCCCTAACTTGTCAAGCCTCTGAGCCTTATGTCCTGCCATGGATCCCTATTTAGGCACTGGCCAGAGTTATCTTTCAAGGTCCAGGGCTGGATAGGTTGCATATATGAAGTTGACCTCATCTGAAACCCCAGGAGTCCACCAGAGAGGAGGGGCCAGCAGCAAGCAGCTCACTGTCTGCAGTGAGCATGGTGAATCACGGATTCTGAGCAAGGTCACTGAAGGCTATTAGAACTTAAGAAACTGTAAGCAGGGACTTCTCTGGTGGCGCAGTGGTTAAGAATCTGCCTGCCAATGCAGGGGACACGGGTTCGAGCCCTGGTCTGGGAAGATCCCACATGCCACGGAGCAACTAAGCCTGTGCGCCACAACTACTGAGCCTGCGCTCTAGAGCCCGCAAGCCACAACTACTGAAGCCCACGTGCCCAGAGCCTGTGCTTCTCAACAAGAGAAGCCACAGCAATGAGAAGCCTGTGCACCACAACAAAGAGTAGCCCCTGCTCGCCGCAACTAGAGAAAGCCCGCGTGCAGCAACGAAGACCCAATGCAGCCAAAAATAAATAAACTAATTTTTTTAAAAAAACTGTACCTGCCAAAAATGGCAGGCTCTACATCACCTATTGCTTGTATTATTCTAAATGAACATTATTATACACTCATCGAAATGCTCATGAATTAATTTTTTAAGTGTTTGGCAGAGGTGGGGAGGATGGGACTGATGATTTACATTTTCAAAGGAACATTTAACAACATCACACAGCTTGAGGAACACACTTTTGGTTTGGTAACGATTTCCCTTCTCATTAATATTCCTACATACATACCAATATTAGGCAGTTACAATGCAATACAAAGTACGCTGGACCTAGAGTTAGCACTAATGGGTTGAGATCCTCACTCTACAACTTAGCTGTGGGACACGGAGCAAGAGTCTACATCCCGTAAGCCTCAGACATGAAACAGCAGGAGTAATACATGCCTCCTAGGGTTGCCATGAGGATCAAACCAGAATATGGACGTGAAAGTGCCTGATCAATAACAAAGCACCGGGGGCTTCCCTGGTGGCGCAGTGGTTGGGGGTCTGCCTGCCGATGCAGGGGATACGGGTTCGTGCCCCGGCCTAGGAAGATCCCACATGCCGCAGAGCGACTGGGCCCGTGAGCCATAGCCGCTGAGCCTGCGCGTCCGGGGCCTGTGCTCCGCAACGGGAGAGACCACAGCAGTGAGAGGCCCGCGTACCGCAAAAAAAACTAAAATAAAAAAATAAAGCACCGAACGAATGCTCGGGGTTACAATGACTTACAGTCACCTGTGACATCAGTGACTTAACTGTCAGTCCTTACCCAGCATGCACCAGCATGTATGAGATAAACCTCCAGGCTTCCTCCCTCTTCTTAGGACTGTAGATAAAGGGACTCTCTAAGATGCCCGTGTCCAAGGTGATCCACTGTTTCTGCGGCTTCCACACAGCATAGTAAATAAACACTGCCAGCTGACAGAGAGGGGCAGACACAGACGTTAACCACACCTTCTGCTGAGAGAGGCCCCATTAAAGCCCACGGGCACTACCTCTTTCAAACAATTAGCTCTCAAGAGGGCCACTCCCTAGCATGTGCTCAGAAGATGACAGGAATTCAATTCCCTGCCATATATCTGACCATACAACTGTGGGCACTTCCTCCAGCGGTTAGGAGCAGCCGTAGACCAAACTGCAAAGAAGAATCTTTCGAATCCACTTTCCCCTCTTCAATACCCACTGCCCTCATCTTCCCACACTCACTATTTGGTCGTTCATTTACAACTTAATATGAAATTAAGTCACTGCTGGCTTCTGAAGAATAGAGGAGGGAAAGGGAAAAATAGTAACTTTGTAGTGGAGAAACCTGGCAAATTCGACCTTAACCAAGTGATAAAGGTTAATGTCACAGGGATGTCATGGGGATGTCCCCTAGCCTCTGCTCCCTGACGTGATCTGATGAGAAGGGTACTTCACTTCTGTGGTCTTCCTCCCTCAAACCCATAACTTCAGTCTAATCACGAGAAAAACATCAGACATACCCAGACTGGGGGACATTCTACAGGATACCTGGCCAGTACTCCTCAAGACTATCAAAGCCATGGAAAGCAAAGACTGAAACTGGGAAGTGGACTTCGCCTCCTCAGGAGTGGTGCATCCGTGCACGAGCCTCGCGGGTCTGCAGCGGCAGACCTCCTAAGGTCTGCCCTTACAAGGGGTAAGGGCAGGGGCAGGGGCGGGGCGGCTGCCACCACGGCCGGGAGTCAGGACACATTCGACGCCATCGTGATGGCGGATGAGAGGTTTCACGGGGAAGGGTATCAGGAAGGCTATGAAGAAGGAAGTAGTTTGGGTATGACTGAAGGAATGCAGCATGGCACGTTTCATGGAGCTAAAATCGGATCTGAGATCAGGTGCTACCAAGGTTTCGCTTTTGCTTGGAGATGTCTCCTGCACGGTTGCTCCACTGAGAAAGACAGCAAATAGATGAAGGTCTTAGAATCGTTGATTGCAATGATTCAGAAATTCCCTTATGATGACCCTACTTATGATAAACTTCACGAAGACTTAGACAAAATTAGAGGGAAATTTAAGCAGCTTTGTTCATTACTAAACGTTCAGCCTGACTTTAAAATTGGTACAGAAGGTTCTGGGCTTTCATTTTGATGACAGACGAACAGACAAAACATCAAGGAACAGATGTTCGTATGTTAAGTGTTTAAAAATGTGATTAAAGGCAAAACAATGTTGGAGGATTCATTGTTTTGCAGGGAGGGTTCCAGCTTGGCCGGTGAAAGGGCTTCCTTCCCCCCGAGGTCTGCCTGCATCGCCTCGGTGCCCCCCACAGGGCCCCTCAACACAAGACCGTCCTTTGTTGAGCCCTGTCTGCTCTCAGTCTGAATGCAGCCCTGGCAGAGCCCTCGCCGGGCTGCTGTCTCTGATCCAGGGTCCAGGCCGTTGGCTCATGGGTTCTTGCCACCTGGCAGACCTGGCTGGATATAGATTCAGGTTGGCTCTGGATAGGATAAACCTCCCATTTACCCCACCAGGCTTTGGTCAGTGCTCAGAGGGACAGTTTTTTTTTTTTAATGAGAGCCACAGGGTTGACACAAAGCAGGTTAATGGGAAAGAGTGACGGGGACTGTGACATTTATTGACCCTTGAGATGCGCCAGTGCTGTGACCTGCTTCTCATGTTTTATTTAGTCCCTTCAGTAGCCCATGAGGTGGGCGTTATTCCTGTTTTATAGTCGAGGAAACGGAAGCCCAAGAGACTGCCTGGTCCAAGAGCAGCGGGCGGCTGAGGTGGGAATCCAACCCCCATCTCCTGGTGCCCGCCCTGGAACCCGTGGTCGCACCCACAGGCTCGGGATCCCTGCCTGCAGATCCCCGCTGTGCCCCGTGGAGCCCTGGGGCGTCGCCTGTGGCCATGGACGTGGGCGTCTGGCTGAGAGGAGGAAAGGACAGCCCTGTCCCCAGGGAGCCCAGACGTGCTCTTCCTGTGTCCCCAGGTGGATGGGGCTCTGCA
This sequence comes from Kogia breviceps, assembly GCF_026419965.1. Lineage (NCBI taxonomy): Eukaryota > Metazoa > Chordata > Mammalia > Artiodactyla > Physeteridae > Kogia > Kogia breviceps. Next base: position 171,087,208 of record NC_081310.1, on the reverse strand, counting down.
GCATCAAAAATGGTCAAGGGGAGGGAATTTTAAGGCCACTGCTCTATGTGCAGAAACTTTGGAGCCTTAAAGCCATCGCCTATATGTGGTGAGGTCCCGGCAGGCCAGTCCCCCGTAAGATGCGTGGCTCCCGGACGTTTCTCTGCAAGTGATGGCCCGTGTCCAGGCCCCTCAGGCATCCCGGCCAGAGCCCTCTCCCCACCCGCTACTGGCCCAGGGAGCAGATCTGGAAGCCGTGAGTGAAATTAGCACACGGGTAGGCCGTGAATCTGCTCCAGATTTCAAAATCATTCCAGAGCGTCTGGGTAGACTGTGCTCCCCTGGCAGCTGCTGGGGGCATCTCTGTGGGGCCTGTGATGCTGGCCCTCACCATGTGCCGAGGAGGAAGAAACAGCTTCTAGTTGTTGGACAAGACTCCGCCTTTATCCTGCTCGGCTGTCTTATGTGTGTCTCGCTGTAGGTTCCTAGCCTGCAGTCCCAACCTCAGTTCTGCGGAGCCCAGGGCTGGGCGCACGGCCTCAGATGTGCCTTTGTACAGACACCAGCAGCGCTCATCTCTGGCTGCTGGGATGAAAGGGCTTTTGTTGTCATTTTCCTGGGTGGATTTTTGTGTTTTCTCAACTATCTGTTTGGACGATGTATTATTTTTATAATTGGAGAAAAAATAAACAGCATATTTTAAAGCAAAAAAAAAAAAAAAAAAAGACTGAGACACTGTCACAGATCACAGTAAACTGGGGGGGAATGTGAAAATTAAATGCAGCATGATACCCTGGGTTCGAGGGTACAAAAGGGACAGAAAGAGGACACTAATGGAAAAATTGGTAAAAGCCAAATTAAGCCTAGAGTTTAGTTAATACTAATACACTAATATGAGTTTCTTAGTTTTGACAAATGTACTATGGAAATATAAGATATTAGCAATGGGAGAAATTGTGTGAGGGGTATAAGGAACTCTCTGTACTATCTCTGCAAATTTTCTATAAAGCTAAAATTATTCCAAAATAAAAAATTTGTTTTAAAAAAGAATTTTTTTTTTTTTTTTTTTGGTCATGCCATATGGCTTGTGGGATCTTAGTTCCTCAACCAGGGATCAAACCCGGGCCCCTGGCAGTGAAAGCGTTGAGTCCTAACCACTGGACTGCGAGGGAATTCCCAAATTTGTTTTAAAATTTTTAATTAGGAAATTCTCTGGCAGTCCAGTGGTAAAGAATCCACTTTCCAATGCAGGGGACGCGGGTTTGATTCCCAGTTGGGGAACTAAGATCCCACATGTCACGGGGCAACTAAGCCCGTGCACCACAACTAGAGAGAAGCCCACACAGTGCAACAACAAAAAAAGACCTCGCATGCCACAACTAAGACCCAACACAGCCAAAAAAATTAATTAAATAAATAAAATAAAAATTTTTTTTAATGGCCTTTGGCCTTCAACTATAAGTCTTACCCCCAGGTCTCCAGTCCTGGCCTACCCTGTAGATTTTAAACTTGCCAAGCCTCCACAATTACATGAGCCAATTCCTTAAAATAAATCAATCTCCATATACATGTGTATGTAGATAGATGATAGATAGATAGATAATGTGTGTGTGTGCGCGCGCGCACGCGCGCGCGCGAGGGTGTATACATCCTATTGGTTCTGCTTCTTTAAAGAATTCTGACTAATACAGTCCCTGATAAGGAAGTTGAGGCATCAGTGGGAATTAAGAGAATGACTTCCTAATGGCCCTAAAGTCACACCTCACAGGCAGCCATCCTCTGTCAATTCCTTTATGAGGCATCATGGTGTGGGAGAAAAAGCTGGGTGAGATGAGGCTCAGGAGAAGCCCAGTCCTGGCCAAATAACTAAGTATGTGGCCTTGGGCAAATTGCCCCACGTCCCTGGGCCTTGCACTCTTTTCTGGAAAACAAAAGGGCTGACTAGACCAGAGTCTGAAACCCACTACATGCTGCCCATAATAGACATCATTAGAGGATCCCATTTTTTTTCCTACTGAAATCTGGAGGCAACTTATAATTCTTCTAAACATACGGCTCCTGATAGATCTTACCAATCAATCAAAGTTGGTTCATGAGATCAAACCAATTTGTAACCCCCAAATTATTTGATTTTTAAAGTCCCCACAAACTAAAATGAAACGAAACCACTAAAACTGTGGTCACTGCTGGGCAGGGGAGTTGTTTGAAAAATAAAACTCAACCCTTGCCTAAAAGTGGCTGGGAACCTAAGAAAAACCTGGGAAGGGAACTCTGGAGAGGGTGAGGTCGAGTTCTGTGTGTGCTGTACTTGCCATCGCCAAGATCTCCTCTTACGTTTTCCAGTCTCTTATCTAGACCTGATCTAAAGCCGCAGTGTGTGTGCAACACCCCAGGGGTCCTTGCACCAGTGCCCACCACCCAGAATGCCTACCTCAGCAATGCTGATGGAGATGATGAACAGGGGGGGCGGAAGGCAGTTAGCTCTTTCCAGGTATGTTCTTCGCACCGGTTCAGGAAGCATCCATTGTGAGACAATCCTGTGGACCTTTTTAGGCTTGAAGGGATCTTTATCTGCCCTGTCCTCTCTCATTTTCTCCTCTTCCAGCATTTCTTTCATCTCTCTATCCCTATTCAGATTCACATCCTCTTCCATCTCCAAATTATGAGCAGCAGCCATTGTCCTGGGTCCACCCTCCACCTGAAAGGGACATGAATGTCAGGGAAAAACAGATGACCCTATAGTTTTGGGGCCATGGCTCTTTCCTGGGCTCTCTGGCACAACCATTGGTTTCCAATGCCTTTCCTGTGTGTTAATAGAAGGCAGCTGAAGATCTTGTGCCCAAATACACGTAATATCCATACCCTCATCACCAGTGTGTAATGGTGAAAAAGTACTAGAGTCTCCCCATTTGAGGGAGAGGACTCCCCAGAAGTCATTTATGGATTCACCTACTGACACCACCCAAAGGATGGACTGGAACTTTGGGATGGCAACTCTACCTCATATACCAATTCCTTCCCGTCTGCCACTGACTCTCAAAGCAACCATTAGTGTAAGAAGTAGCTTTGCCACTAGGTGAAGTATCTCAGAGCCCAAACCATGCTCACTGCATAACTGAACTCAGTTTTGTCCAGCTTAAGTAAATAATCTCCTTTCCCTTCTTAGTTTCATCTTGCTTCTGCTCTCAGGGCACACACAGATCTCTAGTTTCTGATTCAGAATGAAAAATGATTTACTGAGCATATATCAGGTACTATGCTAGGGGCCCCATTATAGGTTAAAAATTTTGCTTCCCATTCCCCCCTCAAAAATGATTTAAACCCACATCTTCTCCTTCTATTTATTTATTTATTTGTGTGTGTGTGTGTGTGTGTGTGTGGTACGCGGGCCTCTCACTGCTGAGGCCTCTCCCGTTGCGGAGCACAGGCTCCGGACACGCAGGCTCAGCAGCCATGGCTCACGGGCCCAGCTGCTCTGCAGCACGTGGGATCCTCCCGGACTGGGGCACGAACCCGCGTCCCCTGCATCGGCAGGCGGACTCTCAGCCACTGCGCCACCAGGGAAGCCCTCTTCTAAATTATCAGTGTCTTTTCTAAAATGCCACCCTGCCCATTCTGTAGCACTTGGGAGTTAAGTAGACCTTTCCTCACTGGTTCTCCAGATACAACATTAACACCCTCACTAAAACACAGCTTCCCAACAATTCTCTGACATCTGACACTCTTGGCTGAGTTCCTACTAATTTCCATATCCAGTATTCCCTTGAACTCAATCCTCAACATACAAACACTCAAGGATTTATTCAACAGATATCTGTTGAACACCTACTCTGTATCAGGCCACCATCCCTATCCCAAAGTGTTTAAAATGTCATGCAGGAGGCTGAGGTCAATAAAAATTGCACAAATAATTGTACAGTTACAGCTGTGCTAGGTGATACCAAGCAGATACATAGGTTACTGAGGCAGCATGTCTGTAACAGTGAGGCCTGCTCTACATACTCTTTCCTCTCCCTGTGTCATGGTGCTAGCTGTACTGTCCTTCTCCTTTTGGTTTAGTTCTGTTATATTTCACTTCTGGTTGAACTATTTAAATCTTTCAATCAAATGTTTTCCTGTCAAAAAAAAGGGGTGGGGGAGTCTCAAATATATTAAGGGAAAAAAATAATGTTGCCAGATACTACATAGAGTACAATCCAATTTTTGTAAAAAGTAATATATTGTTACACAGGAAAACATCTGGAGAATTAACCATGATTATATCTGCATGATAGGATTTCACTAGATTTTTGCCCTCTATGCAGGAGTAGGTACAGATTTTGTGTACCCTGAAGCTTAAACAATTAGGGAGGGGGGGTTCTTTGGAAAAAATAACATAAAATTAAAATTACAAAATAAAAAAATTATAAATGTACATACACTACTTTAGAAGGAGCCCATGCAAGTAGAAGTCTGAAGCTTAAGTTTTATTAGTTTCACAAGTAATCCAGCCAAAACAATCCTAAAAAAGAAGAACAAAACAGGAGGTATCACACTCTATGATTTCAAACTATATAAAAAACCACAGTAATCAAAACAGCATGGTACCTGCACAGAAACAGACAGACACATAGATCAATGGAACTGAGTAGAGAGCCCATAAATGAACTCATACTTATACAGGCAATTAATCTACAACAAAGGAAGCAAGAATATACAATGGGGGAAAGATGTCCTCACACCACACACACAAATAAACACACAATGGATTAAAGACTAAAATGTAAGACCTGAAACCATAAAACTTCTAGAAGAAAACACAGGCAGTCTGCTATTTAATATCAGTCTTAGCAATATTTTTTTGGATATGTCTCCTCAGGCAAGGTAAACAAAAGCAAAAATAAACAAACGAGACTACATCAAACTAAAAAGCTTTTGCACAGCAAAGAAAACTATCAACAAAGGAAAAGGCCACCTACTGAATGGAAAAAGATGTTTTCAGATGATATATCCGACAAGGGGTTGATATCCAAAGTATACGAAGAACTCATACAATTCATCATCAAAACAACAAACAACCTGATTGAAAAATGGCCATAGGGAGAGATTGGTTCAAGATGGTGGAGTAGAAGGACATGCTCTCACTCCCTCTTGCAAGAGCATGAGAATCAAAATTGACTGCTGAACGATCATTGAGGAAGACACTGGAACTCACCAAAAAAGATACCCCACATCCAAAGACAAAGGAGAAGCCACAATGAGACGGTAGGAGGGGCGCAATCACAATAAAATCAAATCCCATAACTGCTGGGTGAGTGACTCACAAACTGGAGAACACTTATACAGCAGAAGTCCACCCACTTCAGTGAAGGTTCTGAGCCCCACATCAGGCTTCCCAACCTGGGGGTCCGGCAACGGAAGGAGGAATTCTTACAGAATCAGACTTTGAAGGCTAGCGGGATTTGATTACAGGACTTTGACAGGACTGGGGGAAACAGAGATTCCACTCCTGGAGGGCACACACAAAGTAGTGTGCTTATCGGGAACCAGGGGAAGGAGCAGTGACCCCATAGGAGACTGAACCAGACCTACCTGCTAGTGTTGGAGGGTCTTCTGCAGAGGCGGGGGTTGGCTGTGTCTCACCGTGAGGACAAGGACACTGGCAGCAGAAGTTCTGGGAAGTACTCCTTGGAGTGAGCCCTCCCAGAATCCACCATTAGCCCAACCAAAGAGCCTGGTACGACCAGTGCTGGGTTGCCTCAGGCCAAACAACCAACAGGGAGGGAAACCAGCCCCACCCATCAGCAGACAAGCAGATTAAAGTTTTACTGAGTTCCACCCACCAGAGCAACACCCAGCTATACCCATCACCAGTCACTCCCATAGGGAAGCTTTCACAAGCCTCTTAGATAGCCTCAACCACCAGAGGGCAGACAGCAGAAGCAAGAAGAAGGACAATTCTGCAGCCTGTGGAACAAAAACCACATTCACAGAAAGATAGACAAGATGAAAAGGCAGAGGGCTATGTACCAGATGAAGGAACAAGATAAAACCTCAGAAAAACAACTAAATGAAGTGGAGATAGGCAACCTTCCAGAAAAAGAATTCAGAATAATGATAGTGAAGATGATCCAGGACCTCAGAAAAAGAATGAAGGCAAAGATCGAGAAGATGTAAGAAATGTTTAACAAAGATCTAGAAGAATTAAAGATCAAACAAACAGAGATGAACAATACAATAACTAAAATGAAAAATACACTAGAAGGAATTAATAGCAGAATAACTGAGGCAGAAGAACAGATAAGTGACCTGGAAGACAGAATGGTGGAATTCACTGCTGTGAAACAGAATAAAGAAAAAAGAATGAAAAGAAATGAAGACAGCCTAAGAGACCTCTGGGACGACATTAAACTAAACAACATTTGCATTATAGGGGTCCCAGAAGGAGAAGAGAGAGAGAAAGGACCTGAGAAAATATTTGAAGAGATTATAGTCAAAAACTTCCCTAACATGGGAAAGCAAATAGCCACCCAAGTCCAGGAAGTGCAGAGAGTCCCATACAGGATAAACCTAAGGAGAAACATGCTGAGACACATAGTAATCAAACTGGCAAAAATTAAAGACAAAGAAAACTTATTGAAAGAAGCAAGGGAAAAACAACAAATAACATACAAGGGAACTCCCATAAGGTTAACAGCTGATTTCTCAGCAGAAACACTACAAGACAGAAGGGAGTGGCATGATATACTTAAAGTGATGAAAGGGAAGAACCTACAACCAAGATTACCCTACCCAGCAAGGATCTCATTCAGATTCAATGGAGAAATCAAAAGCTTTACAGGCAAGCAAAAGCTAAGAGAATTCAGCACCACCAAACCAGCTCTACAACAAATGCTAAAGGAACGTCTCTGAGTGGGAAACACAAGAGAAGATAAGGACCTACAAAAACAAACCCAAAACAATTAAGAAAATGGTAATAGGAACATACATATCGACAATTACCTTAAATGTGAATGGATTAAATGCTCCAACCAAAAGACACAAGCTCACTGAATGGATACAAAAACAAGACCCATATATAGGCTGCCTACAAGAGACCCACTTCAGACCTAGGGACACATACAGACTGAAAATGAGGGGATGGAAAAAGATATTCCATGCAAATGGAAATCAAAATAAAGCTGGAGTAGCAATACTCATGTCAGATAAAATGGACTTTAAAATAAAGAATTTTACAAGAGACAAGGAAGGACACTATGTAATGATCAAGGGATCAATCCAAGAATAAGACATAACAATTATAGGGGCTTCCCTGGTGGTGCGGTGGTTGAGAGTCTGCCTGCCGATGCAGGGGATAAAGGTTCGTGCCCCGGTCCGGGAAGATCCCACATGCCTTGGAACGGCTAGACCCACGAGCCATGGCCGCTGAGCCTGCGCGTCCGGAGCCTGTGCTCCGCAATGGGAGAGGCCACAACAGTGAGAGGCCCACGTACAGCAAAAAAAAAAAAAAAAAGATATAACAATTATAAATATATAAGCATCCAACATAGAAGCACCTCAATACATAAGGCAACTGCTAACAGCTATAAAAGAGGAAATTGCCAGTAATACAATAATAGTGGGGGACTTTAACACCTCACTTACACCAGGGGACAGATCATCCAAAGAGAAAATTAATAAGGAAACACAAGCTTTCAATGACACAACAGACCAGATAGATTTAATTGATATTTATAGGACATTCCATCCAAAAACAGCAGATTACACTTTCTTCTCAAGTGTGCATGGAACATTCTCCAGGATAGATCACATCTTGGGTCAAAAATCGAGCCTCAGTAAATCTAAAAAAATTGAAATCATATCAAGCATCTTTTCTGACCACAACACTATGAGATTAGAAATCAATTACAAGGAAAAAAACATAAAAAACACAAACACGTGGAGGCTAAACAATACGTTACTAAATAACCAAGAGATCACTGAAGAAATCAAAGAGGAAATCAAAAATACCTAGAGACAAATGACAATGAAAACACAACGATCCAAAACCTATGGGATGCAGCAAAAGCAGCTCGAAGAGGGAAGTTTACAGCAATACAAGCCTACCTCAAGAAACAAGAAAAATCTCAAATAAACAATCTAACCTTACACCTAAAGAAACTAGAGAAAGAAGAACAAACAAAACCCAAAATTAGCAGAAGGAAAGAAATCATAAAGATCAGAGCAGAAATAAATGAAATAGAAACAAAGAAAAAAATAACAAAGATCAATAAAACTAAAAGCTGTTTCTTTGAGAAAATAAAATTGATAAACCATTAGCCATACTCATCAAGAAAAGGAGGGAGCAGACTGAAATCAATAAAATTAGAAATGAAAAAGGAGACGTTACAACAGACACCACAGAAATACAAAGCATCCTAAGAGACTACTACAAGCAACTCTATGCCGCTAAAATGGACAACCTGGAAGAAATGGACAAATTCTTAGCAAGGTATAAACTTCCAAGACTGAAGCAGGAAGCAACAGAAAATATGAACAGACCAATCACAAGTTATGAAATTGAAACTGTGATGAAAAAAATCTTCCAACAAACAAAAGCCCAAGACCAGATGGCTTCACAGGAGAATTCTATCAAACATTTAGACAAGAGCTAACACCATCCTTCTCAAACTCTTCCAAAAACTTGCAGAGGAAGGAACACTCCCAAATTCATCCTATGAGGCCACCATCACCCTGATACCAAAACCAGACAAAGATACTACAAAAAAAGAAAATTACAGACCAATATCACTCATGAATATAGATGCAAAAATCCTCAACAAAATACTAGCAAACAGAATCCAACAACACATTAAAAGGATCATACACCATGATCAAGTGGGATTTATCCCAGGGATGCAAGGATTCTTCAATATACACAAATCAAACAATGTGATACACCATATTAACAAATTGAAGAAGAAAAACCATATGATCATCTCAATAGATGCAGAATAAGCTTTTGACAAAATTCAACACCCATTTATGATAAAAATTCTCCAGAAAGTGGGGATAGAGGGAACCTACCTCAACATAATAAAGGCCATATATGACAAACCCACAGCAAACATCATTCTCAATGGTGAAAAACGGAAAGCATTTCCTCTAAGATCAGAAACAAGACAAGGATGTCCACTCTCACCACTATTATTCAACATAGATTTGGAAGTCCTAGCCACGGAAATAAGAGAAGAAAAAGAAATAAAAGGAATACAAATTGGAAAAGAAGAAGTAAAACTGTCAATGTTTGCAGATGACATGATACTATACATAGAGAATCCTCATGATGCTACCAGAAAACGACTAGAGCTAATCAATGAATTTAGTAAAGTAGCAGGATACAAAATTAATGCACAGAAATCTCTTGCATTCTGATACACTAATGATGAAAAATCTGAAAGAGAAATTAAGGAAACATTCCCATTTACCACTGCAACAAAAAGAATAAAATACCTAAGAATAAACCTACCTAGGGAGACAAAAGACCTGTATGCAGAAAACTATAAGACACTGATGAAAGAAATTAAAGATGATACAAACAGATGGAGAGATATACCATGTTCTTGGATTAGAAGAATAAATATTGTGAAAATGACTATACTACCCAAAGAAATCTACAGATTCAATGCAATCTCTATCAAATTCCCAATGGCATTTTTTACAGAACTAGAACAAAATATCTTAGAATTTGTATGCAGACACAAAAGACCCCGAATAGCCAAAGCACTGTTGAAGGAAAAAAATGGAGCTGGAGGAATCAGACTCCCTGACTTCAGACTATACTACAAAGCTACAGTAATCAAGATCATATGGTACTGGCACAAAAACAGAAATATAGATCACTGGATAGAAACAGGATAGAAAGCCCAGAGATAGACCCATGCACCTATAATCAACTAATCTGTGACAAAGGAGGCAAGGATATACAATGGAGAAAAGACAGTCTCTTCAATAAGTGGTGCTGGGGCTTCCCTGGTGGCGCAGTGGTTGAGAGTCCGCCTGCCGATGCAGGGGACGCGGGTTCGTGCCCCGGTCTGGGAAGATCCTGCGCGCCACGAAGCGGCTGGGCCCGTGAGCCATGGCCGCTGAGCCTGCACCTCCAGAGCCTGTGCTCTGCAAAGGGAGAGGCCACAACAGTGAGAGGCCCGCATACCGCAAAAAAAAAAAAAAAAAAAAAAGTGGTGCTGGGAAAACTGGACAGCTACATGTAAAAGAATGAAATTAGAACACTCCCTAACACCATATACAAAAATAAACTCAAAATGGATTAGAGACCTAAATGTAAGACCGGACACTATAAAACTCTTAGAGGATAACATAGGAAGAACACTCTATGACATAAATCACAGCAAGATCCTTTTTGACCCACCTCCTAGAGAAATGGAAATATAAACAAATGGGACCTAATGAAAATTGAAAGCTTTTGCACAGCAAAGGAAACCATAAACAAGATGAAAAGACAACCCTCAGAATGGGAGAAAATATTTGCAAACAAATCAACAGACAAAGGATTAATCTCCAAAATATATAAACAGTTCATGCAGCTCAATATTACCAAAACAAAAACCCAATCCAAAACTGGGCAGAAGACCTAAATAGACATTTCTCCAAAGAAGACATACAGATGGCCAACAAACATATGAAAAGATACTCAACATCACTAATCATTAGAGAAATGCAAATCAAAACTACGACGAAGTATCACCTCACACCAGTTAGAATGGGCATCATAAGAAAATCTACAAACAACAAATGCTGGAGAGGGTGTGGAGAAAAGGGAACCCTCTTGCACTGTTGGTGGGAATGTAAATTGATACAGCCACTATGGAGAACAGTATGGAGGTTCCTTAAAAAACTAAAAATAGAATTACCATATTACCCAGCAATCCCACTACTGGGCATATACCCAGATAAAACCATAATTCAAAAAGACACATGCACCCCAATGTTCATTGCAGCACTATTTACAGTAGCCAGGTCATGGAAGCAACCTAAATGCCCATCAACAGACGAATGGATAAAGAAGATGTGGTACATATATACAATGGAATATTACTCAGCCATAAAAAGGAATGAAATTGGGTCATTTGTAGAGATGTGGGTGGATCTAGAGACTGTCCTACAGAGTGAAGTAAGTCAGAAAGAGAAAAACAAATATCATATATTAACGCATATATGTGGAACCTAGAAAAATGGTACAGATGAACTGGTTTTCAGGGCAGAAATAGAGACACAGATGTAGAGAACAAATGTATGGACACCAAGTGGGGAAAGCGGGGCTGGGGTGGTGGTGGTGGGATGAATTGGGAGATTGGGATTGATGTATATACACTAATATGTATAAAACAGATGACTAATAAGAACCTGCTGTATAAATAAAATAAAATTCAAAAATTCAAAAAAAAAGAAAAATGGCCAGAGGACCTGAATAGACATTTTTCCAAAGAAGACATACAGATGGTCAACAGGCACATGTAAAGATGCTCAACACCACTAATCATCAGGGAAAGGCAATCAAAACCACGAGGGAAATTTCCTGGCAGTCCAGTGGTTAGGACTCCACACTTTCACTGATGTGGCCGAGGGTTCAATCCCTGGTCTGGGAACTAAGATCCCACAAGCCATGTGGCGCGCCCCCCCCACACACACACACCAAGAAAACCACAATTGCGAATCACTTCACACCTTTCAGAATGGCTGTTATCAAAAAGTCAACATAACAAGTGTTGGCCAGAATGTGGAGAAAAGAGAACCCTCGTGCACTGTTGGTAGAAATGTAAATTGGTGCAGCCACTATGGAAAATGGTATGGAGGTTCCTCAAAAAATTAAAAATAGAACTACCATATGACCAAGCAATTCCACTTCTGGGCATTTACCCAAAGAGAACGAAAACACTAGAACAGATATATGCCCCCCTATGTTCATTGCTGCATCATATACAACAGCCAAGGTATGGAAGCAACTTAAGTGCCCATCAATAGGTGAATGGATAAAGAAGATGTGATGTGTGTGTGCGCATACACACACACACAGGGATATTTCTCAGCCATGAAAAAGAATGAAATCTTGCCATTTGCAGCAACATGGATGGACCTAGAGGGTATTATGCTAAAAGAAATGAATCAGACAGAGAAAGCCAAATACTGTATGACTTCACTTATATGTGTACTCTAAAAATCAAAACAGGGACTTCCCTGGCGGTCCAGCAGGTAAGACTCCAAGTTCCCAATGCAGCGGACCTGGGTTCAATCCCTGGTTGGGGAACTAGATCCCACACGTATGTCACAGCTAAGAGTCTGCATGCCGCAACTAAAGATCCCTCATGCCTCAACTAAGACCTGGCACAAGCAAAATAAATAAATAAATAAATAAAAATTTTAAAATAAAATAAAAAACAAAACAAATGGACAAACATAACCAAACAGAAACAGAGTCATAGATACAGAGAAGAAACAGGTGGTTGCCAGAGGGGTGGTGGTGAGAGGAGGTGAGAAAAAGGTGGGAGATTAAGAGGTACAAACTTTCAGTTACAAAATAAATGTCACAGGTATGAAATGTACAGTATGGGGAATATAGTCAATAATTATGTAATAGCTTTGTATGGTGACAGATGACAACTAGACTTTTCATGGTGATCATTTTGAAATGTACAGAAATAACAAATCACTGTGTTGTACACTAGGAACTAACAGTGTTGTAGGTCAATTATGCTTCGAAAACAAACTCATACAGAAAGAGATCAGATTTGTGGCTGCCAAAGGGGTGGGTGGGAGGGGGAATTATATGAAGGTAGTCAAAGGGTACAAACTCCTAGTTATAAGATAACAGTACTAGGGATGTAATGTACAACATGATAAAGATAAAGAACACTGCTGTACATTATAAATGAAAGTTGTTAAGACAGTAAACCCCAAGAGTTCTCATCACAAGGAAAACAAATTTTTTCTATTTCTTTAATGTTGTGTCTATATGAGATGACAGATGTTCACTAAACCTACTGCGGTAATCATTTCGTGATGTATGTAAGTCAAATCATTATGCTGTACACCTTACTTAAAAAAAAAAATAAGATATAATAAAAACAAAGTCCTATCTATGAGACCTTTGCTGGACCCTAAAGTCTCAAGCACTGTACTATTTCTTCCCTCCCCTTGTGGCCTAGTGTCTTGAAGGAGGAGTTTGTATCCACTAAACATCTTATCATCTGCATCCCCCACTGAAACTGCTCTGCTGAGTTATGCCCTTAAAACAAGTCCACTTCAGTCATGATGTGAGTCCTAAGGAAGTGTGCAGAGCACCCCAGTCTCTTCAAAGCACATCCTCATGCTAATTCTCACGTACTCCTCCGAACAATCTAGGAAGAAAGAAGACAAGCGGTATCTTCCCAATTCTCATCTTCACCCTTCCTAACAGAGCTTCCTGTTGCAATCCCTTCATTCCTGCCTTTCATCCCAACCATATTCCATTTCCTGGCTTCCTTCTCCCACTCCCCAGCCACAGGCCACAGAGGATCCTCTGCACACTTCAATGACTCTGTCATCCTGCAACTGGACTTCTCTAACGTGGTGGAGAAAGACACAGTGTCAAGGTCACTAGAGGGCAGGCACACAGGCTAAACAGACCTGGAAAGTGGTCATGTCTTATTTTTATGTGCAAACCCCAGACAATAGCCCTGGACCTGGGACCATGAGCCATAGAATGGGGGTTGCGAGGGGCTGGGGGACAGGGGGAATGGGGAGTTATATGTTTAATCGGTACTATACAGAGTTTCAGTTTGGGAAGATGAAAAGGTTCTGGAGATGGATGATGGTGATGGTTGTACAACAGTGTAAATGCAGTGAATGCCACAAATTGTACACTTAAAAACGGTAAAAACGGTAAATTTTATGTCATGTATATTTTACCACACACACAAACACACACAAACTAGAAAATAATATTAAATTTTCAAGGTCACTGTGAAGACTAGATAGAATATACTGTTTGTCACCAGCATGGGCTTAATCAATGGTATCCAATGCTACTGATATTTTCAGCTTAGTCCAGTGTATCTAAACTTCCTAAATGGCCCAAAATAAAGTTTTTCACTGGAATTTTTTTAAAAGTCATGAGCCATAGAGCCAGATGACTGGGATGAAAACACAGCTCTACAACCTATCAGCTGTAAAGTAACCTTAAGTAAGTCACTCACATTCTCTGAGCCTCAAATTACATTTTTTAAGAATTGTGGTATATTTACGATAGCCAGGACATGGAAGCAACCTAAGTGCCCATCAACAGATGAATGGGTAAAGAAGATGTGGCACATATATACAATGGAATATTACTCAGCCATAAAAAGAAATGAAACTGAGTTATTTGTAGTGAGCTGGATAGACCTGGAATCTGTCATACAGAGTGAAGTAAGTCAGAAGGAGAAAAACAAATACCGTATGCTAACACATATATATGGAATCTAAGAAAAAAAAATGTCATGAAGAGATTAGTGGTAGGACTGGAATTAAACACAGACCTACTAGAGCATGGACTTGAGGATATGGGGAGGGGGAAGGGTAAGCTGTGACGAAGTGAGAGAGTGGCAGGGACATATATACACTACCAAACATAGGGTAGATAGCTAGTGGGAAGCAGCCGCATGGTACAGGGAGATCAGCTAGGTGGTTTGTGATCACCTAGAAGGGTGGGATAGGGAGGGTGACGCAAGAGGGAAGAGATATGGGAACATATGTATATGTATAACTGATTCACTTTGTTGTAAAGGAGAAACTAACACACTATTGTAAAACAGTTATACTCAAATAAAGATGTTTTAAAAAATAAAAAAATAAAGGGAGAGTAAAGTAGAAATAAATAAATAAATAAAATAAATTTTTAAAAAATTTAAAAAAAAAAACTGTGGTAAAATAAACATAAAATTAACCATTTAAAAGTATACAATCCGGTAACATTAAATACATTTGCAGTGTTGTGCAACCATCACGACTATGTAGTTCCAGAACTTTTTCATCACCCCAGACAAAACCCCCATACCCATTAAGCAGTCACTCCCCATGGCCCCCTCCCTCCAGCCCCTGGCACCACTAATTTGCTTTCTGTCTCTATGGATTTACCTATTTTAGATATTTCATATAAATGGAATCATAAAATATGTGGCCTTTTGAGTCTGGCTTCTTTTACTTAGAAAAGTCTTCAAGGTTCATCTGTGTTGTAGCATGTATCAGTACATCATTCCTTTTTATGGTTGAATAATATTGCATTGTATAGATAGATATACAAACAAAACCATATTGTTTATCCATTCATCTGTTGAAGGGCATTTGGATCATTTCCACCTTTCGGCTACTGTGAATAGAGCTGCTATGAACATGCCCATACAAGTTTTTATTTGAATACATATTTTCAATTCTTTTGAGTATATACCTAAGAGTGGAATGGCTGGGTCATATGGTAATTCTGTGTTTAATTTATTGGAAAATCTGCAGGTCCCATTTTTTTTTTTTTTTTTTGGCGATACGCGGGCCTCTCGCTGTTGTGGCCTCTCCCGTTGCGGAGCACAGGCTCCGGACGCGCAGGCTCAGCGGCCATGGCTCACAGGCCCAGCCGCTCTGCGGCATGTGGGATCTTCCCGGACCGGGGCACGAACCCGTGTCCCCTGCTTCGGCAGGCGGACTCTCAACCACTGCGCCACCAGGGAAGCCCTGCAGGTCCCATTTTAAAGTCAGGATCATGATAGAACTTACCTCATAGCATTATGGGAAAAATTATTTGAGACAATGCATGTAAAGCACTTAGAACAGTTTCTGGCACATAGTAAACACTCCATAATTATTAGTTATTACTGGCTATGGATGGATGGATGAGTGGGTATGTAGACGGATAGATGGACAGATGGAAGGGATGGGGCTGAGTCTGGGGTCTATTTTCACGCTGCAAGTTACTAGGAATCAGGTCACAATTCATTTTCAAATGTATTCCATTAGGCAAGGTTCCACGTTACAATAGGTTATATCCAATAAATTTAGAGAAGAGAATTCCCCTTTTATTTATTTTTCCCCAGTAACTTTGCTGAAAATAAAGGCTTCTTACCTCCCAGTCACCCAGCCTCCCAGGGTCAGACATTAAGTCTGTAGAGATAACTATTTTATTAATTTTCCTTGCATACTGATGATTATTTATAGTTTCTTTCATGTCTCATAAATGGCAAAACGAGTATGGATTTGAGATCAGCAGCTCATAAACACAAATATTAAGGCATTTAAAAAATTAAGTTCAATTAAGAGTGATTAACATTGTGTTAATAAGCCCTATTGTAAATTTAAATATCATACATGATCATTTCATGAGGAAAGTTCCACATTGTGAATAACACAACTTCATATCTATAAAAGGAGCTAGATAAACAAGGATTACATTTCCCCACAATTTTTCTTATTTCCAGAAATGTTACGACCTCAAGCCCATCATTTTAGATATTTTAGTGAAATATGTTTCCCGTGCTGCAAAGCTATCTGACCCATTCAGTTTAGCTGAGACTCAATGTGTGTCTGCTTTCTTCTTTGGCATGTGCAGTAAAGGGATCTGACATCTAGACCTACCTACTGTAGATTCCAGAAACAGATGAACATGTTAGTAGTGATGGTGGCATTTTGTTTTGACCTCTCTTCTCGGTCAGACACTGTCACACTGACTTCTCTACCTGTCTGTGTGCCTGCTCCTTGAGGATAGAGGCCTCTCTCTGGTTCATCTCATCTCCAGCATCTAGTGCTTGATGCTCACAGGTGCTGCTTCTAGTCTGACATTCCCCGTCCCTGCCATTCCTGTTTATCTTCTGCATCCACACCTGAGTTTCTGAGCACAATTCACCACAATGGCAACATTACTGACCAGATTGGCAACAATGAAAAAGACTGATTCATACTTACAAGGCTGTGTGGAAATGGGTGCAGTTTATGAGGTGTAAACTGATGCAGCCTTTTCACAAGGCAATTGGGCAGTATCTATAAAATATGAAACTCATATACCTTTCAACAGAACCTTTCTACTTCTAGAAATCTATGCTACAAACGTATCTGAGCGAGTACTCAAGGCTATCTTTCAAAGATGTCCAGTGCAGAACTATTCAAAGTAGTGCAAAATTACAAAGAACCTGAATGTACTTTAATTGACGTGTTTTATTTTTTGATAGTTCTGCTTCTTAGGTAGTTCATTATTCCACTGTGCTGAAATCTGCTCACCAGCCCTTCTGCTCCTGGGTCCAAGGTTTCCCTCCCTAGGGCCTCACAAAGCAAGTCTAATCTAAGATCATGTCATTAATTGTGTAGGTGTGGCCTGTATACTGCATGGGTTCTATAGGTCATAGTTGGGATAGAATATCTGAATTTTCTAGAGTACCAGAATTTTCAGAGGCTCAGTTTGACAGCACAAGAGCCTCAAAACAAGCCAGCAATGATTACAACACATTACAGTCTCACAGAGATATAAAAACATCCACAGCTATCAAATTATTTTCTTGGTCACTCTCATTGCAGTGTTACTCATTGAGTGAAATTGTTTACTACACTGACTGTGCTTTCTTACTCATTAAGCAAAGATCATGCAGGTTTCTTGAGCTTTCTTTAATGTTGACTTGATATTATGCCTCACCTCCTACCTCTTATCTGCAAAAAGTGGCTGCCAACTCTGTTGAAAATACACACGTACACACACACACACACACACACACACACACACACGCATTCAGATCAAAAGTGGGTGGCCCTGCTGTGAAATGTTCTCATCCTACCCTTAGGGAACAACTGGGAGTGAATTGTTAAAAAGGATGTTGGAAGAGTAGAAAAGACTCATAGCCTTTTGGTTAAAAATGGAGACGTTCAAGAACCAAAGACCTTCCCTTCAAGTTAGCAATTATTCTTAAGAAGAGGAAAAGTGGAAAGAACCTTCCTACTTCCTGACCTTACCTGGTATAAGCATTGCTCCTGCTATGAGTCATGTAGCCAGTGTGTTGGCCAAGGATTGGAAAGAGCAGGCTGTGCTCATTTATCCAGAACAATCATCTGTCTTAAAAAAAAAAAAAATCTGTAGAAAAAGAGATTTCCATAAGAAGATTTAGGACTCCCCTGGCAGTCCAGTGGTTAAGACCCTGCGCTTCCACCGCAGGGGGCGTGGGTTTGGTCCCTGGTGGGGGAACTAAGATCCTGCATTCCACGTGGTGTGGCCAAAAAAAAAGATTTACCCAGGAGACTCGACATTGGCAAGGGATTTTTCCAAAGACCTTTTAGGTGCCCTCATTCACTATATACTGATATGGACAGAGTAAAGGGACAAAGTAGATAAATAGTTATTTCCACCAGAGGATTGTAAGTAAAGAAAAAATTATGGGAGACCCCTGTAAGTTAATGATCACTCAAGAAAGCAGGTTTACTTAACCATAAAACCAAGCAGGTTTGCTTAGCAGCAAAACCATGCTACAGAAGCATGAGACATGCCCCAAAACAATAACACAACGGTGGCATGAGACCCACATCCTGTCCAGTGAGCTCAGTAAGTTAACAACCCTTAGGACATGCTCTCTGCACACATAAAAAAACAATTTATGGAAAGGTGACATTTCAAAGTGAAAGACCCTCATTGTACTGAGACCTGAAATAATTGTTCCATAGTGCCTGGCTTGACCACATAGGGACAAGAAAACTCCCCACCCCAACATAGAGGAGGAGCTGATGATGGAAGCGTGATGTCTACTCAAAAATGTAGAAGGTGGTCTTTTCCCCCTCCCTACTTTTCCTTTGATTATAAAACTGTAGCTCACTAAGTTCTTCCCGCAGGGCACCTTCTCACCCGCCCAACTGTAAGCATCACAAGGGTCCTATTCTAATAAATCACTTCTTATCTATCACTTTGCCTCTGGCTGAATTCTTAATGCGCTGAGACATAAAGGACAGGAGATCCTCAGAGCCCCCTGAAATGCCACCTAGCAGTTTCAATACCACATAGTGTCTCCCAACATTGTTATAAATTATAGCCAGAAAATTTTAAGTCAATGACTTCCATAACCGAGCAGGACCCTATGGGGCCTTCCCAGGACAGACCTCTCCCTCATATCCTCTGCTTTAGCTCCTCTCTGAAGTACCTAGATAATAGTATCTGATGCACATTTCCTGAGTTGTTTTGCAGATGCTAAACCACCCACCAAATGGAAGACATTAACTACCTGATGATCATGACCACATAGTCCCCAGGCCTACCGGAGCCTAAGGATTTATAATGTTAACTCCTGTGATACCACCCTGTTACCTCACTATCAGAATTGTACACCAGCTGATCACATATCTTGGGTCACCCCTCCCTCACCTTGCCTTTAAAAAATGCTTTGCTGAAAATCATCGGGGAATTCAGGTGTTTTGAGCACTTGCTGCCCTGGACTCTTTGCTTGATGCCCTGCAGTAAACACTGCCCTTTCCTTCACCAAAACCTGGTGTCAGTAGATTGACTTTAGCGTGTAGGCGAGTCAACCCAGGTTTGGTTCTATAACACTTCCACTGTATTCTTTTGATACCACATGTAATGGTCATTTGTCAGTTTTCTCGGCGAATTCGTCATCTCATGAATCTGGGTGGGCAGCAGGGACCACTTCCCAGTACAAAAGCTAAAAATGCTCAGTACTCACTTTTCCAGGTCCTTAGGCAGCTAGAGCTCAGGTATGTGACCTAGGCTTGAACAATCAGCTGCATTTGCTTAGAATTTGTGGGACTGGAGCTGGGGATGGGGATGATTCTTACAGCAGTGCACTTTAAAGCGGCGGCAGCGGTGTCTGGTGTCCATCCAGCCTTGCCATTGGAGTCAGTGTGCCACTCAGAATCCAATGCCATCTGTGACTTTGATGCAGGCTGAAGGAACGAGCATGCAGCAGCGACAAGGGGGCTGTCTTTGCCTACCTGGCTCTGTGGTTTCGGTGTACTTGTAGGTGCCTGGTCTCCGTGTGTTTCTGCTTATTTCCCAAACTTTACTTCCTTCCAGTGATTTTGTAATCTAACATGATATTGTGATATGCTAAGAAATACATATTCGGTCTTCATTCCCAGTTCCAGGCACTGATTTAAAACCCTTGGAATTTCCTGAGTGATAGGGGTGAGATGAGTATCTTTTGTTATTCATAGTAAGTTTTTTTCAACTCTACCTGAGTTTATGCTAATGAAGTGATTCTTAGAGGGTGGGACCTGGTTGCCAGAGGAAACAACCATGTGATTAGAGGGTTGAAACGTTCAGTCCCCACCTGTGGGATGGGGAAAAGGACTCGAGATTGAGTTTAATGACCAGTGGTCAATAATTAAATCAATCATCCCTATGTGATGGAACCTCCATAAAAATCCTAAACAAATGAGTTTGGAGAGCTTCCAGGTTGGAGAACAACAGATCAAGGTGCTGGGAGGGCGATGCACCCAGAGAGGGTGTGGAAGCTTTGCATCCCTGCCCCTTGCCCTATGCACCTCTTCCATTTGGCTGCTCCTGCGTTGTAATCTTTATACTAAACTGATAATAGTAGGCCATGCCCTCTCCTGAGTTCTGTGAGCTATTCTGGCAAATTATAGAACACAAGCAGGGGGGAGGTCACAGAAACCCCGAATTTATAGCCATTTGGTCAGAAGCACCAGAAGCCCAGGCTTGCAGTTGGCATCTGAAGTAGGGAGCAGTCTTATGGAACTGAGCCCTTAATCTGTGGGGTGGTCAGTGTCAGAATTGCATGGTGTGCATTTTCCACACATTTGGTGCCAGGAGTGTGAGTACGATGAGTGAAATAGATTGTTTAAATTTTACTACCCAATGGGCATTCAATAAAATTCATTTACTGGTGTAATCAGCCAGAACCAGAATCAGAATCCCTTGCAACCAAGAACCTAACTACTACACCTGAATAGCCAAGGAACTCTTCTAAACTCTATCTGGGGTCTTCCTGTTGCAAGCTAAACTCATTTCTTGTTCTGTGTCTGGGAGACACAGTGTAAGGACAGCACAGAACTAGGGGATCTGTTTTTCGGTCTCACTCTGCCACTTCCTGGCTGTGTGACCTGGAGCAAGTCCCTTCCCAGCTCTGAGCCACAGACCTCTCACCTGCACAGGGAACACTCCGGACTAGACCAGCAGTCCCCCACACTGCCTATGCCTTAGAATCCCCTCAGGCATTTGTTTTTCAACATTTGCTTTTATACAGATTCCTGGGCCCCAGTCCTGAAGAAACCAATTGAATAGATTTAGTAAATTTCTGACACTTATACAGTGAAGTGGAGGCCTCAGCACCTTTGAGAACCACAGACAAAGCTCTCCAAGGTCCACTCCATCTCACAATCTCTGTGATCTTCCAACGGAAGGCAGACACAGCTTTATTGCTGTATTCCTCATGCCCAGAAAGTTCCTTAGTGCACAGGTGTTCAGAAAATACTTGTATCTGAGTAAAAGGTAAACAAGCTCTCTGCAACTTTTATGTAAATCTAAAATTGTTCCATGGGCTTCCCTGGTGGCGCAGTGGTTGAGAATCCGCCTGCCGATGTAGGAGACACGGGTTCGTGCCCCGGTCCGGGAAGATCCCACATGCCGCGGAGCAACTAAGCCCGTGAGCCATGGCCGCTAGGCCTGCGCGTCCGGAGCCTGTGCTCCGCAACGGGAGAGGCCACAACAGTGAGAGGCCCGCATACCGCAAAAAAAAAATAAAAATAAAAATAAAAAAATAAAATAAAATTGTTCCAAAATATGAAGTTCATTTAAAAGAATACTGGAAGGAAGAAGGGAAGGAGAGAGGAATTCCACGTACACCACGTTAACTAAGAGTTTTGTGTTACTTTATATTGAAAAGTACCTCCCCTCACACTTTTCTTCTGCACATGCCCCATCCCCCGCCATCATCATTCTGCCGTCACTGAGCTGTCAGAGGAGACCTGCAGAGCCACCATGCCGTAGGGGTTACAAAACGGACTGTCACCTGTCTTTGAGGAGCACCACTCCTTGTGCTCGGCCCTGTGAAGACCCGAGTTCTACTTCGTTCAACATCTTACAGAATTATTGTAAGAATCAAATGAAAGTG
This sequence comes from Kogia breviceps, assembly GCF_026419965.1. Classification (NCBI taxonomy): domain Eukaryota; kingdom Metazoa; phylum Chordata; class Mammalia; order Artiodactyla; family Physeteridae; genus Kogia; species Kogia breviceps. Next base: position 171,065,135 of record NC_081310.1, on the reverse strand, counting down.
TTGCCATAAGAGTGAGCACCTACTGTGTGCCGGGTTCTAGGCTAAACACTTTACGAGCACTCTTTTCATCGCTGCTCACAGCAACCTTGTAAGGTGGGAGAATAACATCCCCATTTTATAGATAAGGAAACTCAGTCTGCCAGAGTAACTTGCTCAAGGTCATACAGCTAGTGAGGAGAAGGCTAGGACAGGAGCCTTTGAAGGTGTCTGACTCCAAAGACTCCGTGTGTTGCTCTGCCCTGGGATCTCTAGGTAGCAAGTGTTCAAGGAGTGTGCATATTTATTTTGATTATTTTCATCCCATCCTTGCCTCTTCCCTAACCTCCCTCTTCTTCTTCCAGCTCCCCAAACAGGCCCAGACTAGACCCTGAGAGTTCCCAGATGGGAGCTACAGAAGAACTGGCAGGCAGGGCTGGGAAACCCCACCACTCCCATTACTGCCACAGGGAGTCAAGATGGAGACAGGCATCCAGGAAAGGAAAAGGATTTGATGCTCTGAGAACCCGAGGACTAAGTCAGGCTCACCTTCCCTTCTTCACCTCACCCAGGAGAGCGCTGCCAAGGGCACCAATCTTAGGACAACTCCTCTTTGGCAGAAGAGGCTTTCGATCATTCACTTGTGCTGTTTCCCAGCTGCATTCAAACAAGTAGGTTTCAAACATCTGAATTGTGTTTTTTTTAAACAGCTGGCCCACCCACTCACTGGTACCAGGGAGGCCCTTGCAGAGGCCGAGTCCAGCCTTGATGTGGCCAGGGTGCCCAGGAGGCTGGGCGACAGACTAGGCTGGGTGTACCCAATTGCTGCCCAGCTGGGCCTAATGGGGAGACTTTTGGTGGTGTTGCTAGGCAACCTGGTAATTGGAGAGGCCACATTGGCCTTGGGGCCACAGAAACTAACAGCCTCCTTCATCACACTGCAAACCATTATTATGCCCCATTCCAGAGGCCTGCAGCAATCACTCTGTGGTTATAGCCTGAAAAAGTGCTTTTTTAGCTCCAGAAATTAAGAACCAGCTTTTCAAATTTATGGGTTTGTGGTTGTGGTTGTTTTCTTTTTGCTACATCTCTGCGGATACACTTGAAACAAATAGGCAAAGGATTTTAAAACAAAAAAAGAAAAAAATGCCTTCACAAACTGCCGTTTCCAAAAGTTTTCCTTCTTCCTGAAGCAAAGCACACTTGCCCTCAATTGTGAGGGCAGCTAAGGTAGGTAATCCCACAGCTGTGGCTGCGCGTTGCGGGCGGGGGCGGGGGGCGGGGGGCGGGGCCTGGGGGGGGGCACCAGGACCTTGGTCACTTACAAGACCTCTCAGTGGAATAACTTATTTGTGTCTCTTCCATTCAAAGACAATCAGGATACGTCCCCTTCCCAACCCACAGAACCACTTTCATTTGTGGGGACTTGTTGGTTGGTTGGTTTTTTGTTTGTTTTTTTAATTTTCGGCCATGCCATGCAGCTTGCAGGATCTTAGTTCCCCGACCAGGGATCGAACTTGGGCCTAGGGCAGTGAAAGTGCTGAGTCCTAACCACTGGACTGCCAGGGAATTCCCATCACTTGTTTGTTTGTTTTTTAAGATTTTTCTTTTTCATGTGGACCATTTTTAAAGCCTTTATCGAATTTGTTACAATATTGTTTCTGTTATATGTTTTGTTTTTTGGGCCACGAGGCATGTGGGATCCTAGCTCCCTGACCAGGGATCGAACCCGTACCCCCTGCGTTGGAAAGTGAAGTCTTAACCACTGGACCGCCAGGGAAGTCCCACTCGTTATTTTGATGAAGCCTCCCAGTTGCCTTGTGAAGAAGACACCATTTTTATTCCCATTTTACAGATGAACGACTAAGGCAAAAAGAGACACTCATGACTGCACACCTAGTCCTAGCAAAGCCAGAGCAAAATCCCATTCTTCTGAGGCTAGATCCTGATCTGCTCTACTATACCCCACTGCCACCCCACAGAGCTATTTAAGATATTACATATATTTGTGTACTCTATTATAATATGAATAGTAGTAACAATAATACATACTGGTGTAGAGACAAAAACTTCATCTTGTATCTCATACTATCCTCAACACATCATCCTTATTATTGATTGTGGTCAGGCTTTCAAAGCTGCCTAATGTACACTAAGGAATAGAGTCTGGAAGAATTCCCAAAGACAGACCCACTATTTAACTAGGTTAATGACCTAGCCCACCAGAGCACAGTGCTCTGCAACAACCCTCCTTAATTCAAGGAGTTGGCTCTGTTTGACAACAGTTTGATAACTATTTCAGTCCCTTAAGTAAGGAGGCAGAATCATTGCTTTCATTAGATATGTCCAGGTATTTTTCAAAAAGGCTTTCACTGCCTCATCTACAATGTTTCTTAAATAACGGTCCATTGATAATGACCAGCTGTGCTGATCTGCACAGGACTAGGGATTTCTTGGGATATGGGACTTAGGGTGCTAAAATCAGGATAGTCCTGGACACACCAAGGACAGCTGGTCACCATCTACCTCAGAATCATCTGGAGAAGTCAGGTGAAGATGGCTGGTTCCAATCCTAGGGCAGTAGTTCTTAACCCTGGATACACATCAGAATTGTCTGAGGAGACTGTAAAACGGTGTTGATGTCTGAGCGCACCCCGATTAGTGGAATTAGGGCCTCTAGAGCTAGGGTCTGGGTACTGGGATTTTTTAATGTGCAGCCAAGACTCAAACCCCCTGCCCTAGAGATTTGGATTCTGGGCTGGGGTCTTGCCCAGGAATCTGCCTGTCTCTTTAACAGCTCCCCAGGGGATTCTCATATACACTGTGGTTTGATAACCAATGAATTCTTATGTGATGTGTGACTTCATTGGACAACATACCCTGAATGCCTTGTATATGTTAGGCTCTGGAAACACAAAGAAAAAAAAACAAAAGCAAAACCACTTCCTGTTCCCCAGGCCCTCCCTATCCAGTGAGGAATAAAGACTATAAATTGTTCCTAAACAGTAGTCCCCCCTTATCCACGGAGATACATTCCAAGTCCCTCAGTGGATGCCTGAAACTGCGGATAGCACCAAATCCTAGACATACAATGGTTTTTTTCCTACAGGTACATAACTATGATAAAGTTTAATTTATAAAGTAGACATTAACAATAATAACTAATAATAAAATAGAATAATTAAAACAATATACTGTAATAAAAGTTATGTGAATGCAGTCTCTCTCCAAATACCTTATTGTACAAATTTAATGCCTTTTCCATCTTAATTAAGCACTTATCATGCTTTGTGGCCATAACTTTTGCAGTTTGAGGTGAGACAGCAAAACTAGCACGAAGTTCTTTTTCCTTCTTCACAATTTCACAGACAGAAGATTCATTTTTACCATAGATCTTAGCAACCTCAGCATACGGTTATTTTTCTTTCCTTATTTACTTTTTTGGCCACTCCACGCAGCTGGTGGGACCTTAGCTCCCCTACCAGGGATCGAACTCATGCCCCTGCAATGGAAGCACAGAGTCCTAACCACTGGACTGCCAAGGAAGTCCCCATTTTTCTTTCCTTATTAAGTCGAGAACTTTTCACCTTTTCACTTAAAGGAAGCACTTTATGGCTTCTCTGTGGCATATCCAAATTGCCAGCATTACTACTCTTGTGCTTTGGAGCCATTATTAAGTAAAATAAGGGTGACTTCAGCATAAGCGCTGCGATACCTCAACTGATAACCAAGACTGCTACTAGGTGAATGGGCAGGATACACTGGACAAAGAGATGATTCACGTCCTGGGCCAGATGGAGCAGGACAGCTCAAGATTTCATCAGGCTATTCGGAACAATGCTCAATTTAAAACTTATGAATTGTTCATTTCTGGAATTTTCCACTTAATATTTTCAAACCAAGGTTACCTCAGGTAAGTGAAACCAGGGGAAAGCAAAACCGCAGGTAAGAGGGCGAGACTACTAAACTGTGGTTTAGCTTTAAAAGTGGGTCAACATCATCCGGGTAGTTGTGGTTATTCAGTTTCCAGAAGACCAGTGTGGCAGATTAGAGATAGAGCATATTACTTGCCATTCCTCCACTAAAAGGTGGGTTTGTTTGCTCACTTTGAATCTGGGCCAGTCCTGTGACTGGTTTTGACTGATAATGTGCAGCAGAGGTAGTGCTGGGCACCTCCCAGGGCCAGGCCTGAAGAGATCTGCAGGCCCACTTTTGTTCTTCTTAGAATGCTCCCTCTTGGAAGCCTGATACCATATAAGAAGGTCAACCTACACTGAGCCCACCATGCCTTGAGGAAGCCCAAGCTACTCACATGGAGAGAGAGGCCACATAGAAGAGCACCTAGGTGCCAGACCTGTGAGTGAAGCCTTCTTGGACCTTCCAGCCCAGCTCAGCCACCAACTGGATACAGCCAAGGGAATGACCCCAGCTGACACCACATGCAGCAGAACTGCTCAGCTGAACTCAAATTCCAGACCCACAGAATCATGACAAAATCAAATGGTTGTTGTTGGAAGCTACTACGTTTCATGGTGATTTGTTATACAGCAATAGATGCCAGCACTCCTCAGGAGAACTAGGAGACCACGTGACATCCCAGACCCTTCTGCCTTCCCACTAACACTGTTCATTTTCATACCCCTCAGCAGAGTAGACTGCAGGTGTCTCACCTGCAAGAGCCTCCCAGTTCGTCTCCATCTCTGCTCCTGCCCCCCTTCCAAAACAAAACCAAACCATAAATCCGAGTGCATCAACTCTCTGCTTAAAAATCCTTCAGCAGTTTCCCATTGTCTTCAAGATAAACACAGGATCCTTACTAGGGCTGATAAATGCTGCCTGACCTAGTTCCTGCCTTCTTTGTAGCCTTCTACCACTCCCCCAACATCTCTGTGCTGCAGCCACGGGGCATCTTCCTGTCTCAGGCACACACCAAGCCCTCTCCTGCCTCAAGGCTAGCTCCTTTTGGGGCCTCTCTGAAGTGGCAGGCCAACCTCCACCCACCCCACCACGTTCGCTATCATATCCCCCTGCTAACTCACGTCTAGTACTTACCACTATCTAAAAATATCTTGTTTGTATATTTGTTGTCTGTAAGCTCCAGGAAGGTAGGAACTGTTTCTTTTTTTTACTCCATCTAAAGGTGCTTACTAAGTGTTTGCTGAATAAACCATCAAGTTAAGTGGAAGAAGGAAGGAAAGAGGAAGTTTGGGGTCACAGAAAGAGCACTACAATTACCGCACTCAGAAAACCCTGGTTCTTTTTTTTATTATTATTTTTTTTTTTTTTTGCGGTACGCGGGCATCTCACTGTTGTGGCCTCTCCCGTTGCAGAGCACAGGCTCCGGACGCGCAGGCTCAGCAGCCATGGCTCACGGGCTCAGCCGCTCCGCGGCATGTGGGATCTTCCCGGACCGGGACACGAACCCGTGTCCCCTGCATCGGCAGGCGGACTCTCAACCACTGCGCCACCAGGGCAGCCCAAAACCCTGGTTCTTGCTCCACTTCTGCCCCCTGCTTACCTCCAGGCAAGCCACCTCACCTCACCTGATCAGGATCCCCACCATGATGTGCCTGGCCAGCTGTGTTATTTATGCCATACACCTGTAGTCTTCATGTTTTTTGCTCATGAATCCCCATAAGAATTTTGGACAAGCTATGTTACTCTCATACATTTTTAAGTCAACAACTAAAATTATTTCTCACAAATTAAAAGTGGTTCCAGGACAGAATTTTCTGGTATAGTCTTTATCAGAGACACGCTTTAGATATATCTTCATCCAAGCCTTGGGGCTACAGATTTAGCCTGTTCAGTTTATGGAAAATGTCTACCATACAATCCAATTGTCAAAACCAGTCCTCACTGTCAAGCCAGTGAGTCAAACCAGAATAATTTTCTATGAGAGAATCCACCTTCATTTTTTTTCTTGTTGCCTTTAATTAATTAATTTTTTATCGAGGTATAGTTGACTTACAATATTATGTTAGTTTCAGGTGTACAACATAGTGATTCAAAATTTTTATAGATTATATCCATTTAAAGTTATTGGCTATATTCCCTGTGCTATACAATATATCCTTGCAGCTTATTTTTCACAGAGTAGCCTGAATCTCTCAATCTCCTACCCCTATCTTGCCCTTCCCCCTCCCCCTCCCCCCTCCCCCTCCCCCTCCCCCTCCCCCTCCCCCTTCCCCCTCCCCCTTCCCCCTCCCCCTTCCCCCTCCCCCTCCCCCTCCCCCTCCCCTCTCCCCCTCCCCCTCCCCCTCCCCCTCCCCCTCCCCTCTCCCCACTGGTAACCACTAGTTTCAGCCTTACTAAGCTCCTTGCAATTCCAGCTCCCACCCTCCACTAGGCCTTTTCAGGAGCATCTCCCTCTGCTAGAATATCTTCTCTCTCTAATTTGTTCTGGCAAAGTCCTAACGCTCTCTTCAGGACTGTCCTAAACCTCCTCTGCAAAGCCTTATTAAGCACCTACCATGTGCATGCCATGGTGCTAGGCACTGGATGCAGTAGCAAACAAAGCAAACACAGTAAAATTAAATGCCCCTCTTAGTCCCCTCAGCAACCTCTGCTCCTGTCTAAGGTACGGTTGTCTTCTTTGCATTATCACCGTCTCCTCCACAAGGCTGTGAAAGCCCTGAAGATAGATGCTTAATAGGGATTCTTCATCTTTGAATCCCTATTATGGAGCCCACAGAATCCATCAATTAATGTTTGTTGAATTCATTTACTCACAAAGGATTCTTTGAACATTTCTCTACCAGGGACATATAGGGTGCTTGTTATAAACTGTGAACACAGACATGGTCCCTGCCCTCTTGGGACTAACAGAGCACTTGACTAAATGAATGAAATATGAATGAGTGAATTAATAAATGAATCAGGGAAGGAGTGTGCTCTTTCCCACTTGGATGAAGCAGCCCAGAGCAGGAGATGTACAGGAAGTGAGAAGCCAGTGTCTAAGAATTGGGGGAATGCTGATGCCCTTTTGTTCTTTCTGGTACACAGAAGCTTAAAGGACAGCAAGGAGTTAAACAAAGCCCATGGAGTCTAGAGTCTGAGCTAGATTTGAATTCTGGATGCGCTACTTTTGAGCCATGGGACCTTAGGCAAATCCCTTTGTCTGTTTGTATCTTCATTTCCTCATCTGTAAAATGGGGCTGTTAATAACGTAACAGGGTTATGATTAAATGAGATTATGCATTTAAAAGCCTGTAACTTGAGGCCAGGCAGAGTCGGTTTTAGGAACTGGTAGTTGCTATCTTTGGCTCGGTTTGAGTATGCAAATTCAGAAACACAGCAGGAGAGCCTTCCTTTCCTTCCAACTAGAGGGTCCAGCCCTGGTCGGTGTTCTTACCTCAAACCAGCAGGAGGCGCTTTCCCTATTCAGCCCCTCCCTTCACCACTTCCTTCTTCACTCCCAGCTCAGTGTTTCCAGGTCTGCCCAAGTGCCTTCAAGGCCACAGGTGTCTGACACATCTTTACAAGATAGAGAAGGTGGCAGTTAGGGAGGGTCATGGCAGGCAGGGGGCCAAAGAAGAAGGAAAGAGTAAAGATGTTTCTTGAGGCCCCACTGTGTGCCTGGCACTCGGCTTGGTGCTTGACATGTATCGTCTCATGTCATCTTCACAACAATACTATTTAGAGATACGGAAACTGAGGCTCAGGAAGAGGTGGGATATAAATCCAAGTGTGTCTATGACTCCAAAATGAGTTTCCACTCTGCCACGCTGGCCACCAGATTATAGATGATCACTACACATTTGTGAAATAAATTTCAATTTTCTTATTCCCAGGAAGAGGGGAAATTGTGTGTCCCACCCCAAACTAACCCCACCCCTACCCAACCCCAGCCCTACCCACCAGAGAGAATCCAGCCACTTGCTCAAAGAACGATGAATAAACAAATGAATAGTAACAGATGAAGGAGTGAACAGAATCGCTCAGTACCAGGAAGGAGGAAACAAATAACCTTGGAGACTTGCTGTGCAGGAAGGAGCCAGAGATGTCTCCCCTGGCTGTGGTCTCTGGGCAGAGGTCGAGCAGCACAGGAGGACTAGGATCTGGCTCAGCTGCAGGGAGGAAAAAACTGGGAGGCAAGTCACTGAGGAGAGTGGGATGAAGGGAGAGAAAGAAGGCCAGTGACTGACCAGGGCTGGGAGGGGCAATGGCATTACCTGGTCCTCTGGCCATGGGGGAGGGGGGTGAGTCAGGGCCAGCCCCCTGACTCCTGACCCAACGTGCTGCCAATTTTTAAAATGAAAGTAGCAGGATCCCAAGCAGCCACTCATGAAGGCTACTGCGGAAGGAGGCTGCCAAGAGAGCACTCCACGGTTGGCTTTGGGCCTCGGGCTCTCCCCCCACCCGCCAGACAGAGGGACCCGGTCCACCAGCTACCGGCTCTCGCAGCTTACCTCGGGGAGACCAAGGGCCGTTCCAGGCAGGACAGGCTGCTCCCCGTGTTCCAGGCCAAGGGACTGCCTCAGCTGCCCTGAAGTTCCCGCCCTGCCAGGCACTGCTACGTCCCTCCCCAAATTAAAATCCTCCACACAGGTTCCCTCCGGCCCAGCCCCCTGGGGAGGAAGCCCGAGGAAATCCCCTCCCAGCCCTGAGGCCTGGGCCGGTCCAGCCAGCTCGGCAGTCTCTGCCCTGGGCTGGCCCTGGATGAATGAGTCCTCTCGCTCTGCCTGCCTGGGTCTGAGCCAGAGAGCCTGTGACCGCGCCTTTGCTCTTTCTCATTGGCAGAGGCCCTGAACTCCAATCCTCCTCCAAGTCCTACCCTCCTGGGTCTTCTGCCCGGTGTTCCTAGCTCTCTGGGGAAAGATCTCAGCAGGAGGGCTTCTTTCTTTTCCCGCATTCCTGATTCTTCTCAGTTGCTCAACTCAACAAGAAGCTGGAGGGCAAGATGGCTTCTTGATGCAATCCACAGGGATCAGCACCCCATGACACAGAGCAAGGCAGAGCCGGGTAGAGAGAATGGATGGTGGAAGGGTGACTAAGGAAAAAAAAAAACAGTCTTCCCTCCTGTGTTTCTCCGTTACTCACATAAGACTACCACACAACACTTCTGACACCAGATATGTGGGTTTTCCCCACACCAAACAATTCTGCAACAGCAGCTGGGTGTCCTACAATTTATCTCAGTTCTGACATGATCTACCTGAAGACAGTGTCAGATCCCACAGGTGAAGGGCTCAGACTGCCCTCCACTTTAGAAGCCAATTGCAAGAAGTAGGTCCTCAGCTTACCCACAACTTCAGTCCAATTTAGCTACAAATCAGAGGTTCTCGTGTTCCCTTCCTGAGATATATAGGGCGAGGTCTGGGAGGGTCCCAAGCACAGGAGTTTATGTCCCCGTGGAGTTGGGATGTACCCCCCTACTGCTAGGTGGATGTGTTTACCAACCTGGAAGGTCCCCGAACCCCCTACTATTGGGATTTTATGGAGGCTTCCTCATGTAGGCATGATCAATGATTAACTCCATTTCCAGCCCCTCTATCGTCTCTAAAGGAATGGAGGGAGCCAGGTTGAAAATTCTAATGTTCTGATCCTGGCTTGGTTTTCCTAGTGACCAGCTCCCATGCCGGAGCCCACACAGAGTGGCCTTGTTAGAACAAAAGATGCTCCTTGTGTTCTTATCTGGACCTAGGAGTTTACAAGGGTTTTAAGTGTCCTGTGTCAGGGACAGAGTCAAAGACCAAATATTACAACAAAAAGATGCTTGCAGCGCTCTTATCACTTAGGAAATTACAAGAGTTTTAGGAGTTCTGTGCCAGGAACCAGGGGCAGAGACCAATATATGTATTTTCTAGTATCTCACAGAGGGGAAGCAAACAGCTGGAAAAAAGATATTTAGGAGTTGCACAAAAATAGCAACTGAAGCCCTGGGAGTGGGTGAGATCACTCAGGGAGTGAAACCAGAGAAAGGAGAAAAGGAAATCTAGGACAGGACTCTGGGAAACACCAAGGGACATGCAGAGCATGGAGCAGGGGAAAGAAAGAGGAAAGGCCAGTAGTGAGAACCAAGGGTTTGAGTCAGTTCGAGCTGCCATAACAAAATACTATAGACTGGGTGGCTTAAACAACAAACATTCATTTTTCACGGTTCTGGATGCTGAGAAGACCAAGATCAAGGTGCTGGCAGATCAGTGTCAAGAGAGCCCTCTTCCTGGTTTGCAGATGGCCATGTTCTCGCCATATCCTCACATGGTGGAAAGCAGAGAGAGGAAGCAAGCTCTCTGTTGTCTCTTCCTAGAAGGGCTCTAATCCCATCATGAGGGCTCCACCCTCATAACCTAATTACCCCCCCAGAGGCTCCATGTCCAACACCATCACACAGGGCTTAGGGCTTCAACACATGAAGTGGAGGGAGAGAGAACACAATTCAGTCTTATAGCACCAGGCAGCCTGTCCACTACAGGGATTGAGCAGGAAGGCCATAAAAGCAGATGAGAACTGGAAGGGACAGAGCAAGTAGGCTGAAGCGGGGAGGGGTGGCACTTGGAGATGCCCCAAAGCACTAGAGCCTTTTGTCAGGAGCTTAAGGGAGTTGCACCCCATCCCTATTTTCTAACTATAGTAGGTGGGGCTTCCCTGGTGGTGCAGTGGTTGAGAATCCACCTGCCAATTTAGGGGATACGGGTTCGTGCCCCGGTCTGGGAAGATCCCACATGCCGCGGAGCGGCTGGGCCCGTGAGCCATGGTCGCTGAGCCTGCGTGTCTGGAGCCTGTGCTCCACAACGGGAGAGGCCACTACAGTGAGAGGCCCGTGTACCATTAAAAAAAAAAAAAAAAACTAAAGTAGGTGGCAATGTCACCTGTTCGGAGCTAGAGGGAAAGAGGTTCAATCAAAGATTGAAGGAAATTGTCAAATGTTTGAAAAAAGTGTTAGGACGAGAGAAACATGACCAAAGTAAAGTAGAGGCTCACAGAGGGGTGGTGAGAACCCAATCAGAATGACACAGATTAACAAAGAGGCAAGAGTGAGGGGCCCTCAGAGAGTGAGAAACCAGGGAAAGCAAATACCGTCCTGAGCGATAGGACATTAAGATCATTGTGAAATGGACGAGACTCATGGGGAATGCCACCAACACCATAGGCTCCCAGGACTGGAGAGAGTTTTCCCATAAGATGGGAACTGTCTACAGAAAGAAGGTCCTGTTCAAAAGGACCGAGGGCAGCCATAAAAGTGCATAGAGCATCTGAGGCCAACAGTGGCAGTGCTGGGTCTCAGAACTGCATAGGGACAGTGGCTGTGCCTGGTCAACTCCAGTACCCAGTTCTCCCCACCAAGTAAAGCAGGACCCAGGCTGCCAAAGATGTCACTCACTGAGCAGTCCAACCTTCCAACCAACCTCCCTTGTTCTTCTTTCACCCTCAACAAGCTGCTTCCTGATTGTAATTTGGCTTCCCAAGCTGTGTGATTTCAGAGGGCAAAGATGTCTGCCCACACCCAACACACACGTAAGTTAGGGAGCTCTCAGAGAGCAAAGCCTGTATCTAATTTATCTCTGTGTCCCCAGGACCCAGCACAGGGGTTCAAAAAGGTATTTGAAAAACAGATCCAGGGAGGACTGATATACTCTTAAATACATTTTGTAAATTAATAAATTCTCATTCAGGGTTTGTACATTGGTTGCTTATCATCTCATTCATGTGGATCAGTACCTACAAATCACTTCAGTTCTGAAATATTGACAAGCTCATGTTTCTAAGCTTGAAAAATTCAGAGCCTGACCTTGGACTGTGGTGAACGCCAGGGTCATACCCCCACTTTTAAAAATTTATCTTATTGAAGTATAGTTGAATTACAATGTTATGTTAATTTCTGTTGTACAGCAAACTGATTTGGTTATACCTATATACTTTTTCATATTCTTTTCCATTATGGTTTATCACAGGATATTGAATATAGTTCCCTGTGCTACACAGTAGGACCTTGTTGTTTATCCATCCTATATGTAATACTTTGCTTCTGCTAATCCCAAACTCCCAATCCATTCCTCCCCCACCACCCTCCCCCTTGGCAACTGCAAGTCTGCTCTCTATGTCTGTGAGTCTGTTTCTGTTTTGTAAATAAGTTCATTTGTGTCATATTTTAGATTCCACATATAAGTGATATCGTATGGTATTTGTCTTTTTCTTTCTTTTTAAAATAAATTTATTTATCTATTTCTATTTTTGCCTGTGTTAGGTCTTTGTTGCTGTGCACAGGCTTTCTCTAGTTGCAGCAAGCGAGGGCTACTCTTTGTTGTGGTGTGCGGGCTTCTCATTGCAGTGGCTTCTCTTGTTGTGGAGCACGGGCTCTAAGCACGCAGGCTTCAGTAGTTGTGGCACGTGGCCTCAGTTGTTGTGGCTCGCGGGCTCTAGAGCGCAGGCTCAGTAGTTGTGGTACACTGGCTTAGTTGCTCCGCGGCATGTGGGATCTTCCCGGACCAGGGCTCGAACCCGTGTCCCCTGCATTGGCAGGAGGATTCTTAACCACTGCGCCACCAGGGAAGTCCTGTCTTTCTCTTTCTGACTTACTACACTGAGTATGATAATCTGTAGGTCATGTTGCTGCAAATGGCATTATTTCATTCTTTTTTATGGCTGAGTAGCATTCCATTGTATATAAAGATCATGGCCCTCTGGGGTCAGTGAACCAGTCTTCTTTGTAAAGCACCACACCTAGCACCATCCCTCCTCATCTAATCAACATCATGAGACTTAGACTATCGTTTCCCTAGGAATTCCCTTGCAGTATAGGACTCTGTGCTTCCTCTTCAGGGGCCTGGGCTCAATCCCTGAATGGGCAACTAAGATCCCACAAGCCTCAGAGCCAAGAAAAAAAAAGTATCTTTTCCCATTTCGATTTTGCATTTGAAACTTCTACAACTGTTTGTGTGGCTTTTTTTCCTCCCTCCTACAGCTATTAGCTGCTCTGGCAAAGAACATAGTAGGGTGGTAGGACTGATTCGGGTTTGGGCGCTACAGGAAGACAAGGGCCAAGTATCTTTCCAGCTCACCACACCCAGCTCCTCCCCACACCATCCCTCAAGACTTTGGCTGTCACATATGTAATCCATGCCCAGCATTGGTCTCAGTGACTGGACCACAGAAGGAGGACATTTGACTCAGGCTGGGCCAGTTTGTTTCCTTTTCCTAAAAATTGGCTATAGGGGAAGAGAGACTCTACTCTGTCTCTTCCTATAGCTGTAACTAAAAGAAATTAACCTGAGAGCTGCAGAAAGCTCCTTGTGTGGAGGGCTTGGAACTCTGAGCTTCCCACAGTGTATGGAGAAAATTCCAGTCCTTCCTCCCGTGTGTCTCCTCTTCTACTCATACAGAACACTTCACAGAGTCTCTATGGCCAGCTACCCCTACGGGCAGGGCTGCCCAGGAGCTGGAGGACAAGCACCCCGAGCCCCTCTGGGTAGCTACTACCCTGGACTCCCCCATGCTGAGGGCAATATGCTAGGAGGGTACCCCATGGTAGCGGATATGGAGGAGGTCCTGCCCCTGGAGGGCCTTACGGACCACCAGCTGGTGGAGGGCCCTATGCACACCCCAACCCTGGGGGGCTCCCTTCTGGAACTCCAGGAGGACCATATGGTGGCACGGCCCCAGGGGGCCCCTATGGACCACCACCTCCAAATTCCTATGGTGCCCAGCATCCCGGGCCTTATGGACACGGAACACCTCCTCCAGGTGGCACCGCTCCCAATGTGGATCCCGAGGCTTACTCCTTGTTCCAGCCAGTGAACTCCGATCACAGTGGCTATATCTCCACCAAGGAGCTGAAGCAGGCCCTGGTCAATGCCAACTGGTCCTCGTTCAACGATGAGACATGCCTCATGATGATAAACATGTTTGACAAGACCAAGTCAGGCTGCATTGATGTCTACGGTTTCTCAGCCCTGTGGAAGTTCATCCAGCAGTGGAAGAACCTCTTCCAGCAGTATGACCGGGACCGCTCGGCCTCCATTAGCTACACAGAGCTGCACCAAGCTCTGTCCCAGATGGGCTACAATCTGAGCCCCCAGGTCACCCAGTTCCTGGTCTCCCGCTACTGCCCGCGCTCCACCAGTCCTGCCATGCAGCTAGATCGCTTCATCCAGGTGTGCACCCAGCTGCAGGTGCTGACCGAGGCCTTCCGGGAGAAGGACACAGCTGTGCAGGGCAACATTTGGCTCAGCTTCGAGGACTTCGTGACCATGACAGCTTCTCAGATGATATGACCAGCCCATCTGTAAAGTGGGGAGTGCATCAAGGGACTTTTCCTAGCTCCTAGGGTGGGAGAAGCATGTGGGCCTCTCTTCATTTCCTGCCCTTCCTAGAAAAAGAATTCTCCCTTGCCTGATTCAGAATTGTTCCCAAAGAGGGCTGGGAGTCTGCGTCATAGCCACCAAGTAGTGGGGACCTAGGCTGAGGCCACACAGTGAGGGGCCTGACCTAGGAGAGGACTGGAAATTGAATGTCCTTTTACATCCCTGAGTATTTAAATGGCACAGCCTTGCGCCAGGTGCAAAAGATGCTGGTCATTGCAATGCAGTTAGTGTCCAGTCAGCTGACTCCAGCCTCTAGCTTTTCCTTCTATGCCCTGAGCCAGTGGTAAGTGTTCATCAGCCTCTTACCATTAGCACCTGCATTCCCTCACCCATGCTGTCTTGACAGATGAACCCAGTTTCTCCAAAATGGAATCTGACCAGGGTGAGAGATTTGCCCATGGGACAAGTGGCTTGGATTCCACCCGCCCCCCCAAGTCCGTGTGTGTTGACTTCTAGCTGCCTGCTGAGGGAGCTTGGGCAGTCTGCTCTCTGGGCATCTTTGGCCAGGCTACCCCTCTGCAGCATGGACCCCTCTTACTTGCCTGCCATCCTCTGCTTGGCTTCAGTCCCCAGGGGACAAGTTGCTACCACCCACCGCCAATGCTTTCGTGTGTGTGTGTGTGTGTGTGTGTGTGTGTGTGTGTGTGTGTTTTCATTTGGGCCCAAAAGTTTGGTGCATCTCTAAGCTTCAATATAAGAATAAAACTGTAGAGTTCCACATTTTCCACCAAAAAAAAAAAAAGAACACTTCACTTCTGACACTTCCGGTCATCAAATGTGTGACCACCAAGCAATTTTCTGTGACACAAGCTGGGTGTCCTACAACGTAACTCAGTTCTGACACTATCGCCCTGAAGAGAGTGTCAGATCCCACAGGTGAAGGGCTCAGTCCCAAGAGACTATCCCCACTTCAGATGTCAGCCAGTCCCAAGTAGTGGGTCCCCAGGTTACCCACAACTTCTTTTTTTTATATATATTTATTGGATAATTGCTTTACATTGTTGTGTTAGTTTCTGCTGTACAACAAAGTGAATCAGCTCTATGTATACGTGTATCCCCATATCCCCTCCCACTTGAGCCTCCCTCCCTCCCTCCCTATCCCACCCCTCTAGGTCGTCACAAAACTTCGAGCTCATCTCCCTGTGCTATGCAGCAGCTTCCCACTAGCCATCCATTTTACATGTTTATCCACAACTTCTATCCACTTGGTTACAAATTGGAGGTTCCCACATTCCCCTACTAGGGTTTGATTAATTTGATAGAGTGGATCACAGAACTCAGGGAAACACTTATATTTACCAGTTTGTTTTAAAAAAATATGATAAAGGATACAGATGAACAGGCAGGTGGGGACATATAAGACGAGGTCTGGGAGGGTCCCAAGAGCAGGAGCTTCTGTCCCCATGGAGTTAGGGTGCATACTCTCCCAGTACATGGAAGTATTCACCAACCTGAAAGCTGTCAGAACCCCATGCTATTGGCATTTTAAAGAGGCTTACTTATGTAGGCATGATCAATTTTTAACTCCATTTCCAATCCCGGTACCTTTACTAGAGAAGTGGGGGTGGGGAGGTAGGGCTGAAAATTCCAAGCTTCTAATCATGGATTGGTCCTTCTGGTGACCAGCTTCCATCCAGGAGCCCACTCAGAGTCACCCCATTAGAAAGAAAGATGTTCTTATGACTTAGGAAATTACAGGGGTTTTAGCAGCTCTGTGCCAGGAACTGGGTGCAGAGACCAATACATACGTTCTATTATCTCACACACATCATAACACCTACCACAATGTATTTAAAGAACCTGAGTGTGTGTCTTTCTCTTTCCCTGCTAAAGGGCATGCCCTGAGATTGTGAGTTCTTCAAGAACAGTAACCTTCACTGTTTCATCTTTGTATCCATGCAATTATGCCCCAAATCTGACACAAAGTATGAAACAGTGAATGTTTGTTGAACTTTCAAGCTGGGCAACATAAATGAGGTTCCCACCTTTTCCAGGTGAAGGCTCCCTCAGCCACTAGCAGGTGTCAGGACATGTCTCTGTGGCTTCTGGCCACCAAGCTACTTGTCTGATCCATAGTGAGTGGTAAAAGTACAGGTGAGTCACTGGAGGTATGCAGAATGACCACCTGGACAGCTCTGAGGCCCTAGTGTGTCAGGCTCTCACAGGAAGAAATTTAAAGTAGTCTGCAAAAAGTTACTCATTGTATTCTTCCAGATTGCAAGGAACATGTTCCCCCAATGCTGAGTTCTTTCCTCAATGTGTCAGATGAACTGCAAACATAAGCCTCCCAATAAATTAGATTTCCTTATGGTTTTTTTTTTTTTTTTTTTTTTTTTTTTTTTTTTTTTTTTTTTTTTTTTTTTTGCGGTATGCGGGCCTCTCACTGACGCGCAGGCCTAGCGGCCATGACTCACGGGCTTAGTTGCTCCGCGGCATGTGGGATCTTCCCGGACCAGGGCACGAACCCGTGTCTCCTGCATCGGCAGGCGGATTCTCAACCACTGCGCCACCAGGGAAGCCCCTGTTTTTTTGTTTTGACGTGGACCATTTTTAAAGTCTTTACTGAATTTGTTACAATATTGCTTCTGTTTTACATTTTGGTTTTTTGGCCTCGAGTCATGTGGTGGGATCTTAGCTCCCCGACCAGGGATCACACCCGCACCCTCTGCATTAGAAGGTGAAGTCTTAACCACTGAACTGCCAGGGAAGTCCCTTGCTTATGGTTTTTAGCATTCTATGCCTAAAGGAAAAATAAGTTGTTAAAAAGATATTTGTTTATGAAAAAAGACATACCATTCACAGAAAACCCAATACAGCAGAACTTAAAAACAAAACAAAACAAAAATAAACAAACAAACAAAAACTAGATAAAATGTAAAGAAATCTTTTTTAATGCATGACTGACCTTGACTGGATATGAGGAATCCCTAAGAGAAAATAGGAGTAAGCAATTGTGAGAATCGTATTTGCCCCAGTGGCATATACAGATTCCTAGTGATCCAGCATCTGTGTTTTCATGGGTTATGGAGCTAAGGAAGCCTGAGTCTAAGGAGAGCAGAAGGTTAAATCAGAGGATAAGGCTGAGCCTCTCCAATCCCCAAACCACTAATATCCTCATGGGCAGTGGGTAAACTAAAAACAAAAACCAAAAACGGGGGGGTGGGGGTGGGGATGCAGGTCTATCTTAACTTGGATCAGCGTAAAGTAAAAAATAAACACACAAAAAACTCTCTCTCTTGAGAGTTCTCTATCCTGAGAATTCTCTATCCCATACCTCCACTCATATATATTTACCTAGGGACATACTCACTTTAGCTATGTGACCCAAAACACTCCAAGATGAAAATTTTAAGTGTTTCTGGATTGGTAGGACAGACAGACATCTGGGAGAAGCAAACCCAAACTTCCTCTTGAAGAATATCATTAAATCCAAGCCTCAAACATTTTCCCACAAAGTTTCAACATGACTCACAATTTTTTTATAAGTCTCTAACGACACAAGGAAACAAATGCCTACAAGCAGAAGCAACCAACTAGAGAATCATAACCATAAAGATCACAGATACTGCTATTATCAGCTATAAACTATAATTTTATTATGTTTAATATGTTGAAATAAATTAAAGAGGGAATTAAAAGTACAACCAAGAAAAAGTAAATAGCAATGACAATAAGTCTAGGCAAATAACAAGAGATTCTAAAAATCCTCGATATTTTCCCTTGTTTAATTTCACAGGAGAAATTTAAGAACCCTTGAACTGACAGAAAACCAACAGCAAGGTAAATGGAAGCATTAATATATGGGGCATGCTGCCTGGCTGAGATGACAGTATTGAAGTTCACCATGCCACAAGTTACAGAGATTGCTGAAGGTTTTAATTTAGAACTGCTGATCTTTGTAAGTTTCTCAGAACTTTTTTGTGATAAAATATACATAACATAAAATTTACCATTATAACCATCTTTAAGTGTACATATCAGTGGACTCTCATTGCTTTTTAAGTCTTTGTTTTTGATGTTTTAAAGTTTCACTATTATGACTTTCTATTTATTTACTCCGCTTGTATTCATTTGGATTCCTGATTATGAGTTGATATTATTTATCAGTTCTGGAATATTTTTACAATGACCTTTTTTTTTTTTTTTTTTTTGCGGTATACGGGCCTCTCACTGCTGTGGCCTCTCCCGTTGCAGAGCACAGGCTCCGGACGCGCAGGCTCAGCGGCCATGGCTCACGGGCCCAGCCGCTCCGAGGCATGTGGGATCTTCCTGGACCGGGACAGGAGCCCGTGTCCCCTGCATCGGCAGGAGGACTCTCAACCACTGCGCCACCAGGGAAGCCCATACAATGACCTTTTTGAAGGGCGTCTCCTCCAGTCTCTGTTATCTCCTTCTGGATGGAACTCTGATTAGATGGACATTGGATCTTCCTTCTGTCCACTCGTCTTTAAACTTCTGTTTTATATTTTCTCTCTCTTGGTTTCTGTGTTGTATTCTGCATAACTTCTTCACGCACAGCTTCTAAGTCAGTAAATCTTTCATTTATAATCTGTGATTTAACCCATCCAATGGATTTCTAATGTCGGTTATTACATTTTTTCTTTCTGTACATTTTATTGGATTCCTTTTCAAGTCTGTTTGATTAGTTTTGAAAAATTTAATTGAATATTTACATATTAATGATTGTGAGGAGTATGTTAAAATATCTTACTATAATAACACATTTATTAACTTCTTATATCCCTACACTTATTCAAACAACTTAAATAACATAATTAGCAAGCTTGATCTAATGGACTTAAATAGAACACTGTACCAATCATTCCAGGAACACAAAAATATTTATAAAAATTGACTTATATTAAGTAATAAAGCAAGTCAATACATTTCAGAGAAATCATATCATACAAATCACATTTTCTTATCACAATATAACTAAGCTAAAGATTAATTTTTAAAAATCGACTTAAACGAAATATATAGAAAAGGAAAATTCATAGAGACAGAAAATAGAATAGAGGTTACCAGGGGTGGGGCTGAGGGGTGGGGAAGACATGGAGTTATTGCTTAATGGTTATAGAGCTTCTGTTTGGGGTGATGAAAAAGTTTTGGAAATAGATAGTTGTGATGGTTTTACAACATTGTGAATATAATTAATGCCACTGAATTGTACATTTAAAAATGCTTCAAATGGCAAATTTCATGGTATGTATATTTTACCAGAATAAAATATTTAAGAAAAACCCCCAAAAGATAAATAAAAACAAAACAAATATATCTGGAAATTTAAAATACATATTTCCAAATGACCAATGGTCAATAAGAAATCATCACGGAAATTAGAAATCATCATGGAAATTAGAAAATATTTCACAATATTGTAAATTGACTATACTTTAATAAAAAATAAATTAAAGAAAAAAGAATACACTTAAAACCAAACTATTACAAATTTTTGGCATACAGCAAAAATAGTACTTATAGAGAAATAATATATTTAAATAGTGCATTAAAGATCTATTGCTATATAAATGATTACCCCAAAACTTAGTGATTTAGTTTTAGCAACAGACATTTATTATCTCTTATACTTTCTGTGGGATAGAAATTCAAGAGCATTTGAATTGGATGGATAGTCCTGGCTCAGAAACTCTAATGAGGTGGCAGTCATCCGAAGGCTTGACTGGGGCCAGAGGATACACTTTAAGGTGTCTCACTCATATTGCTGGCAAGTTGGTGCAGGTTGTTAGCAGGAAGCCTTCATTCCTCTCCTTGTGGACCCTTGCACAGGTCTGCTTGAGTTCATACATGGTGGCTGACTTACCCCAAAGCAAACAATCCAGTGTACTTAGGTGGAAGCCACAATGCCCTTTATCATCTAGACTCAAAGTCACACATCATCACTTCTACCATCATAGAAACCAGCCCTGATTCACTGAGGGAGGAAACTACTCAAGGGTGTGAATATTAAGTGGTAATGACCCTTGAGGGCCATCTTGGGGGCCCACTACTACAAACAGTGAAACATTAAAAGCACTTTTTCTTTAGAATCAGAAATAAGACAAGAATGCCCATCATCACCATTCCTACTCAATATTATGCTGGAGGTGATAGACTGTATATTAAAAAAAGAAAAAGGGGAATTCCCTGGTGGTCCAGTGGTTAGGACCCAGTGCTTTCACTGCTGGTCCCGGTTCAATCCCTGGCTGGGGAACTAAGATCCCGCAAGCTGCATGGCATGCATGGGCGAAAAAAAGAAAATGTGAAAAAAGAAAACTTTTTTTTTTGAAGAATTGGAAAGTAAAAAACAAAACAAATTTCATGCAGGTAATATGCTTACTTATATAGAAACACCCCCCCCAAAAAAAACTGCAAGCAATTTATTTGAATTAATAATTTAGGAAATTTATCAGCTTTATGATCAATATTCAAAAGCCAATTCAATTGCTACATACCAGCAATTAACATAATATAAAGACCTTTAAATGATATCATTATAATATTTTAAGAATATATCATTAACTATATTTTTGAAAACTATAAAATACTTAGGACAAATCTAACAATATTTTCCAAAATACTGTTTAGATTTTATATATACACAGATATTTATACATACACAGATATCTATATCTATAGCTACAGCTGACTCTTGAACAAGGAGGAGGTTAATCAGCATAAACTTAGTCAGCCTTCCTTATCTGTATAAGTGGATCCTGGAAGTTCAAACCTGAGTTTTTCACCAGTCAACTATACATTCATATACATATAAATTTTTTAGTTATTTTTATTTATAAAATAACTACATGACATGGATGGACCTAGAGATTGTCATACTGAGCAAAGTAAGTCAGACAGAAAAAGACTAAAATCATATGATATTGCTTATATGTGGAATCTAAAAAAAATGGTACAGGGACTTCCCTGGTGGTCCCGTGGTTAAGGATCCACCTTCCAATGCAGGGGATGCAGGTTTGATCCCTGGTCAGGGAAATAAAATCCCACGTGCCACAGGGGAACTAAGCCTGCATGCTGCAGCTACTGAGCCTGTGCGCTCTGGAGCCCGCACGCCACAACTAGAGAGAAGCCTGTACACCGCAACTAGAGAAGCCCGTGCGCTGCAAGGAAAGATCCCGCAGGCTGCAAAAAAGATCCTGTGTGTCACAGCTAAGACCCTACACAGCCAAATAAATAAAAATAAATAAAATTTAAAAATAGAAGTTAAAGAAAAGGTACAGGGCTTCCCTGGTGGCGCAGTGGTTGAGAGTCCGTCTGCCGATGCAGGGGACACGGGTTTGTGCCCCAGTCTGGGAAGATCCCACATGCCGCGGAGCAGCTAGGCCCATGAGCCATGGCAGCTGAGCCTGCGCGTCCAGAGCCTGTGCTCTGGAGAGAGCCTGTGTGTGGAGAGGCCACAACATTGAAAGGCCCGCGTACCGCAAAAAAATAAATAAATAAAAAATAAAAAGATACAAATGAACCTATTTACAAAACAGAAATAGAGTCACAGATGTAGAAAACAAACTTATGGTTACCAAGTGGGAAGCTGGTGGGCGGGAGGGATAAATTGGGAGATTGGGATTGACATGTACACACTATTATATATAAAATAGACAATTAATAAGAACCTATTGTATAGCACAGGGAACCCTACTCAATACCCTGTAATGACCTGTATGGGAAAATAATCTAAAAAAGAGTGGATATATGTATATTTATAACTGATTCACATTGCTGTACAGCACAAACTAGCATGACACCATAAATCAACTATACTCCAATAAAAAGTAATTTTTAAAAATAACTATAGGGCTTCCCTGGGGGCGCAGTGGTTGAGGATCCGCCTGCCGATGCAGGGGACACGGGTTCGTGCCCCGGTCTGGGAAGATCCCACATGCCGCGGAGCGGCTGGGCCTGTGAGCCATGGCCGCTGAGCCTGCGCGTCCAGAGCCTGCGCTCCACAACGGGAGAGGCCACAACAGTGAGAGGCCTGTATACCGGAAAAAAATTAAAAATAAAAAATAAAAAAAATAAAGTGTTAACTTAAAAAAAAATAAAAAATAGCTATAAAGATAAGTAGGAAAAAATCAAGATAGTGGCCATTCTGATGTAGAGGGAAGAGTTGGGATGGGGAGACAAAACACATTAACAGCTACAAAGAGACTTTTAATATTACTTCTTATGCTTGATAAACATTCTTTTTATTTTTAGTATTTTATCACCATGAACAATTTCACTGTAAACATCTTGTTATGGACTGAATTGCGTCCTATCCCAAAACTCATATGTTGAAGTCCTAACCCCAGTGTGACTTTATTTGTAGATAGGATCTTTAAAGAGGTAATTCAGGTTAAGCAAGGTCATAGGGGTGGGGCCCTAATCCAATGGACTGGTTTCCTTACAAGAAGAGGAAGTGACAGCAGGGGTGCAGTGCACAAGAAAGGCCATGTGAGGACACAGCTAGAAGGTGGTGGAATACAAGCCAAACAAAGAGAGGCTTCAGGAGAAACCAAACCTGCCAGCACCTTGATCTTGGACATCCACCCTCCAGAACTGTGAGAAAACAAATTTCTGTTGTTTAAGTCACCCAGTCTGTGGTATTTCATTATAGCAGTCCAAGCAAATGAATATACCCATTATTATACATTTGTCTTTATATATGAGTGCTTTTATTTGTATAGAATAGATTTTGCAGGAGTTGGAACGACGGTTGCATATTTTTAATTATAGAAGATGCTGCCAGGCGGCTTTCCAAAAAGAACTAAAAGAATTTATGTTTACGACAGCAATATGTGAGGGTTACTTTTTCCTCAAAACCCCTCCAGTAATAGGTGCTATTGATCTTTTTAATATTTACTGGTCCAATGGGTCTAAAGTAGTATTTCATTGAACTTTAATTTACATTTCTCTAACATGTCAGTTTGAACATCTTTTCAAATGGCTGTATGTCATTAAGATTTGCACTTCTGTGAATTATCTCTTCCTGTCTTTTGCTCATTTTAAGTGGATTATTCTTTTCTTATCAGTTAGTGAGATCTTTATATTATAAATATTAATTCCTTGTGCATAAGCCCAAATTTGAAAATATGTATTTTTCTAACATATTTCTCATCAATTAATCTTTTTACATTTTTTTAAGCATACAAAAGAGATTAAGGGCTTCCTTGGTGGTGGAGTGGTTAAGAATCCACCTGCCAATGCAGGGGACACATGTTTGAGTCCTGGTCCGGGAAGATCCCATATGCCACGGAACAGCTAAGCCCTTGTGCCACAACTAATAAGCCTGTGCACTAGAGCCTGCAAGCCACAACTATTGAGCCCACATGCCGCAACTACTGAATCCCGCATGCCTATAGCCTGTGCTCCACAACAAGAGAAGCCACCACAATGAGAAGCCCACGCACCACAACGAAGAGTAGCCCCTGATCGCCACAACTAGAGAAAAGCCCATGCACAGCAACGAAGACCCAATGCAGTCAAAAAACATGAATAAATAAAATAAATAAATTTATTTTTTTTTAAAGAGCTTAATTTTTACACGATAAAATATGTCTGGGCTTCCCTGGTGGCACAGTGGTTAAGAATGTGCCTGCCAATGCAGAAGACATGGGTTTGAGCCCTGGTCCGGGAAGATCCCACATGCCACAGAGCAACTAAGCCCATGCACCACAACTACTGTGCCTGCGCTCTAGAGCCCATGAGCCACAACTACTGAACCCCTGTGCCACACCTACTGAAGCCCGCGCGCCTAGAGCCCATGCTCCACAACAAGAGAATCCACCGCAATGAGAAGCCTGTGCACCACAATGAAGAGTAGCCCCCACTCTCCGCAACTAGAGAAAGCCCGCACGCAGCAACAAAGACTCAATGAGGCCAAAAATAAATAATAAAATAAAAAATAAATTTAAAAAATATATATGTCTATCTTTTCCTTACAGCTTCTGCATTTCCAGTATTGGCTAGGAAGATGTCCCTCACTCCTAGATGGTTCATAATATCTCCTGTTTTCTTTGCAGGGTTTTAGGATTTCATTTTACTACTGCCATTTTTTTGCAGTTTGATAAAATTTTAAACTTTTTACAATTGAAGTACAGTTAATTTACAATGTTCTGTTAGTTTTACCTGTGCAGCAAAGTGATTCAGTTTTACACATTTTTTTCTTTTTCAGATTCTTTTCCATTATAAATTATTATAAGAAGAATTTTAAACTTCTATTTATTCTATGTACTTGAAGCAGACATAATTAACTCTGAAAGTTCTGAAGGACAAAATTGACATTGGGGTGTTCTGCTTGGGAAGATCCCATAGGTCATTTCTCTTTGGCCAGTGTCCCAAGTATATTCCACAGATCCTAGTCTCATTAGATGATCCCGAAAGAAGGGTTTCTTGCTTAATTAAGTGTAGAAAATGTTTCATATTATTAACTGTCCCTTGAAGAGTCACAGTGCATGTCAGCATCATGAGGCTCTAAGAAGTCCTGTAACAAACAGACATACATGTTCAACTTTGCTTCATCTAGCACTTCCCAAGTTTGTCAGACCTCTTTCCTGTAACATTTCCCATAGTGCCTGCTAACATGTTCATACCCCAAACTAGAAATGCCCTCTAGGAATAACTTTGGGGACTAAATAGGATATTTCTTGCCAAATTTACTTACAAAATAAATGTACTGTTGTTTAATACATCCTATGGGATAAAGCTGGAGAAGGAGATTTTGTTATATTGTTACAGGTCACATTATGGCTAACTTTTCCCTGATTACCATTATTCTTTTTTTTCTTTTTTTAAACAACACAAATTTATTATCTCAGTTTCCATGTGTAAGGAGTCTGGGTACCAGTTAGATGAGTCCTCTGCTCAGTGTTGAAGTAGGATACAATCAAGGTGTCTACGGGGGATACAATCTTATATGAAGCTCACTGAATGTTGGCAGAGTTCATTCAGTTCCTTATGGTTGTCAGACTGAGGTCCTTGTCTTCTTGCTGTCTGTCAACTGTGGGCCATTGTCATTACTCTTGAAAATGGAGATTATATTAATTATCTATTGCTATATAACAAACTAACGCCCAAATTTAGTGGCTTACAACAACAATAAACAACTATATCTTGGAGTGTTTGTGAGTCAGAAATTCAGGAGCAACTTGGCTGGGATGTTCAGGATCTTTCATGAGGTTGCAATAAAGATGTCAACTAAGGACTTCCCTGGTGGTCCAGTGGGTAAGACTCCACACTCCCAATGCAGGGGGTACGGACCCAATCCCTGGTAGGGGAACTAGATCTCGCACACATGCCGCAACTGAGAAGTCTTCATGCTGCAACTAAGACACAGCGCAGCCAAAATATAAATAAATAAATGATGTTAACTATTAAATAGAGTAATAGTCATCTGGAAGCTTGACTGGGGTTATAGGATCTGCTTCCAAGTGGCAAGGTGGTGTCAGCTGTTGGTAGACTTATGGCATGCAAGTTACATGCAAAACAAAGCACAGTAGAAGTATCCCAGGAAGCCAAAGCAACCTTAAGAAAGAAAAAAGGAGCTGGAGGAATCAGGCTTCCTGATTTCAGACTATACTACCAAGGTACAGTAATGAAAACAGTGTGGTACTGGCACAAAAACAGAAATATAGATCAGTGGAACAGGATAGAAAGCCCAGAGATAAACCCACGCACCTGTGGTCACCTTATCTTTGACAAAGGAGGCAAGAATATACAATGGAGAAAAGACAGCCTCTTCAATAGGTGGAGTTGGGAAAACTGGAAAGCTACATGTGAAAGAATGAAATTAGAACATTTCCTAAAAACATACAGAAAAATAAACTCAAAATGGATTAAAGACCTAAATGTAAGGCCAGACACCATCAAACTCTTAGAGGAAAACATAGGCAGAACACTCTATGACATAAATCACAGCAAGGTCCTTTTTGACCCACCTCCTAGAGAAATGGAAATATAAACAAATGGGACCTAATGAAACTTAAAATCTTTTGCACAGCAAAGGAAACCATAAACAAGATGAAAAGAGAACCTTCAGAATGGCAGAAAATATTTGCAAACGAAGCAACTGACAAAGGATTAATCTCCAAAGCACAAGCAGCTCATGCAGCTCAATATCAAAAAAACAAACAACCTAATACAAAAATGGGTGGAAGACCTAAATAGACATTTCTCCAAAGAAGACAGACAGATTGCCAACAAACACATGAAAAGATGCTCAATATCACTAATCATTAGAGAAATGCAAATCAAAACCACAATGAGATATCACCTCACATCAATCAGAATGGCCATCATCAAAAAATCTATAAACAATAAATGCTGGAGAGGGGGTGGAGAAAAGGGAACCCTCTTGCACTGTTGGTGGGAATATAAATTGATACAGCCACTATGGAAAACAGTAAGGAGGTTCCTTAAAAAACTAAAAATAAAACTACCATATGACCCAGCAATCCCACTACTGGGCACATACACTGAGAAAACCACAATTCAAAAAGATAAATGTACCACAATGTTCACCACAGCACTATTTACAATTGCCAGGACATGGACGTAACCTAAATGTCCATCGACAGATGAATGGATAAAGAAGATGTGGTTGGGCTTCCCTGGTGGCGCAGTGGTTGAGAATCCGCCTGCCGATGCAGGAGACACGGGTTCGTGCCCTGGTCCGGGAAGATCCCACATGCCGCGGAGCAACTAAGCCCGTGAGCCATGGCCGCTAGGCCTGCGCGTCCGGAGCCTGTGCTCCGCATCGGGAGAGGCCACAACAGTGAGAGGCCCGCGTACCGCAAAAAAAAAAAAAAAAAAAAAAAAAAAAAAAAAAAAGAAGATGTGGCACATATATACAATGGAATATTACTTGGCCATAAAAAGGAACGAAATTGAGTTATTTGTAATGAGGTGAATGGACCTAGAGTCTATCATACAGAGTGAAGAAACTCAGAAAGAGAAAAATAAATACCATATGCTAATGCACATATATGGAATCTAAGAAAACAGTACTGATGAACCTAGTGGCAGGGTAGAAATAAAAACAGAGATGTAGAGAATGGAATTGAGGACACAGGGGGTGGAAGGGGAAGCCTGGACAAAGTGAGAGAGTAGTACTGACATATATACACTACCAAATGTAAAATGGATAGCTAGTGGGAAGCAGCTGCATAGCACAGGGAGATCTGCTTGATGCTTTGTGAAGATCTAGGGGGTGGGATAGGGAGGGTGGGAGGGAGGCTCAAGAGGGAGGGGATATGGGGACATATGTATACTTATAGTTGATTCACTTTGCTGTACAACAGAAACACAACATTGTAAAGCAACTATACTCCAATAAAGATACGTTAAAAAAAAAAAGAAGAAGAAGAAGGAGCTACCCAGGAATTTAAAGCTTATCAGCATCTCAGAGTTCTCAAGCAAATTAAGCCTAATAATCCTTCCTTGTAGGAGATTTTGTGCATGTGTTGAAAAACAAAAACAAAAAAACCAACCAAGTGTAGATCAAAGTCAATTGCAATGATTACTATAAATTTTTTCTGGACGAGACCTTATAATATTTCCCCATTTATATCATTTGCTTAACTATTTCAAGGTAAGTAAAGAACTAAGGACAATTTGGTTGCAGAACATTTAGATTACTCTGACTGATTTACTCTGATTCTCACCCACCTATTTACCTTAATTCCACAGATTTTATCTCATCTGAATAAACTTGAAATTTAGTCTGAAAAAGAAGGTTTTCCAGACCATAAGCCTAATTATTTGATGCTTCTTTCATTTAAAGATCATTTAGGTTCCTCCTTAATAACAATCGCAAGCACTTACAGAGTACAGATTTTGTGCCAGACACTGTCCTAAGAGTTTTTACATATATGTTTATTCATAAATCCTAAAACATAGAAGATTAAGTGATTCTAGTTGGTGGGTGGCAGAATCCAGATAATCTGGCACCAGATCCTGCTTCTCCTTAGCAAAGTATTGATCAAGGGTTTTCAGATCATGTTTTACATAAGAAGCATTGGTTGCTGTGGTGGATTCAAGAGGGCTACAAATTCTTTGTCACTGTTTCCATTGAGAGGTAAATCTATTTCCTCTCTCCTTGAATTTGGGCTGGCCCTGTAATTTGCTTTGACTAAAAGAATGTGTGGGGATTGATGCTGTTTAACTTTGGATGCAGGGGTTATGAGATCTCCAACATCTACTTCCGGTACTTGGAACATTTCTTGGAACCCAGCTGGCATGCTCTCAAGATTGTGGAGAGGCCATATGAAGGATGACGGAGGAACTCTGGTCAACAGCTCCAATTGTTGAGCTCCCAGTCAACTGCCAGTGAGATGAGGGAGCCATCTTCCGATGTTCCAGCCCATTTGAACCTGGCATTAATGAAGCCCCAGCTAATATCATAAAGGAGAGAAGAGCTGTCCAGCTGAGCACAGTCAACTCACAGAATTGTGAGAAATAAATAGCTATGGTGGTTGTTTTAATTCACTAAATTTTAGGAGCATTTGTTATGGAGCAATGGACAATCAAAATAGTTGATGATAATAGAATCCCACCCCCTCCATGAAGTTAAATGGCAACCAGCTAATTTAAGGCTTAAGGAAATTCAGACTTCCCTGCTGTAGCAGCGGTTAAGAATCCGCCTGCCAATGCAGGCGATGCGGGTTCGAGCCCTGGCCCGGGGAGATCCCACATGCCACGGAGCAACTAAGCCCGTGCACCACAACTACTGAGCCTGCCCTCTAGAGCCCACAAGCCACAACTACTGAGCCTGCGAGCCACAACTACTGAAGCCTGCATGCCTAGAGTCTGTGCTCTGCAACAAGAGAAGCCACCGCAACGAGAAGCCCGCGCACAGCAATGAAGACCCAAAGCAGCAAAAAAAAAAAGTCTTTAGGAAATTATATTGCCAGGAAATGAAAACAAAATAAAAACTGAGATCTATTGAGCAACCCCTAAGGCACTCACCAGTCCCAAATATTCTACTAGTACAAGGAGTGACACTGAATCGGAACAGCTCCCTGGAGAGGAGTGCGCTCCTATCCTCCTCTCAAGGAGTATTTCTGAAGGATCCTGGACAAGGAAAATCTCTTCATGGTCATAATCCAGGATGACCAGATTCTCTAACCAAGGAATTTACTTACTAGAAGGAAGTGACCTCCACATAGAGCTGCACAGGTTGCTCAGTGCACACCCGCTATCATTCTAATGGTACCCTCCAGAAGTGTAAATGTGGTGACCTGATCAGGAAAATGAGTTAATGAATGAACATCTATGAAATGTGTAGGCCTTACCATATTCTCTCAGGGCTTGGAATAAATCTGTATGTTGTATCTTATCCCCCCGCCTACTTTTCCTTTTTAATTTTTTTTAAATTTTTTTAATTTTTGGCTGTGTTGGGTCTTCGGTGCCCCTCGCGGGCTTTCTCTAGTTGCGGTGAGTGGAGCTACTCTGCGTTGTGGTGCGCGGGCTTCTCATTGTGGTGGCTTCTCTTGCTGCGGAGCACAGGCTATAGGCACGCGGGCTTCAGTAGTTGTGGCACGTGGGCTCAGTCATTGTGGCTCGCAGGCTCTAGAGCACAGGCTCAGTAGTTGTGGCGCACGGGCTTAGTTGCTCTGCGGCATGTGGGATCTTCCCGGACCAGGGCTCGAACCCGTGTCCCCTGCATTGGCAGGCGGCTTCTTAACCACTGTGACACCCATTTTCCCCCTTTTTAAAATGGGAGTTTTAATTGATGGCTGTACTAATTTGCCAGGGCTGCCATAACAAAGTATTACTGACTGGATGGCTTGAACAGCAAAAGTTTATTTTCTCGCAGTTGTGGAGGTTACAGTCCAAGATCAAGGTGTTGGCAGGATTATTTTTTTTCTGAGCTTCTCTCCTTGGCTTATAGATGCCATCTTCTCCCTGTATTTTCCCTCTGTATATGTCTGTGTCCAAATTTCCTCTTCTTGTAAGCCCCCCAGTCTTACTGAATTAGGGCCCACCCCAATAACGTCTTTTAACTTAACTACCTCTTTAGACACTATCCAAACACAGCCACATTCTGAAGTACAGAGGATTAGGTCTTCAACATATGAATTTTTGAAGACCATAATTCAGCCCACAACAAGGTCATGCTATTTTTCCTGTACTGTTTTATATGTGGTGTATCGCTTATAGTTAAATGTATCATTTTGGCCATAAGTTGTAAGATCTGAATCTGATTGAGATTAGACATCGCCTAGAGATTCTGTACTCAGAGATGGATTCAAAAACTAGGTGTAATTTTGGATGTGAATGTGCTTGAAGTTGTATATGGTTTAATTTCATTGTATTACATAGGGAATTTTTGGAAAAGTATGTGTGGGAAGAAAGAGCACGTGTGTGTGCCTATACATATGTGTGTATGTGGTCATCAGGTGGAACATAATAGATGCCTGCGGTATTGCACATCTAGCTCTTTTCCTTTGTTTTGGACACTAACTCCTCCCTTCTCACAATTCATATGACTCCCATGGGAGATACCGTATTTTTACATAATCACATCCCTCCTGGCCACAGTTGATTGGTCTGGGGAGGGCATTTCATTCTAGTCAGGCCAATTAAACTCCTTCTCCAGGAATTTTCAGGCTTGAATTGATAACTTTCATCCTTCTCCAGGGGTGGAAGTTGTACATTGAAAAAATTACGACCTGCTAGTCACATTCCTGCCATGTAGAGAAAGCCAGTTACCAATGAGAGAAAATGAAGCCAAAGTGCTAAAAACAAAGCAAAACAAAACAAAAAAAAAAACAGAGACAAAATAGGGAGGGAGTCCTGCAGCCCACCTGTATTCCTAACTCTCCTCAAGGCAACAGATTTGACGAGCCCAAAATATTTTTCCCATTTTGCCTAATATGGTTTGTATTGAGTTTTTCGGGTTTTTTAACAACCAAAAGAATCCTTATCAATACAGTATGTGATGGTCAATTATATGTGTCAACTTGACTGGCTTAGGGGTGCCCAGATTAAACATTATTTCTGCATGTGTCTGTAAGAATGGATTGGAATTTCTGTATGAGATTAGCATTTGAATCCGCGGACTCAGTAAAGTAGTTTGCCCTCCCAAATGTGAATGAGCATCATCCAATCCATTGAGGGCCTGAATAGAGCAACAAAAAGTAGAAGAAGGAGGAATTCATCCTTTTTTGCTTCCTACTTGCTTGAGTTGGGCATATCTCGTCTTCTCTGGCCCTCAGACTGGGATTTAAACAATCAGCTCCCCCGGTTCTCAGGCCTTTGGACTTGGACTGAATTATATCACCATCACCAGCTTTCCTGGGTCTCCAGCTTGTAGACAGCAGATTGTGGGACTTCTCAGCCTCCCTAACTGTATGAGGCAATTTGACGTATCTATTCTTCTCCAAAGAAGCCTGACTAATATAAGCAAGATACATGACAGCACAGGTGAATACATGCTACCACTTATTACCATACTTGTGTTAATGCAAAGTGTGTTCCTTAAACTGCAAATCTTGCTGGCAAAAGCCCTACCTAAGTGGGAGGATTTGTCTTCTTTATTTGTATCCATCTAGATTCTTAATTTCAAACAACAGAAACGAATTCTGGGTGTTTTAAGCAGAAAAGAAATTTATTAAAAGGATATTAAATAGCTCATAGAATCAGTGGGAGAGCTGAAGAGAAGATTCATATTCTAGGCCACACAATGAGAAACAGCTAATATCAAGGTGCAGAACTGGTCTGGTGAGAAGGACACTACTGCCATGGCTTCAGAACTCTGGACACGAAGACTGTGCCAATGATACAACCAGTGTTCAGTACTGGACTGACAACTACCTCTGCAGCCACTGCTTTTCCAGGAAGTGATGTTCCTGAAACCAATTTTTCTAGCCAGCTTTGAGGCAGGTGTGTTGGACTGGCAGAGCCTTGTCTACATGCTGATGCTCTAGCTGCAAGGGATGTGGAAAGGAAGTTCCTAGCACTTCAGCTTTTGTAGAGGATGATAGGTCCTATAGATTAGCTTCATAACCGAGAGAATTCCCCAAATGCAGGACAGGGGGTTCCAATGCTGAGGGCCCTAAAGAAATGTCAAGTGTCCACTACACCCTTAACCTTCAAGACCGCCCCTGTCAGGGACATCACCTTGAGACTGGCCCCATATACCTCGCAGAGACTGCTACAAACGAGACTCACAAACTGTAATGATCTATGCTTAGAGCTGGTTATTGAATGAGGGTTGATTTAAGTCAGGCATAGCTTTCACCAAGAAAACTGTTATCTCTGCCACATCAGAAAATGGGGGAATTAGGAAGTTGTTGTCCCAATTATTGGTTCTAAGAACTCAACACCTTAGTCAAGATCTGGGGAAGAGGAAGCCACTGCCAGAGTGATGACACCTTAAATCCTCACATGCTGCCTCACTTCTCCCCCACTTAACTCAGTTCCAGATTCAACAAGCCCCTTAGGCATGCATCAGGGAATTTAAAACACATCCAGCTGCAAGGAGGTTTGGAAATGTAGTTTTAGCTTTCCAGCTTCTGCAGTACAGGGAGGCAGGGTAGGAGGGGACAGGAACATATGTGGAGATAGCTATCTACCCTCTCTGCCTCAGATACTACCATTCCACCTTTATTCAATCTCTGAATGCTACTTTTTAAAAAAATTAATTTTATGAAAAGGTGCTTAATATCACTAATTATTAGAGAAATGCAAATCAAAACTACAATGAGGTATCACCTCACACCAGTTGGAATGGCCATCATTAAAAAGTCTACAAATAACAAATGCTGGAGGGGGTGTGGAGAAAAGAGAATATTCCTACAATGTTGGTGGGAATGTAAATTGGTGCAGCCACTATGGAAAACAGTATGGAGATTCCTTAAAAAAACTAAAAATAGAGTTACCATATGATTCAGCAATCCCACTCCTAGACATATACCCAGACAAAACTATGATTCGAAAAGATATTTGCACCCCTATGTTCACAGAAGCACTATTTACAATAGCCAAGTCATGGAAGTAACCTAAATGTCCATCAACAGATGAATGGATAAAGAAGATGTGGTATATATATATACAATGGAATATTACTCAGCCATAAAAAAGAATGAAATAATCTCATTTGCAGCTACATAAATGGACCTAGAGATTACCATACTAAGGGAAGTAAGTCAGACAGAGAAAGACAAATATCATCTGATATCCCTTATATGTGGAATCTAAAACAAATGATACAAATGAACTTATTAAAACACAGAAACAGAATCACAGACAGAAAACAAACTTATGGTTAGTGGGGATAGGGGGAGATAAATGAGGAGTTTGGGATTAACATATACACACTACTGTATATAAAATAGGTAAACAATAAGGGCCCACAGTATAGCATAGGGAACTCTACTCAGTATCTTGTAATAACATATAATGGAAAATAATCTGAAAAAGAACACACACACACACACACACATAATAGCTGAATTACTTTGCTGTACACCTGAAACTAACACAACATTGTAAATTAACTATACTTCAATTAAAAAATAAAAATTATTATTATTTTAAAAAATATTTATTTATTTGGTTGCAGATGGGCTCCATAGTTGTGGCATGTGAACTCTTAGTTGCAGCATGCATGTGGGATCTAGTTCCGGGTCCACGGATCGAACCTGGGCCCCCTGCATTGGGAGTACGGAGTCTTAACCACTGCACCACCAGGGAAGTCCCTAAAAATTATTATTATTTTTTAAGATGTTGAAGGTAGGAGTTTATTTATTTATTTATTTTTGCTGTGTTGGGTCTTCGTTTCTGTGCGAGGGCTTTCTCTAGCTGTGGTAAGCGGGGGTCACTCTTCATCGCGGTGCGCGGGCCTCTCACTATCGCGGCCTTTCTTGTTGCGGAGCACAGGCTCCAGACGCGCAGGCTCAGCAGTTGTGGCTCACGGGCCCAGTTGCTCCGCGGCATGTGGGATCTTCCCAGACCAGGACTCAAACCAGTGTCCCCTGCATTAGCAGGCAGATTCTCAACCACTGTGCCACCAGGGAAGCCCCTAAAAATTATTTTTAATAGGCAATACATTCACATAGTAAAACAATTCAAACACTGTCAACAGTACACAATGGAAAGTACCCTCCTCTATCCTCCAATCCTGCAGTTTTCCTCCCAAGAATCATTGACTACTACCAGTTTCCTGTTTATCGTTCCAAAGATTATCTAAGGGTATGTGAATATATACCTCTCCTTTTTTGTTTTACATGTGTGGAGTATAAAATACACACTTTTCTTTTAATCTACTTTAAAAAAAATTTTTAAATAAATTAATTAATTTATTTATGGCTGCGTTGGATCTTCGTTGCTGTGCACGGGTTTTCTCTGGTTGTGTCTAGCGGGGGCTACTCTTCGTTGCGGTGCGCAGGCTTCTCATTGCGGTGGCTTCTCTTGTTGCAGAGTACAGGCTCTAGGCGCGTGGGCTTCAGTAGTTGTGGCGCACAGGCTCAGCAGTTGTGGCACACAGGCTTAGCTGCTCCGCAGCATGTGGGATTTTCCTGGACCAGGGCTCAAACCTATATCCCCTGCATTGGCAGGCAGATTCTTAACCAGTGTACCACCAGGGAAGCCCTAATCTACTTTTAATAGCCAGTGAGAGTGAAGAGTCCTGGAGAAGATAAGGACAGTCTGACAATAAAGAGAGCTCCATTTCTTTTTTGCACAGTTTTTGTTTTTTTAAAAAAATCTTTATTTCTTATAAAATATTGCAAACTATTTAAACAATACAAAAAATGAAAACAAAAAAATGAGTGTGTCATCCCTCAACCACATTTCCGAAAAACAACTACTCTAATCAGTTTGTGTATCTATCTATCTATCTAATCCCTACGTGTGTATGGTTTTTATAGCTTTGAACTTCTTCCTCTACATTGTTCTAAGTTTTTTGCTGGCCAGACTGTTGCTTCTGAATTTACCTTACAGCCCTGTAAGCTATTAAGACAATGGCTATAGCTTTAATTAATTCCTTAAATTGTACATCTCTACTGAGACTCCTCAAAGCAAACAAACATGCCTGATCTAACTGTGCACTTGCTGCTCCTTGGTGGCAGACTCTTGATATTCAAATTCCAATATTCCCTCTCGGATTCTGCCAAACTTCTCTAGGCAATTTCTGCAATTAATTCTGCATGTATTCCCTAATGCAGTGGAATCCTGTTTTTTGTCCTCCCAGACTCCTCCCTCACTTCTGATCTCAGACCTGTGACACAGACCTGGGACACAGGAATGCGAGCATAACCCAAAACAGGTGAATCAACATTTTCCCTGAGATTTTTCAAAGCAGAGTCGGGAGAAAGATGCTCCTTTCCTTTCTGGTTAAAATACTGTGATTATGTGACTCTGGAACTGTTGGCAGCCACAGATCCACCTTCAAGGTGAAATCAGAGTTATCTTCCACAGCAATTCTACTATGTATTAATAAGTTTTTTGTTTGTTTGTTTTGGCCATGCCGTGTTGGCATGTGGGATCTTAGTTCCCTGGACCAGGAATCGAACCCGTGACCCCTGCACTGGAAGCAAGGAGTCTTAACCACTGGACAGCCAGGGAAATCCCATGTCTTAATTAGTTTTCATAACAGCTTGTTTGAGATATAATTCACTTCACAGGGATAAGACCAGCAAATTCTTTAGTATATTACAGGTAATATTTACCCTTTGCCATATACGCAGGTTTAGGGATTAGGGAGTGGATATCTTTGGGGGCCATGGTTTAGCCTACCACATAGCATAATAATGCAATGTACCTCATAGAGCTATTGTGAGCATTAACAGAGTAAACATATGTAAAACTTGCATGTAAATATCTCTCAATAAACATTGGCTACTGTTTTTATTATTCATTTCTGAAATGTACCTTTTTGTTTTTTGGCCTGGGCGCCCTTCCTATTTTGAGGGAATGTCCCATTTATGGTCTCAGTGGGAGGGAGAAGCCCAAACTATATGACAGAGGTTGAAAGGAGACAGTTATTTTCCTTCCCTCTCCCCTATCAACTGGCCATGGGCCAATAACAAGTAAGATGCTCAAGGCTGGGACACTGGACACTTGTAAAGATTCAGTTTGTGATTCTGAAAGGCTGCAGCAATGATATCAAGATTCTGGCAGTAACAAATATCCAGTGGTGGTGTCATGGTCATACTTTTCTTAGTTTCGTCAAGCACTATCTGATATGGTGCCCTTATTGGTCAGAACTCTCATTCTAGACCACTTGATAGTGTTCAGATTCTACTCAATATATTCAAAATAGTTATATAATGGTTTTTTTGAGTTCAAAATGTTAATATCTGCAATATGCTGGAAATCCTATTGTTTACGATATTTCACCTGAGTGAAAATATTTAAATGTCAGCTTAAATATATGCATAGGAGTACACAATTTTTCAAAATTTTCTTAGAAGATATGGAAGCAAAACAGTTTGCTCACTGCCCAACTTCTTTCTTTGTTGGAGTCCCATTGCAAATAATGGGAAGAAACGTTGTGGGTTACTGAGGGAAACTTTTGAACTTTATTAATAAGAGCTGTGCTAAGTATTTGAGATACATTACTCAGTTATTTTTGACAATTGACCTGTAATGTAGGTTCATTTTACAGGTGGGCAAATTAATACTCAGAGAAGTTGTGACTGGCCTAGGCTAACACAAGTGGTCAATAACAGCTAGGGTTTGAAACCACATCTACCAGGTGCCCAGGTCTGTGTTTTAACCAAGTCACTCTGCTACATGGCAGACAGAAGAGAGTCTTCCACTGTCTCCCATCTCTGGGAATGATAATAGCTGCACCAGCAGTGGGCAGCAGCAGGGGCAGTCAGAGCCACACCAACAGAGAGGAGACACAGGATCAGCTCAGGAAGGGATTGTAAGAAGCCACAAAGCACTGTGGTACCTGTTGCCAAGTTTCACCATTCCCATACCACATTGGGAGCTAGGAAGGGGAGCCTCTCCTGTCCTGTCCTGTCTTGGGTAGGGAAGGAGTGGGGGGGTGACACAGCTGCTACCAGATAATTATTCTGCCTTTGTTCCATGATCCTTAAACGTTCATGGTATTTAGCGACCTCTCTCTTCTTCTCCCTTTTATTTGTCATCCTCTACCAACTTTCTAGTCACTCCCCCTCAGAAGGAACATAGTATAGTGGCTGATTCATGGACTCTGACCCAGACTTTTTGAATCCTGGCCCTAACTCCTTTTTAGGTGTTCCATCTTGGATGTCTTAGGTAATTTCTCCATACCTTAGTTC
Source organism: Kogia breviceps (assembly GCF_026419965.1). Taxonomy (NCBI): domain Eukaryota; kingdom Metazoa; phylum Chordata; class Mammalia; order Artiodactyla; family Physeteridae; genus Kogia; species Kogia breviceps. The sequence continues at coordinate 171,027,607 of NC_081310.1, read as the reverse complement.
CTTTTAAAAATCCTACCATGTAAATTTGCATACTTCTGATCCATGCTTTTCAATAGCTGCATTAAATGTACCATACTTTACTCAATCACTGCTTGAATGATGAATATTCTCTTTAATCTCAGTTTGGCCCTTGAGAACAATGTGGCAATAAACATCTAAGTAGATATATTTCAGTGCTTTTCTTTCTTAGGGTGTCTACCCAGAAGTGGGATTTGTAAAAGAAAAGGTATGTTTTTATTTTTAACAGATGTTGCTGAAATGCTTTCTGGAAAAGACTCTACCAGTTTACAGCAATATATAATAATTCCTCTTCTTCAGCAATCCCACCAGCAATAAATATTATCTGGATTTTTAAATTTTCACAGTTTGATAAATATAAAGTGATATCTCATTGTTACTTTATTTTGCATTTCTCTGGTTATTAGTGAGATTTAGCACTTCTTTTTTTTTTTTTTTTTTGCGGCACGCGGGCCTCTCACTGCTGTGGCCTCTCCCGTTGCAGAGCACAGGCTCCGGACGCGCAGGCTCAGCGGCCATGGCTCACCGGCCCAGCCGCTCCGCGGCATGTGGGGATCTTCCCGGACCGGGGCACGAAGCCGTGTCCCCTGCATCGGCAGGCGGACTCTCAACCACTGCGCCACCAGGGAAGTCCGACTTAGCACTTCTTATATGCTTCTTGTCCTTTCAGACTTGTTCTTCAGTGAATTACTTCGTCACATCCTCTGTCCGTTTTTTCTACAGGGTTATCAGTCCCCTTCTTGTCTGTTTGTAGGTATTCCTCTCATGGTATAAATATTAACTTTCCATTCTCTCTGTTGAATTTTCCTCCCAGATTTGTTGTCTCTTTTATAAATTCATTTAAAAGGTTTCATTTGGTCAAGTAGTTCTTTTATTTTATAATCTGAGTGTGATACCCTCTTACCTCATACCTAGATTGTACATACGGTCTCCTACATTTTCTTTTTTAAGACATATACAAAATAAAAATAGTTGCTTTTATTTTTAAATGTTTTCCTCTTTAAATTATGTAAACATATTCAAATTTCACCGAAATGTTTTAAACATCTGCAGTTTACACAGCTACTTTACTGGGGAAGGTGTCTTTTTTTCCCCTAGATTTACTGAGATATGATTGACAAATAAAAATTGTATATATTTAGGTTGTACAACATGATTTTTTAAAGGTGTACAATAGGATGATTTTTTTTTTTTTTTTTTTTGGTTGGGCTGCGCAGCTTGTGGGAATCTTAGTTCCCCAACCAGGGATCAAACCTAGGCCCTCAGCAGGGAGAGCGCGGGAGTCCTAACCACTGAACTGCCAGGGAATTCCCAGGAATGAATCAATATTGGTATGCATTGTGAAATGATTATCATAATCAAGTTAATTAACATACCCATCATTTCACATAGTTACCTTTTGTATGTGCTATAGTGAGAACACTTAAAGTCTGTTCTCAGCAAATTTTAAGTATACAGTGCAATATTATTAACCATTGTCACTATGTTGTAGTTCAGATCCCCTCCTAGATTTTCTTCTAAGATTTTTATTATTTTATTTTATGTTTATATTTAAATGATAATATTTAAACCATGTTTTGAAATTGTATGAGATGGGGTCACATTATTTTCTTCCATATATAGAACCGGATTTACAGCATCATTTACTAGAGGAACCATGTTTTTCCCTCTGACTATGACAAATGACAGTGTTGTCATATGCTGAACTCTCTTATACTCTAATATCTAGTTCTAGATATTCCATTACTTTCCAATGGTATATTTTTATGCCATTGTTGTATTAATTTGATTACAGCAGTTTTCTGAGTTTTCTGGTATCTAGTTAAGCAAGTAGTCTCCCTTCATTGTACTTAATTTTCATACTTTTCTTGATTATTCTAGGTTATATAGTCTTCCATATGGGTTTAAGATCATTTTAATAATTCAGTTCAATACATTTTTAAAAAAACTGTCTGTCAGGACTTCCCTGGTGGTGCAGTGGTTAAGAATCCGCCTGCCGGGCTTCCCTGGTGGTGCAGTGGTTGAGAGTCCGCCTGCCAATGCAGGGGACACGGGTTCGTGCCCCAGTCCGAGAAGATCCCACATGCCGTGGAGCGGCTGGGCCCGTGAGCCATGGCTGCTGAGCCTGCGCGTCCGGAGCCTGTGCTCCGCAACGGGAGAGACCACAACAGTGAGAGGCCGCGTACCGCAAAAGACAAAAAAAAAAAAAAAAATAAGAATCCACCTGCCAATGCAGGGGACACGGGTTCAAGCACCGGTGTGGGAAACTGCCACGTGCCGCAGAGCAGCTAAGCCTGTGCACCACAACTACTGAGCCTATGCTCTAGAGCCCATGCTCTGCAATGAAGAGTAGCCCCCGCTCGCCGCAACTAGAGAAGGCCTGTGAGCAGCAATGAAGACCCAACGCAGCCAAAAATAAAATTAAAAAAAAACACAACTCCCTGTCAGTATTCTAACTGGAATTGCATTAAATATAAATATTTTAAAAATATTTTTGTTTTTATAACATTGTTTTCTTATCCAAGAACACATAACTTTCCATTTGTCTAGCTCTAATTTTATGTTGTTCAATAAGATTTCATCATATTCTTTATATATGACCTGTGATTTTGTTCAACTTATTCCCAGGGTATTTTTTTTCTCTTTTTTTCCTTTTCTTGTTGTGGCAAAATACATATAACATAAAATTTACCATCGTAACCTATTTTAAGTGTACAGTTCAATGGTATTAAGTACAATCACATTGTTGTGCAACCATCACCACCATCCATCCCCATAAATTTTTTCATCTTGGAAAACTGAAACTACATCCATTAAACAATAACTCCCCATTTCCTCCCTTCCCCCAGCCCCTGGCAACCACTATTCTACTTTTCATCTCTATGATTTAACTACTCTAAGTACCTCACATAAGTGAAATCATACAGTATTTGTCTTTTTGTGACTGACTTGTTTCACTCAAGGTTTATCCATGTTATTGTAGAATATTGCAGAATTTCCTTCCCTTTTAAGGCCGAAAAATATTCCATTGTTTGTATATACCACATTTTGTTTATCCATTTATAAGTCAGTGGATACTTGGGTTGCTTCCATGTTTTAGCTATTGTAAATAATGTTGCTATGAATACGGGTGCGTGAATATCTCTTCAAGATCCTGCTTTCGATTATTTTGAGTATATACTCAGAAGTGGAATTGATAGATCATATAGTAATTCTGTTTTTAACTTTTTGAGCAACTGTCATCTGTTTTTGAGCAACTGCCAACTGTACTGTTTTCTGCAGTTGCTATACCATTTTACATTCCCATCAATAATGCACAAGGGTTCCAATTTCCCTACATCCTCACCAACATTTATTATTTTCTATTTTTTTATAGTAGGCACCTTAGTGAGTGTGAGGTGTTATATCATTATAGTTTTAATTTGCATTTCCCTAATGACTAGTGATGTTGAACACTTTTCATTTGCTTACTGATCATTCATATATATTCTTTAGAAAGGTCTATTCAAGTCCTTTGCTCATTTTTGAATCAGTTTTATGTTGTTGTTGTTGAGTTTTAAAACTTTTCTATGTACACTGGATATTGATTCCTCATCAGATATATGATTTGCAAATATTTTCTCCCATTTGTGGGTTGCCTTTTTACTCTGTGGATAGTGTCTTTTGATGCACAAATTTTAAAAATTTTCATGAAGTCCAATTTGTCTATTTTTTCTTTTGTTGCTAGTGCCTTTGATGTCATAGAAATCCTTAAGAAATCCTCAAGAAATCCTTACCAAATCCAAGGTCATAAAGATTTTGTCCTATGTTTTCTTCTAAGAGTTTTATTGTCTTAGGTCTTACATTTAGGTCCTTGCTCCATTTGGAATTAATTTTTGTATATAGTGTTAAGTAAGGGTCCAACTTTATTCTTTTGCATGTGGATATCCAGTTTTCCTAGCACCATTTGCTGAAAAGACTGTTCTTTCCCCATTGGCACCTTTGTCAAAAATCATTTGATCATACATGTGAAGGGTTATTTCTGGGCTCTCTGTTCTATTCCATTGGTCTATATGTCTGTCTTTATGCCAATAACACACTGCTCTGATTATTGTAGCTTTGTAGCTAAGTTTTAAAACAGAAAGTGTGAGCCTCCAGTCTGTTCTTCTTTTTCAAGATTTTTTGGCTATTCCAGTCCCTTGAGATTCACTATGAATTTTAGGATGCGTTTTTCTATTTTGGCAAAAAAATGTCATTGAGATTTTGATAGAGATTGCATTGAATCTGCAGATCGCTTTGGGTAGTATTGACATTTTAACAATATTAAGTCTTCCAATCCATGAACATGTGACATGTTTTCATTAATTTATGTCTTCTTTAATTTCTTTCAGCAATGTTTTGTAGTTTTCATTGTACAAGTCTTTCACTTCCTTGGTTAAGTTAATTCTTAAGTATTTTATTTTTGGATGTTATTGTAAACGGAATTGTTCTTGTAATTTCCTTTTGAGATTATGAAATCATTTTCTATACACTGTGTACAGAAAATGATTTTTGTGTGTTGAGTTTGCATCCTGCTACTTTGATAAATTCATTTACTGTTCTAACGAAGTCTTTAGGGTTTTCTATATACAAGATCATATCACCGGCAAACAAATAATCTTGCTTCCTCTTTTCCAATTTGGATGACTTTATTTCTTTTTCTTGCCTAATTGCTTTGGTTAGAACTACAGTACTATGTTGAATAGAAGTGGCAAAAGCAGGCATTCTTCCCTTGTTCCTGATATTAGAGGAAAAGCTTTTAGTCTTTCACCACTGAGTATATTTGCTTTGGGTTTTTCATACATGGCTTTTATTGTGTTGATGTAATTTCCTTCTAATCCTATTGTGCTGAGTGTTTTTATCATGAAAGGGTGTTGAATTTTGTCAAATGCTTTTTCTGCATCAATTGAGATAATGGTGGGGTTTTTTTCTTCATTTTCTTGATGTGGTGTATTACATTGATCAATTTTTATATGTTGAACCATTCTTACATTCCAGAATAAATCCCACTGGGTCATGGGTGTTTTTAGTATGCTGATGAATTCTGTTTGCTTGTATTTTGTTGAGAATTTTTATATCAATGTTCATAGGGAATATTGATCTGTTCCTTGGTATTTATAGTGTTATTGAGAATAAAATTTTTCCCATTTCCATTTCTAGGTGTTTACTTTTTAAAACATGTTTACCTTGTATCCACCTGCCTTACCAAATTCTCTTACTAATTCTAGTAGCTTTTTTGTCATTGTTGATATCAGCAAAATTAGGATCTCTCCTTCTCCAATGTTTTTATCAATGTATTACCTTGTTCTAATCCATATGGTAGTAACTTCAAGGCAATATTTAATAACAATGGTGTGACTGTGGTCATCCCTGTCATATTTTAACTGAAATAGTTCAGGAGTTTGTTGTTTGGAATGCTGCTCTTTGCTGGTTAAAGATAGTTTTTTTTTTTTCTTTCCATGTTTAAGAAATTTATCTCTACTTCTTAATGTTAATTTTTCCTTTTATTATTTATTTATTCAGATGAATGTGGTTCTCATGTATATTAGAGGACTGGAATTTGCCTGTGCCTAACTGATAAGGTGAGCTTGCTTTTAGCATGTGATTAGAGCAAACTGCACATTCTTGTTAAGAATGGCTATTGAGGGACTTCCCTGGTGGTCCAGTGGTTAAGAGTCCACACTCCTAGTGCAGAGGGTCTGGGTTCGATTCCTGGTCAGGGAACTAGATCCCACATGCTGCAACTAAGAGCCTGCATGCCAGGACTTCCCTGGTGGCACAGTGGTTAAGAATCTGCCTGCCAATGCAGGGGACACGGGTTCGATCCCTGGTCTGGGAAGATCCCACATGCTGCAGAGCAACAAAGCCCATGCACCACAACTACTGAGCCTGTGCTCTAGAGCCCATGAGCCACAACTACTGAGCCCAAGCACCACAAGTACTGAAGCCTGTGTGCCTAGAGCCCATGCTCTGCAACAAGAGAAGCCACCACCATGAGAATCCCACACACCACAATGAAGAGTAGCCCCTGCTCGGGCTTCCCTGGTGGTGCAGTGGTTAAGAATCTACCTGCCAACGCAGGGGACACAGGTTTGAGCCCTGGTCCGGGAAGATCCCACATACTGTGGAGCAACTATGCCTGTGCACCACAACTATTGAGCCTGCACTCTAGAGCCCATAAGCCACAACTATGGAGCCCATGTGCCACAACTACTGAAGCCCACTCACCTAGAGCCCGTGCTCTGCAACAGGAGAAGCCCCCACTCGCTGCAACCAGAGAAAGCCTGCGCGCAACAACAAAGAACCAATGCAGCCAAAAATAAATAAATAAATAAAATAAATTTATTTTTTAAAAAAGAGTAGCCCCAGGCTTCCCTGGTGGCGCAGTGGTTGAGAATCCTCCTGCCGATGCAGGGGACGCGGGTTCGTGCCCCAGTCCGGGAGGATCCCACATGCTGCGGAGCGGCTGGGCCCGTGAGCCATGGCCGCTGAGCCTGCGCATCCGGAGCCTGTGCTCCGCAAGGGGAGAGGCCACAGCAGTGAGAGGCCCGCGTACCGCCAAAAAAAAAAAAAAAAAAAAGAGTAGCCCCTGTTAGCTGTAACTAGAGAAAGCTTGCATGCAGCAATGAAGACCCAACTCAGCCAAAAAAAACAAAAAAAAAGAAGGGGGCCTGCATGCCACAATGAAGATCCTATGTGTTGCAACTAAGACCCAGAGTAGCCAAATAAATAAATAAATAAATAAATAATATTTTTTTTTATAAAAAGAATGGCTATTGAATTTTATTAAAGCCTTTCAGCATCTACTGATATCATGTTAAGACTTCTTCTTTGATTCATGAAGCTTATGAACTACATTGATACATTTCCTGAAATTCTAACCACCTTCATATATTTGAAATTACCCAATTTGGTTGCAGTGTATTATTCTTGTTGCTAAATTTCATTTGCTAATATTTTATTTGGAATTTTTGCCTCTATTCATTAGTAAAGGTGGGCCATAGTTTTTTTTTTTTTTTTTGGAACTATCTTTATCAGAATTTGGTTTTTAAATTATGTCAGCTTTAAAAAATGCATTGGGGAGCTTTCCAAATTTTGGCCAGACTAGTAGATCAAATTACAGTGGAATTGTGTATTCCTTAAAGGTTAGATGGAACTGAATTGGAAAACTATCAGGTTCTGATTCTTTTATTACATGGTAGATGTCTAATCACCTTTAGTTCTCTTTTATGATGATTGTTTTTTTTTTTTTTTTTTTTTTTGGCGGTGCTGCATGGCTTGTGGGATCTCAGTTCCCTGACCAGGGATTGAACCTGGGCCACAGCAGTGAAAGCCCGTAATCCTAACCACTAGGCCACTGGGGAATTCCATCTAATTTCTTAAGATGAATTTTAAGTTCATGTATATTTTTAGTATTTCATTTTTAATAATAAAGGTAGTAAGGTTATAAAATTTCCCCTGGCTACAAAAGGAAGAATTTGCTGTGTTCTATAATTATATAAGTTATTTGTGTTATATGTGTGTTATATGTGTTATAATCTGAAGTGTTCTCTTTTTCATTGCTTTCTAGATAGTTTATAATTTTAGTTTTTATGTCCTCTTTGACTTCACTGTTATCTAGAAGTCTGTTTAATTTCCAGGCATTCAAAGGTTTTCTTATCACCTTTTTATTATGCATTTGGAATTTTATTGTATTATGATTAGAGTATGCCCTATAAACTTTTTTTAAAGATGTGTTAATGTTTTCTTTGTGAACCAATTATATGGTCTAATTTTGTAAATGATTCACGTGCATATGAAAAAAAGGATATTCTATATGCAATGTATGTTAGGTGCCATAAATGACTACTAAATCAAATTCACTAATTCACTTATTTGGTTCCTCTAAATTTTGCCTATTCTGTACTAAATCTGTTTAATCACAGTATGATTGTATTTCTATCAAGTTCTCCTTGACTTTTAAAATAGTTTTTGCTTTATATATTTAGTTGCCATGTTGTTCAATTTATGATAATTAAAACTTCTTCTTAAATTATTCTTTTTATTAATACATTATATTACCCAATTTAATGCTTTTCTTTAGATTCCTCCTGATATTAACGTTGCCTCTTCTACTTTACTTAACATCACCAGGGATGTCTTGCCCACTCCCTTATTTTCAACTTTTCTTTATCACTTTGTTTTAAATCTGTTTCTTATATGCAGTACACAGTTGGGTTTGTTTTTTAACTCAATCTGACAGTCGGTTTTTCAATGGGATCATTCAGTTTTACACTTAATGGCAATTGATAACACTCACTTAACTGATACTATGTTTATTATTTATTTTATTTTGCTGATTCCTCTGGTTTTATCAAATTACCATTCATTCTCCCTTTTTCTTGTTATTTGTTGAGTTCTACTATATTTTTCCATTTTACTTATGATTTCTTTTCCTTTCCCTATGCTTATTGATGCACACATATTTTTCTACTGTCATGTAAAAAAATATCAACTATTTGCCATATAGAGATGCTTTCTTCCCCTACTTCTTTCCCTTCCCCTCAAAAGATAAGATCTTTTTGATTACTTTTATTTCCCCATTCTCCACCCTCATTAAACCTTTGGATGGGTTTTACAACTCCTCTCCTTACTCCCCCACCCTTGATCTTAGTTCCCCGACCAGGGATTGAACCTGGCCCTGGGCAGTGTAAGAGTGGAGTCCTAACCACTGGATCACCAGGTAATTCCCTCTTCTATTTCATCTTAATAATTTTTTTAGCCTTTATATTATACAGTTCCAGATAGTTTATTAATATCCAATGAATATATATTATATATTTAGGTAGTCTATCAGTATCCAACGGATATTCAATGGATATTGATAGACTATCTGAAAATGAATCTAAAGAAATATATGAGATTTCTTTTGTAATCATATGTATTTTACTTTATACATTTTAAAACATTCAGAGAAGGATATTTTATAGCACACACAAAAAAGGTAATGCTTGCTCTAGACAATCCCAGCTGCCCCTACAACTTCAATGACCATTTCTACAGTAATGACTGTCATTTTTTTCTCCAATCCATGCTTGTCCTGAATTCCAGACCCACAGATTTACACATACACACTTACACACTCCACACTTGAGAATCCCAAGTAGTGCTTTAAAGGAACCTCTAATTCAACATTTCCAAAACCACGCTCATATCTTCTTCCTAGTCTGGTTCTTGTCCAATGAAATCTCTCAGAAAATGGTGCTGAGAAAGCCAGAAGCCTAGGAATCACACTTGAATCTTTCATCTCTCTTACCTTCATACCTAATCCTCAGCAAGATCTGTTCACTTCATCTTCTAAACTTTCCTCATGTCTGTCCACTTCCCTCCATAGCTTGGAGATCATTGGTGCTTTAGTGGAATGGGGGGGTGAAATCAGACTGGTGTGGGTTAATAGATGGTGGGTAGGAGATAGTCACTATAGATAACTCTTTTGGGAAATCTGGGCAAAGAATCCCGGAAGATTTTGGAAGATGATATCCTTCTCTCCTTGCATGTCCAGCCCCAGCTTTAGCCCAGCCACGCTCCTGGGTCAGACAATTGCTGGCACCAGTAAACAGAGCCTCAGACCTATTGCTGAGCATCCACAGGGTGAATGAAATATCATAGAAACACCCCAGGTGGGGATATGAAAGAATTTGTGTGTGCGGGGAGGTGGGAGGTTCCTTGTAATATTATAAAACTAATGCTACAAAGCATGCATATCCTCCATCTACCCCTGCTCACCTCCAACCTGTTCCCCAAACAACAGGCAGAAATCTTTTCAAATGTAAATCATTTTTAAACTATTTTGTTCCCACCTTAACCCCTGAAGTGGCTTCCCATTGCTCTTAAGATAAAGGTAAAAAATCTTGAAGCCTACAGGCAATTAAATGCTCAAGCTCCAGACTTCCGCATCAGTTTTTTCTCCCCTGACTCTCTGCATTTGCTCTCTGTACCACAGCCACTTGAGGCTTCTTTTGATTCTTCCAACACATTATATCTCTTCTATCACTGGACTTTGGATATGATGTCCCCTCCGCTGGGGGTGTTCCCATTCTCTTTTTGTTTAGTTAATTCCTAGCTCAAATGTCACTTCTCCAGAGAAGTCTTCATTGCTCTCCAAGACAGGTTAAGACCTCTGCTGCACTCTCTTGTAATATCCTGTCATTTTCCTTCAGAGCACTTGTCACACTTTGGGATTATGCAGTTGTTGTCATTACAATTTGATTAATGTCTGCCATCTCTAATAGACTGGAAGACTTAGGAGGGCAGGAACCATATCTCTTTTTATAGTATCTTCAGCCATGATAGCATAGTGCCCAGCACATGAAAGGTAATTAGTAATGTGTGTGTATGACTGTGACTGGTCAAGTGTCTGAATACGCAAAGCAAAGCAGACCCGGACTGTGGTGACCTCATAGGGGGAAATCACAGTAAGAAGCTGTCAGAGCAGCCCATCTGCTTCCCTCAAGGACATCCCTCTGGTTGGTCCACTGTCAACTGAAGCTTATAATAGGATATACCACCTACTTGTTTGGTTTCTGAATCATCTGAATCCACCCTCACTCAGCAATGTGGACTATCAGCTTTCAGGGACACAGAACAACCTTGAAATAATAACTATTTATTCATTCGAACAATATTTATTATGTGCCTACCCCTCCTGTATTCAAACATTGTACTGGGCATGGGGAAATACAGAAGAATAATGCCTGGGTATTATTCTCAAGGAATTTATAGTTTTGAAGCACAGTCAGATGTGTAAACAAATTATAACTTCCTGTTTTAAAACACTAATATTATAAGGCACTCTCAAAGTTTTAAAGGATCACAGAGTAGAGACTGCCAAAGCATTTAGCAAAACCCTAGCTAGAAGAGATGCTATTTAGAATGATGACCCAGGGGACATACTTTTCAAACCTTCTGAGCTCTTAACATTGGACCAGTTCAGACCACAAGAAAGCAATCTGCTTGGACCACATTAGACAAGCCCCTTAAAAAATAACCATCCCTAGGTTGCTTTTATGTCCTTGGCTTTTATTGGACATAAGAAATATCGATTTAATTTTTCCTTTGCATTTGTTGTTCAAATTTTCTTAATTGCTTCATTACATCATTTATTGGTTCCTAATAAAGCCCCATGAGAAACTACCTTTAGAATTTAGTGTTATGAAAAAAACTCTACGGTCTGTCTCCTCTGATGAACTGCTTTTTCAGATGACAAAAATCTATTCAACATGTACTGTGTTTTCATTTTTGCCCCGGCAGTCAGAAAACTGAGAACTAAAATATCAAATTCAGTCACAGTCATGTTTAACCCCAGGATAATTGTGATCTCCTTTTTCTTTGGCCGTAATGTTCTATTTCTAGCTGTTGTTTGTTTGTTTGTTTTTGCCTATTTTAAACCTTTATGTCCTTATGGAAAAGAAATGGGATAAAATAAATTTAACATTTGGTATGCTCAGTCATTTTAGAGTTATTTCTGCTATTTGTCAAAGATAAATGCAAGAAAACTTAACCTATGTTTGGATCTTAATAAAATTTGGAGAAACTGGGGAGGACAGAGAAGAGCAACAGAAAAGGGACAAAGAATGGGACTGAGGTAGTATCGCTCATATTCTCCAACTCAAATACTGGGGTACATTGATCCGGCATAAGGTCTAGTAAAACAGAGTATCTGAAATTTGGAGTGTTTTGGAAAACCCCAGAGATGTGGTTAGGCGGACAGATCCCAGGAGGCATGGCCATTATTTTACATATATATATATATATATGAATAGTTATAGAAAGGTTTTAGCCTTTTTTGGATCACAGATCCCTTTGATGATCTCTTGAAAGTATTGAACCTGCTTCCCAGTACTAGACATGCACATACGGTTCCCGAAAGCAGAACCCTCCTGTTAACTATTTATCTTTCCAGAATATCAAAAGCACTTTATAGCTGGCACTGCTTTGAAGAATTCGGATAGACCTGAGGAAGCATCTGGGCTGCCAGGTCAGACAGGGAGACTGGCAAATCAGTTATCAGCTGAAGTTCCTAACCCTCTGACACCATTCTTGGATGATTTAAGCCAGTGGGTTGTTTTCTGTTTGTTCTTTAACTGTCTGGAGTAACAGACCCCTGTGATGAGCTGACGAACATATGGGTCATCTATCCCCAAATACGTCCACACACACACGCTATTTTGCACACAATTTCATAGGATTGGTGGACTTCCTGAAGTCCACCCTCAGACTCTGGGTTATATTTAAGTTAAGACCTTCCTGGACTCGGGGGATGCCCCTGCAGACCTTTTTGAATAACCGTCTCTCATCACAGGGACTAGAGCGTTCTGGATGGAACGAGGCTACCGTACCGGGAGACAACCGAACCCGGCAGCCTCTGGACAAGCCCCGCCAACTCTCCCCTCCCCCATGCCCGTTCGCGCAGGTGCGAAAACCTAAGCTGCCATCACGGCGCGTCTGCTCAGGAAGATGACGGGACGATGGGACCCTAGGAGCGGCAGTGGCGGGGGCCTTCCCGACCTTGCTTGGTGACCAAGTTCTCCGCCCAGGCCTTTCCATTTCCTCAGCAGAGGGCGCCGCGGGCCGGAACGTGCTAACGGACCTCCCAGAGCGGCCCTTCCGGCTCCCCCCCCGTTCTGGGCGGTGGCGAGGGCACGTGACGTCACAGGAGGCGGGGCCAGCGCCTTTGCCGGTGCTGGAGCCGCCATTGGAGCCGGCTTGGCTTGCGGGCTCCGCTGAGGAGCGGGAGGTTGGGCTGCAGTTAAAGTCGCGTCGGCGCCTAGTACCTGGCCCTTCAGCGGCATGGCGTGCGGGGCGACGTTGAAGCGGCCCATGGAGTTCGAGGCGGCGCTGCTGAGCCCCGGCTCCCCGAAGCGGCGGCGCTGCGCCCCTCTGCCCGGCCCCACTCCGGGCCTCAGGCCCCCGGACGCCGAGCCGCCGCCGCTGCTGCTTCAGACGCAGACCCCACCGCCGACTCTGCAGCAGCCCGCCCCGCCCGGCAGCGAGCGGCGCCTTCCAACCCCGGGTAACCTACGCTGCGGGCTTGGCAGGAAGCCAGGCCTAGGCATTTTTTTGAAGGGGGTGGGGGAGGGAAGCTCATGAACGCTAGACTAATTCACTCGCGGACCCCTTCTTTGCCCTGAGAAAAGGGAACTGGGGTGTCGCTGGGCCTGGTCGCTTCCGGAGATGGGAGACATCCGGGAGGCGTAGGGGGGCCACAGTGTCGGTTTTCGTTTTTCTTGGAGCTGGAGAGCCTAGAGGGGTGGGCAGCAGGAGGAAGATGGGAATATCCCCGGCCGCTCGGGGCCCTCGCAGCCCCCGTAGCCCTTCCTGCGTCCGCTGCCCGCGCCTGCACTGAGCCACCCTGCAGATCCAGTGGGCCATGGAAAACTGGATTCCGCTCACGAACCCGGCCTTGAGGGTGTGGGGTTGGGGGCGGGTTGCTGGGAGGGGGCCTGAGTGCAAGCTGTGCAGCACTGTGCTGTGGCTTGTAGGGAGACCTGATTTCGAGAAGTCTTTAGGGACTTCAGGCCGCCGTCAAAGTCGTGGAATCCGATTTCAACCTGTTTCTAAGAGACTGGCCCTGTTCTTTTATTGTATGGCTGTGGTGCTGTACCATATATGGCTTGAAATCGGTAGGTCGTTAGCTAGAATTTGAGAATTCTTAAACATACAGAGGTTCCGGAAGCAGGAGTTCAACCAAACATAACAGAGAGATTCTCCTTCAGTAGGGATTCCACATAGGCCAAGGAAAGAGAAGAACTGGTGTGACAATAAAGTTTAAAAAAAAAAAAAAAGAAAAATAAACCTGAACCCCTAACCATCGCGGAGGAGTAGAGGGGAAAGTGCATCAGAGTGAATAATTAGCAGTTTTAAAGGGCTCCCGGAAATGCGGGGTGGGGGGGTGCCTCAAAACTGGACTTTGGCAAGTCATTTCTTTGTGTGGGTTTTTCTATTCCTCAAGCGTTGTCAAAACCTTGAGGTTGCCTTAAAATCATTCTTTTCTTGCCCCTTTTCAGTTACCAGTGTCTTTAGCCATTATTTCCTCCTCCATCTGTGTATCCACGATGCAGATTTGAGGCCCTCATCTTCTTACACCAAGATCCCAGCAGTTGCCAGCCAGGCTCTCCTAGGCACTGTATCCTTACTCGTGTTCACCTTATCTCTTCTTTATCCTGGCATTCAAAGGATTTATCAACTCTTAACAATTTCTTACCGAGTCAGTCTTTTATACATTTTTTTCCCAAACCATGCCTTTGCTCTTTTCCCCCAGACCCACTTGGCTGTGCCTGTATCCTGTCTTCCATCATGATGTTTTCACCTTCTGTTTGCTAATCCAAATACAGTCATTTCTTCAAGTCTTACATCATTACCTGACTAACCCTGCTCCATAAGGAACTCTATTCTACTTTAAATTCCCTGATCACTTATTGTCGCAAAGCCTTAGGTACTAAATGAAATAATGTTTGCAAAAGCAGGGTACATAGATGTCCTCTTGAAGTGATATTTTTTTCTTCCACTGCTCCTACAGATACCCAAGGATAGTCACATAATCTTTCTGGATCTCTCTTCTGCAAAATAGAATTAATACTTGCCCTATCTGTCTCAATGGAATTTATGTAAATGTTTTATTTCTTACAATACTACCCTCTAGATTAATTTTATGGTAGTTCACAATATAGCAAATGCTTACTAAGTGATTGTTCAATGTATTTGGAAGCCTGAATATGGCAGGGTGCTATAATGGGGGCACTGTTTTTTTAATCTTAAAATTTAATTTTTGCATAGATTTCTTGGTCATTTTGTGTTAAAATATTTTATTAAAAATAATAATTTGTAAAGGATCAGTTATGGTTCTGTCATGAAAGAAACTGAATAATTTGGTGCTTTGGCTGAAGTGAAAGATGCTTTCTGGATTAAAAAGAAAGAATGGAGGAAATATTAATTGCTATACAAAAAGAAAGAATAAAATCAACTAATAGAAAAGTAAATTTAAAAATCAGTGACTTCATATCAAAATATCCTACTTGTTAACTCAAAAGTTCTCTCAGAAATAGTCAAGAAACTATGTTCTTATTAAACTTAAAAAAAAAAAAGATATGTATCATAGCACTTTTTTATGGAAGGAGCCTATAAAATTAAGCCTTTCATTGCTTAAAGGAGCTAGATGGATACCAGACATGGAAGGGGTTTGCTGACCTCCAGGAAATGTTTGTAAACATGGAGGGAGTCTAGATGCAAAGCAGTTAATTGATGATGACTTGAGGGGTGGAGAATAACTTCCAGAAAGAGGTAGCATTTTAGCTGGGTCTTGAATAATGTTGGGGGGAGAGACCGCCCCAGTTCAAGCAAAGGAAAACTGCTAGAGCAAAGGCTAGAAAACCCACAGGTTAAGGAAAGGATAGTTTAATACAACTTGGTTGTAGTGAAACTGGAAAAATAATTTGGGGCCAAGTCTTGGAAGGCATGGAATGAATGCCATGTTCAATTGGTCTGTAGCAACTAGGAGTCATTGTAAAATTTTGAAGATGGGCTTAGTCTGATATAAGCTGGAAGCACAACCTCAAATAATAACGGGAGGCAAGAATTTAAATTATTAACTACTGTTAAAAAGACATTTGCATTTTTCTTTTTTTAAAAAAAAAGCCTTGGCCTGCTTGGGAAGAAAGTCACAGCTACTTCTTTTTCTCCTGTGCATACCATGTTTAGATTCTTGGACTTCCCAGTCCTTCTACCAGCCTTAATGTTGTATCTTTCCATTTGTTCACTTTGCTATACAGGAGGCAGTTAGAAGTTTATCAAAGACCTTCTGTTCTCATGAGCATTGTCCTCATACTTGTCCTTTCTTGTTTCAAGTCTTTGCAGTTCTTTACATCCTTGTATTGATTCTGGCAAGTATGTGCTTGGAGAATAATGCATTTTAAAGATGAAGCAAAGATTTCATAAATTCAGGGATCTAAAATATGAATTTAATAGTATTCTGAAAGGAAAGCTTTGCTAATCCTGCATTGTCCAGTGTTCAGGCTTGAGAGTTCTGGAATTTAGCTAGGTGTGGAGCTACTTTGAGTTCATGTCAGTCCCTGGACTGTACCATCACTTGTTATGGCATTGTTAATGTCTTTGGTGTTGATTCTCACAACTTTATTGGGTAGGCATTTAACATTTGTTTTGAAGTACTAGGCTAAAGATCCTGAATGATTTCCCAGGGTCATAGTCACATAGGAAGAAGCAAAATAGCATTAGTAACACTTACCCCCCATTAAAAAAAATTGTTATAGCAAAGTATATATTAGAATAATGTGAGTGGGAGGTGATATAGTTTCCTGGCTTTTTTTGTTTGTTTTTTGTGGTACGTGGGCCTCTCACTGTTGTGGCCTCTTCCGTTGCGGGGCACAGGCTCCGGACGCGCAGGCTCAGCGGCCATGGCTCATGGGCCCAGCCGCTCCACGGCATGTGGGATCTTCCCGGACCGGGGCACGAACCCGTATCCCCTGCATCGGCAGGCGGATTCTCAACCACTGTGCCACCAGGGAAGCCCTGGCTTTTGTTTTTTATAAGGAGGCTTTATGATCTGGAAAGTGAATACATACTCTATCAAAAAACCCAAAAAAACCTGTTGAAAACCACATCTTTCCAGATTCTGTGTTGTCTCTAGGAGTGGCCTTCAAGGTGGTTAGTGATTTGTGTGTCCTGGACTCCGTTTAATAGCGTTAACAAATTAGTTTATGATTACCTTGACACAGAATAGTAATCTGAATCGTACCAAATATTTCCTCTTATAGGATCAGAAAATTCTTTTCTAAGCTCTGACCATCAGTTCCAAGCAGTAACCTCAGATCTTCTCTTGGTCAGTGTCCAGGCTGTGAACATAATGGTTTCTGCTCTCCTCTTCCCCAAAGATCTTGAATCCCAAGCAGGACAAGAGTTTCATTGTTAGAAGGTCTTGGTATAAGAGACTCGTTCCTAATACCCTTGTTTGTGAAGTTGTGCAACTCAGAGGAGATCAAAAATAGCTTCTTATTAGGTGAAGGAGCTAAGGATGGTTTTGTTTGTTTGTTTGTTGCTGTAAGTTGTCCTACTTAATCCTACAGCAAACAGCAGATCTGGTCTTCATTGTCACAGGAAAAGAAGCAAAGGGAACTACCTGGGTGGTTTATGCCAAAATAGCTGCTATCCTATGTATTACTGAAACAGTGGCAACAAGAGGAAACACTTTGGGGATTATAGGAGGAGTGCTTTATCTGGTATAAACACTTTTGTTAATATAACATGGGAGGAGGGACAAGAAGCTTGAAGAAGTAACACAGTAAAGTGAATGCTCAAGTGTGTTTCTTTTTTATTAGAGCAAATTTTTCAGAACATAAAACAAGAATATAGTCGTTATCAGAGGTGGAGACATTTAGAAGTTGTTCTTAATCAGAGTGAAGCTTGTACTTCGGAAAGTCAGCCTCACTCCTCAGCACTCACAGCACCTAGTTCGCCAGGTAAGCATGTTATAGTGTGCACCATCCATTTAAGAGTTTGTAAGTGGTAATTAAAATGATGGTTTCCTAAACCAGAATCGATTTCATCTAAAGTAATAAAATTGGTAAAGTGTATTCATTGTATTACTACTTATAAATACTTTTAAAACCATGGAGTAATGAAATTGCAAAAGACCTTAAATTGATTTGATTGGGCTTCCTTCCACCCAATTCAAGAGTACCCTCTATAACTGCAGCATATAATACCATAGCCAGTAGCCACATGTAGCTGTTTAATTTTAAATTACTTAAAATTTAATAAAATTTTTATTCAGTTTCTCACTGCAGTAGCCATATTTCAAGTACTTAGTAGCCACGTGTAGCTGTTGTATTAGACAGCACTACAGAACATTTCCATTATTGCAGAAAGTTGTGTTACAGCACTGCTCTGTAACATTGACAGGTGGTCAGAGAGGATGGCTCAAAAATAGAATCTCAGGGTTGGAGGGAACCTTCATGGTCACATAATTCAGCCATGAGTCTTGCCTGCCATATCCCTGTAAATAGTCAACAAGCCAGGGCCCAAACATCACCACTGGTGGTGGACTCTGCCTCCTTTAACAGTAGAGGAGTTTATTTCCTCACAGAATATTCTACTTTATAACATTTCTAAGAGTTATTAAAAATTACCTTGATTAAAACTTGTCTCCTGGGCTTCCCTAGTGGCACAGTGGTTGAAAATCTACCTGCCAATGCAGGGGACAAGGGTTTGAGCCCTCGTTTGGGAAGATCCCACATACCCTGGAGCAACTAGGCCCGTGTGCCACAACTACTGAGCCTGCGCTCTAGAGCCCAAGAACCACAACTACTGAGCCCAAGTGCTGCAACTACTGAAGCCTCGCACCTAGAGCCCATGCTCTGCAACAAGAGGAGCCCGTGCTCTGCAACAAGAGAGGCCCGCACACCGCAACAAAGAGTAGCCCCTGCTAGCTGCAATTAGAGAAAGCCCGCACAGCAACGGAAGACCCAGCGCAGCCATAAATCAATCCATCCATAAAAAAAAAAAAAAAAAAATTGTCTCCTTACAGAACACAGATTGATGTTGGCCAGGAGATAGGGGGAGTGGGGAATGGGGACAAACTGCTTAATGGGTAAGGGGTGTTATTTGGAGTGGTGGAGATATTTTGAAATTAGATAGGGGTGGTGGTTTTGTACAAATTATGACTATACTAAATGCCACTGAATTGTTCAGTTTTAAAATGGTTCATTTTATGTGAATTTCACCTCAAATAATTTTTTAAAAAATTGTTATCTTGGGACTTCCCTTGTGGCACGGTGGTTGAGAATCCACCTGCCAATGCAGGGGACACAGGTTCGATCCCTCGTCCAGGAAGATCCCACATGCTGTAGAGCAGCTAAGCCTCTGCGCCACAGCTACCGAGCCTGCTCTCTAGAGCCCACGAGCCACAACTGCTGAGCCTGTGTGCCACAACTACTGAAGCCTGTGGGCCTAGAGCCCGTGCTGCACAACCTGAGAATCCACCACAGTGGGAAGCTCACACACCGCAACGAAGGGTAGCCCCTGCTTGCGGCAACTTAGAGAAAAGCCCACGCACAGCAGCAAAGACCCAATGCAGCCAAAAATAAATAAAAATACATTTTAAAAAATATTGTCCTCTTGGGCTTCCCTGGTGGCGCAGTGGTTGAGAGTCCGCCTGCCGATGCAGGGGACACGGGTTCGTGCCCCGGTCCGGGAAGATCCCACATGCTGCAGAGTGGCTGGGCCCGTGAGCCATGGCCGCTGAGCCTGCGCGTCCGGAGCCTGTGCTCCGCAGTGGGAGAGGCCACAACAGTGAGAGGCCCACGTAAAAAAAAAAAAAAAAAAAAAAATATTGTCCTCTTATAACCTGAAGGTCTTGACCCTCAAACAACACCCTTTCCAATTAATTGATCTTGCCCATACATGAGTGATAGATCTTTCAGTGGTTGTAGCTAGCACGTCTCTCCTTAATATTCTCTTCGGATTTTAGTAATATCATTTTGAACTAATAAAATATGTTACGGTAGAGAAACAATTATAAATAATTACTGACTAGATGTTTTGCAGGTTTTATTTGTAGAGAAAAAATTTTGGTTTAAGCAAAAAATGATTTGTTTCAAGACATTAACTTGTTTATAGACTAAGAGGGCTGAAGAAACAGATTCCAGGCTGAGCTTTGAGGAAAACTCAGAACTGGTCCACCAACAGAGCTACTGCTTTTATCATGGTCAGGAAGCCAATTTCCATCTGGCATCCCAGGGGAAATTTTGGTTTCCAGCTACAATCTCATGAACATTTCATTTTTCTCAACCTAGTTTCAAAAGGGATCAAGGATGAGATGTGTAGTGCCTAATCATCTCCTTCTGTCATTCGTCAGTGACTTAGCTAACAGTTTTTTATATTGGGTAAGTCAGCCATTTCTTACCAGAATCACCTGTGGAACTTAACAGATTCCTAAGCCCTACCCCAGAATAAAATCGGCACGTGTATCTTTTTTGTTGTTAATTCTACAGATAATTATGATGCACCACCATGATTAAACATAGGTGTAGATGATCTCCAAGGATCCTGGGTAGCTCTTATATTGTGAATCTACTTTCTCTAATTCAGACTAGAGGCTTTATATCAGCTTTAACCTTTTTGTTTTTGTCCTTTACCAAGTGAGCATTCTGTACGGGCTCGGATCGTTATGGCATCAGAACTATTTTTCTGTGTGCAGATCATTTAACACACCTGAATACACTTTTCTCCTACTTCTTAATTTACCTTCAGCCTTGCCTTGTAGAATGAACGTCAGAATTTTGTGAAACTATTCCATGTAAAGTAGTGGAAAATATCATTTTTCTAAACAATTTTTATATCCTAGGACTCTTTGCATAGTTACTAATTCAGAACCCTAGAGCTAGAATGTATTATGTAAACTAGATATGTCTTTTGGCCAGGTTCCTCCTGGATGAAGAAGGACCAACCCACCTTTACCCTCCGACAAGTTGGAATAATATGTGAGCGTCTCTTAAAAGACTATGAAGATAAAATTCGGGAGGAATATGAGCAAATCCTCAATACCAAACTAGCAGGTAGGCTGAGGCAGTGGCTATGCCATTGTTAATAGGGTTCTGTTAGGATTAATCCCAGTTAAGTAAATGGTAACTTAGAAAAAGCGTTAAGACTTAATACCAGAAGGTTTAATGAATTGTGAGTATTAAGTTTCTCTGTTTGGTTACTCTCTTTTGGATTCTAAACATTTTATTTATACATTATATGGGAGGGACTTTTCATTTACATTTCTGAAACAAGATAAGCCAAGCTTTTCTTTCAAGAATTTTCCATATGAATAAAGGCATCAAGTAGGTTATTCGGGCAAGCTGGTGGGTAAACAGGTGGTAGGAATCATGCTGACCTCCCAACAGGTGGTTGGGAAGAGTATAGTCAACACATTCAGACTTCCTGGTGGGAGTCACTCTGTGGATGTGGGAAGTCAGGCATCCTGCGATTTAGAGGTACTTTAAAGTCTGGAAAGCACTGCTCAGGCTAGAACAAAGAGTGATTAGTGATGGCAACCAGTAGACCATCTGGTTGCCATCACTAATGAAAGGAAGGGATCTAAATCAGGAATAGGAAGTAGTACCTGTTTAGTGAAAGAGGGTGATGTGATCAGAGAGGTTTTAGGCAACAGCTTCTTCCTGTAACAGTATTGTTTCCTTATGTCGTGGCCCACACCACAGAATGTTAATTGGTCAGCTTTAAATTGAGAACTGTTCATTTAACAACAGAGTTAAATGAATTTCTTTATAGTAACATTTTTTGATCCTTTAATATACTAACAATGTGTATTATAAGAAGTAGCTGTAGTATGTCATTCCCCTATTCTACCCCCACTCCAAAATTGTTTAGACCAGCTGGCTGTAAGTCACTTCTGTGTTCATGGATGTCAGACTACCTTCTGTCTTTCTACTGAGTTTCCCTTCAGAAGGTACTTCTGTGGAACTGTCTGCAATTAGGTAATGTTGAATTTTCTCTTAGCTTTCTAGCCATCTCACCTCTATCACTCAGTGTGTATGTTGAAATTTATAGAAAAGATAGAGTGCAGAAAAGAGCTTCAAGCTTCATGTCCTATAGGAGATATACTAAAATTTGCTGGCTTGTGGTGGTGAGCACAGCTGTCTATCTTGGGAAGCCATTAGCAGGAGATAGAATTACAGCAGGGGTGAAATTATTAGGAAAATGTTAGCGATGATCAGTGACCAAACCAAGGAGCCAGGGATTTGGCTCTGGGACCTAAGAGAAAGGAACAGATCTCAGAGTGACCATTATAAGCAGGGCCTGAGAGTGGATAATATAAACTGGGAAGCTAGATGTGATTCTGACACTTGATTCTTGAAAAACTACTGGAGAGTTTCTGGGGATAGTATATACTGTCTTTCCCCTCACAGAACAATATGAATCTTTTGTGAAATTCACACATGATCAGATTATGCGACGATATGGGACAAGGCCAACAAGCTGTAAGTATTGCCAAGTTTTTCATTGAATTTTTCAACTTCCAAGAGCAAGATTTTGACACTGAGTACCTTGTCTCCTGAGAGCAGAAAGCCCCTGTGAAGTAAAATAATAGATAACATTTAAAGAATACTTATATGTCCAGCACTGTGCTAAACCCTTTAAATCCTCACAAAGTTTATTTAATCCACAATTACCCTGTGGGGGAGGAACTATTCCTAGTCCCATTTTACAGGTAAGGATAGCATTTAAAGAATTTAAATAATTTGTCCAGGCTCATACAGCTAGTGGTTCAGCCAGGATTAAAACCCCAGGTGGTCTGACTTCAGTGCCAGTTTGTTTAATACCTGGCTTTTCCCTCAGAAAGGTAGTTTCAATTGTTAATTTATGAAAGTTGAGTCCTTAAGCTAGCTTATCAAGTGTGTGGTCAGAATTTCTTAATTCTAAACATCTTTCAACTACCCGTTACTCAAAACATAAATTATAAATAGCTATATATGTAAACTGAATCTGAGTCAGGTTTCTTAAATTCTTGCGAATTTAGGACCTCTTTAGTGGTGATTGGTGTCCTCTACTGTTTATCCATTTACCGTTAGTTAATATTAAAAAAGCATGATACTATATTTTTAGTATTCTTACACTCATTTGTTTTTTATTCCTAATGTATAGATGTGTCCTGAAGCTTTCTTGCATATCTGGGTACCAGGTTTGACCTCAAGAGATGGCTGCTGTACACTTTTTGCAACTGGTTTGATATCACATTTCAGCTCCAACTTTGCATCCTGAGAACACGTAAACGTTTCTGCAGGTCCATTTTATACAACTTGAAAGACCTTAAAACTTTCCGGTTGCCACAAGCATATCTTTCTTTTCTGCTCATCCAATAAACAGCTGTGCCCTACTGTGATAGATTTTCCAAACAAAAATACCTGGAGCAGCAGTTTAGCAAAATATGCCCTCAGTGGCACTCAACAAATGGAGTTTCCCCAAGCACAGTTCTGTAAGAAGTATGTGTGAGAGTGTGTGTATGTGTGTGTATGTGTATTTTAAGTTATTATTTGTATTGTGCAAATTTTTTTGATCTTGGGGATTCTGGCTGTGAATTTGATGCACGACAATTATGGTTAAAAACATTTCCTTGGTCTACAGAAGATCATTAATGTTTTGTGACCATATAAGTTGTAACAGTGGATTGTTTTCTGTGTAGGTGTTATTGTTAAATACAGGGACTGTTTCCAGGCACAGAATATGAATCATAAGTTAGGATGGACATTAGATGTGATTATGACGACATAGCAAAGGTCTGTGGTCCTAGGTCTACAAATGCGTGGTGAGGAATTAGAACAAACCCGAGACAGGCCATTTGACACATGACTCTGCCTAGCTGTGTTAGAACATTACTTTGACTCCAAGCCTTAAAATACCCATGTGGAGTCTGTGCTCTCCTCATTCACACAAGGAGCTCCCTGGACACTGAACCTCTAAGAAGGAACAGAGTCTCCTCTGGAGCAGGAGCGTCAGGGTTTGCTCGGGAGCATGACAGAGGTGAGCACGGGGCTGGGCCAGGCCCTGGAGGCACTGCTACTTGGGAGGCGCCACTTCACCTTTGTATCAGTTACTAAAAATAGAATTTGGATCCTTTGGTCAGGTTCCCCCAAATTCTTTTAAGAGATGTCCATGTTCAATTGCTTGAGCTTTGTTTTGGCAACCCCCTGCCCGAAGTTGCTTACAGACTGTTCTTCACCTTATTTCCAAGGCTGAGGAACAGAAAGTAGCCTCTGTTTTGAGGAGGTGGAAGTTAAGTATACATTTATTTTTTACTGTGACTTGTTCAGGACCACGTTTTACAAAATGCCTTGTTTCCTTTATTATTGTTTCTGGAAAGGAAAGTTCTATTAAAATTGTTTTAGTTTGAATATAGAATAGTTTTTTTAATTAAGGCTTATTTTGAAAAAAACTGAGTTTAATTCAGATGTATGCCAGTACCTTCCAAAGTAAGGTAATATTCAGAGACAGTTGTCCTGATCAGATGGCTTAGAGAAGTTTCTGGAATATTCACATTCGAAGATTCCTTATTAATGAATGTCTTTGACTTAAATCTAACCAAAAACTGCAACATTATTCTTTGTACATTTTCATTATATAGTGTTAACAAGCTTAGTTGCAAACAAATAAAATACTTAAGCTATTTGTTTACCTTGCCTTCTTAATACTGTGATAATGTTTATTAATTCAAATAATTTATGTGAGGCTGCTATAACCATTTCCCTATTTCAACGTTACATTTAAGATTTAAAGACTTTTTAAAGCCCAGAAGTGATCTTTTAATAATTAAAGAATTATTTTTACTTCATATTTGAAGGGCAGTATGTTTCATCTCTTCTTTTTCCAGGGTAGTCACTAGTTCCTGGAAGAGGAGAATAGCAGTGGCTGTAATGGGAGTGGCCTTACAGTGGGATAGTCACCCCAAAACAAGGGCAGGGCAGCTGTGGGGGCCATCCGAAGTCCTGAAGGATGGGCCAGGAATGGGCAACACTGCCTCACTGAAGTCTTCTCGTTACAGAATCAGTGTGATATGTTCACTCACTCTTGCAGTTGTCAGCCGCATTCCTACTAAATGGCTGCTGGGTGGGAAATAGAGTAGGTTTCTATAAGGAAAATGACAGACACCCTCTCACTGCACCTAGTGTTGTTAGGCTGTTTTATTATCATACGGTTGCCCTTTGGGGCCACAGAGACCACACCACCATGGCTGGGTTTTGGGATCTCCTCAAAAGGGACTAGACATGTTTGTTTAGTGTTTTATGCAGATTAAAGATGACTCCTGGGTCAGAAAATGGGGGACCTGTAAGGTAAGCCTTAGACTAGTGAAAGGTGTTTTTTCCTAGACCTTGATTTCTAGGGCTTGAATGTAGGGGCATTCCCAGGTAGGGAAGTGTCTTTGTCTCATGGAAATAGGTCAAGGCCCAGGGAAGAGTCAACCTGCAGAGACCGTAAGGATGGGCCAGGACCTGTGGTCTTAGAAGATCTGTATCTAGTGAGCTAGTTAAAATTTTTCCTGTTTGAATTCCATTTATTATCTTTTAGTAAAGTCTTCACCTTAAGGGGAATGAAAGGAGTAAGTGTCCACGCATATCTAGGTCAGAGGTGTATACAGGGGACATTCAATTCGTGAGGCACTCATAATTGTCAAGAGCTCCCAGGAAAAGAACATCGGAAGACACATGAACTTGGGCCAACCTTCCACACATGGTGAATCTTCTCTGCCCACCAGGGAGGATTGGTTGTTTAGTAGCTAAAGGAATGGCCTTTGGATGTTTGTAGCCCTAGAGTTTAGTCTGCTCTGCCACTAATTTGCTATGTGAGCCTTGCCAAGCTACTGAACTTTCTGAGCCACGGTTTCCTTATCTGTAAAATGAGGGTTAATTGTATGTACATCATTGAGGTTTGTTTTCAAATAGATTAAACTAAATAGTCCATGTAAAGAAAGTATTTATATTTAGCACAGTTTGGGGCATATAATATGCACTTGAAAATGTTACAGCAGGTTTCTTTACAGTGGTCTTCATCATATCTGAAGACCAAAACCTTTCTTTGTGCAGTGGTGATTCTCAACTTCCCAGAACGAATAGCCCCTTGTTAACATCAAATCTCACATTCTCTTATTAGAATTTGTACTTTTTAAGTGTTTAACTAAAAAATAAAAGATGAATGACAAATGAATTCAGTAATGCCTTTCAGTGAATCTGTATTTTGTTACTCAGCAGGGATCAGCAAACTATGGCCTATTTTTTGTAAATAAAGTTATATTGGAACACTGCCACGCCTATTTGTTTGCATCTGTGGCTGCTTTCATATTGCAACTCCAGAGCAAGAGACGGTATGGACCACAGAGTTGAAAATACTCTCTGGCCCTTTATAGAAAAGTGTGTGGGCCCCTGCACTGTAGCATTGATAGACACTTGAGAAAGCTCACAAACAAGGCAGATTTGGTGCATCATGGATGGGGGAGTCACACCTCAGGTTGAGGTATGATGAAAAATTCTGCTTACAAATGTAAACTGGTTGCCAAAGTGAACATCTTACAGAAGGAGCTAATGAACTTTTTAGAGTAATGATTCTCTAGGATGAGGACAGGGAGCATACTCTTTAGAATGACCAGTTGTTTTATCTTTAGTATACTTAATTTTGAAATTTTAGTTACAAAGGTGAGTGTGAGAATTTTATCAGAAGATAGCATGGGTTTAAAGATAGTTTGTTAAATACTGTTAAGGAACAGTGACTTCTGTGCTGCCCTGGTGGTTCTTACCTTGAAAAGGCCTTCAAAGTATGTGTAGTCTCCTATAGCTGCAGTTGTCCCTATCAGTCCATGAGGCTCCTAAAAGTGTAGTTCAGGCACCCAGGGGCTTTTTCCAGATTGGCAAATGCCTTAAGAGAAAGAGATGCTTTGAGTTGTAGGCTCTCTGGGTTCTTATCTAGATTTTGGCTCAGTAATTCCTCATTACCTAGTTAACCTTTTTATGCTTTTAAGAAAATGATTTTTACATTTCAGCTGTTGTCTAGTTGGTCTTAGCAGTAGGCTGATCCACATTTCCTGAGGCATGGTACCCAGTGTGCCTTCCTGTTAATGGGAGAAAAGTAGGGAAAGATATGTTTACATTGGCTTTGAATGTTTTTCAGTCATTCAGCAAGCATTACTGGTGTCTTCTGAGTTACATATTTATGGAGGACAGATATATGTGTTTTTAAATTTATTTATTGTTTATTTTTCTGCCACACTGAGCAGCTTGTGGGATGTTAGTTTCCTGACTGGGGATCAAACCCGGGCCCATGGCAGTGAGAGAACCAAGTCGTAACCACTGGACTGCCAGGGAATACCCTATGCGTTTTAAAAGCATGACAAGTTCTGTTAAGTATCCCTAGTCTGTCTTATATCCCCAGTTTCTTTTTTTTTTTTTTTTTTTTTTTTTTAATTTTTGTTTTTTTGGCTGCGTTGGGTTTTCGTTGCTGCGCACAGGCTTTTTCTCTAGTTGCATTGAGCAGGGGCTACTCTTCATTGCAGTGGGCGGGCTTCTCATTGCAGTGGCTTTTCTTGTTGCAGAGCATGGGTTCTAGGCGTGTGGGCTTCAGTAGTTGCTGCACGTGGGCTCAGTAGTTGTGGCTCTAGAGCGTCAGGCTCAGTAGTTGTGGTGCATGGGCTTAGTTGCTCCGCAGTATGTGGGATCTTCCCAGACCAGGGCTCGAATCCATGTCCCCTGCATTGGCAGACGGATTCTTAACCACTGTGCCACCAGGGAAGTCCTGTATCCCCAGTATCTGACTTGGAATTAATATAAATACTTAGTCAGATGGATCTTGACTGCTGAGAAGGAGCTCCGTCTAGCAAAGAATGTAAGCAAGCAAGGTAAAAGCTGCTAAGTGTTGGGCAAATGGTACAGGTAGTGGACCAAGGAAAAGAAGAGATGGTAGATGGTTCTAAGCAAGCAGCAGTGATCAGGGAAGGCTTCATTCAGGGTGGTAGACTTGGAGTGAGGGGTTTTTTTTGTTTTTTTAACATCTTTATTGGAGTATAATTGCTTTACAATGTTGTGTTAGTTTCTGCTATATAACAAAGTGAATCAGCTCTCTGTATATGTATATTCCTATATCTCCTCCCTCTTGCGTTTCCCTCCCACCCTACCTATCCTGCCCCTCTACCACCCCTCTAGGTGGTCACAAAGCACTGAGCTGATCTCCCTGTGCTATGCGGCTGCTTCCCACTAGCTATTTATTTTACATTTGGTAGTGTATATATGTCCATGCTACTCTCTCACTTCGTCCCAGCTTACCCTTCCCCCTCCCTGTGTCCTCAAGTCCATTCTCTACATCTGCATCTTTATTCCTGTCCTGCCCCTAGGTTCTTCAGAACATTTTTTTTTAGATTCCATATATAGATGTTTGCATACAGTATTTGTTTTTCACTTTCTGAATTACTTCACTCTGTGTGACAGACTCTAGGTCCATCTACCTCACTACAAATAGCTCAATTTCGTTTCTTTTTATGGCTGAGTAATATTCCATTGTATATATGTGCCACATCTTCTTTATCCATTCATCTGTCGATGGACACTTAGGTTGCTTCCGTGTCCTGGCTATTATAAATAAAGCTGCAGTGAACATTGTGGTACTTGACTGTTTTTGAATTATGGTTTTCTCAGGGTATATGCCCCATAGTGGGATTGCTGGGTCGTATGGTAGTTCTATTTTTAGTTTTTTAAGGAACCTCCATCCTGTTCTCCATTGGAGTGAGGTTTTAAAGGGTGAATAGGGCTCAGGCAAAAGTAGCAATTGGGGCTTGAAATAAGCAAAGGCTGGATGGTGGGAAATCGTGCTGGTGTGCAGGGACAACATTCTTGTTTCAGCCAGAGTAGGAAATGCATGTACATTGTGGGAAAAGAGCGAGAAGCTGGGTAGTAGGGGCTAGATAATGAAGGGCTTTTACTACTAGGAGTTTGACCATTCCTCTGTAGGAATCTGAAGAGTTTGGGGGAAAACTGAGGTGAGTACAGAAGGGCAAATACCAAACTAGAGACAGATTGACCAGTTAAGGGCCTCTTTTTTTTGTCCAGTCGGAGATAACAAAGGCCTGAACATTGATTGAGAAGGTTGATTAAACATGGCTCTGGCTTTGCCTGGCTAAGAGCATGGCATACATTCCCACTGGCACATTTTCAAAGACCCTTTTTCTTTTGGCTTGGCTTGTCTGTGCCCCTGATTTAACTAATCCAGCCCAAGTTCCATAGCTGCTGCTGTTGATGGGTTTTGTCTTGTGTTTTGTTTTTCACAGATTCTCTTAAATCCACCTATTCTTTTTTAGAATTTATTTATTGGCTGTATTGGGTCTTCGTTGCTGCACGCGGGCTTTCTCTAGTTGCGGCGAGTGGGGGGCTACTCTTCATTGCAGTGCGCGGGCTTCTCATTGTGGTAGCTTCTCTTGTTGCGGAGCATGGGCTCTAGGCACATGGGCTTCAGTAGTTGTGGCTCGCGGGCTCTAGAGCGCAGGCTCAGTAGTTGTGGCACACGGGCTGAGTTGCTCCACTGCATGTGGGATCTTCCCGGACCAGGGCTCGAACCCACATCCCCTGCATTGGCAGGCGGATTCTTAACCACTGCGCCACCAGGGAAGCCCAATCCACCTATTCTTAAAGGTTCTGGTTAGCTCTTGCATGGATTATTAAATTTTCCACTCAAACTGTCAGTTTTCATGGTGCTCCTGTTCTTCTGCCAGGAATTAACACCTTCTCACTTGACAAATAGCCTACTCAAGTGGCAGTTGTCTTTCTGCTCCCTTCTTGAAGGCAGTGTTACTTAGTCATTTGATGAATGTTTATTGAGCATCTACTATTTGCCAAGTACTGTTCTGGGCACTAGGAATATATCACTGAGCGAGCTGGACAGACAAGGTCCCTTCTCTCATGGTGCTTAACACTGTTGTGAGGCAAGAAAGGCAAACTAGTACACTGTTAAATCCAAGATTTAAAAGTGTTTGAAGAAAATAAAATGGGAATGATAGCGAGTAACTGGATGCCTAAATTGGGTGGTAAGAGAGATCTTTCTGAGGAAGGTAATCGTGTAATGTATTTGTGGGTCTACGTGACTCTTCCACTATACTGAGCCCTTAGTAGCACCTTGAGCTATTCTCTATCTATTCTTGGCTCTTAAATGATGAATGACTAAATGAATTATGTGGCTACTCCTCCCCTTTTCCAGTAGTCAGTGCACTACCTGAAACTCTTCCTTAACTCAGATCAAATTACTTTAAGCCTTCTGCAGGTTGTCTCTGCAGCCAAGATAAGAGAGATGCTGTCCTTACCCTAGAGAGGCTTACAGTCTCTGGGCAGGAATGTGATAAAACTTGCTTTGGTAAGTATTCTGTGCACCTGGACAGAGAAATCAGGGTGTTTCCAGGGGAAGGCCACTCTCGCAACTTCCCTCCAGGTAGTTTAATTACCCTGATCTATACTCAGGAAAGCTGACTAGTAAAGCTATATTGGTCTATAAAACTAGACTCCAGTGTGTTAATTTATGATGAGAAATATGTCAGGTGCAGTATACTTGCCCCATTGGCCTTAGTGTGTTTTCTTCATGTAATCATATCACTTGGGAAGCTTAATTAAA
Source organism: Kogia breviceps (assembly GCF_026419965.1). Lineage (NCBI taxonomy): Eukaryota > Metazoa > Chordata > Mammalia > Artiodactyla > Physeteridae > Kogia > Kogia breviceps. The sequence goes on along the minus strand of NC_081310.1, from coordinate 170,997,385 downwards.
GTCAAGAGATAGCTCCACATGTCAGAATGAGGGGAGTTTAATTCTAGGGATGGAATGTTTAGCAACATCAGATTACCCCTACCACAAGCCTGGCACAGCTTTCCTCCCCACTTCAGTTTGCTTCAGTGATCCTGGTTCTCTTGCATCTTCGACTTGATATTTTATCTACCCCCAAATGGCATGATTTTACTTTTTATTTTTTATTTTTTTGGCCACACCACACTGCATGTGGGATCTTAGTTCTCCAACCAGGGATGGAACCCACGCCCCACGCCCCCTGAATTGGAAGCGCAGTCTTAACCACTGCACTGCCAGGGAAGTCCCTTTTTTACTTTCTTAAACAGTCACTCTGATTTCCACTATATTCCAGGCCTTGGGACCCATTACTTTCTCTTTCAGTTACTTTGCTTATTGCTTTTGTTGAAACTATCCTATAGCTCTGGCTTGGGGTGAGGGTGGGGGGTAGGTTTCCAAACTCACTGTCTTCCCCAAATGTGCTAGGATCCTTGGGCTACCCAGTTTATTCAAATCTGTGTGACAGTGGTATCAGATACAGACCTAAAGTTCCCAGTGTGCTAAATTATAGGTGGCCTACCTGTAGAAAGGTAGCGTTAAAAGCTTTTCTCGGGTTATGACTGAGGTGTGTAAACATGTGGAAACCCTATAGGTCAAGGACAGAAGTCTAGTGAATGGAGAGACCCAGGGGGACGTTAAATGGCCTGTGACCGTCCACGCAGCAGCTGAGGCTAGTTTTCAGAGGCGTGGGAATAGGGACCTTCAATTAACATTGAGCCATCTTATGCTTTGAAGATGGGAGCAAGGCTCTGTCGCGGAAGAACAGTTCGCTGGACCACGCGGCGAACGCCTAGTCCTGTTCCACCGGTTCTCCGAGCCTCGGGTTCCCGAATACAGAATGAAGAAGGCGACAGCTCAGGCTTGCCTCTCTGCTCATAAAACCCTTTGATTTCGTTGTAAAACTACACTTCCACGTGAGGATCTTAGAACAAGGAAAATAAAAGATAAATGACAGGCGTTACAAGAGCTGGCAACTCGCCTCTAACGTCCGAGTTACAACACTCGTAACGCAAAACGCAGGAATCCAAGCGGGCGCCCGTTGTCAGAATAGCAACGGCGCAGGCTCCGTTCTGACGTAGGGTTTTCTGGGAATTGTAGTTTTCCTATCTTTGCGGGAGAGGAGACGACCTGTCACCGACATCTTTGCGCAGCCGCGCCGACACCGGGGCTGAATGCACGGTCCAGTGGAGGGGGTCGGCGTATCAACAGTGAACAACATCTATAATAGGAAACAATATATAACAGGGCTGGTGGGACCTCAACAAAGGCCTAGTAAATACTCAAGAATTCGGGAAGCTTTCGCAGAAAACCGTGCGATAACCGATGCGGACGGATTACGCATTCGCCTGGGAGACAGTGGGAAGGTAGCAAGTGGGATCATTACAGGCAGAAGAAACTGCTTCTACAAAGTTTGTAAGCATGAGAGCAGTTCTGGATGGCTGAGAACACGAGGGTATTGAGTAGGGGTTGGTGAACAATGGGATCTGACGATTTAGAAATGGGAAATCAGATCATGGTCTTGAATACCAAACCCAAGAATTTGGACCTTTTCTTGAATACACCTCACACGCAACCCAAGCAATATGAATGACCCCCTCCTTTGCGTTCTCCCTTATTTTGTTCATCTTTGTTTTATCACTTACCACAGCATTCTGGCTGTGTCTTCGTCCCAAGAGCTCAACACGGATCATGGCCACGTGATAAAAGCTCAGGAAGTGTTTTTTGAATGATCAGATTTCAGTTTTTAGAAAAGCAATTAGCAACATTAAGAAGAGAGGGTGGGCTTCCCTGGTGGCACAGTGGTTAAGAATCCGCCTGCCAATGCAGGGGACACTGGTTCGAGCCCTGGTCCGGAAAGATCCCACATGCCGCGGAGCAGCTAAGCCCGTGAGCCACAACTACTGAGCCTGCGTGCTACAATTACTGAAGCCCGCGCCTAGAGCCCATGCTCCACAACAGGAGAAGCCACCGCCACGAGAAGACCACGCACCGCAACGAAGAGTAGTCTCTGCTTGCCGCAACTAGAGAAAGCCCGTGCACAGCAGCGAAGACCCAACACAGCCAAAAATAAATAATAAAAATAAAAGGGAACAATAAGGTATTTTAAAAAAATTTTTTTAAAGAAGAGAGGGTAAGAAGAGAGCAAGGCTGGATGTAAAAAATCATCAGAGTTCAAAGTAAATTGTTTTCCAGCCTGCAATTTTCCCTCCAACCAAGGGTTGAAATCTGGCAGCTCAAGGCCATTTCCATCCTGGGTTTTGTTTGGTCAGCGCTTTAAAAAAAAAGATTAATTGCCCCACATTTTTAAAGTGGAATGTTTCACACTTAAACAATAACAAAAGATTTCTGGCTTCTCTTGAAAAACTTGAAGACTTGACAATTTGGGGCCCTGATTCTTGACAGCAACAGAATGGAGCTGAGTAGCTGCTGCCCCCTTTAGACAGGACATATGCTCTTCAGTTTGTCACATTCCCCAACACTCCTTCCATCCCTTAAACTGAGGCCAAGTACCAGCTACAATTTATCATGATGCTTTTGTTTTCATTTCTTTACAGTGAGCTAGCTCTGTTTGTTTGGCCTTGGAGGTGTTTAAGTTGCCCATCTTTGTGCTAATCTATCCTGCCTGGTATCCAAGGAGTGATTCAATGAAATTAGTATTTTAGAAAGATTAATCAGTGCAAAACAGACTGAAGTGAGGAGCCAGGAGGCGGAAAGGAAGAAAGAAATTGGAAACCTATTGAAGGAATATTTGAAAGAATTTGGCCAGTAATTAAATATTGGATGAAAGGTGAGGAAAAGGCAAAATACAACTTCAGAGTTTCCTACCTGAATGGCTGGGAAGATGATATCACCAACATAAGAAAGTGGGAGAAGTGGAAGGGGTGGTGGTGATCACTACCTTGCTACCTCTAGTATTTTGTGGGCAAAGGGCCATGAATTACCAATTCCATAATCCTCCAGTATTGTGCCGGGCATGCATTAGGTGCCCAGGAAATTCTAGCTGAACTGAAACTGATCTCAGGTGGGGTATACCAGATGAGGGGGGAAGGAAGGGAGAATTGGAATGCTGGAACAAAACCAGAACGTTGTGGGACCTTAGGAATTCTCTCCAGAGTGGATGAACCTGGGGCTTGGGGACAGTTAATCCATTTTGGAGGTAAACCTACGCAAAAGTCCTGAAGCAGAGCAGGAATTTGGCATGCAAAAATGGAGACAGGATTGGGGGGAATGGTGTCATTCCAGGGGAAGGGAGAAAAAAAATCAAAGAGACTGGATGGCAGGACTTTTCCTGGAAGACACTAGAAGAGCAAGCTCTTGGTTGGAGCATTAGACAGGGGACTTGGGACAATGAGGCTGGCAAGGTTGGAACGCCAGACTTCTCTAAACAGTTTTGAGAGCACATCACTTGAAAAGAAGTCTCCAGCCACGAGCTGCTGCTGCTGTCCCCAGCTCCCCTGTGGCGGGGAGGGCACCAGGTCACTGCATCCAGAGGGGCCCAGAAGGGGAAGGAGGCATAGCCTCCACCACAGCAGCTGCACCCACCACGCAGAGCATCAAGTGTGGGGTGGTAGGCGGTGGGGCTGTGGGCAAGACGTGCCAGCTCATCTGCTACACAACCACCGCCTTCCCAAAGGAGTACCTCCCCACAGTGTTCGACAGTTATAGCGCCTGCAGGGCTGGCACACGGTGAACCTGCACCTGTGGGACACAGCGGGCCGGGAGGAGTAGGGCCGCCTCCGCACACTCTCCTACCCTCAGACCAATATGTTTGTCATGTTTCTCCATTGCCAGTCCACGCTCCTATGAGAATGCATGGCACAAGTGGCATCCAGAGGTGTGCCACCACTGCCCCGATGTGCCCATCCTCCTGGTGTGCACCAAGAAGGACCTGAGAGCCCAGCGTGACACCCTATGACGTCCGAAGGAGCAGGGCCAGGTGCTGGCCAAGCAGATCCATACTGTGCACTACCTCGAGAACTTGGCCCTGCAGCAGGACAGCGTCAAGGAGGTGTTTGCTGAGGCTGTCCAGGCCGTGGTCAACCCCATGCTTAGCAAGCGTGGGTGGTCCTGTGTCCTCTTGTGACCCTGACACTCAGCTTGAAGGCTGCCCCTGCCCCCCACCAGTTGTGCCTTTATGCCCTGTCTGCCCCCAGCTGTGCCTTTACGACTAATTCTGGCACCCCTTGCCAAGGGGGCTCCCCGAAAGCCTTTTCTCCTTAAGGAGGCCCACAGGGAAAGGGGCTTTGGGCCCTGTCCCACTCTGCTTGGGAACACTAGGTATTCTCGAGAGCTCACCCAGGCCAAGGTCAGACCCCTCCCCAAGAAGCCAACCCAGCGCCCCCTCCCCACTCTCGTCTACTGACCAGTTGATCCAGCTTTCCACACAGATGTTGCTGCCTACTATGGTGACTTCTCTCAGGTTAGGAGCTCTCTGCCATCCCTAACCTCTCCCTCGCTGCTCTTCAAATTGCTCCCCCCTCAAGATACTCTCTGCCTTCCGCAGAGAAGGAGCCACAGAATCCTAAGATGAATGTGCCCTAACCTACTCCCCCACCCCCGCACCCCCGACCGTGTGCTCAGGGCTTTTGCATCCACTGACTGACTCGGCCCCACCCCCACCCCCTCCGGGCTCCAGGGTGCCCCACCTACTCCCATCAGCATCAATAAAACCTCCTGTCTCCAGCGAAAAAAAAAAGGAAACTAAGTTCTCAGCCCAAAACCCCCCAAATAAATATTTATTTACAAGTTATTTATATGTACAACTAATGTAATATTATGCTCTTTATAAACATTAACACACAAACAAGAAATTTAAAAACACAAAAATTAGAAATATTCTAGTATTTTCTTCCCACTCCCGCAACGTATCATATCACACACTGCCTTTGTTACCTCCCCCCAGCGCCTCCCCACCCCCACCATCACTTCGGAGCCCCTGCTGTAATCAAAGGGAGCCTTTGGAGTTTCTGAAACATGAGGGGCATGGTCTCTGACGACTTTCCCGAATCCGCAAAGTAAAAACAGACTGAGACATCAAAGAACTGCAATTGCCTTAGAGCGCTTCCCACGTGCCAGGAAACGCCTCAGTGCTTTAATATAACTCATTTAATCCCCAGAGCAACCCTACTCTGTACGCACCATTATTGTCTTTTAAGATATTTTTATCTTAAGATGAAACCGAGGCACAGTGAGGTTAAGAAACTTTGCCAGGCTGATACAGAAGTGGCGGAGCCAGACTTGGAACCCACCCTGGGTGGGTCCACACTCCACGAGCTTAACCGCTAGTGGAGGGGGATAAGGGGGGCTCCCTTGGTTAAGTCCCTCACCAATCACTGCTGTCGTGAGAATCCAAGGTACAGCGCGAGGAGGCAGCAGGAAATCACTGACCCCCGGGCCACCTCTCACTCAGTTGTCTAGGCAAGGTCTGCTTATCCGCAGCCTCCGGAGGCCAACTCAGCCGGTCGCGCAGGCGCAGATCGACAGGCTTGGTTTCTATGGTTCCAGGGCGCGACTGCGGAAGGCAGGTCGGCTCCCGTAGTCGCGCTGCAAGCGTCGTGCTGCGTACTTCCTTTGCTGCAGGCCTCATTGTCGCCTGAGGATCTTCTAGTAGCGGCGGTCAGCAAGGAGTCAAGGGCACGGCTGCTGGACGGTAGGGGCTGTGTTTGTTTGCTGGGCGATTGAGCCTAAGGAGCTTCCTTCCGAGTTCTCTTTAACAGGTTTGCTCTTGGCTTGCTGGGTGTCCGTTCTCCCTGGCCGTGTTTTCTGCTTTTCCAGGCCCCTTGGTCCACACAGCCAGTGTCATCGAAGCTTGCAGACCGCGACACTCTCGGCTCTCTTTCCAGGTTAACGTAGCTTTTTGGCGGACTCATACTTTGGCCTTCTGTTTCTTAATCTGAAGTCCACGCTCCTTGTCCCGGCTTGCATGGCCCTGCGGGATCTGGGCCCCGTCAACCTCTTCGGCTCGTTTCGTTCTTCTTCCCGACATGCACTCTGCGCTCCAGCCACGTCTGGGTGCTTAGTGTCCCACAAACATACCCAGCACCTCTGGCTGTAACTCGTGCTGTGTGTGCCCTACTGGAACACTCTGCTCACGGAGCTTCACTTGACGAGCGCAGCCCATCTCAAAGGCATTTTCCAGTCTCCTGGGCAGAATTGGTGCTTCCTCCTTCGAGCTCTACCTCTTGTGCTCTTCCATTGGGTTCCCAATTCCACGTGTGTGTCCCCATTTTAGTACTTAGGTTGCAGCTGCTTTTCCTCCCCATCCCAGTGTCTGGAACGTTATTACTAAGTAAATGACTGAAAGAATAGGTAGAAAAATTTTAGATTACATTCATTTGTAAATCTACCACTCATAGGTAACTATTGACCCTTTTTTGTGCTTCCTTCCAGTCTTCTTTTGCAGACAGTTTTTTGGGGGGGGGGCATTATTGTAATCCCTCCCTTTTTCTCATTCAGTATTCAAGTGTATGTTTCATGTGTATTATTCTTTTCCCCTCATGTTCTACCAGATAGGTACCAGATTTGATTATCCATTTCTCTATTGTTGCACTTTAAAGTTGTTTGAAATTTTTTTTTTTTTTTCCAACAGTTACTGAGCTCCTACCTGGTCCCTGCCCTCAAGGCACTCATTGTTCATTGGGGGAGGCATTTATGTAGATAGTGCATTACAGGGGTGTGCGAAGTACTATGAAAAGTCGATGATGCTGTGCTAACACAGGAGGACATAACCATTTCAGGATGGCTTCTTAGAAGTGTCATCTAAATTATATGGATCGAAAAATGTAAAGAAATGTTTTCATGCTTGTGCTTTTTTGTTTATTTCAGTTATTTCTTCAGATCTATCTCAAAGAATTGGGATTACTGAGTCAAAATATAAACACTTTTTTTAACTTTTGATTAAAATGACCTTATCAATATAGAGGATTTTAATGCATTGTTTTTTAGTTCTAGTTGTCTTTTCCTTGAGTTTTGTGAAAGCACAGAAATTGCTCATCTACCATAAACTGGAAGAAGCTGTCTAATGAAAAAGTTTGGGGAGAAGTAGTTGGGAGAATAGTATAAAATATCTTTCTTGGGCTTCTCTGGTGGCGCAGTGGTTGAGAATCCGCCTGCCGATGCAGGGGACGCGGGTTCGTGCCCCGGTCCGGGAAGATCCCACATGCCGCGGAGCCGCTGGGCCCGTGAGCCATGGCCGCTGAGCCTGCGCGTCCGGAGCCTGTGCTCCGCAACGGGAGAGGCCACAGCAGTGAGAGGCCCGCATACCGCAAAAAAAAAAAAAAAATCTTTCTTGAGAGCTACGTATCTAAATTATTTCATTTTCTCAGAAGTTTCTCATTTGATTGCAATTTTTCGGCATTCCTTCTTTCTTTTTCTTCTATTTCAGCCATGCCTTTCTTTGATGTGCAGAAAAGGCTGGGTCTTGACTTAGACCGCTGGATGACAATCCAGAGTGCTGAGCAGCCTCACAAGATTCCAGGTCGATGCCATGCTTTTGAAAAAGAATGGATAGAGTGTGCACATGGTATTGGTGGTATTCGTGCGGAGAAAGAGTGCAAGATAGAATTTGATGATTTCGTAGAGTGTCTACTTCGACAGAAAACGGTGAGGAAGTGATGGAGACAGGCACTGAATTACTTCCTCATTTCTTTGGGGCTACTTTTAAGTGCTTTTAATTGGTCACTGGGCATTAGTTTGCCCAATGTGAATTGGCAAAACTTTTGTGGTGAAACTCCTTCCCTACTTAGGCACCATGTCAAGGAAGTTAAAAGCCTTCATATCTGAGAAGGGCCTCTTATCCCTCAGTGTTCTTCCTAATGTTCTCACATATTTTCCTTCGCATTGTACCCTGCTGCAGCCACCAGGTTAGAAATTTCATGTGTATATTTCCATTTTTGCGTAGACTATAAAGTAAAGAATACCAACCAGCATTGGGTGTTTGTCCTTGAAAATCTTTGGGTGAATATATTTCAACCCAGTATATATATCGAACCCTCACTGGGGAAGAGATTAAAATCCTGTAGATCTATTACATTGAAACTGATAAAACAATCTCTGGATTGATTTCTACTCTGGGGAGGATGGAGGTATTAATGAGATTGCTTGAGGTGAGCCTGACCAAAAATGCAGGGGGAAAAAAAAAAGTTAATAGCATGGTATCTGCTTCCTCAAGAGTTGAATGAATTGCATAACATGTAGGGCCCTGTTCTCCCTTAGAGAAGAAATCTTTGGCTGTGGGCCATCATTTTGCCTATTTCTGTGCTCCAGATATAACAAATATAAATGTTTTTATTACTCTTAACTCCTTGGGGTTCAGGGATACAATTTAGATTTTCAGTTAAATGTTTCTCAAAGTTATCTGTATCAAAATTTTTTAATTTCTTGTTTTTTATAATCTGCTCTTGGTATTTGGATTATGTGAAGCCAAATTTGGAAGGAATGAAGGGGTTTCAGGTAATAATTTTGTATTGATCTCTAAAGGAATATTGATCATTGAGTAATATTGTAGTATTACTGAGGGACAAGGAGTGGGTCATGGTTGGCCACCTACCAGCTATTTAGTTCACAGTATTTCTTGTCTTCTGCAGGCCCCACTTACTCCTTGCTCAGATTAAGACTTTACTCATTATGGAAAATTAACACCAAGAAGAGACAGTGTGATGAGGCGGGAAGAACATTAGATTGGGAGTTTGGAGAGCTTGATTTTGATGCTGGTTTTGCCACCACTAGTTTCGTGGCTTTGAGCAAGTCATTTCTCTTCTAGTCTTGGTTTCCTTATCTGGAAATATAAAGTGTTACTCTAAGGTCACTCCTCATCCTGTGAGTTGATGAATAGATATGTTACCATTTTGGAGGTCATCTAAGTGAAGAAGCTAGTGAATCGAGGAACTAGAATCAAGCACTGTTCCAAGTTCTTAGAATGTCAGAATGCATATATTTCTCACAGTAGTCTCCTGTGAGATGCATTACGTTTATTTTCCCCACTGTATGATTAAAAAGTTGAAGCAGGGAATTATTAAGGCTATTACCTAAGGTCATATAGCCCCGTAAGAGGTGGAAATGGCATTTGAACCTGGCAGTGCTGGTTCCAGACCCTCTGCTTGTATCCAGAACACCAAGTGGTGATTGGTTCTAGCTGGGAGAAAGATTTGACATATGATGGTGTGATAGCTCAGCCATGACTAGTCTGTTGGGAGACTCTTTAATAGAGAAATGTTAAGAATACAGTTTTAAAAATGGTTATTGTTTATATTAGTATTTAGGATACCTAGAGGTTTTTTTCCTACTGAAGTTACATCCTAACTAATTCTTTAAAGTTCATGGGATGTTTAATTGAACATACTACCTCTTCATGCCTTTGTGAAAACCTAGTCATTCACTCGAAAAATATTTATTGGATCACCTATTCTGTCAGGAACGATTCCAGGTACCGGAAATATAGCAGTAAGCAAAAGTCTCTGCCCTAATGGAGCTTATAGGCAGGGCAGTGGGGCAGGGCTGGGGGTGGCAGTGAGCGGTGGGATACAGAAAAATTTACAAACAAGGGAAGATAGTGCGTCCGGTGTTGGTAAGTGCGGTGGTGAAAATAAACAGGAGGATAGGAAGCAGGAGAAGGCATGTATGCCCTTTTAAATAGAGTGCTGCAAAAAGAGCTCAATGATAGAAGAGATTTGAGCAGACTTTGAGATAGTGAACCACATGCACATGAGGGAAGAATGTTCCGGGCAGAGGAAACAGCAAGTGGAAGGGTCTCTGAGCTGGAGCAGAGAGCCAGGGGAAGGGTATTAAGAGATAAAGTCAGAGACGTGGGCTTTTTAAGTCATTTCAGGGAAGGAGTCAGCTTTTCCTCTCAGTAAGATGAAAGCCGTTGGGATTTGAGCCACGTAATAGTGCAGTCAGGATTAGTAAGTCTGTTTTCCGTGTCACAGAATCCATGAATTAGTGTTCTCATACAATCTGGAAGAGCATGGCTTTCCTCTGTTGGGAATGTCCTACTGAGGAGAAGAGGCAGAACTCAAGGCTCTGCCTATCCGAGTGACTAGTCGCTGAGCACATACCGCGTCTTGCGGTGTGGTCCAGAGACCTCGTTTGGCTATTTCTGCTTCATTCATACCCAGTGAACAGTCACCAGCAGCAGTGCCACCTTCACATAGAGAGGTCAGGAATATATAAGCTGTGAGATAATCTCAGCTTTTAATTTTTTTAAAGATTTTAATATGCACAGGTATACCTCTTAAAGCCTTTGGATCTGTATTGTTTTTGTAAACACCTGTATTCCTGTATATCATAGGAACATTTTAGTTATTAGTTTTTAAGGAGATATTATTATATATACCACAAATTTATTTGTTAAAAGCTTGGGAAATTGGTTCTTTAGAGAAGGGGTTTATCCCAGAGGCCCTCTAGGATGAAAGACTTCCATAGTTTAAAAATGAAACCAATTTTTTATTCAGCTTCTCCATCCCTCACTTTCCAGTGCATATCTCCCCCAAGTTTAAATACTTTCTTCCTTTGACAGATGAAACGTCTGAGTGCCATCAAGAGGCAGCGGGATAAGCTAATAAAGGAAGGGAAGTACACACCTCCACCTCAGCACTTGGGCAAGGAGGATCCTCGTCCCTGAGTAGAGCAGCTGCCGGTGGCTGGAGGCTGATTTTCATGTTCTCTCTTCTCTTCTGGAAACTTTACATACTGAAAACCTTTTTGTGAAAGTGTCTAAAAATAAAGGATTGCTCTCTCCTATTTGTTCTATATTCTCTTGGATCATACTTCTCTCTACTGAGGTTGCAACCTATTTTTTAAGTTTGAGAAAATGCGTTTATCTTAAAAATTAGCATCTAGGGAATAATAAGCAGCATTTAACGAATGCTTACTATGTAGGTACTTTATTTTTTTAATTTTTTTATTTTTTTGTGGTATGCGGGCCTCTCACTGTTGTGGCCTCTCCCGTTGCGGAGCACAGGCTCCGGATGCACCGGCTCCGGATGCACCGGCTCAGCGGCCATGGCTCACGGGCCCAGCCGCTCCACGGCATGTGGGATCTTCCCAGACCGGGGCACGAACCCGTGTCCCCTGCATTGGCAGGCGGATTCTCAACCACTGCGCCACCAGGGAAGCCCTATGTAGGTACTTTAGATATGGTAACTCATTTAAGAAGTTGCAGTGTTCCTTAGTGTTTGATTCTGGTTTATTTTCTGTAAAGCACCAACTTGGGCCAGGAGGGAGAGGCAGTACAGAGGGTGGTTGTGTGTTTACGCTAAAGTCTGTGAAGTGTAACTTGAAGGCTAAGTAAATGCCAAGTTCAGATAACCTCGTTTTGAAGAGGCAACACCATTGTTTCAATTTGCCATCAGTGTTGTGTGTTATGTGTGTTATATATTAGTGGTATATTAGTACTTCTAACTGACATGCTTAGGAACATGTTTTCTTTGGTTTTTGGTTTTTATTTTATTTATTTATTTATTTTGGCTGTGTTGGGTCTTCGTTGCTGTGTATGGGCTTTCTCTGGTTGCGGCGAGCAGGGGCTACTCTTCGTTGCAGTGTGCGGGCTTCTCATTGCAGTGCCTCCTCTGTTGCAGAGCACAGGCTCTAGGCATGCGGGCTTCAGTAGTTGCAGCACACAGGCTCAGTAGTTGCGGCACACGGGCCCTAGAGCACTCGGGCTTCAGTAGGTGTGGCGCGTGGGCTTAGTTGTTCCACAGCATTTTGGATCTTCCTGGACCAGGGCTTGAACCCATGTCCCCTGCACTGGCAGGTGGATTCTTAACCAGTGAGCCACCAGGGGAGTCCTTTAGAAACATGCTTTCAGATGTAGAAGGGAAGGTATGAACCCTAGAAAATGTAAGTGTTGAGAATATAATGGAAACCTCAGATATCCTGCAGCATGTCTTAAACTATTTTTTATTGTGTTAAAATACACATAACAAAATATATCATCTTAACCATTTTTAAGTGTGCAGTTCAGTGGTATTAAGTACATTCACGTTGTTGTGCAGCCATCACTACCATCCGTCTCTAGAACTCTTCATCTTGGAAAACTGAAATTATATCCATTAAACAATAACTCCCTCTTCCCCCTTCCCCCTAGCACCTGGCAACCACTATTCTACTTTCTATCTCTATGATTTTGACTACTCTTTAGTACCTCGTTACGAGTGGAATCATACACTATTTGTCTTTTTGTGACTGGCTTATGTCACCTAACATAATGTCCTCAAGCTTCATACATGTAGCATATATCAATTTCTTTCCTTTTCAAGGCTGAATAGTATTCCATTGTATCTTGCTTATCCATTCATCTGTCAGTAGACACTTGGGTTACTTCCATGTTTTAGCTTTTGTGAATAATGCTGCTATGAATATGGGTATACAAATATCTCCTTGAGACCCTGCTTTCAATTACATTCCCACCAGTACTGCAGAAGAGTTCTGATTTCTCCACATCTTCACCAGCGTTTGTTATTTTCTGGGTTTTTTTGATAGCCACCTAATGGAAGTGAGGTATCTCATTGTAGTTTTTTTAAATATTTATTTTAAAATTAAATTTATTTATTTGACTGCGTTAGCTATTCATTGCTGTGTGCAGACTTTATCTAATTGCAGCGAGGGGGAGCTACTCATCATTGTGGTGCGTGGGCTTCTCATTGCAGTGGCTTCTCTTGTTGCAGAGTACAGGCTCTAGGCATGTGGGCTTCAGTAGTTGTGGCTCATGGGCTCTAGAGCACAGGCTCAGTAGTTATAGTGCAAGGGCTTAGCTGCTCCGCGGCATATGGGATCTTCCCAGACCAGGGATTGAACCCTTGTCCCCTACATTGGCAGGCGGATTCTTAACCACTGCACCACCAAGGAAGTCTTCATTGTAGTTTTTTTTCGTTTGTTGTTTTTTTGTGTGTGTGTGGTATGCGGGCCTCTCACTGTTGTGGCCTTTCCCATTGCAAAGCGCAGGCTCCAGACGTGCAGGCTCAGCGGCCATGGCTTACGGGCCTATCCACTCCACAGCATGTGGGATCTTCCTGGACCAGGGCACGAACCCGTGTCCCCTGCATTGGCAGGCAGACTCACAACCACTCCGCCACCAGGGAAGCCCTTCATTGTAGTTTTGATTTGCATTTCCCTAATGACTAGTGATGTTGCATCTTTTCATGTGCTTATCAACCATTTGTATATCTTGTTTGGCTATATGTGTATTCAAGTCTTTTGTTCATTTTTGTTTTGTTTTGTTTTTTGTTTTTTGTTTTTTTGCAGTACACGGGCCTCTCACTGTTGTGGCCTCTCCCGTTGCGGAGCACGGGCTCCCAACTCACAGGCTCAGCAGCCATGGCTCACGGGCCCAGCCACTCCGCGGCATGTGGGATCTTCCCGGACCGGGGCACGAACCCGTGTCCCCTGCATCGGCAGGCGGACTCTCAACTACTGTGCCACCAGGGGAGCCCTTGTCCATTTTTGAATTGAGTTGGGGTTTTGAAAAAAATCTTTCCTAAAGTCCAGTTTTCTATTTTTTCTTTTGTTGCCTTTAATGTCATATCCAAGACTTCATTTCCAATCCAATGTTGTGAAGCTTTTGCCCTATATTTTCCAAGTTTTATGTTTTTTAGATCATGGGTCCATTTTGAATTGATTATAGTGTTAGCTAATGGTCCAACTTCATTCTTTTGCATGTGCATATCCAGAGTTCTCAGCACCATTTGTTGAAAAGACTGTCTTTTCCTCATTGAATGATTTTGGCACCCTTGTCATTTGGCTGTATGTGTGAGGGTTTATTTCTGGACGCTTATTCTGTCGGTCCATGTTTCTGTCTTTATGGCAGTGCCACACTGTTTTGATTACTGTAGCTTTGTAATAAGTTTCAAAGTTAACAGTCCTCCTGATTTGAATTCTCCAGCTTTGTTCTTTTCAGGATTGTTCTGGCTATTCAGGGTCGCTTAAGATCCTATATGAATTTTAGGATGGGTTTTTCTGTTTATGCAAAAAAATTGGGATTTTGACAGGGACAGAATTAAATCTGTAAATTGCTTAGGGTAGTATTGATATCTTAGTAAGTCTTCCAGTCCATGAACATGAGATTTCTTTCCATTTATTTATGTCTTTAATTTCTTTCAGCAGTGTTTTATAGTTTTCATTGTACAAGCCTTTCACCTCCTTAAGTTAACTCCTAAGTATTTTTTTAGATGCTATTTTTTAAATTTTTATTTTATGTTGGAGTATAGTCGATTTACAGTGTTGGTGTACAGCAAAGTGATTCAGTTGTACATATACATATATCTATTTTTCAGATTCTTTTCCCATATAAGTTATTACAGAGTACTGGGTAGAGTTCCCTGTTTTATACAGTAGGTCCTTGTTGACTAGCTATTAGATGCTTTTTTTTTTTTTTGGCTGCTCTGGGTCTTCATTGCTGCACGTGGGCTTTCTCTAGTTGCAGCAAACGGGGGCTACTCTTTGTTGTAGTGCACGGGCTTCTTATTGCAGTGGCTTCTCTTGTTGCGGAGCATGGGCTCTAGGCATGCGGGCTTCAGTAGTTGTGGCACGTGGGCTCAGTAATTGCGGCTTGTGGGCTCTAGTGTGCAGGCTCAGTAGTTGTGGCGCATGGGCTTAGTTGCTCTGCGGCATGTGGGATCTTCATGGATCCGGGCTCGAACCCATGTCCCCTGCATTGGCAGGCAGATTCTTAACCATTGTGCCACCAGGTAAGCCCCTAGATGCTATTTTAAATGGAATTGTTTTGCAATTTTTTTTCAGATTGTTCATCGTTAGTCTTGCAGCATTTTGAGTCATAAATGTTAGCTGTAAGGCTTAAATATAAGTTCTCCTCAAAAGGGAAAGTACATTGTGTCCTAGTCTCAATATTGGAAATAGGGGATTTGGCATTTGAGCAAGCCCTACTTATTCCTTGTGTTAGCCAAGCAGAGTTTTCTTAAACTAATCATTAATTAATCACAATGGAGAAGAAAACTGGAGGCCTTCCAGCAAGATCCTTTGCTCTGGCCCTGTGTTAGGTTGTTTTATTGTGCTCTAAACACACAAACTTTTCTGAAGTTTTAAAGCTCCAAATGGCTTTAGGTGCATACATATTTATGGAAAAGCGGAGGCCAATTGGAAATGCCAGAGAGGAAAGTAGAATGTTAATCAAGGCTTAATGTAGGTACATGCTCTTTCATTCAAAGATATCTTTTATTCTTGAGCTCCAGGTTGTAGAATGAAGGGAAATCCCACAAGGCTGTATTTACCTAAAGGTGAAAAATGAGTGATAGAGAACACTTAGTTGTGTTTGTTGGAAAGCATTGCCTTGATGTGTTTACAGAATATCAGAAGCCTTCGTTTACATCAGATACCCATAAACAAACAGCTCTGGGATAAGCAACCCTGCCTCTTGTCTTTGTGTATTTAGCAAACTTTGTGCCTTAATTGCTTTTTTGAGAAAGTAGGACAGCAGTGTTATGAGCTGGTGAAAGCAAGGAGCCAGCTCCAAGACCCCTGTTCTTTAAGCATTTGAATAAGAACAAGCAGAGTTAGGACTGTATCTTTTTGAGCAACTACGTTGGACTAGAATAGGACTGAGATTGGGGGGCCAGGAGGGAGAGAAAGCTGTGAGGTGCTTTGCTGTTGGTGATTAAACACTAAGTTACTTGCTGCCCTTGCCCCCTCTCTTCACTCTGGTAAACAGGACTCATAACTTCTTTGGCCTCTGCTTTAACCCTGACTGCCACAAGGGAAACCACTAAATATTTTGGCAACTGCATTTCAATTTTTCATTTAATTTTTTTGAATAGGTAATTTACGTGGCTCAAAATTCAAGCAGTACAAAGGATATATAATGAAAAATCTTCTCCAGGCATCCAGTTCCCCTCCCTAGAGGCAATCAATGTTTTGAGTATCCTAGAGATTCTGTGTCTACATGTACATACACACATTTTCTTTGCTCTTTTTGAAACAGATGGTAGCAAATTGTGCACGTAGTTCATGCATTTTGCTTTCTGTCCTTACTATATTTTCAAGAATGATCCATAGCAGGCACATGACCCAATTGGAGCCAATGAATGACTCTTGCTTGGAATCCTGGAAGAGAGAAAGGATATTTCCTCTGGATTTAATGCTGAGGAGGTTTATTATTTATTGCTGACAAGCATAAATAATGTAGGGGTGATTCTCAGGGGTGATGACATTCTGGGACCCTATCAGAGTTGACTCTAAAGATGAACCCCAAATATCTAGAAGTGCAACCAACACCTTCCCAGCTCAAATTCTAACAAGATCAAAAAGCAGCACCTAGGAAGGTTGGCATTTAGGTTAATCACAGGTGAAATCAATCTAAAGTGGCAACTCAACTCCAACCCTTCTCTAAGTAGAATCTGAATGATCACTTCCTTTACTTAGGGGGAGGGATTTCTACTTTTTCAGAAATAAGCAAGAAGTATACTTTATTAGCTTCTGTTCTTTTAGAAACAGTATTTGGAATACCATATGAAATTATGAGACATGCAAAGAAGCACGAAAATGTTTGAAATTTATGAAAGTTTAAGAAAATTGTGACCCATAATCAAGGAGAAAAAGTCAACCAAACTATTGTAAATATAAAGAAATTTGTTATGGACAAATGAAAATTCTAGAACTGAAAAATACAATGTCAAATAAACTCACTGAATGGTCTTAACAGTACATTGGACACTGTAAAAGAAAGGATCAGTTAATATGAAGACAGATCAATAAAAATGATCAAGACTAAAGTAGAGAGAGAAAAAAGATTGTAGGGGAAAAAAAGAATCAGTTAGCTATGGAATAATATAAAGCAGTTTTGTTGTTGTTGTTCTTTTTACTGTATGATTCCATTTATATGAAATGTCCAGAATCGGCAAATTCATAAAGACTGTGAAAGATGAATGGTTGCCAGGCAGGGACTGGGATAACTGCTAAGAGGTATGGGGTTTCTTCTGGGGGGATGAAAGTGTTCCAGAATTTTGCATAGGTGATGTGTAGGCTCCCACCAGTTCTTCACCGTGCAGGACTCTGTACAAGGCAGGATGTCCACCACATCCTCAAAAGGCCCAAAGCATGACAACTGGGTGCCCTCCAGGCCACCCACCACCCCTTTCCAAACTGTCCCTTGGGGGAAGCACTGACCAGGCTTGGGAGTCACCACTGGGAATGGAGAAGTGGAAGACTGGGCTGAACAGATCTCAGACTTTTCTTTCTGTTGCCCTCATGGCCCAAACAACTTTGTTCCACACTATCAGGGTTTTTGCTGAGCCAGGTCCAAAGTTCAGAAGCCCCAGAGTCTCAGAAGCTTTCTCACAACTCCAGGAAAGGAAAGAAGCCCCCATCTCAGGCAGAGGAACAATTTACCACCTCCTCTCAGACAACGTGCTATGATGGGGCAACGCCAGGTTTCCAGGAAGTCACTCCCCAAAGGAATGTAGGACAGATTCGCTAGTGAGTCCACCAACTCCACCATCACAGGGACAAAAAAGGCACATGATTAAGAGGAAAGACAACAAGTACCTGTGGGTGAGATGGATGTCCTATGGAACTTTCTATTGTCTGCACCTAACTGTGGGCTGGTTCATCTGCATGTAAAGCAGTCTACATATAATTGGAGTCTCAAAAGGAGAGGAAAGAGACAATACAGCATATGACATATTTGAAAACAATCAAAATGCAATTAAGAAAATTCCATTTATAATAGCCTCATAAAGAATTAAACAAAAAAAAATTAACAAAAGAAGGGTAAAACTGGGACTTCCTTGGTGGCACAGTGGTTAAGAATCCACCTGCCAATGCAGGGGACATAAGTTCAAGCCCTGGTCTGGGAAGATCCCACATGCCGCAGAGCAACTAAGCCCGTGCACCACAACTACTGAGTCTGCACTCTAGAGCCCACGAGCCACACTACTGAAGCCTGCATGCCTAGAGCCCATGCTCCAGCAAGAGAAGCCACTGCAATGAGAAGTCCACATGCCACAACGAAGAGTAGCCCCCGCTCACCGCAGCTAGACAAAGCCTGCATGCAGCGATGAAGACCTAACGCAGCCAAAAATAAGTAAATAAATAGATTAATTAACTTTTTGAAAAAGGGTAAAACTTATACTCAAAGTACAAAATATTAGTGACGGAAATTAAAGAAAATCTTAAAAATGTAAAGGCATTCATGGATCAGAAGACAATATTGTTAGGATGGCAATACTTCTCAAATTGATCTACATATTCAGTATAATCTCTATCAGAATCCCAGCTAGCTTCTTTGCAGAAATCAACAAACTGATCCTAAAATTTATATAGAACTATAAGGGGCCCAAAATAGCCAAAACAATCTTGAAAATGAAGAAGAAAGTTGAAGGACTCTCACTTTCCAATTTCAAAACTTACTACAAAGCAACAGTAATCAAGATAGTGTGGTACTGGTGTAAGGATAGACATTTAGATCAATGGAATAGAATTGAGAGTCCAGAAATTAATCCACATATCTATGGTCAATTGACTTCTGATAAGAATGCCAAGATTACTTAATGGGGAAATAATAGTCTTTTGAACAAATGGTGCTGGGACAACTGGATAATCCACACATAAAAGAATGAAGTTGGATCCCTAGTTACCATAAACAAATTAGAGTGTCTTTTCACAGACCCATTCTAGCACTGAATAAAATCAAGTTTCCACAAATTCAGGGAAATCAACCAGTAATATAACTGCCTGACAAAACAAAAATCAACTTCAGAAAATAATAACAGAAGTCAGAGTCTCTACAATTTTTATTATTCACATATTCAACATTCACAATGTTCAATATACAGTAGACATGTTTACTGTAAACAGGAAGCATGACCCATAGTAAAGGAAAGAGCAGTCAACAGAAACAGACCCCAAGATGACTCAGAAGTCCAATTAGCAGACCAGGACTTGAAAGCATGTATTAAAATTATGTTCAAGGGCTTAAAGGAAAAAGTGATCATAGTGCATGAACACATGGGAAATCTTAGAAAAGAAATAAAAACACAGAAAAAGAACCAAATGAAATTTGAGAATGCAAAACTACAATATCTAAAGTTTTAAATTCACTAGATGGGCATAACAACAAATTGAAGACAGTAAAAGAAAGTTTCATTGACATTAAAGATAGATCAGGACTTCCCTTGTGGCACAGTGGTTAAGAATCCGCCTGCCAATGCAGGGGATATGGGTTTGATCCTTGGTTCGGGAAGATCCCACATGCCGCAGAGCAACTAGCCTGTGTGCCACAACTACTGAGCCTGCACTCTAGAGCCCACAAGCCACAACTACTGAGCCTGTGTGCCACAACTACTGAAGCCTGCATGCCTAGAGCCCGTGCTCTGCAACAAGAGAAGCCACCACAATGAGAAGCCCGTGCACCACAATGAAGAGTAGTCCCTGCTTGCTGCAACTAGAGAAAGCCTGTGCGCAGCAATGAAGACCCAACACAACAACAAAAAAAGATCAAAGAGGGATAGCAAAAACAATAAACGGAATCTCAAAATCAGGTCCCATGTGAGAAATCAGACACAAGAAAGTATATATACTGTATGATTTTATTCATAGGGATTTCAAGAACAGGAAAACCAATCTCTGGTAATAGAAAACAAAACAGTAATTGCCTAGAGAAGCAATTGGATAGGGATTTGATGGGGAAAAAAAATGAGAGAACTTTTCTATGGTGATAGTTCTGTATCTTGATTGTAGTGATGATTAATGTAGACAATCATCAAAACTCATGAAACTGTGCACTTAAAAGCTGTGTATTTCACTGTATGTATGGAATTAACCTAAAAGAAGGCAGGAAAAAAGGAATAGAACAAAAAACCAGATGAAATAAATAGGAAACATAGCAAAGTGGTATACTTAAATCCAACCATATTAATAATTAAGAAATGGTACATATATGAGTAAATGTAAAGGTAGCTTTTTTCTTCTTTAATGTCTCTGAAAACTACAAAACGATGATGAGAGAAATTAAAGGTGACTGTGATAGGCTGCTTCTAAAATGACTCCCAGTGATCCCATCCCCTTACATGCTGCCCTATGTAATCGCCTTTTGTTGCGTGTTGACCTGATTTAGTGACTTGCTCCTAACAAATAGAATATGGTGAAAGTGATGGAATGTCACTTCTGAGATTAGTTTACAAAAGACTGTTAACTTCCATCTTGCTGGTTCTCTCTCTCCCTCACTCTCACTCACTCTTCTCACTTGCTCACTCAGAAGAAGCCAGCTCCCATGTTTTAACCTGTCTAGGACTTTGACACTGCCCCTCCTCCCGAGCCACCACCCAGCAGTAACAAGGTGACCCTCATCCATCCAGAGGAGGATTTTGGAAGAGAAGAAACTGATGAATGGAGTTTTTAAACCTGTGTATGATGTCCAAGGCAGACTCCTGAGTGACCCACATGTCAAACTGAATAGAATCAATATGGCAAATATTTGAGAACTGAATTATAGTGTGGAATACCATGCAGCTTTTCAGATTGGTCTCTGGTAGCACACAAATGAAGCAGACCAGAATAGCACTCAAACACTATGAAAATGAAATCATGTTTGGAATGATAGCCCACAAAATTAAGCCAGGACCTGCACACTAAACTAAATAGGGTAACTGACAGCTAAAATAGAAGATTGAAATAGGATCAGAGTTTTATAACATAATATGCAAAATGCCCAGGTTTCAATAGAAAGTCACTCATCATCCCCCAAATTAGAAACTTGAATGAGAAAACATAATCAACAGATGCCAGCACTAAGGTAATTGAGATGTTGGAATTATCTAACAAAGATTTTAAAGCAGTCATCGTAAAAATGCTTCAACAAGCAATTGCAAACTCTTGAAACAAAATAAGAATCTCAGCAAGTAAAGAAATATATAAAAGAACCAATCTGAAATTACTGAACTGAAAAATAGAGTAACCAAAGCAAACAATTCACTGGATGGCCTCAGCAACTGAATGAAAATAACAGAAGAAAGAACCAGTGAACTTGAAGGTAGAAAAATAGCACAGTTCTAGAAGAAAATAGAATATATTTGTGGGCTGGGGTTGGCAAAGATATCTGACAAGGAACACAGAAATCACTAACCATTCTTAAAAAATTGATAAATTGGAATTCATCGAAATTAAGACATTGTTCATCAAAAGACACTATTAAAAAATGAGTAGGTAAGCCAAGATTGGGAGAAATCTTCAAAATACATATATCTGACAAAAGTCTTATATCCAGGGTATGTATATATGTGTGTGTGGGGTGGTGTATACACACACATATGTATAACTTATATTTCTGCAAATCTATCATTAAAAGGCTAACAACCTTGGGTCTTTTTTGTTGTTGTTCTTGGTTTTGGTTTTGGTTTTTAATGGCAAAAGACTTGAATAAATACTTCTACAAAGGAAGATATACGAATGGTCAGTGAGCACATAAAAAGTGCTCAATACAGCTTCCCTGGTGGCGCAGTGGTTGAGAGTCTGCCTGCCGATGCAGGGGACACGGGTTCGTGCCCTGGTCTGGGAGGATCCCACATGCTGCAGAGCGGCTAGGCCCGTGAGCCATGGCCGCTAAGCTTGTGCGTCCGGAGCCTGTGCTCCGCAATGGGAGAGGCCACAGCAGTGAGAGGCCTGCGTACCGAAAAAAAAAAAAAAAAAAAAAAAAAGTGCTCAATATCATTAGTAATCAGGAAAATGAAAATTAAAACTACAGTGAGAGGGAGTTCCCTGGTGGTCTAGTGGTTAGCATTCAGCACTTTCACTGCTGTGGCCTGGGTTCAGTCCCTGATCGGGGAACTGAGATCCCTTAAGCTGTGTGGCACAGCCAAAAAGAAGAAAACCAAACAAAACAACACATAGTGAGATATCACTTCACACCCATTGGAATGGCCAAAATTAAACAAACAACTGACAACACCAAATTTTGGTGAGGATGTAGAGCATCTGGAACTCTCTTGCACTGCTGGTAGAAGTATAAAATGGTGTTGCCACTTTGGAAAACTATTTTCCAGTTTCTTATAAAGTTAAGCATACATTTACTACGTGATCAAGAAATTTCACTCCTAGACATTTTCTCAGGATAAATGAAAATATGTTTAAACAAAGTTCATAGCATTCATGCTATGAACATGGATGTTCATAGCAGCTTTATACATAATAGTGAAAAACCCAAATGATAAACTGTGGTATATCCATATAATGAAATACTGTCTAGCAATAAGAATGGATAGGGGCTTCCCTGGTGGCGCAGTGGTTGAGAATCCGCCTGCTGATGCAGGGGACACGGGTTCGTGCCCCGGTCCGGGAAGATCCCACGTGCCGCGGAGCGGCTGGGCCCGTGAGCCATGGCCGCTGAGCCTGCGCGTCCGGAGCCTGTGCTCCGCAACGGGAGAGGCCACAACGATGAGAGGCCCGCGTACCGCAAAAAAAAAAAAAAAAAAAAAAGAATGGATAAACTATAGAAACACACAAAAACATAGATAAATCTTAAAACCTTTATGCTGAGTGAAAGAAGCCACACAGTGCATGTTGTATGATTCCATTTATACAAAACTGTAATAAAGACAAATGGAACCTAGAGTGGTAGAAGGTAGATCAGTGGTCATGGGAGGGAGGAGGGAAGGGGACTGACTGGGAACCAACACAAGGGAACATTTGGCGTTAATGGAAATGTTCTATATTTTGATTGCGGTGGTGGTTGCATGAATGTTTACATTTGTGAAAACTCACAGAACTATATTATTTATTTATTTATTTTTATTTGTTTATTACTTTTGGCTGTGTTGGGTCTTGTCGCTGCGCAGGCTTTCTCTAGTTGCAGGGAGTGGGGGCTACTCTTCGTTGCAGTGCACAGGCTTCTCATTGCAGTGGCTTCTCTTGTTGCGGAGCATGGGCTCTAGGCGCGTGGGCTTCAGTCGTTATGGCATGTGAGCTCAGTAGTTGTGGCTCGTGGACTCTAGAGCGCAGGCTCAGTAGTTGTGGCGCATGGGCTTAGCTGCTCCACGGCATGTGGGATCTTCCTGGACCAGGGCTTGAGCCCGTGTCCCCTGCATTGGCAGGCAGATTCTTAACCACTGCACCACCAGGGAAGTCCCAGATCTATATACTTTAAAATGTGTGCTTTTTATTTGTAATTTTACCTCAATTTTAAAATAACTTGGTTTATGGGACTCCAAAGCTTACATTTTTGAAAGGTATTGAATCCACATCTATCTATCTGTGTTCTTTGGTTAGAGCATTGTATTTTGCAGATTTCTCCCAATCTTGGCTTGCCTATTCACTTTTTAAATAGTGTCTTTTGATGATTTATCAATGGAAATAAAAAATAAATTCTGTCCTTTGAGGGACTTCCAATTTAACCATAATTCAAAACAATATAGGATAAATACAACTGGAGAGCCACTTTATTTATTTATTTCATTTTTTTGGCAGCATAGCTTGCAGGATCTTAGTTCCCCAACCAGGGATTGAACTCGTGTCCCTTATAGTGGAAGTGTGGAGTCTTAACCCCTGCACCACCAGGGAAGTACCCCCTTGGAGAGGCACTTTATTTATTTATTTATATTTTTTATTTTTATTTTTTTTTTGCGGTACACGGGCTTCTCACTGTCGTGGCCTCTCCCGTTGTGGAGCACAGGCTCTGAACGCGCAGGCTCAGTGGCCACAGCTCACGGGCCCAGCCGCTCCGCGGCATGTGTGATGTTCCCGGACCGGGGCACGAACCCGCGTCCCCTGCATCGGCAGGCGGACTCTCAACCACTGCGCCACCAGGAAAGCCCTGGAGAGGCATTTTAAAAGGCTCTGAAGAGAAGCTCTTTCCTGAATTACCCTCTACCGAGCTTTATAGTTAAGTCACTTAAGCCTATCTGACTGATGTCCTAACATGAAGGGGGTTTTGGAGTGGATCATGTCCAAGTTTTCTTCCAACACTAAAGTTCATTGATCTATGAACTATCCAGCTCATCGAATGCAGTTGCATTGAGGCCTTGAAAGATGGGGCGGGATTTCCACTGGTAGACTTGTGAGAATGGCTATTCTGGCAGAGCATCGCATGGGCAAAGGTGTGGTCACTGGAAGCACAAGCTCTGCTCAGAGAAGAGCAAGAACTCCGTCTTTAGAGTGAAGGTTAGATGTGTGCTGGGGAGCAGTGGAGAGAAAACTAAAAAGGTGGATGGGGCCCAAATGGGGCCATGACTGCCAGGCTGAAGACTCTTACCCAAGAGTACAGGGTTCCAGAAATATCTGGGGAAGAGGGGGCAGCAGAAGGAAGGCAAACAGGCAATAAACTTAGTCCTTCCCTATGTACATGTCCCTCTTATTAGTGCTTACCTATGGGTGAAAGGTTGCAGATCTGAAAGATACTGCAGTCTTACTCAACATCAGTGCTGTATTTGACCTAAAGCAGGTTTCTAAATGTTATCCTTGGTCATATGAAAGACAGTTGCATGAGTATCAGGCTTTCAAAAGGAATTTAGAACATCATTTCCTAAGTGTGCTGTAAAGAACTGCTTCTATGGGATGTCAATAGGTATTCTTTGGTGGGGGAGTTGTAAGAGGTCAAATACATTAATGCTGAGTAAGCTGAGTTATTATTTTTTAACTGTAGAATGTCTTAGAACCTTAACTATGCTAATATGTTTTGTGAATCTCCAAGAAAAGGATAGAATATAGCGTTGCCCTATTGTATTTGGAGATAGAAACCATTTTTGATGAAGCATCTCCTGGGTCCAGTGTTCTATTATACACAGTTTGGAAAATAAAGAGATAGACATTTCTTATCCACAAGGATGAAGAAGAAATTGGCCAACCTACTTTCATTTACCTAATATTTTTATTCAAGACATGGGATTAAGCATGAAACCACTGGGCTTTGTGGAAGAGTTAAAAGATGATAGAGCATGGCCCTGCCCTCATGGAGCTCACAGTACAGTGAGAGAGAAAACATGGGCAAAAGTAAACAGTTCATGGTAGAAAGTACTTTTCAGTTTCATGAGGGAAACACATCTGCCTTGAGAGTGATTCTGCTGCCCCACTGGTGCCTGCAGGTTTGGGCACTGAAATGGCAGAGCTGACCAGGCTCTTGTTTGAATCCAGAACTACTTGTTTGAATCCATGAAGAGAAATAGAGCACTTTTATGCCTCTCCTTGGAGCTATTGAAACTTTCACATTACCAGGATCACCAGTCTGACTGGAGCCACAAACACAGCATTCTTTGCTGTTTTAGAACACAAAGCTGCTTCCCCTCGGGGCTTTACTTTGCAGCCGCTGAGAATCTAAGGCTTTTGCTGACCTACATGTTTCTATGGGCCAACTGGCTCACTCTGTAGGGCTTCCACAAGAATGGGCTGGGAGCTTAACTCTGGGTCATGTCCTGATTAGGGATTTCTCAAGAGGAGGAATGAGCTAGCTGTTTCCTAAGATGAGAGAGGGGAATTTTTTTTTTTCTTACTGTAACTACTCGGAACAGTGTGTGCTAAAGCAGAGTTTTGTGCTGGGAGAGAGAGGACATTTCTGCAGTGATGTAGCAGGATCCTTAAGGATTCTGCCAATAGCTCCTTTTCTGGTATCACATCCAATCTTTGTTGTGGCCAATACTTCTGGAAATCAAACACAAGTTCTGAAACAGAGATAGCAAGTCCAAACTCCTATGGTAGGGCTTCCCTGGTGGCACAGTGGTTGAGAGTCCTCCTGCCGATGCAGGGGATACGGGTTCGTGCCCCGGTCCGGGAAGATCCCACATGCCGCGGAGCGGCTGGGCCTGCGCGTCTGGAGTCTGTGCTCTGCAACGGGAGAGGCCACAGCAGTGAGAGGCCCGCGTACCGCAAAAAAACAAAAAACAAAAAAACCCAAACTCCTATGGTAATGTAAGAACTGGCAATACAAGCCTTTTGTTGGTATAAATAACAGTCATTGCAAGAGGAGCAGGACCTATGGTCAGCTCATTACAGTGTCATTACATAAGCTCATCAGAGGGTCAGGGGATGCCTAGCTCCAGCCAATCGTTACCAAGCAGAAGTGCAGGCCAGGATGACTTAGCTTCCAGTGTTATATGAGAAACCAGAAGTCTACATTTTTATGGGAAATATGTGATTTTCAAGTGTTGCCTTTAATTTTTTTTTTTTTTTTTTTTTTGCGGTAGGCGGGCCTCTCACTGCTGTGGCCTCTCCCTTTGCAGAGCACAGGCTCGGGACGCACAGGCCCAGCGACGATGGCTCACGGGTCCAGCCACTCCGCGGCACGTGGGATCTTCCCAGACCGGGGCACGAACCCGTGTCCCCTGCATTGGCAGGCGGACTCTCAACCACTACGCCACCAGGGAAGCCCGCCTTTAATTTTTTAAAGGATATGGAACAACTTCCACTTCTGGAAAGATGGAATAGATAAACTTTTCCCTATTCCTCCTACTAAGCACAGATAAAAATCCTGGACATGATATATTAAACAAACACAAGACTCTGAAAGAGAAGAAAGCAGACTGGCTAGGGACCTCAAGACCCAAGGAATGACTCAGCAGTGAGTTCCCTGAGTTTTCTTTTTGCCACATATATGTCAGACTGGGTACTGGAGAAGCCAGAAACCCAAAAATGACAATGGGTACAGGCAAAAGTCCCAAGAGGAAAACCTGCTTTCTCTTGTCAAAGTACCAGAAAAGGAGCAGCCTAGAAAGACAGACAATCCTTAGACAATATTCTCTCTACTCCAGCCCCTCCTCTATACCCATCAGCAAAGGTCAGGTGGAAAGCCTAGACCTCTACCCTCCTCAGGCTGTAATGAGGCATCTCCCCTCCCCTCTAGAGTGGTGCCAGAAGAGGCCTAGTTATCCACTCAGGATTTTCACCACTGATCAGCAATAACAAGGTCATCTCTCCCCACAATGGCAATGGAGGAAGTGAGGAGGACCTCTTTCCTCTCTCAGCCAGTGTGATATCAGTGAAGACCTAATAGGACACCTGAACTCCCACCCCTTCCCAGAAATAGGTGTTAACAGAGGCCAAGTGGAGAACCTGGACTTCCACACCCACCTGGCAGTAATGAGGCAGCATCCCCACTTTCCCACAGAAGCAATGTTAGAGGAGGCCTCCTAAAACATAAGATATAAACGAGATCCAGAGTCTTACAACACAATATCCAAAATTTCCAGGTCTTAATCAAAGGTTACTTGTCATACTAAGACCAGAAAAATCTGAGCTTGACTAAGAAAAGATAAACTGTAGACCCCAAAACCAAAATGACACAAACACTATAATTATCGGAAAAGGATTTTGAAACAACCATCATAAAAATGCTTCAATGTGTTCAATGACAAACACACTTGAAACAAATGAAAAAACAGAAACTCTTAGCAAAGAAATATAAAGCCTCAGCCAATAAATAAGAACCAAGTGGACATTTTAGATATAAAAATATACAATCATGGAAATTATAACTCAACGCATGGGCTCAACAGCAAAATGGAGAGGAGAGAGGAAAAAATCTGAACCTGAAGACAGAAAGTGAGTAATTACTCAGTCTGAACAACAAAAAAAGATAGACTGGAAAACAACAAAGCAAAACAAAACCAAAAAACCAATACATTGCCTCAGGGACATGTGGAACTATAACATGATCTAATATTCATGTCATCAGAGTCACAGAAGAAGAGGAGAAAGAGTATTCAAAAAAATAATGGCTGAAATTCCCCCCAAATTTGGCAAAAAACCCATAAACCTACAGACTCACAAAGCTGAGCAAACCTCAAAAAGGATATTTATGCCAAGACACATCAGAGTCAAACTTGTGAAAATTAAAGTCAAAGGAAATACTCTTGGAAGCAGCCAGGGAGAAATGACACATTATTTATAGAGAGAAAATGATTAAAATGATGGCAGATTTCTTGTCAGAAACCATAGAGGCCGGAAGAAAGTAGCACAAGATTTTTCAAATGCTAAAAGAAAAGAACTGTCAATCTAGAATCATACCTGGTAAAAACATCTTCAGAACTGAGGAAAAAAAATCAAGACGTTCCTAGATGAAGGAAAACTAGGAATTAATTTCCAGCAAACTTACCCTATAGGGATTGCTAAAGGAAGTTGTCTAAACAGAAAGGAAATAGTAACAGAAGGAATCTTGGAACACTGGGTGGGAAAAAAGAACAAAAATATAGGGACTTCCCTGGTGTTGCTGTGCTTAAGAATTTGCCTGCCAATGCGGGGGACACGGGTTCAATCCCTGGTCCAGGAAGATCCCACATGCCTCAGAGCAACTAAGCCCATGCGCCACAACTACTGAGCCTGCACTCTGGAGCCCGTGAGCCACAACTACTGTAGCCCACGTGCCTAGAGCCTGCACTGCACAACAAGAGAAGCCACCGCAATGAGAAGCCTGTGCACCACAATGAAGAGTAGCTCCCGCTCACCACAACTAGAGAAAGCCCCACGTGCAGCAATGAAGACCCAATGCAGCCAAAAATAAATAAATAAATAGAAATTTTTAAAAATAATAAAAATAACTAACGAAATAAAAGTCATCCAGTCTGTGTCTAAAAGCATAAATAAAGATTTTTCAAGTAATCAAAAGTCAAAACAAAAACAAAAGCAAAACAAAAAAACCAAAAGTGTGTGGACCAAACAAAATATGTTTTTAACCTGAGTTTTTCTAGACCAAACACTGGTATTTTCTACCTTTTGCCACCCAATACCTTACAAATCAACATCTATTACTGAGCACTTCAATGCAAGTGTTCCCTTGCCTCTCCAACATCTGACAGGGAATATAAATAGGTCAGTGTTTACCAGTGAAGTCGTGTAGAGGCCTTGTGGAGAGGAGGTAGAGGCTCTGACCTCCCCCATAATAGCATAATTTAGATTGTCTCTTGCTAACATATCTGGAGCCATTCCCTCTCCTTGTGGTCCAAAGAGTAAGCACATAAAACCAGCCAACCTTAGGTTATATCCTCTCTGTACCAGAGAACAAATGCTCCAGGACATCAGAGAAGAAAGTCTGGACCAGGGGCAATTACTCTTTGTATCATTCAGGTTGTTATTTCTCTATATATATCTTGTTTCCCTATTAGACTGTGAGCTGGAGGGCAGGACTTTCTGATGTCTTTCTAGCCTTTTCCATCCTTACAATCCAGTAGTCACTCAAGAATCCTTTGCCACTGATGAATTGTAATGCCATTTGTTCAGGGGGATACACAGCTATTTATGATATGAAAGGCAAGTTCATATTTAAGAACAAATTGGTGAGTGGACTTGTTTTACATGAAGACAGTAGGTAAAATACTTAGATAGAAGCCTTTCATGTCCCAGACCAACCTACTTAGCTTCAGACAATTTATCATTTTAGCAACCAAAGACCACTTCTAGGAATAGAGCCTAAAGAAATAATAGCATACGTACATAAAAATGCATGTAGAAGAATATTTGTTGTAGTACTGTTTGGATTTAACAAATTGCAAATAATCAAAATGTCAAACAGGAAATAGTGAAATAGATTATGGCATACCCCAAATGTCATACTAAGTAGTCATAAAAAAGGAGAGGCAGACCTTGAAAAATTTCTACATTAAAAGAAATGCAAGACGTCTAAAATAATGAACAAAAACATGATTGGCAAAAGATTTTTTAAAATGCAAGCTTCAGAGTTCAGGTATATTACATACATATATTTTCTTTGAAATTATCTATATAAATATAAATATTTATGTGAACCTGGGAAAAAGTCTGGAAGATATACAATAACACTTTGACAGGGGGCTTCCCTGGTGGCGCAGTGGTTAGGAGTCTGCCCCCCAATGCGGGGGACACGGGTTCAAGCCCTGGTCTGGGAAGATCCTACAGGCCGCAGAGCAGCTAAGCCCATGAGCCACAACCACTGAGCCTGCGCATCTGGAGCCTGTGCTCTGCAACGGGAGAGGCCGCGACAGTGAGAGGCCCGCGCACTGCAGTGAAGAGTGGCCCCTGCTCACCGCAACTGGAGAAAGCCCATGCACAGAAACGAAGATCCAGCACAGAAAAAAAAAATAATAATAATAATTTTTTTTTTAAAAAAAGTAACACTTTGACAGTAATGGATTTTGGGATCTAGGACTAGAGGCAAATTTTTACTTCTTACTTCAGGGAATTTTTTTTTTTAACTAGTAGGATTTAAAGAAATACACTTAGACCCATGAAAAGATGCTCACTCTCACCCACAGTAAGAGCAATGCAAGCTAAAACTAAACTGGCATTTCATTTTTCACCTTTCAGACTATCAAGGATCAAAGATTTTGGTAATATTGTTTTGGTCAGAATATGGTAAGCAAATCTTCTCATAAACTTCAAGAGGGAGTGTAAATTGGTACAAGCTCAATGCTGAGGCAATTTGGCGATATCTATGAAAATTATAAATGCATATACCTTTTATACCTTTTGACTCAGAAATTTCACTTCTATAAATTTATATTTCAGATATGACACATGTGAGAATTGACATATATGCAAGGTTATTCATGGCAGCATTGCAATAGCAAAAGATTTGAAATCACCTAAAAGTCCACCAGTAGGGTACTGGTTAAATTAATTATGATACAACCAGACAATGGAATAACATGCAGCTGTTTATTAAAAATAAATTGATTATTGTGGTCAAGAAATGCGATGTCTTGATTGGCTTAGGCTTAGCTTACAAGATCCCTCCCACCGGGTTGGGGAAGAAGCCCTGAGCTTGAATCCTGGACCTTTGACTCTTTCCTGTAACCAAGCCTTACCTTGGGCCAGCTCCGGGCACTTGGTCCCCTGCCTGTACTCTTGTCTGATCTCACTTCAATGCCTTCCCTCTGGCCTCTGACCAGCCCTCTCAGAGGCTAGAGTCTATTCATCCATCCATTCAATAAATATTTATTGAGCACTATTATGTGCTGGATGGTATTCTGGAGACTGGGGGTATAGCAGTGACCAAATAGGCACAAATTGCCTTCATAGAACTTACAATCTCCCTTGGAACCAGTCCCCATGGCTGAGCTCCATTTTCTGCTACTTATGTCCACTGTCCTTTGCCCAAATGAGAAAAGATCTGCAAAGCATCTATCTTTATTCCTGATACCTAAAAGACAGTGTGGCATCATAGAACATAGTCAGTTTTGGGAGCTTATGACTTCCCCATGGCACTTACAAGCTATGAGACCTTGCACAAGCCACTTATGCTTTCTGAGCCCTAATTTCCTCATCTGTAAAATGGGATGATGACAACACATACCTTGTAGGGCTGTAAGGACTGAATATACTGATATTTGCGAAGCATGTGGCCCCGCACCGTGCCTGAACAGTAAGGGTTCAACACACGGTAGATGTTTTGAGTTTTGTATGTCAGAACCAGGAGCCTTGTGCAGAGGGCTTGGAAGGGAGAGTGACTCAGCATCCAGGAACTGGGACAAGAGAACAGAAGAGCGTTAAGGAGAAGCAGGCTCTAGGCAGCTGTCCCCAGCCGGAGCACAGGAGCTCAGAGCGGATGGAGAAGCGGCAGACGGTGGGCAGCAGCCGTCCCAGAATCATCTCTGCTCTGGGGGGGGGTGTCTGAGAGCAACTAGCAAAGAAGAGTGGGCAGCAGGGCTGAGACAGCCCATGGGTCCCAGGAATCCAGATGGCGAAGGGACAGGGGCTACAGAAGGCTGGAACAGAGGCAGCCGAGACTGCCGCCAAGTCCCCTACCTTCATCCCTGCTTACCCTTCTTCCACTCTACAGCCGGTCCCTCCCGCCTCTTCAGGAGCCTCACATCATCTGTGGGCCATTCTTTCCAACCTCCCCCTCTTTATTATTTCTTTCAGATCAATACTTGAACATGCTCAAATCTTTCCCTGCTTAGAAACAAATAAGCAAACAAACACCCAACTCCACATCCCCTCTGTCACTACCCTACCATTCCTCCTTCCCTTCACTGCCAAACTTCTCTGTCTCCTTCCCACTGCTCCACTCACTCCAGCCTGGCTTCTCCCTGCAAAAATCTGCTGAGTCTGCTCCTGACCCATCACCAAGAACAACAGAAGACTTGCTGTGCGTCCTGGTGCAGGCCTTCTATGTCTCTGGACCTCTAGTGTACAAATGAGAAACGAGAGGTAGCTGGTTTCCTTGTGCAGCAGAAGAGGGATAGAGGGCCCCATGCTGCCTCCCCTGTAACAGGAAACAGTAGAATGATAAGGAACATCTGCACTGCATTTCGTGTCACGATGGGACAGAATATGTTCCCTGCTCAGAGCCCTTTAGCGGTTTTCCAATCACACTCGGAATGAGCCTCAAACTGCTTGTACAAGGCCTCCCAGGGACTATAGCTCCTGCCCTTCTCTTCAACCAGCCTCGTCATCTGTCACACCACCCACGACCCCTCACTCCTTTCTGTCCCTCCTGGCTCTCCTCAAACACACACAACGTACTCTTGTCACTCCTGCTTCGGCACTTTTGCACTTACTGTTTCCATTGCCTGAAACGTGGTTTTTTTTTGTGTGTGTGTGGTACGCGGGCCTCTCCGGTTGCGGAGCACAGGCTCCGGATGCGCAGGCTCAGCGGCCGTGGCTCACGGGCGTAGCCTCTCCGCGGCATGTGGGATCCTCCCGGACCGGGGCACGAACCTGTGTCCCCTGCATTGGCAGGTGGACTCTCAACCACTGCACCACCAGGGAAGCCCAAAACGTTTTTCTTCTGTGTTCTCCAGAGCAGAATCTACTAGCCCCTGGTGGCTCCTGAATACCTGAAACGTGGCTCCTCCAAATTGAGATGGGCCATAAGTGTAAAATGTACATGGAATTTTGAGGACTCGGTTCCCCCCCAAAAAAAGAATTTTAAATAACAAATGAATGCTTTTGATGTGGACTGCATTCTGAAATGATAATATTTGGGGTATGTTAGATATGTAGGATTGTTGTGAGGACCTAATATGCTGATATTCGAAACATATTATTGAAATATATTGTTAAAGTTAATTTTACCTGTTGCTTTTTATTTTTTTTTTATTTTTTTATTTTTTTTTATTTTATTTTATTTTTTTTTGCGGTATGCGGGCCTCTCACTGCCGTGGCCTCTCCCGTTGCGGAGCACAGGCTCCGGACGCGCAGGCCCAGCAGCCATGGCTCACGGGCTTAGTTGCTCCGCGGCATGTGGGATCCTCCCGGACCAGGGCACGAACCCGTGTCCCCTGCATCGGCAGGCGGATTCTCAACCACTGCGCCACCAGGGAAGCCCTATTTTTATTTTTTAAATAGACTTTTTTTTATAGCTTTTTTTTTTAGATTCACAGCAAAATTGAATGGAAAGTACAGAGAGTTCCCATATACTTCCTGCCCCCATAAACCTGCAATCTCCTCCACTATCAACGTCCCGCATCCTGTTACCTTCAGTGAACCTACATAAACATATCATTATCATCCAAGGCCCTTAGTTTACATGAAGGTTCAATTTTAGTGTTGTACATTCTACGAGTTTTGACAAATGTGTAATGACATGTGTCCACCATACAGAATAGTTTCACTGCTCTAAAAATCCTCTGTACTCAGCGTATTCTTCCCTCCCTCCCCCATAACCCTCAGCAACTACTCTACTTTTTTACGTTTCTAATGTGCTACTAGAAAATTTAAAATTGCAGGTGCGGCAGCAGTATATTTCTATTGTACAGCACTGCTCTGGATGGTCACAGGGCTGCTCTCTTCCTCTGTTCAAGTCTCTGTTCAGATATCACCTCCTCCATGTGACTCTCTCTGACTACCCACCCTATTTAAAATTGTAGCTTCCTTGGGAGTTCCCTGGCAGGCCAGTGATTAGGACTTGGCGCTTTCACTGCTGTGGGCTGGGTTCAGTCCCTGGTAGGGGATTTGGCTCCCAGACTAAGATCCTGGCTGTGCATGGTGCTGTCAGAAAAAAAGAAAGAAAGAAAATAAAAAGCAGCTCCCACTCTCATGTTTTCCTTTCTACTTTATTCTTCCTCATAGCAGTTATTATTAACTGCACTATACTGCAAATTCAGCTATTTGTTTAATATCTGCCTCGCCTATTAGAATTTAAGTTTTATGAGGGCAGAAATTTCTTTGGTCCTTTTTATTACTGTATCCCCAGCTCCTCTAACAGTATCTGGCACACAGTAGGCTCCCAATAAGTACTTGTTAAACTTGATAAGTGTAATCGTCACGAAATCCAAAGGTCTCGAGTCAAGTAACTGAAATGATGACAGGGACGACAGGAATAAAATGATAACAGCAAGAAAAAACAACACCCAAAGTGTCTCCTGGTAACTCTCTTGAGAGTAAGGAATCTTTACCAATGTTCTTTGTGTCTCTGGTCTGAAGTGGTCCCAGGTCCATGCCAAAAGCAGTCCCCATGGCCAGAGGAAAACCCATTACTGACTGGGTTAGGTGATGTCAATTTCATTCCTTTTCTTTTCTTTTTTAAAAATTAATTATTTATTTACTTACTTGGTTGCACCAGGTCTTAGCTGTGGCATGTGGGCTCTTTTAGTTGCAGCATGCAGGATCTAGTTCCCTGACAAGGGATTGAACCCCGGCCCCCTGCATTGGGAACACGGAGTCTTAACCACTGGACCGACCACCAGGGAAGTCCCTTCATTCCTTTTCAAGTTCAACTTCTCAACCACTCCCTTCTTACTGAACGTGGCCTTTCCATTGTTCCATGACTCTCCTAGTTTTTCTCTTACCTCTCTGGGTTCTTCTCTTCCACCTAACCTTTAACTGTTGATACAGCTCAGGGCTCTGTCCTCAATCTTCTCTCCTCACTCTTTTTTTTTTTTTTTCGGTACGCGGTCCTCTCACTGTTGTGGCCTCTCCCGTTGCGGAGCACAGGCTCCAGACGCACAGGCTCAGCGGCCGTGGCTCACGGGCCTAGCCGCTCCGCGGCATGTGGGATCTTCCCGGACCGGGGCACGAACCCGTGTCCCCTGCATCGGCAGGTGGATTCTCAACCACTGCGCCACAGGGGAAGCCCCTCTCCTCACTCTTCATACTTATCTTGGGTGGGTACAACATGGATTCACTTTCTATCCTTATGCAGACAATTCCCACATCTATTTCCAGACCTGGCCTTTCTCCTGAGTTCCAGGCCTGGAGATCTCCACCGGGTAGCCCAAGGGCACTTCAAAGGGAACGTATCTAAAAATGAACACATCTTTCTCCCAAACCTGCTCCTCCTTCTATGTAACCTTAGAGAATGACACTATTAATCTGCTGAGACAGAGATCTGGAAGTCACTCTTTGGCACCTCTTCTCCCTCACCCCCCAAGGACTTCATCCTTAAGTCCTGTGGGTGCCATTCTCTACACCTTTGATTCTATGCACTTCTCCCCATCTTCACTGCTATCACTCTCATCCAAGATCTTGTCCAATCTTGCCAGGACGCGTTTAAATGTCTTCTAACTGGCACCTATTGGTGGCTTTCTCACACTCAATTTAGGCTCCCTCTAGTCTGTTCTCCTACAGCGCCCAGAGTGATTTGTTTTCTAGAATGCATATTGGATGAAGTCCTTCCCTGTTTAAAATGTTAGAATGGCTACCATCAAAAAGACAAGTGATAACAAGTGTTAGGATGGGGAGAAAATGGAACTCTTGTGCACTGCTGATGGGAATGTAATTTGGTACAGCCGCTACGAAAAACTATATGAAGGTCCCTCAAAATATTAAAAGTAGAACTACCATATGATACAGCAGTCTCACTTCTAGGTATACATCCAAAGGAAGTGAAAACAGAATGTAAAAGAGATATCTTCACTCCCATGTTCATTGCAGCATTATTTACAGTAGCCAAGATATGGAAACCATCTGAGTGTTCATCAATAGATGAATGGATAAAGAAGATGTATATATATATGTATACAAGGGGATATTATTCAGCCATGAGAAAGAAGGGAATTCTGCCATTGCCATTTATGACAACATGGATGGACCTTGAGGGCATTATGCTCAGTGAAATAAGCCAGACAGAGAAAGACAAATACTCTACAGCATCACTTATGTGTTCAATCTAAAAAAAAAGAAAAACAGAAAAGAAAAGAAAAGAAAAGAAAAGTCAAACTCATAGAAAGAGAGAGCAGAAAAGTGGTTGCCAGGGGCTGGGAGGTGGGGGAAATAGGAAGAGGTTAGTAAAAGGGTATGAACCTTCTGCTATAAGATGAACATGTTTTGAAGCTCTAATGTAAAACATGGTGACTATAGTTGGTAACACTATATTGTATAATGGAAATTTTCTAAGACAGTATAACTTAAATGTTCTCACCCCTCCAAAAAATAAAAATAAAAAGACAAATATGTGAAGTGATGGATGTGTTAATTAAATAAACGAGGGGAATCCTTTTACAATGTATGTGTTAATTAAATAAATGAGGGGAATCCTTTTACAATGTAGATGTATACCAAATCACCATGATGCACACTTTAAATATCTTACAATTTTATTTGCAGTTAAACCGCAATAAAGCTGAAAATAAATCAACTCTCCAATGGCTTCACATGGAACTTGGAAGAGAGTCTGAAACCCAACATTCTCCGGCCTCATTTTGGACAACTTATTCCCGTAGTGCTCTTTATGCCAATTATTCTGAACTT
The DNA here is from genome assembly GCF_026419965.1 of Kogia breviceps. Lineage (NCBI taxonomy): Eukaryota > Metazoa > Chordata > Mammalia > Artiodactyla > Physeteridae > Kogia > Kogia breviceps. The sequence goes on along the minus strand of NC_081310.1, from coordinate 170,960,779 downwards.
CTTCAATTCCTTGAGCACCCTGTCCTCTCAACTGCAGGTCTTTGTACATATTGATCTGGTTAATCTCTTCTTCTGCTGTCCTCACTTCATTGATCCATTTGATTCAAGCTTTCATTCATTCAACAAGTATCTGTTGAAAGCCTACCATGTGCTCGGCACCAAAGGGATACAGCAGTGAAGAGCACAGACACGGTCCTCCCTCTTATGGAGCATCCTGGAGGGGGAGACAAAAAATAAACCAGTAAAAACATAAGCAAGAGGATGGCAAAATAATAAATGTTAAGAAGGAAATAAAACAAGGTTTAAAGGAAGTCACTACTTTAGATGGGTGGTAAAAAATGCCTCTTTGTGAAGGTGACTTGTAAGCTGGGTCTTGGATGATGAAAAAGGCACCAGTTATGCATAGATTTTAGGCAGAGGGCAGGAGGGGGGTGGATTTCAGGCGACCAGAACAGCTTTGTGAAGCCCTAAGATGAGAATGAGATGTTTATTAAAGGAACAGGAAGGTCTCATTTGTTGGAATCCAGTGACCATGGGATCTTGAGATTAGGTCTAAGCAAGGGCCAGATTGTATAAAGCATTATGGACAATTATATGGAGTTGATATTTTATTCTAAGTGCAAATTGGAACTGTGTATGACATGACATGATTTATGTTTAAAAAGATTCACTTTGGCTGCTTCGTGGATTGAAATGGGGTGGGAGCCAGAGTGGAAACAGAGGTGATTCAGAAGGCGAGCGCAGTTGTCCAGGTGAGCGATGGATTAAGGTAGTAAGAGGAAAATGGAAGAAGTGGATGAATTCAGGATACATTATGGAGGCCTTTTGTCAGACCTTCCTGATGTGGCTGAGGGGAATGAGAGAAAGAAAAATCAAGAGTAACTATTAGGGACTTCCCTGGTTGCCCCATGCTCCCAATGCAGGGGGCCCAGGTTCCAGCCCTGATCAGGGAACTAGATCCCACATGCATGTTGCAACTAAGAGTTCGCATGCCACAACTAAGGAGGTCACCCACTGCAACTAAGGAGCCCGTGTGCTGCAACTAAGACCCGGTGCAACCAAATAAATAAATAAATATTTTTTTAAAAAATAGAGTAACTACTAGATCTTTAACTTGAGTAACTGGGCAGGTAGTGGAGCCATTTTCTGAGATGGCCAAGACTGGGAGAGAAACAGTTTTGTAGGTGGTAGGGGGCAGATATCAAGAGTTCTATGTGGGACATTTTGAGTTTGAGATGCCTATGAGACATCCAGGTAGTGATGGGGATGTCAAGGAGGCAGTTGGATGTGAGTCTGGAGCTAGGAGGAGAGAGATGAGAGCTGGAGCTACAGATGGGACATAAGTCTGGATGTCATCAGTGTACGGATGGGGGGGAATCAATCAGAGAAAAGATGGAAGGAAAACATTCTAGGCAGAGCTTAGAAATCTGTAAGGTCCCACCCAGTTTGGGGATTCTGTGCTACTTCCTCTATGTGGATACTTGAACTTTACAGGTCTTCAGCCTCTACCCATGCTCATGTTTCATCTTCACCTTCAGTCAGACACCTGTCTAATTCCAGAGGGTCCAGAGGAGCAGGTGGGGATAGAGGACAACAGTGGAAGGAATAGCCACTGTTGAAGAGCAAGCTTTTCCATGAAGCTGGATGACTGAAACCTAGAAGGACAAGGATGAAATGCCTGGTAAAAATACCTGGCCTCAAGCTTCTAGAAAGTGTCCCTTCTCTGTGCTCCCTTCCAGGGTATCCTGTACTTTCCCCATCTCAGCATGAATCAGTAGAAGTATAATTGCCCTTTTGCTTGTCTATCTCCCACCTAGGCTGTGAGCGACACAAGGACAGGGGCCGTGTTTTTCTGGCTCATTTTAAAACTGAATCAGCACAAAGCTTAGTGCTTGGCACTGAGTCGACACTTAATTAGTGTTTGCTGAATGGAGAGTGAGTGTCATTCTTCTGATGTGTCTGGAAAGCTGGTGGCCCAAGGAGCAGTCTGGGAACCTAGTTCAGGACTCCAAATAGGATAAAAAGTTGTTCTGGCACCCCTCCAAGGACGGAACTCTGCTCAGGTGTACAGGGTGTGAGGTTCCCTAGTTCCAAGGCCACTAACTTCTGGAGGGAATCGGTAGAGACCTCCAGTTGGTGAAATAAGGGACAGTAGAGGGGAACACTTACCAGGTCCAGAGGACATTTCAGAAGGCAATAATTTTTTTTTTTTTAAGGCTGCGCTGTGTGGCATGCACGATGCAGGATCTTAGATTCCCCGACCAGGGATCAAACCCGTGCCCCCTGCATTGTGAGCTCGGAGTCTTAACCACTGGACTGCCAGGGAAATCCCATAGAAGGCAATGATTTTTAAATGCCTGCCCCCTCTATCACCCTGTGAATCCTCAAGGACAAAGACCTGATCGGATTCACATCTGTGTTCCCAACAGAACTCAAAACTGTCCCCAGCACATAGTATTCCTCAATAAAAAATTGTTGAAATGAATCGAAGCCCAGTAGCCCAAGGGTACTGGCCAGCTGCCAGCTGCAAAACGCTTGGCATGTCTCACCAGCAACTCAACCCCAGGGTAGCACTGCTGGAGCTGGAGCCCCAGGGAGACACAACTGAATGTCCTAAGTCCAGAAGCTTCTGGAAGCTCCACCTTCTCACAGCCCACAGCATGAATAATTCAGGACAGGATTGGTGGTCAGATTTGGGAAGGACACTGAGGTTGGAGACGAGGAAAACCTTTCGATATTCTCTAGTCAGAGAGGCTGGGACTGCAGGCGTCCTAGGGGACTTGACAGCCCTCCCCCATGAGCTCCCCTCAGCTGGCCCAAGGTCCTGCCCACAGATCCCGGCACCTATGGAGACTCAGCTTCATCCCCAGGCTCCCCACACTCTGGCTATGCTTTCAGCTGGTCTTCTCCCTTGGCACCCATGTTCCCCTCTCACCAGGGAAGGGTTTTTGCACTCATTTCTAAGTTGAGAGTGATTCCTTTAATGCCTCTTCAGCTTTTTGCCTCAAGGCATAAAGGAACTTAAGAATCAGGCTGAAGAATTCTCCTGGGCTGAGGCCTCTGCAGGTTTCTGTGGAGAGATATCCCACACAGGGACCTGCACTACCGGCCCAGGTAGCGTTTAGGTTACAACTGTGGACTCCTGACCTTTCTCTGGAAGTCTAAGCGGTACCTGTGGTCCAAGGAAAAGAACACTTGACTCAGTCAGAGGACTTGGGTTCCTTGCTTTGGCTTCAGACCGTGGAGACTGATGGTTAGAGCATGAAGTTTGGAGGCAGGCCTGGCAAGCCTCAACACTAGTTTGCTTTGTGGGCTTTTTACTAAGTCACATACCCTCTCAAAGTCTCTATTTCCTTATTTGTAAAATGAGGATAATAAAGGTACCTACTGTACAAGGTTATGGGGAGGATTTAACAAGATAATATATACAAAAATACCCAGGGCATTGTCTAGTTCTTAGTAGGAGTTTAGTAAGTGATAGCTCCTTTCCCTTATTTAATGGGGGAGAATGCAGGCAAACAGAAATCTAGAAGGTTTCAGTGAGTGGAAGTCATCCCTTCCCATCCCCACTGTCCCTACCTGGGATCAGAGCTTCCTTACCTTTTGCTGGGACTATTGCAGTAGTCCCCCAGCATAACCATCCACACTTATCTTGAGCCTGTCCTTGGTTTCTTTCACTCTTCTGCTTTCCCCCTTCCTTGGCTGCTCATACCCATATAATTTAGACCAAATTTCTTCCTTTTTTCAAGTACCTGTTTTAAAAGAAATTATTTATTTATTTTTGGCTGTGTTGGGTGTTAGCTACAGCCCATGGGCTTCTCTGTAGTTGAGGTGTGTGGGCTCGGTAGTTGTGGCAGGGGGGTTTGCCCGGTGGCATGTGGGATCTTAGTTCCCCCACCAGAGATGGAACCCACATCCCCCACACTGGAAGGCGGATTCTTTACCACTGGACCATCACGGAAGTCCCTAGACCAAACTTCTTAGCTTGAAGGTCAAGGGCCTCAGTTATTTGGACCAACCCATATTTCCCCAATAGTTACAGTGAAAAAGAACACAGGACGTGGGGTGTGAAGACGCGAATTCCAGTCTTGGATTGGCTCCTTTCTTCCCAGATGACTGAATAAATCATCTAATCTGTTTCCACATCCAGAAATTGAAGTATTGATCTTAACACTGCCTCATGGGATGCACTATGATTTTCAGCTAATTGTCCATCTTTATTGCTAACCCAGTGGACCCAGAGGGCAGGGACCATACGCATCTTGCTCATCACTGTATCCTTAGCACCAGGGACAGGGCCTGGCACAGGGTACATATTTGTTGAATGAATGAATGAATAGCATGGTGAGGATTAGGTGTGGCACGACCCAGGTGAAGCACCTTGCACCGTCCCCAGGAGGCACGCCCAAATGGTAGCTGTTGCTGTGCAGACTACTAGTGAAGTGACTTTAGACAAATACCCTTCCTTCTCTGGACATGTACATGGGTCTGTACTAGGAGAGCACTGAAGGCACTCTTTCTTGGCTCTTATTTACTGTATCATTAGGCAGAGCATACAGAAGGAGCTCAGGGCTTCCCTGGTGGCACAGTGGTTGAGAGTCCGCCTGCCGATTCAGGGGACGCAGGTTCGTGCCCTGGTCCGGCAAGATCCCACATCCCACATGCCACGGAGCGGTTGGGCCCGTGAGCCATGGCCACTGAGCCTGCGCGTCCGGAGCCTGTGCCCCGTAATGGGAGAGGCCACAACAGTGAGAGGCCCGCGTACCACACAAAAAAAACCAAAACCAAAAAAACAGAAGGAGCTCAGTAAATGTTTTCTCAGTGGATGAAGCCTTTTCCAAGGCTCTGAATAGGGCTACTGCTGTCTAAACCAGAGTCTGAGTTTCTTCCTGGGGCCTGGTTCCCCTCTGCCCTTTACCCCGCGGGGAAGACGGGGCCTCCTTCTGGTCCCTCCTACATTCAGTTCCCGAAGTCCGGCGTGTAAGTGGACCCGTAGGGCGCTCTCGGGAGGGGGAGCAGGAGCCCCAGGAGTAGGGACGGAATATCGGTTTAGGGGAAGCAGGCAAAAGGGGAGAGGCAGGGGAACGGGCTGTTTGAGAACCGGGTCCAGGCTGAGACAGCCCCGCAGCCTGGGAGAGCGACGCGGGAACCTGGGGTGAGGAGCTCCAAGGGGGCGGGCCGCGTGAGCCAAGCCCGGGTCAGTGAGCGGCCACGGGGCCCGGAAAGAGAGGGCGCCGGAGCCAAAGGCGGGGAACGTGGGGGTGTGAGTTGGCCCCGGGGACGCGGGCGGCCGCAGGGGAGGAGTCACGGGGGGAAGCGCCCTGAGAGAAGACGCGGGGTCAGTGCGGAGGGCTTGCGGGCGCGAGGAAGCTACCGCGGGTAGGGTGCAGGGCGGGGAGCGCGCATCGGGGGGGTGGGGGCGGCGTCAGCGCCGGGGGTGGGGGAGCGGGTTGGGCGGCTGCGCCGGCTCCGCTTCAGCCGCCGCCTCTAGGGCGCGGGGGGCGGGGGGCTCGGCGCCGCGAGCTCGGCCATTGTGGGAGCCGCTCCCCTCGGCTCCGCGGCGCTCCCCTCCGCTGCGCTTCTGCTCGGGGCGCGCCCAGCCGCCGCCGCCTTCGCTGCCGCTGCAGCTGCCGCAGGTCCTCCGCCGCTCCGGCTTCCAGGGTAAGGCGCGGGGCGCGGGGCTGGCGGCAGGCTCCCCGCCCGGCTGCGCGGGGTGCGCGGCGGCGGCCGGGGCGCGGTGCCTGATCTCTCGGGGCGGCCGCGCCCGAGCCTGGGTAGCGGGCCGCAGAGGGAGGGCGGGTTGACCGGCACAGGCATCGCGGCCGTCCGGGCCTCGCACCTGCAGTCCCGGCGGCGGGCAGCGCCGAGCGCGCGGACCCGGGGTTTCCCTCGGCGGGCGCTGCCCGGGCCAAAGGGAGGCGTGTTCTCCGGGAAAATGGGACACCGAGCCCTCCCGGGCCGGGCGAGAGACCTGCGGGGGCGGGCGGGGAAGGTGGCTTCACGGTCCCAGGTCTCGGCAGCTGGCCCAGGCGCCTGCTGGGTCCCTGGTCGCGCGTCCGCATGGCGCGGCCCCGCTCTTTGTCAGCCGCGCGCGGCGGGCACGCGGACCCACCCGCGTCGCCCCTGGCTCCCGGCGCGCCCCTCCCCTACCGTGGGGAATGGGACTAGGGGCGAGAGGGAGGGAGGCCCGCCACCGGAGAGCTCCAGGTGAGGTGCCCGTCGCCGGCCTGGCCTGCGACCTTCGGAACGGGTTGGGGGCGTGGGCATGCGCTCCAGTAAAACGGGAATTGATGGAGTGGCTCAGGTGACCGAGGGGTGGGGCGGCAGCCCCGAGGTCAAACAGGTGTTTCTGAGGGTCAGGAGACTGACCCGGGTCGAGCCGAGGAGGGACAGGTTCTCAGGCAGGAGGCCTTGGCTGAGCGGGCCTTTGTAGTAAAATGGGCGTCTCGGGGAGGGAGCAGGTGGTCTGAGAGGAGAGGCGTTTTCCTGCCCAGGGCTGAGGGTAGGGATGGAAGCCCGGGCTGAATTTCCCTGCGATGGGGGCATTCATTCATGCACTTGACTAGGCTATACGAAGTGGGAGGCAGGCACCAGAAGGTAATGGGGGTTACATGCTAGGATAAAAGGCAAAGCTGTGCCAGGACCTGGGTCCTTTCCTTTCTGCCTTCTGGGGCTGGATTCCTTCTTGATCTTGCATGGGAAGAAGGCCCAAATGCGGCTGGCACAGGAGGTGCCCTGGCAGTGCTGTTCTGCCTGCTGGAGGCTGCTTAGAAGCCTTCTGCACCGTTGGATGTTTCTTTTGTTATCTCTCCTCACTCTGTGCCTATGGTAGGGATCTGCCAGTGACCCAGGAGGTGTTTCTGACCCTTGCTGCCTCCAGACTGAGATTCCCAGAATCCAGGAGGGGCTGTGCCCAGAGACCCATGGTGTCCGGCCATTTAGGCCACCTCCCTGTCTCCACACAGCCCTGTGTGCAGGTATTCCCCATAAGGGAAAGGCGATAGTCTCCTGTCCTCCCTGGACCCTGGAGCCAAGGTGAGAGTTGGTTACTTGGGCTGGATTTGGGGCTTGCAGGGAGGCTGGTAGCTGCGGGCATGCGCCGTCGGGGGGCCTCTGACGAGGCTGTTGCAGTGGTGGGCCGTGTGCAGCAGACGTGGTTCCGGGCAGTGAGCTTGGCCTGGCTGAGGGAAGGCCGCCCAGTCCGGCTGGTGGAGCCCAGCTGGCCCCAGAGTGGTTATATTTCCACTCAGATCCCTCCACTGGCTAAACTGACCAGAAAAATGGACTTTCTGTACCACCTCGCCCACCCCCACGCTGTGCCACTTACTTCCACAACAGCCCTTGGAATAGAATAGGCAAATGAACATTTTATCTAATGCCTGTTTTGTGCCACGCATGGCACCAGCCAGTGTTTTACATTTGCATTTTGCTGTGTTCTTAAAGCGTCAACTTAGGGCTTCCCCGATGGCGCAGTGGTTGAGAGTCCACCTGCCGATGCAGGGGGCATGGGTTCGTGCCCCGGTCTGGGAGGATCCCACGTGCCACGGAGCGGCTGGGCCCGTGGGCCGTGGCCGCTGGGCCTGTGCATCCGGAGCCAGTGCTCCGCAGCGGGAGAGGCCGCAGCAGTGAGAGGCCCGCATACCACACACACACACAGAGACACACACACACACACACACACACACACACACACACACACAAAACCAAAAAAAACCCGTCAACTTAGAAGTTGACATATTACCCCATTTTGCAGATGGGGAAACTGAGTCTCCGAGAAGTGAAATGACTTGCCCCAGATCACACCAATTTTTAGTGGCCAAACTGGAAGCTATACCCAGGTTTGTCTTACTTCAAGTTTAGTGCTTTTTCTAATCTGTCTTTTGCCAGAGACAGTACAGGAGAAATCAAGAATTTCTGCCTATTCTAACTCATGCTTTATTGCATGCCTACCACTGAGATTGTGCTTTAGCTTTTTGAAAATACTTCCCATCTGTTGCCCCATTTTATCCTTATAACATTCCCAGGAGGTAAATAGAACAGGAATGTAATAATAGATGCTGTTTGTTGAGTGCTTATTGGACACCCGGCTCTGTTAAGCACTTTACCTGCATGATCTCATATATTCCTTGCAAACAACCCTGTGAGATAGGTGCTATTACATTCACATTTTATAGATGAGGATGCTGAGGCTCAAAGAGGTTAAATGGCTTCCCCAGGATCACACAGCTAGTAAATGATGGGGTAGAATTTGAATCCATATCTATCTGTAAGACTTGAAAGCTTAATCCTCCACAAGTACTAAGTAACAAAAATAGTGGTTACTAATAGCTAACTTTTTTGGTGGGGGCGGGGCCTCGCGGCATGTGGCATCTTAGTTCCCCGACCAGGGATCGAACCCGTGCCCCCTGCAGTGGAAGCGTGGAGGCTTAACCACTGGACTGCCAGGGAAGTCCCTAATAGGAGCTAACTTTTACATAGTGTTTTAAGATTTATAGGCACCTTCACATATATTACTTCACATGATTTCCCCCAAACCCCATGAGTTAGTTTTGTCATGTAGTATAATTATCCCCATTTTCCAGATAAGGAAACTGAGGTTCAGAGAGGTAAAGAAACCAAGTCAGTGGCAGAACCAGGACTAGAACCTCCACTTCCCAAGTCCCAGCGTTCCTTTTGTGACCCCTTCGGTCTGTTCACATGCACTCCTCTCCCCTACAGATCACTTCTCCCTGGGCCCCAGGCCTTTCTGCTGCAGTCCCTGCCTGGGCCATGTCTTCCTCAGATGAAGAAACGCTCAGTGAGCGGTCATGCCGGAGTGAGCGGTCATGTCGGAGCGAGCGGTCTTACAGGAGTGAGCGGTCAGGGAGCCTGTCTCCCTGTCCCCCAGGGGACACCTTACCCTGGAACCTGCCACTGCATGAACAGAAAAAGCGGAAAAGCCAGGACTCGGTGCTGGACCCTGCGGAGCGTGCTGTGGTCAGAGTCGCTGGTAAGAGAGACCCCGAGTGAGCTGGAGACCAAGGGTGTGCTGGATGGGGGTCGGGGGTGGAGGGGCCCTCCCCGGGCCCTCTGACAGCTGGAGTCCAATTTGGTATTATTACTACCGGAAAGATGATGAAAAGACATTAAAGAAAAATTTGAAAGAGGAAAGTCTGCCGCTTCTAATGCCTGTGTGCTAAAGCCAGCCCTGTTTTCCTTTTTTTATCTTCTTCCCTGCCTTTGTCCACGAAGTTATATTTTCTGCCTAGTCGCCTTCATGGCTCATGTACCTTTCTGGATCTGACATTTTTCACTTAACAACTCCTACATTGAAAAGATTTTCCATGTTACATCTTAGGCTTTATAGTTACCATTTATTTATTTATTTATTTATTTATTTATTTATTTTTTTGTGGTACGCGGGCCTCTCACTGTTGTGGCCTCTCCCGTTGCGGAGCACAGGCTCCGGACGCACAGGCTCAGCGGCCACGGCTCACGGGCCCAGCCGCTCTGCGGCATGTGGGATCTTCCCAGACCGGGGCACGAACCCGTGTCCCCTGCATCAGCAGGCAGACCCCCAACCACTGCACCACCAGGGAAGCCCTATAGTTACCATTTTTAAAGGCTGTGTAATATTTCATGATTTAAAAAATCCTACTCATTTTTCACCTTTTTTTTTTTTTTTGCCACAATGGACAATGCTGCAGCGAACATCTTTATGAATAAGAATACTTGACTTCCACTGAGTTATTTCCTTGGAATAAAGTCCTTGGAGAAGGCAGTTTCACACACATTGCTTTCTAAAAATGTGGTCCTTGTTTACCCTTTCTACAGGGCAAGGGCTGGGGCTGCTGCCCTTTTGCCAAGCAGCAGAGCAGTGCAGTGCAGTGGTCACAAGCCCAGACTTTGGAGTCAGATAGGGGAGGTGCTGGATTGTGGCCCTGCCACTGACCAGCTGTGTGATTCTGGGCAAGTCTCTCACCCTGCCTAAGCCTCACCTTCCTCATCTTGAGAATGCTTCCTGTGCAGGGCTGTTTTGAGGATTAGATGAGATAATGTATGTAAAGCTCTTTGCATGGTTCTTGGCTCTGTAAGGGGGAAGTGCTTTCTCTGCTGCTTCCACCAGAGGCATCCAGAGCTGCCTCCGTGGGTTGTGTTCAGCATCTCAGCAGGTGCTGGTGCCAGAGTGCAGACAGAAAGACAGACAAAGCAGCGCCTGCAGCGAATTCAGTGACATCACCCACTTTCAATCCATCACCAAGGCCTGTCCTGCTACCTCCTTTGTGTCCCTCAAACAAGGCACCCTGCCTGCCTCCACTTTGTCATCTCTCACCTGGACCTTCCAATCTCCATCCAATAGTTCTCTTCTTTCCGGTCTTGCCCCGCTTCCTCCACATGACTGACAGAGTATTTTGTTCAAAAATGCAGACCTGATCCTGTTACTCAGCTGCTTACACACCTTCTTTTGCTTCTGTACCTCAGCTCCCACAGGTGTGCCTCCTGCAGGATCAGGCCTCCATGCCTGAACTTCCTTCTCTGCGAGGTGCCAGGAGCCCCTCCTCCTGTTGTAAGGGCCGCCTCCCCTCTCCCTGTTACCCCCAGAGGTATCCAGAGCTCCCTCGTCTGCTCTCATTTCATACTTTTCTCTCCTCTGTTCCCTGGAACAGCATAGCTGTCATCCCACGGGGTGCCCGTCACTCCCTTAGGACTGTAAGCAATTCCAGACCATGTCTTGTTTATGTTTTTACCCCCAGCTCCTTTCACAGGGCCTTGTGCATGTTGGAGATCAGCCAGTATTGAATGAGTGAATGCAAGGAGTGCTTAGAGGACAATAAGTGACTGACTGTGATCCAGGAACAGGCAGTGGGCTGTAGTGGAAAGCTAGGTGGGGAGAGGGCTATGTGGGCTCAAGTAATCAGGAAAGGATTTGAGAGGGGGTGAGCTTCAAGGGAGGAGACCTGGAAGACAGGCTGGAGAGCTTGAACCCCTTCTGTGGGCAATAGGAAGCCCTTGAGGAAGGACTCTTTCGTCCTTCTCGAGACCTCTGGGCCTATGGCATCAGCCAGTCAATAGAGTTTCAGAGCTGTCCCTGCGATGCAGGAAGGGCTTTATTTGTCTCCAGCCTTGAAGGGTCCCCACTGAGGGGGCTCTGGACACACAAAAACCCCTCATCCTCCTGAAGGCAGCAGAGTGGAGACCTCCTTCTCCCTTCCTCACACCCTCCAGCCCCATCCTCCATCACACATGAACACAGTGGGCCTTCCGTATCCGTAGATGTGGAACCCGCAGATATGGAGGATCAACTGTATTACATCAATTTGTATATAAGGGACTTGAGCATCCGTGGATTTTGGTATCTGCTGGGGTTCTGGAACCAATTCCCCCCCGTACGTACGGAGGGATGACTGTACTTATAGATCCCTTTGTGATGAATTCCCCTTCCAAGCTTCTCTGAAGAACCCCAAGGGATGATTTGCCTGCTGTTTAACATTCCGAGTCTAGAACAGAAATGGAGTAGACCCAAGGGGGCTTAATCCCTCAGAACGCTGCTGGGTCCACTGAGCAAAGGGATGGGGGGTTGCTGTGCTGTTTCCGGCATCCGTGGCTGATCTTCTTTACGTCCTGACACTGCCACATAACTGTCTTGAGAAGGGGGCTGGGCCAGTGAGGCTGAAAACGGGGAAACTGCCATGGTTAAAAATAACTTGTGCGCTGCAGTTGGGCGTGTTTCGTTAGCAGGAGAGAAGAGAGGCAGCAGAGAAGAGGCGGGACCGCTACTTCAGGGCCTGGCTGAGATCTTCCTGTGATTTGGAACATCATGGGGGTTCTACCAGAGTAATTAAAAAGGCATCCTTCCTTCTTTGGGGATTGCTTCCTGTGAGGTGCAGGAAGGGCACGTCTGGGAGACCCTATGTGCGCTGAAGCTCTCTGAAGTCAGAACTTACATTCTGGGAGGAAATGAAGTCAGTCTCATCCTGGAAGCCAGCTGTGGCCTGTGCAGTTTTCTCCTCCCCATGGGCCTGGGTTCTGAAGCCAAGCAGGGGTGTCTGAATCAGTCTCACCAAATACACAGACCGCCCCCTTCCCTGGCCCCATTCGGTGTCCTGCACTGGTCTCAGGGCCTCCCCTAAGCTGGAGAGGCCGGATGGGGGATCCCTGCTGATCACACATGTCAGATGGAGAGGCATGTCAGGGCCCGGAAAACTGCAGATCTCAGTCTACAAAGTCAGAACAGGTTCTAGGGGCCCCACGCATGATGTAACCCTATTCTTCCCATCCTCATCCTTTCCCTCCATTTTTTTCTTTCTCTTGTCCTTGCTAGCCCTATTCTCAACTCCTTAAGCCCGGCCACATTAAAGTGGAATAATAGTCATTAACGAGAAAACCTTGTTTCTGTTGATCACAGAGATTTCACAGTGACAGTGCGTTAGGTGGGACACGTGTTAGGATCTGAGGCCCAAAGGGTTTAAGGGACTTGCCTATAGTCATATAGGACCAGTAGACCCAGATCTTCTAACTCCGGGTACATTGCTATCTCCATTCCCTTAGGCAATACCTGGCAACCAGGCCAGCCGGAAACTTCTGCAGGAGACAATCTAAATAGCTGCCTTGGTCTCCAGACTCACCAGAGAGTCACTCTGGTCACTTCTGGGAGAGGCCTCAGGATCCTGACCTACAGAGAAAAGCAGAGACAAAGATACAGTAAACTGACTCTTCGTAGCCCTTTAGCTCTCTGTTATTGAATAGCAATAGAAATATCCTTATTCACTGGTGGGGTGGCGGGGTGATTGGAAGCGGGGAGCTGAGGAGGGTACTTGAGCAAGGAACACAACCCCATAGCGTAGAACAGGGGAGAGGAGAGAAGGCTGTATCCCTTGGGGCTTATGAGGAGTGGGGGGAATAAACGAGTGCAGGACCATGTCACTGGTTGTACACTGCACGACTCTAGGGGGCACCATTCATACTCGTGTCATTGTAGGTTTGTACTGTGGCAAATTTCCTGCAGATGGCGGTAAAGTATCTGGAGGAAGGGACCCTGTTTGGGCAGGGCTGGGTGCAGGAAGGATTCTTTATCTACCTATCAATCAGGTATTCAACCATCTCAACATCACGTATTCAGGACCCTCCCTGTTCTTGGCATTGATACTTAAGGATGACTGAAGATGTGATCCCTTCTTCATGGAACTCAGTCTAGTTAAGAGGACAGAAGGGACAGAATAATTACATTCCTGTATGTATTGTGAAAGAAAGGAGCACAGAGACTCAGGGCTAAGGACTGGCCTCCCGGTGAACGAGTAGAAATCTATAGGATTTGTTTTGGGGAACCTCTCAGCAGGTGCTGGTGAAGTCATCATCCCCAACACTTGTTTCAACGTGGTCTCCCCCAGGAAGCCTTCCCTGATCTCTCCAGTCAGACGGCAGTCGTATCTCTACCCAGCCCTTGTTTCAGCTGGCCTTATATTAAAGTTCATTGTTTCCACGTATGTTTCCCCCTCCAGATCTCGCTGGTGAGAGCTCGCTGTAGTCAGGAGGCCCATCTCATCCTTCATGGTGTTGCCCCAGGATCTCACTCTGCAAGTGTGGGCTCTAGGAGCTAGAGGCTCAGGGAGGGCTGTGAAATGCAGCTCGGATGCTGGTGTTTGCTTCCACTTTCAGAGCCTAAGCTCAGCTGCTGGAGTCTCTCAAGGGCTCACTCCTGGGGAGATAGCCTTAAGAGTTTGTGCCTGGTCAGAGGAAGAAGCCTAATCCTCTGTGCCCATGGTGTCTCTCCTCCAGGATGGAAGCTCTCAGAAGGTGCCTCTCTGCTTGTTCATTCATTCGTTCATTCAGTTTAAAAAGTGGGTTTAGCCCCAGCTATGTGCCAGGCACTGTGAAGACAAGTGGATCTGGAGTCAGAAAACTTGGGCAAATGACTTCACTTCTTAGGGCTTCGGTTTCCTTATCTGTAAAGGGGAGATAATGACATCTGCTTCGAATGATCATTGGATGAAAGTCAGAACATACTAGACAAACATGGGTTAACATGTCTATTACTGCACTTAGTGTGTCATTCTTTGTATCTTCCCTGGACAACTAGAAGAGGCAGTGGGGACTCCAGGAAGCCAGTAGTTTCCTAGGTGAGCAAGGAAGTGGCCCCAGGCCTCTTAGTCCTGTCCCTTTCTTTTGTTCACTCCAGGGCTTTGTCAGAGAGCAGATGGAAGTGTGTGTGTGTGTGTGTGTGTGTGTGTGTGTGTGTGTGTGTGTGTGTGTGTTTCTGGCCAAGACATTATGGGATAAAGGGGATGCAGGGGTAGAAAATGGAGCCCTAAAGGCAATTCTATTGGGAATCCCTACTCCTGAGTGTAAGGCTCCTCCTCCTTTCCAGCTTCTCTGCTTCTTCCTGGCAGTATCCTCGGAGTCCCTGACCCTGTCCTGGAGCTCCGTTTCAGTAGCAGGAGAGATGAACAGGAGAGAGTCCCTGAAAGTGGGGCAGAATGGATTGCAGCTACACACCACCGGCTCGGCTCCAGCTCTTTGAAAGTAAATCTGGGTCACATTAGCTGCAGGGATGGAAAATGACCACGTGGGCAGAATTCTGTGCAGGCAGCAGAAAAGACAGCCAAGCTATCCTTTTTCTGAGGCTCAGGGTCCCTGTGGGACCACAGCTAGTCAGGGAAGGTGGTTGTCACATTGCAAGGTGCCGTCTTTATGCCACTGGATTCCCATCATGCTTTTCTAGTGACTTCCCCGGTGACACAAAGACAGGTTTGGAATGTCAGTCTGACTCATGCCTTTCTGTTCTGGAGCAGCCTAGGACTGAGGTTAGGAATGCGGAGGAAGGATGGGTAATTTGGGGGCTGTGGAAAGCTGTCATTTCTCAGCCCTGTGGGGTTAGAGACTTGATGCCTCCAGAGGCGCTGACAGTGCAGCAGGATCTGGGTATGCACTTGTCTTTTATTCCAGCAGTCCTCCTCCTGGGGAAAGGCCTGTGAACACACCTGGGTGTGAGTGTTAAGAACCCATCATCACCAAAGTGCTATCCTGAGCCTGGCCAGTTGCTGTGGCTAGGACCTGCTGTGATTTGGCCCCTGGTCTGCCTGTTGCCACCTGTCGGGTAGAAGCCAGCCAGCTTCCTGGCTCTGCCTTGGCTCTCCTGCAGAGGCAGAACTGGTGCCCCTGGCTCGAATCTCCGCCCCGACTTAGGATGCTGCTGCAGAGAAGGTCTGGAAGCCCCTGTAACTTGAAGAGTGATTATGGGCTGAAGTTTCTGTTCTCAGCTGTGTCGCACCCCTACCCCAGAAGGTACCAGGCTTTTGCCTTGTGGTCAAGGGGAGGATTCTGCCTGGAGCCTCAGTGGGTGTGTCTCTAGGCATCCTCCTCCCTTCTCATTCCCTCTTAAATCTTTCATTCATTCACTCCAGGGAATGGCTTTGGGAGTCAGCTGGAGTCCCAGTTCCATCACTTCATCAGTTGGGTGACCCTGAGAAGTTACTAACCTCACTGAGCCTCACTTTCTCATGGGTAAAACGGGGGAGTAAGAGTGCCACCGCCAGGTCTTGCAGAGTGGGTTAAATGGGATAGTGGGAGTGAGGGGCCTGGCCCATGCCTGCTATGCGGTCAGACTTGATACGTGTTAGCTATTCTCATGAATATCATTCATTCACTCATACACTTGTTCACTAATTCATGACTGCGTTGATTCGTTTCTTTGCTCATTCATTGATCATGCACCTGTTCATTTAACACATATTCCTAGGACTGCTTTGTGCTAGGCTCGGACTGGGCTTCAGAACGCAGCTCCCACCTGTAAAGGCAGCTAGGATGTGACATGAGCTGCACACATTGTAAGCCCAGAGTTGTGAGGACTTTCTGAGAGGGAAGGGCTTCCTCCTACTTCTGCCCTGCTTCCTAGCTTAGAGCAATGATGGCATTTGATCTGGGACTTGGAAAAGAAATAGGAATTTGCTAGGACAGCCTGAAAAGAGAGGGCATGTCCCTGTTGCTTGTTTCTATTCTTGCTCTCCTTTCTTTGGCCTCAATAGAAAGGAAGGAAGGGAAATGAAGAGAGAACAGCTGGTGGGAGTTAGGAGTTAAAGAATCCAGAGGTTAGTCTGGGGAGTTGAACTCTGGACTCAGTCCAGGAGCTCCTGAGAGCTGATGCCAGCTGGGATCCCCTAGTAAACAGTAGTTGGAAAAGCTCCTGTGTATTATAGAGTCTGAGATGTGTGCCAGGCATTTTCCATGTATCGTTTAAAACTCATGGAACCTTGGGAAGTAGGTGCTATTCTCCCTGTTTACAGAGAGGAACGTTAAGGAACTTGTTTGAGCTCATACAGTTGGCCAGTAGTGGAGCTGGGATGCAACATTGCTGAATGTGCACAGCGTCCCCTGAAACACAACACGGGCATGTGCCCTTTGGAATTGTTCATTGCTGGAGTTCAGGTTGGCCTAACTCCAAGTTCCCAGCTTTCTTCAGAACACTTTAAATATGTACTAAAGTAGTGAGAATACGATGAACACCTATCAACCATCCAGATTCAAGAGTTATCAGTTCATGGCCAGTCTTATTTCATACACACACCCCAATTCTGCCTCCCCAGTTACATAGGTGGAAGTTCCAGAAATCGCATACTTTCACCTCCCACACTTTAAAACTCTGATATTATATTGCCTTTCCCCCAGTAGGAAATATATCAGTTTATCTGCTCAGTAGTTCTGTCTGAAGTCTGGTCAAGTTCCACTGAACCATTTCGCAGAACTATCAGGAGGGCTTTTGCCTCCTGGCCCAGGGGTATTTCAGTGTCGTTTGTCTGATCCTCAGTTCCTTCTAGCTTGAGGTTCATGCCCTACTCCCAGAAACACAGAGCTAGGCTGGAGCATACCTGGTTCTGTGAGTGAACTTGGTTTCTGAGGAATGTGTCTGTCTCTTTTGCCTAAAACACTTCAAATCCACAGACCCTGGGTTTGAATCAGTGCCCTGCAATGTACTTGAGGAAAGTACCCCTAACATAGATTTTGAGGATTCTGTCTTGAGAGACTGAAGTTGAGATGCAATAGGAGTGAAGTCTTTTAAATCATAGAGGGAAGGGATTTTGTTCTTGTGAGAGGGGCCTGTGCCCCAGACCTGCCCTGTTGCTGGTGAGCTGTTCCCTGTGACTGTGATCTTAATCAGGAATAGCCACCACTCTCTAAAGGCTGAGGGAGTACTGGTCGGGGAGACGTTGTGTCAACTGGAGGGAGCTTCATAGGTCACGAGCCACAGCTCCTAATCTGGCGAACCTCCCAATTCCCCAAAGGGTACAGACTGCCCATGGCCCTGTTTGGTAGGAACCTGGGAGGCCCCACACAGGATGAAGCCCTCCCCTGCCCCAGAGCAGGAAGGGAGGTTGGGTGCGGTTGAGCAAATAGGCTCAGGTTGGCCTGATTCCTTAAAAAGGGAAAATGGAACAGTTATATTCACAGAGACTGGGAGATAGGCGAGGTGCCAGTACCTTTTCCAGCTACTATTGATATGTTCCAAATGCTGGGCTTTGTGCTTAGGACCTTACATGCTATGTTTGACCTAATCCTCAAAATAACTTTAGGAGGCTGACGTGCTGTAGTAGAGGAAACAGAAACCCAGAGAGTTGGGTAACTTGCTCAAGGTCTCCCAGCCAGTGAGGGGACCAAGCTGGGAATGGCACTAGCTCTGCCTAGGGCAACCCACTGCCTTCCCCATTACAAGGAACAGTGGTTTAATGACAGCTAACATCTGTGTGCCACTTCAGGATTCACAGAGTGCCTTAACACCCATTATCCCCCCTGAGCCTCGGGAAGCCCAGGGCGGGCAAGGCGTTCCACGCCCCTTTGGGACAGCTGCCTATCAGGGGTCCAGCTTCTGCTCATTTCCCCCAGTAAAGAGGGAAGATTCTTTGGCATTGGCTCTGACAAGCCAGGGGAGAAGGCCCAGGGAGAGGCTGAGGTGGAGAGACTTGGCCAGTTGCTATGGTAACCCAGATGGCTGAGTAACCATTTTGAAGGTTGCTATGGTGATGGGGTGATGGGCTGCCCAGTGGCTGGGATCTTGTCTTCCTGGGTGGCTGGCACCATCCCGGCCTCTTAAATTAGCAAATTTTCACTTTCTGAACAGAAGAGGGCAGCACGATAGTAGGCAAAGCTTTCCTACCCCAGAGCAGATTTGGGAACTTGAGGCAAAGTTTAGCAAGGGTTTCCAGGGTCTGGGCTGAAAAGGAGCTTTGGCTGGGATTGGCTAAAGCTGGTGTCTAAAAGGATGGTGGGGCTGGACCTGGAGATGGGTCTTCTGAGCCTAGAACTAGATTTTCTCCCAAGAGCTGGCCAAAGGATAGGGCTTGGGGCAGCCCCTTCAGTGTCTGGCTGTCTGGCTCCAGCTACTATTAGGGCACAGGAGACAGCTAACCCCTCCAAAGAGGAACAGAGAAAACACACACACACACACACACACACACACACACACACCCTACTAGCAAAGAATTTATTTATAAAGCATCAATTAACACATGTAAAATAATGCAACATGAGCCAAGCTGAAGAAGTGCTAGGAGTAAATCTTCCAGAGACTGGAAGAGGAACACTAACAGGAGAAATGATTTTGCACTTCCCTGTTTCCTTCCTGCACATGAAATGCCGTCAGCTCTTGGCCACTGAGTGGACACTATGTTGGACTCTCAACTGTCTTGAATCGCAGATCTAGCTCACATCCCCAGCTCCATATGTCTCCAGCGAGGCATCCACGCCTTCAGCAAATATTTACTGAGCACCCAGTAGGTGCAAAGCATTGTGTTAGGTCCTATGATGAAGAAGGTGAAATAGATGCCTGCTCCTCAAAGAACTTATGAACCAGGAGGTTAAGGAGGCAGCGATGCAGACATGCACAGTGCGTGTGGTTGCCCGAGGAATAGGGGAAAGAAAATGCAGTTGGGATTTTGAGAAGAGCCTCTTCTACCTGGATTGACTAAAAATAACTTCAAGTCGGTTCAGGTGAGCTTTCAAGATGGGTAGGGGTTCAGTAGGTGGAGTTGAGGGTGGAGGACATTCCAGGCAAAGGCTCCGAGTTTGATTACAGGGGAAGATGCTGAATGTGAGGGTATAAGGGGAGATCAGACTGTAAAGGAAGGCAGATGTCAAAATATGGAGGACTTTGAATGCCAGGCAGAGATAAGGGAAGCTGTGAGAGAAGCATAGTCTCTTCTTAAATATGCTAGCCTTCTAGCTAGTGAGAAGCTACAGGCAGCTGAGTATTCTAGGATCATCTGGTTCAGTCGTTCATGCATTTAATCAAAAGTTAAAACAAATATTTAATGAGTGCCCTCTATGTGCCAGGTCATTTGCTAAATGCTAAGGACCCTGTGGTGAACAAGACACACAACAGCCCCAGCCCTCAGGGAGCTAATGATTTAGTAAGGATGAAAGATACTGAACCTATAACAAACCAAATAACTTTGGTTATTACCAAAGGGGAGTACAGAGGCAGGAGGGCCTACTAATCTGGGGGATGAAGGCAGGCTTCCCTGTGGGATTTTCAGCAGAGGCCTGAGTAGGAGTGAGCCAGGCCCAAAGAGGAGAGCGGTGAAGGGTTCTGGCCTGGGAGAAAAGCAGGTGGGAAGGCCCTGAGGCGAGAGAGCCCCTTGGAGGAGCTGAAAGAAGTTGAGCTTCAGGGAGAGAGGCACCTGTGAGGTTATTAAACTTTATTATATTTTAAAATCTGAAAACTGTAAAACAGTATCTATATAAACACCTGAGGACTGTTTAACTGGGCACAGCATCTTCACACAAACAATTTGAGAGAAGACCAAGTTTAAATGAGAATTTTGTCTTATAACACAAAATGAATAACATAGATGAAACCACCCTTTAAATAGTAGCATTCTCATATAAAGTACATTTGGTTTTCTAAAAAAGAAAATGTACATTCTTGCCCCTGGTGTACATTTTATTGGCATTTATAACAAATGGCTAATACTTTTAGCACAGATTCTCATAGCTTATTAACATTACACCAAACTTATACAAAGTAACAATAAACATATAGCACCATTTCCCCTTGAAAGTTCCATGGTGAGGCTTAAGTGGGGGAGGATACTCAGAGAAAAAGAGCTTTATTTACTTGCACTACCCCTTTCCCCCACTAGATGCCCTTCTGAGTACACCCTGCCTCCTTCAGCTTACCCCATTGCAGCCTCTTTAGAAATGCAACAGCATTCTCACCATTGGAGCAAAGGAAAATCATAGACCAAAAGGAGAAAGCCTCAGAGCTGTCCCAATTGTGTGGTCTGGCTATAAATTTAGACTGTTGCTTGGAAAACCCCAAAAACCTCCCCGTCCTAGGCTTCCTTCTTCCCATGCCCCCAGCAGCCACTTTGTTCCTCTATCCTTGTAAAATTTTCTCTGTATAAAACAGGAACATCAGCCAAACATGTGGACTTCCCCCTTTCCATTCATTAGAAGAATGCATTACTTCGAAATCGCTTAGGAGCATTTAAATGCAAATCTTGTCAAGAAAGCTACTTGAGTCTGAGAAGCCCTTCTAGCCACAACCCAAACCAGAACTTTCTTCCTTGATTACCCTGCTTCTTAATGGTAATCTCAACTCCTTGTCCTCTCCCCCAAATCGCCCCCAGGCCTTCAACAAAGTCTGGTTCCCCAGACTCTTATTCCCTTCCTGCCCTTGTCTTTCCTCACCTTTGGCAAACCTCAGTCACAATTCTTGAGGAACCTGCTAAGTGGTGTATGTAGCAGCCCCAGGAGGGGATGGAGGGACTTTCCTATTGACTGTGATGAAAATGAGGAGGCAGATGTCTGTTTGGGGGCGAGGGTGGAGAAAATAAGGAGGCAGATGTCTGTTTGGGGGTGAGGGTGGAGGTGTGTGTCTGTGTCTGGGCCTTCCTAGCCCCACTGGTATAAAATAATATAGGAAATGCAGATGACTCAGCACTGACACAGTCAAGTTCCTCAGAGTTAGCATTTCTATATTCTCTGCTGTTTACGAAAAATGTGCTTATGCCATCAATCACCGACTCCTTCATTCTGAAGCTTCTTATTTATTTTAAAAAGAATAAACCTCAAGCTTCTTCTCTTCCTTTTCTTAAACTGAGCTCATTAGCCACTGATGCCAAACTGCAAACTAGCTTTTTTTGAGCACACAGGACTAAACTGGAAGGAAACGAGCATTTGCCCAAGGATCCTCCCTGTCCGCCTTCTTTCAGGCCTTTCCCTGTATGGTCTCTATGCCTAGAACTTGGGCAGGCCAGCAAAACTTGATGGAAAAAGATATGATTAATGATTTGCTCACCCGATTTCTGATCATGGTATGATGTGGAAACAACCATCATGCACCTATTAGTGAAAAGCATCATCTCATCTTTTTTATAAAAATTTTTGGCTGCGTTGGGTCTTCGTTGCTGTGTGCAGGCTGTTCTCTAGTTGCGGCGAGCAGGGGCTACTCTTTGTTGTGGTGCGCGAGCTTCTCATTGCGGTGACTTCTCTTCTTGCTGAGCATGGGCTCTAGGCACGTGGGCTTCAGTAGTTGTGGCACGTGGGCTTCAGTAGTTGTGGCACGTGGGCTTCAGTAGTTGTGGCACGTGGGCTTCAGTAGTTGTGGCTTGTGGGCTCTAGAGTGCACGCTCAGTAGTTGTGGCGCATGGGCTTAGTTGCTCCTTGGCATGTGGGATCTTCCCAGACCAGGGCTCGAACCCGTGTCCCTTGCATTGGCAGGCGGA
This sequence comes from Kogia breviceps, assembly GCF_026419965.1. Classification (NCBI taxonomy): domain Eukaryota; kingdom Metazoa; phylum Chordata; class Mammalia; order Artiodactyla; family Physeteridae; genus Kogia; species Kogia breviceps. The sequence continues at coordinate 170,939,084 of NC_081310.1, read as the reverse complement.
TTCTTAACCACTGCGCCACCAGGGAAGCAAGCCCTATCATCTCTTCTTGTTATCAATGTGCTTGCTGAGCGTTGACCAAATACTTGGCACTAACTCATAGCGTACAGAGATGCAGGCCTTGCCCTGTGGGTGAGAAGCTTCTCTTAAAAATCTCAGAATGGGAACTGAAATGGAAGCCTGAGTCCCAGTTTTGTCTGCTCAGTGTCACGTGAATTCTCCTTTTACTTGCCAGCGTGCTGTTACTATGAGATCAGCCAGCCTAGCTATTAACCCACAACCACTTTTCCACCTGCTCCCCACATCCCCCAAATCAACAGGCTTGTTGAGGCTGGGGAGGATAATGGCTGGATGGGGGTAGATGTGGGCCAAAAATCACCGGCATTTACCTGAGTTCCTCGTTCACTGCTCTTGGCCCCAATGCAGTCCGTGAATATTGGGTCTGAAGGATACACAACTGAATGCAGGATCAGTGGATACTGGGAAATCCCTCCTCAAAATTGTCCCCAATACATCCCTACCCATATTTACCAGCGTCCTTTCTTCATTCTTTCCTTTTCCCTGATGACAGAGAATAATCGGCTTCCCTTTTTCTTCCCTGAGCAGCTAGACTCCAGAATTCTTTTCTTTGTTCCATAGCAGTCCTGATTCAGTCTCAGGTTCCCACATTTCTCCCTTTTGATCTAAGCCTTTCTGTGCCTGAGGCTGTCACAGTATAATAATCCTGTTGCATCTTTTCCCCATAGATGTGTGTTCTCCTGTCTCTCCTCTTATTCACCCCACGGTGCAGTGAGAATTCTGTTTTCATTCCCTCAGTTGTCATTTCTCAGGCTCTGGCTCCTCATTCTGGGCCTGGTTTACTTCATGGTGCTGGGTAGGCTCTCTCATTTCGAGTTCAGTTTCTTCCGTTTCTGGAAAACCCTTTGTTCCTGGGATTCTTTGTGGTCTGAGTGTTCCCTTGGCCTCACCGGCAGCCCGTCTGGATCTTGCCCCGGCCTCATTCGGACGGCGTCTGGCCCTGCGATCTATCTAGGTCTTTGGCTCGCTCTCTTCCGTTCAGTGTCTCTGGGTTCTTCTCCAGCCGCCGCACAGGCCCAGCTCAGTTTCTCTCCAGCCAGCGGGCTCTCTCCTTTGTCCCGGCTCCGGGTGTGGGTCCGCCCCGAGCGGGGCAGCCCTCCCGCCCCGCGGAGTGAGTGCCGGCCTCTCGCGGCCCCTGCGGCCGGCCAGGCCTTTCATCCCAACGCGCCAGGGGCCTCCCACCCAGCGGGGCTCCGGCGCAACGCCCCCCAGGGGGCCGGCCTGCCGGCCCCCAACCCCGGCCCCCTCCCCTGCCCGGCCGCGCGGAGGTCCACAGCCCCCGGTGTGTGTGTGGTGGCGGGGGGGACCTGGGTGGGCCGCCCCGAGGCTGAGGACGCGCCGGGCCGCGGAGGCGGCGGGAAGAGGGGCGGGGAGCGGGCCGGGCCTGGCGCTCCTGACGGGAGGAGCCGCTGCCGCCGCCGCCGGCGGGGTGGGCTGAGGGAGGAGCGGAGACGAGGGGTGGGGAGGCGGAAACGCCAGCGGGACCGGCGGCCGAGCGCGAGCGGGCTGAGGAGCGGAGAGCGAGCGGCAGGCCGGCAGGGCAGGCGCGGAGCGGAGAGCCGAAAGCCAGGGCGCCGCCGCCGCCGTCCCCGGGCCGCACAAAGGGCCGAGGCTGGGGCCGTCGCCTCAGCGCGCGGACCTGCAAGCGGCGGCCGCCGGGGCCGCGGGAGAGAGCGGCGCGGGCGGCCATGGCCGGCTACGTGCCGGGTCAGCAGCCGGCCAACCGCAGTCAAGAGAAGGAGTTCGTGCAGGCGTACGAGGATGTGCTGGAGCGCTACAAAGGTGCGGCGGCGGGCGGGCGGCCCGGGGACTGGCCGGAGCCGGGGCCCGCGGCAGGTGGGGCGGCGGGCGGGGTGGCTCCCACCGGCGCTGGGGCCGGGCCGGAGCCGGCGGGGGCCGGGACCGGCTTGTTTCCAGAGTTGAGATGAGCCTCCGAGCCCTCTCCCACCTGGGACGGCGCCTTCATAGCACTAGTTACATTCTGTGCCCTGTTATCTGGCCCCCGCTGGAAGGAGGCGAGGCCGGGCGCTGTTTCGGGAGACCTAACGCGGCGGGGAGAGCGGGGAGGGGGAGGAGAGGAGGGGGAGGAGAGGAGGGGGAGGAGCTGGGGCAGGAGAAGCCACCCGTTCCTGGAGAGGCTCGGACCTCCGCGTGCCCGCCGAGGGTCCCTCGTCCCCTTTTGTCTCACTCGGCCTCCGCTCAGTCGCGTGGCAGCCGAGGTTGTGAACCCCCTTGGTGACTTGGGGGTCGGGGGGGCAGCGGTCGAACGTCGGCCAGGGTCGGTGAATGTGCAGTTTTGGTGGCGAGGCCTCCTCCCACCCCCAGCCCCTGGGCTTCCAGCCTGATCGAGGCAGGGGTCTATGCTCCCCCCCCCCCACCCAAAGATTTGTCTTGGAGCTCGGATTTCCGCCCCTGGAAGCTCTTTTGCTTAGCATTTCTGCAAGTTAATGCCTCATCCAAAGCCCGGGTATCTGCAGAAAAAGTTTTGACAGGCCCAGAGTCTCGGTGGACCGCATTTCCCTAACTGCTGTAGCTGCCCCTTAGTGGAAGCCAGGGATGCGTGGCCTTAGGAGGCCCCTGCTTTGATCTTTAACATCCAGTTCTGGGATTTTGCTTTGTGTGGCAGTTGTGCTTTCCACAGACATGGAGATTTTCCCAGAAACTACATAGGCAGCACTTTCTCATTTTATTCAGCTGGGGCCCTTGTGACTGGGCCTTTAGTTGCTTTTCATCTGAAGGAGAGGAAACTTAAGCCCTTCTGACCGAGTCCAGCGTACTTGCTTATGGCAGCTACTCAGTGAAGGGAAACTAATGAAGAAGCTGTAGAACGCTTTTTTTTTTCCCCTCCTGCCATTAGAGTTGTGCTTGGGAATGCAGCAGAGAGAGAGGGAGGGAGGGAGGGAGGGAGGGAGGGAGGGAGAGAGAGAGGTAAAATGCTGAAATGGACCTGCTTGGGAGTTCTACTTGTTCCCTTCTGCATTAGCTCCTGTAAGCTGTCCAGGTTTTCCGGCCTGCAGAAAGTTTTTTGTCACCCCCCTGTGGTCTTTCTTTTAAGAAATGTGGTTCATTTCAGAGCACAAAGAGGTTAGATTGTGCTGCTGAACTTCATTGAAAAAAAAATGCTGCTAAGTGGATGGTTTCATGAAGTCTGCATTCTTCAGAGGGAGGACCCTCTGGGCCTGTCTCGGCTGTTACAGCTTTAAAAACCAGCAGAATTAAAACAAAAATAGGTGAAGAAATCCCAGTACCTCAATGAATCATATTGCTGGTGGCTTCTAGCTGAAAGGAAGTTGAATTGCTGCCATATGAAACTGGGAAAGAAGGGGGAAGTAGAGCGTATTCCAGGAGAGGCTCCTGTGTCTAGTCCTCTTAGCTGTCTCTCTCAGTTTGGCCTTCCTCTGAAGGACTTTGATCAGGTGTATAGGAATTTGTTCCTTCCCAGACACAGATCTCTCTCTAGAGAGGAAGAATGAGTCAAAAATGGTTGGCCAGAGTAAATTAACTTGAGCTGTATGAGACTGTTGTGCAGTCCGCTTTATGATAGGTGTAGAAGAATTTCTCTTCCCCCCCACTGCACCATTCTCACTGGGAAGTCAGGGTGGATTAGCACCCTGGCCTTTGTTACTTTGCTGTGTGGAATTCCTGCATTTTCCAGTCCCCTTACTACTTTATTGGAGAACTGTTTGCCTAAGCTGGAATCCAGAGTGAGCAGGGGAGGTAGTTTGTGAGGTTAAAGCCAGGAATTAGATTTGGAGAGACTTGGGGAAAGGGATATTGATGATGATGGGGTCCTAGACACTGTTTGGCCACTAAATTACTTGGTCTCTCTTTCTGCTGCTATTAATTTGTAGTCACCTCATTCTACAAATGAAATAGGATTTTTGTATTCTGAAGGAGAGCTAAAGTTTTCAGCTGCATAAACTGCCCTGGAAGGGGCAAAGGTGAGAAGGGAAGTGATGCATTTGCATTGTGAAGGGAGTAGAGCAGTATGTATTGCAGCTGTATTAAGGATTGTTGTCAAGCACTGGTTTTCCAGAATTGTGCTTGGCAACCATTTCCCTGTATGTTGGTCATGAGCATGGTTTTGGCAGGATTACACGATTTAGCATGGACGTAAACACTCTGTTTCATTTCCTAAATATCCCAAAGCCTCTTTCAGAGCCTGACTGGCCAGCAAGCAGGAGGTATTAGGTAATAACTCCTAACATTTCAGAGTGGGCAGCACCCCGACAGAGTCAGGGTAGGTTCTTCATTCTTCTAGTCCTCCAACGAACAATTTTTATATATCTGTTAGAGATAACACAGCGTTAGCCACTGGAGATGCCAGAATTATGACTGAGTTCTGGATCCTACCCTTGGTTATTCAATCTAGCACGGGAAAGATATATGCAAAACATGATAAATGCTAGAACAGAGGTGTGGATAAAGTACTATGGAACCAAGAGGAGGGATGAATATCCTACCTGGGGTTCACTGGGAGATTTGACAAAAGTGGTGACACTTGAGAGAGCCTTTAGGGATGAATGGGATTTAGACTGATGGAGGGAGGTAGGGAGGGGAGAAGACAGAGGGAATACATGACGTGTGCAGAGGCATGAAGGGATGAATGGTTCGAGGAACAGGAGTAGTTGGATGTGACTGAAGGGCTGGAGTTTTGTGGGAGCAGATGATACTGTAAAGAACTCAGAGTCCAGCTTGTAAAGATTCTTTTGTGGCTTTATTCCTTAGGCACTGGGGGAGTCAGTCATTGAAAGTTTAAAAAAAAAAAAAAATCAGCCATTCGTATGCCAATTTTATTACTTCATAATAGAGGACATACCTGTTCAGGGATTGGAAGTATTTACATTGCTATCTGGAGTACCCTTTTCCTTATACCAAAGTGCTTATGAAGCTTGTAATCAGATGGTTGCTTGGTAAACATGAAAACAAAGAAAAGAGGAATGTTTCATCCAGATGATGATATGGGCCCATCACAAAGTTCTCCTCTCTGTAGACTGAGGTCCCTGTGAACACCAACGGAAGCTAAGAAAGAACAGTAGTTGAAGAGGTAGGAGGACCAGGAACTGATTCTTTTCTTAGTGTTGAGTCAAACTCTATTCTAGGCCACATATGGACAGAGTTTTAGGTTTTAGGAAGGAGGTTTAAAAACAAACACAATCTGGATTCGAGGTGGTTGGTTAAGCAGCAAGGGTAATATGTAAGTTAGTTCAGGAGGAATTATACTTTGTTTTCACAAAGCCCTACAGACTGAAAAGCCTTTACATGCCAGGCTGGACTAGGAATAAAAGAGAACATTCACATTTCAGCGTTGGTAACATGGACTCTCTGGTACTTAAAAACTTCAGAGTTCTCACTAGGTGCCATGGGAGCTAATTAGGACTGATTTTTGTTTATCATATCACAGAAAAGAAGTTACAAAACTTACTGCACAGAGAGTTAGGAGTGAAGGGGCTACCTACTATTTAATATGTAAAACCAGCAAGGCAGCATGATATAGTAGAAAGAGACAAGGCTTTGAATTTCTTCAGTCCTAATTTTGCCACTTACCTTCTGCTGTGTGACCTTGGGAAAGTTCCTTAACCTGATCTTTGTGTATGTCATCTGTTAAGATGGGGATGATAATACTAACTCCTTGGGATTCATGAGAATATAAATGAGCTATTGGCACATATTAGGCCATTAATGTTTAGAAAAACTGTCATGTATATAGTACCTTGTATTTTACAGAGCAGCTTCATATTCATTATCTTATTTGATCTTCATAATATCCTGTAAGGAAAGTGTTATACACCTGGGCAAATTTAGGCAGAGACTTAAATTATTGTCCAAGAGCCAGAGGATCCAGGCTTCTAGATGAAGGTTTCATACTGGATTATAGAAGGAAATTTAAAAATCAGAGCAGTGACTTGGTTGATTGTGACAGTGCTTTAGTTATTAGTATCATTATTGTTATTAGTTTTTAGCCTCTGAACTACAGTCACACACCTTATGTGGCTTACCAGATCTGTGAACTGTGAAGGATTTCTTTTATTATGGGAGAGGTTTCATGGTATATAAATCACTTCGAAATTTTTATATAAAAGCAGTGTAGTGCAAAGTGATAAAGTTTTGTTAACACAGTGGTTGGAAAATACAGGCTTAGGATTTGGTATTGTTTTATCTAAGCGATACTCTGAAGCAACCTATTGGTTAAATGTACACTCAGTTTTTAAGTTCCTTTTTAGAACACAGCCCATGAACTGGAGTGGATAGCTTCTAGACAGAACATTAGAGTAATTGCTACTTTTGGACATGAACACTGTTAATTCAGAAAGTGAGTCAAGTCCGTCTGCTGGGAAATCACAAGCTTTGGCCACGTTCATGCTGTTGAAATCATAAAATGTGTGCATGTGCTAACAGTGCATACGAGAGCTACTGCTTGCTTGCTTGGCAGGTGACATCATGCACATCAGGGAAATGCATCAGCTGAGGCCTTATTGTCCTGGTACTTTTCAGTGCCAATTTCAGGTTTTAGAGATCACAGTAGAGAGAATACTTCAGAGTGCACATCTGGGAACAGGATCAAAGTCACAAGTGAACAATTATGGGTTGCACAATGAGTTGGTAGTGTTTCCTCAATGATCTTGAATACACTCAGGCCCTCCTTTTACTAAGTAAGGTTGGCCCTTTCAGCTTCTGGTAATTATATGTTGAGCCATGTTGTAGCTAGGTTGTGTGGTGTGCTAAAGCTCCTGCTTTTGCTCTTCATGGTTTTGATTGGAGTTTAAGCCTCTGTTCTCTTGCTTCTGTCAGGGGCATTTACTAATTTCCTGGTCTGTAGGAGCCCTTTCAGGCCCGTTGGCTTGGTTTGTAGTATCTAAGAATGTTTATTCCAACTTTTTTGTTGTTGTTGTTGCGGTATGCAGGCCTCTCACTGTTGTGGCCTCTCCGGCTGCTGCAGAGCACAGGCTCCGGACGCGCAGGCTCAGCGGCCATGGCTCACGGGCCCAGCCGCTCCGCGGCATGTGGGATCTTCCCGGACCGGGGCACGAACCTGTGTCCCCTGCATCGGCAGGCGGACTCTCAACCACTGCGCCACCAGGGAAGCCCTATTCCAACTTTTTTTGCTACTTCTAATAAAATATTATTTTTCCTTACAGAACTCCTCAGTTCCTGGAATAAATTACACTGAATTTCTGATTCTTTGTCTCCAGCTTTTGGGGCCTTACATAATTTGACTTGTCCTGCATACCTAACTATATCCACTATAATTGGTTCTCTGCTTCACTTGGGCAGGTCTCAGTAATCCTTCCCCCTGGGTCTTCATACCTGCCTCTGTGTCTTTCTGTTCTCTCTTCCTGGAATGTCCTCTCCCTTTCTCTCTGATTCTTCAAGTCTTATCTCTTCCTTCTTAATTAAAACTAAGCATGAGCCCTGTGTTCTCCATGCAGCTTTCTTCCATTCCTCTATCAAGGGAGAGACATTCATCTCTCCCTTCCCTGATCTCTTAGAATGTCTACCTCATAATTAGTCCTTTAACTATATACTGTTTTGTGTTATTCTTGCATTGACTCATGTCTGTTAGAATTGTTTCCCTAATGAGGTTTTCTACTCTTACATTGTAGGGACTTTTTATACTTCTTTTGCATGTGGTCGATTGGCAGGGAATTTCTCTCAAGAGAAAGGGCAGTTATAGCACTTTCAAGTCATATTTTAAAACGATTTTATTTTCATATTGTAAAAGTAGTATGTGTTTAATGTAGAAAATGGTAAAAAATACAGGACAGTGTATAGAACTTTAGATAATATGCCTTCCGTCCGTGTGTGTGTGTGTGTGTGTGTGTGTGTGTGTGTGTGTGTAGTGGGAGTGTGGAGAGGCAGGCCAGTTAACAGATAGATGTGCTTTAGCTGGAGAGAATGCAGCTCTCAAGGATAGGCCCTTTTTAGCCAGCCTGGGATCTGATACCCTTAGCTTGCTTTTGGCTCCATAAATTTGTGTTACACTGTGAGTCTGCTTTCACTGGGCCCAAACACTTATTTTTCTTTCTCTGTTCAAAACTGCTTTCTTCTGCATGACCATGTGTCAGTCATCAGGGATGTATGCCTGTTATCAGAAATGATTTGGGTTGTTGCCTAGGACAAGTTAATTAATTGGTCAGTCAGCATCTTTCTCTTGGGCAAGGGCTTTGCCAGCTGTACTGCTGGCTTCCCTCTTACCATAGCAAATTTCTCTCATCATTTTTCCTCAGAAATGTAAACACAGTTCCTTTGTGTTCATGAAAAGAACAAGCTTGCTTGAAGTGTCTTTTGGAGTTCAGATGGTTTCAACCCGCAGGAGCATGTTGGATTGAGATATATAGGAAGGGATTTTTTTTTTTTGGCTGTTTTTCAGTTGGTCACTAACAGTGAATAAGCTCACTGTACTGTATTCTACCAGTAGCTATAAGCAGATACTATGTTGGGGAGTGTGTTAGTGCGGAGGTGGGGGGCACTTAGGAGCATTGAAAAAATATTAAGATTAGGGGTGGAGGGAAAGAAGGTCCTGTGAATGTTCATATGGGGAGGCTGAGTTTTATGCAACGGACAGTATTAACGTAGTGGCTTTGTAAGTGATGGATGAGAGCAGAGACTGACTCTCTAGGAGGTCACTGTTGTAATTGAGTCAAGAGGTTAGATTAAGAGATATTAAAGAGGGAGGGGCATATTTGAGAGACATTTTGGGCAGGTACAGGGACTTAAGTTCAGATACTATACTAACATTGCTAACTCTTTTCTAGAAGATTTTGCCTTAAAAAAAAGAATTAACTACCCCCCCCCCCCATGCCAGGGCTATTCCAAAACAAAGTCTTCTTTCTTGTATAAAAAATCTTTTAAACAGCTTACTCCATTCTGAACTTGTTAGATAGGGCTGTGCCTTTGAACCTATAACTTGAGGTTGTGTTTCTTGGTCTTTACTTCTCATTTAAACTAACAATGCTGAGTGCCTCAGAATACCTATTCTACCCATTCTCTGGACAACCTTCATTGTATGCTTCCAGGAATACCTGCCAAGAATTGCATAAGAAATCCTCTTAAATCCCTTCTAAAATTTTCCATTATATCTTGAAGTGCTAATCTCCCAGGGTGTCAGGGGGCTTGTTTGGAGGATCCATTCATTCATTTAATTAGTAATCATTTATTGAATGTGTCTGCTCTGCACCAGGCAATAGGCAAGGTGCTGAAGGAACAAAGATATTGTCCTTGTATCTCTATGACCTTACAGTTTAACAGGGAAAACATTGGTAAACTGACAATTACTGTCCATTGTAGGGAGTGCTATCGAACAGATGAGTCTGGTGCCATGGTAGTGAAGAGGAGTACCCATGACAGCCAGGGTGGGAAAGGGCCAGGAAAGGCATCTAAGAGGAAATGACTGAGCTGTCACCTAAAGAATTCAGAACTCTGGGCAAAAAGTTCGTTCAGGTAAAGGGCATTCTGGGCAGCATGAACAGAAGTAGGAATGAGAGAGCCTTAGGAGAGGAAATATGGAATCTTAGTAAGGTTGGAGTGCAGGATGTGAGGGAAGGAGAAATGAGATGAGGTAGGAAAAGTAGGCAGAGCTAGAATGTTGACTGGCTGTGTATATCATACTGCAGAGTTTAGACTTCATCCTACAGGCTTTTGGGAGCCATTGAAGGATCTTAGGCAAGGAAGACTAGGGTTGCATTTACATTTTAGAAATACCCCTGCTCAGGCAGAGTCGTGAAGGAGGATAGGAGAGGGGCAAGTCTAGTGACAGACTAGTTAGGAGGCTGTTACAGTAATTTAGGAGTGATTAGAGTGTAAACTAATGTTGTGGACCTAGTAATGTAAGGTGGACAAATCAAGAAACGTTAAGGGGTAAAATCCATATATTTATTATTATTTTTGGCTGTGTTGGGCCTTTGTTGCTGTGCACGGGCTTTCTCTAGTTGATGTGAGCGGGGGCTACTCTTCTTTGCGGAGCGCGGGCTTCTCACTGAGGCGGCTTCTCTTGTTGCGGAGCACGGGCTCTAGGCACGTGGGCTTCAGTAGCTGTGGCGCTCGGGCTCAGTAGTTGTGGGTCGCGGGCTCTAGAGCATAGGCTCAGTAGTTGTGGCACACGGGCTTAGTTGCTCTGCGGCATGTGGGATCTTCCCCGGACCAGGGCTCGAACCTGTGTCCCCTGCATTGGCAGGCGGATTCTTAACCACTGTGCCACCAGGGAAGCCCCCATGTATTTTCATGTCTATAGAGGGGGGAGGGAAGAACCTAGGATGACTTGCAGGTTTCTGCGTGGGTGGGTGGTGTCATTAACTAAAATTGGGTGTATAAGGGGAGGAAGGTTATTTGCAGTGACATGGTGGCAGTGCTGGTGCAGGGGATGGTACTGAGTTCAGCTTTGGTTGCGTTGAGGTTTCTGTGGGATGCTGGCAGAGGTGCCCTGCAGTAGGTGGTTGTATACAATGTGGAGCTCAGGAGAGCTATAGATGGGGCAGCTGTCAGCTTCTGGAATTAGAGCCACAGGAGTGGACGGACCAGGAGATTGCTGAGCAAGTGTATGTACAGTGAGAAGAGGTTTGAGACAGAAAAACTCTGGGGAACTCCAAAGGGAGGGTGGTTTGGGGAACAGAGGAAGGGGATCCTGTGAAGGAAACTGTCCACCGAAAGGGAGTGGCCAGAGATGTAGGAGGAAGAGAAGAGAAGTGAGTTCTAGAAGGAAGGTGTACCATACATTGTCAGATTATATAGAGGTCAAGCGAGGTAAGGGCTGCAGGCTCTGATAGAAAGGTCACCTATCCTGGAGCAATTTCAGTGGCAATGTGGGAAGTGCAGTCCAGAAAGCAGTGGGCTGGGGAGTAAATGAGAAGTGCGTTTTGAAACCTAGACTTTGATGGAACAGAGAGGAGGAAGGCATGACTATGTGGAGGGGGATGCAGGGTAGAGGGCATTTTGTTTGTTAATTGTAACCCAGAAGAGACTTCAAGTGTGTTTAAGTGCTGTTTGGGAAGAGTCAGCAGAGGAAAGAATAAAATTCAAGGGAGGGAGAGAATAATCGATGAGAGCATGGGATCTGGAGTCAAGAGAGGAATGTGTCTGATGAGAAAGATAAGAGGAAGGAAGGCAAGAATGCAGGTGGTCAAGTTGGTTGATTAGAGGCGAGGGAATTTCCCCTGATGGCTCCTGTTCTCTCTAAAAGTAGGGGGTGAAGTTATCTGCTGAGAGTAGGGGTGTGTGTGTGCGCGCCAGTGCAAGGGTGCATTCGTTCATTCTTTCCCTCTAGCCCCCGAAACACTCAACAACCTGAGTGTAGATACTGAGAAAGCAGACAGGTGGATTGATCCAGGATCCAAGTTTTCCATTGTAGGTTTGATGGAAGAATAAGGGGTCGTTACAGAATAAGGGGTCTTTCTAAAAAAAAAAAAAAAAAAGTAACGTCTGCTTTGTTATAGATTGTATTCTCTGGCTGACTTGTATTTTGTGCCCCCAGCAAAATTGTAAGCTCTTTCTGGGCAGGAACCATATATGTAACTTTTGTATTCTTTTATATCATTTACTAAAGTGCATGTCAGAAATTGATTTTTCTCTGTTTGTTGACTTAATCTGACTCTTGTGGTCCGGGGCATCTTGACTCTTGATGTAGAGAGAGGCTTTACTCACCTGTGGTCTTTAATCTTCATCTCACTCTTTGATATGGAGAGTGGCTTAGCATTGGCATACGCCTCAGGGGCTAGCTTCACTTACTCTCCCCAGGGCAGTTGAGTTTAAGAATGTTTGTGCTTTCCATGAAGACGGCAGGATATTAGTATTCCCTATTCTATTTGGACCAGGCTTGTGAAGATCAGGTTCTTTGCAAGACTAGACAGAGTGGCTGTTGTGGAGGATGCAGCCTCCTTTTTTTGTTTATTTTGGCAGGCGACAGCGAATGGGATGTATTTGTTCGAGTGACTCAGAACCTTCCCTGCCTTACCTTAGCAGGTTCAGTATAATCACTACTTTTCAAATCGTGATCGTGTCCTTCAGAGTTTATCTGACCTTTATATCTACAAAGCGTATTAGTTACCCTTTCCTTTGTCCTCTGCTTGCTTGGGTTCTTCACCTTTAGTGTACTGTAGAGGATATTTCCTAGTGTGTTAGGTTACCTTCAGAATCGACTTAGGTCTTACTCCTTTGACCCACTCTACCTGCTTTAGCTGTTAACTGGTGTGTTCTCCACATTGTGACTTGTTTTCTGCTTTTTGTTTTGTAAATTTGGACTCTGTGTTGCGTGAACTTGATGTGAGTCACCCCTGGGCGTGGAAGGTGTGTCTCCACTAATTTGGAGGATCCTAATGGGGCCCTCACTCTCCGTGACCTGTGGCTGGAGTGGTAGGCAGGAGAACACCCGGAAGACCTGGGTCCTCTGTACAATTGTAACGTGAAGAAATTCATCCCAGACCTACTGCAAACACTCGTGTGCACACAAACACCAGAAATGAGCCATGGGGTTAGTGTTGGGTTGGAAAGAAGCTGGTCTGGCCTGGTCTGGGGCACCTCTGGGGGTAAGAATGTACGACCCATCCCAGCCTCTGTTGGTTAGTTTCCCAAACGGAGAACAGGAACCAGACTAGTTCAGGTGGGGTGCTTTGAGATCCTCACCTCTCCCAGAGGACTGATTCATTATTTTTATTGTTATTATTTTTAATTAGTATAATAACACTATTCATGTAGTACTGCCTTTATTAGGAAGAATGGCATCTGTGAGGGGCTGGAATTTCCCTCCACCTTCCCTGTGGAAGACAAAGCTAGAGGGAGCATTTGATTCCCATCACTCGGGCCTCCTCAGCCTTTGGGTGGCTCCTGGGAAGGGGTGAGGCGGTGGAGGCCCTAGCATGAGTATGCCGTTGAGAAGGGATGAGAGGCAGGAGCTGATGTAGCTGTGGCACAGTTGGTATGTTAATAAGAGACGATCGGTGTGGGGGGCACTACTAAGGGGGCTATAGAGGCAGCATATAATCTTTGTGGCTGTCGTTAGCTGCTTCCCTTTGCCTTTTTCTAAAAGCAGAGCCAAAACCCCTGCATTCTTTCCTCTTCTATGTCCTCCTGTTGATTACATCTCATTTTCTGACTTGTAAAGATGTATAATACCTTCAACAAATAGGCTTGTGATGATATGGAAAATTGAGTAAATAAAAGCTCCAGAGATTAGAAAGCTGAGTGGGGATGGATTTTTTTGTTTGTTTGTTTGTTTGTTAGGTCTTCGTTGCGGCATGCGGGCTTTCTCTAGTAGCAGTGAGCGGCGGCTTCTCCGTTGTGGTTGCAGGCTTCTCACTGTGGTGGCTTCTCTTTGTTGCAGAGCACGGGGTCTAGGCGTGTGAGCTTCAGGAGTTGTGGCTCGCGGGCTCTAGAGCGTAGGTTCAGTTGTTTTGGCTCATGGGCTTAGTTGCTCCACGGGATGTGGGATCTTCCTGGATCAGGGATCGAACCCATGTCCCCTGCCTTGGCAGGCAGATTCTTAACCACTGTGCCACCAGGGAAGTCCTGGGGATTTGATTATTGTGTTTAAGTATAACAAGTAATTTTCTTGCAATTCATCACAAACCACAATTGCCTTGTAGCAGTTCTTGGTTTTTTTTGTTACTTAACTTTTTGTGTATATTTGTCTGAACTTTCCAACCTAATTGTGATCTTGTTCAGGGTGTAGATGGTGTCAAATGAGATGCATATGATGCACTTCACAAACTGAACCACTTTGCAAATGGTGGTGGTGGTCATATTTCTTTGTTTTTCCGGCAGCTTCCAGCACCCGTCTCAATGGGTTTTTCCATACGATTGTCCCACAGACATCTCAAAGTTGATACGTCCCAAATGGGCATCATTGTCCTCCTCCCTACTCCCAGACCTGCTTCTCTTCCTGGGTCCCCCAGCTCAGTGAATGCCTTCCTCACCCATCCAGTTGTCCAAGCCAGGAACCTAGGCTTCATGCAAGTCTCCTCCCTCTCCTGCATCCTGCCCAGGGGGCCAGTCTTTCAGCAAGTCCCGTGGATTCCATCTCCTACAACTCTCTCCACCTGTCATCTCCTCCAGCCCCACTGCTAATAGATGAGTTCAGGGCCTTATCTCTTACTGGGACTGCTGTGATTGCTCTTAAGTGGATGTCACTCTTTCTTCCAAACTCCTACCTGAAAAAAAACTTCCAAAAGTGCAAGACTAATTACATTTGGTAATATGTTAATAAGAGAAGATAGTGTGGGACATTTTAAGGGAGCTAATAAAGCAGGAAATATTTGTTGCTGTTATTAGCTGTTTCCCTTTGTTTACATATTTGTCTGAGAGCAGAGCTGAAGCTCCTGCATTCTTTTGTTTATTAACTCTTGTATTCCTAGCACCCAGAAGAGTGTCTGGTATATAGCAGGTGCTCAGTAAATATTTGTTGAATGAGTGAACAGGAAATGATAAGTTCAGCTCACTCCTGCTCCTTGGAAGGAAATGAAATGAGGCATGGAAAGGTGCAGTAACTTGCTCAAGGTCATGTACCAATTGGTGCTACAGCCAGATCTCACCAGGTGGGTGGTGTTTTTTTATGAAACCATGCTTAATCACAGTTCCTTTGTGTGATTTGATACTGGTGTGCATTATCAGCTTAACTGTATATCCCTGTGAGCAGGGGTGGGGAGAGGAAACTAATATGTATTAAGGCCTTACTAAATGCCAGGTGCTTTATCTCATTTAATCATCACAAATAGCATCCTATGACAGTCCAATGACATTGATAGATATTACAGATGAGGAAACCAAAGCTTAAGGAACCTAAGTAAGTTCCCTGAGGATCGCACAGCTGGTAAGTGACTGCACTGAGTTTTGCACCCAGGCCTGCTGAACTCCACTGGCCCTCTTACCTTAAGGGGTAGTATAAATTTTGATTTTGTAGTCTAAGTTGCTTTAAGATTTTCAAGTCAGACTACTCTTGAAAATGGTCTGATTTGAACTGCTCAAACAGAGTTGCAGTATTGTTTACCTTAAGGCAACCCCATGGAACAGTGGGGTCGTGGTAATAAAGAGGAGTCTGCAGGGCTCTTGAGCCAAAAAACAGTCCTGTGCTCTGGGTAGTGCTGTATCCCTCCATTCAGTTATATCATGTATAACTGAATTTCACAGTTGTTTTCTAACCCAGGCATCCAGGACCACTATAGAAAGGCTGTGCAGTGCAGCACTTCTGAGTATGTTTGATAGAGCTAGTAAACACTAAGAGCACAAACAAAGACAATGCCTAAAATGTAGGACTGGTAGAGCAGGAGAGGACTGAGCCGGATTGCAACTGTTTCTGTAATAAGTAGGCAGACCGTAATCACCTGTGTTGCTCAGAGACCTGAGCTGAGAGTGGGGGTGGGGAGAGGTCACACCCATTATCTTTGGAGAAATGATGGGAGTAAATAATCCTTAGTTTCCAGTTTACTCCAGAAACTTTTGCTCACTGTTCAGAGTCACAGTAGTCATGTGGACTTTGAGGTGGCACCTTGTCACCCCAGATCATCCAACCATAAGGTTAACATTTTTTTCATTAGAGGTCTCCTTAGGTAGGGCAGCCGTTCGTTTTGAACTTCCTATTAGCTTCTCTCGGTAGGTTTGTGTAGCCTGCCTTAGAAAGGAGAGTGGAGAGTGAGCTAAGGGGCTTAGGAGGGGAGAGGAAGGAATAGTGAAGGCGGCAGAGAAACAAAGCCTTCATTAGGAGGTTCCTCTGTCTTTTGGGAGTTAAAATCCTTTTCATTAGCTGATTGCTGAGATGAGGGTGGAGACCCAGGAAGAGGAGGAGTTGTTGTAATGGAAGCAGAATAGTTAGACACTTGGTGGTGATCCAGGACCAGCAGCATCTGTAGCACCTGGGAGCTTGTTAGGAATGCACAGTGTTAGGCTCCACCCCAGACCTGCTAAATCAGTTTTTATTTTAGCAAGATTCCCAGGTGATTCCATGCACATTAAAGTTTGAGCAGCACCGAGTTGGTAATAAGGTGGTTCAGTATAAGGGGTTTTGGAGTCTGACAAACCTGGAATTGAAACCCAGTTTGGCCATTGAATAGCTGTGTGACCTTGGATGAATTCTTTAACCTCTCAGTGTCTCAGTTTCTTATCTGCAGAATAGGGGAACTCTCTACTTCATAGTGCTGTTGGGGAGAGTAAATGAAATATTGGTTCTCTCTGCAATTGATGGTGTCTTAGATTTAATGAAATTTGGTAATGGCTGTAACATACCAAGTACTGAGCCTGGTTCAGAGTAAATAATAAATGTTATTACTAATTAAGTTAGGCAAATTTACAGGAAAAAAAGACCCTCTTTCTCTTTTTCCTCTCTTTCTTTCTCTCTCAATGAGCGCATTTGTCTGCAGTTTTATAAAACTATAGTCAGTGTGTATATACTCTTTGGTGTTTTACTTAGCATTATTTAATAATAGTTGTAGCAGAAGTAGTTAACAAACATAATGCTTATTAATGTGCCAGGCACTATTTTAAGTACTTTATGTATATATTCATTCTGTCCTAAGAGCAACCATGTGAGACAGGTATTACTATCTCCATTTTTAGATGGGGAAACAGAACAGAGAGGTTAAGTGACTTGCCCAAGATCATGCAGTTGGAAAACTGCAGAGCCAAGATTTGAACTGACGTTGTCAGATTCTAGCATCCATGCTCTCTATTTTCATGTACTGCTGTTGTCCTCAAACTTAGGTGATGGAATGGAAATCAGGAGACTTGGGTTGGATACCTAATTCTGACACTTAGTTGTGACTCTGGTCAAGTCAACTTACTTCTTTGGGCCCATTGCCTTACTGTAAAAATGGGAGAACTAGGTGGGATTTATAAGGTCTCTTCATTGATTCACTCAACACGTAGTGATTGAAATCAAAAGTTTGGTAGAAAATCATATCTAGGGAATTGGTTCAAAAGTACTTGTTCAAGCAGATTGGTTTAGTTAAAAACAAGGGTTTTGGGCTTCCCTGGTGGCGCAGTGGTTGAGAATCTGCCTGCTAATGCAGGGGACACGGGTTTGAGCCCTGGTCTGGGAAGATCCCACATGCCATGGAGCAACTAGGCCCATGAGCCACAACTACTGAGCCTACGTGTCTGGAGCCTGTGTTCCGCAACGAGAGAGGCCGCGATAGTGAGAGGCCCGTGCACAGCGATGAAGAGTGGCCCCCGCTTTCCACAACTAGAGAAAGCCCTCGCACAGAAACGAAGACCCAACGCAGCAAAAATAAATAAATTAATTAATCAACTCCTACCTCCAACATCTTCTTAAAAAAAAAAAAACAAGGAAAACCAAGGGTTTTGAATCTTGGCTCAGCCACTTTCTGGCTGTATGATGTTGGGCAACTTACTTAACCTTCCTAAGCATTGATTTCCTCACTAGTAATGGAGAGAATAGTTCATACCTTGCAGGGATGTTGTGAAGTTTGAATAAGATAATGTGTTATTAGCACCTAACATGTGAGGCACACAGTAGATACTCAATGTACAGAGTTCTCTTACCTTCTTTCTTTTCATCCAGCAATGGTTAGAGAAGCAGATATACCAGATTCAAAAGGAGTAAGAATCTATCTTGGTCCTAGTGTCTTTTTCCCACAAGGGTATTTTCATTGTTGGTAGATGAGAATTAGCAGAGAAAAAAGTGTATGTATAGTCAGGTCCTGTCATTTATTTTATCATTTAATTTTTTTAAAATTTATTTATTTATTTATTTGGCTGCACTGGGTCTTAGTTGTGGCACGCAGGATCTTCATTGCGGCTTGCAGGATCTTTTAGTTTTGGCATGCACGCTCTTAGTTGCAGCATGCGGGATCTAGTTCCCTGGCCAGGGAATGCACCCGGGCCCCCTGCATTGGGAGCGTGGAGTCTTTTTTTTTTTTAAAAAACATCTTTATTGGAGTATAATAGCTTTACAGTGTTGTGCTAGTTTCCACTGTATAACAAAGTATATCTGCTATGTGTATACATATATCCTCATATCCCCTCCCTCTTGCATCTCCCTCCCACCCTCCCTAACTGCCTATCTAGGTGATCACAAAGCACTGAGCTGATCTCCCTGTGCTATGCAGCTGCTTCCCACCAGCCATCCATTTTACATTTGGTAGTGTATATATGTCCATGCCACTCTCTCACTTTGTCCCAGCTTACCCTTCTCCCACCCTGTGTCCTCAATTCCATTCTCTACGTCTGTGTCTTTATTCCTGTCCTGCCCCTAGGTTCATCAGAACTTTTTTTTTTTTTTAGATTCCATATATATGTGTTAGCATACGGTATTTGTTTTTCTCTTTCTGACTTACTTCACTGTGTATGACAGACTCTGGGTCCATCCACCTCACTACAAATAGTTCAGTTTCATTTCTTTTTATGGCTGAGTAATATTCCATTGTATATATGTGCCACATCTTTATCCATTCATCTGTTGATGGACACTTAGGTTGCTTCCATGTCCTGGCTATTGTAAATAGCGCAGCAATGAGCGTTGGTGGTACATGTCTCTTTTTGAATTATGTTTTGTCTCTTTTTGAATTATGTTTTTCCTAGGGTATATGCCCAGTAGTGGGATTGCTGGGTCATATGGTAGTTCTAATTTTAGTTTTTTAAGGAAACTCCATACTGTTCTCCATAGTGGCTATATCAATTTACATTCCCAGCCAACAGTGCAGGAGGGTTCCCCTTTCTCCACATCCTCTGCAGCATTTGTTGGTTATAGAATTTTATTTTATTTTTTTTTGTGGTACGCAGGCCTCTCACTGTTGTGGCCTCTCCTATTGCGGAGCACAGGCTCCGGACGCGCAGGCTCATTGGCCATGGCTCACGGACCCAGCCGCTTCGCGGCATGTGGGATCTTCCTGGACCGGGGCACGAACCCATGTCCCCTGTATCGGCAGGCGGATTCTCAACCACTACGCCACCAGGGAAGCCCGGTTATAGAATTTTTGATGATGACCATTCTGACTGGTGTGA
The DNA here is from genome assembly GCF_026419965.1 of Kogia breviceps. Classification (NCBI taxonomy): domain Eukaryota; kingdom Metazoa; phylum Chordata; class Mammalia; order Artiodactyla; family Physeteridae; genus Kogia; species Kogia breviceps. The sequence goes on along the minus strand of NC_081310.1, from coordinate 170,920,067 downwards.
GGTGATACCTCATTGTAGTTTTGATTTTCATTTTTCTAATGATTAGTGATGTTGAGCACCCTTTCATGTGTTTGTTGGCAGTCTGTATACCTTCTTTGGAGAAATGTCTATCTAGGTCTTCTGCCCATTTTTGGATTGGGTTGTTTGGTTTTTTGTTATTGAGCTGCATGAGCTGCTTGTATATTTTGGAGATTAATCCTTTGTCAGTTGCTTTGTTAGCAAATATTTTCTCCCATTCTGAGGGTTGTCTTTTCGTCTTCTTTATGGTTTCCTTTGCTGTGCAAAAGCTTTTAAGTTTCATTAGGTCCCATTTGTTTATTTTTGTTTTTATTTCCATTTCTCTAGGAGGTGGGTCAGAAAGGATCTTGCTGTGATTTATGTCAAAGAGTGTTCTTCCTATGTTTTCCTCTAAGAGTTTTATAGTGTCTGGTCTTGCATTTAGTTCTTTAATCCATTTAGAGTTTATTTTTGTGTATGGTGTTAGGGAGTGTTCTAATTTCATTCTTTTACATGTAGCTGTCCAGTTTTCCCAGCACCATTTATGAAGAGGCTGTCTTTTCTCCAGTGTATTTCCTTGCCTCCTTTGTCATAGATTAGCTGACCATAGGTGCGTGGGTTTATCTCTGGGCTTTCTATCCTGTTCCATTGATCTGTATTTCTGTTTTTGTGCCAGTACCATACTGTCTTGATTACTGTAGCTTTGTAGTATAGTCTGAAGTCAGGGAACCTGATTCCTCCAGGGTGTGTGGAGTCTTAACTGCTGGACCACCAGGGAAGTCCCCAGGTCCTGTCATTTTTAAATAACCCACCTTTTGATTTTAAATGAAAATTCCTTTAAAAAATACATAGTTTATAATAGGATAAATGCCAATTAAAAAAAAACCATGGTGTATTATTACTTAATTGGGGCTGCCATAATAAAGTACCACAAACTGGGTGGCTTAAACAACAAAAATTTATTGTCTTACAGTTCTGGAAGCTAGATGTCTGAAATCAAGGTGTCAGCAGGGTTTATTTCTTCTGAGGGCTGTGAGGGAGGATCTGTTCCAGGCCTTTTGCCCAGCTTCTGCTAGCCTCAGGAGTTCTTTGGCTTGTAAGTGGCCTTTCTCTGTGTGCTTTCATATCACTTGTATGTGTCTGTCTTTGTGTCCAAATTTCCCCTTTTTATAAGAACACCAGTCTTATATTGGATTAGAGTCCACCCTAGTGACCTCATTTTAACTTGATCATTTGTAAAGACCCTATTTCCAAATAAAATCATGTTCACAGGTGCTCCGAGGTAGGACTTCAGCATCTTTTGGGGGACACAATTCAACCTGTAACAGATAGTTTAGTTTAGCTACTTCTAACCTGGAGAGAAGAGCATGTATGAAATTAACTTTTGCTTGTCTCTTAGCACTTATTACTAAGATTTTTTTGGTAGGGACACAGGGAGAACCCAGGTTCACACCTCATCCTACTAATTCTGCACCTTGGTTTTGGCATCCTTTAGGAAAGAGAGCGGAAATGGATCTGGTACATAGCGTTGGTGGGAAATGTCTTCCTTTTATGAGCCGAATGGATTAATAATAATAATAGCTCCCATTAGTTGAGTTTTTACCGTGTGCCTGGGGCTGTGTTAAGCACTTTTTATACGCTAGCCCATTTAATTCTCATAACAATGTCATGAAGTAGATGTTATTATTATCATCATTTTACAGAGGAGAAAAGTGAGACTCATACCAGTGAAATAACTTGCCCAAGGTCACATCTAGTAAACGGTAGAGTGGGAATTCATATCTAACTCTGTGGGACTACAGAACTCCAGCTATTAACCACCATATTATACATCTCCTTGAATAGAATTGTCTGCCCGAGTCTCCTTCTTTTCTCTAAAAACTCCTAGTTCTGGAAACATGCCGACTGAAGGGTCAGGGGAGTGACCTTTATGTGCAGTCTTGGGAGCTCTTATTGTTTGTGAGTGGGAAAGGGAGTGTGACTTTAGTTGGCACTTTTTACCTAGTGGTTTAAGTCTTGCCAAGGGGCCCTAGTCAGGTGTGGGACATTGTGAGTTACTTTAAAACAAACTGAAGAGGAAAAAACACAGGCTTTCTATGCTTATCTAACTCTCTTATTACTACAGAATTACATTTGCTTATTGTAAATTTGAGCAGTACAAAGAAAAAGGTAAAAGTTCTCTTTTCTAGTCTTTCTCCATCTAGTGCCACTGGTTAGGGTAACTGGAGTTTAAGTTTAGTTTGTATTCTTTCAGCTTTTTCCTTGCCAGGCTTACTTTTTTTTTTTTAAATTGAAGGATAGTTCATTTACAATGTTGTGTTAGTTTCTGGTGTACAACAAAGTGATTCAGTTATATATGTATACATACATATTTTTTCATATTCTTTTAAAAATTAATTAATTTATGACTACATTGGGTCTTCATTGTTGGGTCTTAGTTGCTGTGAGTGGGCTTTCTCTCGTTGCAGCGAGTGGGGGCTACTCTTCGTTGCGGTGTGTGGGCTTCTCATTGTGGTGGCTTCTCTTGTTGCAGAGCTTGGGCTCTAGGTGCACGGGCTTCAGTAGTTGTGGCACGCGGGTTCAGCAGCCGTGGCTCACGGGCTTCAGAGTGCAGGCTCAGTAGTTGTAGTGCACTGGCCTAGCTGCTCTGCGGCGGGTGGGATCCACCTGGACCAGGGCTCAAGCCCGTGTTCCCTGCACTGGCAGGCAGATTCCCAACCACAGCGCCACCAGGGAAGTCCCTCATATTATTTTTGAATATACTTTATTGTAAAGATATTGAATATAGTTCCGTGTGCTATACAGTAGGACCTTGTTGTTTACCTATTTTATATGTAGTAGCTTGTATCTGCTAACCCTAAACTCCTAATTTATTCTTCCCCTACCCCCTTTCCCCTTTGGTAGCCATAAGTTTATTTTCTATGTCTGTGAGTCTGTTTCTGTTTGTAAGTAAGTTCATCTGTATCATATATATATTTTTTTCTTTTTTCTTTTTAAAAAAATTTTTTGGCTGGGCCGTGCGGCATGCGGGATCTTATTTCCCCGATCAGGGATCGAACTTGTGCCCCTTGCATTGGAAGCACCGAGTCTTAACCACTGGACCGTCAGGAAGTCCCTGTATCATATATATATATATATATATATATATATATATATATATATAGATAGATAGATATAGATATAGATATAGATATAGATATAGTGTGTGTGTGTGTGTGTGTGTGTGTGTGGTACGCGGGCCTCTCACTGTTGTGGCCTCTCCCGTTGTGGTGCACAGGCTCCGGACGCACAGGCTCAGTGGCCATGGCTCATGGGCCCAGCCGCTCTGTGGCATGTGGGATCCTCCCGGACGGGGGCACGAACCCGTGTCCCCAGCATCGACAGGCGGACTCTCAACCACTGCGCCACCAGGGAAGCCCTGTATCATATTTTTGATTCCACATATAAGTGATATCATATGGTATATGTCTTTTTCTTTCTGACTTACTTCACTTAGTATGATAATCTCTAGGTCTGTCCATGTTGCTGCAATGGCATTATTTCATTCTTTTTTATTGCCAGGCTTACTTTGAAACTGCCCCTCACCCTCCTTTACTTTTTCATATTGGTCATGTCTCCTCTTATCTCAAAGCCTGACCTCTATTTTATTTATATCTATATTATGTATTCATTTATTTACTCAGGGTGGCATTCACCTACATACCGTGTAAAAAAAGCAGTCTTTTATTAGGAAGGGCTATGTAGGAGAGATAGGCTGTAGATTGTATGCCAGTATAGTATAAAGCCAAAATTTCTTAGTAGAAGACACGGTCTCTCCACATCCTGGCTACTCACTGCATTTCTTGCCTTATACCCTGTAATCCTTTGCTGTATTCATACCCCTCTGCATGCAGTTTACTCACACTCCAAATTGTTTCTAGTTCATTTGTCTTGCTCATATTACTGCCTCTGTCTGCAGAGTCCTCCTAAATCTATTCTCTTGAAAAACTTTTCCTTCCTGACTCAGTCCAAATGTTATGTTCTTAATGATAACATTTTTTTAATGATAACTTTTTGAGTTCTTTTGAGTGAGTGAATTAGCCACTCTCTTCTCTCTGCTTTAATATTCCATGCATGCATATATTATTTTTTTAATCCTAGCATTTATTTTTAATGCAGATGTTTTAGTATATTTTTCTTATGTTTATTAAGTAAATAAAAAACCCATTATTATTATTGCTTTATGCAGACAATATTCATTTAGATTTACCAAATATTTACCTTTTTTAAAAGTTGCTTTTCCTTTCTCCTAGCATGTCTAGTCTTCCATTTGGGATAATTTTCCTTTTGCCTGAAAAACTCCCTGTACGAATATTCTGTAGTGTGGCCTGCTGGATGATATATTCTCTTAGTTTATATTTGCCCCATTTATTTTTGTTGCCATATATCTGGCTTTCTTTGGGGCCTTCGTTTGGTATTTAGGGCTTGTTCTTCTGCTAGAGCCATCCCCTTTTCTGTAAGGTCTTTTCTCACCTCGCGTAATGAAATCCTCCTTGTCTTTGGAGCTCAGCTTGAGTCCTCCCTTTTCCCATTAATCCTTTGCAAACCATGCTAACCTGTGATAACTCATTCTGCTTCTGAACTCACAGTGTTAATTTCTGTCACTCATTGGCCAGTTGACCATGCATATCATCACTTGTATTTTATCATTTGTTATTGAACTTCCCGTGTGTTTGCCCAATTAGATTGTGCTCCTGGGGCTCACAGATTATTTGTCATTTTGCCTAGCACAGTGCCCTACATTTAGCAGGTATTCGCCAAATGTCAGTGCATTTGGATTTTCGCAGTACTTCACACCCTGTTAAAGATCAGATGCTCACAGCCGGAAGCCTGAGGGAGCGTTGGACCGATGACATCATGTTGGCTGCCTGTTGCGAGGGGTGTGTGCCACTGAGGAGTGTTGGCAGATGAAATACTTGTGCAAGAGCGTATGCTTCTTCCTCATGAATGGGATTCAGACTCCACATTGGGGAAGAGATAGTAAGTGTAGGAGGAGGGCTGACAAGGGGCTGGAAGGGAGGATGCTATATCATTAGATACGAGGATATGACTTTATTAAAAACATAAATAAAACGATGGTGTAAGGCAGAGAGAAGCTTCTTGGAACCAGTAGGCTGAATAGGTAAACCAGCTTCTATGGTGCTAACCAGTTATTAATTGCCATTCATTTCCTTTGCCATAAAACTGTACCACTCAGCTACTTGCTTTCTCATTAGGGTAAGTCTGGAGAGAGGGCTTAGTTTAGAATTAGGAAATCAAAGAGAGATGCAGAATAGTCAGAGTGGGCAAAGGGGTGGGGATATTCCTTTCATTTGTCTTTCCAGCCCTAGACCTTAAGGGCTGCCAGAATCTCCTTGAGTTTGCTAGTAGGGGTTGCTACTGGAGTAGTATAAGACCTCTAATTTCTACCCCTACTTCTTCCTTTTGCCCATCTTTCTTCCTTCACCGATGCCCGCCTACCACACACGCTAGTCATCAGCCGCATCTCTGAGGCCCAGGTATGCAGTGGACATTCTGCCGTTAACTGCCCAGGCCTTGAATGTAATCTATCCTCCACTCCTCTGCCCTCCCCAAATGGTAGGAAGGTAGAGAAAAGGAAATAGAGTATGATAGTTTAAACTCTGCTGTGGCTTAGAGAGTAGAATGTTTTTTTTTTGGGGGGGTCGCGCTGTGTGTCATGCGGGATCTTAGTTCCCTGATCAGGGATCGAACTCGTGCCCTCTGCATTGGAAGCGTGGAGTCTTAATCACTGGACTGCCAGGGAAGTCCCAAGGGCAGAATGTTTTGATTGCTTGATTTAGGGGTCTTGGGGTCTCCTAATATGGGATTCTATTCTTTTGTTGATAGAAAGGCCTCACTTCATTCTTTTTCTGTGAGTAATGTGGATCTAGAAAAAGTCTTGTGTTGAGGGTTTGGTACCTGTCCCCGAAGGGAAAAAAGATCACTCTTGGACTTGATTTTTTTCCATCAGTGGTTTCTCATTATCAGAAGTTGAAAATTAGTGCTTTGAACGGAGTATAGAGTATAACAGTATAAATATAGCTAAGACCCTAGTATGTTTATAGTGATTGGCTTTTTTTTTTTTTTTTTTGGCTGCATTGGACTTTGTTGCTGCTCACGGGCTTTCTTTATTTGAGGTGAGCGGGAGCTACTCTTCATTGCGGTGCGCGGCTTCTTGTTGCAGAGCATGGGCTCTAGGCATGCGAGCTTCAGTAATTGTGGCAGGTGGGCTCAGTAGTTGTGGCGCACGGGCTTAGTTGCCCCGTGGCATGTGGGATCTTCCTGGGCCAGGGATCGAACCTGTGTCCCTTGCATTGGCAGACAGATTCTTAGCCACAGTGCCACCAGGGAAGTCTAGGGCTTTGGTTTTAAAAATACCTTTTTAAAGTACGTTGTTTTAGACTAAATGTCTCCCTACTTTTTGTGGGATGATTTAGCTGTGGACTAATCTGGAGGGAATAACAATACTAAATGACTTAAATCATCAAACATTGTGATGTTACTGAGACTGTCTTGGTGGGGAGAGTTTTGGTCCACAGGAATAATGTGGGTTTCCTTTCTTTCCCTTCAGATAAATCCTCCTACGTGTCCCATTCTCTGGCTATGGGAAGGATGGACAGTGGGGAAAAGTTTGTACACTCATCTCATTGTTCAGGTCATTTCCTGGGTGCGGTTCTGCAGAGCTTCCTCTGAGAGCTGACTCAAGAGTTCTCTTCCATTGTGGTAGTGTTCTTGTTTTTACATGCCATACCAATTTATAGCCTTGGCAATACATTTGAGTTTGGGGAAACATCATTTGGAGGTGTCAAGTTGGGAATGAGGAAAGTAAAAATATTTTCAGAGGTTCCTTGAGAGAAAGGTTCCTTTCATTGGGCACACCAGTTCTCCCTAGATGCTATGGCTTGAGAACTGAAGCATTCTAAGTGTATGTTCTTCCTTTTTGATGTCACCGATCCCTCTGAATAACAGTTATTTGTTTGTCTTTTCTGTGCCCCCTGAGACTGTGCATCTTGAGGGCTAACATCTCATCCATCTTTTTGTCCCCAAAGTTTAGCGCAGTGCCCAACTTGAAGTAAGTGTTTACGAATATATGTTGAGTTGAATAATGGAGGGACACTTTTTAAAAAATTTTATTTTATTTTTTTATTTATTTTTATTTTTTTAAATTATTTTTTTTATTTTTAATTTTTTTAAATTTTTTTTAAATTTTTTTAATTTTTTTTTTTTTTTTATGGAGGGACACTTTAAATGCATTGTGTGCCAGCAGATGCATGCCTAGCATATTGAGTTGGGAGGCATTAGTAGAAAGCGGAGATAGGAGAGAGAGATAAATAAAGGAATTTTAGTGAATAGGACATAGGGAATTTTTGTTGCTGAAGAATTTCTTGAGAAACAGTTGTTTTGCAGTCTTCTTTATGTGAGAAAGCATTTAAAAGTTGAGTGTTAGGGGACTTCCCTGGTGGTTCAGTGGTTAAGACTCTGCCCTCCCAATGCAGGGGGCCGGGGTTTGAGCCCTGGTCAGGGAACTAGATCCCACATGACGCAACTAAAAAAATCCCACATGCTGCAACCAAGACCCAGCGCAGCCAAACAAATAAATTAAAGAAATAAAATAAAATTTAAAAGTTGAGCTTTACTTCCATCTGACTAGCTAATGATTAACCTTCCATAAGGCTTCCAGTCACTGACCTTCTTTGTAGCAAGGACTAAAGGTATGTGCCTGTACCTCTTAAATGGAGGGATTCAGCAAAGGGAGGGGATCAGGATTAGATTGTGCATGGGAAAGAAAGCATTGAGACCCTGCTAGCCAGCACTGTGGAAATATAAAGCTGTTATTATGGTGGTTGCTGTTGGTAAACAAAGTCTCAGCCTCTTCCCTGGTTTGTATCCCACACCCAGCCACAACCTCAGATTGGGTAGATGCAGACTTTAAATACTGGGGTCGCCTGTACCTGTTGGCAAATGTCCCTTGTGGTTTCTCTGAGTATTGTGCCAACATTACTTTTTGGCTCTTTCCTACATCAGGAAAAAGTAGGAAGTTTGTGGAGTTGTGCTTTTGGTTGGCATTAGGGCACGAGGGGGCTTCATTTTCCACTTTTAACTAGTAACTATCTAAACTAGTGAATAGCTATAACAAAACAGCCCTGGCTTGGAAATTCTTACCTAGGTAGTGAGTGAAGCTTGAGAGGAACTTGGCGTTCCTAAGGCCCAGCGTTGAGAAGAGGGCTGTCATTTCCCTGACATGGCTGGGATCCTGGTCAGCTGATTTCCCGTCTCTATAAGGGATGTGATTCCTCCCCCTTCCTTCTGCAAGAATGGGTTTTTTTTCATTTCCTGTTGGATAGCATATTTTCTGAGTACCAGGAGACACTTGGCTGGCTGTAAATCTTCTGGGTTGTGGGGTGGGATGGAAGCCGCTTTTGTTTTCAGCAGAACTGCTTTCGTCTGAGGGATATACATACACAGGAACCTAAGCTTCCCGGTGCCCAGGGGAGAGACACAGGGCCCCGAGGGATTGTTTTGAATCCTTTCCTGGGCTGTGCCTACTTGACCTGTGGTAGTGGAGGCCCTTCTCCCACTTAGGCCAGAAGAGCTTGGCTCCTCACGGGGCCGGCATGCCATGGATTCCGCTCTTGCTTCATCCTCTAGTCAGCCCTGTTGGTGCCTGAATCTACTGGGGAGCAACTGTTAGTCCCTAGTGGAAGTGACACCATTCTTGGAATGGAACCTGGCAGGATGCCCCCCTGAGCCCTGACAGAGTGACACAGGCTGGGACTGGAATCTGGCTGTCCAGATTTCCTGCCCTCTGTCCTTACTTGCAGCTTCCTCTCTGGTGGCGTGGGAGCTGGTCATTAACAAGCGGGGCCAACTGTGGACCCACATAGCTGTTTCTGTTCTGCCCATCCAGACTGGCCTGCTCCTTGTCCGTCTGGAGTGAGAGCAGAAGACAGAAAAGGGAGGAGTGGGGAGGTAGTCATTGTGATCCCCTTTGCTCCTCCTGGAGTTTTTCTTAGTATCTGGGGACCTGGGGTTTAATTTTGTGGCACTCTAACTCGTAGGGTTTTTTTCCTTGACTTTGGAGAAGTCCTGAAAAATTCTTACAAAATAGGACATTGCTTGGTAGGTTATGAGAAATGTCATTTCTGGGTTTTGTGTATAACACAGCTTTTCTTAGTGTGCCAGGGTTTACATGACTAGATAATTGGTATATTTAAAGTTTTTAGAGGTCATCAGAGGAAGAACAGCCTTAGAAGTGGAATTAGTGAGCATGCTGTGACTTTAAAAAAAAAAAAAAATTATTTATTTTTGGCCGTGTTGGGTCTTCGTTGCGGACTTTCTCTAGTTGCGGTGACCGAGGGCTACTCTTCGCTGCAGTGCGCAGGCTTGTTGTTGTGGCTTCTTTTGTTGCGGAGCCTGGGTTCTAGGCGTGCAGGCTTCAGTAGCTGTGGCACGTGGGCTCAGTAGTTGTGGCTCGCGGGCTCTAGAGCTCAGGCGCAGTAGTTGTGGAGCACAAGCTTATTAGTTGCTCCGCGGCATGTGGGATTGTCCCCGGCCAGGGCACGAACCTGTGTTCCTTTCATTGGCAGGCAGATTCTTAAACCATTGCGCCACCAGGGAAGCCCCATGCTGTGACTTCTAACAGTAAATTCTTCCTTTTACCTCTGACCATGTCACCCTTCTCCTTGCTCTAGGGGCTTTCTGGTTTGTGGCTATTTATTTATTTTTTTGTGGTACGCGGGCCTCTCCCGTTGCGGAGCAGAGGCTCCGGACGCACAGGCTCAGCGGCCATGGCTCACGGGCCCAGCCGCCCCGCGGCACTCGGGATCCTCCTGGACCGGACCGGCGCATGAACCTGTGTCCCCTGCATCAGCAGGCGGATTCTCAACCACTGCGCCACCAGGGAAGCCCGTGGCTATTTCATAGTATCAGATAAATTTCCCCTCTAGGGTGGAGAGCAGCATCTTATAGTGGAAAGGGTATAAATGTTGGAATCCTGGTTCTGGTACTTACCAGCTCTGTGACCTTGGAGAGTCACTTAACCACTGTGTGTGATTTTTCTAACTCCTCATTTGCAAAATGTTAGTGATAATAACTATCTTGTAGGGTTTCTGTAAAGGTTAAATGAATTAATATATGGAAAGCATTTTGCTTGACACATTGTAGGTATGCAGTTGTGGCTTTTTATTAGTAAGAGTCATGATAAAATATTATTTTTAAAATAATTTTTAAAATAAATTTCTTTTATTTTTTGGCTGTGTTGGGTTTTCATTGCTGGGCGTGGGCTTTCTCTAGCTGCAGCGAGCCGGGGCTACTCTACTTTGTGGTGCACGGGCTTCTCATTGTGGTGGCTTCTCTTATTGTGGAGCATGGGCTGTAGGCACGCAGGCTTCAGTAGTGGCATATGAGCTTAGTAGTTGTGGCTCGTGGGCTCTAGAGCACAGGCTCAGTAGTTGTGGCGCACGGGCTTAGTTGCTCCGCGGCATGTGGGATCTTCCCAGACCAGGGCTTGAACCTGTGTCCCCTGTATCGGCAGGCGGATTCTTAACCACTGCGCCACCAGGGAAGTCCTAATATGATTTTTTTAATGTGGTAAAATGTACATAAAATTTACTATCTTAACCATTTTTAAGTGTACAGTTCAGTGGCATTAAGTACATTCACACTGTTTTGTAACCATTACCACTGTCCATCTCCAGAATGTCCCAAACTTAAATTTCATACCCATTAAACAGTAATTCCCATTTCTCCCCTCCCCCAGCAACCACAATTCTGTTCTCTGTCTCTGTAAGTTTAACTATTCTAGGTACTTCATGTAAGTAGACTCATAGAATATCTATACTTTTGTGATTGACTTATTTCACTTAGCATAATGTCTTTAAAGTCCATCCACATTGTAGTATGTGTCATAATTTTATTCCTTTTTAAGGCTGAATAATATTCCTCTGTATGTATGTACCACATTTTGTTTATTCATTCATCTGTTGATGGACCCTTAGGTTGCTAATAATATGATTATTTTCAGTAACAGTATTGTTGGATTGATTCTGTATAGTTAGAACTCCCAAAGCTGGGAGGAAAAGGTTGAAGTGAGGGAAGATACCATTGTTTGTGTGTTGACGTCATCTCTCTGGGTTTTGGTTGCAGGACATATTTTGATTGGAGTCTGACAAATAATGGAGCCCATTCTGATTGGAGCCCATATAGAGGGTCCAGGTCTGGCAGAACTCCAGGGGGAAAAGTATTGCTTCTTAGCCTAAGCAAGGATTAGACTTTTCCCCAGGAATAGACTGCTTTTCAGTGCCTATAGCTTACCAGCTTTGCCTTTCCTCCTGCCTTCTTCTGCTCTTACTATGAATAGGACTCTTGCTGTTGTGACATACCTAGACTCTTAATTTGTTCTACACAGGTCTGGGCCTGAGGGGGAATTGTCGTAGGACCGTGGCCAGCTGTGTGCCAACCTGGCTTGTAGGATTTGTAGGATATATAAACACATGTTTGTGTACACACACATATATATATGTGTACACGTATATATATATGTGTGTGTGTTCATATATATGCATGTGTATATGCACACACATATCCTATCACTGACAATTGACACAATATAGAAGCTACATGCTCTCCTTTGGCTTCCCCTCAACCAAGTCCACCACTAAAATGTGTACATTGGCAACAGGGGGTCCCAGGATGATGGGAGAGGTCTCCAAGGGGATTGAAGCACAAGAATCTTAGAACGGTGGTCTTGACAGCTTGGATAGTCTCTTGTAGTTTCTACCAAAATTCTGAAGACAGTGCTCTGCAGCTCTGACTTCTTTGCCCATCTTCAGGCCTGGGTTTGACCTGGAAAAGTCCAAGAGCTCAGGCTTCTGCATCCTTCACTTATGCTGGACATAGTGAGTGGAGGTTGAGAAGGAGAGGCAGCCCCTCCAAACTCCTGGATCCCTCTGTGTGGACTCTCTTGTTTGTTTATAGGGGTTAAAGGACAGTTGGTACTGATTTGTCCCTAGTCCCTCTCTGGGCTTAAGGGGACTTCAGTGTCATTGGGGTTTTTTGCCCCATTGTGTCAGGGATACAGGGGCACATCCCCTCAGTGCACTCCTCCACCCCCATGTTGATCTACCTACATATTTCCGGTTCCATACCTTCATTCAGGATGATTTTATGTTGTCAATATAATGTGAGTGAACTAATTCTATATTAAGTTAATGAAGATCACACTTATTATTCAGTTCTAGTTGCATAAATACTTATGATTAAAGAATTATGGTCATGCTTTGTGAAGGCTGCTACAGGAGATGATCTAAAAATAAACCTTAAAAAAATCTATTTTAGAGAAACATAGATTAAATATGAACGACAGTAGGGGGCACTTGTATGACAGTAGAGTAAAGACAAGCACAGTGTGTTCAGTTTGATTTTTGAACTTTAACTTGTTCCTTGGAAAGTTAATATTTTTTCCTTAGGCAATTTTCTGTAGGTAAAACTGACAGTTGAATTTTAAAGATAAAGATATTTGGCATGATCAACAAGTTATATTTACCCTTTGTTGACTAAAAATGGACTTTCTTCAAAGTTTGTTAAGTTTATTAGTTTCAGATACTCTCTGGCAAGCAAGAATTACTAGGTTAAAATTATATTATTTCATTCAACTATAACAACATATAAAGCTTTAAAAATTTGAAACAATCTATTGGAAGCCTCAATTTCTTTATCAACAAATTTGTGCTACTCTAGATTATGCGCTTACTGGTCACTCAAGGATCTTGTTTAAATGCTTTCTCCTGGGCTTCCCTGGTGGCGCAGTGGTTGAGAATCCGCCTGCCGATGCAGGAGACACGGGTTCGTGCCCTGGTCCGGGAAGATCCCACATGCCGCGGAGCAACTAAGCCCGTGAGCCATGGCCGCTAGGCCTGCGCGTCCGGAGCCTGTGCTCCGCAACGGGAGAGGCCACAACAGTGAGAGGCCCGCATACCGCCAAAAAAAAAAATGCTTTCTCCTACAAAAACAATGAGTGAAAACAAACAAAAAACCAAAGTAAATTTACTCATGTGTATTTAAATAGAGGTACCAACAAACACTTGAAAAATGGCTAAGAGGGTTGAACACTTTCCACTTCATTTTGTAGCTGGTGTTAGGTGAGCAAAGATTTGTCCTAATGAATGATGTCGAATGGTCTGAAAGGCCCAGTCTTTGTGAGCTGTTTCTCTCCTGGATTCCCGAGGAGCAGCTTTGATGAGGAATAACAGTATCGTTTTCAAGCTGGCCCCTGCACAAACTACATAATTATAGTTACTCCATTTTCCATACATACAGTATAGCTGGCTCTTGACCCCTGAAAATGGAGCAGAGGCATGCTGAATACTTCAGGCTCATAGATAAATCCTGAAACTAATTTTAACCCACTGTTTCATCATTTACTCCTTCTTGAAGTACCAAAGATGCTTATAGGAGGAAAAGTGAACAGTGAACAGATTCTTCCCCCTTGTTTGCTCTTTTCCTGCCTTTTTAATGTTATCTCCCATTATTCTTTACAGCTGGAATGAAGTAGTGCCCCCCACCCCATATATGCCCGTTTTCATGTCTTTGCTTATGCTCTTTCCTCTACCTGGATTTTCCTTTCATTTCCATATCTTACTTGTCCTTCCAACATCCATCTCTCATGTCACTTTTTTTTTGGTGCAACATTTCTTGGTCCCTTCAGGTACAAGTCATATCTTTCTAAACTTACATAATATTATTGAAAGAAATTCACTTAAAAGTAATAGTAATAGTAACAAATGACAACTGACGTTCATACGGCCTTTTACAGAATGCTTTCACATGTATTAGCTCTTTTGTGCCTCACAGGTAGTTATTTTGCTTGACAGCGCTGGAAACTAAAACTAAGGCTCAAGGAGGTAAGGTGACTTGCCTGAGGTCACACACAGCTGGAACTGAGTCTAAATATGGTGACCTCAATGTTCTTTCCATCAAAGAATGCTATCTGCTGATTCTTATCACTTGCTGCTATGTGTTGCAGTTACTTCTGTAAATGTCGTGCCTAATGCACTGCTTTGTGCTGTCCTTAAAGGAAGGGTTAATGCCTTGTTCTTTGTGGCCCTCATAATCCCATAGCACAGAGTACTGCATGTAGTAAGGCATCGATAAACATTTGAAAGGCTGACGATGTGTTGTGGAGATGTTGATGAATGCATGTACCTGGCACAGTGCCTGGCACACAGATGCCTAATAAATATTTGTTGAATTTAATTGTAAAATGAATCAAAGGCCATAGTTAATAAGAGCGTATATGGCACTTACCAGGTGCCACACACTTTTATAATTGCTTTGCCTGATACCAAGTCATTTAATCCTCACAACAATAAAATGAGGTGGGTACTGCTATTTCCATTTTACACTTGATGAAACTGAGCAACAGGAAGGCTAAGTGATGTGCAGAGGTCACACAGGTGGTAAGCAGTAGAGCTGGGCTTCACACTGACAGGCGGTCGGCCCTAGAATCCGCACGTACTCTTAACCATCACGCCACAATCAGTTGTTCGGGATATTTTTACACTGTTAAGTTCCTCCTGAACTCCTTTCTGTCTTGGGTGTGTCTCACATAAAGCCAGCAGAAGCAGCACAGCTTGTGAATTGAGCAGTGGTTCTCAAACTTTAGCCTGCATCAGAATCACCTGGAGGGCTTGTTAAGACATAGATTGCCGGGCCCCACCCCCAGCTTCTGATTCAGTAGGTCTGGGATGGGGTTTGAGAATTTATATTTCTAACAAGTTCCCAGGAGATGCTGCCGGTGTGGGACCACTTGGGTAGAGTATAGGGGTTGAGAGCATGGACTCTTGAGGTTAAGCTACCAGGGTTTGAATCTTAGCTCTGCTGTTTACCACCAGTCCTCATCTGTAAAGTGTGCACTGATAACACCTACATCGTAGGATTCTCATGGAGAGCGAATGAAATAATACATGTGAAGTGCTTAGAATGGTGCTTGGTTGGTTCATAGTAAACGTGCACTGTTAGCTACAGTAATGGTGATAAGACATGGTTCCTGCCTTTGTAGAGTTTGCAGTCTAATGACATATAGACTTCAACCTAATAAATGATAAAATGATGTGAAATTAGGTATTAGTTCACGAGGTTCTGACTGTCAAGGGCCTTAGAGGTGAAGTGTGTGTATGCTGTGGGGCAGGAGAAGCAGTGAGGGAGCAGGAGGAGGAGAGGTACCTGGGACTAGGAGGTAATGGAAAATCACACAGAATTGAGAAAGTTTGGGGTGGTCAATGGTTTCCATTTTACAACCAGAGAATTGGGGGTGGGGGTGTTGGAGAGAGACACACAGAGAAAGAGAGGCTGAGAGAGAAAGAGATGCTTGCACTCTGTTGCCCAGAGAGAGAACTAACTCCTTTTCCCATTTCTCTTAGAGCTGGTAGCTGGTCTGAAGGTGAAGCTGCTGTCAGTTTGCTCTTTGTTGGGAACAGTGGCTAAGGAAGTGGTTTGCTACTGGCTTCTGGAACTGGGCTCTGCAGCCTTTATCCTCCACAGCTGATTCACATACTTTTGATTCTTGCTGAGAAAGGCAGTTGTTAGATTTGGAAGTTTTCAGATTCCAGCGCCAGCTGGACAGCTGACCCTCTGGTAACTGTTTCCCAAACTGCCAGCCCTCTGTTGCCTCATCTCCCTGGGCCCCTTCTTTTCGACTTTGAAGCCATATCCTATATTTAGTGAACTAGCCAGTTAGGGGTTGGAGGAGGATTGATAGGGAGTCTCTCCCACCTCAGAATTCTGGATGGATGAAGTATTTGGGCCTAGGAACAAGATGTATCCTGCTTAAAAACTTTAACCCCTTCTTTGTCGGGCATGCTCAGGTGACAGCTTACAGTGCTAAGAATGTGCCTCTCTCTAGCTCATGGGGAAGGAAGGAGCAGTGTTTATTTTTGGGTGTCCTGAAGAAAATATTTGGGAGAAGGAGTGGGGAGAAGCCCAGACAGCTCCATTTATGGCTGAGCAATGCTTGGTATTCTACAGGGGGACCGTCCGGGCCGAGGGGAAGGGTTTAGCAATCTCATTGTTCACCTCTCGCTCCCTCCATTCAGGGATGATCAAGGACACTGTATTAGCCATCACAATGGGACAGGTGTTCCTTGGGCTGACATGAGCCTCACCCTCAAATCCCGGGCGTCTTCTGCTCCGCCAACCTGCTGAATCACCACCTAGGAATGGCGGTAGCCAGGATGCCTCCTGCAGTGCCTGGAGCACTCTCGGCGGCATGGTGTGCCGTTGACTGGTCTTGGTCTCCTAGACACGGCTTGGGCCTCTCCAGGCCTGCTGGAGTGATAGGCTGGGTCTTAGCTCCCCCTCCAGCTTGTCCACAAGGTGACGACCTACTTTTCAGAGACAGCTAAGTGTTTGTGAGCAGAAGAAGGCGGTGACCCGAGTGAAGGTGAACCAGAGCTGCATTAAACAAACATTGGGAGTTACTTTTTTTTGTCTCGCATAGCCGGGCCCACCCACCTCAGTCCCAGTGGAACGGCTGACCAGGCTGATGTGGGGGCCAAGTTCCAGAAGCTTATGAAGATAGGCAGCCACCTTTGAATGCTCATTTCTTCCATCGATGTACTTTAGTGTAAGAGAGAGCCTTTTATAATCATTGTACCCTTTTGTCTTTTGGGTGATAGGGGAAGGCTTGAAAGGAAGTTGGGGCTCTTACAGTGAGTCAGTGCTATAAGCCAGCAGTCCCTTCTGGTGACAGTATTCTGCTTCATTTGTAGCCCCTCTGAGAGGATTTGAATCTTTTTCTTTTGTACAGGCTGGGATAATAAGCTGGATGGGAGCCCAGATCTTTAGGGAACAAGTGAGTAGCTTGTTTAGGTTTTCCTGTCCTTGTGAGACAAGGTTTAGATTCAGTTTTTGCAAGTGAAAGGAAGCAAACTCACTTTTCTCTTCCCTGGATGTCACTTACCTTATGAGCAGACCTCCAACTTCTGCTTCCCTGTTGAATATGATTATTATGCTAGAGTTGTCACCCTTACAGTTGTAAGTTAGCACTGGGGGAAGGATCCAAGGCCCTGACATGAGATGGACAGTGACTCTTGTCCTATATCAGCTGGCTCTAGGGCCCTGGGGGAATTGCTACACTTGCAATTGGGCTGTTTCCTAAACTTTTATTTTCAGCAACTCCACATACACGACAACTCCCAAATCTCCCTGTTAATAAAAAGAAGAGTTACTGATGTTGCACCCAGAGATCCAGATCAAATCTTAACGTCCAGGAAGGAAGATGCTTAGGAGAACTCAACCCTGCCACTCTCCCTGGAATTCCTTCTGATAACCTTAGTGGTGTCAGTCCCATTTGAAGAACTAGTTTACACATCACAGCAGGGCTTGGAAGGCAGCATGGTATCAATGTTGATCTTGTAGATGGCTAAGTTTCTTGGGGAAGAGATTTGAGGTGACCTGAAATTGCCCCCCTCCTCCTAGGAATCCCAGAATCTGGTCAAGACCTCCTTTCTTCCACTTTTCCCATCCCTTTATGCCCAGGAAACCTGGTCTCTGCTTATTTCGTAGTCTCTCAGCCTCTTCGTGGTGTCATTGTCCTCCCATCTGTCCTACATGGCCACTCTTGCACTGACGTTCTCAGGTCTCTTTCTTTCTGCCACACCTTCCTGTCCTTCCCCCCAAAGCCGGACCCATGTTCACTTTCCCCACGGAGCTGCTGAGTTCTGCTGCATAGCATTGTGCTGACGGGCTCCTTCACAGGTTCGTGAGCTCCAGCCATAGCTTGACTCTCAACCCTGCCCTGAAATCTCTCTGTTCTCTCCTGGGTGACTCCCATTCCTTTTCCTTACAGCAACTATTCCAGACTTGTACCACTCTCCTCCAACTTGCTGCTCCACGCCACCTTGTAAACTCTCAACAAGCCATTTAGCCTTTTACTGTGCGCAGCTCTGCCTCTCAGCTTATCTGTAATCTTCCCCCGTCCTCACCTCATTCCCTCTTGTTTCATAGGCAGTCCTCCTGTACATAGTTTGTATTCTTCGTGTCTCCCCACCTAGTGACTCTTCATAAGTTTTCTCCATCCTAAGGAAGAAACATCCTTTAAGCTGTCTCTTCTTTGACCTAACTCTGCTTTTTATTTTTTTAAACCCCTAAACCTCTTTAATAGCCTTTCTTATATTCCTTTAGTTATCTTGACCCCAACGATAGCATGGCTTTTGTGCTCACTGGCCCAGCTGAAGTCACTCTCACTTATAATGACCTACCTGCAGAATTCACTGTTTCTTTTCAGTTTTCACGTTTGACCTTGTCACAGCTTTTTTTTTAAAAAAAAAATTTATTTATTTATATTTATTTTGTCTGTGCCAGGTCTTAGTTGTGGTGCTTGGGATCTTCGTTGAGGCGTGCATGCAGGATCTAGTTCCCCAAGTAGGGATTGAACATGGGTCCCCTGCATTTGGAGCATGGAGTCTTACCCACTGGACCACCAGGGAAGTCCCTTGTCACAGCTTTTGACACTATATTTGGGCCTCTTTTTTTCCCTTCATTGTGTGCTCTCCCTGGACGAGTTTACCTACTCTGGTGATTTCATTTATCAACATTGTCTACGTGTACAGTGATGACTCTCAAATCAAAATCCCTGAATACGAACTTTCCCCTGAGGTCCAGAATTGTATTACCAGATGATTATTGCCTTTTTCCACTTTGAAGTCTGTAGAAATTCTGATGTAACATATCCAAAACCAAGCTTATCCTCATCCCCCTTTTTTCCCCTGCCCAAACCTGCTTCGCTTCCTATTGATACATACACTATCTCAGATACCAGTATCACTCTTTGCCTGTTTGCCCAAGCTGGGAAGAAATTCATGTTTGTTTGTTTTTTTGTCTTCCTTTGTTCTCCACATCTGACACTAAGTTCTGTTCATTCTAGTGCAGAAACATCTCCACATCCATCCTTTCCCTCCCATCCATCCTGGCTGGACCCACTGCCCTATTTTATTTTATTTTCATTTTTTAACATCTTTACTGGAGTATAATTGCTTTACAATGGTGTGTTAGTTTCTGCTGTATAACAAAGTGAATCAGCTATATGTATACATATATTCCCGTATTCCCTCCCTCTTGCGTCTCCCTCCCACCCTCCCTATCCCACCCCTCTAGGTGGTCACAAAGTACCGAGCTGATCTCCCTGTGCTATGCGAGCTGATCTCCCTGTACTATGCAGTTGCTTCCCACTAGCTATCTGTTTTACATTTGGTAGTGTATATATGTCAGTGCTACTCTCTCACTTTGTCCCAGCTTACCCTTCTCCCTCCCTGTGTCCTCAAGTCCATTCTCTACATCTGCGTCTTTATTCCTGTCCTGCCCCTAGGTTCTTCAGAACCTTTTTTTTGATTCCATATATATGTGTTAGCATACAGTATTTGTTTTTCTATTTCTGACTTACTTCACTCTGTATGACAGACTCTGGGTCCATCCAGCTCACTACAAATAACTCAATTTCGTTTCTTTTTATGGCTGAGTAATATTCCAGTGTATATATGTGCCACATCTTTTTTATCCATTCATCTGTCGATGGACACTTGGGTTGCTTTCATGTCCTGCCACTGCCCTGTTTTAGGCACTCATCATCTTTGGCTGTCAGTGATCATGCCGTATCTCTTCTTAAAAACTCCAGTGCTCATCTGCCTTCTGTTCTTCCACAAGGTAAAGTTCAGACTTGGCTTGGGTATGATTCTCAGTTGTATGCCTGGTTTATGTTGTTTCCTATGCCTTGGATGTTCTTTCCATTTTATCAGCTTCACAAAGTCCTATTCATATTGTTAAGTAATCTTCATCCCAGCTAAAATGAACTAGCCTTTTATGATGTTCCAGCTTCTTTCCTTCTCTCCAGGAAAAATTTAACTTACCTCCTCATCTGAGTTTTCATGGTACTTTATACATCCCTTTGTGATAGTACTTATCGTCTTGTTTTACAGTTGTCTGTGTAATTGGCTCCCCTAGACCATGAGTTCACTGAGGGCAGACCGTGCCTTCTTCCTTTTTTTTTTTTTTTTTTTTGATACTATAATAATTGGTTGAATTGTTGGGTTGGTTGAATTGTATACAAAGGTCTTGCTATCTCCAGATAAAGGATGTTTGGAAAGTCTAAAAGAGCTATGCTGCTGTTGGATATTAGCTGTGGTAGAATCTGCTCTACTCTTTTTATTTCACAAAATACCCTTGTTTATTGTATGAAAATTATAAAACAATAAACAAAACTATAAAATTAAACTCACCTAAAATCCCACCACTTTTGGATAACCACTGTAAGTATTTTGCTGTATTTTCTTTCAGACATTTTCTTCTGCAAATATATACATATAAATACACATTTTGTAAAAATATACTATTTGTAACTTGTTTTCTTCACTTACTGTATGGTGAAAATCTTTCGGTGTCAAAAATATGTATTCCTATCATAGTTTACCTTGTTGTCAATATTCCTGTGTGTGGTGCAGTGAGACTTGAGATGGCCTCCTAATTGTTGGACTTTTAGGTAATTTTGCATCATTTGATGTTATAAACAATGGGATGAATATACCTTGTGTGTATTTGCACGTTGAACCACATTTCTTTTATATAAATTCCCAGGCGTGAAGTTGCTGTGTCAGAAGTTATTGGACACTTAAAAAATTTTTAGGTACATTTTGCTAAATTCCTCTCCATAAAAGTTGTACCATGTGGTTGAGTTTTTATACTTCATTGAGATTTTTTTCCACCTGTGGTAGGTTTTGTGTTTCTGTCAGAGGTTTTATCTATTGGAATGATTGAATTAAGGCTGTGTTTTAGGAAGACTGATCTAGCAGCACGTGCAACATGGATTGGGCGAGAAGGAGGGAAGTCCTTTTTTTTTTCTTTTTAAGTCTGTTTAAGCAATCCAGGTGAGAGGTAGTGAGAATTAGGAGAGGTTGACTGTTGAATAAAGGAGAAGGTGACTGTGAGAGGTATTTGGAAGAACCGATAGGACTTGATAGTGGGTTGAGCAAAGGATGGTGCCATTACTCAAAGGGGGAAATTCAAAGGAGGCATTGATTTGAGGAGGAAAGATGTGGATTCACTTTTAATAACTTGATTTCTAGTTGCTGTGGCATGCTTGGGTGGAAATGCCCCACAGGCAGCGGGCACTGCAGAGCAGCAGTCAAGAGAGGGGCCGGGCTCAGTCTCCTCAGCCTGATCTTTAAATCCCTCCATAATAACCTTCCCAGCATCCTCTTCAGCTACCTCCTCACATCTAAGCCCGACAAGACTGTCTTTCTGGAGTGTCTTCACTCACTGTGTCTGCTGTACAGATCTTACCCCTTGTTCATAACCCACCCCAAAGTCCTCTAGGAAACCTTCTCTGATCACCCCACTGGAAGTTAGTTCCTAGTTTCCTAAATTCTAGTGGTAATTTTTTATTTTTTATTTTATTTTATTTTTTTGGCGTTACGTGGGCCTCTCACTGTCGTGGCCTCTCCCGTTGCGGAGCACAGGCTCCGGATGCGTAGGCTCAGCGGCCATGGCTCACAGGCCCAGCAGCTGCTCCGCAGCATGTGGGATCTTCCCGGACCGGGGCACGAACCCGTGTCCCCTGCATTGGCAGGCGGACTCTCAACCACTGCGCCACCAGGGAAGCCCTCTAGTGGTAATTTTTTAAAGTATCATTTATATTGTACTTTAACATCCTATTTGTACATATGCTTTATTGCTTTATTTTCTTCTGCAAGATTGGAAGCTCCTAGAGGTTGAGGACGATATTGTAAACTCCATTTTATCTCCAACATTGCCAGCTTTGTATTTGGCACATAAGTGTCCCAAAATGTTTCGTGATTTATGGAGTAAGTGGAACCAGCTTTAATGTAGTAGTAGTAATACACTGGATTATTATCATTCTACAGCTAACACCTAATAAAGTGTGAACACTATTTGTTGTGCATTTTCCTACTTATTTTTCTTAAAATAATACTCAGATATATCAGTATTATGGGAGGGGAAGTGGAAGACAGGAGATGTTAAGTGAGAATCCTCTTTTACTTGTTCTTTGTTTCCCCCAAGATTCTTAAGAGTAGTATATATCTGACATTTAGCTTTTAACCGTCTCTGCTGTCCTGAAATTGCTGTTGTTAAGGTCACCAATCATCTCCTAATTGCCAAATCCAATGGTAATTTTTCAGCCCTGATCTTACCTGACCTTTCTGTGGTACTTGACACCATGAAATGAAACACTGTATTCTCCTTGAAAGCTCTCCATCCTTAACCTTTTATGACCTCATCCTTCCCTGATTTTCTTCCTTGGTTTACAGGTTTATCTTCCATTAAATAAAGGTGCTTTCTGGGATTTTGTCTTTGGCCCTCTACACAGTTTTCTCGAGTGACCTTATTCATACTCATGGCTTCAACTGCTGGACCTGATCTCTCTCCTGAGCTCCAGACACTTGTCTCTGAGTGCTGGAGGACTTCTTTTGGATACTGTATAGGTATCTTTTACTCAGCATGTTCCAAACTGAACGCTTCATCTTCTTTCCAGGAAACCTGCTATTCCTCCCTTTATTTAAGGCATTGTCTTCTACCCAGTCACACAAGTGACTTGACAGTCTTCCCTCTCTTGGTCCGTCTACGCTACCCCACCCTAACTCAAACAGTGATCAAATGCTGTGTAATTTTACTCTCATATTCCTTCATTTCTTCCCATCCTCAATACTACTTTCTTAGTTCAGATTCTATTTTTTCTCAGCATACAACCATAACAGTGTCCTAACTAGTCTCCCTCCCTTCTGTTTTGCTTCCCTCCTTTTCACTACTGATAAATGCTCTTTCTAGAATTAAAATCTGATCATAAAAAAAGTCATTCCCAAGCTTAAACCCTTTCAATGACTTTCCATTGTCTTTAGGATGAGATATGGTTTCTTTAGCATGGCATGCAAAGCTTACATGTCCTGCCATCCTTCTTCCAGGGCAGAGTGTACCCTGCACGCTATCCATATCAAACTATTTTATAAAGTTCCTTAAAGACATTATGTTTTCGGGCTTCCCTGGTGGCGCAGTGGTTGAGAATCCGCCTGACGATGCAGGGGATACGGGTTCGTGCCCCGGTCCGGGAAGATCCCACATGCCGCGGAGCAGCTGGGCCCGTGAGCCATGGCCTCTGAGCCTGCGCATCCGGAGCCTGTGCCCCGCAACGGGAGAGGCCACAACAGTGAGAGGCCCGCGTACCACAAAAAAAAAAAAAAAAAAAGACATTATGTTTTCTTATGTTTCTACTTTGTTTCCTTAGTCTATGACACTCCTGTCCCCATCAGTCTAATTCCCTCTGGCCCTGAAGTCCCAGTTCCAGCAGCATCTCTTCTGGGGAGCCTTCCCCAGGCTTCCCTGCTTCCTATTCGCTTCGCTTCGCTTCTGTGCACCTTCATCAGCATCTGCTGTGCTACATTGTGTTTGCTTCACTTGCTCCTCTCCCTCACTAGATTGTAGGCTACTTGAGGAAAGAGGCTCTGAGCTCTTCATCTCCATCCTCAGCGCTCTACACATTTGGCCCAGGGCAGACACACAGGGTAGGCTTGTTGAATGTATGAATGATTGCTTGAGAAGGTTCAGTGCTTAGCGGCAGTGCTGGGATCAGGATTCAGAATCTCAAATTCTTGGCTTTTAAACGCTCATTTATTTTTTGGCTAGGCAACATGTTCACATAATTGAATATTCAAAAGGTACAAAAAGATATATAGTGAAAAGCCTTTTTTTTTTTTTTTAACCCCAGCCACCCTTTTTCCTCTCCCTGAAGATGGTCAGTTTATCAGCTTCTTGTGCTTCCTTCCAGAGATATGTGCATTTACATATATCTTATGAATTCATTCACATATCTTATGAATTAAGGAATTAATTCAGCAAGTATTTATTGAGTACCTAGCATGTGCTAGGTACTGTGCTAGGCTCTGGGGACAAACTGAACAAAACAGATAAAAATCCCTGTCTTTGTGGAATCTCAATTCTATATATTCTTCCTCCTTCCTCTTTTCAAAAATGTAAATGAGAGGTACTATACACACTGTTCTGACATTTTGTTTTACTTATTGTATCGACGATTAATCCATATCAGCACATATAGACCTTTTTTTCCTTCATGCTTATTATTTCATTGTATGGATGTACTATCATTTATTTAGCCAGTTCCCTATTGATGGGCATTAAGTGTGCTACCAATGTTTTGCTCTTACAAAATGCTAAAATGAGAAACTTTGTTGTACACTTGTCATTTTACATATGTATATCTTTAGGAAAAATTCTTAGGTGTGGAATTGTTGGATCAAAGGGTATGCATATTTGTAAATTTGATGGATAGTTTCATCCATTGCTTTAACTTTTTATTATGACTATTTCAAGCATATAAACAAGTATAGATAATACTGTAGCAATATACATATGTATCCTCTACATATGTACCCACTACTCATTAAACAGGTGTTGTGGTGACACCCTTATTGAGGTTCTGTCTGCTAGGTGCTTTTAGTACCTCCTTAACATTGTAGAGGACTCCAACAGAATGTTATCTTAGACTCAGAGTAAGAAGTTTCTCAGAACTCATACCCTGCCATCCTAGAGTCACCACTAAGCAGTCTATCTTGAACTTAAAAAAATATGTATAACCTCATTGTTAGCAAAAGACAGCTTCAGAGGAGAATTCCATTGTGTTATTTTTAGTACCTGCAATCTGACTCTCAAAAATGTTTATTTTGCCTCCTTTCTCTGCTCAAAAGCAACAAAGAAATGCTACCGGAAGTTGGTGCCCTGTCTTTTTGGAGACTTGTTTTATTTGCTTGTGGAGGAGCCCAGGTGAACTGAGCTGGAAGCACAGCATCCCACCTCCCTTTTTCAGAATAACTAAATGTGGTTCTCCTTAGCAGGTGCCTACCTTTAACTGACTTGGAGGTGCAGCTGTGTCTGGGTCCTCATGGAGTTGATAGAGAAACTGTTCTTGGAGGAGGGGAAGCTGTTGATCTCTATTACACCTGCATACCTGTAGCTGTTTCAGTAGGCTTTTGTTGAAATAAATTTCCTTCCCTCCCATCTCTCTGCTGGAGACCTCTAACCTTGTTCCAGTGGTAGGTGACTCTTGCTTCCGACCTTTCTCGTAGGTCCTCAGAGTGCCCAGCAATGAGGCTTTTACATTATTTTATGATTTTATAAACCTAGTTTCAGTTGGGGCTATAATCTGAGGTCATGCACGTTCAGATTCACCCTAGAAGCAGGTATTTCTGCCTTCCCTCCCAATTGCTCAGTTTTTGTTTTTTTTTTTTTACTTTGTTTGGACTTGTACTATTATGTAATCGCCGTAGGGAGGAGAGGATGGATGCATAGGATTCATCCATTTCTCCATGGACCACACAGCCAAGAAGAAATGGATCAAGGAGAGGGAGCTGGTTTGAGGGTCCGTGGCCTAAAGCACAAACCCCCTTTAAGCCTGTAGTCGGGCCTTAGTGTAGGTCTGACCACACAAAGTACCTCTCCAGGCCACAGGCGAGTACAGGGTGGGCAGAACTCCTTGGGTGGGCAGAACTCCTTGGACCCACACCTAGTTCCCGTTATAGCCTCCCTTTGTCTTGCCCTTTCAGTCCTTTCCTTCTAAGCAAGAGGTCTGACTTCTTTTGTCTTCAGTTCCTCAGCCCTGCAGAGACAGCCTTGGCCCTGGGGACAACGCTTCTTCAGATGGTAAACTCATTTTCTCTGTATAGGACCAGTGGGACAAGGTGTAATTCAAGCCCATGCTCCATCAGACACTGCTGCCAGGAGAGACAATGAAGAAAGTGATCTTTGTTGCTCCCTGAATAGGACTGTGAACCTGGCACCTGCTTTTGTTACTGGCTTCTTAAGTCACTGGAAACATTGTTGTTGTCTTCCTGGGTCAGCAGTTGCTTGGGGGTAACAGTAGCAACTGGCTGTCAGGGTGTCAGTCCTGCCTCAAAGAAAATGATGTCTCTAAGCAGCATTACCTTTCTTTTTTTCTTTTTTAAAAAAATTTATTTATTTTTGGCTGCTTTGGGTCTTCGTTGCTGCACGCGGGCCTTCTCTAGTTGCGTCCAATGGGGGCTACTCTTCGTTGCGGTGCGGCGGCTTCTCTTGTTGTGGAGCACAGGCTCTCGGTGCACAGGCTTTAGTAGTCGTGGAGCGCAGGCTCACTAGTTGTGGTGCACGGGCTTTGTTGCTCCGCGGCATGTGGGATCTGCCCGGACCAGGGATCGTACCTGCGTCCCCTGCGTTGGCAGACGAACTCCCAACCACTGCACCACCAGGGTAGTCCCAAGCAGCATTACCTTTCATGTCTCTAGACCTCTTGTCTTCAGGGCTGGTGTTGGGAACGAGCAGCTGGGCCTTCACTTTGACCACCCATGACCCTTATCTTCTCTGAGTCTGAGGACTCAGTTTCCTTGCTTTTTCCTTCTGCTCTCTCCTGAGGCTCTGAGTTCCGTGTTCCAGGCGCGTAGGTTGGGGCCAGGTGCGTGGTGAGTATGCAACAGCAGATGTGTGTGGAATGGGTGAATTCCTTAACTGACTGTGCATAATTAGTGTCACTGAGCCTGATGACGTGAGGGTGCCTTGTCGGAGGACAACCTTTGTTTTTAAGAGAAAGCTTGCCTCAAAGGAATATGGAAGGTCTTGATTTCTAGAGGCTTTGGGGAACTGTGGGAACTCCAACATAGGACTTGTTCTCTTCTCTGGGCCTCGAACTTTCTCCTTAGCTGAAACTCTGCTGGCAGACTTGCCCTCCTGTTTCAGGAGTAATATCCTGAATCTGACTCAGGCCTTCTCTCTACCTGGGCTCTGGTGTCCCTGAGCCCACCTGAGGGCAGGGCAGTTAATTCCTTTTTAGCTGTCATCCTGTCACTATCCTGTCATGGCATCCCTGAGGACCACACCTCATGCACTGAAGTCTGGACTTCCTGATCTGCTTGCGTTCAGTCAAGCTCCACTCAGCTCTTTGGTGTCTGCGCCTTTGTAAAGGCTGTTGGAGACAGCAGTGCTCCCCCTTGTCAGCAGCTGACCAGCGTGCCTGTTAGACTGCCAGATCCGGAGCCTTTCACATTTGTCTGTCTCTGTCTGGAACTTAGGGCAGACTCTCTCTTACCACCTGAGGTTACCTCTCTCTCACTGTTCGCCATCATGGAACCTATGAGGATAAAAGATGAATGGACACTGAGGAGCACAGAAAAGTGTTGGACTATGGTGCTTTGAAATGCTCTGATTCTGGGGAAAGGTCCCTGGTGTGCAAGAAAAACAACTGGAGTCTGGGCCACTGTCTCCCCTCCCCCCTTCCCTAGAGCCTCAAGTGGGAACCATCATTCACTTCTTAGTTCTAAACATCCTTGTTTTTGTTTAATTTTTATCTGATAAAATGTTACTAAACAATTTCAATGGTGAAGCACACAGAGGAAATGACAGACTAGCATGTGTTGTCTTTTAAATGCCCTTAGTTCAAGTGGCTATTTTAAAAGTCAGTTGTTCCTGCTGTTAGATTCCTGTTGTCTGGGCTGCTTTCCTCCCTTAGGTGGGAGGAGTCTCAGATAGAATTTTATGGGGGCATTAAAGGAAGGGGGCCCAGCTCTTCCCCGGCTGATTGATCATTCCTTTACACCTTGTTCTTTTCAGTACTTAATTTCAGATTGTTCTATGTTAATTGCTCTCAGGTCTTGACACAGAGGAGGTCTTAGAAATCAGTTCAGAGGTTCTTTACCTATGGTTCACTAACCCCTGTCCACCTGTAAACAAAAGTTTGTAGGCAGGTGAATAGTGCCTTTTCCTAGGGAGAGTATCTTTAGTTTTCATCAGATTCTGACTGGAGTTTGTGGCCTAAAACAAAACAAAACAAGAACTAGCATTTTATAGGAATTTGGAGCTCCTGCTCACATAGCTAGTTAAAGGCAAAGTTGGATCTAGAGATAAACTCTGGAATCCAGGTATCTTGACTCTGTAACCAAAGTTATTTCCACTGTACTCTCTTATCCATACTCTTCCAGGGGAAATAGTAGAATAAAGCCAGGAAACAGACATATGTGATCTGAACTGTCATTTAATGTTTGCCTTTCTCATCCACAGCTTCATTTCACAGATGAGGAATCCAAGGCACCTGGTCTTTTGGACTAGGTGACCTCAAAGACACTTTGATTCTCACAGTAGTATGTTGTAGAATCTATATTTGGTGTTGTGTGTGTATGTGTTTACTGTTTCCCACTGTCTGTTATGCTCTGTAAGCGTTAAACTCCCATTTAACCTTGCCCATTAAATGGTTCTTTGAGAAAAGAAACCATGTGTTGTGTGCCCCGTGACTCCTAACACTCAGGATCTGCACAGTGGCTGGCTACCTTGTTGGCACTGTTGACCGACTAGTAGCATGGGAAGGCACAAAAGCTTGGGTTGGTTATTTTTATTATCCAGAGATTTTCCCTTTCCATTATCTTAGCAGCTGTTAATTTTCTTTAGCCTGATCTTTTCAAGTAGACATACTCCCTTTTCTCTTTGTTTTCACAATGCTACTTACGCAGTTTCTCCACCTGCATCCAGCCTGCATCATTGGGAGTTCTTTGGAACATTATATTTGGCACACTGTGAGTTCTTCCAGGTCACTGAACGGCAGCCTGCCCGGCAGGTTACGCTGAAAAACTTCAGACCTGGGAGAGGGGTGTCTTTCATATGAGGGGTTGTTCAGTGGAGTCTGACTTGGTTGTTGCTCATGGATACCTAGCTCAGGTTTGGGAAATGTATGTTCTTTTCATGCTGTCTTATTGGCCTGATGTGTGACTTTTGGACAGTTTGCTTAACCTCTGTGCATTTTCTCATCTGTAAATGAAAATTACATACTTTCATATGTATGTTACTTTCACATGTTAACTATCATAAAAACATTTTCAAAGGTGAATATAACAATGCAGATGAACTACTTTGCCTTTTACAACAAAGATGCTAAGAATTTTAAACATGCTAAGAAATTTAAACATGCTAAGGAATTTGAAGAAATTTAAGAAATTTGCTAATTTTTTTCTCTAATTATAATCTGTGTAGCTTATCCTAGGAGCCTGTGACAATTATGGGGGGTGGGGTTAGTCATCTTTTTGAGGCTGATGGAATAGCAGGAAATTTGCATCAGCTACTGACATCACTAAAGCAAAATAAAAACAAATTAGCTGAGTGAAACAGTGCCCCAGAATGGGGAGAATGCAGGTGGTGTCTGGGCTGCATTCTCTCCCTTGTTGTTTTTGGGGAAGGTCTTGCCTCCCTGAATTGGGCTTTTAGCATTTGGGGAGTAGCGTCCCAGAACAGTTTCTGCTTCTCTCTGGACTGTGTTCATATGCAGTGTCTCCTCTGTGTGTGGCTGTATTCCAGTCTGTAAACGTGACTGCTGTGAGGAGAGTGCAGAGTTAGTTGCTTATTTTGTAAAACCTGTCTCATTGTCATGTGGTATTCGCCCAGGAACTCGTGTTGTGACATTCTTGTGGTGAGTGTGGCCCTTTAAAAGTTTCATTTTCAGATGTTAGATGAGCCCCTAACTGGTGTCCTGAGAAGCATTTAAGCCTCTCTTCCTAGAGTTTAAACCAGAGGAGCAGTAATCCCAGTGGAGCCTGGGCTGGGGTCTAAAGAGAAGGTAGCAGATGAGGTGGCAGATGATAGGCAGGGGCTGCTGTGGTCTCCTGACTCATTTGCACAAAGGAGGGGCTGGCCTCTCCTGGGGAGGTATTTCCGCTCATTGCAACAAATGAGGGCGCACAAAGGGCTGTAATGTAATGAGGCTCCTCTGGTGACGTCACTTGCAAGTGTGGTCAAAGTCCAGTTCTTGGGGGCTAGGAGACGGCAGTGGAGCTCTCCCTTCTCAGCTGTCACTGTGCCGTGGTGCCTACTTCCAGCCACTGAGCCGACACAGCTAGGCCCGGGGCATGAACGCTTACAAGTACCAGAAGTTCCTGGAGGGGCTCAACAACCTGAGAGGTATTCCAGGGCTTCTGGCTCCCCACCTTTTGTCCTTGCTGTTTGTGTGAACACTTGCTGTGTGTGTTGTATGGGGTCTTTACTCTCCATCAGTCCCTAGGGGCTTAGAAAGGCCTCTGACTCAGAGCTGGCCATAGTTTTTTTCTGTGTTTGGGCAATTACATAGAAGGGATAGAGTTTGTAAATGCAGTAGTGGATGATGGGAGGGAATCCTCTCAGCTGCTCCAGCCGCAGCCTGTTCTCTTGCTTGAATGGGCACTGAAGCCACGTTCGGCCCCTTGAACTCAGCAGCGCTTAGGGTGCTCCCGGCAGGGTGGGCGGAGGGCTCCTGCTTTGGGCCCTGTGGCCTCACCTAGGCGTAGCTGGGGTTCTTGGGCCAGATTTTCCACTTGCCTGTGTCTATAGTGAGTCAGAGCCCCATCTGGAGAGAACAGGGAGTCGGGAATGGTTGTGGAGGGGAGGAGGAATGCAGGCTGATAGGGCAGAGACGCCATTGTAAAGGGTAAATCAGTGACTTTAAAGGGGACAGCTTTTTACTAAAATAATATTTAAAGGGATTAGTGTTTGCTTTGCATGGTTGGCAAACTTTTCACTGATTATATAATATATGAGAGAAAAATGCTCCCAGGTATGATGATGCAAGACTCTTTTTGGCTATTAAGGAGGAAAATGAATGAAATCTTTTTACTTCCCTTTTTCTTATTAATAGGTAGTTTTATTTCCATCTCTTAGGAAGGTGCTCAAACTACCCCTCTTCCATTGGCAGTCAGGGTTCTGGACCCAGAGTGACCATGGGGTGTGGAGAGAGTCAGGGGAAATAGAGGAAAAGGGTAAAGTTGCTTCCTTCAGGGTTGAGGGGAATGGCAGGCGATCTGGACTCAACATCCTGCCAGGGTCTGTAGATATTTTATTTTCTTTCATTACCTGTAGAAGAAGTTTCTAAGAGAACATATACATGAAGAGCTTTGTATGCTACAAAGGGATATACAACTAAAAAGTATTGTTCCATTCACCTCTGTCTTCTCTTCCCTTGTCTCTCTCCCCATGCCATACAAACATTTTTTCCAGAACTTCTGACAGCTGGAGCCAGTCGCTTTTAGGTTGAGGGCTCTTCAAGCTCATCACGCATCAGACAGGTCTTAGCAAGAATGAGCAACATCAACTGTTGCTTCCCTGTCAAAGGAAGTTTTGAGAGGACAGGAAGAGCCTGAACTCCTTTATCCAGACTCATGGGGAAGAGATGGCAGGTGGGGACAGAAACCAGTGGCGCTTCTCAGTGACTCTTCCAGTTCCCGGGCCTTGTTGGGGACTGTATGAAGGTGCAGGACTGTACCCTTGTCCCATACAAGAGCCCCTTTTCTTGCCCTCTTTCCTTTCTTAGGGGATCCTTCTATATTCCTGGGCATGAAGCCCACCCAACAGCAGGAGCCTTTTTTCCCCTGTGTTTACAAAACTCATGGAAGGGTTATCAAACTTAATTAACCTGCATATTCCTTCAGGAGAAGAAAAGCCTCAGAGTGGGAATCCTAGGCCTCTCCTTGGACGCTGATCTCCTTAATATAGTTTTATTCCCTGTTATCCTTACTGTCATTCTTCTGATAAAAAGCCAGAACTTTCTAAAGACGTATTGGCGGTGGGTGGAAACTATAGGAGGTTAATATAACTTTTCCTTTTGGTTCCCCTTTTTTCAAGGGTTTAGAGGAGCAGTGAACCACAATAGGATGGCCACAGCCTATGTGGATCAGGTTTAACAGTGACCTAAGTGGATTCCTGAGGTTCTCAGGAGACTATACCACTCATAACTCTGTCTTCCTCTGCTGTATGTGCTTCAGGAACAAAGTGCAGGTATGAGGGGTCGGGGGCACTTCTTGTTCTCCTCCCATAAAACAGGCATGGGATGTTTATTCCCTAAATAGGAGTTGTTTTGGTCCCCAGTTTCCTGTAACTCTCCTGACTTTCTCAGGGGACTAATGGAACAAGTAGCTCTTGATTTGGTCTTCTCAGGGCTGTAGAGGTTTGAAGTTACACCCTACACACATACTTTTGCTTTTGGAAGATGTTATATTGAAACCAGCTTGTCAATCATTTGTTTTCTCAGTTCACCTATAAAGTTTGTTTGTTTCTTTTTCTCCTTTGCCCTGTTTTTACTAGGAATGAATGAATAACATGGCTAGGAATGAATAAGTGACAGATTAGATGTACCTGTCATAGTGAGTGTCCTGTATGGGGCTGAAATCAGAGAAGAGAAATGACCACAGCAGCAGCAGCTCCCACTCCACTCTTCCTACCCAGACACTGGGGCTCTCTGCCATGTTATTTTGGCTCTGCATGTCTAAGGTGAACTCAGAAACACTTACTGCTGTAGACATTAAGTAAGAAGACGTATGCACTTAGTTCAGTGTCTGGTATGTGGTCGGAATTTACCAAATGTTCTACCTCTTCTTTCTCCTGTTCCTCCCACAGACTTCTTTGAAACACAGTGAGTCTTGTGCCTGCACTGGTCCAGGATGAGCTGGATCAGGGCACCTTCTGACTGAGGAGTTGTAGCTCCAGTCACTCATCCACATGTTTGGTTCCAGGTCTTAACTTGATCTCACTGATTGTTGAGACTGGAAGACAGCAGCACTAGTGATACTCTTAAAAATATTATGCACTCAGCCAATGTTAGTTATGGGCTAGGCACTGTTCTAAGCACTTCCCTGTATTAATCCATGCAGCGCTTATAATATTCCCATAACATAGTCTCTTTACAGTGGTATAACCAAAGCTTGGCTGGCCCGAGAACAGGGTCATCTGTCCTGCTAAGGAGATAACAGTGCCTGGGAGTATAGAAGATGGCTGTATTGTACAGCTGTCTGGTACTGGGGACCATATGAAGTAGGAAGAATACCCAAGTCTGACTGAGTGTATGTGTGAAACACACTTGGTACCTTCCTCTGAGGGACAGCAGCAGTATGGTGCTTTGGAGTGAGGGCAGTCGATCTTCTTTCTCCACACTAGCCTCCTTGAGCTGTGTTCTGTTTTCTAATCCTTCATTCACATATATACACTGTATAATAGTCTTTATGGCATAAAATGTATAATATACGGCAGTTTGTCCTGTTCACTCAAAGAAAGCATCTGATTAACTCCCTTGTCTCTCAGAACCTGACTCTTTTTCGGGTGGGAGAGGTGCCTGGAACGAGGGCATGTAGTTGGTTTGGTTTAGTCCTTATAATCATTTCTGGACCATTGCTACAGGTGTTAGATAAGTATTCCCCCAACTCTGAGTTGACAGGCTAACATTTAGACACAAACCGTGGCCTTTGTCAAACTCTCCTCTGGGTTGAGTTTCACCCACTGTCCGCTGATTATGGTGAATAGCTACTCCCCTTCTTCATTTCACCCGTACCTTTGTGTATTCTGGAGGGCCTGAGGGAAGCAGGTAATTGGCTCCCCTCTTTGTTTAGTTACTGATTTTGCTTTTCTTGCCATGGTTCAGCTTGCAGCCACTCCTCCACCTAGTGGGTAACTGTTGAAGGGAACCCTGTGGGAGAATAGAGACACTGTGTAAGTCTTGAAGTTCCTGTCTCCAATTTCCTGTGAATCTTTGATGCTTTGATGGCCAGGATTGAGGTG
Source organism: Kogia breviceps (assembly GCF_026419965.1). Lineage (NCBI taxonomy): Eukaryota > Metazoa > Chordata > Mammalia > Artiodactyla > Physeteridae > Kogia > Kogia breviceps. The sequence continues at coordinate 170,886,431 of NC_081310.1, read as the reverse complement.
CAGTATATTATTCCATTGCTGCTGTTTCCTCTGGAAGGCTTTGACCTTTATTTGTCAAGCTGGCCAGCACCCACAGCTGTTGAATGATTTCTGCCTAGATGCACCACTTTTGTGGGCATGACAGGTTGAACTATTGGCCCAAGTCCCGCCCTTTGGCAGAGCCCAGGCCTGTGCTGTGACTGGTAATTAGGGATTAATTAGGGAGGCAGAGAGGTAGGTGAGGTTGAGTAATGAGAAAGTGGTTCTCTAGCCTTTGCTAAGAAAAGTTTGTGATAGGTCTGTGGGATAATAGCTGACTTTTTAAAGCAAATGTACTCCAACATACCCATGCACTTTCACCCTTCTCTTCCTTTGCATATAAATACTGTCCTGTTCCCTCTGCCTGGAAGACCACTATCCTTTTCTGCTTGGGTCAGACTTCTATTATCCTTTAGTGCCTAGCTCAATCTTACTTTCCCCCCATGGTTTTTTGTTTGTTTGTTTTGTTTTGTTTGCAGTTCCACATATAATTTATTCTCTCTTTCTCGTCTGTGTTACTGTAGCACTTTAAACATACTTATTTTAAGGATATCGCATGATGGTATAGTTACTTTATTAAACATTTGATTTTTCCTGCTAGTCTTTACTTCTTGGGCAAGTTTCCTGTAACTTCTGTAAGCCTCAGGTTTTTTTTTGTTTTTTTGTTTTTTTCATTTGTAAGGTGGGGATGATAATAGAATTTATCTCACCAGTTAAATGAGACAGTAAATGTAATAACATCTAGCACAGATTAAGATCCCAGGAGATGTTAGCTATACTGTTGCTAAAGGTGGGAACTGTGTCTCATTTATTCTTGTATCTTCCTGACCCAGCATAGTACCTGGCACAAATTAGGCATGAAAGAAACATTTGAAGAACTGAATTACACTAAACTCATGTATCCAAATGTCCTTCAGTAGTCACCAAAGACAGTTTAAAAAAAGAAAAATAGCAAAACAACTCTGACAATGGTGCCCATGCTCTATACATTTATAAAATCCTTTTTGTAGTTTTTCTTTTTCTCTTCAGGGCCAGATTGTGATGCCCATAAGAAATTCCATACTCATTTTATAGTCGTACCTAATTTTTGGTCAAAAAATAATATTATCTGGGGCTTTCCTGGTGGTGCAGTGGTTGAGAATCTGCCTGCCAATGCAGGGGACATGGGTTTGAGCCCTGGTCCGGGAACATCTCACATGCCACGGAGCAACTAGGCCCGTGAGCCACAACTACTGAGCCTGCGTGTCTGGAGCCCATGCTCCGCAACAAGAGAGGCTACGATAGTGAGAGGCCCGTGCACTGTGATGAAGAGTGGCCCCTGCTTGCCGCAACTAGAGAAAGCCCTCGCACAGAAATGAAGGTCCAACACAGCCAAAAATAAATATTAAAATAAATAAATTAATTTAAAAAATGATATTATCCAAGATTGGCTCTTTGAAACATTAACTCCAGTCTCAAAGAATGAAATGTACTGCTCTGGAAGACATTGGAAAGATGGTACTACTAGTCTGTAGGCACTTCCAAAGGAGGGGTTCCAGGTATATTTTGGGCAGCAGCAACGTTGTTGAATAAGTGAACTAGGTGACTGCTAAGGAGGCATGCTCATTTTTGGTTCTCTTAGTTCTGATGTGTTTGTCAAGTCATCTTTCTCATTATCTTACAGCTTTACTTTGGACATCCACTCAGTTGCCAGCCTGGAAGCCTGTTCCCAGTTGGCACATCTGGGCTAGCAGGACAAGCCCTCACATCCTGACATGTGCCCTCCCAAAGTGGCCTTTTTTGGCGGACTTTTCTGCCCTCTTGAGTGTGACTAATAAAGAACCCTAGGAAAAACACCTTAGATTCCCCCCTGCAATTAAATAGATGTGGTATTTTGTCCTTATAGAAAGAATAGAAAAACAAAACACCCAAATTACCAAAATCCTACAACCCAAAGATCACTATGTTCCTATTTTATCTTATTTTCATCAAGTCTTTGTCTCTCTCTCTCTCTCTCTACATATAATGTTGTGTTTTTATATATTTGTTATCATTGTAATTTAGTTCTGTCTTGCCCTTTATTATTTTGTGAGCATTATTTTTTTATGCCTTTAATTATTTGTCTGCAATATCATTTCTTAACAGCTGTGTTAACTATTTGTCTGCAATATCATTTCTTAACAGCTGTGTGGAATTTCATCAAATGTAAGGGTCATTTATTTAACGTCCCCCAATTGTGGGGCGTGTACACTGTTAATTTTTTAGTGCTATAATATGATAATGAACATCCTTGTAAATAAACTTTTCTGTGCATCTCTGATTATATGTTTTGGATAGATTTCTAGAAGTGGAATTACTGGTCTTAATGCATATATTCAGAGCTCTGGATGTTGGTTTTTTTTTTGTGTGTGTGTGGTATGCGGGCCTCACTGCTGTGGCCTCTCCCGTTGCGGAGCACAGGCTCCGGACGCGCAGGCTCAGCGGCCATGGCTCACAGGCCCAGCCGCTCCGCGGCACATGGGATCTTCCCGGACCGGGGCACGAACCCGTGTCCCCTGCATCGGCAGGCGGATTCTCAACCACTGCGCCACCAGGGAAGCCCTGGATGTTGGTTTTTAACTTTATTTCACCTTTAAAAGCTACTGAGGTTACCTGTAACCCTTTGAATACCTTTCTGATAGCTCTCGGCCCTTTCCCTCCGGGAACAGCCCTGTCTTCGGGCTTAGTGGCCAGCTGGTTCAGATGTTTTATTATCCAGTTAATTTCATCATGGGACAGGTAGGTGCCAAGCGTCTCTTTCACTTAGTCAGCAGCTCCCACATGTCATCATCACATCACTGCACTGTCTTACTCTGAAGCTTTTTCCCCAGCAGCTCCAGCCTTCATTGAAAAATGGCTTCATTGATTCTTCCCACTGTAGTACCTTTTCCTTTTCTATCTGGAGAGGTGCATAATGTTGATCTGGAAACTGTAGTACCAAGAATGACCTAATCAATGCTGTATAGAGATCCCACATTGGAACCCCAGATGGTACAAGGTTGAGATTCTCTCCTTTTTTTTTTTTTTTGGTATGTGGGCCTCTCACTGTTGTGGCCTCTCCAGTTGCGGAGCACAGGCTCCGGACGCGCAGGCTCAGCGGCCATGGCTCATGGGCCCAGCCGCTCTGCGGCATGCAGGATCTTCCCGGACTGGGGCACGAACCCGTGTCCCTCGCATTGGCAGGCAGACCCTCAACCACTGCGCCACCAGGGAAGCCCCGAGATTCTCTTTTTCTTTTGCTGTTGTTACCGAGCTAGCATCTACCTAGTAAATTGCTCCAGCTTAACCTGATATAATAGGCTGACATTCTACTGTGTCATCATGCTTGCTTATGGTAGGTGTCTGCCTCTGGAAGAAATGGAAATGGTGCTGTGTGTTTAAATCACCATATTGCAGTTGAGTGCAAAACTGGCTTCTGTTACTTGCGACTGACAGCCCTTAGGGTTATTATTATGGACATGATGAGAGTACAGTCTTGTTTTTGACTTGGAGTTGACATCCTGCAGCAGACAATGTGGGGTTTTCCAGCTGATGATAGACTGGATAGACGGTGTTTGGAGATTAGCTTGAGGACTGAGAGAAGGAAGACACACGTGTGGGGCTTTGTGTGCCGGCGTCAATAAGAACATCCCGACAGCATCCAGGATGGTGGAAAATGGCTTGAGTCACCCCCAGGATTGCTTCCTTCCCAGTGAGAACTGCTTGCCTCTCCCGTTCCCAGAGCCCTTAAGCAAGCCTATCACAATGGGTTGGTTCTCTCCTCTGCAAGGAATTCAGGAGTCTGCATGCTTCTGGGGTGAGACCTGTCAACACCTTTTACACCTGCTAGACCCTCAGTATATCCTATACTTTTTGGATGCTTGGCAGTTTTGTACTGTTAGAGTTTATCCCCTCCTTAATTGTATATTTTTAGGCTTACTGCTTGTCACTGGGCTGGAGAGGGGCATTCTGTGCTGGTTTGAAATGTGTGGGGAATATGGGGTTCCATGGTATAATGGTTAGTACTCTAGACTGTCTAATGTGTGGGTTAGTTCTGTGGTGGGATGGGGCTTTTGTTTTTGGTTACAACAGGGGATGAGTGTTATATTCTCCCTCTTTCTCAAAGAGTGAGCCTATATGCTAACAAAGAATAAATTATCATTTCCCCCGCATCCTTGGTCTTGTGTTTTTTTGAAGTAGGCATTTCTGAAAGGTAAGGCTCTTGTCTGCGCTATTCTGCCACAGTTTCTTTTGGCTACTCTCCTAGAGAAACCCCGGGCTAGTTGTCCTAACTGTGTATGTTCCTCATTACAACAACTGTGGGGATGGTCCCTCTGAATGAATACCAGTTGCTAAACGGTGTCTTTTGCTCGTTGTGGGGTGGCAGGAACCTTTTAGACTTCCTGGTTTGATGTATTTTGGAATCTTTTGATGTGGGAGATCATTTTTTACAATTTATCAATTAACTATTTCACTCGCTGGCAATGTTTCATGCTTCCTTGTCTCTTTCACTGGAAGCCCCCATATCCGTCTCCTTCCTTCCTTTCGTTGAGAACCTTCTCTATGCCGGGCCCTGTACAAGGCATTGGGGATGCGAAGATAAATGACAGCCCTTGTCCTTGAGGGGTAGTCAGTCCTGTACACAGCCTAGTGGGGATGGAGATATATAAATACATTTGTGGCCGGTGCTATGATAGAAATATGAACAAAGTGCTGTGAGGACAGAGGTGGAGTGATTACTAGGGGCAGGTGGTGGGGGATTGGGAAGACTTTACAGTGGAGTTGATATTTAAGCTGAATCTTGAACTTAGATAGAGTTTGCCAGTCAAAAAGGAAGAAAAGGTATTCTGGGAAGACAACAGGGTGTGCAGAGGAATAGACTCATGAAGGTCTCTGTTTCCTCTGGGGAAGGTGAGAAGTGTTATGAAGTAGGAAGCTGGAGAGAATGGATAGTTGTTTAGGCTAGAATGGAAAGTTGAGCCTGTGTTATAAAAGGCTAAGGAATAATGTAGGTAGTAGGGGGCACTCAGTATTTTTAAGGCAAAGGAATGATATAAACAGGAGTTTTTTTGGTGGGGGAGAAGTATAACTCTGGCAGCAGAATGAAAGGTCATTTATAGGGAGGTAACGCTGCAGCTAAAGTGGGACTGTATGTACCTGATTTTATTTATCTAGGATAAGAGAAGAAATAAAGAGAGCAGGCATGTGAAATTTTTCTAAAAGAGAGTTTGGTTTTAGAAACAAACAAATTTTTGTTGAACTATAGCCTGAGTGGAGATCCACTTTCCCCACAGCTCAAGTTGAACCCGACCCGGGGTTGTGCAATGTTCTGTGTTTGGGTTGATATTTCCTGGGACTGGTCAGATGATGCACCTTGGCATGAGGCCTGTGGAGTAGCTGAGACCAGCAGCCCCAGGTGTCTGTCAGTGATAAGAGGGAGAGAAGAGGCCCATTTAGGTCTGGGTAGGACTTCTGTTTCTTTGAAATTCTCTGGGCTGCAGTACCTGGCCCAGGGCTCCATCTGTACATGACTCTACAGAGAGATTTCATGTGTTGACGTCGTTCTGTGTCGAGTATTGGCGTTTGACACTGTTGATCACATCCCTGCCTATTTAAAATCTTCTGTTAGCTTCAATGAGGGCATTTCTTGGTTTTCCTTTACCTATCTGATTGCTGTTTGTCTGCCTTTGCTGGATCTTTTCCTTCTTCTGACTCACTCTCATAGTTTCCTAAGGGGTGAGGCAGTGTGGGGAGGTGGGAAGAACATGGGCTTTGGATCCAGGCTAGGTTGGGTTAAAATCCAACTTTCTACATTTACCACGTGAGTGACTTAGACAAACCACTCACTTTCTCTGAGCTTCAATTTTCTCATCTGTAAAACAGGGATAATAATATCTCCCACATAAAATTATGAGGGCTAAAATAATGGCATAGGTAAAGCTCCTAAGAAGGCTGGCACATAAACACATAACAAACATAGCTGGCATTATTATTAGGCTGCTCTTGACCTTCTTTCTTTCTCTAGCCATTTCTTCTGGCTCCAGCTTTTCTTTTAAATTGTAAACTCCCATATCTGTCTTCTACTGTTTAAAATCTCTCAATTAAAAAATTAAAATAACAATTGTAGTAAAGACCATTTAACATGAAATCTACCCTCTTAACAAACTTTTATTAACTATATGAACGTTTGTTGTACAGGAGATCTCTAGAACTTTTTCATCTTGCAGGACTGAAACTCTATACTGGTTGAACAGCAACTTCCCATTTCCCCATCCCCCCAGCCTCTGGCAACCACCATTCTACCTTCTGCTTCTTTAAGTTTGACTACTTTAAAAACCTCATATATGTGGAATCATGCAGCATTTGTCCTCCTGTGACTGGCTTCTTTCATTTAGCATAACATCCTTAAGGTCCATCCATGTTTAGCATATGAAGAATTTACTTCTTTTTAAAGGCTGAATAATATTCCATTATGTGTATAAAAATCTCTCAGTGTTTTAATTTCTCTTTTTCCAACTGCGTACAGGACATCCATGCTTGGATACTGCTTCGAGCTCAGCTTGGCTTCCCAGCTTCCTCCCCATTTTTGACAACTGTGCCCACATTCTCTAGTCTCCAAGATCAGAAACCCTGGAGACATCTTTGACTCTTCTCTCTTCATCAACCCCCATTTTCATTCTGTCATCGAGTTCTTTTTGTTTCTTCAGAATTTCTCCTAAATTTGCCCTTTCCTCCCCATTCCCTTTGCCAAGACCGTTGTCCGGTCACTCATTACCTCACGCCTGAATTATTACTGTGACAGCCTTGTATTTTGTTTCCTGTGTCCTGTCTCTCCCTTCCAGTTAACACTGCCAGCTACTTCCTACTGTTTTCTGTTACCCAAAGTAAGACAGACCTTTTATGCTCTGACCCCCTTCCTCCTTATCAATGCTTATCTCACATGATTTCCTGGAACACACCTTTAGCCCCAGACAGATCCGCCTCCTCATCTCCTCTTGCCCTTTCTGTGCAGTTCTCTTTACCTGGAGTGCCCTGGTTCTTTATACTTCACTGAAATCCATCCATTCCTTCAAGCCTCACTGCAGGTCTTTCTTCTCCACGAAGACGTCCCTGATTATCATTGTCCATGTCGATGTGTCACTTTCCCACACTCTAGTTTTGTCTGCCTATTGAAACTGTAAGCGTTTTGAGGAGACTGAGCACTTATAAGGCATGGTGACCAAAAGCAAATCCTTCTTTCAAGTTGACAAATAATTTATGAGCACCTACCATGTGTGCTGGGCTATGCACAGGGGTCCAGCAATAAACCACATAGTGAGGAGACCAGTTACACTGTATATAAGCAGACAAATACTGGTTGGTCAGCTGAATTTGAGGAAACCAGGTCAGACTCTTTAAGTGAGGACAAATGAAAAGAAGAGGGAGACTTCAGAAAACAAGGCCTAAATGAAACAATTATTGTAGGACAGAGGCATTTAATGGATTCATTGAGCAAATAGTTTACTGAGTAGCCACTGATATCGATTTATTCTGGGTATTAAGGATATACCAGAAGGCAAGATCAAGTCCCTTTCCTGGTAAAGCTTATATTCTAACATTTAGAGGCATTTATTTTTTTTAAATGAAAAGCACTTAATATTGGGTGAAGCCCATCTGTAAGAGGTCAGCAGTGAAGGAGTTAATATGCTTGTAGGGCTCTAGGCTTTGTTGAAACAGATGGTTTCTCAGCCCTAGGGAGTGTTTTTAAGGGGGATTAGAGGACTGGGCTGAAGAGGGCCTGAGACCTCTCTCCCTCACCCCATAACACACACACCTGCTGTTTGGCGCCTGGTGAGCTATGTAACTTGTCCCCCACTTGGGTAGGCACTTATTTGCAGGTTTGTGATTGTGGCTTTAGGGCTGGCTGTATGCTTCGGGCATTTTTATTTTCCTTTCCTGATTTTTATTTATCATCTAACATCAGCGAAGTCCTACTTTAATTTAACAGATGTTGGGACTTGTCGGTGTTCCTTTCTGATCCATATTTACTTTTACATAATTATGATCCTGGTCTGTATATACATTTTTTTCAATCCATTTTATTGTGGTAAAATACTCATGACATAAAATTTACCATTGTAACAGTTTTAAAGTGTACAATTCATTGACATTAATACATTTACAGTGTTGAACAACCATTGTGACTATCTAGTTGCAGAACTTTTTCATGACCCCAAATGGAAATTCCATACCCATTAGGCAGTCACTCCCCTCTCCCCCTCCCCTCCCCCCTCCCCCTCTCCCTCTCCTTCCCCTCCCCTCCCCCTCCCCTCCCCCAACCCCTGACAACCACTAATCTGCTTGTTCACTTGCCTGTTCTTGATATTTCGTGTAAGTGGAATCATATAACAGGTGGCCTTTTATATTTGGCTTCTTTCAGTTAGTTGTGTGTATATATATATATATGTATTATATATATGCCTTTTCCATGTGACATTATAAGGATTTTTTTTTTAGTGTTTCCTAATAGTCATTATAATTTTACATTATAATGTTGATAATGGTTTCACTTAGCCATTATGTTAAATGTTGAATATTTGGATTGTCTCCAAGTTGTTGCTGTTATCAGAACTGCTGCAGTGGACATCTCCCTGACTGTGCTCTGCCTTCTCTCAGAGGACTCTGTTTGTTGCACACCAGCTACAGAAGAACTGTTGTCATCGATTAGGATAGTGTGGCCTGTTAGCCAACTCTCAGGGAGAACAGGAGAGAAATGATTTTTATACAGAAGGGAGCATTATACTTTGCAACAGAAGAGCTTGATCGCCAGGGAATGGCAGGGAAAGAAAGGTTTGGTTTTTTTTTTCCCGTACTGTCTAGAATTCTCTGACACTCCCTCCACCCCCTTGGGTGTAGGAAGGAACTGAGTATAGCAGTTGAAGATGAAATGTCTTATTCATTTATTCATTCAACAAATATTTGAGAGTCTACTATATGCCAGACATTTGAAGCTTGCCAGTGGTTTGAGCCTGGCCAAGCAGTACCTTTTACTCTACAGGCCTTTGGTTCTGCTTGGGAGCAAGATGCTGGAACTGCCTCCAGGGCAATCGGGATTCAGAGTCCTGAGCCACCCAAGACCTTACTACCTCTTGGTTTAACACCTCAAGGTTTGGGAATGCTTCCTCCGGGGGATTTTACAGCCAGGCTGGGACTCCTCATACACAGCTACTCTTTTTCCCCATTGTGACAGAGACCTGGCTTCTAGGAGATGTGCCATTGGGCCTGTGGCCTCACAGTGGTTTTATTCACAATATCCTGGCAAAGCAGCAAGGGGAAGGTTCTGTTGCCTGGGTCTAAAGGCTTCGGGCACTTTGTTGTAGTGAAGTTACCACGTTCATGCAAAGCATGGGGGGTAGAGTGTCAGATTCTGAGTTTAGCCCAGATAGCTCTGGGATTAGTGCTGCTGGAACCCTCTTGTCCTTTTTATTTCCTTACTGACCCATTTTATAAAATAGTCTTAATTTCTCTTTACCGTGCTGGGAAAATGTCTACCACTTAAGGCCATTTAGGGCCACACTATGTCTTTAAAATCCATTGTAAGTAGAGAAAGCACTGAATTGCCAGATCTTAACAGTTACACTTAAGAAAGTGCTAAAACTCTGAATTGTTGACTTGGGGTAAGAAGCACAGAGGTTGGTGAGAGGGCCGGAGTTAGGCCTAATCCCGGACCCTTGCACCTACCACTTGTTGCATTCCTTTCACTGTCAGAACTTGATCTATTATTTATGTGTCTGTATCTTCAGATGCATTTTTCCTAGTGTACTTTTAAAACTGTTGAACATTCCCTCTCAGGTAGAGGAGAAAGGAGTTAGACCACCAGGAATAGAGACTCTGCTGTCTCTCCCCCTACACCGTGGAGTGAAGGGAATTGGCCTAGAGTTGCTGAGGGGCTGCTGTGTTTGTGTTTCAGTGGGCTGGCTTTACTGAGTGGGACACAAAAGCCCAAAGCACAAGCCATTCCCACAAGCCTAACATTTTCATATTTCTTTCTCTGCCAAAGAATCTTTGGTTAGGGTTAAGAATAACCAGTCTGTGGAAATACCAAGGCCTTTTGTTTGCTAGAAGAAAAGGGCTTTTGATTAAGGCTGTCTTCTCTCTCTCTCTCTTTTTTTTCTTTTTTTTCCTTAAGCTGCTGTGAGAAGACTTCAGAGCCTCTGAAGGTGCTGTGCTTGGGGGAAGGAAAGATAGCTAAATAGAACCAGGAGAGACTTAATCATGCTCTGCCACCCATTTGTGAAGAGATTTAAAAAAAAAAGAAAATAATAAAATCAGTCCAATTTTTGGTGATTGCTTTTGCTAGCCTGTCTTTCTTCCTGTCTTTTATGAAATCCATCCAAAAGCAGTAGTTCCCCAAGGACCTACTGTACATATGTCCTTGAATCCCACTCTATCACTTAGTGTGACCATGGGCAAGTTATTTAACCTTTCTCTTTAGGTGAGCTACAAATTGAGGATTATAATAGTGCTATTTTCATAGAGATTGAATGAGGTAATATGTAGAAAGTACTTAGAACAGTGCTTGGCACGTTGTAAGTGCTCAGTAAATATTGACAACTGTCTCAGTAAATACTATTACTCCTATCTGTAGCAAATGCTGAGTGTAGCTTTATTTTCCTGATTCCAGCTGTGGCTTGCTAGGGCTGTCAGAGTCAGGCCTTGTCTTTTTAGAGTGAAAAGGAGGCAAACATTCCCATTGGGCATGATCTTTTTATCAGTCAGAGGCAAAGGGAAAGATTTATTCTCTCTGTAGACACTTCTTAGAGGCTCAGTGTGTCCTTCATTGAATGTCAGTAAGAGAATCCATTTCATTAGGAGGAACTTAACTATTCTTTGGCAAAAGCAGTTCCTGTTTGTTGCGTGGGAGTGGGTCATGACTAAAGCAGGTAAGGACTTTCTTTCTTGGTCTTTGACTGAGGATAGTGAGGTTTCTTGTGCCCCAGGAGAGCCTGAACTAAGCTAAAGAGGAGGGGCCTTTGGTCCTTCAAATATACAGCAGAAGGAGAAGCAGGAGGCATGTTAGTAGGGAAAGGGGGCATCCTCAGGGCTGGGCTGGTCCCAGTGACTTTAGTACCAGGTCTGGGAGTGTCATTAATGGAGGCTCCGAGAGAGTGCCCGGCCACTGCATTTCCCTGGCCGTAAGTAAGTGACCCGCTGAATGACTCACCCTAAGCTTCTGAGCTGTTTTATAAAGCTGCTGCTACCTCCTTTCCCAGATTGCTGGGGGTGGCTAAGGAAGTGACACAGACATTTAGGTTTGTTTTCTCTTTCTTGCCCTTGTCTGTATTGCCTTTAGCTTTTAGGAAGGATTTCCATGTCTGCATGTCTGGCCCCTCTGCCGCCTCCCCCCCCCCCCCCCCGCCAGTCCCTCAAGGTGAAGTCTCATCTCACCTCTTGCAGGAGGTTCGTTTCTAAAGTTAGCACATAAAGTGAAAGTCCCAAATAATCAAAATTATCCTTGAAAAATATCTCAAATGATCCATAAATCCAGGTATATAAACCTGGTTTTGTATACATGCCAGGACAGAGTTGGAACACCATATGAAATAGTTGGCCTGCAATCAGGGGGAAATTTATATGAAAGGATAAGTGTTCTCAAACACTAGAATCATATTCAGGATTCAAGGTGCTCATAATGTGAGAGGTACACTGGAGCCAAGAGTTGCTGATGTCTCAAATTCAAGTCCTTTCACCTCATGTTCACCTTGTACATAACCTCACCTTGGTGTGAAACTTTATTAAGTGGAATCGTGAGTAAACCTCCGCACGTGTTTAAATTATTTCTCTCTGTCTCGTCAGGTTTCTGTAGTTCAATGCAAGTGTGTTGAGATTCTCCAGTATCCTTCTTTTGTGCTTTCTGTTTTTCTTATTTCACTTTTTAAATCCTTATTTTCTTCTTCTAAACATGTTTTGTAGCTCTCTGCATTCTTCTCTTATCCAAAATGCTTATCTGTGTGGCTGCTTGTTGCATTTCTTAATTATTTTCAGTGTTAAGGATTCTTTTTTTTTTTTATTTTTTTTTAAGATGTTGGGGGTAGGAGTTTATTAGTTAATTTATTTATTTTTGCTGTGTTGGGTCTTCGTTTCTGTGCGAGGGCTTTCTCTAGTTGTGGTGAGTGGGGGCCACTCTTCATCACCGTGCGCGGGCCTCTCACTATCGCGGCCTCTCTCGTTGCGGAACACAGGCTCCAGACGCGTAGGCTCAGTAGTTGTGGCTCACGGGCCTAGTTGCTCCGCGGCACGTGGGATCCTCCCAGACCAGGGCTCGAGCCCGTGTTCCCTGCATTAGCAGGCAGATTCTCACCACTGCACCACCAGGGAAGCCCAGTGTTCAGGATTCTTTAAAGGGGGCTTGGGGGAGAGAGCGTGAGTGGGAGGGGAAGGCCTCTAACAGTCTTCGTTTAATTCTGTAGTCATAGCTTCCACTCTCCTCCGCTCTGGCCCTCTGCTAACTTACAGTTCTTACCCCTTGCATATAAGGCCCTTTCTTTCCTTCATTTTCTTCCCCCTTTAGGTCATTTTTCAATAGAAAATTTCTGCTTGTGTTAGGCCAGTTAGAAATGAATTCTTGTTATACCTACTATGCATCACTGTTTTAGCTCTAGATGATTAGTTGGTTCATGGATCAACCCCAAAATCATAGTATCATGAAGAGATAGATGAGGAATGCAGCCCACCTAGAGAGGTCAAAGGATACTTTCCCCAAGTCACACAGCTGATTATTGACAAGCTAAAGTCATGACCCAGGTTTCTGACTTGGAGTTGAATTCCTTTTCCCCTTATCACATTGCTTGCCTTTGAAGCCTTGGATGGGAGCAGTCCTTTGCAACTGTTTTTTTCTTTTTTTCCCTTCTTCTACCCTTTGGGGAATTGTGACTTCTTTTCTTTTGTTTAATTTTATTTCAGTTCCTTTCCTTTACAAAAATGCTAGATAATGTGAACTTAAAGAGGGTTAAATTTAGTTCCTTGTCAAGGATCTATTTGAGAATTATGTGGCATCTCTTGACAAAAACTTAGAGCTGTGTTACAACTTCTAGGACTGGGAATCACTGTCACTGGCATAGGGGTTTGAGACAAAGGAGTTTGGTGACCGTAGTTCCAGGAGGGCAAGGGTTTGTGTAGGGAGTCACCTGGCACACAGAAGGGTAGTCAAGGTCAACAAACATTTGTTGAATTCCAGTCTTTGCAAGGTACATGACTAGGTGTTGAGAATACACAGTCCCTGCTTTCAAGGGGCTCATGGTCCCTTGGTTCAACTTGAGAAAAGAAGGTAGTATGTGTATTTAGAGAGAGAGCTCAGCGAGGCTGTAATTTCTCTTGTCCTGATTTGACCACAGAACTGGAGGAGATGGAATTGCTGTTCATTTGGGACCTTGAAAAAATCTGAATATATAAGGTACTGAATGCTAGTTTAGTACTCAAATGGGGCAAGGTGGGGTTTTGCAGGGTCTCAAGGGCCGGTTGTATTTACTCAGTGAAAAGGTTAGGTGGGGAAAATGGAGTTCTTTATACCCTCTCCTCCTCCTTTCTCCTGGTAAGTATTAAGCTAGGTACTTTCTAAAAAAATTTTTTTAAAAACTATTTCTTTTGAGCGGAAGGGGGGGCTATCAGAAAAAAAAAAACTAATGAGAAAAATGATTTGCAGAAGATAACCCTTGCTTCATGTAAATCAAGCAGTCAGTCAGGCCTGGGAGAAGTTTATGCAGTGTGTTCAGACATTGAGGCAGCAGGAGCTTCTGGCTGGGAGGAGCATACCGTTGTTCTGACCTTTGCACCCCTGCCCCAGCCATCCATTGTGAGTTTGCCCAGCTCCTTCAGCTTTTGTTGGTTTAAAACATCACATTGTAACAAAGTTCAAAGCTGTAGTCCTTGTTTTCTCAATCCTAAGGAAGGAAAATGCTTTATTTTTAGCCAGGTACCTTTCTTCTTTGTCCCAGAAAAACTGTAATAAAACTAAAAACAAAACAAAAAGATGAACAACTAAACCCTCCAATAAAACAAAAACTTCAACAGCTGTGATAGACTTGTGGAGCCTCTGGTCTCTGGTGTTGGACCACCTAATGGGGTTTCTTATACTACAGGAGTTTTCCAGATTGATGGCTAATGTACAGATAACTATGTCTGGCTCTGGCTGTCATCATTTTGCTGTTCAAGAAGGGAACATCAGAGAGGGGCCCAGGAACTACTCCAGGTGACATTCTTAACATTTTTGTTGCTCACGGAGAGGGGGCTGGTGGTGGTGGTGGGAGTGTTTGGTCATGTAGAGGAAGGGAGGTGTGCACGGTCCATGCCCAGTTTCTGGTTGGCATCCGTAATACAGCCTTCTCTCAGAGAGCTCCACGACGTGACTTTGTGGACCGGTCTCAGTTCTGCTCTGTGCACTGTTTACTTTGCTATTCCCACCCGCAGCTGTGTGAATGGGAGAGCCATTGCCTTCTGAAGTACCCTTAGGTTGTTCTCACTGACCTTCAAGTCTTCGGAAGCATTTGGGTGAGAATAATGCTAAGATCCTTTAGCTATTTGGCTCAAAGGAAAAGCTGCACTGCCATGGTGATAAAGCTCCCAATTGAATAAGGAAAATGGCAATTTCCAAGAATCGGGGTGGTAGTTATTTTAATCAAGTTGAGAAATGGAATCATTGAGAAGGGAATTTCCACAGTACCTAGGCTGTCAGGGAAACAGTTATTCCCCTCTGCCTTCTGTTTACAAATTCTAGGAGAGGAGCATGAGGCCGAAGGTTGCATCCCTGTCCTCAGTAAGACAGGCAGTCTGCAGGCGCCTGCCAGCGTACTGCCTTACAGTTACACTGTAGTGTTTCCTTTAAAAAATACTTTATATACTGAACATAATCTTAGTACTTGCACGTGTATGAACATCCTTCCTAAAATCTGCAAGTATAAGAAATATAGAAATACACTGTAGTCTATAAGCCTTTGTTCTTGGGGACACCAACTGGGGATTTCCCTCATCTTTGCGTCCTATCAGACTCCTTGAGAGGGGTGGCAAGAACATTTCTCTCTTTTCCCCCGCTCTTTGATTCACCCTAATGGGACAAATAGTTGCTGGATTCAACAACATTCTTTCCCGAATGATTCTTAAGGCATGAGGGTCACCGAGATTTATTTTTAAACTAATAACCTCAGGCTGAGGGAAAGCAGTTGTCCTTACTGAATTCCCTTGGGGGCTTTCAGCTGCCCAGACACCCCATGTCTTTCTGGGGCACATTCCAGCGGTTTTAAAGCCCTGGCCCTCAGAGTGAAATCTGGTCTGGCGTCTCACTCATGGAATCCCTGCATGAGCCATGGCCATGGCATGAAGTAGGTGTCGGATTGGAAAGCTGAAGGAACAGGTGGCCTGTGAGCTTAATATAATACTTCCGGCTTGGTAAAGTGGTTTTGGAGCCTTATGCTTATTGAATGTTTCCTTCTGCTTTCTTGTCAGCTTTAGCCATCTCTTGATGGTTTCTTTAGTTCCCTTCCTGGAGTTTTTAGGAGCATGCTGGAGACTGTCAGAATATAAGGAGTTAAAGCGCAGTGAACTTGTGGAGAATAATTAAGCAGTGATTAAGTGATATTTTAACTCCTGTTTACAGGGGAGAAATGGAAATCATCAGGAAAAAAAGTTTGACTGAGGTCATCTTTGTTGGCCAGAGTTTGTCTGCCCTTATTCAGTTTCATTTTTAGCTGTAAGGGGAACTCCCACACATACTTCTTTACTGATGTCCATCTTTGTCTTTGGTCATATTTCTCCCTCTTCCCCTTCCCCCTTCCCCCTCTCCCCTTCTCTCTCACCCCACTTCACCTCTGCCTCTTTCCCTACCTCCCTTATGTTGCTTTAATTGGTCTGGGAAAACCAGTTTCACCCAGAACAGTTGGAGTGGGACTCCCTTCTGTGTCTTCTCTTCCTTGAAGGTCTTGGGATGAAGCATAGATAGGCGATTTGGGATATTTGGAAAGCCACTGGACTAGTGGGAAAAGCACCAGATAAGGAATTGAAGATGCCTGGGTTTGAATCCCAGCTCTACTACTTATTAGCTGTATAATCCTGAGCAAGTTACTTAATCTCTGTTAAGTCTCAGTTTCCTCTTCTATAAAATGGGGGTGATAATTCCTACTTGAAAGGGTAGGAATTAGAGAGGATTAGAGTTATATATGTAAAGATCATTGTCTGGTACACACAGGCATTTAATTGTGTTTGAAAGTAGGAGCTTTGTGGGACTTCCCTGGCAGTCCAGTGGTTAAGAACGCCATGCTTCCACTGCAGGGTTGTGGGTTCACTCCCTGGTTGGGGAACTAAGATCCCACATGCCAGGCGGCCAAGAAAAAGAAAAAAAGTAGGAGATTTGCTGTGTGACTGGAGAGGTGAGAGTTGATGGTAGGGTTTAGATTGCCTTTGGTTAGCTTTTTACCTATTTAACTACATGTTAATTGTATAGTTTATATATTGTAATATGAAGTTATGTTATTCTTTGCCTTTATTCCTGTCTAGTAAGTGTAGTAGCAACCCAAGAGAGAGCTAAGAGGGCCTTTAGCCCCCTCTCCCTCCCCATAGTCTGCATCACCTCCCCCTCCTCAGCCACTCTAAATAAACAAATTTAAGGGATGTAGAATTAAGACTTACTATAATGCTTATCTTCTTCCAACTGGATTGCTACCCTCGAGTCCACTTTATATAAAATTTCTGTTTTCCTACTCTAATACTGATGCAAAGGTTTATTTCTCTCAGGAATGATTGGTGGCCAATTTATATAAAGGAAGATGTTAAGTTAATTTCTGAACACTTTTTATTTTGTCATACTTGACGCATTTGTGGTGGAGAAGTGGCTCATGGTTATTGCATCCTTTTTATTCCATCCTTGGAATGAGCCAAGGCCAGTGGGGCCTGGCAGAGCACAGGGCCTTTGCTGTTCCTTTCAGCACTTAGTATGCTTGGCGAAGTCTCTAGGTCTTAGGTCTTTGGGTGCTCAGCTGTTTTGGAAACTTGTTATACAGCGTAATGTGTTACTTTGCAATCTGAAAGACACGTTGTGGCTTTATAATCAGTATCTTTTATCATATCACTTCTATTTATTTATTTAATTTTGTCTTATTTCATTTTATTTTATTGTATTTTTTGGCTGTGTTGGGTCTTCGTTGCTGTGTGTGGGCTTTCTCTAGTTGTGGTGAGTGGAGGGCTGCTCTTCCTTGCGGTGCGTGGGCTTCTCATTGCAGTGGCCTCTCTTGTTGCGGAGCATGGGCTTTATGTGCGCGGGCTTCAGTAGTTGTGGCTCGTGGGCTCTAGAGCGCAGGCTCTGTAGTTGTGTTTCACGGGCTTTGTTGCTCCGCAGCATAGCATATCACTTCTTTTGGGGAGGAATCTTCAAAATCAAGTGTCTCCAGTATATTTAATATTTGATAGAGTAAAAGGAAATTTGAGTAGTTTTGTCTCAAAGTATCAGAAGACAGTGGCTCAGATTCCTTTTTTTTTTTTTTTTTCAGATTCCTTTTTATTTTATATGTTCATGAATTGGAAGACTTAATATTGTTAAGATGGCAGTACTCCCCAGATTGATCTACAGATCAATCAGTCCCTACCAAAATCCCTGCTCGCTTTTTTTTTTATTTTGCAGAAATTGGCAAGCTGATTTAAAATTCATATGGAAATGTAAGGACCCATAAGAGCCAAAATAATCTTGAAAAAAGAGGGACAAATTGGAGGACTCACACTTCCCAATTTGAAAACTTACTCCAAAACTACAGTAATTAAGACAGTGTGGTAATGGTATAAGAATAGAGATTTAGATCAATGGAATACAATTGAGAATCTAAAAATAATCCCCTACATTTATGGTCAATTGATTTTTTTTTTTTTTTTTTTTTGCGGTACGCGGTTCTTTCACCGCTGCGGCCCCTCCCGCCGCGGAGCACAGGCTCCGGACGCGCAGGCTCAGTGGCCACGGCTCACGGGCCCAGCTGCTCCGCGGCATGCGGGATCTTCCCGGACCAGGGCACGAACCAGCGTCCCCTGCATCGGCAGGCGGACCCTCAACCACTGCGCCACTAGGGAAGCCCGGTCAACTGATTTTTGACAAAAGTGCCAAGACAGTTCAATGTGGGAAGAATTCTCTTTTTAGCAAATTATACTGGGACAAATGGATATCCATATGCAAAAGAATGAAGTTGGACCCCCTACCTCACACAATGTACAAAAGTTAACTCGAAATGGCTCATAGACCTATGTGTAAGAGCTAAAACTATAAAACTGTTAGAAGAAAATTTAGTAATAAATCTTTGTGACCTTGGATTAAGCAATGGTTTCTTGACTATGACACCAAAAGCACAAGCAACAGAAGAAAAAAGTAGATAAATCAGATTTGGTCAAAATTAAAAACTTTTGGGCTTCCCTGTGGCGCAGTGGTTGGGAGTGTGCCTGCCAATGCAGGAGATGCAGGTTCAAGCCCTGGTCTGGGAAGATCCCACATGCTGCGGAGCAGCTGGGCCCATGCACCACAACTGCTGGGCCTGCGCTCTAGAGCCCGTGAACCTCAACTGCGCCTGGAGCTCATGCTCCGCAACAGGGGAGGCCACTGCAATGAGAAGCCCAAGCACCGCAGGGAAGGGTGGCCCCTGCTCACCACAACTAGAGAAGGCCCCGTGCGCAGCAACGGAGACCCAACTCAGCCAAAAATAAATAAATTTTTAAAAAAATTTAAAATCTTTTGTGCTTCAAATACTATTAAGAAAGTGAAAAGACACCCTACAGAATGGGAGAAGATATTTGTGAATCATATATATAATAAGGGACTTACATCTAAAATATATTAAGTTCTCTTAGAACTTAACAGTAGGAAGACATATAATTTAATCACAAACGGGCATGATATTTGAATAGACATTTCTCCAAAGAAGATATATAAATGGCCAATAAGCACATGAAAAGATGCTCAACATCATTAGTCATTAGGGAAATGCAAGTCAAAGCTGCTGTGAGATACCACTTCATACCCACTAGAATGGTTACTATAATCAAAAAGACACAGAGAGGATGTGGAGAAATTGAAACCCTCATACATTGCTGTTGGGAATGTAAAACGGTGTAGCTGCTTTGGAAAACAATTTGGTGTTTCCTCAAAAAGTTAAAGACAGAGTTGCCAAATGATCCAGCAATTCCACTAAAAAGACTATACTAGAAAGTATATAACCAAGAGAAATGAAAATGTATATCTGACAAAACTTATACACAAATGCTTATAGCAGCATTATTCATAATAGCTAAAAAAATGGAAACAACCCACATATCCATCAACTGATGAATGGATAAGCAAAATATGGCATATCCATACAATGGAATATTATTCATCAGTAAAAAGGAATGAAGTACTAATTGGTGCTAACATGGATCACACTTGAAAATATGCTGAGAGAAAGGAGCCAACTTGAAAACGTTCTGCTAAGCAAAAGAAGCCTGACGCAAAAGACCACATATTGTATGATCCATTATACAAAGTAGGCAAATTCATAGAGAAAGAAGTAGATTAGTGGTTGCCAGGAGTTAGGGGAGGGTGGAATGGGAAATGAGTGCTGATGGATATAGGGTTTCTTTTGGGGGTAATGAAATGTTCTAAAATTACATGGTGGTGATGGTGCAAAATTCTGTGAATATGCTTCCATTGAATTATATACTTTAAAAGGTATGGGTATGGTATGTGAATGAAATTCAGTAAAGCTGTTATGCCATAAACAAGATGAAAAGACAACCCTCAGAATGGGAGAAAATATTTACAAATGAAGCAACTGACAGAGGATTAATCTCCAAAATATACAAGCAGCTCATGCAGCTCAATATCAAAAAAAACAAACAACCCAATCCAAAAATGGGTGGAAGACCTAAATAGACATTTCTCCAAAGAAGGTATACAGATTGCCAACAAACACATGAAAGGATGCTCAACATCACTAACGTTAGAGAAATGCAAATCAAAACTACAATGAGGTATCACCTCACACCAGTCAGAATGGCCATCATCAAAAAATCTACAAACAATAAGTGCTGCAGAGGGTGTGAAGAAAAGGGAACCCTCTTGCACTGTTGGTGGGAATGTAAACTGATACAGCCACTATGGAGAACAGTATGGAGGTTCCTTAAAAAACTAAAAATAGAACTACCATATGACCCAGAAATCCCACTATTGGGCGTATACCCTGAGAAAACCACTATAATTCAGAAAGAGACAGGTACCACAATGTTCATTGCAGCACTATTTACAATAGCCAGGACATGGAAGCAACCTAAGTGTCCATCGACAGATGAATGGGTAAAGAAGATGTGGCACATATATACAATGGAATATTACTCAGCTGTAAAAGGAAACGATATTGAACTATTTGTAGTGAGGTGGATGGACCTAGACTCTGTCATACAGAGTGAAGTAAGTCAGAAATAGAAAAACAAATACCGTATGCTAACACATATATATGGAATCTAAAAAAAAGAAAAAATGGTTCTGATGGACCTAGGGGCAGGACAGGAATAAAGATGCAGATGTAGAAAATGGACTTGAGGACATTGGGAGCGGGAAGGGTAAGCTGGGACGAAGTGAGAGAGTGGCATGGACTTATATAAACTACCAAATGTAAAATAGCTAGTGGGAAGCAGCCACATAGCACAGGGAGATCAGCTTGGTGCTTTGTGACCACCTAGAGGGGTCATAGCTGATTCACTTTGTTATACAGCGGAAACTAGCACAACATTGTAAAGCAATTATACTCCAGTAAAGTTGTTAAAAAATAAAGCTGTCGTGCAAAAAATTTAGGGTGATTTGTATGTCTGAATAATATTTTGTCAGTTTGAACTTGGCTCCTATCCCTGCCTCCATGAATCTTGAAGTTAGAGCATCACTGTCTTAAGCACTGGGGCAGGTGACTGTTGTCCCAAAGCCTTTCTCACCTTGAGGTGAGAAATTATATTTGCAATTATTTCTTGCAGGAGAATAGCTGATGGTACTTTGTATCAGGAACCAAATCTTTTAAGGTGAATGTTCTGAGGTTGAAGCCTTTCCAAGTTTTAAGTGTGACTGTCTGTGCCCTACCTTAGTGCTTTTTTATCCTCTCATCTGTGTGTCCCACTGGAATAGATAGTTTATGTTTTGGGTCCCAGGCCCCATTCCCACCTCCACCAAGAACCTTGCTTCTTTTCATTTCTTACATTTTTCCTCCTGGCTGTTGATCTTGCTCTGAGGCATTCTTTCCTGGGAGGTATGGAGGTAGCTGAAGGAGCCTCTGGGTGGCACCTTGCCCCCAGAAGATTGACAAATGAGAATGACTTGCTTGATAGAGGCTTAGGCCTGTGTTGGCAGGAAGAGGTGACTCATTTTTCATGAAAGGAATTTCAAAGAAAATATAATGACAGGATGATGTCAGAGGAGCAGGTGGAGACAGGAACCTTGATTGAGGTGCTGGATGGAGGTGTTGGATAGTACAGTTGCCAAGGTAGTCAGAATGATTGACTGGCATGGGTCACAAGAAACGTCACCTGTTTTTCAGTTCCTTTCTCATGAGCCCTGGCGCGGGCAGTGCTGTTCAGTGCCTTCAGAGCGTGCAAGTCTATGCCTGTCTTAGGTGTACTGTGTTTCTATCTGGGTGAGACATCTCATGACATCTGGTGCCAGTCATGGACTTATTTCACACATGGTGTGGTGTGTATGGGCTCCTGTACTCTGTGCATCAGCTCCATGGCTTGCAGGGTCTGTGTCTGAGAATTGAAAAAAATCACATGCTCATGGTGGCTCGAGGTGTGGCATTTCCCCTGAGGTACTATCAATAGATACAGGAACTTGCCTAGATATCAGAAGGTCAGATCTCAGGGACTTTACCTTATTGCCAGAAGTGCTCTAGTTCCCTCCAGTGTTTTGGCAAGAGCTGGATCTTTGCTCAAATCTTAGTTAAGTTTCCTGTTTTTTATTTTTCCTCTTTGAGTTAGGTCCCCTCCTTGGTGTGTATGGATGAAGCTGATAAGTGGGGGAAACTTACAGTCAGGAGGACGATAGATAAGTTTTCGAATCTTTTCATATAAGCACTCAAGTTGGTTAGGTGTTCAGGCTCCCATTCATATTAAGACTGTAAGGACTGCTCCTTGTCACCACTATGTTTTAGCACCTACCAGAGTCTGTGTGATTGTGCGGTTGGAGGCTAAATCAGCAGTTTACAAAAAGATAAAAGAGAGGGTATTTATTGCTAGTACTCTGCCTTAGGATTCAGGTCTCAAGGAATATCTGGGGAGAGACAGCTTTGCAATATCAATTTCTGCTTTTGTGCTTTATGTATTGTTCATCTGAAAGTGGCGTGGAGATGGGGACCTTTAGGTAGCATAGGATGCTGCCAAGAAATAGGAGGTATTGCCTCTCTTTAAGGTATATCGTAAGCAAGAAGAAAAAATAAAAACAAAAACAAACCCCCAAACAAAAAAAAAAGAAAACCCCTGAAATTGGAAAGGGAGGGAGGGAGGACAGCTTTATTTATTACTTGGTGCTGTCTTTAATTGTTGCATCCTCTGGCTGATCATGAGTTCTGTTTTTGGACAATACTACTGGATACACTGTGGGACTAAAGCTGATCTTTGGAGTAGGGTATGAAGGACATGAATCAGACAGCTTGTTTCTTAGAGAAGGGTGCTTGGCTTCCTTGGGCCCCAGTTAACATTATTCCTCCTCCCTGATAATTGTGCTTCTCTCTGTATCTCTCCATGAAATAACAAGTCATTAGAAGAGACTTTTAACTTGAAGTGCCAAAGAACCCAGGGGAAAATATTCTCTAGGGTGGATTTGATATGGGAGCCCCTTGAGGATAATTTGTGATGACAGTGTTTCAGAAATCACCACCTGACTCACTGAGCAGAAGCAGCAGTCTTGACCTGAACATGTTCTGTATATCTGCCCCATAATATATACAGGTCCTCTTTCCCTTTGGTTATGAGCTCAGGGCCTTTAATCATGAGGTTGAGCAGCGGTAAGGGAGAACTATTTTGATATGCCAATTAACTAGAATGTTAAGAGAATCTATGTATGAACTGGGATCTCAAACATCTCTTTGATTTTTTTGGTGGGGAAGGAAAAGGACTCCTTTAGGGGCTCATTTTCACCTATAGAACAAATAAAATCCAAACTCATATTGTCACTTAAGACCTTTCATAATCCCGTGCAACTTTCTATAAAATTGTTTTTATCAAAATGATATTTATTCTGATTTTAAAAGGTCAAATATTACTATGAGGCGTCTAACAAAAGTAATCTGTTCCATCCCTCCGCATGTATTGAGAACTGCTTCCAAGTCGTCTAGCTGTTTCTTTTAGTATTTTCCACTACACTTCTTAAATATACCCTTCTACAAGTTTTCAGTTTTAGACATCTGTTGATGTTCTACCCTAGGAAATTAGGGTTTAGTTCTTTCATCCCTGTCCCCTTTACACAGTCCCCCTTCCCCTTTCTGCTGTTATACATTACTACCATTGCCTGGTACTCAGTGTTTAGATTATTATTTTTTATTTTATTTTTTTTGCGGTACGCGGGCCTCTCGCTGCTGTGGCCTCTCCCGCTGCGGAGCACAGGCTCCGGATGCGCAGGCTCAGCGGCCATGGCATACGGGCCCAGCCGCTCTGCGGCATGTGGGATCCTCCCGGACGGGGGCACGAACCCGTGTCCCCTGCATCGGTAGGCGGGCCCCCAACCACTGTGCCACCAGGGAAGCCCCTACATTTCCTTTCTTGACCAACTTAAAAATTTTTTTTCCTGGAATTAATAATTGCCCTATTTTATCATTTGTCTACTGTTCTATGTACCTATCTCCACACTCTCCTACAGGACTCTAAGACAACTCGTAATATGTTGGAACAAGTCAGATAATCTTTTGGTTCAATATTTTCTTTGGAGACATCCCGCAAGAGCTTTCTGTTCTCTACCTGTAGCCTTTAGTAAAGCTATTACCCTGAGACTTCCTTCATCATCATACTAGGAAATTCCTTTGCCTCTCTTCTGTATTGGATGCCATGTTTCCTGGATCTCATGCAGTCAGTTTTCTTGGTTTACTCCATCTCTTCATTGGAATATATCTTAGAGTAGCTTCCTGAGAAAGGATACATGAGAGGTTAATATTTTTGAGACTTTGCTTATTTGAAAATGTCTTTATTCTACATTTCATTTCATGAGGGGTTTGGGCATAGAGTTCTAGGTTACAAATGACTTTCCATCAGAATTTTGAAGATGTTCCTTCTGGCTTTCAGTGTTGCTCTTGAGAAGTCCTGTGCTATTCTGGTTCCTGACTTTTGTTCTGTGATCTGTTTTCTTTGATAGCTTTTAAGATTTTATTTTTATCCCTGGTATTCTGAAATATTATGATGATGTACATTGATGAGGATCTTTTTTCATTTGCTGAGTTGAGTTCTCTGTGGATCTTCTTTATTTGAAAACACATCTTCCATTTATTAGTTCTTTGATAATTTCCTGTCTTCCATTTTCTCCTTCTGGTATTAGTTGGATATTGGACTCGATTGATTTTCTGTCCCCCACCCCCACTCTATATTCCTCTGTCTCTTTTTGTTCTTACTTATGGTGAAGGTCCTCAGCTCCATCTTCCAACTCTTCTTTGAATTATTTATTTTTGCTCTCGTAGTTTTTATTTTAAGCATTTCCCCCCTTATTCTCTTCATGTTCCTTTTTTATATACTTGTTCTTGTCTTATAGCAATGTTGCCTTTTAGGGCTCTCTGAAGGTATTAATTATCAGTGTTTTCCTCTGCTTCCAGTATTGTCTCTGTCTCAAGGTCATTCTGTTTGTTCATTTGGTCTCTGTCTTTCATGTTAGAGACTCTGAATGTCTGATGTTTCTTGGTGATCTTCATAATTAAGTTAGCCCCTAAAAAAGATGATTGGAAGCCTGAAAAGCTGATTGGTGGGGCTTGTTGCCTGGTATGCTCTACTGAATGACCAGGTAGGGGAGGTCCATTTCCCCAGGGAGGAACTGGCTGGTCTCCTATCTGGGACCTCTTTAGCCTGGAAGCCAGATCTGTGGGGTTGCCAAGCAGGGCAATAGGGCAGGGGGAGAGTCTTGCTGTTCATTATGTCAAATTTCATTTAATGCTACTGTTTTCAGTGAGGTAACTCACTTCTGACCTCATGTGAGCCTGAAGACATTCAACCAGCCTGTGTTCTGCCTCACCCTGCAGCTCTTCTTCCCCTCCCCCCAAGCCTTCAGGGGTACCTAGTGCTTCTAATTCTTGAGCCTTTCTGGAGTCCTGCAGCACTGTTTGCCTCATCCTCCGTTCCCCCACAAGCACTTCGCAGAAACAGAAAGCTGAAATTTATATCAGGGACCATTTATCTTTCCACTCTCCAGTCTGTCAAATTTCTGTTGATATTTTGAATTCTTGATTCCTGTGGTTTTGTGCCATTTTTATTCCTTTACTGTCATTTTTCTGAGGTTTCAGAAGGGAGTGGAGATAAATGTGCATATTAAGTCTGCCATGTGTAACCTAAGGTGGGCAGAAGTGAATCTTCCCAACTTCAACTTTTCTCTCTCAAATACACAAACCCTGTGCTCCTAGCTTCGCTTGTTTCTTCCTTTTTTTCCATAATCTTGCTTGTGCCATCTCTCCTCCTGGAGCGTCTACTCTTCTCATTTCAGACTGTTGAAATCCTACATATTCTTCCAGGCCGCCAATCCATGGAAGCCTTTTTACCCCCTCCTCCCGCATAATGACCATTCCATTGACTGAGTTACTAAAGTTCCGTTACTGAATTTATGTGGTCTTGCCCTCCTCATGACAAAGCATATACTGCCTTATACTATAATTTTTTATACACTTACCTCTTCCCTGTTAGATTGTGAACTCTTGAAGGATAGTATAAGACTAGTTTGTAAATGTTCTGTTGTTGGTAACAATTAACATGGAACCTAGGCAACTAAATATTTCACAGAACCGCAGAATTTTAGAACTGGAAAAGAACTTAGAAATCTAGACTATCAAATCATTTTATGTAAATATTTATTTATTTATTTATTTATTTATTTATTTATTTTGTGGTACGCGGGCCTCTCACTGTTGTGGCCTCTCCCGTTGCGGAGCACAGGCTCCGGACGCGCAGGCTCAGCGGCCATGGCTCACGGGCCCAGCCGCTCCGTGGCATGTGGGATCCTCCCGGACCGGGGCACGAACCCGTGTCCCCTGCATCGGCAGGCGGACTCTCAACCACTGCACCACCAGGGAAGCCCCTGAATAAGTAAATAGATCCAGAGTGATTAACTGATGCTAGAGTCATATAATAAGCTGGGGACTGAACTGGAGCTGTAACCTCCTCATCTAGCTCTCAAACTGCTAAATGTAGTGATAAAATCTGATATATGCTTAATTAAATATTCTGGTTAATCCAGAGTTACCCAGAAGGCACTTTCGTTTCATTCTTGTTGAAAATTTTTATACGTATCTTTTGGTCTTAGTAATGTACGTAATTTTGTCGTAGGTAATTTCTTTCTTTTCTTTTTTTTTTGACAAATCAGGATATTGAATATTCTGAATTTTGTCAAAAACTGAGTTGCATAATAGTTTTCTTCCAAGGCCTCAGGGACCCATGGATTATAGGTGAGAAAAATATAAACAACTGAACTGAAAATGCCCTGATTTCAGGAAAATTAAAAAAAAAAAATCCGGGGCTTCCCTGGTGGCACAGTGGTTGGGAGGCCCGCCTGCCGATGCAGGGGACACGGGTTCGTGCCCCGGTCCGGGAGGGTCCCACGTGCCGCGGAGCGGCTGGGCCCGTGAGCCGTGGCCACTGGGCCTGCGCGTCCGGAGCCTGTCCTCTGCGATGGGAGAGGCCACAGCAGTGAGAGGCCCGCGTACCACAAAAAAAAAAAAAAAAAATCCGATCATGATGTTATGTGGGGGTGATTCTTTTTCTTCTTCAGTAGTAGAGTGCATATACAGTAGGGGGCAGACCCAGTCTAGTTGGGTCCTAAAGTTTTGCTGTTTGATAATACATCAAGAATTATTGCTTGAAGTACTTTAAGGTAAATTGTGTCAAAGATCCTCCTTGATTTCCCTGAGTTATTTAGCTCTTGGCAGTCATTTCCAGAATGTTTGAGATGGCTCCATAGATTCATTATGTCTGAGGGGTTAGAAGATCTAGGAATATCTGTTGGGAGAAAGTTGAACAACAGCTATTGTCCATTTTGGATTTATTGAATATCAACTGTGCCAGTCACTAATCAGAAAAGCCAGGTGCCATTCTTTTCCTCACTCCCTACTTTGGGCACTTGAGGGTGGATGGGCAGGTACTTACGAGGCTGCCTCTTCCTCTGAGATGTGGTTTTCATCATGCTTTGCCTCTCAGTATAAGGCTGCATGATAGCAGGTGGTCTGATGCTGGGGCTGGCTTGCAGTCTCCATTGGGCAGAGCTGTTGCTAGACAAGCAGTCTATGGTGGAATGAACCAGAACTGACCAGTAGGCTGGGCTGGGCTCTGCTTCATGCCCATCCCTTTTGGTTTTATCCAAAATAGAAACTGTGGTCCTCAGATTTTAGATGTACTCATTGGTGTTTCTGCCTTTGCCTGTTTCTTCATTGCCACCTGGCAGTCATCGGAGGGAATTCACTATAGCTCCGAGTCCCTGCAGGGGGTTGGATGAGAGGAGCTATCACTGTTTCCAGGACGGAGTGTGTGTTCTCTTCCATTAAAACTGTTACCCACATTTCCTTTTGTTACTCGTTAAGTCAGAGGCGGCTGTGAGGATGCATCACCCACCAGGCATACGCAGTGGCCCTGGCTGCGGGCGGGGAGAGCGAGAGTGAGTCAGCTCAGGGAATGGAAAAATTGCAGGGTTGCGGCGGGTGAGGGGTGGGGGGGTGGGTAGGAGTTGTGTGCCAGTGACTGTTCCTTCTCGGCCTGTGCTTTTCTCTATAAGGACTCATCACAAAGCTGTGAATACTGGGCATCCAGTTGGGGGCGCCAGTAAGCCAACCAAATTGTGGTGATGATGTCCCCTGTGAAAGGAATGAGCTGACAGTCTTCTGTGTTATGGGTGTATGTGGGTTTTGAGGCAGGCTTGAGCTTGTGTAATATTAAGTTCTGTGTGTAAGGGTTTCACTAGAATAAAAGCAATCACAGAGTCTCTGTCTTGGTTATAAAATTCAGTCTTCTGCATCTGTCTTTGTCCAGTAGGGGTCACTGAGGTATTAAGCTCTAAATGAGAGAAACTCCTAATCCTATGATAGACCAATCTGATTCCTTGTCTTTATTGTACAGAGTACTATCTTTTTTTTTTTTTAGAGCAGAAACAAAAGATGTGAACTTGTTTTAAGAACGTTGTGGATGGGCTTTGCTGGTGGCACAGTGGTTAAGAATCCACCTGCCAGTGCGGGGGACACGGGTTTGAGCCCTGGTCCGGGGAGATCCCACATGCTGCGGAGCAACTAAGCCCGTGTGCCACAACTACTGAGCCTGCGCTCTAGAGTCCGCGAGCCACAACTGCTGAGCCCACATGCCACAACTCCTGAAGCCCGTGCACCTAGAGCCCTTGCTCCACAATGAGAAGCCCGGGCACCACAAGAAAGAGTAGCCGCCACTCGCTGCAACTAGAGAAAGCCCACGTGCAACAGCGAAGGCCCAATGCAGCCAAAAATAAATAAATAAAATAAATACATTTAAAAAAACCATTGTGGATCATTAAGTATTTGAAGAGCAGGTTATTCCAAAGGCTGAGATGGAACTGATTTTATGAGTAAGATTTGGGGAGCAATTTTTAAAGAAAATGAAAGGAGGTAGGGGAAGAAAATGTTTATTAAGCATCTGATGTATACCTACATACTATACATATATTCCTTATTTAATCTTATCAACAATGCTGAGAAACAGGATTTATATACACATTGTACATGTTAGGAACCCAAAGTTCAGAAACATTAAGTGGCTTCCCTAAGGTCACATAATTATGAAGTGATACTGTCAGGAGAGATCCTACTAGCCATGTTTCATTTGACTTTGGTCCTTGGACCCTGGTAAGGGGTCACGAGAACAGGTTTTATTAGAAGGTAAGCAGAGCCTGGTGGTAGACTCTCCTGAGAAAGACTAAAATAATTCTTGTGTTGAATTAGGGTTCGGAGCAGGCTCCAAGGGTTCACAAGTGGAAAGAAGCTGACAAATCTGTCTTTGTCTTCAGTGGGCAAGTTCTACATCATTTTCATTTAGGGCTACTGCCAGGATGTGGAAAACTGTCTCACAGAGATCTAAAATTAGCTCTTTGTTTGTGTGCAAAGCTTGGTTTCCATGGATAAATAGTTTAAGTTGGTCTCTCTTAACCTACCTCTTATCTTGGCCTGGACTCTTCTGAGCCTTGAATGTTGCTACCTTTGGCATTCTCAAGCCTGCCCGGTTACATCATTGTTGAGCTCCTGACCCCTCTGTCAGCTGCATGCTTATTCTACTCTCTTGTGTTCTTGATTTTCTGGTATCTCAGGAAAACTGAAGTTTATCACGTGTTCTTAGCCAGACCACACTAAAAGACATTTCCCATTGAGACCATTTTTTGTTTTTATCTGGAAAAGCATTTAAAAAATGCATTTAGGTGGGATACGAGTAAGATGCTAACTCTCCCTCAATGTGCATTTACTTGGAATGACAGATATTTCTGGAAAAAATAACAGCCTTGGCAAAATTCAGAAGCAACCCCCATAGACAGGGCTTCTTATTCTTGTATCCTCTTTTCTCCATTTACTTAATATACTGACTCTCAGAGTATCCTGGAAAAAGTTTAATAGCTAGATCTTATTATTTTTACTTTCTTGGGGGAAACGGTCAGAACCCCAAAGAGAGGGATTATTTAAAATGGTAATATGGAGGGCTTCCCTGGTGGCGCAGTGGTTGAGAATCCGCCTGCCGACACAGGAGACACGGGTTCGTGCCCTGGTCCGGGAAGATCCCACATGCCGCGGAGCAACTAAGCCCGTGAGCCATGGCCGCTAGGCCTGCGCGTCCGGAGCCTGTGCTCCGCAACGGGAGAGGCCACAACAGTGAGAGGCCCGCATACCGCAAAAAAAAAAAAAAAAAAAAAAAAAAAAAGGTAATATGGATACTAAGGTTGACTAATATTCTTGTCTTTTTCCTTTTTGAAGCAGTGCCATTGAAGCTCAAGCTCAATTTGTTTTATTCATGGAGTTGGTGGTTTAGAGCTGTTAAATACCACACACTTTGCTTTGACTTACCTCCTTGCATTGGCCACTGAAGATGATTTGATGCTTTGCTAGGGCAATAATGTTCTAGTGTAGGAACAGTGATAACAATAGTTAACATTAATGAGGGAATGTTTAATTTTTAAAAAATAGTTAATAGTGCTTACTGCGTGCTGAACAGCCCATGCATTTTCTCACCTAATTCGCACTGTAACACTGTGAAGAGGTAATTTTATTATTCCCATTTTACAGATGGAGAAATTGAGGATTAAAGAGATTAAGTAATTGGTCCAAAGGTACAGCTAGAAACCATGATGAAGTCAGAATTTGAGTCGAGGTTTGGCTAACATTATGTTAAGTTTAGAGTTCTGGGA
Source organism: Kogia breviceps (assembly GCF_026419965.1). Lineage (NCBI taxonomy): Eukaryota > Metazoa > Chordata > Mammalia > Artiodactyla > Physeteridae > Kogia > Kogia breviceps. Next base: position 170,855,818 of record NC_081310.1, on the reverse strand, counting down.
AGAGGGAAAGAGAGGGAAAGAGAAGAACGGGGCTTGGGGAGAGTTTGGCTGTTGGACAGAATCCATATCTGGAGAGACTTCTAGAAGTGGAATTTCTGAATCAATAAATTAACTTTTTCTCTTAAACTAGAGGAGCATATTGAATTATTTCTGCCATAAGATGAATAGTTGTCCAGGCACTTGCTCTCTGGTGTATGTTTTTGTGGTGAAAATAGATGGATTCTCAAGGAATGCTTATATTTTGGGAATCTTCATGATTTGTTGGACCCAGTTTTACTCTTTCTAGTTTGCTCCGCCCTTGTACTCCTGGCCCTCACAGTGCTCTTCAGATCCTCTTGCTCTTTTGTTCATTCATTCATTCATTTATTCACTCATTCCACAAGTAGTTATTTAGTGATGAGATTTTATACAGGAGAACATTCATCTAACTTCAGAAACTTTAGTGGAGTCAAAATACACACACCACTACATTATAAAGTGGAAACTGCTAAATGTTATGAGAGAGAAACATATAAAGTATAAATTCAAGGGAGATGTTTACTTCTAACTGGGATGGAGGGAGTCACCAGGGAAAATTCTGTTGAAGAACTGGTTTAAACTGACCCATAGGAGTGGGACTGACTTGCGGAGATGGGAAGGAAATACAGTACATTCCAGGGTAAGCGAGGGAAATATTGTAAAGCCAGAGAGTTGTGGACTTAATTTGCTGACTGTGGAGAATTGAAAACTTCAGAATTAAATTACAAATGAGCATTTATTGATCATTGAAGATGCACCAGTCAGTATGCATGCTTCAGAGAGATTAATCTCACAGTGAATGAGGATAGGGTTGGCAGGTTGGAGACTGGGATCAGGTAAATTAGATTTGGTAATTTTGGTTATAGGTTAGGTAAATTATCAGTTTACCAAGGTTTCGTAAAGTCTGAGCAGTATTCAGAAGTCTTGTGATCAGATGTAGTTTGTTTGCTGTTCCTCCAAATAATGACAATAATAGGCAGTATTTATTGAGCACACACTATGTGCCAGGCACTATCTAAACACTTTAAATACATTAACTCATTTAATACTCACTACAACTCTGTGGGACAGGTACTATTACTGTCATCATTTTACAGGTGAGGAGATTGAGGTTCCTTGAAGTCATTTAAGTAACTTGCCCACAGGTGCTAATGTGGCATATATAGTAGAGTCTGGATTTGAACTCAAGCATCCTGGCTTCAGATTGGGCCTGTAATTGCCATTCTACTAAAATACTTATGGCATCTAGGTTACTGAGCAAGAAATTTGGATATTTTCCTAACTTTATTGTATTTGGTGACTCTGGGGTATATAGGAAATTCTTTGTAGGCATTCTGAGCCTTTGCATGTTTATTGTTGTCTCAATCCCATATTGCTAAACCTTAGAGACAGGAGTCATGGATGTCTCCTAATTAGCTCCTATGAAGCCCACATCCTCTGCCTTCTGGATTCAGAGGAGAAAACAGATGACAAGCGCTCATGGCCAGGTTTTGAGGCCTGGACCTCCCATTTCCAGAAGCCCACGGTTTCCAATCCTATTAGTCATATGCTAGTCTCTCCACCAAAATTTTAATCTCAGTTATATATATATATATATATTTTTAAAGTCTCTCTTTGTACACATTATTTTTCTAGATTTCAGTCTTTTAATCATACGGGTCTTAAGTTTTCAGTTAGTATCTGCTGAAGTTCTGATGATGCTTGTGGATGTCAGTTAATTTTGAGACCAGGTATACCCCATGACAGCTCGAATAAAACGTGCAGCCTCCTTTCTCACAGGCTTGCTTTCATCTCAGTTGCAGACACTAAACTGATTCCGGAGTGTTGCCCAAGATTTCTTGTGGGTAATGGTTGTGGGTGACCATCCTAAATTCTTGTGAGTGAAGTAATCTGATAGAAAGGCAGGTCTCAAGTCTTAATGACGTTCAGAGTCTTGCTTTTACAAGGCTTTCTGATGATTTGGGGCCCTTCCCATTGGCTGTTAGCAAGGGATATCCTGGGGGGTGCTAAATATGTCTTTAAATGTCCTATTCTTTTTTTTTTTTTTTTTTTTGGTTTTTGTGGTACACGGACCTCTCACTGTTGTGGCCTCTCCCGTTGCGGAGAATAGGCTCCGGACGCGCAGGCTCAGCGGCCACGGCTCACGGGCCCAGCCGCTCTGCGGCATGTGGGATCTTCCCGGACTGGGGCACGAACCCGTGTCCCCTGCATCGGCAGGCGGATTCTCAACCACTGCGCCACCAGGGAAGCCCCCCTATTCTTTATATATTAAATGATCTCTAAAAAGAAAACTAGTCACTCCCTCCTGCCAGCTTCTAACCACTTCCTGTAAATGACAGCACACAGATCCATCTTAGTTTTTCTGAGTGAAAAGGTTACTTTCACAAAGGCAGTTTCCCTGCCCATTTTTCTTCCTTCAAACATGCATACTTACCTATACACAAAGGCTGGAAACAAAACTTTTAAACCTGTCATATGTAGAAAAATGGTGTATCTAAGGTATAGCATGTCATCTTACAAACATCTTATGAAGAGTAAATTACTTTAGGTACTTTTCATTGTCTTCTCTAATAATAACAGTAGATTCAGAATGTATCTTGATATTTGAGTCCTTGAATTTTTTTTTCCTTCAAATTTCCTAGGTGTTTTTGAAGGGCACAAGCATGTTATATGATTTTCTAATTAAGACAGCTTTGCAGATGGCTTCAGGTAGCAGAATAAGGCAGAGAAATGGCTTTCACGTTGGGAAATGAAAATATGGTGAAGATATAAGACTGCAAAAAGTGTTGTACAGTGGTGACACAGACAGCACTAGCACTGTAACATTTTGTGTTGAAATTGATATTCTTTCCTTAGAGCTGGGGAGAGCCATTTACAGGCTCTTGTCTTACAAAGAGGAAGTAAGTATTCCAAACATAAATATCTAAAATTGTTTAGCTTCAGGTTAGCATACTGATTTTGCCAGAACTTTTCAGCAAAGGGAGGCAGTGTGATTAAAATATATTGATTTGAAACCAGACAGATAAAAGTTCAGATGTCAGTTCATCTTCTTACTTACTTTGTGACTTTGGGCAAAATAACTTGAATTTTCTGAGCCTCAAGTTCTTGATTTATAAAATAGGGATATTTTAGGGGATATTACAGGGATTACAATGAAATAACAGATTGAAGGTGCTTTCCTAGTAGCTGCTTAATAAATATCAGTTTCCCTTCCAAGCAAGTCTGTCTTCTTTGACCATCACAGCTCAGGAGCTTCTCCATAGTAAGAGGGGTGTCATCATCATCTTTATGTCCATTGTGTCTAGCATAATGCTCCATATTTTAAATTGAATGAATGAATGAAGTGCTCTGTTTCACAAGAGAGCCCTGCTCCAGAGGGAGCTCTGGCTTAGTCTCCACTGGATTGCACCATCAGTTTTTCCTCCCTAGTGCTTATTCCCTTCAGCAAACACAATTATTGACACATTTCACATGCCAAGAAAAATTCTCTTTTGAGCCTACATCCCTCTTTCTGCTCCCTTTTATAGCAAAATTCCTTCCTAAAAGAGTTGATGTTAGTTATTGTCACTGATTGTTCCCATTCTCTCTTGAGTCACTCCCGTTGGACCCTTTCTCTGCCATGCCATCAAAACTGCCCTTGTTAAAGTCACTAGCAACCTCCACATTGCTAAATTCAATGGTTAATTCTCAGTCCTCTTCCTGACACATTAACAGCTTAGTTACTACTTAAGAGCACATCCCTCACCTGGCTTCTGGGGCAGCATGCTCTTTTGGTTCTTTTAATCCACTGGCTTCTTTTTTTAGTCTCTTGGTGGTTCTTCCTCTTCCCTGCCTAATGTTGGAGAGTTTCTAGTGCTTAGTCCTTGAACTTGACCTTTTCTTTCTCTGTGTTTACTCCCTAAGTGATCTCATCTAGTTTCCTGGCTTTAAAGCAACAGCCTGGGTCTCTCCCAGAACTCTGGATTCATATATTAAATTGCTTATTCAAAATTCCACTAGAATGTCTACTAGGCATTTCAAAGTTAATGTATCCAAAATGGAATTCCTACCCCACTCCCCACAAAAACCACCCCAAACAACTGCAACCACCAATGAACCCCAAACCCTCTGCTTCTCTGGCTGTCCTTCCCATCTCAGTAAATAGCAGTTCTGTCCTTTTAAGTTCTCGGGCCCCAAACCTGGAAGTTATTCTCAACTGATTTTTCTCTGCTCACCCCACATCCAGCCTATCAGCAGATCCTGATGATTCTTTATATATATATATATATAAGTTATTATCATTATTTTTGCGGTACGCTGGGCTCTCACTGTTGTGGCTTCTCCCGTTGCGGAGCACAGGCTCCGGATGCGCAGGCTCAGCGGCCATGGCTCACGTGCCTAGCCGCTCCGCGGCATGTAGGATCTTCCCGGACCGGGGCACGAACCCGTGTCCCCTGCATCGGCAGGTGAACTCTCAACCACTGTGCCACCAGGGAAGCCCTAAATTAATCTTTTTAAAAAATTCATTCATTCATTCATTTATTAATTTATGGCTGTGTTGCGTCCTCATTGCTGCACGTGGGCTTTCTCTAGCTGCGGTGAGCAGGGGCTACTCTTCATTGCGGAGCGCGGGCTTCTCATTGCGGTGGCTTCTCTTGTTGCGGAGCACGGGCTCTAGGTGGGCAGGCTTCAGTAGTTGCAGCACGTGGGCTCAGTAGTTGTGGCTCGCGAGCTGTAGACGCAGGCTCAGTAGTTGTGGCGCACGGACTTAGTTGCTCTGCGGCATGTGGGATCTTCCTGGATCAGGGCTTGAACCCGTGTCACCTGCATTGGCAGGCGGATTCTTACCCACTACACCACTAGGGAAGTCCCTGATAACTCTTTAATTTGTCCAGAATATGACCACATTTCACCATCTCTACCACTGCACCCTGGTCTCAGTTATCATATCTCAGGCACTAGTTTTCACTTGGGTTATGGTAATGGCATTATAACTAGTTTCCCTGCTCCCGCTCTTGTCACTCTCTAGTCTGTTATCAATATAGCAGCAAGAGTGATCCTTGTAAAACCTAAGTTAAATCCTATCACTTGCTCACAGGAAACCCTCCAAAGGTTTCCCATTTCACTTAGAATAATAACCAGATTGTTTACGAATGGCCTATACAGCTGTAGATGATCCGACCCCTCTCTGGCCTCATCTCCTGACACTCTCTTTCGCTTTCAGCTTCAGCCATTCTTGTTTCCCTGATGTCCCCTGAACACACCAACCCTACTTCTGCCTCAGGGACATTGTACTTGCTCATTTCTGTTTTGGTCTTATCCTTTCTCTAAAAAGCCACATGACTTGTTGGTTTGTAATGTCATCTTATTAGAGAAACCTTCCCTGACCATCCTGTACATAAAACTGTAAACATTCCCTCTCTGGCTCTCCTTTCTCCTCTTCATCTCTTTTAGTATATATTTACTTGTTTATGTTTATTTTGTGTGTTCCCCTATTCTCCTACTAGCATATAAGCCCCATGAGAGCAAGATCTTTGTTTTGTTCACTACTCTGTCCCCAGTACCTAGAACAGGGCCTGGTACATGGTAAATATTTGATGAATAAAATGTAGGTTAGCACAAAATCGTAGATGGTCTTGATGCCAGATTAATTGTAAATATTAGTTCCCCCATCAAGGGCCCTTTGTCATCTTTCTGGTTAGCAGATTGTTCAAATCTAAAACCCTTCCCTTTTATTAAAAAAAAAGAGGGGATAACTTTAGAGGTATTAAAGTAGGTTGCATTTTTAAAGCTTATTTGTGGTAATACACCATGTTTATATATACCATAATGTAAAAGGCACTGTAGAAATAAATAAAAAGCTAGTTTGGTAGAAAGATGAGGCCATAACCCTTCTCTGAGTGAAGGGTCCTGGGTGTTAGATGTACTCGTGGCCATTGGGTCTTCTGTGTTTTTGTGTGTCCACACTTCATTTTATACAGTATCTCTTCATAGAAAAGTAGATGAGAAGAGCAGCAGTGGTACTGCAAGAACTTTGCATATTCAGCTTAGGTTGTACAAAGTTCTTTCTAGTCTTTAAATGTGTTTCTTAGGTTTATTGAAATATAATTTATATACAATAAAATCCACCCATTTCAGTCTGCAGTGTTACGAGTTTTGACAAATGTATACAGTCGTGGAATTATCATCAGAGTGAGCAAATAGAACATTTCCTTTACCCCATAAAGTTTTCTTGTGTTCCGTGGTAGTCTGTTCCCTTCCCTCACCCTGAGCCCCTGGCAACCACTTAACTGATTTCTGTCCCCATAGTTTTGCTTTTCTAGAATGTCATATAAATGGCATCACACAGTACATAGCCTTCTGTGTTTGGCTTCTTTCATGTAGCATAACGCTTTTGAGATTCATCCATGCTGTTGTATGTATCAGGAGTATGTTCCTTTTTTATTGCTGTGTTCTAGTCCATTGTATGGATGCACCACAGTTTTTATTAGCTCACCAGTTGATGGACATTTGGGTTATTTTCAGTTTTAGTTATTCTTAATGAAGCTGCTATAAACATTTACGTACAGGTTTTTGTGTGGACACGTTTTCATTTTTCTTGGGTCAGTATCTAAGAGTGATACTGCTTGGTCATCCTGGTATGTGTATGACTGTTTTCTAGAGTAATTTCTAGAGTTGCCAATTTCACCCCACCACCAGCAGTGTATGAGAATTCCAGTTGCTTTATATCTTGCCAGGACTCTTAGTTTTATTCATTCTACTGGGTGTGTGTTAAAGTGTTTCCAGTTGCTGCTACAATGTCCATATCAAGTTTTCATTTGCAAGCAGGCTTTAGTTTTGTTGAAGGCATTCTTTTCTGTGGAGCTTGTTCTGCACATGATCCTCTCTGCGGTTATGTTTGGGTCACTTACCACCTTCTCCCGGGTTGTGGGTGTGGAAGGGTTGCCCTGCGACTAGGCCAGGGAACTTGTGGACACTTACACATCCTTGCTTACTTCGCCTCCTCCCTGCAAGCGGTTCCCTAGTGTTTCTGCAACTTTCTTCTTCTGGCTCCATCCCAGCCAGGCTGGGAGTGGAAAGTTAAGAGTGTGGCGTCCTCTGACAGCCTCCCTTCTTGTAGAAGGGTCTGAGGCTTGTTTGTTTAAGCTGAACAGAGGATGCCAAACATAGAGTTTGAGTCAGCTCAGCAGTAGCTTAGACGCCCCTTTTTGCTCTCCTGGTTCCTCCTTCCCTTTCCCCTCCCCCTCTGGCCAGTTGTTTCCTGGGCTTTGTCTGAGACACACTGTAGAGTTTTAGTCCCCATCTACTACTGCCTGCTGTAACACAGAGGCGAGATGGAGGAGAAGCCACCAGGAAGTGTCAGACAACACTGAGCTGCGGGCCTCTGCCTCTGTGCTGATAGTACAGGACAGCAGTAACCTCAGGAGAAAGGCATTTAGAGGCTGCGCTGAGCTGTGTGGGCTTGTGGCTAATTCAGGGGAGGAGAAAGGACGGGCCTGGAAATGCCTCTGTTAGATTCGTCTTATTTGCCACCAACCATCTTTATTTTGACTCACATTCTTGGAATTGCCGGTGTTCTATACTGGAAGAGATGTGCCAGAGGCAGAGCAGGTAATGGGTGCCCAGTGCTTCTTGAAATCTGCTGTGGGGCTTTCGAGGGTGGGGTAGATGACGGAGGCCTTCCCAGTTGCCTTCCTTAAAGGGCCAGTACAGCCTCTGGGCTGGGTGCTGTCAGACCTGAGTGCGTTTGGGATCTACTGAGGAAACCAGACTGTCCTGGTACCAGTTTGGGACCTGGACCCTTTCCTGTTTTGTGAGGTTCGTCTGGCGGGAGGGTGCTGGTTGGATGAGATGATGTCTGGGCTGGAGGCTGAGGGAAGTGGCAATTGTGCTGACTTTTGTCCTTCCTCAGAGAATCAAGCCCTTCCATTCTTTCTCAGTCTCAAAGTGGTTTTTGATCTTTTTTTTTTTTTTAAAAAAAACCCCAAAACATACAGTAACTCTATCACCCTCCTTCAGGTGTAAATGTGGGAGAACTTGTGGGGTTAGAGAAGTTTCTAGATTTGGTGTATATTTGGGTGAGAAAAGGCAGAGGAGGAAAGGTCAGTGAGAGGAAAGGGTCACAGGGTGTCCTTGCTGATGTGTATCTGCGAACACGGGGGTGCCTCTGTTCTCTTCGATCGGGTTGAAACTGTTCCTTTCCCCTCAGGCAGCTACACAGTTTGCTCTGTGTGTATCCAAGCCATCCTGCATCCTGTTCAATGCAAGGAAGTTAACTGTTCTTTCCCCCAGGCGAATATTTGGATCCTGATATTAAAATTTTTTTCTAAGTGGTAGCAGGACCCCCCCCCCCACTATTTGTTACATTATATTCCTTTGGCATCTAAACGCCCAGTGCTGGGATCAGCCCCGCGTTTAGCTGATTCTAAATCTCCATAGTTGAGGAATAATAAAGTCCAGCTTTTGCTGGAGTACACCCTTGGATCTCAGTGCCTTTAGTACTGTCTTTGTGACCTGCTTTCTGCCTTCAAGCCAACCTATTGAGACACTTGTTACTTGTATCTTACAATTAGGATGGAGATTTGATGGCATTACTTAGTTTTTTATTAGAAGTTCATGAATGCTTGACAGAATTAGAATTAGATTCAGTCATTCCCCAGTGTCTTTCCAGTAAGTCCCAGAAAAGCTTATGACTAAATACTCAGATCCCAATGTGTGTCTGTATCAGCAAAAGCAGACAGACATTTAGAAATATGTTTGCTTGTGTAGTGGTGTGTTTTAAAAGGTAGCCCAAAGTGGCTTTCCTGAAATGTAAGCCTGTATTTGAGCTTATAAGGAAAGGAGTAGACAGGCATGAGTTATTTGGCTGTATATACTATGTCATATATAATGAGAGAGTAAATATTATTTAGGCGAAGGTTGCTGCTTTCATTTTCCTGTGCGTTATGGTAATGGCGTTTCTAAACTACTAGTTGATTAATATTTTAAGAAGTTTATCCTCAGTATAGGATTTGCTATTGAACTTAGAAGTTGTAGCCCTGCCTTTGAACTGCTTTCTTGTTTATGTTTTAGAAATATTAATTTCATAAACAGCTGTAAATACATTGAAACAAACAGAAGAAAAATAGATTGTAAAAGCTTTTTATTTTTATGAAACAACATTGATTCTAGTACCTAATAGTTATATTGGGAATGTGCTATGTTCAGTTTATCTGTAAAACTAGAGCAGTGGTTTTTTCAATTGGAGAGTATGGATTCTAAAACTTTTACAGGAGTACTTAATTTAATTTAATTTCAATTTTAAGATGTATTTTATCTGTTAAAATGTGTTTTTAAATGACATGTATACTCTACTGTACTACCTGCCAGTTGGACATCACCAGAATAAAGTTCCTCCACCATCTCTCTGTATATATTTACAACTCTTATAAATGTATACTTGATTAAAAAAGGTGAAGATTGTGTCTTCTAGTCTGGTCTTTTTTTTTTTTTTTTTTTTTCCTTCTTCCCCTAATAGGAGGTGTGTACACTATTGCAGAACATAGGTCCTGTGCCTAATAAATTCTAGGCAAGTCTCAGGTGTTCAGTCCTTAGTAGTGAGTGGGTAACACATCGTTAAGTGATAACATTGTAATATTGGCTTAGTGTGTACTACAAGGTTTTGTGCTTCTTGTTCCACTTTTCTAGTCATATTTACATATTATAGGATGTACATAGTTTTTAGATATTGAAGGTATTTAACTTTGAAACAAATATTTCTGCAGTTCCTTCATGCTCCTGTATTAATTTATTTGAATAATATCCTGAGGTTACAGGCAAACTATGAAACTGTTACTATTTGTTTCTATTTGTACAAAACAGTTTTTTAAAAAATGGTTCCTTGCAGTAAAGCACAGTACAGAAATAAACAAGATGCTGAGACTGATATAACTGTAATTAAGTAAACTCTAATTTCAATCAAAATTACCTGATTGGTTATGTCATTTGGCTTTAAAATAAGTAACAAATTTGAATGTATAAAATTGATTTATGCTATTTAATACTGAAATTATATGTTATATATGTTGAGTTCCATGTAAGATTTGTTTAAAAAAGTGTTCTGTCAGAGTTGAAAACTGCTAGGTTCCTTTTAGTGCTACGGTTCTGATACGATGTTCTAGTAACTCTTCATTGTGTTTGTATAGATTTACGACTTCTTCCATTCTTAAAGTTGATAACAAATTCTATATTGCTGTTAGAGTTGGAAGGGACCTTACATATCAACCAACGCAAACTCTCACTTAGTACCACTCTTGTCAGAAGTTATTCTTCCTTTGCTTGAAGTCCTCTGTAGAACATACAACCGATGGACTATTCATTATGTTGGTAATGGAGGAGTTCTTTTTTAATCTGAAAGTTGCCTCTTTGTAACTTACACCCATCAGCCAAGTTGTGCCTGGCAAAGATCTAGTATACAGATGGTCCCCAACTAGATTGCTTTGACTTAGATTTTTCGCCTTTAACAATGGTGTGAAAGCAATATGCATTCAGTGGAGATCATTCTTTGAATTTTCATCTTTTCCCAGGCTAGTGACATGCAGTACATAACTCTCTCCTGATGCTGGGTAGTAGCAGCCGCTGCAGCTCCCATTCAGCCATGTGGTCACGAGGGTAAACAACTGATACAACCATTCTGTTTTTCACTTTCAGCATGGTATTCAGTAAATTTGCAAGAGTTATCCAGCACTTTATTATAAAATAGGCTTTGTGTTAGATGATTTTGCCTAATGTAAGTGTTCTGAGCACATGTAAGGTAGGCTAAGCCAAGAGTTGATGTTTGGTAGGTTGGATATATTAAATGCACTTTCGACTTTGGATATTTTTAACCTGTGCTGGGTTTATTGGAATGTAACTGCATCATAAGGAAGATCTGTACTCCCTCTTCTAGGTGTCAGGCTTGCTTATACTTGAAGGCTATCTTTGCCAGCCTAGACACTTCCCTTTGTAATACTACGTACAATTTCCTAACTCCTTATCATCCTAGTATTCCCTTTGGACAGTTAAATTGATTATTTTTGCTTTGAAAATGTGGTGGCCGTGTGTGTGTAGAGAGGTGAGGGAAATACAGCAGGAATGTGGGGAAGGAATCTCTGATTACTATTTCTTAGCTTTCATTTGCTATTTTTTTCTAGGTGATAGGAGTCCATTGGTGAGATCTAGTTATATGATATTAAGTACATGGCTTTTACAACAGTGTTCCCAAGTCACCATCTCTTCAGCAGATGTAAACAAGAACAGGAAGACACAGTTTGTACTGAAGCCATAATACCTGTAAGACAGAATTTAGCACTCACTTAGTATCAATACTTGGAATTTCAAATAGCTTTCTGTACACCCTGTCCACACTTGCATTCACATATGTTATCTCATTGTTCCCCAAACTTCCTACTGTTTTAGCTTGCATCATCATTTTTCTTTTCCAGGACTGTTGAAATAATCTGTTTCGCCCTTTCTCTGTGTTCCCCCCACCCTCTCGCCCCTAGTCTGTCTTCTACCTGTAGCCAGAATGATCTTTCTAAACTACAGAGCTGTCTGTATCACTCTTCTGCTTAAAATCCATTAAAGCCTTTGTCATGATCCACCCACCCCCCAACCCCCAACCTGGCCTATTTCACTAGTTTCATATCCTGTTTTGGCCTTATAAGCACTCAGTACTCAAGCATCATTTAAAAACTTGTAGATTACTACCCGAAATAACTGTATCTTCTTTTTAACTAACAACTTGATGCTTGTCCTTCAAGGTAAGTAGCTATCACTTCTGGAGAGCTTCCTTGACTGGAATAAAAGTTCCTTTTCTGTGTTCCGGTAGCATTCTGTTAATACTTCCTATTCAAACCTGTGTGGTCATCTTGTTTAGCTTGTTTCTTTCCCCACTAATTAGATTTTATTAGACTGTAAGATCTTTAAGAACAGGAACTCTTACTCATCTCAGTTTCTCAAGTGTCTGTGACAAAATAGATGTCAATGAATGTTACTTGAACAAATAAATGAAAGAATTAAGATATCATTAGGGAAAAAAAAGATATCATTAGATTAAGCTGTAACAGGAACCATCCTGTTCACGTGTATATTTACAGGGCTTGGCTTAGCTTGATGTGTGGCCTGAGGTGAGTGCTTAGTATAGGTTAACTGAATAATATAGAGTTGCCCTGTGTTTTAGTTTATTAATATCCATGTCGTGGTAGTGTAAATAGGAAAAGGGCTTTATTTATATACTTGAGAGGAACATTTGCATATTTTGTTTGTGAAAGGACAGACTAAGGTCTTGTTTTCTTTATCTGCAAAATGAACGAGTTGGACAATCTAATCTCTTAAGGTTCTTTCCATTTCCAGCATCCCACTAGGAGGACCAGCTATAATCCCTGGATCTGGACCATATGGAGTACAATCTAGAATTGTACCATGCCTTTTTTTTTTTTTTTTTTTTAAAGCAGCTCCATTACACTGTTGAGTCTCATTAACCTATAAGATAAGTTATAAAATGGTCAGACCTCGTGCATGAACTGTTGTCTCCCCTCCAGAGAATGCTGTTCCTTTGGTTTTCTTGAACTTCAGCATAAGACTTAAAGGCATCCTAGTTAAATTTTGTCCTATGAGATTTGGTGTAGATTTTTGCAGTTGCTTTGAATTTTCATTCCTCCATTTGTAGTACCTAAATTTTGTTATGCATGTACTAGACATGCAAATATTTAAACAAATGGTCATATACCTAATATATCTTTGCTCAAATAACTAAAACAATAGGTGTTGTAGTCAAGATGTAGTCTTTCTGTTTTTCTTTCCTTAGCTATTTTTTTCTAGATTGTTCAGTGTGTAGGAAGACCACTGAACTTTGAGTCAGAAGATCTGGATTCTAAGTCTTGGCTTTTCTGCTTACTACTATGTGATGTTAGGTCACTTAATTCCTCTGGACTTCGAATTTCTAATTGGCATGAGAAGAAAAAAGACTAAAGTCTCTAGTTTTCTGCAATTTTGGCAGTACGATTATCTGGCCCACACTTGGCTGTAGTATGGAATTGTGGTTGAGAGCTTGTTGAGAGTCTGGGGTCAGACTGCCTGTGTTTTCATCCTAGCTCTGCCCTTACTGGCAGAGTGACATTAATCTGTCTGGGCCTCTGTTTCCTCATCTGTAAAATAGGGTTAATAATACTGCATGGTTGCTTTGAGTTAGTTCTTAGAATATATTCTGCACATGGTTAAGGACTATACAAAACAAAACAAAAGATATCAGTGAAAACATGCACTTTCCTGTGGGCTCCTGGGACAAAATATAAATGTTTATTTTTACAGTTGGGAATTTAAAAATGTGGTAGAAGCCAATGTGGAAGTGTTTGAAAAGTTAGTGATATATTATGAATCATTATCTCACACATTAGAAGGAAAGACTATGTCTGCTTGACTAGCCTCAATAGTGGGTGATTTTGATGTTTTAGGAAATAAATTAAATGTATAGCTTCAGTTTTCTGTGCTAGTAAGAAAGCCAGTAGCTGTAAATTCTTAGATAACTTCTAGCCATTTGTGGAAATATTGGCTTGAATCTCTTCCTTCCATTCAGCATTTTAACGAATCTGCAGGTAGCAGCCAGATTCACCTTTTCTTGCCTCACATCTCTGGACATCTAGTGAACTATGAAATGGCTGAACGTTGGCCTAAAAAGGAAGTGGACTGGCCCAGATAATCACTATACAGGCTGATTTCCTCTGGGTAATTAAGAGCTGACTGTCCTCATCCGGGTCCTCTCTTTCCTGTTAGCAGTGGCTTCCCTTTTGAGGCTCAGGATCTCCTAGGATCCTAAAGGAAAGGCCTGTCTCCTGGTGGCTAGACTGACATTGTTCCCCAAACTCCTGCTTTCCTCAGTCTATAGTACCTTCCGGGGAAATAAGTTCTGCCTGGATGCCAGAGGAGTGAGAAAAAGAGCACGCTTTGGTTCACCTTCCTTAAACCTTACCCAGTAATGATTATTTTGATTTTTGGAGGCTGTGAAATTATTTAGTATTTCTAGAAGTTGCTCTACATACTCATTTGGGATATGCCTTAAATCTCCAGTTGGCCGTAGGTGTTTTTATTTCTTAACTTGCCAGGAACATTCTACCTCCTTCCATATACAGCTTCCCTACCCCAGTTTAGTTACTCTGGTTTAGCTCCCTCTCAAAGACAGCATGGTGTAGTAGGAGGCCTAGCTTTGGAGCAGGACAGATGGATATGTAATCTTGGTCTAGTTATTTAACCTTTTAAAAGTAACTTCAGGGATTCCCTGGTGGCGCAGTGGTTGAGAGTCCGCCTGCCGATGCAGGGGACGCGGGTTTGTGCCCCAGTCCGGGAGGATCCTGCATGCTGCGGAGCGACTAGGCCCATGAGCCATGGCCGCTGATCCTGTGCGTCTGGAGCCTGTGCTCCGCAACGGGAGAAACCACAACAGTGAGAGGCCCACGTACTGCCCCTCCCCCCCAAAAAAACCCAAAAAAACCCCCTAAACAAACAAAAGTAACTTCATCTCTAAAATGGAAATGATAATACTTTTTTTTAGAGAACTGTTGGGATTAAATGAAATGATATTTAAAGTTTTTAGCACATTGCCTGTGAACTAACAGTAGGTGCTCAATTAATTTTAGCCTGGGTTATCGAGTGCCTTCTAAATGTGTTAGAGACTAGGATATGAAGAAGACATTCCCTGCACTCAAGGAATTTAAATCTGATAAAGGTTACTAAATATGAATCAGGAAATCTTTATTCCCTTTTATTCTCTCTTTCCTATTTCTTATGCATTTCTTTTCCTAGGTTAAGGTAAATTCTAGAAGGACCCTTCCTCCAAGAGTGACTAAGAAGACTCTAATAAGAGGAACAAACTGAGTAGAGTTGTCACAGGTTATCGGGGTGACTGGGAGCTTAGTCAAGGAGGGATAAAGTCAGCTGTTAGTCCCGTTATTAGTAAGTAGTAACAGGATTATTACCAGTTTGTAGGTGGGAGAGATGCCTAATAGGGGGTAAGGAAACTGTCAGGGAACTGAGGCAGGTCACAGGGCTTGTTTAAACGGAGTGACCTGCTAGGTCAACTTGTGTTTACTTTTTTCCCCCACTTGCAGTTTTTGGGCTAATTTCTGGAAACCTGCTTTCCTGGGATCTGCCCCTCCCTCCCTGTCTTCAGGAATGGGATTGGAAGTAGCATTAGCCCGAAGAAGTTGTTCTATTTAGGGAGCTAAAGCAGAGGGCCAGTGATTAGGCCCTTATCTGCAGTGGGGCCTTTCTGAGTGGTGTGGGGACAGGATTGGAGCATCTGTCCTGACAACAACAGAGGCTCTGCTTTTTCTATCCCCTGGTTGCATCAGAATTATGAAGAAGCACTGATGGGCCAGGCCATCTGAATGAAAAAGCCCTTCATTGTGTTTCTTCAGCATTCCAGTGTCTGGTACAATTAGCCAAGACTCAGAAAACAAGTTGGACAAACAAGCAAGCAGCCTTCCACTGAAGGATAAAGGGATTCCTGGCACAGCTGAGTTAAGTTGCGTTGACTGCAGAGACAAAGTGGGAGGGTCTGGGAAGAGGAAGGTGCCTTTGGGATGACATTCCTGGCTGGATGAGGGGAAAGAATGGAGCAAACAAGCAAATGGTATTTTTGAAGCTGATGAAATCTGCTGTGCCAGATCTCCATAGAGGCTGGTTGGGGCCAGGCTACTCTATAAGGAGGTGGAATCACTGGGGAGAGACTTTTGACTCTTTGGGCAGCTCAAAGTCGGGACCTGAAGCTCCCTGTGGAATCTAGGAAATCCGTTGGCAGCAGACAGCATGCGGGCTTGCCCCGTGATAGCCTCCCCGATGTGGGGCTTTCTCAGTCGGTTAACACTTTACACACACTTCAGCCTGAGAAGAGTCCAGCCCCAGCAACAGGTTGTTGGGCAGTGGATGCACTGGGTCTGTCTCGGCAGTAAGCCATTTTACCTCACCAGCCCTCCTGCAACTGTCTCAGATTCACCGGGTCACAAGCTTCTGCTCTGCAAGTGGTGGGTACCTCAAAGACTGGCTTCTGCCTGCGCAGGCTTACTCACTCACTAACTCGGCTGGACTTCTGCATCTGAAGCGCCCACCTCGCCTGCTGCTGTTGGTCTGAAAACACTGAGCCGGTGGTGCTTTTGAATAGGATGCCTCTTGCATGAAGACCTGGACCCAGTTTGGAAGTGCCACAGGGAGGAGCTTCTTCTCTGACCTCAAGGGGAGGGAGGAGGTCAGTAGGAAGTGGTGGGTGGAGCCACTTCTCCGAAGTTCTGCTGTCTCTGTTCACCTCGAATCCTTTAAGGAGCTGCGGGGTGTGCACAGGCCCCTAGCTGGCGGTTCTTTGGCACACCTTCCTTCTAGGCAGGGTCAGCAGACGCTGGCGACATGTGGCCCAGTTACCAAGATGAGCACGAGTTCAGCACCCACCTGGTTTGCCGCATGTGCTGCATGGGTTAGTACGTGAAATTTTTTTTCCTTGCCTGGGCATGAGGATCCCAGATAGCCCTTACTCTTACTGACTCATAGGAACGCATGGGCTCTGAAGCCTTGGAGGCGTTACAGCCTTTGGGCTTGTTAAAACGTGCAGTGGGAGAGACTGGGGTGCCCTACTTCCTGGGGAACTTCTTAAGTTTGTAGTGACTGGCAGTTAAGAGCCTAAGCTTTGGGTGTGGGACTTTTTTATAGAGACTGAGTTCATGCTCATGCTTCTGTCTGTATCAGGAAACCACTTTTGAGTTATGTTTCATAGTTCTGAGAGTCCAGGGCGTATTTTTAGGAGAAGTTGGTTGGTTACAGAGTCCACCTCTGAGCAGACAGGATTGTGGAAGGAGGGGAGGGTGGAGTCATGACCCAGGTTTCCTCTTTGGGGCTGATTGCTAATTCTCTTACATTTACTCTCTTGCCAGCTGTGAGGAGGGAAAAAGGCTTGAAAGTGGTCTGGGATGGGGATCTTAAGAAGAGTTGGAGGCTAGGAAAAGAGTCTTGTTGGCTTAGATGTCTCTTGATAAAGGAGAGGAGTTCATTTAGATAATGTTCTGTGACCTTGAGCAAGTGGCCTAGCCTTTTTTGGCCATAGGTTTCCTTGGCTTCCAAACTGGAGGGTGTACAGACTGATGCTGGAGGTATCGTCATCAATTTCCGGTAAAATGGAAAAGATAAGGAAAATGTAGTGGCCTTTCATAAAGATAAACTTATTTAAAGAACTGTCCTTTATTCTGAAAGTGCCATTTCTACTTTTCTGATGTTAAAATGTCCATTATTTTATGAAAGAATTGTTGTCAGATGGTAGTTTGTTTTTAGATATCTTTACTTAGCAAAATAAAAAGTTGACAACTTTATATTAGGTTTTCTTATTTATTTTGGATTATTTACTCGTTTGTGAAATCTAAATTTAGGAACTACTGGATGGATACTACTACTAATATCTTTTGGTTTTGTATTCTTAGTCTCTAAAGCAGAACAAAATTGTGACCCGAACAGGCAGATTTTCACCAAAATTGAGATTGCTGGTTGTTTGATCAAGAGGAGACCTCAGAAGAAATCTCAGAAGGGGAATAGCAGAGCCAGGGTTCCGATCCTGTCTCCTGACTGCTAGACTAGTACTGCCAAATTTTTAAGTGCTTTCTGAGAAAAAGAGTTGGTACTATAATAATGTTTGGGCACAAGGAGTAGCAGTTTTAGTCAGTTCCTGCCATAGAGTCTAGCTTTTTATCTTTCCAGTATCATTGAGATTTGAGATCTAGAGGAAAGACTCTTCTGCATCTGAAAATGCTTAGAGATAAAAGGGCCCCTTTTCTGTAATCAACAGAAAAGTATAAGGAAGTCTAGAATCTTTATTGAAATTTTCAGGGCAAAACAACATTCTCCTAGCTCATCCTACTCTGTTTAATCCCCTGGAGAGAGAGAGATAAATAAATGAATGAATGAATGAATGAATGAATGAATGAAGAGAGAGGGAGATTGAAATAGGCCCTAATTCATGCAGTCATTATGAGGAGTATATGATATTAAAGAGCTTAGCTCAGTGCAAGCTCCTCTGCTGATTTTGATATTGTTGACTCACAGTTGGTATTTGGAAACCACTGACCTAGTCCACACTCCACACTTTATAGATGAAACTCAGGCTCACAGAGGGGACATGAGTATCCTATAAGGTAAGCCACAGAGTAGAGGCTAGGAAATCCAAGTTACAGCCCTGATTCTGGCCCTCTGCAACCTTATCTAAATTCTTAAATCTGGACTTCGATTTCTTCATCTTTAAGGTGATGTTTTTGAGGATCGTTAACCCCTGTATCTCTTTGTGAAGTATTTTATTTTTTCTGAATGTGATGCTCCATTAAATACTCTAGAAGCTATTGTGTTTTCCTCCCTCTTCCCTTCTCCCTGTAAGCCTCTCGTTCTCTCTGTGGCTCTTTCTTTTGCCACCAGGCTTACTCCTGGCTTCTTTCTTTTTTTTTTTTTTTTTTTTTTTTTTTTTTTTTTTTTTTTTTTTGCGGTACGCGGACTTCTCACTGTTGTGGCCTCTCCTGTTGCAGAGCATAGGCTCCGGACGCTCAGGCTCAGCGGCCATGGCTCATGGGCCCAGCCGCTCCGTGGCATGTGGGATCTTCCCGGACCGGGACACGAACCGGTGTCCCCTGCATCGGCAGGCGGACTCTCAACCACTGCGCCACCAGGGAAGCCCCTGGCTTATTTCTTTATCTGACTTCTGCCTTGTACTCTCTGATTCCCAGTAGGGCAAATAATTATTGGTAACAAAGTTCAGATTTTCCTAAGAAATAACATAAAATTTTAATGTTGCATTGAAGTCCCCAGTTATCACTTCCCTAAATTCCCACGTCTCAATCCTCATTGAGACATTCTGAGTCTTAACCAACTCTTGGTGACAGATACCTTTCATGAAACCCTATTACAGTTATAGTTTGCACCTCTCCTCTTCCCTTCATTATATAGGGACTATATTGTGTTGCCTTCTGATAATTTCACAGTGGCAGGAGAGTGTGGTGGTTAAAGGTCCATGACAGACTTGGATTTGAATCTCAATTCTGCTACTTAGTAGCCATGTGACATTGGGCAAATTATTAATAAGCATTTCTGAGCCTCAATTTGAACTATGAAATGAAGATAAATAATGTGTACTTGATAGAATTGTGAAGATTAAGTCAAATATCAATACTAAATGACACAGGCCTTGCACAGTGCCTGACACAGAGTAAACACAGTAAATATCGAGGTCATTCTTTTCTCCCAAAGTTGACTTATATATTTCTAAGGAAAGGAATCATTTATAATACTGGTACCATTGTATATTATTGGTAAACATTTTAATTGCTTGATCTCCATTTCACACCATTTTCTTTGAGCTCACATTAAGTGGTGTGAAGTCTCCTGGGTGTAGATGTGGCAAGAAGAATTTAGAAAAGCTGAAACTGTGGAAGGGACGTCTGAATGGAGATCCCTGCTCTACGCTGAAAAGCAGTCTTTTAATTATCATTTGAGAATATTTTTTAGTCTGACTTTGAAAATACCATCATAAAGTATCCATATAGATATAACCTTGGCACACAGTGGGCTCTCACATAGTATATATGGTTAAATAAATGAGCATTCCTGAGTGCTTACTATTGTCCTAAATGTTGGATATTTAACGAAATTTAAAACATGGTTCTTGACTTCAAAGAACTAAAGTTCAGATAGAGACATGGGATTTACATGTAAAGATAATCTAGCAATAGATTTTATATGTTTGGGGCCAAGTAAATTGAATAAACACAGGCATCCAGAGATGGCTGGGATAGCCAGAAAGGTGTAAAGGAAGAAGTTGACTTCAGCTGGACCTTGTAAGGAGGCTCTAAGTTAGATAAAACAAGACGAGGAGGGTAGATATTTCAGTAGGGAGAAATAGGTGAACAAAGGCAAGAGTGTGCAAGGTATGTTTGGAAACTGAGATCAGAATGGTTGCAGTTGAGTCATGCAGGGGAGAGTCTAAAGATAAATTTGGAAGAGTAGATAGATTGTAAATTTCTTCAGGTTAGAGGCCATGTCTTATCTTTATGTCTTCCAACCACCTAACACATAGTGAATAAAAACTGGAATTGAATTTCAGAGGGTTGTAGTAGACAGTAGAAACAAAGGACTTGGGCTTGAGCCTCTGGTCGTCTGAGAGCCACTAAAGGATTTTGAATAGAGGGGTAATACGAGCAAAGTGGTGATTTAGGAAGACTTGTAGAAATAGGCTGGCTGTACTACCTGCCACGGCCTCAGCTATCAACTGTTAGCATCAAATCTGTATCCTCAATTCTGCCTGCTTTTCTGAACTCCAGACCTAAGGTTCCAACTGTCTGCAGGAAGGGCCTGCTGACATCTCATTATGTTTCTTCTACTTTACCCAACCTATCCTCACTCAGTCTGTGCCACCTGTTTTCCTTATCTCCAGGTACCACTCCTCCCAGTTGCTGTGACTGGAAATTTTTTGGGTTTTTTTGTGGCTGCGCTGGGTCTTCGTCGCTGTGCGCGGGCTTTCTCTAGTTGCGGCAAGTGGAGTCTACTCTTCGTTGTGGTGCGTGGGCTTCTCGTTGTGGCACGTGGGCTCCGTAACTGTGGCTTGCCAGCTCTAGACACGGGGTCAGTAGTTGTGGCTCACAGGCTTAGTTGCTCCGCAGCATGTGGGATCTTCCCGGACCAGGGATCGAACTCATGTCCCTTGCATTGGCAGACGGATTCTTAACCATTGCACCACCAGGGAAGTCCCTGTGACTGGAAACTTTAGAATTATCTTGAACTCTCCCTTTCCTTAACATCTAGTCAGTAGTTAAGGGCTATTGTTTCTTCCTCTACATTGGAGTGGGGATCTGGCTGCCTCTGCCCTATTCATGCTTTTTAGATTTCTTTCTTGGTCTGTCACACACAGTAGGCCTCTAATTGCTTCTACCTCTTAGTGTGTCTCTGCTGCAGTCTGGCCTTCCGTCCAACGCCAGATTAATCTTTCCAAAACAACCTCTGGTTCAGAAAATTTCAGTGGTGTCCTTTTATCTACTGAATTAAGTAGATGCTCCTCATTCCTGCTCTCTGGAGTGATGTGGTCTCAGGTGACCTTGTTAGCTTCCCTTCTCATTACATGGCTAACTGTATGCTTTGGGTAGCCACACCATTCCTTCCAATGTATCCTGTGTACTCACATATGTCCAAGTCGCTGCTTGTGCTTATTCTTCATTTTGGAATTCCTTAACCTCTTTTTGGGCTGCCAAAATCATACTTGTCACCCAAGGTTTACTTCAGATACCACACCTTTCATGAACTCTTCTCCTGTCCCTCTGTCAGAATTAATCAGCTTTGTTTATCAGCATGATTTTTTTTTTTTTTTTTTTGTGGTACGTGGGCCTCTCACTGTTGTGGCCTCTCCCGTTGCGGAGCACAGGCTCCGGATGTGCAGGCTCAGCGGCCATGGCTCACGGGCCCAGCCACTTCGCGGCATGTGGGATCTTCCCGGACCGGGTCACGAACCCGCGTCCCCTGCCTCCGCAGGCGGATTCTCAACCACTGCGCCGCCGGGGAAGCCCTATCAACATGGTTTTGTGCAGCTTGTATCTGGTTTGCTATTTGCTTGGTGTTATTGTTAATTATTTATTTACATGCTGGTCTCTGCCACTAGATTGACCTCATGTGGTCAAGGAACAGGCCAATTCCAACTTTCTATATATTTATTTCCCTTTTTGTCAGGTCAGATATCTCATTATTTATTATTTATTTTAGGCTGTGTTGGGTCTTAATTGTGGCATGTGGGCTCTTCGTAGTGGTGAGCGGGCTTCTCTCTAGTTGTGGCACGTGGGTTTTTCTCTTCTCTAGTTCAGGCGTGCAGGCTCCAGGGCGTGTGGGCTCTGTAGTTTGCGGCACGCGGGCTCTAGTTGAGGCACGCGAGCTCAGTAGTTGCAGTGCACAGGCTTAGTTGCCCCGCGGCATGTGGGATCTTAGTTCCCTGACCAGGGATTGAACCCACATCCCCTGCGTTGTAAGGCGGATTTTTTACCACTGGAGCACCAGGCAAGTCCCAGGTATCTCATTTTTAGATTTTCAGGTGGTTGGTGCTTCTTGGGCTTCTTGAACCACTTGTAATTTTTCTGTGGCCCTCAGGGAAACAAGCAGAGGTTCTTCTCTCTTTGCTTTTTTAATGATTCATGATGCTGTGTTGGGCTATGTTGGAATAGAACACAGAACTGTGTGCCTCAAATGCAGGCTTTCATTCCGACCCCAGGCTTATCCTCAAATTGCTCCAAGTAGAGTAGGACAGATGGACAAGCAAACTATGATACCTTGAAATAGGCACAAGAGGGAGATCACTCAACTAGTGTATATAAGGGATGGAGGAGGTGATAGCTGAGTTGAATGCTGAAGAATGAGTAGTCAAGGAAATGGGGGAGCTATCTTCCATGCAGAGAGAACAGTAAATGCAAAGCATGGAAGTGTGAGAGCACATGCCTCATTTGGGCAAAACTGTACATTCGGCAAGGCTGGAAGTTAGAGTTTTTATGAAAGGGTGGAGAGGGAAGAGTGGCCACATCATATGGGGCCTTAGATCTCAAGCTAAAAAGTTTAAATGTTATCCTGAATGCAGGCATCAGGCTTTAGAATCCAGTAGAGCTGGGTTCAGACTTACCTTGTGATCTCTGGCAAGTTACTTAGCCTCTGTGGGCTTTATCTTTCCAGTAAAATAATGCCTCTCAGGGTTGTTGAGCATTGGAAACAATATATGTAAGGTACTTGGCATATAAGTAGAGACTTGATAAATGTTATCTGTTAATATTATTAGGATAAGGATTCATTGTGGGCAGCACTGTCCACAGTGCCAGCAGCACTGAGGAGGGTGGTGTCTTAGTCAGTTTGGGCTGCTGTAACAAAACCATAGACTCGGTGTCTAAAACAACAGACACTGAATCCTCACACTTTGACGGTGAGGAAGTCCATGGTCAAGGCACGTACAGGTTTGGTGTCTCGTGAGGGCCTCTTCCTGGTTCATAGACAGCTAGCTGTCTTCTTGCTGCACCCTCACATGGTGGAGCGGGAATGAGAGAGTTCTCTGGGGTCCCTTTTGTAAGGCCACTCATTCCATTTGTGAGAGCTCCACCCTCATGACTGAATCACCTCCCAAAGGCTTCAACTCCTATCACGTTGGGGGTGAGATTTCAACATATGAATTTCAGGAGGACACAGACATTCAGGCCGTAACAGATAGATTATAGCAGGGAAACCTATTAGAAGCAGAGAGGGAGACAAGAAGAGTTCATTTTTAGACAAGCTGAGCTTGAAATGAGCATGAAATTTTTAGGAGTCAATTGGACATATGAGAGTCGTGTTTAGGATAAAGGCCTGAGCTGAAGATACGGATTGGGAATTGTCAGTGTACAGGTTACAGTTGAAACTGTGGAAGTAGATTAAATCATTATGGGAGAATGTAGAGAACAGGTATTATTTACTTGCTTTTGAAATCTATAGGGTTTTTTTTTTTTCCATCCCATAGAGTACATGACACCAAAAATTTTGCATGCGATTTTAGGTGGTTTATGACTCCCCCCAACCCCGCAAATCCATCTATGGACCCTTAGGCCCATGGATATCTTAAGAAGTTGTAATACAGAATAAAAAGGAAAGAGGGCTAAGAATGAGTAAACAAACATTTAAGGGGTGAACAGAAGAGAGGGAACAGTTAAAGGGGAAGGAGGGGAAGGAGGGAAACCAGGGTAGAATGAAGAAGTCTCAGAATCAAGAGGGAGAGTGGGTTTAAAAGGCAAAGGAATGGTCACCAGTGTCTTCTGGGTTGGCAGTTAGGTGACTGTGGGGAGGGCAGTTTCAGTGAATTTGTGGGGCTGGAAGCCAGGTCACATGGTGTAGCAGGAGGTGCAGAAGTAGAGACAGTGAACGTTGTCATCACGCTGTTCCGGAGCCGAGGGGAAAGGAGAGGAGTAGTTAAAGATATACAAGCTAGGGGATGATGGTTGGATTAAATTCTCAAGGAGGAGGGAAGATATAGGATCCAGATTTCAGAGGGAAGGACTTGCCCAGGTAACAAGGAGGGACATCTCTGCCAATGAAACTAAAAGAAAATTAGGGTAGGTATTGGTAGCTTGGTGTCCTGTAGTGGTCTTAATAAAGTTGGAAACCAAGTAGTAAATCCTTCTAATTAAGCAACCCTCACATGATTAATTGGTGCCTCAATATGTTCAGTCTAAGAATTTCGCAGTCACCTGTTGGGTTCTTCGTGGTCAGTTCATAGCCTTTGGTGAGGCTGAGCTTACAAGAAGCATCTAAAAGAATATCACCTTTCCTGTGATTGACTGTTTTCTTCTTACATAAGGGTACCTTCTTAAAATTCTATCTCCAGTGTTAGGTAGAAAGATCTTCACTGGGCCTGAATTAAATGAAGGATTTATGTATAGGGAATCAAACCTAAAACTTATTAAAAACTTTCCAAGTCTGAGCTGTTTGGAGAGTTCTGAAGGTCTATGTAATAAAGTTGCTTTTTGGCTTCCCTAATGAATTTCCTTGCTGATATTAAGATCTTAAATTACAGGTGCTGCAGTATCCTCTTACCCTGGTGCTTAAGTCAGGAGAGAACGTTCATGTAATTGATTGGTCTGCAACATAGGATCCTAAAAAAGGATCCTCTAGCTTTGGGGCAAGGTTGTTCTATAAAATCGTTTCCTGAGGAACTTATAGCTCGGCTCTAAGCAGGCTAGCTGCTCTTGGGAAGGACTTGTAATCATGCTGCTTTTAGTAATTACATTCAGAATTAGTACTTGGACCTCTTCCCTCTGAATTGAAAGTCAGTTTTTTAGCTATTCGAAGCATGACTGATATGAGGCCATCCGGTTTCCCTAGTGCATTATCCCCATGGGAGGGCTCCGTAGGTGAACAGCATAACTATGGGTAGTAAAATTTAAAAGACTCAATTGTGTTAATTGCATCTTCAGGTCAAGAAATGAGGCAGTGGACTGAACTCTTACAAGTGACTTGGCTTTGATTTCATTCTGTGTGTTTCTTTGGCCAGTCTTCTAATCATATATTGGCCAATCAAGAATGTTTATTACCTATAAGAGTCCAGGGAATTCCCTGGTGGTCCAGTGGTTAGGGCTTGGGGCTTACACTGCTGGAGCCCGGGTTCGATCCCTGGTAGGGGAAATAAGATTCCACAAGCTGTGTGGTGCGGCCGAAAAAAAAAAAAAAAAAAAACCGTCCAATATGTAAAAACTCAGATACACCAGTAAGTATCACCTTTTTGCTGGGACATGCAAACATAATGGAAAAACAGTATTAAAGCTAACTAAAAGTTCTGCCCACCACATTTTCACCAATGCCAGGTCCACTCTGCTTTGCTCTACTTATTACCCTTATAACCAAGAATAGTCTGTTTCTAATTTTACAAAGTTCTCACTCTGAAGACACAGGTTTTCTTTATAGAATTTCTTTTATTATAAAAGTAATATGGGTTTGCTATAATAGGTTAAACAATACATAGATGGAAGAGAAAAAGTTAACAGATTTCCTTTTAAACTAGCCAATATTTTATTTTATTTTATTTTTTTTGTGGTACGCCGGCCTCTCACTGCCGTGGTCTCTCCCACCGCGGAGCACAGGCTCTGGACGCGCAGGCTCAGCGGCCATGGCTCACGGGCCCAGCCGCTCCGCGGCACATGGGATCTTCCCGGACCGGGGCACGAACCCGCGTCCCCTGCATCGGCAGGCGGACTCTCAACCGCTGCGCCACCAGGGAAGCCCTAGCCAATATTTTAAAGAGGTGGAATTAATGTGATTTCTTTTTAGTCCACTGCCTCAGTTCTTTTAGACCTGAAGATGAGATTAACACAATTGAGTCTTCTTTATTTTGTACCCATAGTTATTCTGTTAACCTACCAAGCCCTCCCATGGGGATAATGCACTAGGAAAACCAGATAGTTTCTCATCAGTCATGCTTCCAATAGCTAAAAAGCTGACTTTCAGTTCAGGTAAGGGGAAGGATTTATTTTAGTCTTATAATGAAGAGCTTTAGATGTTAGAAGCTCTGGGACATGAAGAAAAGTAAAGCGTGATCTCTTTCCTCAAGGAGTTAATGATCTCATTGATGAGTAAGAATGAGCATATTAAAAGATCAGATTTTATATAATTATATAAGTATGGATTGAGTGATTAGAATAGTAAGTACCATAAAAATTTGGAGAACAAAGAGACTATTGAGAAATGAAATTGTCAGGAAAGGCTGTCAGAGTAATTTTTCTCAAACACAAATCTCACGTGTCATTCTTCTATTTAAAATCTTTCAATACTTTCCCTTACCTTCCCCTTACCAGTTTCTTGGTGATAAAGTTTGGACTCCTTAGCTTGTCATGAAAGGCCGTGATTTGCCATTCTATCCACTTTTAAGTGTCACCACTACCTATTTACACGTCCTGTCTTTCAACCACCCTTAATTCTGTGCAGTTGTCTGAACATGAGCTCCTTCTTATCTCTGTGACTTTGCACTAGGTAGAACTTCATGTAGTAGCTTTGTCCCTTCTCTTTCTGGCTAACTTGTACTCATCTTTTAAGGTTTAGTTAGTCACCCATCTGGAAACGTTCACTAACCTCCCATGGGTCCCTCCTCTACTCAAACAGGCTTAGCCATTTCTCTTAACGTTCTTGAGCGCTCTGTGCTTACTTCTGTTAACAGTACTTGTCAAGCTGCATTGAAGTTATTTCTCCTTTCTGCTAGACTGTCTCCTTTTTGCTAGACTCTTTTAAAGGTAGGGACTGTGACTTTGTGTAACACAGGGTATTCCAAGCAGCTAGCTCCTTAATAAGGACTTATTCAAAGAATAAATGAGTGAATGAATGAGCTGAATTTTAAAGAATGAATAGCATTTGGAGAGGTAGAGAGGAAGAAAGTAGCTTGCCATGAAGAGAAAACAAATGTCAGTGATTTAGATGAGATTGTAGATGCAAGCTGATTCTGATTCAGTCTGCAGATGATACAGGCTTGGAAAGGATGATGAAGAGGTCAGATAACTGAATCAGCATCTATAAATAAAGAAGATCAAAATATGTTGGAATGACAGTGGTCAAATCTAATAAAAATTCTGGCTTCAAACGCTTGCAGGACTCTATGAAGTGAAAATTAGATAAGACTTAAATCCCAACTGTTCCAAGTGAGCACCAATAGGTAGAATTTATAAGGATGCAGATTATGACATGTTATGGAACTATTAAATTAGTATGTGTTGCTTTATGAGGTAGTGAATTCTCTATTATCTTAAGTTTTAAGAGTCAATAATCTTGTAGATGTATGCAAGATTTGGACAGACCTTTCAACTCTGAACATACGATTCTTTGTTGTTGAGGGGATTTGTGAATCAGCAGGGAATTAGACTAAATCCATTCTAATTCCTAAGTTCTGTGGTCTGTAATAGGAAGAGATCACTGTTCCTTGCAAATAAAGCAGGAAAGGAAGAGGTAAAGGTAAGGTTAGAGAAAGAGATGAAGGAGCACTTACTGAATGGCTATAGATTCAGAAAAATAAGAAGATAGTGCATCTACCTTGAAGTGGAGAGAAAGCCTTAGCATTGTTTGGAATGGTACCTATGTGGCTTTTACTTGGGAGTCAGTAAGAAGGGAATGAATAACTCTGGCAGTAGGGAGAGAAAACCTAACTGAAGTTTGCGTGAATTACTAGTGAGCCAGAGTTACATAATTCTGCTACTTTCTTCTGAAATTTCTCTGAGTTGGAGAAGTGGAGGAGTCAAGCCATGGTAGTCATTCAGGTTTGGGGATTGTCCTGGTGAACATACTAGTAGAAGGTTAGGCAGGTGAGACACTCCCTGGGATATTAGTGACTGCAGCTTTGAATTGCTTAACTATGTTGTCTAGCACAGACTGGGATGATCTTAGGTGTTCTTAATAAACACGGTAAAATAAGAAGGGAGTGATTGAAGGTTGAGAATGATGAGGAGGTATGAAAGATTGGTAAAGATGACTGCTGAATAGGTATGTTTGGAGAAGGAATGAGGCTCAGGAAGTGGCATGGCGGTGGCTGGCTGTGAATTGTGGAGCTGAAGGTCCGTGGAGCCAAGCAGGCTCACATGCATTGTCCACGCATATGCTGAAGTAATTTGAGGATGATGCCATAGGATACCCTTGGAGATAGTAAATGTGAACCGAGTTGTTACGAGAAGTTAACGTAGATTTGCCACGTGGAGGGGGCAGGCAGCAGGGAGTGGTCGATGACAGAAAGGATGATTTAAACAAGATTGTATAGTGGAGGGCAAGGGCTTCAAATAAGTAGAAAAGGAACGGAGCCAATGAATCGGTGGTCTGGAGGCGGCGTTGTGGGAGAAGGTGAGTTCTCCGTAGGATCAGGCCTCTGTGGCGCAGTCATTGTCAAGTGTTGACAGTCATGTTTCTGTTAAAGAGGTGAACAAAATTGAGAATGAAGGGCAGTTTGCGTACCAAAAAAGTGGGGCTCTGTAAGACTTGGGAGAAGGGAGGGAGGGAGGAGATGTGCGGGGCAGGGCATAGTGGGCAGCTCTTGAGAGTTTGGTTGGTGAGGCTGGGGAGGAAGCTGGAGTGAGGGAGTACTGGGGAGGAGGGGGTGGGAGGAGAGCATTGGTCAAGAGGACCGGTGTGTGGAGGGTGAGATGTAACCCTGCACTAGAGGTATCCCGAACGCCAAGGGCACTCCACCCCTTCTGTTGGGGGTTTTCACAGCTTTGGCTTTTTGGAGCTTGCTGGGGGCAGGGGAAGCAGGGAATCACTGTGCTCCCTGGAGAATTACGATGCGAAGGAGACTTTGCCATGAATAGATTCTTGAGGCACATGATTCTGTCTAATGCATAAAGTGACAACATGGTAAGGACGGAAGAGGAAGTTCAGACAGACTGAACCTTCCCAACAACAAGACGCTATCTCATAGTCCCGAGGAAACTGTCTCCACTGTCCCGGAGAATCTGGGTGTGGGCAAGGCAGTGGTTGGGGAACGTGTTGCCAGGTAGCGCTAAGCCAGTGCCTTCTCCTTGTTTCCTCACAGATGAACGGGACCGTGTGCAGAAGAAGACGTTCACCAAGTGGGTCAACAAGCACCTGATGAAGGTAGGAACCCTTCATGGATGCTGCCCTAGCCCCTCTGGCTGCTCCTGATCTGGATCTATCAGTCCCTTCTCTCAGTTCATGTTGCTGGCCATGTGCTCCAGTTGATGGGGGATACACATGACTTTTTAAAAAAAATATCTAACATAGTCCAAATAACGTGGAAACTTCCACCGATCAGTTTCTTGGTGAAGACAGTAACACCTCCATTACCTGAGGAGGCTGAGGTTGAGGATACACCGTGGTGTGATTCCTGGGATTCCAAGAACACTTTGCACCAAACTTTACGTACTATTTTATAAGCCCCTTTCTTGTTTTAAATTTTTTAACCTGATTACTGTGGAAGGATGGGGCAGAGGGGATTTTGTTCTCTCTCAAAGTATGCAAATCTTGAATGATCAGTTTAATGAAATTTTTAATATGTATATTCAGGTGTAACCCCCATGCAGTTTAAAATACAGAGCAAAATAGCTAGGGTTGGAGGGAGATCTTATTTTTTTTTATATATTATTATTTTTAAATAGAGGAAAACCCAAGGCAGAGGCATATTAAATACTCACCTAAGAATAAACAGTATGACTAATGTGGCAGTCAGATTTGAAAACAAAGTTTTAAAGTTAACAATAATGACTCAACTTAAATAACTGTGAGTTGTAATAATTACTGCTCTGGGAAAGATTACCAGTGACCTCTTAATTGCTGTATCTAGTAGCCTAGTTTTATCTTCTTCTCATTTGATTTCTCTGTAGCATTTGACAGTGTTAACTAACTCACTGCTTCCTTTGTTTTTTTAAAAACATTTATTTTATTTTACCTTATTTATGTATTTATTTTTGGCTGCGTTGGGTCTTCATTGCTGTGAGCGGGCTTTCTCTAGTTGTGGTGAGCGGGGGCTACTCTTCGTTGTGGTGTGTGGGCTTCTCATTGCTGTGACTTCTCTTGTTGCAGAGCACAGGCTCCAAGGGCACGGGCTTCAGTAGTTGTGGCCCATGGGCTCTAGAGCACGGGCTCAGTAGTTGTGGTACATGGGCTTAGTTGCTCTGCAGCATGTGGGATCTTCTCAGACCAGGGCTCGAACCCGTGTCCCTTGCATTGGCAGCTGGATTCTTAACCACTGTGCCACCAGGGAAGTCCTTACTGCTCCTTTAAAGCTCTCTTTTATGTTGCCTTCTAGGACACTGCTTTTTCCTCAGTTACCTCTTCCCTCCATGACTGCCTCTTTCACTGGCTTCTCTTCCTCTGTCTGAGTCCTCCATGTTGACATTCCCTGGGTCTTAACCATTTTCTTGTTTTCTTCTCTGTATTCTTTGGCGGTCTCATTTGCATTAGCCACGGGCTCATTCGGTTGCATGGAATGCAAGGAATCATAAGTAGAAAGGGATACAGGGCGATCTCCAGAGTCTGGTGTCTGGATGCATTTGAGCTTTATGAAAACTAAACTTTATTGGGCAGTTACTCTCTCTTTCTCTTTTTATGAGGCCTTGTGTTTCTTCATTTTTATATCTTTCTGTGTGTCTCCTACATTTAGTTCTCTGCATTCTCTGCACCACTCCACGGTGACTGTCCCTCAAATGATAATGTAAACCCCTGCAGCCATATGATCCTAAAGACACAGACACAAGCAATCTGGTTGGCTGAGGTTTTCTTCTCCTCCATGGGTCAGTGGTCTATCAATTTAGTTCAGTAAACTATGGCCGGGGAGATGGTTACATAAATCAGACATGGCTTGTTAGGGCCACTTGTTTAACTACAAATGAGGGCGATTTTCTAACTACAAGATATAGGTAAGGAGGTGATGATAGAGCCTTTTCCTGCATTCTTTCCTAAGCCCAGGACCTGTATCTCACAGTGTACTTGACACGGTCATCTGGATGTTACCCAGACATGTCCTATATTCAACACACCTCAAATTGCTCAATATTTTCACTCATGTACCTAGCTGTGCAAGTTAGGAACCTAGAATCATACTATATTTAGTCCTGCCCATCACCTCTCCCTGTCACCAACTACAGTCAGTCACTTTGAACTCAGAAAGATGCTTGCATCTGGTTTCTCTTTTCCATCCCCATTACCTCTGTTCTAGTCCAGGGCTTCTTCATCTCTTGACTTGGCCATAATAGTTTCCTCATAAAATTTTCTATAAGAACAAATGTAATGATAATGGTAGTAGTTTATTGAGTGCTTACTGTAAATCAGACTTTCTGTACTAAGTCTTTTACATGGATCATCTCATGTAATTCTTCACTGACCTTATGCTGTAGATTCTATTAATAGTCCCATTTTATCAATGAGATTCAGAGAGGTTAAATAACCTGTTCAAGGTCATACCACTAGAAAGAAGAACTAAAATACTAGAACTCAGGCAGCCTGAAGTCTAGCACCTGAGCTCTTAACCTCTGCAGTACTGACACTGGTCTGCCTACCTTTCCAGGCTCATAGTGTCATATTCCTCTCAGACCTTAAGCTCTTGCTGAACTGTTTGCCATGCTATTTATGACTCTGTATCTTCGCTTATGGGGCTCCCTCTGCGTGGATTACCTTCCCCAACGCTGTTCTGCCTGGACAACACCAACTTAACACCCCCTCAGTAGGTATTTTCCTGACTCTCCCACCTGGAATTGACTGGCT
The DNA here is from genome assembly GCF_026419965.1 of Kogia breviceps. Classification (NCBI taxonomy): domain Eukaryota; kingdom Metazoa; phylum Chordata; class Mammalia; order Artiodactyla; family Physeteridae; genus Kogia; species Kogia breviceps. The sequence goes on along the minus strand of NC_081310.1, from coordinate 170,824,060 downwards.
TTTCCTTTGTGCCCTCCCTGTATTCGTTATGTACTTCTGTTACAGCACCTGCAACATTCATCTTTCTGCCAGATTGTAACTTGAAGGTTGATGTTGTGTCCTATTTTTTTTAGTCGGGACAAAGTAGGAAGGGAGAGAGACAGGGAGAAAAAAACCCTACAATTTTCCTCTAATTCCTTCAACATTTACCAGTTAGTTGCCTCTGGTTTGGTGGCACATAACTCTGTCATGGTGCAGAGCCCTTCACAGCTTGTTTCCAACCAGGCATTGTCCCCTGCATAGCCTGTGCTGTAGCCATACGAAACATCTCGCTGCTTCCTAAACACTGTGTACTTTCATACTCTTTGCTTATTCATTTCTCTCTCCCTTGAATGCATGTCTTGGCCTCCTCTGCCTGACCATCACCCACTTACCCTTCAAGACCCAGGTCCAGTATCCCCTTCCTGAGGCTCTGACCTCCATCCCTTGGACTAAACTAATTGCAGCTCCATCTCTATGCCACACCACTTTGAAGAGATGGGCTTGTGTGTTCACACATTGGTGTCCTCTGCTCCTTGAGGTCTAGGACTCGTGCTACTCTCTCAGGCAAGTGCTGCACCCGGAGCATGAGAAGTATCCAGTAAGGATTTGTTACCCTGAGTAAATAATAGCTCAGTAGTCTTTTTAGCTTACAAAGCATATTCTAATCTGACTTGATCCTTACAGTAAACCTGAAGGAGGTAAAGGTATTTTATCCTTTCAGTTTTAACAATTGAGGAAAGTGAGAATTAGAAGAATGAAGTGATTTTCCCAAGGTCATACAGCTAGTGAAGGATGGAGCTAAAGAGCAGTCATGAGTCTTCTGGCCAGAATTGCTTGCTGTTACTATTAAATACGCCCCCACCTTGCTCTGCTTTCATACCTCCTCTCTTAACAATTGGAAGTACTGAATTTATCCTGCCTCAAGCTTGTCCCCCTAAACTTTGTAGTTGGATGCAAATGCTCTGGCTCCCTGCTCTTCACTTGTAGCTGATGTTGCCTGTTGAAACCTCTGCCTCAGTGCTGTGTGATGACAGGAGGCCCAGGGAGGGAGAAACTAGACGAACACATAGCACTGTTAGAAATTGGAGACCAGCCAGAGCTTTACTTAAATCCTTGGCAATTTTTCATCTCTTCTCAGGCCCCCAGCCTTACAGTTCCCGTGGCATTTTCTCATCTTGGAATATTTCACAGAGATTCACTGCTCATCAGAATCATTGCTCCATGTTGGAATTCTTTGAACTTTGGGCTGAGAATTAAGGATCAAATCTGTTTTCTGTAATTCAGGCATCCTTTGCCTTGCTCCCCAAGTACACGTGAACTACATTAGTGTTGCCATTGGCAAGTAGAATGATGTAAGATCAAAACAGCCAAGCCCCTCAAGTTCTAGATTTAGTTGACCTAATCTCTTGGATTCCCAAATATCTCTTTAGGAAACAGTTTGTTCTTGCGGAAGCAAATCAATTCCTCTTTATTAGCTGAGAACACTGTTGGTCCAATTATAAAAGAGATTTAAGGATGTAAGTATCTGAAATATATAAATAACCTAATTTAGAACACAAGTCCTACAAATTGAAGAGTTCTGCTCATATGCCAGAACCATCAAAAATAAAAACCTAGAGTTTTAAGTGAGATTTTATTTACATTATCCTTGATATACCTCTGGGTTCTGGTAGCTGATGAAGTATCCCAAAGAGAACTTCAAGAAAGGCTGAGACGATGAGACAGAACTGAGAGCATGAGCTCCTGAGAAGGAGGAGGAAGGCTTTCTCTGGCAGTTTCTACTGACTGCGGAGGTTAGTGGGTCGAAAGGAAGGAAAGTATTTAATCTAACAGATGGACTAGTTCTTTCCATCTTTAGTCATGTATGCAGTCTAGAAGCAACTGGCCTTCCTGGAATTTTAGTTAAGAATTCCAGATAAACCAGCAAAAGTTTTTAACTCCAGAGTTTTACTAATGTTCTCAATTTTTCTCCACCTGTTTGAGGCTCTCTAGCTGAACACAGGATGGGAGAATGCTCTAATAGTTCCAGGCACTCTCTCCTGTGCAGCCTTTGTGCTGTGGCCACATGAGATGGAGACTGGCAGTGGAGTGTAATTTAAGAGATTGATGGAGTCGTGCTGGTCAGATGCTGAGGAGAGGAGTGTTGCCTTTGTTGCCCAACTGTGACCGTATGGTGGTGGTTTGTGACCATGTCTGCCTAGACCTGAGTTTTCAGGGCTTGATTTCACCCTGAATGCATCTCGACCCCCACTGAAGGTTTTGGTTCTACATTTGGACTTGGATTCTCTACTCCCTGAGCATTAGTGCCTGCCTATTAAGTAAAGATACCCTTGGTGGATTTTAGAATCCTCCTCATCCTCAGAGAATCTCTGTTAATCAGGGTTGGCTGTTACCACTGTCAGATTCCTTAAAACTTAAGGAACTCTCAAAACAGAGAGGCGATAGGATTCTCATGTGCAAAGAGCCTCACACTTTGCTCCCGCATCGCACTCTACTTACTCCAAAAGGGACTCTCAGCCCCCACTCTTATTCCCTGCGTTCCAGCACAGTTCTCTCCAGAGTGAAAAGTCTGTGACGACTGTTACCTGTTTTTTTCAGTATTGGGCTTTTCTTGAGAATAAATTTGACCTTTGAATCAGTATGGAATTTTCCCTCTTACAGTTCAGAAATCTATAAATTCAGAAATCCATCTGAAGCTACCAGGCTCACTCTTACTTTCCCTGTATCTTTTAATAAGTATAGATGACAGTAAATAACATACTCTTCTCTTTAAAACTTTCTCCTCTGACCTATATATTGCTCTTCAACATAATGTGGATCAAGGATGTTGAGCTGCTTGTGTTTTCTTTTAAGAGTCTTCGAGCAAAACTTTTCTAGATCAGGCTTTCTGCAGGTGTTAAAGAATGCTACATGACAATCCTTGGTTCTTTTTTTGCGGGGGGGGGCTCTTATAATTTAATAATGTTGTTAATATGTTGTTTCTACCCTTCAAGCATCATGGAAGCCTTGTGAGGGGAAAGAGCACTGAACTCAGAGTTAAGAGACAGTGATCTGACACTTTCCAGCTAAATGGTCTTACAAAGTTATTTAACTTCTCTAGACAATGCTTTTCTCATCTGTAAACTGAGTATATTAGAGTTAAGTAATCTTTAAAGTCCCTTTGGGCTCAGATTCTGATTCCAAGCACTTAAGTGCAATTTATCCCCTTTGCTAAAGCCACTTAGAAATTGGGGGAAGCTGTTTATTTTTTCATAACTTCAAGCCAATCTTTTAAAAATTGGGAGAGCAGAGTTTTCCTTGGCTTACTAATGCATGGTGATTGGGGAGGATTGGCTTGGTCTCAAAATTTAGTCATTCATTAATTTTTTTTTTTTTTTTTTGGCTGTGTTGGGTCATTGTTACGGTGCGTGGGCTTTCTCCAGTTGCGGTGAGTGGGGGCTACTCTTTGTTAAGGTGCACAGTCTTCTCATTATGGTGGCTTCTCTTGTTGCGGAGCATGGGCTCTAGGCACGTGGGCTTCAGTAGTTGTGGAACACGGGCTCAGTAGTTGTGGCTCAGGGGCTCTTAGAGCCCCTCTCTTCTTCTAATATCAAGTATTTAATAATTTCTGACTTTTAAAAACCTACTATTCATTTAAAATCTGATTTCCATTCCACCACTCTCTAGAAAATTATTCTCACAGAAAGCACTCTTATTTGTAGGAAAATTCAGAAAGCCTTTCTTAGTCTTCATCCTCCTTGTCCTGTAGCATTTGATACTGGTGATCATCTCTTCCTTGATTATACTTTCTTGGTTTGTTGCCTACCTCTTTCACTGCCTTTTCCCCTACCCGCCCCGCCTGGTTTGTTGATTGCTTTCCCATCTCCTGCCTTCTAATTTTGGCTATTCCCTCAGGCTCAGTCCTTAGCACTCTGCTCTTCTTTTTTGCCCTAACCCAGAAAGCCCTACATTTCCCATGTCTTTACCTAGCACCTCTATGCATATGACTTCTAAACTTAAGTTCTCAGCTGCCCCAGATTAAATTCTGGTATTTTCAGCTGCTTCAAGAACATTTCCTTTGCTGTTGTTTTAAATTCAACATACTTCAAATTGAACTTGTCAAATCAACCTTCCTTTCCAACTCTTATGACCTGCTAATTTCTTGAGTGGTGCACTGTGGTTGAACCCTTGGACCCACATGAGGGAGGGGTCTTGAAATCTTAGAGCCACTGGTGTGTTGGAGTCAACTGTCATGGGCTCGTGAGAGCCAAATATTAAACTTTAAGGAATTTTGTGAGCTATTTGCTAAGCACAGCCATTATTAAAAATTAAATTATGTAAACTTACAATTAAATAAATTATATTTAAAATAAAGGTAATAAATATTCAAAGCTCATCACTTCAGTTACTTTACTATGTTATTACCATCTGTGCTCTTGAGGTCAATTATTTCTGTTGTATCTCTCTGATGGAAATTCTATATATTGGTGTGCTACTGTACATTTCTTCCCAACATTGCTTTTAGTGATATTATATTAATAGTTTGAAATTGGTCATTTCAAGAGAGTATTTACACCAGGGAAATCAACAAGTGATACAAGTCTGAGGTAAATGTATTGTTTCATTCATTATCTAAACTTAAGAAAGTGAGGGAGAAAATGTTAATATTGCAGATTAAAATGTGTGTCATATTGTCAGTAGCACAAAAAATATAGAAATATTCGAAACCTATATTTAATTTTTAAATATTTGAAACCTATTGTTCAATTTATCATGAACCATTTTCTCCAGTTGGGTTATCTACCTGTCAACTTCTTATTCCTTCACACACACGTACAAACATGCATGTCTTGCATGTTTCCACCCCTATACCTAGCCTTATGTGGTTTTCCCCTCCTCTTTCTTTCTGTCAAACACTTTCTAATCCTTCAAGTCCTTTGTTTTCTAGGAAGTTACTGAGATGTTTCCAGCCTTTATCTTTTCTGATTTGCAATCTGTTTTGAATGCTAGAATATTATAGTTGGAAAGGACTTATAGTTCAGTCTTCCGTGTGAATGTAGAAATTCTACTATACTAGCCTCTGCTTGAAAAACTCTAGTGACTAGAAATCCACTATTCTGAGAGTAACCCTTTCTTTTATTGTCTAGAAAATTATTTATGTTGAAAAGAATCTTCTTCCTTATAATTTCCAATTGTCTTTTGATTCTGTGTTTGAGCATATTACTCAGTGAAGTTGTCACTAGACTTGGAATGAATCAGTCACTTTAGGCACTTCCTACAGGTATAACTTAGAGCCTTAGCTTCCTCAGTTTCTTTTATAGAATGGGAGTAATAAATAAACTTCACAGGGCAGTTGTTTGGATTAAGTAAATAAAATGAGATTATGTCTGATTACAAAGCATTGTAGTAATGGCAAAGACTAATATCAGAAAGACCAAACTGAGGCCAGTTTTTCCACTTGGGACCTTAGGCAAGTTACTTAACCTCTTTGTGCCTCATTTCCTCATGTGTAAAACAGGAATAATAATACCTACCTTATGGATATGAGGGATAGATGAGATAACATCTAAAGCATTAGCACAATGTTTGACATTACCCACACATTTTTCTAAAGTGATATTTATTTGTTTTTGCATAGTTTCAGTTATAAAATTAGAATTGTTTTTTTCCCAAAAGGAAAGTAATTCTCAAGTTCACTATTAGAAGTATTTGGTAAGGGGCTTCCCTGGTGGTGCAGTGGTTAAGAATCCGCCTGCCAATGCAGAGGACACGGGTTCAAGCCCTGGTCCAGGAAGATCCCACATGGCGCGGAGCAACTTAGCCCTTGTGCCACAACTACTGAGCCTGAGCTATGGAGCCCGCGATCCACAACTGCTGAAGCCCACGCGCCACAACTACTGAAGGCCTTGTGCTTAGAGCCCATGCTCTGCAACAAGAGAAGTCACTGCAGTGAGAAACCTGCGCGCTGCAACTAGAGAAAGCCCGCGCGGAGCAACAAAGACCCAACTCAGCCAAAAATAAATTTTTAAAAAAAGTATTTGGTAATAAAGGGGTTAAATTAAGGTACACCGTATGGAATACTGGGTATCTAACATTTTAGTTTCCTTCCTAGCACTCTGGAAGGCTTTTCTGACTCTGACTGGTCTCATCCGTCCATCATTGGCTGTCATTTCACATTTTGGTCCATAATAATTCCTGAGATGTTTCAGGATGATTAAGACTCCCCATCCCTAGTCCAAACTTGCTGGAGTATTTTTCATGGTTGGCTGGAGTGTGTAATGGATCTGGCCTCAATTTATTTATTAATTATAAGTTTACTTATTTATTTTATATTTATTTTTGGCCATGTTGCATCTTTGTTGCTGCGCGCGGGCTTTCTCTAATTGTGGTGAGTGGGGGCTACTGTTCGTTGCCGTGTGTGGGCTTCTTATTGCGGTGGCTTCTCTTGTTGTGGAGCATGGGCTCTAGGCATGCGGGCTTCAGTAATTGTGGCTCACAGGCTTAGTAGTTGTGGCTTGCGGGCTCTAGAGCACAGGCTCAGTAGTTGTGGCACACGGGCTTAGTTGCTCCGCAGCATGTGGGATCTTCCTGGACCAGAGCTCGAACCCGTGTCTCCTGCATTGGCAGGCAGATTCTTAACCACTGTGCCACCAGGTAAGTCCCTGGCCTCAATTTAAAAAAACACACATACACTTCTGTTAAGTGTTACCATTTCATATGTATTGTACTCCAACCTGAAAATTCCTGAATTTTTTGTTGTTTCCAGTTTCAAATTCTTTAATTTGTGTTTACCTAGGACCAGAGATTCTTGTGTAGATAATAAAATAATTCAAGATAGAATAAAAATCAGTCTGTTTCACTCTCATGCACAGGTCCGGAAGCACATCAATGATCTTTATGAAGATCTGCGGGATGGCCATAACCTGATCTCTCTGCTGGAGGTCCTCTCAGGCATCAAACTGGTGAGCTTCTCTCTTCTCCTAATGAGTTGACCTCACAGGTGTGGCCCTATTAATGACATATGGGTCCACCTTGTTGAGTACTAAGGCAGTGGCTGTCACTGTGTGCTCTTGTTACATGGGAGGAAAAAGTACAAGAGGTTAATTGGTGGACTTTATTTCTAACTCAGACTTAACACTTTATAAATGATGTAATTTCATCTTAATTTAACCTGATGTATCATATATTCTCATTTCTTGATGGAATCAGGTATCAGTTCTGTTCCTTTCATATTTGCATGTTTTCTCCTTACTTGTTCTTTATCTATTTATAGATGCTAGTGTTTCAGGAATAGCAGATTTACACTTAAAGATTTTTGAATAAGGTGTATTTTTCTTCCTACAACTTTATTTCTAGTCTATGTAGACTCCTCCTGTTTTCGCTTGTACTATGAATTGTTCTATTTCTATATTCAACAAAGACCTGAAATTTACATTTAAAAGCCCAGGTGTTTAGAGTCATTTTTTTCCAAATCACCTTACTTTCTCCCTTCTGGGATTCACTGTCTTTCACAGGGTTGGAGTAGTGCTGAAGTTGATGTCTGAGCATAGCCCCAGACATAGTACATCTGGGCTCCTTGGATAATTAAACATGCCTACTTCCTCCCCAGATGTATTAAATGTGGCTTGTGGAAGCACTTACCTGTCTGAGGGCAAAGGCTGGCTGAACCTCTTGGCTCATGAGTTCTTACCTTCACTTTGTTTGAGGGATCAGCGTAACCTCTCTGTGGGCTCATTGTTTCCTATATGGGAGCCTAATGGAAGCCTGTGATCCTATGCAGTTCCTGCTGTATCTCTAGAGTTGTAGACAACATACTTTTCATTTAGAAAAGGCCAGGGCTGAATACTGGAAACACCTGTGAGGGAGGAGTGCTCTGGAGAGGCACACAGCTCAAGGAGCTGGTGGAGCCAGCGTGCTCACTGCCTTTGCTGAATTCTTAGTCATTGTTTGTTGTGTTTCAAGAGCAGGATTTGGCACATTAGATTTCACTCCCTAAGTAATAGCTTCTTCCACGGTTGGAGCTTGCCTTCCTCTGGGGCCTTTGTTTTGGTTTCACTTTTTTTTTTTGGTCTTACAATAGATTTAATTTTATAATGTTTAATGGCCTAAAATTGACAGATGCTTTTATTAACATAGCCAGTACATATGAATTCTAGTTCTTCTCTGGCCCTCGTTTATAAATCTCATCTAAGTAATCAGAATTTTACTTTCACTGTGCTGGACTTAACAGTGCTCACAAAGTTACGTTTTGGGCAATTTGGCTGGTATATTTGATGAACTTGTAGTGATTTTATATTGAAAAGTGATTCTTTTCAGTGATGTTGCTTAAATAACAGGTTAAAACCACTCCAATCAAATTTCTTTTCCTAACCTTTGAAAACCGACAGGTGTTTATGGAGATAGTCGTAAAATATCATCTTTTCACCAAAAACCACCCAAATATGTCTTTCATGGTTATTCTTATCATCCTCTCTGCCTTACTTGATTCACAGAAGTAGGGAGGGCGGGTGGCCGTGGAGAATTAAAGCTGTGTTTCAACATAAGAAGTGTTCAATATAACCATCTGCTCTGGTCTTATTTTGGTTTTTGCATCTTTCTGGAGGTGAGAGGGTATTTTCATATTTATTTTCACCTTTTTTTTCCTGCATTCATTTCCTTTTCATTTATGTGTTGTGAATTTCCTGTTACTCTGTCATGTCTTTGTCTTGGTTGGTGGCCAAAGGAGCCAGCAGGGCTGAAGACCCTCCGTCTGGTGAGCATGCCCTCCTGGCGCCATACAAACAGCGAGGAGCAGGAGGAGGAAGATGATGATGATGTAGTAGGTCCTCCTGGGGACGCCAGCATCCCAGCCGGCACTGCAGGGCCATCAGAGAGTTTGGGGTTCTCTAGGTCTCCAAGTAGCTCAGTTACCAGTTGCCATCTTCCCTGTCCACCTGGGAATTTGGGTCCCAAAGAAAGTGGTTAAAACTAATTGTGCCTCTTGCCACTGTTAGATGATCCTGGAGTGGGAATTGTTTTGCTTATCTGAGAGTAGCTGGCACGAAAAGAATAATGGTGTTTGGTGGCATCAAGTCCCTTTGTGACCTGGAGACCCATGGCTTTCTGGTGGCCTTGCTATGTTGTCTGAGTCTAGACTGCAGAATCGTGGAAAGCTTAGTTGACAGCATGACCGTTATTGCTTATGACTCCACACTCCAGACTAACGGGGACTCTCCATCTCTCTGGCCTCCAGGTTCTCACCACACATGTCATTTGTTTTCAGAGGAGCCTGGTGTTTGCAAACCACTCACTGCATGGAGATACTCTGCTTGGTCAATAGCATCTCTAGTTGCTGTAGAGGACAGATATTTAACTTGCATGTTCTTAAGGGTATTTTTGGTGGGGAGTACTTAGGAGTAAAGATTAGAGTATGTAAGAGGGCCATTTTCTGCTTGCAGGCTCTAAGTTATAGCCTATGCTCTTTCTCCAGAAAGAGGGATTAGGCAATATCCCCATTTCCCGTCCTCTTAAAGTCAGCTTTTCACCTCATTCATCTCCCTTCCCATTGCCTTAGAGTCTTCAGTTTCACAGGCTCTGTCATCTTCTAAGCTATAGTCACAATTAGTTTAGCTGAAATGACTGAGAAGAGGTTCTCACTAAGAAGATTTTTCCTAAAACTTTGACTTATGAAGTTATCCTGTTTCACAGAGAGGCCTCATCCTCTTTGTCAATTACTCTGGTTTGGGAGTTTTGTTTAGAAGGGTTAGGGGACCCCCACAGAGATGCTTCCACCCCATCTTTCCACGTGGTGGGTTACTTTTTGCCCATTTCAACCTGGGGCAGTGTTTCTTCTGTGCAGGTGCCCACAACAGAGCTACCTTGTATTTTATTGGCCTTTAATTAGTACCAATTTGACATTTACAAATGAATTGGGTATGATCTAGTGAGAGTAATGTTTTAGTCCCAATTGTAGTAAAATAAAAACAACATTGGAGGGCTTCCGTGGTGGCGCAGTGGTTGAGAGTCCGCCTGCCGAGGCAGGGGACACGGGTTCGTGCCCTGGTCTGGGAAGATCCCACATGCTGCCGAGCGGCTGGGCCCGTGAGCCATGGCTGCTGAGCCTGAGCGTCCAGAGCCTGTGCTCCGCAACGGGAGAGGCCACAACAGTGAGAGGCCCGCATACTGAAAAAAAAAAAAAAAAAAAGGAAAGTGAGCAGGAGAAAATGTTCCAGAGGTAGGTAGCTGTCCCTGCCTGTACCCACTGGGGAAACAGACTTCCTGTATTTCTGGATGGATAGGAGTTGTACAGTGGACAAGGCAGTGGGGACGGGCACCAGGGGCACTGGGTAAAGGTGGGCCTCTCCCCTGTGGCTTGTATGACATCCAGGGCTGAGTGACTGGCAGGAAATACCTTTCTTTGGAGGGCCGTGTTGAACAGCCCTACATCATCAAGGTCTTGTTTGCTCTGGGTATTTCATACTGGGGTAAAGGGTGGCTTTGCTACACCGGCACCCATCTTCCTAGAAAATAGGTTTCTTCCTGATTTCTGCCTTCCATTTTAGGTTTTTTTCACTTGCTTGTTGAGCGTGTGTAACTCCTCATTCCCTAGTATAAAATTGGCTACCTCTAGTTTCTTTTGCCAGGTTTGTAATACAGTTGGCTCTGTCCATTACTGTGCAGTATGCAATTAGGACTCTCTACCCTTCCTTACAATTGCATTTAACTACGATTCTGGGAGCCATAGAGGCGATTCTTTGTTCCCATTAACGTCGCATCCAGAATCAAGTTCTGCCACATACGACTGCAGAAGAACCCGTAGAGGAGCTGCGGCACTACCTAAGCCTTTGCATTCACACCGGCTGTGTGTTCACGGGGATCCTAGTGGTAAACAAGGCATTCTGGGGCCTCAGCAAGCATGGTGAAAACACACACAGGTCCTGCCCTGGGGGGTGCTTTATGTGATGCTACCACGCCTGGCTTCAGTCATGAGGAATTCTCTGTGGCCTTTTAGTCCTTGAAATGAAAGAGGAGAGAGGTCTGCATGGGTAAATTGGTGTAGCTGAAATTCACATCCCTTTCGTTTGTTTGTTTGTTTGCAGCCCCGGGAGAAGGGCAGGATGCGCTTTCACAGGCTGCAGAATGTGCAGATTGCCCTGGACTTCCTAAAGCAGCGACAGGTAAGAGTGTCCTGTGTGTTCCCCATTCTGCCAGGGAATGTTGGCATCGGGTCCCTAGGTGTTCTCAGTGCCCCTGGTAAGTCCTCAGTAAATCTGACTGATGCAGTTCTGAGTCTTGCCTGCTAGTGAGCAGCTGTATTGTGTTTGGACAAATCATTTGGTGGTCCTTACATAGAGTTTGTGGCCTGTCTCCGGGGGAGAGTCTTAGAGAAGAGCATGATATGAAAGATTGACTCACCTCGGGTGGAGGTTTTCAAAGGGAAGATGAAAAATAAACCAGCACAGAAGATGGGAAAAGGTACATCGTCTAGGAAGAGGGAAAACCAGAGTGCTGCATCATTATGAGAACTGGGTGAGGGATGGTCAGGATGGCTGAACGGCACATGGAGCTGAGGAAAAGGTCTCAGCTGTGCAGCGCTGGTGACTTACAAGAACAGTCTCAGTAGAGCAGTAGAGTGGTTAGGACATAGTAAAGAAGCTTTTCCCTCCCTAGATAAAGAAGGAAGGTGGCAACATATTTTTAGACATAGGGGGAGAAGCCAGTGAAGGAGAGGAAAGCAGAATGAGGGTGAGGAGGAGTGTGAGTCAGAGCATGTTAGCGCTGGAAGAGGCCTTGGGGATCCTCTAGTCCAGCCTTTTGGTTTCATACGGAAGGAAACTGAGAAATGACCTGCCCCAGATCACACAAGGTAGAGCAAAGCTGGGACTTCCACCCAGGTCTCCTGACATTTGTTTAATGCTCCTTCCATGCTGCTTTCTACACACGTTTCTTCCTCCCATTGCTTCCTAATTGATGGAACCAAGCCCAGGGATTGAGGGATGAGATGCAGAGCACAGCTGATGTGGTTTCTTTGAAAAAGAAAGGAAAAAAATGCCTCTTCTGAGATACAGGGAGGAGGAAGGAAGGAGGGATAAAGACACAGAGAAAGTTTGTGGAGAGGAGAAAGGTGGATGGGTGAGGGAGTCAGATATCATCTGCTTAGAGAGCTGTTTGGAAAGATTTGGTATAGCTACAGTCACGAGGCAACAGCAGCGGTCACGAAGACATTAGATGGTACACATATTTTTGGAGTTAGTTCATTTTTGTCACTCTTATCAGTAATTCTCATTAACTTGGAAAATTCTTTTTCTGTGTACTCCTGCAGCAGTTTGCTTCTAATAAAATACTTATTACTTTATTGTTATTTCTCTGTTTGCTCTAATGCATTGTAGGCCCCTGAGGACAGGGAATGTGATCTTACTTACATTTTTATCTTCATCACCTGTCATCATGAATGGTCCACAATCAGCACTTAATAAATATTTGTTGAATAAATTGATAAATGAAAAGAGGTAGGAGAATTGGAAGCTGACGTGTTTAGGGGACCAGAGAGAGCAGCGTTGGAATGTCTGTATGTAGAGTTACAGGAAACCAGAGAGGGCCTTAATGGTCAAAAGGTGAATTGAGAAGAACTGATTAGCTAGAAATGTAAATAAGGATGGAGAGGAGATTGGTTACTTGGCTATAGTAAAAATGTGAGTGGTTAACAGTGGACACAGAGAAGGGCAGAGAGAACTCTAGAGCAGTTCTTGCTTATGGTGAGGTTGTAGCTGTGCAGGTTTCCAAAGCAGAGTGAAAATGAAAGTCATCAGAAGTGAGAAGGCAGACGAGTTGTACAGATGGGTGATACTTGGGTCATCGAGATGAGTGTGACAGTTACCAAGAAAGGTGGTAGAAGATGAGGTAGGAAAGGTAGGAGTTAGGTGTGAAGTCTCCAAGGAACAGATGGGCAGAGGTTGGAAGGTGGCTTGGCCAAGGAAGGTAGACTTCAGAAAACAAGGGGAAAGCTGACAGAGTTGGGACTGAGGGACGTGGACTTGGCTGATACTGCCAGCCTGCCAGCTGTGGGCTGCTTGTGATTAGAAAACGTGCACTCACACCAGTAGCAGGTTGTCCCACTCCCAATATACAGAAGGGGAAACTGAGATACAGAAAAGGGAGAGAATTTGCCCAGGTGTCTTGGTCATTCAGGTTGCTGTAACACAATATCACAGCCCTGGTGGCTTATAAACAACAGAATTTTATTTCTCACAGTTCTGAACACTGGGAAGTCCAAGATCGAGGCAGATTTGGTATCTGGTGAGGTCCTGGTTCAGAGATGGCTTTTAGCTGTGACCTCACATGATGGAAAGGTCGAGGGAGCTTTCAGGGTCTCTCTTACAAAGATACTAATTCCATTCCCTCAAGACCTAATCACCCCCAGAAGGTCCCACCTCCATATACCTTCAGATTGGGTGTTAGAATTTAACATATGAATGTTGGAGGGACACAAGCATTCAGTCTACAGCACCGTTCACCATAGTGTAAGGGAGAAGTGAGGCTTCTGTTTGAGGTCACTAGGTTCTTTAGTACAAGAAGATTTCAGTTCAGTTGAAGAGATAAAGGCAGGGCAGCTTCAGGACGGTTTGCCACAGTTGTGAGGACCTCCATGAGGATACAACAGACACTCGCAGGGGTGGAGGTGGAAGTGGAAGTAGGCTGGTTTTCCTAGGACACTTTTGGTTTCAGCACTGAAAGGCCCACGTCCCAGGAAACCCCTCAGTTTCCAGCACACAGGAATGGTTGGTCACCCTGCTGGGGGAAGGGCCTGTGTATCTGTGCACATCGTGTTGCTGGAATGAGATTTTAGGAGTAAAGCATATGCTATGGGAGGTGTGGGCAGGTGGGGATGTCTGCGACAAAGGAGGGGAAATAGGTGGGAGCAGGCCAGAGACCAGCGAGGGACAAGGGTCAGCACTCTCTCTCTCTCTCTCTCTCTCTCTCTCTCTCTCAACCTTGAAGAAATAAGAAAGAAGAAGAAAAAAGTCAGGGCTGTGGTGACTTAATTAAAAAGCAACTCATAATAGCATGTGCTTGCAAGGTTGCTTTGCTGGTGGGATTGCAAAATGGTACAATCACGCTGGAAGATACTGGGTTGACCAAAAAGTGCCTTCGCTTTTAAAGTGAAAATCAGACAGATTTTTCGTTTTCACCGAGAACTTTATTGAACAAATATATTCACCCTTTTGTTCCACTACTTTCTGCCATTTTCCAGGCAACTTCATAATTCCATCTTCCCCAAACTATCTTTTTGAGCAAAGAACTGTTCCAGGTGCCTTTTATAGTCTTCCAGGGAATTGAAATTTTTTCCATTAAGAGAATTTTGTAAATATGTAAATAAATGGAAATCTGAAGGTGCAATGTCTGGTGAGTACAGTGGATGAATCAGAACTTCCCAGCCAAGCTGTAACAGTTTTTGCCTGATCATCAAAGAAACTTATGGTCTTGGCGTTATCCTGATGGAAGATTATGAGTTTTCTGTTGACTAATTCTGAACGCTTTTTGTCAAGTGCTGCTTTCACTTGGTCTAATTGAGAGCAGTACTTGTTGGAATTTAATGGTTTGGTTTTCCAAAAGGAGGTCATAATAGAGGACCCCCTTCCAGTCCCACCATGTACACAACATCACCTTCTTTGGATGAAGACCGGCCTTTGGTGTGGTTGGTGGTGGTTCATTTCGCTTGCCCCACAATCTCCTCCGTTCCACATTATTATACAGTATCCACTTTTCATCGCCTGTCACAATTTGTTTTAAAAATGGAACGTTTTCATTACGTTTCAGTAGAGAATCACAGGCAGAAATATGGTCAAGAAGGTTTTTTTCACTTAACCTATGTGGAACCCAAGCATCAAAGCGATGAACATAACCAAGCTGGTGCAAATGATTTTCAGCGCTTGATTTGGATATTTTGAGTATGTCCGCTATCTCCCGCGTGGTATAACGTTGATTGTTCTCAATTAATGTCTCTATGTGATCGCTGTCAACTTCAACTGGTCTACCCGACTGTGGAGCATTGTCCAGCGAGAAATCTCCAGCACGAAACTTCGCAAACCACTTTTGACATGTTCGATCAGTCACGGCACCTTCTCCATACACTGCACAAATTTGTTTTTGCATTTAGGTTGCATTTTTACCTTTCTTGAAATAATAAAGCATAATTCGCCAAAATGTTGCTTTTTTTCTTCAACATTAAAATGGTTACACAAAAATTCACCAATTTTGATGTCTTTTTTTAAACGTACACTGATATGACAGCTGTCACATACAGTCTAAGAAAATTGTTTTGTATGAAGTTAAAGGCAACTAAGTGCTACTAGAGCCATCTTACAGAAAAAAACGAACGAACCTTTTGGCCAACCCAACAGTTTGGCAGTTTCTTATAAAGCTAAACATATACCATACGACCCAGCAATCCCATTCCTAGGAATTTACCCTAGAGAAATGAAAACATGTGCTCGCACAAAAAACTGTACATGAATATAGGAGCTTTATTTATAATTGCCCCAAACTGGAAACAACGCAAATGTCCTTCAATAGATGAGTGGATAATTACAGTGTAGTATATCGGTAGAGTGGAATACTCCTCCTCCACAACGCAAAGGAGCAAACTGTTGTTACATGCAGCAACTTGGATGGGGATCTCATGGACATTATGCTTAGTGAAAAAAAGCTGTTATCAAAAGATTACATACTGTGTGATTTCATTTATATGACATTCTAGAAAAAGCAAAATTGGGAACAGATCAGTGGTTGCCAGGAATTAGCAGTGGGGGCACGGTTTGACTACAAAGGGGCAGCTCGAGATCACCTTTTCGGGTTGACGTACCTGTGCTGTTATCCTGATTGTGGTGGTAGTTACACAAATCTGTACGTGTGTGAAAACTCAGAACTGTACACCAAAAAACCCAATTTAACTGCGTATAAATAATGAAAATCTATAAAAACGAAATCAAAACAAAAACATCACAGAGCTCTGAGATCAGCTTTTGTATCTTTTTCAGGTGAAACTAGTGAATATTCGCAACGATGACATCACAGATGGCAACCCCAAGCTGACCCTGGGCCTGATCTGGACCATTATTTTGCACTTCCAGGTAGGGTCTATGAAGTTTGGGGTCCTGGTTGCTTGGTTTGGACATGGCCTAGAAAGACTTTAGAGGTTGCTCTGCCTTCCAAGGGCACACACTGAGGCTTGCTTCTCCGTATTTGGCAGTGCATGAGGGTGAGAGTGGGAGTTGGAAAGGAAGATTAGGGTGGCCTAGAGACAAAGCTCTTGCAGTGTAAACCCAGAACTTCCTCATCATTTGCATGATGAAATGGGATTTTTCACTTGTTTGTGCTTTGGCCCTTTCATTGGCAGTCTGGTTATTAAAAGTCTGCTCAGGGCTTCCCTGATGGCACAGTGGTTGAGAGTCCGCCTGCCGATGCAGGGGACACGGGTTCGTGCCCCGGTCTGGGAAGATCCCACATGCCGCGGAGCGGCTGGGCCCGTGAGCCATGGCCGCTGAGCCTGTGCGTCCGGAGCCTGTGCCTTGCAACGGGAGAGACAACAACAGTGAGAGGCCCTCGTACCGCCCCCCCCCCCCAAAAAAAAAAGTCTGCTCAGCTGAGTCAAAACTGGCTCTTCAGGGACTCAGAATGTGAGGGGTGGGGAGAGATGTTGGATTTGCTGCTCTAGAAGGGTGGAGCAAAGCCTTATAACCCTTCTTTGTTGTAGACTTTTCCTCATTTCTAATGATCTTAAACAAGCCTAGTTAATTGTAGCACTGTCTTAGTCAGTTCGGGCTGTTATAATGAAACACCATAGGCTGGGTGGCTTAAACAACAAACATTCATTTCTCACAGTTCTGGAGGCTGGAAGTCTAAGATCAGAGTGCTAGCATGGTTGGCTCCTTGGTGAGGGCCCTTTTCCTAGTTATGCCCTTGCATGACCTTTCCTTGGGGCATGCATGCAGAGAAAGAGATCTTGTGTCCCTTCATCTTTTTATAAGGGCATCAGTCCCATTATGAGGGCTCCACTCTCATGACCTCATCTAAACCTAATTACCTGCCAAAGGCCCCACCTCCAGATACCATCATATCAGGGTTAGGGCTTCAGTATATGAATTTCGAGGGGACACAAACATTCAGTTCATAGCAAGCACCTTGGTCTCTGGGTTTGTATATGTGTTTGTAATCATAACTTTGTAACATCCATCACACCCAAGAACAGTGGCATGTTGGTAGTGTTCACATGGTCACACAGCCTTCCTGTTGGTCCCCGCTAAGAAGGTAAATCCTTTTCAAGTCTGGATTGCTATTGGAAAATCACAGCCCTATTTTTATAAGAAGACTATCTTGAATCACATTAGCTCAACTAAACAAAACTATTTCTCAGACAGTTCTCCTATACCCAACAACTGTACACAAGGCTGATTGATTACAGGGAGCACTTTTTTTTTTTTTTTTTTTTTAATGTATTTATTGTTGGCTGCGTTAGGTCTTCGTTGCTGCGCGCGGGCTTTCTCTAGCTGTGGCGAGCGGGGCTACTCTTGCTACTCTTGGTTGTGGTGTGTGGGCTTCTCATTGCGGTGGCATCTCTTGTGGAGCACGGGCTCTAGGCACGGACTTCAGTAGTTGTGGTGCATGGACTTCAGTAGTTGTGGCACGGGCTTTTAGTTGCTCTGTGGCATGTGGGATCTTCCCGGACCAGGGCTCGAACCCGTGTCCCCTGCATTGGCAGGCAGATTCTTTACCACTGCGCCACCAAGTCCCAGGGGAGCACTTCTTGAGCAGGTGGGAAAAGAAGGGTAATATAAATATCTCAAGGCAGTGACTCCCAGGGCTGTGGCTGCTGTGATGTCCCAGTGGGGAGTCGGCGCCACCTACTGGGTGAAGGCAGAACAGCAGGTGTCCCAGAATTCCTGAGAATATGGGAAATTCTGAGAGCTCAGGGTTTATTTCTTGGGGCTCTGGGTTTGGAACCAGTGCTGTCAATCTGCAGCATAAGTAGGCTTAGGAAAGTGTGGAGGTAACGTGTGTTTTTGTGGAACCACAGGGTGTCCTCAGGCATGCTTCGGATATAGGGATAACCAGGAACATGAACTTGGCAGTGTGCCTTGGCAGGGTGGGAACAAGAACTTTGCTGAGCTTTCATAGAGTTACCTTCTTGGCACCCTTATGAGAAGAGGGGTTTTTTAGAGAAACTTTGTTGGTTGTTCGTATTTCACCATAAACCTGCCTTCACTTTGAGAGACCAATGTTATTCCTCATAGGTGTGAGGTAAGAGGAAGCTGTCCACTGGGTCTTTGTTTCTCCTGACTGCAACTAAATTCAACAAAAGGGAAATTCAGGGGTCAAGGAATGGAAATTGAACTGGTTAATTAAATTTTTTCTGGGACAGAGGATATGGCGGTAATGTTCCTTAACTGAACACTGCATCAGGAAAATGTTCTTTCTTACTCTCTCTTTAAAAATTTGTTATGAAAAATTTCAAACATATATAAAAGCAGAGAAAATAGTATAGAACCACCATGTACCATCACCTAGCCCTACAGTTACTAACTCATGGCCAGTGCTATTTTGTCTATATCCTGATCCACTCCTCAAACCCCCCAGTAAGTTATTTTGAAAGGAGTCCCAGACATCATATAATTCCATCTATTTCAGTGTGTATCTCTTAAAGACTCTTCATTTAAGCAAACCACAGTGTTATAACACTGTAAAAATCAGTAATTTCTTAAAATCATTGAATATCTGAGCATTGTTCAGATTTCCCCAGTTATCTCATTTAAAAAATGGCTTGTTTGAATCAGAATCCAAACAAAGTCCACACATGTATTAAATTTTCCCCTCCTCTTTTTCTCCTCTTTTGGTTTGTTGAATAAATCAGGTCTTTTGTCCTATGCAATTTATGTAAAGATGCTGGTGGCATCTCTGGGATGTTTTCTAACAGCATCCTCCATCCCTCTCTTGTATTGCCTGTAAAGTGGTGTTTTAGACCTGAAGCTGGATCATACTCAGTTTTCCTTTTTTGTGTGGTGGGGGCGCAGGCAAGGATGGTGATGTTGAGTTGTATACTTTTGTTGTTGTTGTTGTTTTTGGCTGTGTTGGGTCTTCATTGCTGTGCGTGGGCTTTCTCTAGTTGCAGCGAGCAGGGTCTACTCTTCATTGCTGTGTGTGGGCTTCTTATTGCCGTGGCTTCTCTTGTTGCGGAGCATGGGCTCTAGGTGCGTGGGCTTCAGTAGTTGCAGTAAGCGGGCTCAGTAGTTGTGGCACACGGGCCCTAGAGAGCGCGGGCTTCAGTAGTTGCGGCACATGGGTTCAGTAGTTGTGGCTCACAGGCTCTAGAGCTCAGGCTCAGTAGTTGTGGCACATGGGCTTAGTTGCTCCGTGGCATGTGGGATCTTCCCGGACCAGGGATTGAACTTGTGTCCCCTGCATTGGCAGGCTGATTCTTAACCATTGCACCACCAGGGAAGTCCCGAGTTGTACACTTTTATTGCTACACATCAGAAGGCACATAATGTCTGTTGTCTGTCTTTTCGTGATGTTAAGCTTGATTAGTGGGTTCAGGTGTTATCAGCCTGATCCATCCGTTGTAGATCCACTCACTGTTAGCTCTTCACCTAAAACTTTAGCAGCTACTGTTTGTCATTGCTAGTTCCATTATTTCATTAGAAGTTGCAAAATGGTGATACTCAAAATTTTATAATTCTTTTGTAAAGTAGAATTTTACTTTATTCATTACCCTGAGAGATAGCTCCTATAGGAAAGGCAAGATACAAAGATAAATGCTTTCATCTTTCCCTCTGTTTTACCAGTTTTCAGAATAATTAGTTGATTCTCTAAGTTTCTCCAAAGACCAATGAAAGTTTCTTTGTTGATATATATTTTCCTTTAGTATCAGTGTGATTCATGGATTTTTAACAGACTTAAATGTGTTCTAATCAAATACAGCTGTCATCTTTCCTAATACTCAGCTCCTTCTTTGGCCAATGACTTTTTAAAAGTTGACTCTGTGTCCTTTGTCATGATCCTCATAGTCTTTGATAATATCCTTTATTTCTTGTGTGAAGAGCTGTTCCAAATACTTTTTGTATATTTCCTGTTTCAGGCCTGGGATTAGCAATTTCTCCAAGAACTGAAATTCTTTGTTGACAACAATCTGAGTGCTACAGGGTTGGTCACTGTCTCTAGGCGTTTTCTGTGGACAGAGCTAGCTAACACTTGTATTTTTCTCTTTTAAAAAAATCAAGAATTTATAATGATGTTTCTAATTCAAACTTAGAATTACAGAGTTGTATTCAGCTTCTTTGACTTTATGTTTGTATCCTTTTTTTTTCTTATGCTGAAAATCTTGATGCTATCTAAGTAACACGTTACTTTTTCCCTTTTTCGTGCACACAAGCACACGGATGCACGCATACATAAAATCATATATATATTATAGCATATATAGAAAGTCATATATATTATATGTAATATATTTGAATCAAAATAACAATGACAGTGTTATTATTAACAACACAATTACTGAAAAGTTTGTGATTTCTTTGCAGTTCTTTTTGTTCTTAGTGTTTATCTCCTAAGGACGTACAAATAATTTTGTTTTATAGTCATTTGAAGTAACTTCTCTGTGTTGTTAAGCCATTAATTCAGTACACAATTGGGTTCATTTGTTTTTATATTCCTTCAGTTTTTAGGGATTTTTTTTTTCTCTTTCAATTTTATTTTATATTTTATAGACCATATACATTGTTCCAAAGGGAAATTTTAAAAAGTGAGCACAAGGTGTGTTCAGTGAAGTCTAGCTTTCATCTCTGTCCCCCCTCCATCCTGTTTCTTCCCTTTCCATATAGTTAGCTAATTGTTTTAAAACATCTTTTGGTCATCATTCTATTGTTTGTTTAAGAAAATACACTCTTTTTTAAAAACAACTTTATTGAGGTATAATTTATGTACCATAAAATTGACGCATTTTCATTGTGTGATTCAGTGATTTTTATGAGTTGTATAACCATCACCATAATCCAATTTTAGAATATTTTCATCATCCCACTAAGGTCCTTCTTGTCTATTTATAGTTATTCTCCATTCCCATCCCCAGCCTCAGGCAACCACTAATATGTTTTTTGTTTCTACAGATTTGCCTATTCCAGACATTTCATTTAAATGGAATCATAATATGTGCTCTGTGTCTAACTTCTTTCACTTAACATAATATTCTTGAAGTTCATCTATGTTGTAGCATGTATTAGTACTTAATTCCTTTATTGCTGAGGAGTATCTGTTGTATGGACATACCATATATTTTGTTTATTCAGTAGTTGATGGACATTTGGGTTGTTTTCATTTTTTGGCTATTATAAATAACGTTGATTTGAATATTTGTGTGGACATATGTTTTCACTTTTCTTGGCTATATACCTATGGGTGGAATTGCTGGGTTATAGGGTAGGTTTATATATAACTTTTTAAGAAACTGCCAAACTGTCTTCCAAAGTGGCTGAACCATTTTATATTCCCACTAGCTCAACTGTGAGAGTTCCTGTTTCTCCATATCCTTGTAATTGTCTGTCTTTTAGATTATACCATCATAGTGGGTGTGAAATGGTATCTCCTTGTGGTTTTAGTTTGCAGGAGAATGTATTTTTTTTTTTTAAGGATTTTATTTTTTATTTTTTTGGTTGTGTTGGGTCTTCATTGCTGTGCACGAGTTTTCTCTAGTTGCCGCGAGCGGGGGGCTACTCTTTGTTGCCGTGCGCGGGCTTCTCATTGTGGTGGGTTTTCGTTGCAGAGCGCGGGCTCTAGGTGCGTGGGCTTCAGTAGCTGTGGCATGCAGGCTCAGTAGTTGTGGCTCCCAGGCTCTAGAGCGCAGGCTCAGTAGTTGTGGCACACGGGCTTAGTTGCTCCGTGGCACGTGAGATCTTCCCGGAGCAGGGCTCGAACCCGAGTGTCCTGCATTGGCAAGCGGATTCTTAACCACTGCGCTACCAGGGAAGTCCCGATTTTAGTTTTTAATTATGAAATTTTTAATTACCCAGAGAAGTACAGAAAAATTTATAACAGATCTTCATGTGTGTAGTCACCTTCAAAATTAAACAGATGTTAATATTTTATATTTTCTTTTTTTTTTTCTTTTTTTTCCCAGTATACTTTTCGTTTTTTCAGTCACTCTCAGAAGGCCAGTATGACTTACAGGGTTGTGTGACACATACTGCTGTGTAACGTGGTTATTTGTTTCACTCAATAAGTATTTGTTAAATGAAAGGATATTGTATGAAATTGGTCTCTTTGAAGCTGTGGGGTAGGTAGACCAGATAAATAGACTGTGATGTCTGTTTTCCTGTGCCCATTGTTCAGATGAGCAAACTGAAACACAGAGACCAACTGACTTTTTTAGGTTATACATCCAGATACTAATAATAGGATTTCTTATCTCTTGGTTTTGTCCAGGCCTGTTTTAAGGTACATGTTAGGATTTATGATTTTTCTAGAAGATAAGTTCTTTAAAAATCAGAATCTGACAAAATTAGCTTTGCAACTTTCAAGTGTTTATTAAATACTAGTGTATGTATAGCACTCTGAAATTTAAGAAGTCTGGGAGTTTAGGTCAAGAGACCTAAGACCTTAGTTGGGTTTACATTTGTGTGTACTTTATGACACTTAGTGCTTGGCATGTAGGTGAGGCATCATTCATGCTTGTGGAGTGAATGAATGAGCTTTTTTGCTCTGGAGTCTTTCATGACCGCTGTCTCTATGGGAGACCTATGGGCAGTAAACTGTTAACTAGAAAAAGCCAAAGGAGAAGACATGAAAAATATGTGGGCACTAGAAATCTGCTCTCCCAGAAGGCAGCTGGCTATGTGTTGAGAGTTCAGGCTAGATGAGAAGACGGTCCAGGGGAAAGTCCTTGTGATCAGTTAACTTACTCAGTAAACTAGGGGAAGCAGCACCCCTATGGAGAAAAACAAACACCTAAACTTTGGACATTAGAACATAGCTACTTTCCTTAGAGACTAATCAAGAAAAAGAGTATATTAGGACCCTGGTGGTGGTGGAGTGCCTCATACCTCTTAGCTCCAGTAGTAAATGAGGAGAAAAGGGATTTACTGTAGACCAGGCAGGGAGCCAAGCATTTTCAAGACACCATCCCATGAACCTTTCTACAACCCCATTAAGTAAATGGTAGCATCCATGTTTTAGAGGTAAGGAGACTGAATCACTTAGCAAGGTAGTTACTTAGCTACTGAGTTAACAGAACTGGGAATTTGAACCTAGGTCTACCTTGCTGAACTCTCTGCTCTTTTCCTAGACCAATTTTCCTCTGGAGCAGAAGGAAATGAAAGCCTGATTTGCCCAACATATGCAGAAGTTTAAGAAAGAAAAGGCTCCTAGAAGTAATCTGCTGAGCTCTGTCAGGCCCGTCTGTCAGAGAAAACTCCAGCAGCAGCAGTCATATCCAGAGGCTGTCGTCTCTCTTGCCCCTGAGTTGACCATTTTCAGAAATTCAGTTTGCTTGTATTTCATGAGCAAAATTCAAGCTTGAGCCTTGGGGTGTACATCTGAGAAGTTCCATAGTTCCAGTGCTCTTTGTTGAAGGAGTAGAGGCCTGGTGCCTGCCTGGAGAATTATATTGTAGCATCAGATTTTTTTTCCGATTAAGTGATTTTTCTGGAGTCTGACTGAGTTTCTCTCTCATGCTAACCTCCTTGTCTTGTTTCTTGCTGTGGTTTACAATGGCCATCAGATGGTGCTACAGTTTCGCAGTCAGCCTTTGTAAGGGCTTAGGGGAGAAAGAACACCTCCTGCAATGGTGAGGCAGATGGGACATCAGTAGGGTCTCAGAAGTGCCGTGGAAGAGCTGTTGCTTAGGGGTTCTTATTGCTTTCCTTTGGTGGCGGGCATTTTTCAGGTCTCCAGGAGAGGTGGGTAGGCTTATGTAGAGCCAGGCCGATTATTTCTCTCTGCAGTGTGGTCTGGATCCTTTTGGTGTAGAATAAATAGATTTGACCAGGAGGAAACACATATAAGCTCTGTCCTTCCACTCCATTTGGAGCCCTTTGGATTGTGCTGTTATCTCACCTGTCACATGCTATACTAAAAAAACTGGGGTGGGCAAATCCCACTGGCACAACAGGGTGGTTTTTGAATCCAACGTTTTAGACTTTTTTTTTTTTTTTTTTTAAAGATGAGCTTTAAAGTAATTCCTATAATTATTAAAAAAAATATTTATTTAGGGGCTTCCCTGGTGGCGCAGTGGTTGAGTCTGCCTGCTGATGCAGGGGACATGGGTTCGTGCCCCGGTCCGGGAGGATCCCACATGCCGCGGAGCTGCTGGGCCCGTGAGCCATGGCCGCTGAGCCTGCGCATCCAGAGCCTGTGCTCCGCAACGGGAGAGGCCACGACAGTGAGAGGCCCGCATACGGAAAAAAAAAATAATAATAAAATAAATAAATTTATTTGGTTGCACCAGGTCTTAGTTGTGGCATGAGAACTCTTAGTTGCTGCATGCATATAGGATCTAATTCCCTGACCAGGGATCGAACCCGGGCCCCCTGCATTGGGAGCACAGAGTCTCATCCACTGCACCACCAGGGAGGTCCCACCAACTTTTTAGACCTTTAATTTAGACTTCCTGCCCTGCTGCAATTTGAGTAAAAACCATCTGGGCCTCATTTTAGTGACTTCCTCTCTTACTCCCAAAGAGCAAAAGTTATCTTTTTGTTTCAGCCCTTGGTCCATGTGAGTCTAGTTGCCAATTCAAAACAGTGGAGTATCTTCCTGTTTTACTTAACTGAGTACAGACTTCCATCCCTGCTGCTGGTAGAAGGCAGTGTAACAAGGGTTTGAAGTTCAAAGTCTTAAACAGGGGTTCATGTTCTGGCTTTGCCACTTTGTGTAGCCTTGAGCAAAGGAATCCACTTTCTTGAACCTCAGTTTCTTTATCTGTAAAGTGTAAAATAATAGTTTTGACTTCATTTGGTTGCTGTGGGAATTAAATGAGACAATCTATAGCTTAGCATGGGGCGTGGCACATGACAAATGCTAAAAACATGTTAGCTGTGAGTAGTGGCGGTAATTACTGTTGGACCTTCATGTCGAGTATTGTTCCACAGAAACGCTGCTTCTCTGTTGTATATGGAAGTGGTATCCTTTTTACCGAGCATCCATATACTGTACTCAAAGCTGATTTCCGGGTTTTTCCTCTGTGTGTCATTGGCCAGCAGAATTAACAGATGTCTCTCTCTCTCTTTCTCTCTCTCAAAAGTAGGGAAATAAATGCTACAGGAGACTAGATCTTTAAAGCTTGTGTTTCTTTTTGTAACTAGGAGGATTACGCTCTGGTCTCTCTTCTGGTTATAATTTTATTGTTTCTGACCTGAAAAAATCGAGAGTATGTTAATCCTGCTTGATATTTTCTTTTGGACATCTTGGTGCAGCAATTGAAATCTGTTTCACTTCACAGTTTGGGGACCATAGTCCCCGGCCCTGGTTCCTCGAGGCCCTTCCCTTCCCGGTTGGTACCAGCCACTGGCTTGCTTTTCCCCTCTTTCTCCTCCTCCTTCCTTCACGTTACCTTCTCCCAGGGCCTCTTTTCTTTCCCCCTCCCTTTTCCATTTACTCTTACATTCCCTCCCTCCTTCCTGCCCTCCCTAATTCCTCCCCTCCCCTGGTTTCTATCTCCTTTTTGCTTTCTGTTTGTGTTTCTGAAGGCAGTGCTCCAATTACCTCATTTTGGAGAGAGGAAGCTGTAGCCAATCCGGTTTCTGTCTGCTTTTAGGTCAAGTGATTTCTGAACTGCAGTGAGATGCTTTGAATTTGTCTTGTTGCAGCTCTGAGCCTGTAAGATGGCTGTCTGAATCGGCAGCGGCTGGAAGAGACAGAGAGAGGCGGGGAGGGAGGAAGAATCAGAGGGATCGCCGGCATAGTGCATGTTTTTAAATGTGCATCTAATCCGATGAAGCCAACGTTGGGATTTCTCTGGGATCCCAGGACTGGCTTAGCTGCGTTTTTGCTGAGATTAGGAGGGGAAAGCAATGGGAAATTCACTGGGCTGCGTTAAGGAGCCGAAAGATTCAATAGCTGTTCCTGAGAAGACTCCCATATCTCCTAAGAAAAGGGTTCGGTTCAAAAGGAAGTGGAGGGGGAAGAAAACCCCTACTCCAGAGGTCCCTCGTGAGGAAGAACCCTTGCAAGGAACTGGAGTCATCGAAGAGACGGAAACCCTGACGAAGTTAACAGTGAGTCTCCAAAAGGAGGAAGGAATGGGAGGGGTAGAGCCACCCCCCACAGACATTTTACTGCCTGGGGACTCGGCCCCCGACTCAGGGGTGGGAGATCAGGGGATGATCGTGCAGGTGAAGGAGAGATTCCAGGGGGAGATCCAGACTGCTCAGCTTTTGTTAGAGAATGAGTCATCAGTTGCCAGAGGGGTCTGGGATTCCCTGGAAGAGGGGATGACTGTCATTGCTCACCTGCTCGATAACCCCGCAGAAAGGAACTGTGAGAAGTCAGTGAGCCAACTGGTGGAATTTCCGAGGACAGCATCCTGCAGCAGCAGGGCTGTGCTGCTGCCTTTGCATGGAGGGACTGCAGTGGAGAAAGGAGATACTCAGCTTGGATTTGGGAGCAGCACTTTCCCCAGGACAGACCGCCCCACCGACACAGGAAATCAAGACCATCTTTCCGAGGGATGGAGTGTAGGGGGAGGAACCAAGGGTATTTTAAGTGCCCCTCAGACAGGTTCCTGGATTGTGGAATGTTCTCCTTCATCACTACCGGCCCAGTCGAGAGGCCAGAGCTGCACAGAGCCTGCCCACGTGGGTCGAGT
Source organism: Kogia breviceps (assembly GCF_026419965.1). Taxonomy (NCBI): domain Eukaryota; kingdom Metazoa; phylum Chordata; class Mammalia; order Artiodactyla; family Physeteridae; genus Kogia; species Kogia breviceps. The sequence continues at coordinate 170,797,230 of NC_081310.1, read as the reverse complement.
GCCCCCCCAGGTTCCCAGACTGCCTGCTTCTCAGAGTGATTTATCCATCAGTGGCCTGACTGGGAGCATCTTGCCCTCTTCCTCTGGCTATGGCAGCGATGGGCTGCACTTACGAGGGATCCAGCCTAAAGATACAGAGCCTGAAAAGAGCTCCACGTCCTTCTCAGAAGAGGATGGCACCCTTTCTTTGGAGGCAAGCCCCACCCCCTTAGGGGGTCTGGAGGAGGTAGGTGGGCATGTTCAAGGGGTAGTCAAACAGTGGTTTGTACTACTGGCCTCAAACTTACGAAAGTGGAATGTGGCGAGCAGTGAGGAGCTCGGTGCTGCTTCTCAAACTTTACCTGTTAGTCAAGTACTAGTAGTTAGCAGCTGCTGCGCTTGGCAAGCAAAATCCATTTCGGGTCTGCCCCTTGATGCTTGAAACTGTCTTGTTGTCTCTGGGGAATCCCTGACTCTGGGTAACCATGCCGCATAATTGCTCGAGCTATCTGGTGGGGTCATCTCTCCAGGTGTAGTGCTAGGTAATACTCAACTCTCAGCAGGTCTGTTTATCAGCGTCCCTGCTGTAGGAAGTTGTGGTATGGCACAGGGGTGATGGGGAGGCCTAGGTAACTCCAGAATGAGTGTGGAAGGGGTGAGGGGTGAGGCACTGACTTTGGTGTGGTTGTTCTCCTCCCCTGGATAATGATGTTCTTATTGGAGCTGATGTAATCCCCCCCCCCCCGCCCCCCTTGGGACACTGCTAATGACAACACCCATTCAGTATGTGTTTAGGTAGAGAGGCTAGTCCTCCTTTGGTTCCTAATTCCAGCATTAGAGGAGAGGGACATGGATTTATCTGGAGATTAGTCCAGAGCTGGGGGGAGGGGGTAGAGAGGGAGTTAGGGCAGTTTGAAAGTTCAAGGCTAGAAACAGTTTGTTTTCTGATTGGACTTGTTTATGGCTCTAACATGTTTTTGTTTGTGAGATATATATTCAGACATAAGTGGAGGTGGTGGTAGTTTTAGGTGGTGGGTGCTGTGAATGTTTTTAGGGGTCAAGGAGCAAGTGAGAATTCAGGAGCTCTGAACACTGAGAGAGAAGGAGACTCAGCAAGACCCTGGGTGGCACAGGGTCTGGTCTGTCACATAGGGGTGTGATTATGTAGGTGACTAAAGTTATAATTCATCAGTGACTGAAGAACTTTTACTGGCATGTCAGTCTCTGCAACAGAAGAAATAAAAACTTAGGCTCCCAGAGCAGCAAGAGGTGGAAGATGGAGCATGGCATTTTCCTTGCTAGGCTGTGGGCAGCTGCCCTGATGTCTGCAGAGCAGACAGTGTGGCCCACCTACAGGTGCCCTGCTAATCATCAGCATGATCATGAGGCTGAGGAGAGAGAGACGTAATTTTAAGCTGATCTGTGCTTAAAATGACATTTGGGGTGATGAATTTCCCCCATGGATAGGCCCATTTCGGTGCCCTTTGTTATTATAGAGTTTGGAGACTCCAAACAGTTGGAGGAAAAGATGGCCATTGAAAAATATTTATTATGCGGTTGGGCAGGAGGCATCCTTGGGCTTTTCCATATAAAAATGTGTGTGTGTGTTAAAGTGGGAAGGGAGGCAGTGAGGCTGCTGGGGGGGTGGGGTGTATTTGAGGTTCATCGGATAAGAGGGAATGTCAAAGTCAGCTTTTATCTTTGTACAGAACAGATGTAGAGTAATTGTGGCAGAACCAACTGCTGAACTGACCGCTCCTTTGATATTCCTGGGGTTAAAGTTGAAGCTGTGGAGGCATCACGATGATTTAGGATACATGCTTATAATTCGGTGTGAGACTTTCAGAAAGTTTGGAGTATAAAATGTGAAGGGACTCCTAGTGGAAATCAGTTCTAGATAATGGCCCATAAGTGACTGTGGTGCTTTTGGTGTGGGATCTCCACCCTGGAGCGGGAAGGTTCTGGACAACTCTGTGAGGAGTCTCCAAGAAAAGATTGGTGGGAGTAGACTATGATCTGTAGTTTAACAGAATCAACAGCAGTGTGATTCTTGGGCTGTTCAGTATGAGAATCATAGTGGTGTGTGGCGTTTCTGGGCAGCCAGGCTGTATACATCCCGTCCCAGCTGCCCCTTGAGAGCAGACACAACCAGACTACTCAGTGATGGCCTACACAGAAAAACTAGGTGGCCCGGAGTCAGATCAGAAGGCTGACATGTCTCTGAGGCTCTGTGTCTGTCAGGTGATGCAGGGACCGCAGATTGACCATTCTGTATGACAGATAAGAAGTGACTTCTCAAGATAAGTGTGAAATCCCTTCAGGATGAAAGTCCTTAAGGTCACAGGGGCCTCAAACCCTCTTTGGTCTCTGAAGGCATTGTCTTCAGGGAGCTGCCCTCTCCCTGGCAGGCCGTTCACATGGCCTGGGGACAGCGGCAACCTGAGAGACAGGGCAGCTGTGTTTTGACACTGCAGACCTCCTGTGAAATGTGGATTGAACCACAAGGCGAGAGCATCTGACTGGAGTGAGAGCCCTGGGAGGACACGGGGTCAGAAGAGTGGCCGCTGCTGGTCACACACCAGCTCCTTCGCGGAGAGGGGCAGCAGGCGCTTCAACAACAGGGTTGATTTTTTTGTTTGTTTGTTGGTGCTCGTTTTGTTTTGTCTTGTCTTTAACATGTCAGTGTAGTAACCCTCCGCAGAAACAGTTTGAGCTCCAGAGTGGTGTCTGTCCTTGGCATAACTCAGGCTGCGTTGTCTCTCCTGTTGATCACTCCAGGGCATGGTGATGGGAGTGGGGCCAGCCAGGCTCTGGCTGCACGGAAACTTGGCAGTGGGTTTGTTTCTTTTCAGGATAGAGAGAAATGGGAACTGATTCTGATGCTTGCTGAGTGCCGGGTTTAGGTAATAGAAGACAAATGGTCTGCTTTTCTGTTCACCTGGTAGAGTTGGTTCTTCTCCTGACAGGAAACAGTTAACAAGAGAAACAGGATGACAGGGGCCAGAGGACAAAAATGGTTTTCAGAATAAGTAGACTCGGATTTGGAGCCGGATGGGAGCGGGTTAACAGCAGTTGTACTTTGATGTCAGACAAAGGCCTTCGCTGGTCCATTCCATCTCTCAGGAGGACTCCCTACTCCCAGCTGCCATCAATAGCCATAATACCTGGCTTACTGGAACAAGGAAAATTGTTGAAAATCCTTTCTTTTCTCTGCCTTGCCTCCACTGCCAATTGTTAGTGGATTCTGTTGATGGAGAATTGGCTGTATACCATTGCCCTTGCCACAAATCCTTATATTTCAGGTGAATAGTCAGATAACACTGGGTCTAGGAATGATGATAAAGAAATCAGTTGGTATATTATTTTCTGGGCTGAGCCTTTTCAGTTATAAGTATCCCTTTCCCATTTCTCCTCTTTAACTATAGGGAAAGTAGTTTTACTAATAATGGTTTTGTATTACAAGAAGAAAGCAAAATTAACCAGATGATACTATTGGAGGAATGTAGCAGTTAAAGTTACAGTTAGAGCTTCATTTAAGAAAGGAATTTTCTTTAAAAAAATTTCTTTTAATTAATTAATTTATTTTTGGCTCCGTTGGGTCTTTGTTGCTGCTCGCGGGCTTTCTCTAGTTGCAGCAAGTGGGGGCTACTCCGCGTTGCAGTGCGCGAGCTTCTCATAGCGATGGCTTCTCTTGTTGCAGAGCACGGGCTCCAGGCGCACAGGCTTTAGTAGTTGTGCTGCATGGGCTCAGTAGTTGTGGCTTGTGGGCTCTAGAGCGCAGGCTCAGTAGTTTTGACGCACGGGCTTAGTTGCTCCGCGGCATGTGGGATCTTCCCGGACCAGGGTTCAAACCCACCCGTGTCCTGTGCATTGGTAGGCAGATTCTTAACCACTGCGCCACGAGAAAAGTTCCTTTCAAAAAATTTTACTTGGGCTTCCCTGGTGGCGCAGTGGTTGAGGGTCCGCCTGCCGATGCGGGGGATACGGGTTCGTGCCCCGGTCCGGGAGGATCCCACGTGCTGCGGAGCGGCTGGGCCCGTGAGCCGTGGCCGCTGCGCCTGCGCGTCCGGAGCCTGTGCTCCGCAACGGGAGAGGCCACAGCAGTGAGAGGCAATTTTACTTAATTAAAAATATTTCCAAAGAATCATTATTTTTCAGGTGTAACAATGGTGTTGTAGCTATGTTTAAAAAAAAGAGTCATTTTAGAGATACATTCTGAAGTGTTTTTGGAGGAAATGATAATGTGGGATTTGCTTCATAATAATAGGGGAGGGATGAAGTGGGTGGAGTGTAGATGAAATAAGATTAGCTATGAGTTGATATGGTTGAAACTGGGTGATGGGGTTCATAATACCATTCTACCTTTTTTTGGTATATATTTGATATTTTCCATTTCAAATGGAAAGTTGTTTTTCTGGGTTTTGATTTGCTTTTTGCTGCTCTTCTCACTAATTTGTTTTGGAAAATGTATTTTTTGTCAAGTTGTTATTTACATTAACATGTAATGAGTTTATTATTATCTTTTTTTATTATTGTCTTTAAAAAAAATGTTCTCCCCACATGTACCTATGGCAACCACCAATCTGTTCTCTGTTATCTATGAGCTTTTTTCATTTTTTAAAGATTCCATGTATAAGAAGGATCGTACAGTATTTGTCTTTCTCTGTCTGACTTATTTCATTTAGCATAATGCCCTCGAGATCCAGCCATGCTGTCGCAAATGGCAGGATTTCATTCTTTTTAATGCCTGAATACTATTCCACCATGTATATGTGCCACAATTCCTTTATCTATTCATCCATTGATGGATACTTCAGATGTTTCTGTATCTTAGCTATTGTAAACAAAGCTGCAGTGAAGGTGCATATATCTTTTCAAGTTAGTGTTTTCATTTTCTTTGGATAAGTACCCAGAAGTAGAATTGCTGGATTGTATGGTAGTTCCATTTTTAAGTTTTTGGGGAACCTCCATACTGTTTTCCAGAGTGGCTACACCAATTTACATTCCTACCAACAGTGCACAAGGGTTCGCTTTTCTCCACATCCTTGCCCCAGTATGTGTTATTTCTTGTCTTTTTTGATAAGAGCCATTCTAATAGGTTTGAGGCAGTATCTCATTGTGGCTTGGGTTTGCATTCCCCTGATGATCAGTGATGTTGAGCATCTTTTGATGTACCTCTTGGCCATCATCTGTATGACTTCTTTGGAAAAATGTCTATTCAGATCTCCCCATTTTTAAATTGGATTGTTTGTGTTTTTGCTGTTGAGTTGTATAAATTCTTTCTGTATTTTGGATGTTAACTTCTTATCAGATGTATGATTAGCAAATATTTTCTCCCATTCAGTGGGTTGCTTTTTCATTTTGTTGATGGTTTCCTTTGCTGTGCAGAAGCTTTTTACTGTGATGTAGTCCCACGTGTTTATTTTTGCTTTTGCTTTTGGTGTCAGATTAAATACATCATTGCCAAGATCTATGTCAAGGAGATTGCTGCCTATATTTTCTTCCAGGAATCTTATGATTTTAGGTCTTATGGTCAAGTCTTTAATCCACTTTGAGTTAATTTTGGGGTATGGTGTAAATTAGCGGTTGAGTTTCATTCTTTTGCATGTGGCTGTCTAGTTTTCCCAACACCACTTATGGAAGAGACTGTCCTTTCCCCATTGTGTATTTTTGGCTCCTTTTTTGTAAATTAATTGAACACATATGCATGGGTTTATTTCTGGGTTTTCACTTCAGTTCCATAAGCCAAATACCATACTGTTTTATTACTACAGCTTTGTAATGTTGTTGGAAATCAGGGAGCATGATGCCTCTGGCTTTGTTCTTTTCTCAAGACTGCTTTGATTAATCAGTGTGTGTGTGTTTTTTTTTTTGTGTGTGTGTGTGTGTGTGTGTTTCCATACAAATTTGGGGATTATTTCTTTGAAAAATACCATTGGAATTTTGATAGGGATTGTACTGAATCTGTAGATTGCTTTGAGTAGTATGGACATTTTAACAGTAATGATTCTTCCAGTCCATGCGCACAGAATTTCCTTCCATTTATTTGTGTCTGAAATTTCTTTCATTAATGTCTTACAGTTTTCTATATACAGGTCTTTCACTTGCTTGGTTAAATTTATTCCTAGGTGTTTTATTCTTTTTGATGCAATTATAAATGGGATTGTCTTCTTTATTTCTCTTTCTGATAGTTTGTTATTAGTGTATAAAAACACAACAGATTTTTGCATATTGATTTTGTATCCTGCAAGTTTATTGAATTTGTTTATTCCAATAGTTTATTGATGTCTTTAAGAGTCTTTAGGGTTTTCTGTATATAATATCCTGTCATCTGCAAATAGTGGCAGTTTTACTTCTTCCTTTCCAATTTGGATGCCTTTTATTTCTTTTCCTTGCCTAATTGCTCTGGCCAGGACTTCCAATATTATGCTGAATAAAAGTGGAGAGAGTGGGCATTCTTGTCTTGCTCCTGATCTTAGAGAAAAGGCTTTCATCTTTTCATCACTGAGTGTAATGTTAGCTCTGTCCTTTATTATGATGAAATACATTTCCTCTATACCTGCTTTGTTGAGAGTTTTTATAAATGGTTGTTGAATTTTGTCAAGTGCTTTTTCTGTATCTATTGAGATGATAATATGATTTTTATTCTTTCTTTTGTTAATGTGTTCTGTATCACATTGACTGATTTATGGATGTTGAACCATCCTTGCATACCTGGAATAAACCCTACTTGATCATTGGTGTGTGATCCTTTTAATGTATTGTTGATTTGGTTTGCTAATATTTCTTTTAAGGAAATATGTTCATCAGGAATATTGCCTGTAATTTTCTTTTCTTGTGGTGTTTTTGTCTGGTTTTGTTATCAGGGTAATGCTGGCCTCATAAAATGAGTTTGGAAGAGTTCCCTCCTCTTCTGTTTTTGGAAGAGATTGAGAAGTATTGGTGTTAATTCTTCTTTGAATGTTTGATAGAGTCTATCAGTGAAGCTGTCTGGTCCTGGACTTTTGTTTGTTGGGAGGTTTTTGATTACTGATTCAATCTCCTTACTAGTAATCAGTCTGTTCAGATTTTGTTTCATCATGATTCAGTCTTGGTAGGTTGTATATTTCTAGGAATTTATCCATTTCTTCTAGGTTGTCCAACTTGGTGTGTAATTTTTCATAGCAGTCTTTTATGATCCTTGGTATTTCTGTGGTATCACTTGTAACATCTCCTCTTTCATTTCTGATTTGATTTGTCTCCTCTGTTTTTCTTGGTGAGTCTAGCTAAAGGCTTGTCAGTTTTGTTTATCTTTTCAAAGAACCAGCTCTTAGTTTTGTTTGATCTTCTCTATTGTCTTTTTAGTCTTTGTTTCATTTATTTCTGCTCTAATCTTTGTTATTTCCTTCCTTCTACTAACTTTTGGCTTCATTTGTTCTTCTTTTTCTAGTTCCTTGAGATGGAAAGTTAAGAAAAATAATGGTAGAATTATATAGTGCATATACTGAAAAAGGATTAATTTCCCAAATATATGTAGTGTAGTATAGGTAACGTGGTTAAGAGTGTGGAGCCAGATTGGCTGAGTTTGAATTCCAGCTCTACTACTTAGTAGCCATGCACCTTGGGGCAAGTTACTTAAATTCTCTGTGGCACAGTTTCCTCATTTTTAAATTGAGGATAAGAGTAGTATGTACTCTGTAGGGTTGTTTTGAGAATTATATGAGTAAATTTAAGTAAAACACAATAGATGTTTGTTATTAATATTATTGATATTATTAATATCAATATTAATATTATTATTTAAATAATTCCTGTAAATAAACAAGAAAAAGTTAAACACACTAGTAGAAAAATAGAGGAAAGCCCAGGAATAAGCAGTTCACAAAAAAAGAAAACCCAAATGCCTCATACACAGGAGTCTTTCTCACTAGTTAATCAAAGATATAAAACTCAAAACAACAACAGGATGCCATTTTATACCCCTCAGACTGGCAGAAAATAAAAAGTTTGAAAATACAGAGTGTAGCTGAAGATGCAGAATGATGGAAAAACCTCTTCACACCCTTGTGGATAGAAGTATTAATTGGTATTGTTATTTGACAGTAGTTTGGCAGTATTTAGGAGAATTTTAAAATGCCAGTAGTCTATGACCTAGGATTTCCATTCTAATTGTATTCCCTAGAGCAGCGGTCCCCAACCTTTTTGGCACCAGAGACCGGTTTCGTGGAAGACAATTTTTCCATGGCTAGGGGTGTGGGAGGGGGTGGAGGTGTTTCAGGCGGTAATGCGAAATGTGAGCGATGGGGAGAGGCAGATGAAGCTTCACTCACTCACCTGCCGCTCGCCTCCTGCTGAGTGGCCCAGTTCCTAACGAGCTGCAGACCAGTACTGGTCTGCGGCCTGAGGCTTGGGGACCCCTGCCCTAGAGAGAGCTCCGTGACTCTGAACTTGAATATTGAAAGGAGCACCCCTGATCTTTACCTAATTCTTCTGTAGGTAATAAACACAGCTGCCATGAGATCCTTCTAGCCAGGGATTTGTAGTGAATTATTGCATTGTGCCCTCACCTGTTTCTTGAATGGAAGTTTTCAAAGTCTGATGCCTTCACTGTAGCGGGATGAAGTCAGCTAGAAACTTCAGGACATGAGAATCAAGTATCTGTTAGCTCATTACATCTAGTTCATTCCCTGAGACTTATGTAGACTTACAAAGTCCAAAATCCTCAGCCTGGTATTCCAACCCCTCCATAATCTCTCTAACCTTCTCTCCTGTATCAGTTCCCAGTTTGAGCTTTCATGTCTTTTGTTTTTAATATGCTAAAATTCTTATTTTTTAATTTTTAATTAATTTGGCTGCGTTGGGTCTTTGTTGTTGCCCGTGGGCTTTCTCTAGTTGCGGTGAGGAAGGGCTACTCTTCATTGTGGTGCGCGGGCTTCTCATTGCAGTGACTTCTCTTGTTGCAGAGCATGGGCTCTAGGCATGTGGGCTTCAGTAGTTGTGGCTCGCGGGCTCTAGAGTGCAGGCTCAGTAGTTGTGCAAGGGCTTAGCTGCTTTGCGGCATGTGGGATCTTCCCGGACCAGGGCTCGAACCCGTGTCCCCTGCATTGGCAGGCAGACTCTTAACCACTGCCCCACCAGGGAAGCCCTCTGCTTAGATATTAAAACACAGCATAGATGTTGTCTTATCATCTCTGCAAAGTTCCTCAACACTGCTAGTTTGGGTTACTTGTTTACCTCTGTCTCAGCATTGATCTCTCTGATTGGTATATTGTCTCCCCTACTAAATTGCTTGAGCTTGAGGCCCAAGGTTGTGTTTTTGTCTTGAGATACCAAGAACTTGAACATAGGTGTTGCTCAAGAAATAACAACAGAATGAGTCAGTCCCGTGGTGATTGACTTTTTTTTTGTTCTTCTCCCTCATCCGAACGTATGGTGTCTGACATACTATGAAGCACAGATGAGATGTTGTTCAGTAAAAACGTACTGACTTAATGCGAACATGCTCAGTTTCTGGATAATGCTTCAGAGAAGGAATTAATCAAGCCATGGGAAGTATACGTTGGAAGAAAATTCAGGTAGATGAGTTTAGTCTCTGAGATGGTAATGAGGCTGTGCTCTCTCCAAATGGTTCCTTTTAAACATCCAGATGAGGGAGAAAGCTCCCTGACACTGAAGCTGGACTTCTCCATTTGGGAGATTAAGGTAAAAGCTTCTGCATATCCCAAAGGACAGCACTGTGCAATCGCATGTGAGTATTACATGAAAAGATGGACAAAAGCCAGATTTAATTATTGAGATGACTGTGATGATAATCCCATTTTTCTCATCCAGTTCACAATCTAGGAAAGGCCCTAATCCAAACAGGGTATTTTTCCTTCCCCTGAGGGATCTAAATATTTCCCTGTCTCATTACAGCTCTGTGGAAAATCTGAAGTACACTATTCATTGAACTGTTTCCAATGCAATATACAAAGATACTGTGATTGGCAGACAGGAGATGCCATCGGAGATATTGACTGTGATATTGTGGAGATACAATATCAATTGACTAACTGGAATTCCTTTTTTTGGGGTAAAGAACCCAAATACTCACATTTCATTTTGCTTATTCAAATTCTATCCCTTTTCACTTCAACAAATCTATCTCCTGTTCCCAGCAATGTTTTGCCTTAATATGTATGTGAAGCACTACAGTGGAAGAACTGGGATATGTCAGTGTGGGTGGCATTTTAGCCACTGAAATAAATAGCTAGAAATGTCATGAGGAGAACGGGCACAGAATTGGTACTAGTGAGGGGCTGTTTACACTGGACTCACAGGATGGTGGCGTGGGCACCATAATCCATCATTGGGTCCTTGGCTTGTTTGCTTATATACATTATATACATTATTTGCTAGGTAAGTTTGCTGTCAATAAAGTAATGTGTCTCAGGATTCTAGGTGGGTCTTACCCCCAAATACATTTATTTGTTTATTTTTATTGTTTTGTTTATTAACCAAGTGATTATTAATTAAAACATGTTAAGTGTCCACCATGTGACCAGCACAACACTAGGTGCAATACAGAAGGACCTTGATCACTGAGTCTCAGAGATGCATCCCAGCTTCTGCTGGGACATATCCTGTGTCGAGGAGCTCTCCTTCATAGCAGCTGCTATGATTTTAGGTCATTCTGATAGTTAAGATGTAGTATCAGCACCTCAGGAAACCTGGTCTTGGGGAGATATTAAGTAATAAAAATGCATTAAGTAATAGCCAATAATGCAACATAGCATTTAACTGATGATGCAGACTGACAGTGCTGTGGGAGTTAGACAAGCAGTAACTGAAGGAGAACCACCATTTATACAACGAAGAGAGAAGGGAACTTTGTCGAGCTTAGCCCTGTGTTTGGGCTGGGTACTTCACTGTATAATATCGTTGATTGTCACAGCAATCCTGGAAAGGTAATAGGTGTGATTCCCACTTTACAGATGGTATAACCAAGGTCCAGCTTGTAGTTGGTGAACTTGAGATTCAACCCTAGGCTTGTGTGGAATCAAAGGCATGCACTTTTCTCCTCTTCAGACTGACATTTCTTCAAAGTAGGTCCTGTGCTAGATTTTGGAAGTTTCTTAAAATAACTTTTTTCTAAATATAAAAATATACATAATGTAGAAAATTTGGGAAATAGAAAAATCTATAATGCTACCACTTAAACTATGATTACTAGTTTTGTGTATATACACATACATATATGCATCTATCACATACATTATTCATATATATGACTATTACTTAGCTATATATTGTATATTTTTCATGTAAAATCAGTGTTATTTTGTTTGTATTATTTTTCTTTTTGTAAAATATGGTGATCATTTTCCTATCATTAATGTTTTCTAAAGCGTATCTTTTCTTTTTCGGGGGGGGCGGTACGCGGGCCTCTCACTGTTGTGGTCTCTCCCGTTGCGGAGCACAGGCTCCGGACGCGCAGTCTCAGCGGCCATGGCTCACAGGCCCAGCCGCTCCGCGGCATGGGGGATCTTCCCGGACCGGGGCACGAACCCGTGTCCCCTGCATCGGCAGGCGGACTCTCAACCACTGCGCCACCAGGGAAGCCCTAAAGCATGACTTTTTTTTTTTCCATAAATAAGATTTTTTATTGGTAATAAAATCAGCAAACTTTATATGGTAGAAATATCTCAGAGTATTTTTACACTAGAGGAAGACTTAGCAAAGGCAGCCAGTTTTATTTGACAACACATTTCCTTTTTTATTTTATTTCATTTTATTTATTTTTCCTCATCAATTACTTCTTCTTTTTTTTTTTTTTTTTTTTTACTAAAGCATACCTTTTTAAATGCTACAAAGAATTCTGCCATGTATATGTGCTATAATTTGTAACCAGTCAATCCCTCGTTAGAGTTTAAGCTCTTTATAGCTTTTTGCTATAAAATATTTATCATATTTTGATAAGCATTCTTGTGACATACTTAAAGTGTACATCATGGTGATTTGATATATAGGCAGACCTTGTTTCATTGTGCTTTACAGATACTGCGTTTTTTACAAATGGTTTGTGGCAACCCCGCATTGAGCAAGACTGCTGGCATCATTTTTCCAACAGCATTTGCTCACTTCTTGTAATATTTCAAACCCTCCACCAGCAAAAAGATTACAACTTGCTAAAGGCCCAGATGATGGTTAGCATTTTTTAGCAATAAAGTATTTTTTAATTAAGGTGTATACATTGTTTTTTTAAGACATAGTGCTATTTATTGATAATAGTGCATGTACTGATAATATAGTATAGTGTAAACATGACTTTTATATGTACTGGGAAACGAAAACATGCATGGGACTCACTTTATTGTGATTGATATCTCTTCTATTGCTGTGGTCTGGAACTGAACCTGTAGTACCTCCCAGGTATGCCTTTATGTATATATTGAGAAAAGATTCCCACCTCTAGTTAACTAACACATCCATTACCTCACATTTTTGTGTGTGTGTGAGAACATTTAAGTTCTACTCTCTTGACAAATTTCAGTTATACAATACAGTGTTATCAACTGTAGTCACCTATCTTTTACATAAAATCCTCAGCCCTTATTCACCTTACAGTTGAAAGTTTATACCCTTTTTCTATCCTCTCCCTATTTCCCCCACCACTGTCCCTTGGCAACTACTATTCTACTCTCTGTTTCTATCACTTTGACTTTTTTTTTTTTTTTAGATTCCACATATAAGTGATATCATGCAGTATTTGACCTTGTCTGGCTTATTTCACTTAACATAATGCCCTCAAGTTTCATCCATGTTGTCACAAATGATGGGGTTTCCGTTTTCATGGCTGAGTAATATTCCATTGTATATACCACAACTTTTGATGGACACCTAGGTTGTTTCCATATCCTGGCTATTGTGAATAATGCTGCAGTGACCATTGAGAGTGCAAATATCTTTTCGATATCTTGTTTTCATTTCCTTTGGATGTACCCAGAAGTAAGGTTGCTAGATCATATGATAGTTCTGTTTCTGATTTTTTGAGGAATCTTCATACTGTTTTCCAGAGTGATTGTACCAATTTATAATCCCACCAAGAGTGCACGAGTGTTCCCTTTGCTCCACATTTTTACCAATACTTGTTATGTCATCTTTCTGATGACAGCCATTCTAATAGGTGTGAGGTCATAACTCATTATGGTTGTTTGTTTTTGTTTTTGTGGTACGCGGGCCTCTCACTGTTGTGGCCTCTCCCGTTGCGGAGCACGGGCTCCAGATGCGCAGACTCAGCGGACATGGCTCACGGGCCCAGCCGCTCCGCAGCATGTGGGATCTTCCCGGACCGGGGCACGAACCCGTGTCCCCTGCATCGGCAGGTGGACTCTCAACCACTGAGCCACCAGGGAAGCCCTCATTATGGTTTTGACTTGTGTTTCCCTAATGATTAGTGATGCTGAATACCTTTTCATGCACCTGATGGCCATTTGTATGTCTTCTGTAGAGAAATGTCTATTCAGACCTTCTGCCCATTTTTAAATCTGATTGTTTGTTTCTTTGCTTTAAGTTGAATGAATTCTTTATATATTTTGGATATTAACCCTTTATCAGATATATTATTTGTAAATATTTTCTCCCATTCCATAGGTTGCCTTTTCATTTTGTTGATGGTTTCCTTTGCTGTGCACAGCCTTTTAGTTTGGTGTAGTCCCAGTTGTTTGTTTTGCCTTTGTTGCCTTTGTTTTTTGGTATTGATAAACATTCTTGTATAAAATTTTTTGCACGTTTCTCTGATGACTTCCTATCAAGTGTATGTGTATTTTAAGACTTATTAAAAAGAGTCCTCCAGAGAAATTATGCCCTTTATACTCTCACCAGTGGCAATGTATGAGAATACCCAATTTCAGATATTCTTTCCAATACTGAGTAGTATCATTTAAAAAAAAAAAGGGGGGCTTCCCTGGTGGTGCAGTGGTTGAGAGTCCGCCTGCCGATGCAGGGGACACGGGTTCGTGCCCCGGTCCGGGAAGATCCCACATGCCGCGGAGCGGCTGGGCCTGTGAGCCATGGCCGCTGAGCCTGCGCGTCTGGAGCCCGTGCTCCGCAACGGGAGAGGCCACAACAATGAGAGGCCCGCATACCAAAAACAAAACAAAACAAAAAAAATATTCTAATTTGACAGGTAAGAAAATGACCTCTCAAAATTTTAATTTGCATTTCTTTGACTACCAAATAGGGTGAATATATGTTGGAGTTGTCATCTTGAAGTGCTGCCAGCCTTGGATCTCCCTCTTCTAAGAGCCATAATGTATGAAGAGAAGGTTAAAAGGCTTCATCTTATTTATACTAAATTACTTCACATCCTATCTTTTGGCAGATCTCTGACATCTACATTAGTGGAGAATCAGGGGACATGTCAGCTAAGGAGAAGCTGCTCCTGTGGACCCAGAAAGTGACAGCTGGTTACACAGGAATCAAATGCACCAACTTTTCCTCTTGCTGGAGTGATGGGAAGATGTTCAATGCACTTATTCACCGATACAGGTAAATACAGTGGCGTTTCAGTGAGCCTGGAGAGGCTTCTTCTCCTCTCTTGTTTGTAATCAGCTGTAATGCCACATTTCCCCTCAACCAACAATCCAGGCTCTGATTCATTTTATTTATTTTAAAAAGGAATATGTATTGAACTCCTACTATTCCAGGCACTGGGCTCATATAGCAGTGAAGAAAACAGCTAAATTCTTGCCCTCATGGAGCTTACTTTTCAGTGGGGACGATAGGCAATAAACAAATAAGTGTATGCTGTCTTACAGTGGTGAGTGCAGTGGAGGGAAAGAGGATGATGGAGGCTGTGGCATTTTGGACAGGGTGGTCAGAGGTGGTCTCTCTGATGAAGATGTTGGAGCAGAGTCATGGATGAGGAGTGGTGGGCCATGCAGGTCTCTAGGCTCAGCATGTTTCACTCGGAGGAAATAACAAGTGCAAAGGGCCTGTAGTGGGGGACTTGCTTGGAGTGGGTGAGGAAGATAGGAATTTTGAATGACGAAAATCAAAATTTATTGTACTCTTAGTGGTCATAAACACTCATAGGGAAAGTTGATACCTTTCCGTTGAAATCCAACGAACCTACTATTATGGAAGTTTAGAATTACGGAGCACTGGGCTCCTGGAGTGTGATTAAAAATGGGACTAGTGCTCCTCTAAACCTCTTGCTTTCTCTCTAACTCATCCAGTGTTTTTCAGCTCTGAGTACTTTTAAGAGGGTTTCTTTGTGCGAACTCCCATTTTGCTATGTAGCTGGGGGTCTTTCATATGCCTTGGTGGACTTTTACAGACCTGATCTGGTAGATATGGAGAGGGTACAGATCCAGAGTAACCGAGAGAATCTGGAACAGGCTTTTGAAGTAGCAGAAAGACTGGGCGTCACCCGGTTACTGGATGCAGAAGGTGAGAGCTGGTTGAAGTTGATGATGTTTGACATATATTCATTATTCCTTCCCCCAGCGGGTTCCTTTGTTCTAAGAAATTTCTTGCCTTTTGTCTCTCAGATGTGGATGTGCCATCTCCAGATGAAAAGTCTGTAATCACTTATGTGTCTTCTATTTATGATGCCTTCCCTAAAGTCCCTGAGGGTGGAGAAGGGATCAGTGCTACGGTAAAAGAACACTTTCCTAAAATACCTTCTGGCTATGATGTGTTTGGGTGGAATGTATTGATTAGAGTAGGTTTCTTAAGCACCCAGTGTATACAGAGCACTTTTAAACGGAGCAAACTGAATCCACATCATCTTTATACATGGTTATTGTCCTTGGTCTGTGGGAATGAGTCTAGATATCACTAATTTTGCAGTGTCCAGCATAGGCTATTCTAGGTGTCAGGAAATTAAATCCCATCTTGAGAGTCCTTGAGGAGCTTTGAAACTGGGACTCTGAGCATTAAACTGAATGGCTGTGTCTGTGTAGGCCATTAGAGGAAACGATTTTATGTGGTTTGGGATGGCCTGAGCTACTTTCTCCTGTGCTTGTCTTGCATACTGCTAACCAGAAGGTGTGTGATATCTACCTTTTGGCAATAGGAAGTAGACGCCAGGTGGCAAGAATACCATAGCCGAGTGGACTCCCTCATTCCCTGGATCAAACAGCATACAATACTGATGTCAGATAAATCTTTTCCCCAGAACCCTGTTGAACTAAAGGTAAAGTCATGGACTTAAATTGTTTTTTGTAAATTCACTCTGGGGAGTAAGTCTCAGAGCTTGTTGCTGCTGGCTCCTGGGTGAGGCGGTATGAAAAATTAGACTGGGTCGCTTGCATTCATTCACCAAATATTAATTTTGTAGGCACTTTATAATCAATATATACACTTCAAAGAAACAGAAATTCTGGCCAAGGAGAGAGAAAAAGGAAGAATTGAGGAATTATATAAATTATTAGAGGTAAGGAAACTTATCCTTTGCTGAGACTTAGGGTTTGCTGGTGTGCTTTTTGTTGCTTCTTTGTTAGGCAGATTCCCTGCGTCTTCTTCTGTGAACCTTCATTATAATAGCAATATTCTCAGGGTGACAAATCGAGCATCACTCTCAGGCTGCTCTTGAAAGTTTACGGTAAAGGGGAAGTATCAGCCATCTCTGTTTTTTTTTTTTTTTTTTTTTTTTTTGCGGTATGCTGGCCTCTCCCGTTGCGGAGCACAGGCTCACGGGCTTAGTTGCTCCGCGGCATGTGGGATCTTCCCGGACCGGGGCACGAACCCGTGTCGCCTGCATCGGCAGGCGGATTCTCAACCACTGCGCCACCAGGGAAGCCCCATCTCTGTTTTTTAAAGGGCCTGTTCAAAAATGGCATACAGTTATTCAGAAATCTTGAGTTTTATACATGTTTTCCTGTTTCTCAGAGGGAAGCTAATTCTTTCCCTAGTTTAGAAAGAAAAGAGACTTTCCTTCACATTTTGATTCCTAGAGAATTTGAAGCTGTAGAGATGGGCATTTGACCTTTCCACAGTGGGGGGGAGGGGTATGGGGAGGACAGGAGGATTTATGGAAAGTATAGAAGGAATGGAAGGATTTCAAGCAAGTGGTCCCTGTATTATAGAGGTAATTTTTTTAAAAAATAAATTTATTTATTTATTTTTGGCTGTGTTGGGTCTTCATTGCTGTGCATGGGCTTTCTCTAGTTGTGGTAAGTAGGTGGCTACTCTTTGTTGTGGTGCGCAGGCTTCTCACCACGGTGGCTTCTCTTGTGGTGGAGCACAGGCCCTGGGCGCACAGACTTCAGTAGTCGTGGCTTGCGGGCTCTAGAGCACAGGGTAGGTAGTTGCAGTGCACGGGCTTAGCTGCTCCGCTGCCTGTGGGATCTTCCGGGACCAGGGCTCGAACTTGTGTCCCCTGCATTGGCAGGCAGATTCTTAACCACTACGCCACTAGGGAAGCCCCCTAGAGGTGATTTTTTTTCTCTCACCTAGAGGTGAGGTACTGCTAAATTATTTGGTGGTTTTCTCTTATTAGACAATGGGGAAAACTGCTGAGTGGCTGGGTAAAGAAGCAAAAAATTAATTAAAACTGAGACCTGAGGGCATGGCTGTGTTTTTGGACTAAAAGGGTTATCTCTGGGTCTTTTAGGTATGGATTGAATTTGGCCGAATTAAACTGCCTCAAGGTTATCACCCTAATGATGTGGAAGAAGAGTGGGGAAAACTCATCATTGAGATGCTGGAGCGAGAGAAGTCACTTCGACCAGCTGTAGAGAGGTGGGTCCAGAGCCTGAAGGTGACATTACTTACTGGGCTGCTTTGAGGCCTGCACTTGACTATGGTCTTGATCTCATTTTAGGCTGGAATTGCTGCTACAGATTGCAAACAAAATCCAAAATGGTGCTTTGAACTGTGAAGAAAAACTGACATTAGCTAAGAATACACTGCAGGCTGTAAGTCTGACTGTTCTATCTCACTTCTTACATCACATGTTTTCCACTTCTAACCTTGTGCTCTAATGGTTGAAGTCAACAGTTAAGGGATCCAGCTTCCTTTCTCTTGGAATTGCAGTGGACCACGTGGCTCCCTTGGTCCTAGTGGGTGGGAGCAATGGGAGTTTTCCCACTCTTCTTCTCCCTTTCTCTCTCAGGACGCTGCTCACCTGGAATCAGGGCAACCAGTGCAGTGTGAGTCAGATGTCATCATGTACATTCAGGAGTGTGAAGGTCTCATCAGACAGCTGCAGGTGGATCTCCAGATCCTAAGGGATGAGAATTACTACCAGCTAGAAGAGCTGGCTTTTAGGTGAGGACTATGGGACTCAAACTCAGCTTACTGCTGAGGCTCAAGGATCAAAAGTCGGGCACTGAATCTTGTAACCTGGATGCTAGAGGTCTACGTCTCAGTGGGGATGTTACAGGTATTTGGGGCAGGAAAATTCTCATGGTAGAAGACAGTTTCCCTTTACTGTTGGCCCTGCCCACCCACTAAGTACCTGTAGGGTTCCCTAATCTTTGTGTGGCATCTTATAACGCCCCCACATGCTTCAGGGTGACTGCAGCCGTGTGGGACCATGTCTGCTTTAGAATTGCTGGGGTGATTCGATGTAGCATTTCATGGAGGAGGAAACCAACACCCACAGAGGGGATGAGGATCTTTGTACAGAGCCGAGGCTAAGAGCCGCATCTTTTGACCCCTAATCCATGGTTTATTCTGTTATATCATCCAAGAGTTATAGGAACTGGTATTGATTTATTGCCTCGAGTTAATGCTGTGACTTGGCATTTGCCTCAGTGACAGCTCTGAACAATGAAGATGTTAATAATATCACCTTACATTCACAGAACACGTTTTCTTTCTCAAAACACTTTTCCTAATATGATCTCATTTTTATTTTTACCTCATCCTTGTCAAATGGATAGGGAAGATTTTATCTCAAAAAGCACGTTACAGATTTAATCTATTCTTTCTCGTCTTCCATTTCAGGGTCATGCGTTTGCAGGATGAGCTGGTTACCTTGCGTCTAGAGTGCACAAACTTGTATCGGAAGGGCCATTTCACTTCACTTGAATTGGTTCCACCCTCTACTTTAACCACTACTCATCTGAAGGCAGAACCCTTGACCAGAGGAACCCATTCTTCTTCTACCTCCTGGTTCCGAAAGCCCATGACTCGGGCTGAACTTGTGTCTATCTCCTCCTCTGAAGATGAAGGCAACCTCCGATTTGTGTATGAACTACTGTCTTGGGTGGAAGAAATGCAGGTGGGTGTACATTCCAAATGCTTATGCAGTGCACTGAGGTTTACTGGATGCAGCAGCTTGTCTCAGAGGGTTAGGTTGCTCTGTGCCCCTTGTATAGATACCCTCAGTTACTGCTGCTACCTGGGATCCAAGCCTCCTTCTCTATTAAATTTTGAAAGGATAGGATCAGTTCAGATCCTCAAAATCCCATACTAAATGCATAGGCTTTTCTGATTTGAAGCCCTTCAGGAATCTCTTCCCTTCAGCCAACTGTGCTCTAAGTGGGAGCTGGTGGAAGAAGTTGCAGAGTCTTTAAGTCTGTTATCTTCTCTGAAATTCTCTCATTGTCAGAGGAGCTGCTTCTCTACTGTTGTTTTTGTCTCAGCTCTTAAGAGTAAGCAAGACTGCTGTGTTTCACAGGTCTCAGGGACATTATTTACATGTATTCTAGGATAATGGTTCAAGTTCAAGATTGTCCTCTTATACTCGAACCCTTTTGTTTTGTGTTAAATTCTTCCCATCATCGGATGATGGATTTTCCATGTACCAATAAATAAAAATATTCAAAAGCAAGCTGTTTTACAATTATCTTCCATTGGCCAATAGTTGGTGGCATGAATGAAGCTTAGTATTTACAGATATTTATTTCTTATCTCCATTCTGATTGTGAAATGATTTATTTCTTATCTCCATTCTGATTGTGAAATGAAGAGACCTCATAAAGGGAAATGCCTAAACTATAAAGTTAAGCATTTCAGCCTGTGGGAACGCCTTTCTGGTTGGTAAATGCAGGGATGTATTCCCATAATGCAGCAGCAAAAGGCTGCTTCTGCTGCTATAGGTGGTGGGGTTTATTCTCCAGCTCCTTGGGGGTGGTTATGGCATACTTTTCTGTAAGAGATCAAGATGGAGATAGTTTAGATGTCCTTTTTCTCAATCCCCTCTCCCCAGCTCCCTTGTCCAAACTGATTGTGAGTTTTCTTTTTCTGCCAACTTAGCAGTAAATTTTATTCGTAATTTTTCTTTTTTTCAGATGAAACTGGAGCGAGCAGAGTGGGGCAATGACTTGCCTAGTGTGGAATTGCAGCTGGAAGCACAGCAGCACATCCATGCCAGTGTGGAAGAACTGGGCTCAAGTGTCAAAGAGGCCAGGCTATATGAGGTGTGTGGCATTCTGAATCCATTATGGGAGGCTGGGGTGGCTGTGCGTGACGGGACAGTGCACAGTGCAGCTGTCCCTGTGGAAAAGAAGGACACCCATGAGCAGCACTTGACCACAGGTCCCCTCAGCACATGAAGCGTCTCTTGCTCTTTGAAATAACCTTGTGAGAAAGGTGTTTTTTATTAACCCCTTTTTAGTAAAAAGAATAGTGATACTGAAAGCTAAGGTCAAAATTAGTAAGTAGTGAATGCAGTTTCCAAACTCAAGCCCTCTGCTCCAAAAGTTCATGCGCTTTCCACTTCACCATCTACCTGCAATAGAGAACCGGTAAGAAAAACTATTCACTTGGTCTCTCCTCTCCCTCACTCTTTCTATCTTTCCATTTTAAATTTCAACTCTGCTCTTCCAAAAAGCAACTGAGTAGTTGGAGGAATCACCAGATATAGGTTTTGCTTAGAAACCTCCCAGAATTACTGGAAGCACAAGACCACGAGGCCATTCAGTTGTGCTCACTCTGCTGGACCGTTCCTCACTCAGTGCTGCTCTGAGCTATCAAATCTCACCTGGAGATTTGCTGTGCAAGCTTCTGTTTTCTCAGAGTAACCAGTCTCTGTCTATGTGCAGACATAATATTTACAGAGTTTAAATCATGCTGTAGATATAGTTTCCTTACTCTGTCTCTAATATATTTTTATTTCATTCCTTTCTTATCAGGGAAAAATGTCCCAAAATTTCCATACCAGTTATGTTGAAACTCTTGGAAAGCTGGAGACACAGTATTGTAAATTGAAGGTGAGTTTTGACTAACTCTCTTTTGTTCTGTTCATGGAGAATGTGGTTCCCTAATTCAGAAAGCTCTTGGTTTGAGCCTGTTTTGGTTTTCTGTTTATTAGTTTATATTGTTTACTGTGCAGTTGTTCATATGTATCATAACATTTTCTCAATTTTCTTAATGGATCAAAAACCACTGCGCCAGAAGGTTTTAAGTAAGTAGAGCTTATCCTAGTTATCATACTTCACCAAAGCAGTGGGTGTATGTGCTCTGAGGCATCAAAACTAAGTCTCCCCCCGCCGCCACCCCCGCATGGCTTGTGGGATCTTAATTTCCTGACCAGGGGTTGAACCAGGGCCCTCGGCAGTGAGAGCGTGGAGTCCTAACCACTGGAACACCAGGGAATTCCCAACAACCAAAAGTTTAAGATTGACAGGGAGGGGACTCCTCTTCTGTCTGTTCTTCTTCATTCCTGTCTTTCAAGATGTCCAGAGTAGGACAGTTCCAGGATCATTCTTTATCCAGGGAGCCCCACACAGGCCTGGCGTGTTCTCACTTCTAGCTGGGATTGACACGGGCTCTCTGGGAGTCCTATACCAAACTTGTACTAAATTTAAGTCTGTGGAGAAGCACCCAGAGATTGAAAAATTAAGGCTAAGTTCATTTTCTCAGCTATTCTTTGCTTTGATGTCAAATGTGATATATCCTACAGATGAAAGCCTAGCAGTCTAACCTTGTAATCCTGCCTTTGTCTAGGAAACTTCCAGCTTCCGGATGAGGCACCTTCAGAGCCTGCATAAATTTGTCTCCAGAGCTACAGCTGAGTTGATCTGGTTGAATGAGAAGGAGGAGGAGGAACTAGCATATGATTGGAGTGACAACAATCCCAGTATCTCAGCCAAGAAAAATTACTTCGCTGTGAGTCTAGCACAACAGACCTGTCGTATTTTGTAATAGCAGCAGAAGGAGCTGGAGGGGCTCATCTGCTGAGAGCCTGGGTTTCTGGGTTTGCATTTTGTTAGATAGAAATAGGGACCCCGCTTAACGCATCTGTGCCTGTGAGAAAGTGTATATGGAGAGAGGGGAAATCGAGCCCTAGAATGAATTTATTTAGAATGCATTTAGAAAGCCAGTGTCTTGGTTGAGGAGAGCAGCAGTCTGCACATTGAAGCATTTCAGTAGCAGTGTAACTTTGTGGTCAAGGTTATAGGCTTTGGAATGAGATAGACCTAACATCAACTTCTTATTCCTCCACTTATTAGCTCTGTGACCTTGGCAAGTCATTTACTCTCCCTAGACCTCTGTAAAATGGGATAAAATAGTAGCACTTCAAAGTGTTGTGTAAAAGGTTAAGTAAGATTTAGTAAGTTAATATAGCAAAGCACTTAGTATAGGGCTTAATATTGTTTAACTGAGGTATATTCTTGGCTTCTTACAAATTCTGAATTCTCTTTACTTCATTAAACAATTTTTTGGTCTCCATCTCTTGGTTTGTAAAATGAGAAGGAAAATTCAGCATTGGCCAATGCAACAATGCTTTTTATGCTTTTCAGTGAAAGATATAAAGTAGGATTGTTTTTTTGTTATTTTCAGTTTGCCCACATTTCAGAGAATTTTTCAGGATATTATGAACCCCCTGAAAATAGGAAGGTTTTTAATAGCACTTAGCTTCATTAGAGAATGGTATATGATTCTTCTGAAGTAAAGAAGAAACAATAGATACTGTAATACAATAAACAGTCTGTATGAGAACAGAAATTAGGCTATGGTAGAGACATAAAGAAAGGGAGCATCGAGGAGAAGCGGTCACATCTGATAGTGAGGATCAGTACCCAGCTGCACGGAAGAGCTGGCATCTAAACCAGGTCCTAAAGTGTTAACAGAATGTAGAGCCAGAGCAGGGCACTGCAGCTGAGGGTACAGTCTGAGCGGAGCCAGCCAGTCGGGGATGCGGATCGGGTACTGTGTTCAGTGGGTGCTGACCTGAACCATCCACGCCAGCCACGTTCCCTCCTTTCTTGCCTTCAGTCTCATCCTGTGTGACCCCACTTACTCAGGCCTGGCTCAGATCCCATATCCTTTGTGAATCATTCTCCTGTAATTCCAGCACTTTTGCTCTCCTCTGAAATCCTCTGGCGTGTACTGTTTATGCCTCTCATTTTGGCACTAACCCTGGGTTGCGGACTCCTTTAAAGTAGGGCAGGGAACACAGTTTTTTCTTTATTGCTACTCCTCCCTTAACAGCACTTATTGAATAAAATTGAATTCAATTTTCAGGAATTGACCATGGAACTGGAGGAGAAACAGGACGTGTTTCGGTCTCTACAAGATACAGCTGAGCTGCTGTCACTTGAGAACCACCCAGCCAAGCAGACTGTGGAGGTGTGTGACTTGAAGGTGTGAGGGTCAAGTGCTCAGAGGTGGTTACTATACAAGTGTTCAAATCAGAGACTTAGCTCTGCTGAGGGACTTGGAGCAAGTGTCAGGGAATCATGTGTCTTGGGTCTTCTCCCCTTTCTTCCCAGCCCCCAAAAGACTGCAAACAGTTTTGTTAATAGTCTAAGGAGGATACTACGAGAAGCAACAGAAACGATACTGACTCCTCGCTTCACGGGGAAAGTGACTTGAACCGTATTTTTTCTTTTCTTTTCTTTTCTTTTAAGTGTTTTTTTTTCCCACGTCGTGAGGCTTGTGGGATCTTAGTTCCCTGATCAGGGATTGAACCTGGGCCCTCAGCAGTGAAAGCATGGAGTCCTAACCACTGGACCGCCAGGGAATTCTGAACCATAGTTTTTCAGATGACTGTCTAGACAGACCCTGCGTGCCTTCTGGTGTGGTGCCTGTGCTAGGAGAAGAGAGGCAGTGGACGAAGCCAGGAGAGACTGGCTTAGGCCTGGGTTTTGCTCACCAGGTCATTTAGTTGCAAATGAGTGTGGAAGAGGCCTTTTCTGGGTAACCCCTTCTAACAGAACCATGTTGGATGAAAGACAAACCTCTGTTTCGTGGGAAGCTTTGAGCAGATGCCAGTCAAGTATCTCCACTTATCCTCTGTTGGCCTCTCTAGCATTAGCAGAGGTGTACTTGGAAGAGTGCATTGCACATGTGTAGCAGGTCTGTTAAACCCATGCCCTTCTGTCCATGTGCCTGGTTGTTGCAGGCTTACAGTGCTGCTGTCCAGTCCCAGTTGCAGTGGATGAAGCAGCTGTGCTTGTGTGTCGAGCAGCATGTGAAAGAGAATACTGCTTACTTTCAGGTACGTGGGCCATTGTGTGTGTGTGTGTGTGTGTGTGTGTGTGTGTGTGTGTGTGTGTGTGTGTGTGTGTGTGTGTACAGAGAGGATGAGATTTTTTTTCATTCAGGCAAGAGATTGTGAGTGCGATTGCGTGTGTTGGTGTGTGCCTGCAAGCATGCACACGGGAGGGGTGAGGTTAGAAACACATCTGTATCAGTTACCCTTTACTGTATAAACCACCACCCCAAAAGTTAGTTGCTTAGAGCAACAAACATTAGCTTGAGGTTCTGTGAGTTGGCAGTCTGGGCTAGGCTCAGCTGAAGGCTGTTTTTCATCTTGCCTGGGTTACATGTGGCTGTAGGCAGTGGGCAGGCAGGTTGGAGGCTGGTTGGCCCCAAATGGTGTCACTCACACGTCTGACACTTGGTTGGGGTGATGGGGTACAAGTCCACATGCAAGTCTCTAGCATCCAGTAGGCAATCCTAGGCTCCTTCACAGAACAGCTGTGTTCCACAAGCAGCCAGAGAAGGCAGGCCCTGGTGCACAAGCATTTTTTTCTGCTGTCATGTGTATTAATGTGCCATTGACTAAAGCAAGTGATGTTTCCCTGCCCAGCTTCAGGGGGGGAGAAATAGACTCCCCCTCCTGATGGGAGAGGCTGTAAAATATTAGAACCGTTTTTTGTTTTTATGGGGTTTTTTTCTTTAATCTATTGCTACATCAAGAACATACTGCTTGGGCTTCCCTGGTGGCGCAGTAGTTAAGAATCTGCCTGCCAATGCGGGGGACACGGGTTCGAGTCCTGGTCCGGGAAGATCCCACATGCCACAGAGCAACTAAGGCCGTGCGCCACAACTACTGAGCCTGTGCTCTAGAGCCGCGTGCCACAGCTACTGAAGCCCACATGCCTAGAGCCCGTGCGAGCAACAAGAGAAGCCACCACAATGAGAAGCCCGCGCACTGCAAAGAAGAGTAGCCCCCGCTCACCGAAACTAGAGAAAGCCGGCATGCGGCAACAAAGACCCAATGCAGCCAAAAAAATAAAATTAAATAAATAAATAAAGGACCTACTGCTTGTTTTCAGGTGAGGGTGGGAAGAGGAAATAAGCTCTGATCTGTCTTTGGATTTGCTCTTAATTAAATAAGCTCCCTGATCATTTTGTAATCATATCAGTGAATTGAGATACTCAACCTCTAGACTTTTCATGAAATAAACTCGACAGTCAAGTGCTGCCACTAGCCAAAACTCAAGGGGAAAGAGCAGTGATTTCTGAGGAGTGAAGCAGACTAACTGTTCTATTGGGTTCAGCGGGCTTTGTGGCAGTTGTCACTACTGTTTCCCTGTCATGGCGTTTGTAATCCAGGATCGTGTAATCAGCAGGCACAGTAAGGTTGTTTTTTTCTCCATTATCATCTTGGTGTTGTGACGTATTGAGCGCAAGGCACCCCTCCCTGTTACCCCACAGTTCTTCAGTGACGCTCGAGACCTGGAGTCATTCCTGAGGAACCTCCAAGAATCCATCAAACGGAAGTACTCCTGCGACCACAGCACCAGCTTATCCCGCCTGGAGGACCTGCTGCAGGACTCCATGGTGGGTGTTGCGTCAGTGGGATGATTGCTTCTGAGAAACAGAGCAAACCCTATCAGCTGCTGCTCTTTATATCCTTGAAAGCACCAGGGCTGTGGGTCACCATTACAAAGTTTGGCTCACATTCAGTTAGAGTTTAATCAGTGTTGTTCTTTTCCTTTTTTCTTTTCTTAAAGAAGTTGCTAATGAGTCCTTTGGGTATGCTGTTGAAGTAAGGGCCTAGCGTAATGCTCATCAGAGTTGCTTTGCATTGTTCCTATTTTAATTCAGTCGGTGGAGCCAAAGATGGGGGTGTAGAGCATGAAAAATAGGGTTGATGGGATTAGCTGACACCAAATTCTTTTTCACTCTCTTGTGCAAAGAGAATAAAACAAAACACCAATGAACTAGACCTGAGCCAATTTTTTCCTCGGGAATTTTCTTTTGGTAATGATGATGAGGTATTTGAAACATTAAAATCTTATGTAGGTATAATGCAGTATTTGTTCCGTTTATTTATGTAGTGGTATTAACTTTTTAAAAATAGTTTTGCAAGTAGTATTTAATCCAAATCAGTTTTACATTTATTTTCTCCAGTGAACTATTCCTTCAGGGGTGGCGGTAGTAAAATCACCAGCAGACTACTTACAGTTACTGAGCATATATTACACAGAGTTCGCAAGACAGGGCTCCAGCTACAACTCTGATTAAGATGGAAGTGTATATGTAATAGGGAAATTACTTTTCCTGTATGAGAAATGCGGGTAGTCTCACATTTCAGTAGAAAATTATAAATAAGAGAACCAGAATAACCCAAAACAGTGTCGTTTTATTCGTGGGTGAGACTTGGGAATTAGTGAACATGAGTTGATTTTTTTAAAAAACACTTTCAGGTGTTGTAAAGCTATTAATGGGTTTAGATTCAGTGTTTCACCTGAGCAAATAACCTGTGAATTTAATTAATTTGGAATGAAGGGTAAAGACCTGACTTTTCAATGTTGTCTCTAGAATGTCGCTCTTGGAGGTACATCAAGTATGAAGGAGGAATCTAATAATCCGTGGCTATTATCTCCTCCCTCCCACAGAGTACCTTCCTGTCATAGGGTAACTCCTCTGCAATTGTTGTCATATCTTCTCTTCTCGAGGGTCGCTGCCTCTGTTCCCTCCTCTCCAGGTCAGGGGCATCGGGTTGGCGGCGTCATCGGGGCATGAAGTCACCTGGGTCTGCTCCTCAGCTTGTCCTCAGCTTGTCCGTCAGGTTCGGGAGCATCTGTCATGGCTTCTGGTTCTTTTCAGACCTTTTACCACGCTGAGCACTTGGTCTCTGGAGCTTGAGATGTTTGGCTGTGGGTTAGACAGAAATTGACATCTTTATTGCAAGGAAACTGAAATGGGTAGACCAGCTCTCTAGAATGGAACAGTGTGGCTGTCTCCCTGACCTATTCCATTCCTCTTTCTTAACTAATAAGTTAAAGTTGTATTTCTTCCAATCATGCTCCCGGGGACAGGCACAGGTAGTTTATTTAAGCATTTCTTTTTATTTACTTGCATATTCTTAATTCTTTAATGTTATTTCTTAACATTATTAACTCTTTACTCGTCACATCTACTTCCATCCTAAGAAAGCCCTCTTCTGGGGACTTTTTAATACCTCAAAATGGGCTTGAAACATCCTGGTTAAGAGATAAAGCTTATCTTTTACTCTTTAATGGAATTGGTAGTAGATTGCTACCAATTTTGTTGACAAGAAGTTCATTAGTTTTTAAGAAAATTGGGTTTGCAGAGACTTGAGTATTTCAGTTTTGCATGAGACCTCTTTCAAATCAATCAAATTTATATAAATACAGCACAGCAAGACTCTAAAAGGTAAACCTTAAATCATTTGTCCCAATACCTTCACCAACAGCATTGGTTTATAGATTGTTGGTTGAAGAGCTAAGATCTTTCTCTAGAAAGTTTGATTCAATTTAAGAAAGTAAAATATTTGTAATAGAGCTTGGGAGATAACATTATTTTTTAAAAAAATTTAAAAGAGCATAACTCTAGCTTCTCCTAAGCAGAGAGGCAAGAACTGGCTTCTACCAGTGAGGAATTTAATAATAATAACAACCACAACCTAGTTATTATCATTGTTTTTAACTTCCATTTCTCTGAACCTTATTTGGCAAAATCCTTTGTTAGCTGTATAGCTGTATTTGGCAGCTAGAAATTCTTTTATAAAAATTTATTTATTATTTGTTTTTGCATGTGGCTTTATGGTTCATTGAAAAAGACACAGGGAGAAAGCTGCAAAATTTGAGTATAAAAGCACTTGGTAGCAGACAGAAGCATCCTCTCCTGTTTTCTTTATCCCTATGTTTCTAAGATGGCTCCACCAAGGATCCCTATTTAACCGAGAAGTGACATTCTCGGAGGGAGTGGAGCATTCAGTGTTCTTTGTTGACTGAATCTCCCAAGGAGCAACATTAATGTCTTTTTGGTTTTCTTCCCATTTTGTAGGATGAAAAGGAGCAGCTTATACAGTCCAAGAGTTCCGTTGCCAGTCTTGTTGGGAGATCAAAATCCATTGTTCAGCTAAAGCCACGCAGTCCCGACCATGTGCTAAAGAGCACCATTTCCATCAAGGCCATCTGTGACTACCGGCAGATCGAGGTGAGGAGGTGGAAAGAATACTTCCTGCTCCAGAAGGAAGCACGGGAGAAGGGAAGCCTTCAGTTAGGGTTATGATAACAGGGAAAGGTCAAATGATAGAGTTCTTCTATTAGAACTTAAACATGCTCAAATCTATCATGAAAAAAATAAGCCTCAACTCTATGATCTTGACCTGCTCCCTGCCTCAGTAATTGGCATCATTATCCACCCAGTTGCCTAAGTGTGGATAGAAACGGTGCTTTGTAGCACCCGGGAGAGATCCATGACTCCTCCCCTCTTCTTCCCCGCAGCTAGTAGGACTATCAAGTCAGTAGTATCAATACCTTGTAAATAAGTATCCCTCAAGTGTACTTCTTTCTGTCCCTGCTGCTACAACAAGTTAGACCCTAAGTTTCTTTCACTTGGATCATTGCATCAGCCTCCCCATTCAATGCATTCTTTATCCTACCACCAGCATGGTCTTTTAAAAAATTAATTAATTAGTTAATTTTGTTTTGGCCACGCTGCGCAACATGTGGGATCTTAGTTCCCCGACCAGGGATCGAACCCAGGCCCCCTGCAGTGGAAGCACAGAGTCTTAACCCCTGGACCGCCAGGGAAGTCCAGCGTGATTTTTTTTTTTTTTTTTTTTTTAACATCACTCCCCTGCCTAAGTCCTACAACAATTCCCCATTTCTGTGTAGAAAGTCTAAATTCCTTAATGTGGCTTTGAGGTCCTGAATAATCTCTTTACCTCTCTAATCAAGACTGGGCCTCATGCCTTCCATGCATTCCCTGGTAAATCACATTTTTCACACAGTGTTGTAACCAAAAACTGCATCAGAATATGTGGAATATAGACCATGGTTGTTGGCTTACCATTTTTACCATTTTTATCTCTAATGGCATAGCACATTTCGAAGCTCATAATAGGCTCAATAATATTTGTTATACAAAGGAACAAATGAACTTTTCCTGTACTTTTCTTTGTCTCAGTATTTCTATCTATAAAATAGAGATGATATTGTTGGTTACTCGTCTCCTAAGAGAAAGAATTGGTGATTTCAGAGGCTTAAACATTTCAGGGATTTGGGTGGGGTGACAGGAAGGGAGGAGGAGGAAGTATCAGAGATGCAAAGTTGTGAGTATTATGTCCCTTTAAGTTTTATCCTGTTGGTTGTAGGTTGAGAGAGATAGCTCTTGCAGGTCTTACAGTCTCCTTATAAATTTCGTATACTGAGTTACTTGACATGTAACAGGCATTTAATAAACACTTGTTTCCTTGATTTATTTCATTTCACAACCTTCCCTAGGTTGTTTATTTATACACATTATCCTTTTGTCTAAATCAGAAAGTCTCCCTAGGTGATCTCCAAACAATTGGAGATCTCCAAAACGATTTTTCCTTAAGGATTTCATAGCCTTGGGATCAGCCACCAGGTAATAATAGTTTGTTGGTTTATCCATTAGCAATGATTTGTAAATTTGTCTCTTCAGATCACTATTTGCAAGAATGATGAGTGTGTGTTGGAAGATAATTCACAGAGGACCAAGTGGAAAGTGATCAGCCCCACAGGGAATGAGGCAATGGTGCCATCAGTCTGCTTCCTTATCCCCCCACCCAATAAGGATGCCATTGAGATGGCCAGCAGGTAACTCAGCTCAACTGCCGCTCTGTACTTCCACCTCTGCTGTTTGGCTGGGTGAACTGATGGAGGTTATGAATCTGCGTTTGTGATTTTGAACAGAGAGACCAAGTTTTGAAGATTCTTTTGGGAAAGACCTCCTATTACGATATCAAGTCTTGCACTGCCAGCCACATAGTAGCTTTTCAGTAAATGCTATGGTCTATTGAGATATATTCAGTGATAATTCTTTTTTTAAAAATCTTTATTGGAGTATAATTGCTTCACAATACCTTGTTAGTTTCTGTTGCACAACAGAGTGAATCAGCCATATGCATACACATGTCTCCATATCCCCTCCCTCTTGAGCCTCCCTCCCATCCTCCCTATCCCACCCCTCTAGGTCATTGCAAAGCACCAAGCTGATCTCCCTGTGCTATGTCGCTGCTTCCCACCAGCCAACTATTTTATACATTATACGTTTGGTAGTGTATATATGTTGATGCTACTCTCACTTTGCCCCAGCTTTGCCTTCCCACCCCATGTCATCAAGTCCATTCTCTATGTCTACCTCATTATTCCTGCCCTGCAACTATGTTCATCAGTACCTTTTTTTTTTCTTTTTTAAAGATTCCATATATATGCATTAGCATACAGTATTTGTTTTTCTCTTTCTGACTTACTCCACTCTGTATGACAGACTCTAGGTCCATCCACCTCACTACAAATAACTCAATTTCGTTTCTTTTTATGGCTGAGTAATATTTCCATTGTGTATATGTGCCACATGGAACCAACCTAAATGTCCATCGACAGGTGAATGGGTAAAGAACAGTGATAATTCTTTTTTAAAATAATTCTTGGTTATAAACAAGAATAGTTCAATAGTTGATTTTTGTACTGACAGCTAACTTTCTTCTTTATATTTTATTGAAATACGTATAAAGATTTTAAAAAGTTGAATTATACCACAAAACTTATAGTAAAAACTAACAATCACCTCCCCCACTCCAGAGTTCTGCTTCCCAGAGTGAACTATTTTCAACTCTTTGAGCAGATTTTTCTGGTTTTTAACATCAAATGTCTAAATAATGTGATTTTTTTCCTGTTACTACTTAATTTTTTTTCAACTTTGGAAATTATTGACTTCCTACTCTAGGAAATTAACAATTAGTTTTCTAACAATTAGTTTTCTACACACCTGTAATTCACTTCTCTTTTACCCATCTTCCAAATGTGGTTATGTCATGATTTTTGTTTAAAATCGGTATCTTGTTTGTTATTTTTACATTAAGTTGTTTGCAGCTTAACTGTGTCGTACTCTAGGGCATATTGTAAGCGTTACCCAAGCATGTCTTACCTCTGTAAATCATCCTCTGCCACTGTCTTTGCTTGCGCTCAGCTCCAGTTTCTCAAGCACCACAAGCATAGTCTTGCCTCAGGGCCTTTGCATTTCCTCTGCTTGCTTCATATATTAACGTGATTCACTCCTTCACATCTTTAGTTCATCTAATCGCCTTCATGTCCTACCACCCCACTCACTGCCTATCACTCTCTATTTCCTCTCCCCATCAGAACACTTTATTTTTCTCCAGAACACTAATACTGTCCAAAAGATTATAAATTTGTATATTGCCTTTCCCCTCCCCTTAGAAGTTCTAAAAGAATAGAGGTTTTTGTCTGTTTTGTTTACCTCTGTATCCTCATCACCTAGAACCTGACATGTAGTAGGTACTCAATAAATGGTTGTTAAAGAAAAGAATGAACGAGTTAGGTGATTGAATATATGTGTGAACAGATTATTTTGTATAACTTTATGTTTCCTTGGAGCTGATAATCGTTCTGTTTTTAAGTCTGCTTAGTTGTCTGTTTGTATCTTATGAATTTATTCCCAAACTCTCCTATTTTACTATAATAGGCTTCTTAGTATGGCCAAACACTAGGTAATTTTCAATTTTGTTTTCTCTTGGAAATGTCTCTTCTGGAGCATTCTGTCTTCCTTTTCCAGTCTGAACCTGCTCTGTAGGCCTGCTTCATTACTGCCTCCCTGGCATTTCCCTTCATCTTCACCCTGAAGATTCTCTTTACATCTCTTCTGTGTTGGACCCTCTGCTTCCTAGATTCTAAGTCTTACTTATTGGTTTATTCCCAGGTTTGGGAGAGTACACTTTCCAGTAGCTTGCTGAAAAAAAGTGCAGGAGAAGTAAATTTTTTGAATCCTGTCATATCTGAAAATGTCTTTCTTCTCCCTTCATAATGAATTGGTCAGTTACAGAATTCTTCTGGAAATTCTTTTCACTCTGAACCTTGAAGGCACTGTCCCACTGTTTTCCAGCTTCCCGGGTTTATTGTTGAGGAGTACAGTACAATTATCATTCTTTATCATTCTTTAAGTTTTTGTAACTGTAAAATTCCCCCTTTGTAGTGAGCAATACTGTCATTTTGACAAATGCATAAAATTGTGTCCTCTACCACAGTCGTGATACAGAGCAGTTTGATACTTTAACCTTTTGAATGAAATCTTTATCTCTCTGAAGATTTTAAACTCCTCTCTGTCTTTAATCTTTGAATGGGATGCTGTGTGAGTGAGCCTTTCTTGTGCTAACCCTGAACACAAACTGGAAACTCATATCTTTCAGATCTGAGGACATTTTTCTTGGATATTTCTTTAATTATTTCCTTTTCTATGTTTTTTTTCTGTTGTCGCTTTCAAGAACTCCCATTTGTCAGCTATTGGACCTCCTGAACTGTTTCTCTCATTTTCTCTTATTTTCTTTCTGTTTTTTATTTCTTTGTATTTTCTTTTTTGAGATTTCCTGAACTTTTATTTCAATCTTACAGTCATTTTAGTGGGATTTTTGGAAAATGGAAAGATAAACTAATGGGTTTAATGTCTGACATCCTAGCTTCTAGTTTTCCATCCTATTCTATATATCTTACATTTCTTAGCTTGAAGAAATTCAAGGTAATTTGGTGTGTCTTGAGTGTGCCTGTGTATCTGAGTTTGTGAGTCATCCATAAGTTGAGATTGAATTAGGCATGGGATGCTAAGAAAAAGATCTTCTCAAGCTCTTCACACTACAGTTTCGTTTTATATGCCAGGTGAACTTCTTAAGTTGCTATTAATTTTTAAACATTTTAGCAGTTATGTAAAAACATAGAACACAGCAAATCGCTTTTTAAGCTTTGTTGTCATTTTTCAGCAATTTCAAATGGAGTTATTTTGTCTCTATTTTTCTCTATCATTGCTTTCCCTGGGTATTCCTCTAACTTCTCATAATTATGTTACATTCAGGTAGCATTTATGAGATTGCTAAATATGTGCTGACATAATGTATATAATAGGGTAGCAAAATTGCTTGAGGATCTCAATTTATTTAGGTCTAAAGATTCCTGTGTTGTTAGTATTTGACTTGTTGCCTTTCTCTGCTCAGCATATAAGCTCAGTTCTGCTAAGGCAATCACATTTTTTCCTTAGAAGGTCTCTAGTGTGGAGCTGAAGCCTTAGAAAAGCTATAGCCAGGTTCTGTGTTGTTTGTAGGGTGGAGCAGTCTTATCAGAAGGTGATGGCCCTTTGGCATCAGCTACATGTTAACACCAAAAGCCTTATCTCCTGGAACTATCTGAGGAAGGACCTTGACCTTGTAAAGACCTGGAACCTGGAAAAGGTAATTATGACAGCTTTACCGTGGGCTCATAACCTATTGGCAAGTTTTTTTCAGAGGGAACTTCTTACTGTGAGACTCCTACTCACCCAATTGGTATAAAATGGAGTCAAGGATACTGTTTTGGGGTTAGGGGCTTGAGGCTCTTACGAACCAGAAACTTTTGCATAAATGTGTGGAGTAGAGGAATACTGGTGAATTAACCATCATGAAGGTTTACAACCAAGAGGGCACAAAGAGTGCTTCTGAGATACTAGTAATGTCCTGTTTCTTGACCTGAATGCTGATTTCATGGACAGGTTCAATTTGTGAAAAATCAGCATGTTTATAATTATGGTTTGTGCACTATTTTGAATTACATTCCCATTCCACTGAAATGTCCTCTGGCTTTTTCTCTGCAGCTCCGCTCCTCAGCACCTGGGGAGTACCACCAGGTTATGAAAAACCTGCAGACCCACTACGAAGACTTTCTGCAGGAGAGCCGTGACTCGGCGCTCTTCTCAGTGGCTGATCGTCTGCGCTTGGAAGAGGAGGTGGAGGCTTGTAAAACCCACTTCCAGCACCTGATGAAGTCCATGGAGAATGGTGTGTGCCTTGGGAAGAGGGAGGGGAAAGTGAAATGAGAGCCCTGAAGGGTGCTGCTGGACCCTTCATATAAACTAGAACGTATCATCACCACCTTTTTGCCACTTGAGTTGCTAAAATACTTGAGATAGAGAAAAACTTGTAGAGATGAAATTCTCAAAATGAGATCATGGAAGAAGAAACCATGTTTCATTCATTCTTGCTTATCAACCTATCACATTTTCCTGTGGAAATTACGTGTTCGGATCCTTAAAGATTAGTATATAATGCAGGGAGTTTGGGAACAGGCAGAAGGTTCCCCGCATAAGGCCTTGCTTTCATTCATGGAATATCAGGTCTGCTGGAACCAGTGTTGTTCTCAGGTTTGCTGATCTCTGTTGTCGTGCTTCATGGTCTTCTGTGCTTGTGCATTCACAGAGGACAAAGAGGAAACTGTGGCCAAGATGTACATTTCAGAGCTGAAGAATATCCGGCTGCGCCTGGAGGACTGTGAACAGAGGCTAATCAAACGAATTCAATCCCCTGCCAGCTCTAGGACTGACAGAGATGCCCGGCAGGACAGTGCATTAAGGATCGCAGAGCAAGAGGTAAGCCCTAAGAGCAATGGGTACTGGATGCAGAGTAAACAGTTTCAGAATGAATTGGAGGGCAAGAGGGTGTGGATCCTAAGGAATAAGGCAACAGGCTCATGGCAGTCCTACTCCAGAATTCTTCCCTGAAGCCTGTAAATGCCTTTCACCCATGGAAAAGCGTAGTTTCAGCTCCCAGGATATTGCTGAATGTTGATTAGTTTCCTACACAGTTGGGAAGGCAGACACTGGCAAATTGTTCTAAGTGCTGCTTTTGGGCTACATATTTTAAGACTACTTAGTAGAGATGCTGCTCTCTGCTCTCTCCCTTATATGTATTGATATGTATTATATTCTGTGACATGGTTACTGTCAGTCACATGACTCTAAAAATAGTAAGGAAAGACTCAGATTCTACTATGGCTCTGATACACACCTTCTCTGTGACTGAGCAAATTCTCTTCTTAGTTTCCTTTCTTATAAAATGGAGATAGTAATATATGAGTCACACAAGTTGTTTTGAAAATTAAGTGATACAGTACATATCACGAGCTTCCTGGAAAAGTAGAATGCTGTAAAAATGTGGGGTTATTTTTACAGCATTAAATGGGGGTATTCTTGACATAAAAGCAGTGAATATTAATTGCTTTATTAAGTTCTCATGGGCATGCAAAGAAAGTAAGCCAAAGCTCCTTGCTTTTGGCTCCTAGTGTAAAGAAGAAGAAAAGGTTAAAGTTACAGTTAGAGACTTCAAGTGTAAGAGATGTCATAAGATAGTACCTAGTGTACTTCCAGATTGCCAGGCAAACATTGCTGTAGGAATGTGGAGTGTTACTGGAACATTTCTACTTGGGGTGTGATGAGGGAGCTCTAAGAAGAATGTTAGATTTGATCTGGGAGCTTAAAGGAAATGGAAAGGAATGCCTAATGAGGAGTGAGTTTTCTCAACTTGAGAAATTTCTCTGTAATTCCTAAGCCTGAAGAAGAGGATGTGAGCCCAGTATAATTTTTTTTGGTCAAGAAGGATCTAATATGTCTGTGTGAGGCATGTCATATGCACCTGCAATTCTCATATTAAAGTGTTTTTACTATTCTGTAGTCATGCAAAATAGGACAGTCAAAGAAATACAGGTTAATATTCAGCTCTTCTAAAGGACTTTTAAAAAAAAAATTATTTTGGAATAGATTCAGATATAGAGAAAAGTTTTTATTCTCATATAACCTTCACCTAGATTCCATAAATGTTAACATTTTTCTCCATTTGCTTTATCATTTTTTTCTACATATGTATACAAAATATTGATAATAATCTTTTTTTTTTTTTGAGAGTAACTTCCAAACATGGTGTTCCTTTACCCCTGTATTGTTCAATGTGCATTTCCCAAAACAAGGATAGTCTCACATAACCATGCAACAGTGATTAAAATCAGGAAGTGAACATTGGTATAATACTGTTTTCCAAGACCTTAATTGAAATTTCTTCAGTTGACCTAATAAATGCCTTTTTGAGTAGTACCCCCATTCCCATAATCCCCCCCCCCAAAAAAGAATATTTTGGTGTAGGATTCAGTGCAGTATCCCACATTGCATTTAGTTGCTGCGTCTCTTTAGATTTCTTAACCGGAAACAATTTCTTGATTTTTCATCATCTATCATGACCTTAACATTTTTGCAGAGTGCAGCCCATGTATTTTATAGAATGTCCCCCTATTTGTGTTTATCTAAGGCTTGTTCAAGATTAAATATAGGTTACACATTTTTGGCAGGAATACCGTAGGAGTGATAGTATGTCCTTGGTGCATCCTATCAGGAGGCATGTGATGTTG
Organism: Kogia breviceps; assembly: GCF_026419965.1. Classification (NCBI taxonomy): domain Eukaryota; kingdom Metazoa; phylum Chordata; class Mammalia; order Artiodactyla; family Physeteridae; genus Kogia; species Kogia breviceps. Next base: position 170,760,445 of record NC_081310.1, on the reverse strand, counting down.
ATTTGTCCCATTACTGGTGATAGCTTTTATCACTTGTTGCTCTTTTCCTCATTGTGATTACTAAGTATCTTGTGAGGAGATACTTTGAGACTATGTAAATATCCTGTTTTACATCAAACTTTCACCAACCTGTTATAGTATCTATTGATTCTTTTTTTTTTTTTTGATTTTTAAATAGATCTTTATTGGAGTATAATTGCTACACAATACTGTGTTAGTTTCTGTTGTACAACAAAGTGAATCAGCCATATGCATACAAACATCCCCATATCCCCTCCCTCTTGAGCCTCCCTCCCTCCCTCCCTCCCTATCCCACCCCTCTAGGTCATTGTAAGCACTGAGCTGATCTCCCTGTCCTATGCTGCTTCTTCCCACTAGCTAACTATTTTACATTTGGTAGTGTATATATGTCAATACTACTCTCACTTTGCCACAGCTTCCCCCTCCCTCGCCGTGTCCTCAAGTCCATTCTCTATGTCTCTGTCTTTATTCCTGCCCTGCTAGTGGGTTCATCCTGCCCTGCTACTAGGTGTGTTGTTTTTTCTTTTTTTAGATTCCATATGTATGTGTTAGCATATGGCATTTGTTTTTCTCTTTCTTACTTACTCCACTCTGTATGACAGACTCTAGGTCCATCCACCTCAGTACAAATAACTCAGTTTCGTTTATTTTTATGGCTAAGTAATGTTCCATTGTATATATGTGCCACATCTTTATCCATTCATTTGTCAGATGGACATTTAGATGGTTTCCATGTCCTGGCTATCGTAGATAGTGCTGCAATAAACATTGTGGTACAATGTGGTACAATGTCTCTTTTTGAATTATGGTTTCTCAGGGTATATGCCTGTGTGGGATTGCTGGGCCATATATTAGTTCTATTTTTAGTTTTTAAAGGAACCTCCATACTGTTCTCCATAGTGGTTGTATCAGTTTACGTTCCCACCAACAGTGCAGGAGGCTTCCCTTTTCACCACACCCTTTCCAGCATTTATTGTTTCTAGATTTTTTTGATAATGGCCATTCTGACTGGTGTGAGGTGATAACCTCATTGTAGTTTTGATTTACATTTCTCTAATGATTAGTGATGTTGAGCATCTTTTCTTGTGCCTGTTGACCATCTGTATGTCTTCTTTGGTGAAATATCTATTTAGGTCTTCCACCCATGTTTTAATTGAATTGTTTGTTTTTTTGATATGAGCTCCATGAGCTGTTTGTATATTTTGGAGGTTAATCCTTTCTCTGTTGTTTCATTTGCAAATATTTTCTCCCATTCTGAGGATTGTCTTTTTGTCTTGTTTATGGTTTCCTTTGCTGTGCAAAAGCTTTAAAGTTTCATTAGGTCCCATGTTTATTTTTGTTCTTATTTCCATTTCTCTAGGAGGTGGGTCAAAAAAGATCTTGCTGTGGTTTGTGTCAAAGAGTGTTTTTCCTATGTTTTCCTCCAAGAGTTTTATAGTGTCTGGTCTTACATGTAAGTCTTTAATCCATTTGGAGTTTATTTTTGTGTATGGTGTTAGGTAGTGTTCTAATTTCATTTTTTTACATGTAGCCCTCCACTCTTCCCAGCAGCACTTATTGAAGAGGCTGTCTTTTCTCCATTGCATGTTCTTGCCTCCTTTGTTGTAAATCAGGTCACCATATGTGTGTGGGTTTATCTCTGGGCTTTCTATCCTGTACCATTGATCTATATGTTTTTGTGCCAGTACCATACTGTCTTGATTAGTGTAACTTTGAAGTATAGTTTGAAGTCAGGGAGCCTGATTCCTCCAGCTCTGTTTTTCTTTCTCAAGATTTCTTTGGCTAATTCAGGGTCTTTTGTGTTTCCATATGAATTGTAAAATTTTTTGTTCTAATTCTGTGAAGAATGCCATTGGTAGTTTGATAGGGATTGCATTGACTCTGTAGATTGCTTTGGGTGGTATAGTCATTTTCACAATATTGATTCTTCCAATCCAAGAACATGGTATATTTCTCCATCTGTTTATGTCATCTTTGATTTCCTTCATCAGTGTTTTATAGTTTTCTGAGTAAAGATCTTTTGCCTCAGGTAGGTTTATTCCTAGGTATTTTATTCTTTTTGTTGGAGGGTGAATGGAATTGTTTCCTTAATTTCTCATTTTTACTGTATAGGAATCCAAGAGATTTCTGTGCGTTAATTTTGTATCCTGTAACCTTAACAAATTCATTGATTAGTTCTAGTAGTTTTTTGACCGAATTAATTATTAGTGTGACTTTTGCCAAAAGGTGATTTTCTAATTTTGTCATTCCTCTTATATTTAAAATTTTCCATTCTATCAAAAGGGAAGAGCTTGCCTCCCCCCCCCCCGTTCCCTCCTTTCTTCCTTTGTTATGTCAGTATGGACTTATGGATTCTTATTTTAATTTGGTGGTTTGTATAATAATTTGCTACTGTCTTTATTTTGATGTTCAAAATTTCCCAAATTTAGCCATTGGGAGCCCCTTCAAGCTGGGTCCTATGTCATTTTAACATGCCTTCATCATTCTTTGAGTGCTTTCTTATTTTTCAATAAAACAGGATATTCTGGGTTCCTCTTGCCTTTACCAGCCCCAACCCTAGCATCAGCATCTTTCCTAGAAGTCTTGCTTCCTTTAGGTTCCTTTACTTAGAAACCAAGATAAGGTGCTGAGTGTGCTCATTTTTAATGGGGTGTCCATTTCTAGGCCTGCTCAGCAGATAGAGCATACAAGTGATCACAAATTCATATATATCTGTTTCCATCCAGTTCCAAACCAATACCTCAGGGCCTATTCTGTTCTTTCCTTTTTCCATATATGTAACTCCCCCAAGACTGAAAAATCTGCTTCACATTATCCACAGTAAATTTATTTATTGCTCAGTTCTAACATGTACAGATAATGGTTGCAGAACTGCTAACTCATAGTATTACAAAAAGCAAACCTACGAACTAGAGTTTAATATAATTCTTTTTGTGTTTATCCTGAAGGTATGTCTATAGTCAATTCTGTGTTCAGAAGTTACTTGTCTGTATTCTTTCCCCAGCTCCCCCTGCATTGCTGTTTCCTAGTTGATTCCATCATTCTCCTGTATATGGCATTTGGTTTGTTTCCAATATGTTGCTATTATGAACAAGGACTTCTTTTTAACTTCTTTGTTCAATTCTGTCTCTGTGTTTGTTGTGTGTCTTGTTCCTGACAGCACACCCAGGAGGATTTGCAGCAACTGAGGTCAGACTTGGATGCTGTTTCCACGAAATGCAGCAGCTTTCTCCATCAGTCCCCATCTGGTTTGAGTGTCCCAACTCTGCGCTCAGAACTCAGTCTGCTGGTGGAGAAAATGGAGCATGTGTATGGTCTCTCCACTGTCTATTTGAACAAGTGAGTGAGCTGAGAATTTGGGTCCAGAGGGCAATGTTTTCCGTTCAGATGAAAAAAAAAGTGCCTGGAATGTTTCATGAACAATTCAGGGAGAGTGAACCCATAAAAAGAGCTTGTACCCATAAAAAGAGACCTTGGCTTTAGTTTCAAATAACATGGAGTGTGTTCATTTGGTCTGCAATGAACAAATGCCAGGAGTACAGAAGGGGAGTTGATTTACAGTTTTAGGACTACTTTGAACCTCATTTCTGATTGATTAGGTACCTCTTTTGAAAAAGAAAAAGGGACACTAAAGAAAGAAAAATTTTCATCTAAACTAAATACTAGGCTTTGAGTGTCTTCCTTCTACCCACCCATCCCTACCCATGACCTTGAGAAGCAAGATCTTAGAGTCTTCATAGTATTGAGTGGATTTCTGGCCTCATGCCTTTTTTCCCATGAGACCACCATGTGCGCGCGCGCGTGTGTGTGTATGTTTGTGTGTGTCCCAGTGCCACCCAGAACTACATTTTTAATTGGCTTAAATTGGCAGCACTACACCATGCTTTCTTGTTTTTATGAAACCCTGCCATTATTTAGTAATGGCGAAGCTGATCTTTTTTAAAAAATTGATTGATTGATTGATTGATTGATTGATTGCTGCATTGGGTCTTCGTTGCTGCACACGGGCTTTCTCTAGTTGTGGCCAGAGGGGGCTACTCTAAGTTGTAGAGCGCCAGCTTCTCACTGCGGTGGCTTCTCTTGTTGTGGAGCACGGGCTCTAGGCGTGGGCTTCAGTAGTTGTGGCTCTCGAGCTCTAGAGCTCAGGCTCAGTAGTTGTGGCGCACAGGCTTAGTTGTTCCACGGCATGTGGCATCTTCCCGGACCAGGGCTCGAACCCGTGTCCCCTGCGTTGGCGGGTGGATTCTTAACCACTGTGCCACCAAGGAATCCTGTGAAGTTGATTTTGACAGTTACGTTTGGTGAATCTCTCTGTAGTTCTCCAGGTCTGTAGTTCAGCTCTTAAAATGTGTATATTAATGGAAGTGATTTTATCCTCACAGGCTAAAGACAATCAGTGTTATAGTGCGTAGCATCCAGGATGCTGAACTCTTAGTCAAAGGTTATGAAATTAAGCTGAGTCAAGAAGAAGCAGTACCAGCAGATCTCTCAGCTCTGGAGTCCCATCGGTCTACGTTACAGGTTGGTTGTTCTCAGTTCTTAGGTTGACGTAACATATCCATTGCTTGGGGTTAGGGGAGAAATGCAGTTTGGGCTGGCATGGCACTGATTTAAGTTTGCATTTGAATTAGGCAGAATATCATACTTAATATCTTTTGTTGTGGGTCCAAAGAAGAAAGGATTGACAAATATGTCTAGCTAGAAAGGGGAGATAAAGGACTATGCTTCTCTATTTATTTCTTCCTATTTCTCCCCAATAAAGTCATAGTTTAATTGGATATAATCAGTGGTTGTGCTATAAGTTTGTAAACCACTTAGCTGTTATCGCCTTTGATTCTCACAAGCAACTCTGTGAGGTAGATAGAGAAGGGATTTTTATCTCTATTTACATATAGAATACCGAGATTCAGATTGGCTAAGTGACTTATTGTGGTTTCATAGCTTATAAGCGGTAGAGCCAGGTTTCAGACACAAGTTCTTTGCACATTTTCTTTACTCTGCTGGCTGACCAGTTTGCATGAGGACTGTGGAGGCATTTCTGGCACAAACAGTATAGAGTCTAGGTTCCGAATCACAGATGTAATATGGAGCTGGCTGTAGACAACGTCCTTGTTTTTTACCTTAGTCTGAGTCCTTTTTTAGCACGGAATATATTTAACCTGTTGCTGTGCTTGTGTTTTTATAGCACTGGCTTAGTGATGTGAAGGACAAGAATTCAGTGTTTTCAGTCCTGGATGAGGAAATTGCGAAGGCCAAGGTGGTGGCAGAGCAGCTGAGTCGTCTGACCCCAGAGCGAAACCTGGATTTGGAACGCTATCAGGAGAAGGGCTCCCAGCTGCAGGAGCGTTGGCACCGGGTCATTGCCCAGCTCGAGACCCGGTAAGTGGCGGCCCCACCCTTTTCTTCTCTCAGGGTTCAGGAACCAGGTTTTAAACAAAAATAGAGTTATTTCTGTGTATGCTTGTTTAAAGGCAGGAATCGATAGGGAGGGGTAGAAATTAAGTGACAGTATACCTTCTGGACAACATAAGTGACAGGAGGTTGGGACCACCAACCCCAAAGCAGTCCTGAGGCTTGCTTTTGGAGCGCAGTGATGGTCCTATTAGCAGTGCCTCTCCTGTGTCCCTGGTCTTAACCCATTTAAGCCATGATGACAGTGGTGTCTTAGAATATAGACTGGAAAGGTGACTTCATGATCTTTTCTCAAGGACAAAACCTGAGTTCTAGCTCTTGTTTTACTAGCTTTGAATCCTTTTTTTTTTTGGCCGTGCTGCACGGCATGCAGGATCTTAGTTCCCCGACCAGGGATTGAACCTGCGTCCCCTTACAGTGGAAGTGCAGTCTCAACCACTGCCATGCCGGGGAAGACCCTAGCTTTGAATCTTAATATGAGTTATTATTCATAGTGGGGCTTTGTAGAATTTCTTGCTTCCTTTTCATTTGCTGATTTAGTGGTTCTTATCTGTTATTTGAGGTCCTGCTTTTGATGACTGATTTGAGTAGCAAAGATAGGAAACTACCTATCTGAGGCTAGGCTAGTTAGGAAAATATATAGGAAGAGGGGTTATAGAGACTCAACTAAGCTTAGATTGATTCTCTGTAATTGAATTACTATCCCAAGGCTAGTTAGACTAAGAAAAGTGGTATAGGAAGCTGTTACTGGAATTAACAGTCAATAACTACTATTTTTTACCCTCTCCACCCCTACTTTTCTCCCCAGGAAATTACAATGATTCATAAATCATAGCTGGAGTACTCTGACAGGTACTCTGTCATCAGGAGACAAAAGTGTACAGACAGTACTACCTTATTGGCAACCTGGTAATCCTTGGCAACATAGGTGAAAAATTTGACAAGGATTATCATGGGATACCAGGCCCCAAAGCTGATTGCAGGCATAGCAGGGTACAACTGGCTTCTATTCACTTTTCACCCCATAGGGTAGTGGGTAAATGTATAGCTCCCACTCAGTGCTGCATTGCTCTTTCCGCAAAATAAAGATGTATCCTCTGTGGTTAAGCCCAACTGGGCTTGGAGGGAATTACCTCATTTACTTAATTGTATTTATACCAAGATATCTGATAGCAGTTTCCCTTTGCTTCTGCAGCCAATCTGAGCTAGAAAGTATCCAGGAAGTTCTGGGAGATTACCGAACCTGCCATGGAACTCTCATCAAATGGATTGAGGAAACCACTGCCCAGCAGGAAATGATGAAGCCAGGCCAGGCTGAGGACAGCAGAGTGCTATCCGAGCAGCTCAGCCAGCAGACGGTGCGTGTGGCCGTAGCCGAGTGGAAGTTGCATGGGGGAAGCTAGCTCATCATAAAGAAGATGATATGCTAGCAATTAGCTTTCCTCAAATGTTAAGACATTCTGAGCTCCTTCTGTAAAGGGTTCAAGCAGGATGGTCTCTAGGTACTGGTTTTGCATTTAGGCCAGGTAACCTGTAAGGTCCCTTCCAGTCCTGAGTTTCTGTGAGTATATATTGAAAGCACTAGATGGGCAGAGTAGAATTATCTTGCTTTATATAGTTTCTTGATATTACATTTTGTTTTGCTAGGATTAGAATATAGGGGAATGAAAACCCAGGGAAAGCTATGAGTGGAAGAAAATTATTTCATTCAAAGCAGTTTTTATTTGTTGGTATTTTGGTTTTTTTTTTTTTTTTTTTTTGGCTCCCTCACTCATTATGAGAAGTTGAGCAAATTACTTAGTCTCTTAGTCTTCTACTTTCCTTAACAATAAAATGGACATAGTCCATTATTTGTTCAACTGCCCTCATGAGGTTTTTGTAGTTAAGATTAAATGAAATGATACATGTAAAATACTTAGAACAATGGTTTTCAAAGTGTGGACAACCAGAGTAACAGCATCAGCATCACTTGGGAACATGTTAGACATGCGAGTTCTCAAATCTGAACCCAAATCTATTGAATCAGAAACTCTGGAGGTGGAACCCAGCAATCTATGCTTCATCCAGTGTTCTAGGTGATTCTGATGCAGCTAAGGTTTGAAAACCACTGCTTTAGAACATGGTAAATGCTCAGCCATTTCAGTGATGATAATGACAATGACAAGGTTGTGATATTTTGGTTCCCAGGAGCTGTTTGCAGAAATCGAGAGAAATCAGACAAAACTGGACCAGTGTCAAAAATTTTCCCAGCAATACTCCACTATTGTAAAGGTAATGCTACCATACCCCAGAAGGAACGTAAATCGTCTCCAGCTTAGGAAGATCTGCATGTCACTATAGGTTTTGGTTGTGGACAAGTAAGCAGAGCTCTTCTGCTCCATCCTTACGTTAATGCAGATGTGTGCTTCTCATGGCCACATATTTGGGGATGCTCCGAGAGGTACCAGACATCAGCTGAGATTGGAGGAGTCTCCATCTGGATGACCCACAGGCCTCTTAAACTTATCATGTGAAAAACAGAATGTTTGGGTTTTCTTCTCAAATATGCTTCTCACTATTTTGCATATCTCAGGAAATAGTGTCACCATTTTCCTAGTTGCTGAGGCAAAAAAAACCCCAAGAGTCATCCTTAACTCTTCTCTTTACCTTAAACTTTATGTTTAACAACAGTCTGGGAACAAGTTGGCTTCGTCTTCCAGTATGTCCCGGATCTGACTACCCATCACTGCCCCTCCCTCCCCCATTTTCCTGGTTCACATCTAAGGGAAGAATCTTCCATAGCTTACTCCAGTACTCTGCGCTGCTCTCTTGCTTCTACTCCTGCCCCCACAAGCTATTTTTCCACTCAGTAGCCAGACTCACTTTTTTTTTTTTTTTTTTGCGGTACACGGGCCTCTCACCGCTGTGGCCTCTCCCATCGCGGAGCACAGGCTCCAGACGCGCAGGCTCAGCGGCCATGGCTCACGGGCCCAGCCGCTCCACGGCATGTGGGATCTTCCCGGACCGGGGCACGAACCCGTGTCCCCTGCATCAGCAGGTGGACTCTCAACCCCTGCGCCACCAGGGAAGCCCCAGACTCACTTTTTAAGAACATACCACATGTCACAGAACCTCAGACACCATCGATTATAAGCCACATTACCCAAAAGGGAGAAACTCCACCAATTATGCACATGTCAAGTAAGACATATTGCAAATTTTAGAGATACTAAAATGTGAGGGAAATGTGTACCTTACCATAGCTGAAACATGATAGATTAGATCCTGTCACTCTTCTGCTCAGAACTGTCTCATGGCTTCATATCATACTTGTACTAAAATTTTAAATCCTTTTGTGGTTTATGAGGCTAAGCAAGATCTGGCTCCCCACTTCCTATTTCTCTGATAAGGTCTTTATAAAAAAAATGACCTGAGATTCTCATATATTTATTTGTTTAACATGTGCCTTCCCACGAGAATGTAAGTTCAAGGGGAGAAAGGTTTTTTCTGACTTGTCTCTCACTATGCGTGTAGCACTCAGAACAATGACAAGCACATAATAGGTGCTCAACAAATAGTTTTTAAAATGAATACATTTCTTCAGTTAATAACAGAAGACTTGGTGTCACAAAGAATTGAGTTTACATCCTAGCTTCACCATTTTCTAGGCTTAAGACTTTGAGCAAACACTTAGCCCCTCTGAGTTTCTGTTGCTGTATCTACAAAATGTGAACAGTAACTACCTCACTTGTGATTGCAAAGATTAAATGGGATAATTTATACATAGGACAATGCCTCAAACTTAAAATACATTCAGTAAATGGTAGCATGTGTTTTTACTATTATTAATATTTTATTGTTACTACTACTATTTTTTTTAATAGACTGCTTATGGAACTCATTCAGTTTTTTCCTCCTGTCTTGAATTTTCAAAGTTGACAACAGAAAGCAAGACATTCTAGACAAAAGGAACTGCATAATCAAAGGCACGGAGGAATAAAATCCAATGATTATATGAGGAAATAGCAAATTCTAGCAATTCTGGTATAGCTAGAAGGTGTACTTTACATGAGAAACAATGATTGTGGAAAATGAGAGGGGAGATTGGGGCCAACCTTTGAAAGGCCTTGTTAAATTCCTTTGTCTTTACCATCTGTTTTTTTTTTTTAAATAAGAAAGAGCTTAACGGGTTCTATGGCCTGGGCAGCCTGAGCAAGAAGAGTGGCATCAGATAAAGCTGGACATGTAGACTGAGGGCTGGCTGGGGCTCACAGACATTTGGATTTTATTCTAAGAGCATAGAGGAGTCAGCCAAGAAGTAAAATAGTAAGAGGTTAAGATAAATAATCTGAATAACATTTTATTTTTTCATTATTTTATTTTTTGGATTTCTATTTTTTTTTTTGAATTTTATTTTATTTTATTTTTTAAACAACTGGTTCTTATTAGTTATCCATTTTATACATATTAGTGTATTTATGTCAATCCCAATCTCCTATCTGTTCTTGCTCCTCAAAACATGGTCTGTGAACCAAAAGCATCGACATCACCTGGTAACTAGTCAGAAATGCAGAATCTTCAGCCTGCTGAATCAGGATCTTCATTTTAACAGGATCCCCAGGTGAATGTTGATATTTGAGAAGATCTTCTCTAGGTCACTGAGAACTTTCAAACAGAGGAACGAAGTGGTCACCTTTTTGACTTAGAAAGATTATGCTAGTAGCAGGACAGAAAATAAATTGGAGGTGAGACTCTAGGCAGGAGAGTAAGAGGCTATTGCACTGTCATGTGAGCTATGAAGAAGGCCTGGACCAGGGCATCACTCTCAGGATTGCAGAGGAAGTGACAAGATAGCATGGTGACATGAGAAGAGCATTGGTTTAGGGACGGAAGACAGACTCCAATCCTGACTGTGTTGCTCACCCACTGAGTTAATTAGGGAAGCTCACTTCCTGTCTCCTGGCCTTAGTTGCCCCATGTGTGAGATGAAAGGATGGGGTCAGCACACAACAAATTGCAAATTCAGGAGCAGCAAACTGTGACCCAGAGGCTAAATCCAGCCTGCACACCTATTTTATATGGCCCATGAGAAATGCCTATAAAAAATCAGAAGAAGAATAATACCTCCCAACATATGAAAATTATATGAACTTTAGCTTTCAGTGTCTCTAAGTCATGTTTTATCATAATACAGCCATGCTCTTTCATTTACTTACTTTCTATGGCTGCTTTCACTTGCAGTGGCAGAGGTGAGTAGCCATGACTGAGACAGTACCACTTTCAGGAAAAGTTTGCTAACCTCTATTCTAAAGGATCGTCAAAATGCCCTTAACCATTGAAATGCTGTGATGCTACTGCATGACAGTGTGAGCTATAAGCCCTGTGTAAACGTAGTTCAATGTCTTCTTCCCCCAGGACTATGAATTGCAACTGATGACATACAAGGCCTTTGTGGAATCACAGCAGAAATCCCCGGGCAAGCGCCGTCGCATGCCTTCCTCTTCAGATGCCATCACGCAAGAGGTGAAAGGGTGGGGCAAGGACGTGTGTCGCTGTCCTCCCTCAAGGAAAGATTCACTCATCGAGGCCTTACAGTTTGATTACTGTCGAGCGTGTGACTTCATGAAAACTTCCTGTTATTGTCAACTATTTAAATTGACTTTTCTGGCAGATAACTTATCTAAATTTTTTTTTTCTTTTTTGAACCATAGTTCATGGACTTAAGGACTCGCTACACAGCATTGGTGACCTTAACAACTCAGCACGTGAAATACATCAGCGATGCACTCCGGCGGCTGGAGGAGGAGGAGGTGAGGGCAACTGAGTCCTAAATCATCTTGAAAGTAGAATGAAAAATCTTGAACCTCATCTATCAAGGTTTAAAATGCACACACAGCCGATGTCCATTGTTCACAGTAGTCATGTTCTATGAAGTCACTGTGCACACTGCACCAGCAAATTCTTTTTTTTTTAACATCTTTATTGGAGTATAATTACTTTACAATGTTGTGTTAGTTTCTGCTGTATAACAAAGTGAATCAGCTATACATATATCCCCATATCCCCTCCCTCTTGCGTCTCCCTCCCACCCTCCCTGTCCCCCACCTCTAGGTGGTCACAACGCACTGAGCTGATCTCCCTTGTACCAGCAAATTCTGAATTCATGCCTCCAGGGGAACACAGGGTTAGGTTCCTGCCAGCTTCTGGTCACATCACATTTTTGTCAACGGATAATGCACAACCTGGTTTTATGTGTGTTTTTGTTTAAAAACACATTTTAAAATATATCTTACTGATTCAATAACATTGAACTCATGGCCGAGAGCAATATAACTCAAACCCGAACAAAGCTTATTAAGCGCATTTTCTCCATAAGGCACATCACAGCCTTCTAGTGAGTAATGAAGACTGACTGTCTTGTGTCTGACACTCCCACTTCTGAGTATATTACAGAAACATTATAAGCATGAAGAAAGGGATATGAACAAAGGTCCTTAATAAAGCATAATTTGTTAAAGGGAAATAGTGGAAATATCCAAATTCCATATGATGGGATGCTATGAAGCTGTTAAAAATAATGCAATAGATTTAAATGAACCAACAAGGAAAGATATTTGTATTTTTTGAGGAAAAAAGCAAGTTGAAATATTATGTTTTCAGTAGTAACAAAACTGTGTGTACCACAAAGGGACAATATGGGCATACAAACAAGTTTAGAAATATACATACCAAATTCCTGGAGAAATGAGATTAAAGGAACATATATTATGAATTTCAGATTGTTTGAATTTGTTGTAATGAGTATGCAGTCTTTTTGTAACTATGAAGATCTTCTGTGTCTTTGCAAAATAAGTATCCACATCTTCAATAACACTTATAAAAGAAATGCTATTGGAAACATTAACCCATGCCAACTTTTGCCCATGTAAATTAGCAAAAGAGTTCCTTTCTGTCAGTACCTACCTCATTTAATCTCTGTAGATGTCCATCTCTTCATCTGTAAATCTAAGAATTATGAGCATAAGTAAGATGCTATATGTGAAGGGCTTTTTAATTAATTTATTTTATTTTATTTATTTTGGCTGTGTTGGGTCTTTGTTGCTGTGCGTGGACTTTCTCTATTTGCAGCGAGCGGGGGCTGCTCTTCATTGTGGTGCGCGGGCTTCTCAATGCGGTGGCATCTCTTGTTGCAGAGCACGGGCTCTAGGCGCACGGGCTTCAGTAACTGTGGCTCGTGGGCTTAGTTGCTCCACGGCATGTGGGATCTTCCCAGACCAGGGCTTGAACCCACATCCCCTGCATTGGCATGTGGATTCTTAACCACTGCGCCACCAGGGAAACCCGTGAAGGGCTCTTTAAAATCAGTAAGTAATTATTGACTGCCCATCACATATGAAAACAGCATGCTTTTTAAGAAAAGTGCTAACCTAGATATAATGAATTTAGCTATTAGTATCACCTAGGCGCTGGTGAGCAATGCTGTAGGCTGGGTAAATTATATTTAACTTGGGGTTATTTTAGCTATGATTTAGGTAACATTCATGTCTTTGTTTTAGGAACACTGAATCAGGCCGGTGTAGTAAGACATTGACCAAGATACTGATTTTCTATTTCCTCTTCTAGAAAGTGGTAGAAGAAGAAAAACAGGAACATGTGGAGAAGGTTAAAGAGCTTTTGGGCTGGGTGTCTACCCTAGCAAAGAATACACAAAGCACAGCTACCTCATCCCAGACCAAAGAATCAACAGACATTGAAAAAGCTATTTTAGAACAGCAGGTGAGTAGAAGGTCCATCTATCACTTCCTGGGTAGCATAATATGTGATTATTCATTAGGTGGAATAATAGGTCACATACTGACCACCCAGGAACGATTCTGATCTCAATAAGTGTTAACTTTAACTTCCAGGATTTAAAGAAACTTAAGACATCCTCTTATTTGTACTTCTGCTTTCTAGATCACTGTATGTAGTGGTAATAATCATCTTACCTAAGCTAAGTTTTTCCCTAGGATTTTATTTTAAGTTATTTCAAATGATTTTTTTTTTTTTTTGCGATATGCGGGCCTCTCACTGTTGTGGCCTCTCCCATTGCGGAGCACAGGCTCTGGACGCGCAGGCTCAGCGGCCATGGCTCATGGGCCCAGCCGCTCCGCGGCATGTGGGATCTTCCCGGACCGGGGCACGAACCCGTGTCCCCTGCATCGGCAGGCAGACTCTCAACCACTGCGCCACCAGGGAAGCCCTCAAATGATTTTTGGTTCTTTAATATCTTGGGTTCTGAAACTTTTCTTCTACTGCATAGATTCTGGCAGAGGAGCTAACAACCAAGAGGGAACAAGTCTCTGAGGCCATTAAAACTTCACAGATCTTCTTGGCCAAGCATGGTCATAAGTGAGTATTAAATGAGGGATTACAGCACATCTGGGGGAACTGGATCTACCTGGCTAGAACTTCAGGTCATGATCAGAATTTGGCCTGGAGAATTCAGGTTGGCAAGAGCCAGATTATGAAGAGCCTTGTAGTTCATCCTGAGGAGTCTGCATTCTACCTGTTGGCTATGGGGAAAGATTTTAAACATGATTGGACTTTGTTGATAAAGGCTTCTAGAACTGGGTTTTTTTTTTTTCTTTGCATTACGTGGGCCTCTCACCACCGTGGCCTCTCCCGTTGCGGAGCACAGGCTCCAGACGCGCAGGCCCAGCGGCCATGGCTCACGGACCCAGCCGCTCCGCGGCATGTGGGATCTTCCCGGACCGGGGCACGAACTCGTTTCCCCTGCATCGGCAGGCGGACTCTCAACCACTGTGCCACCGGGGTAGCCCTAGAACTGTTTTTACAGAGAATGGACAGACATGGGGCAAGAGTAGAGGCCTAAGAGACCAGTTAAGAGGCTGTTCTGATAATGTAGTCAAGAAACGATGAGAGATGGAGAGGGGACAAAGATTCAAAAGGTAGTATGGATAATGAACTTAACAGGGTTTGGTGCCCAATGAAAATTATCAGATATAACTCCCAGGTTTCTGGCTTAGGCCACTGGATATTTGGTGATGCTGCTAGCCAAGACAGAGAATACAGGAGAAAGTATGGGTTGAGGAAGAAGGAGGCAGCTATAGTTTCAGACATGAATGCGAAGAACCCACAGGACATCCAAGGGTAAACTTCCAGTATGTATTTGGAAGTACCTGATACATTATTTATGCCTTATGTAGTTCCACGAAAGTTGTCCAGTGGGCAGCTTTATGTGTAAATTTAGAATTAATGAGAGACATTTGAAGTGACAGAGATTTGAGTCGTCAGCATAGAAGAAATCATGACTGGATTAGCTTACAAGGGTTCAAGGGCTTCTTGGCCTATAAAGGAAGCCTCAGAGAAGTAAGAGAAAATTATGAGTGATACCTTAGAACCCAAGAGAGAACAGGGCTTCAAAAAGAAGGGAGTGGTCAAAAGTCAAGAAAAGTTAAGACTGAGACATAGCTATTAAATTTGGCAAGTTGGAAGCTTTTGGTGACTCTGGTGAAAAGCTGGGGGATGATGTCTGATTTAGAGTAATGGGGAGCATGTGAGGCGTGGAAGATAATGATAATGAAATTAGACTACTCTTCCAAGGAGATTGGCCATGGGGAAGGAGAGAAATAATACAGCAAATACTTAGAGCAGCATTTATGATCAAGAAAAGGTTTTATTTTTCTAAAAGATCGGGGAGACTTAACTGTGTTTATGGACTGAGTCTCAAGGACCGAAAGGGAGAGAGAAATTGAAGTCATAGGAGAGGGGTTGCAAAGGATGTAGGAGAGGATAAAATTTATCCATGGGTAAAAAGTACAATCTTAAATAGGAGTTGAGACACCTTTTCGTCTGAGGTCTGAGGAAAAGGAGATTAGAAAGGGTATGGATGCCAGAAGTGAAGTCAGAAAGTGAGAGAATTAGTGCCCAGTGGTCTGTATTTTCTCTTTGAAATAGGGAGAGAGGTTGTTTGCCTCCAAGAGGATTGTCAGGAAGCATGGAAGTCCAGTGGAGGTTAGAAACCAGGAAGACCTCTTCTGTTGCTACACGGTGTTGGAATCCCCCCACTAGATAGACTTAGGCTGCATGTGGGAACAGAGAGGTCCAGGGGTTTGGTTGATCTGAGACTGGAGTCTTGTAAGTGAGGAGAGAGTGCAAAGATAATAGGGACTAATTGAGATGGTGGCCTGTGGGTCTGGACTCCAAAGAGAAGAAACTGAAGATAATGGAGAGGACTGATGGATTAAGAGAAGTGGAGGAGTCAAGGAAGGTTTGGAAAATCTCAGTAAGCTGATGGATGCTTGTAAGATGAATCACAGGATTCAGTCTCAGAAACAACGTAGAATGAGAAAAGGAATTCAAGATAGTGATGACTTCTGGGGAGAGAGGGATAGGAACAGTGTTGGTGACAGATACACATGGGACTTTAATTCTATCAGTAAAATCTTATGTCTAAGAAAGGGATCTGAAGAAAATTTGGTAAAATACTACAATAAAATTTGGTAAAGTTGGATAGTTGGGTAATGAGTAAATGAGAGTATATTTTATTCTTCTCTTTTGTTTCTTTAAGATATTTTGTTTTTAAAAGAGAAGAGATGTAGGAGTAAAGAAGGAAAACTAGCCAGGTAGGATTATAATCAGAAGTTACAATCTGATAGATTTTTTTTTGATAAATTTATTTATTTTTATTTATTTATTTTTGGCTGTGTTGGGTCTTTGTTTCTGTGCGAGGGCTTTCCATGGTTGTGGCAAGCGGGGGCCACTCTTCATCGCAGTGCACAGGCCTCTCACTATCGCGGCCTCTCTTGTTGTGGAGCACAGGCTCCAGACGCGCAGGCTCAGTAGTGTGGCTCACCGTCCCAGCTGCCCCATGGCATGTGGGATCTTCCCAGACCAGGTCTCGAATCCGTGTCCCCTTCATTGGCAGGCAGATTCCCAACCACTGTGCCACCAGGGAAGCCCCGATAGTAGAATCTTGACGTTTAAAATTTCAGAAGTGGACGGTCCTTGCACGCAGGGGAACAAGGTCTTGAGGAAAGGAGTGCTTGGTGTGCTGCCGCCATTTCTTCCACCTTCAGTTTCTGTGCCTTTTGCAGGGCTTCTGACAGCGCTAGGTTGGGACAAAGCATCCAGAGGTTCACAACCTCTGTGATCCATTAGGAGCCACTATGAGGAGGGTCCAGGGAAGAATTTACCATTTTCAGCGGCAAACAAATGGCGGTTACTAGCTATGATGACTTTGTACTTTGGGTCTGACTTGCTGCACCTTTCTATATAGTAAGACAGCAACTGCTTAAAAAATAATCCATGAGGCAGATACGAAGAGGAGAATTTTAAGATGTGCAGTCTCTTTGGAGAAAGGATCAAACTCTTGAACTCAGCATCCTAGATATGTTTGTAAATAAATCCCTGGCATAAATCCTTAAAAAAATAAAATTTCAGCAGTGGAATAATTTTAGATGATGGTAGCATCCAAGTTTGCCATGTGTGGGTGGGGCTGAAGTGGTGTGGAGCACATTTGGATTGAGAAGGTCGCAGGACTACAAGCATCGGTGTTAGATAATTGTTGACTTGAGCATTGACATAACCAAGAATCATGACTTGGTTTGAGATAGACAGGAAAACTGTGAGCTGGATGCCCAAGTGTTCAGTGAGTATGGAAGAGTGACCAGATGATCCATCATGAACAGTGAGGAAGAAGAATACTATCCAAGGTGGAGAAGTCATTTTGAAGCAATAGAGGAGAGTTTGGGGAAAGGTTTCTCTCTAAAAGAGCTTTTATGCTTCATCTTCCAGGCTCTCAGAAAAAGAGAAGGAACAGATATCTGAGCAATTGAATGCCCTGCATAAGGCTTACCATGACCTTTGTGATGGTTCAGCAAACCAGCTTCAGCAGCTTCAGAGCCAGCTGGCCCAGCAGACAGAACAAAAGGTACTTTTAGTTTTCTCTCCAAATGTTGGAAGGGTACCTTTTGAACGGTATAAAGGCAGCTTTGCGGATTGGGAGTCATGATCACTAGCTCTCCATGACCAGTGTCACTTAATTTTTAACCTCACTGTAGCAGCCATGTGTCTCGTGTTTCTTTACTGGGGTTCCACGATGTGTTGGTCAGTCAAAAACCACTAGAAGGTGCTTACGGCTAACCCTGGTTCACTGTTGTGTGATCTTCCATTTTGTGGCAGACCACAATCAAAGAGAACCTAAATGCTATATTATATCTGATCAGAAGGCAATAAGGTTTCTCTGTGGCATTGTCACTCAAAAGTTGTCAGCCAAGAGTTCTGAATATTGGGAAGTAAAGGCTGTGACCCTCTTCCCCCCATACTTTTTTCCCTGTCTACTAAATAAATGAGAAATGTTAATTTCCAAAAGAAACTGGTGGATTAGCTGCACTGACTGAGACACTGGTTCCCCTTACCCATTGTTGCCCCATCATGTGACATCTTTACCAGTTCCCTCTCATGTTCATTTCCTGGACCATATGGAAGTTGTTTAAGTTCCTGCTGGTTGTCCTAAGTTCTTCCTGGATACTTGTGTGTATATGTAAACTTACCATATTATATATACATGTGTCTCTGGGATATATATGTGTGTTTGCCTGCTTATTTCCTATGTTGTGAAGCAATGGCCGAATTCCGTGGGGCAGGCCAGAATTGAAGCCCCTGTGGCAATCAGATTTGGTCTAGATGTTGCTCAAAATGATATTCATACAAAACATGCTTTGACTCTGGTCATGAAATTTGTGCAGCAGGAGCTAGAGTTGTAAAGACCACGGTGCAGAACCAGCTGTGATTTATTGGAGAGCAGATTTCCAAAAAGAATGTGCTGGTTTAACATGCCCTATGTGAGGTAGCCCACTTCTAATGGCTCATTGCTTCACCATATACGGGAGTACTTGAAGAGTTTTAACAATTGCTTGCTGAGAACATTCAGTTCTCATTTTGAAAGGTTAAAAAAGGGGAGAAGGAAAGAAAGTCAAGCTGCTGAGCACCACATTGAGCATGATGTGTCCCCTGTTACCGTTTGTGTGTTTCATGTGAAGTATTGTTCTGATTAACTGACATCCTTGCTTACAAGTTTCACTAACCCTTTGGAGTTTAAGCACAAATGCACAAAGGGAAAAGAGGACGACCTGTTTGGGGTTCTTTTTTGCAAAAAAAACAAAACAGTCGCATGCTGGACGCTAACACCAAGCTTACACTGTGTGTGCGATACGGCTGAGCTGCTCCGTAAGGCTCTCTCTCTTATCTGCCCAAGGCACACCCTGCAACCCTGGTAAGTAGAAGCCTTTTATGTTTTCTTTCCTCTTCTCCCTCTGTCTTTTTCTGCTTGTTTAGGTCAGAATGCCCATGTTTGGTGGGGCCGAAATGAATTTCTCTGGATAATTTCCCAGTACAGTGTGATCCCTGCCTCTCCTCCAATTACAAGGGTGTTAGAAAGAGCAGTCTTTTCTCTTTGGCTAGACTCCAGGCCTTTTTTCAATACCAGCATTTCTGAGACTCTGTGAACTCACAGAAGAAATTAGAGGTTTCCCCAAAGAATCTGTTCCTTTGTCATATTGTCTGCTTCTGAATAGTCTTTACGTGGATTTTGTAAAAGGAATTTTTCATATATTTCAGAGAGTCACATGCCAGTGGGATTTTTCCTTCAATCTATAAAGACTAGCTAACTTGTAGATTCACGTAGCATATGTTTACCTTATACAAGTTAAACTCTACATTCTGGGTCAGAAAACAGAGGGAGGATGAAGAAGAACACATAATATTTTAAATAGTGTGGAGAATTCTCAGTTATTCCATTATTTGAACAAATACAGTGAGATGAAGATGCGACCCAGATCTCCTTCCTCATTTGCTGTCTGTTCTGTGTCTCTGATAGTGTGCAACTTATCAAGCTTGAAATCCTCAGGGCGTGTTTTTAAAATCTGGGGGAAACAGGTTAATGATTTTAAGGATTTCCTTACTATTTATCAATGTATTCGTTTATTCATCAAATGTTTCTTTAACTGCTGGTACTAGTCCTGGACATCCACTGGGCAAACTACCTGCTCTTATGGAGCTTACTTCTCATTGAGACAGAAATGAAATGCATTATATAGAAGGCAAGGAAGTGGTTGGCAGTTACTTCAGTAAGATCCTCCATGAATAAGTTGAGTTAAATAAGGATCAGAAAGTAACACTGACTAAAGAGGGATAGATAAAAGCATGTATAGAAGACGAAGATAATGCACACTAACAAGAAGAAGTGGAAAGTTGGAGATTAATAAAAGTGATGAAGTGTTCTAAGTGGTAGAACACTGCAAAGATTTAATTTCTAAATAACATCGTCATATTGTGATGAAAGGCTTCAAAATAGGAATTCTTCAAAAGCTGTTTTCAGGCCTTTTTCTGAGTGTAATTTTGACAATGTGTAAGGCTTGCCTTACTCTCTGTCCTTAGTACCTAACTCCTGTGTAAGATGCAGCTCTACTGTGCTTATCCTTCCTGCTCTTCTGGACCTGACTGGGGAGGCAGTATAATAGCTTGAGATTTAGAGTAAGACCTTGGTTTGATTCTGGAACTCATTCATTTTGTGACCTTGGACAAGTTACCTAATCTCTCTGTACCTCATTTTCTTATCTGCAAACTAAAAATTAAAATAATTGCTTTCATAGGATTGTTGTGAGGGTGTCAGTGCTTAATAAATATATTAAGTGCCCAACGAGTAGTAGCTGTCGTCATGATGATTGTACTACATTCTAGCCTGGACTAGAAGAAAAGTTATTAGTGGTTCCAGAGTCAAGAGTCCCTAGTCTGCTCCTTCCTTGACTTGCTACTTCCAATTCCTAGAGCTAATTTAACTCAGAGCCATTGCCATGGGACACGCTAGCACTGGCCACCAAGAGTATGACCGCTCCAGTTGCTAAACAGCTGCCTGAGTAATATACACAGGGCCATTTACTGAGCTGCACAGCTGTTGCTGGGCTGCTTAAGTCTCTCTTCGAATCCTGTGGACCCATCGTGCTGAACTCATCATCAGGGAGGTCCTACTTCAAGAGTCTTCTGCGTGGATTGCAACACTGAGAAGTTGTTGTATGGGGTTGAATTCTCACTTTGGGGGAGCTTGTATGTGTCTGTAGGAGCCTTTGTGGTGATTTAGTCTTATAAATAGCTGTCTCCTCACTTTCACTGCTTGCTACTTTGTAGAGCTTGTCACTCAGATATGCTTAAAGCTACCATCCCTTGAGTAATCCGTGAACTTCTGGCCATGTTAAACATTCTGTAGTTTAGAAAAATTCTTTTTTAGCATTAACCCTGCCAGGCTTCAGAATGTTTCCTTCAGGTTGGGGCTCATCCAGGCTGGGTTTTTCTTGTGGTCAGAATTTGATATACTATAGTTCTTTGAATGACTCTTTTCAACAATTGTGCTTCTCTGATTCAGTGTTCTTTTTCATTTTCTCTTGTAGGGCTGCTGCAGAGCAGTTGCTGGGGTGATTGACCTAGGCACAGTGGAGATATTTCCCATCTTCAGAGCCATGCAAAAGGGCCTCATTGACCAAGACACAGGCCTTGTGCTCCTGGAATCCCAGGTTATCATGTCTGGCCTCATTGCCCCTGAGACCAGTGAAAAGCTGTCTTTGGAGGAAGGCCTAGCCAGAAACCTCATTAATCCCCAGATGTACCAGCAGCTCCAGGAGCTAGAGGATGCCCTGTCCTTAATCAGCAGGCTTACTGAGAACAAAGGCCCTCTTTCTGTGGTGGAAGCAATTGAAAAGAAAATAATCAATGAGAAGGTTGGACTGAAAATCTTAGAAGCTCACCTGGCAACTGGAGGTTTCAGTCTCCCCCGTGATGAGAACTGTATTAACCTAGAGGAGGCTTTTCACCAAGGCCTCATTTCTGCCTGGCTTTACTCAGTGTTAGAGTCTCACCTGAGATCATCCAAGAACTTGATAGACCCAAACACAGCTGAGAAAATCGGTTTACTGGATCTGATGAGGAGATGTATTGTCTACCAGGAATCAGGGTTGAAATTGCTGCCTGTCAAGCAATTGGCAGGGGGAATGGTGAGCTTGAAATCAGGCCGGAAGGTTAGCATTTTCCGTGCAGTTCAGGAAGGGCTAATAGATAGGCAGGTCACTGTCCGGGTGCTGGAAGCTCAGCTTTTTGCTGGAGGCATAGTAGATCCAAGAACAGGACACAGACTTACAGTGGGAGAGGCTGTGAGACATAATTTG
This sequence comes from Kogia breviceps, assembly GCF_026419965.1. Taxonomy (NCBI): domain Eukaryota; kingdom Metazoa; phylum Chordata; class Mammalia; order Artiodactyla; family Physeteridae; genus Kogia; species Kogia breviceps. The sequence continues at coordinate 170,738,813 of NC_081310.1, read as the reverse complement.
ATTGACCAAGATATGGCCTGTGCTCTTCTCATAAGGCAGCTTCAGACAGGAGGCATCATAGACACTGTCACTGGGCGTAGGCTGACAGTAGATGAAGCAGTGAGCAATGATCTAATAGCTGCTAAGATTGCACTTGTGATTCTGGAGTCCCTTTGGTCATTCATGGGGTTGCTATGGCCCGAGTCTGGAGAGATTCTCCCAATTACAGATGCCCTGGAACAAGGTATTGTGTCTACTGAACTAGCTCATAAAATCCTTAGTGGCCGACAGCACATTAAAGCCCTATTTCTACCAGCAATCACAGAGATTTGGTCCTGGGAAAAAGCAATAGAAAATGGTGTGTTAGACAAAGATCTTGCCGATAACTTGAAGTCAATTTGTATCCCCGATGTGATGCCCCACATGCAATTAGCAGACTCTTTAGAACGAAGCACATTGAACACGAATCCTGGAGCTGCAGGTGTGCCGTGCAGCAAGGGCCAAACTGAGGGCATCGCAAGCCATAACGAGAAGCTGCTGTTTCATCTGGTGACTCACAGCTATATTAATGTGCGGGATGGACAGAGGCTGCTCCTGTTGGACAATGAGCTAATAGAGGTACTAACAGCAAGAGGTGATCAAGCAGATCCTCCAGAAGTGTTTGGAAGTGGGCATCAGAGACTGGAAGCTCCTGAGAAATTACAAGGATCAGTGAATGTGAAAATCACAGAAACTTTCTGTGATGGGCTGACTGTGAGGCCACATGAGTTCCAGTTTTCTTCTCAGAACAGAGAAGATCCTGATCAGGCAAATTGCACTGAAGCAAAAGGCAAAAAGACCATTGTAGAAACAGAAGAGAACACCCAAAGGGACCTGTTTGTAGGGCAACAAAAAGTGGGAAATCCAAATGTTGATACTTTGAAGGTCATAGATAAAGTCAAGTCAGAGTTTAAAAGGCAGTTGTTAGATACCGAAAAGGAAGACCAAATAGAAGTATCTACCAGAGAAAATGTCAGCAAAGGATTTCTCCTTACGGTACCTCCTGAGGAAGCAGAAGATGTGACTTTGGTGGAGGACAAAGATCCTTTTCCTGTTGAATCACCAAAGGAAGAATGGCAGACTCTCAGAAAGACTTCCTTTATGTGTCAGAAAGAACAAGCAAACACACTTGAAATTGAATATACTCTAGGTGAAACTGGAAGGCCTCTCATAAAACCCCAAAGCAAAAAGTCACAATTTCAGGTAGAGAAAACTCTAGTTTTAGAATCGGAACTAAAGTCTGAAAAGGATAAGAATATTCATTCTCTGGGCAGAAAGAAAGCATTAAATAAGGCTTGTTTGGGTAGGGATGCCCATAAACAAAGTACAGAAGGACACAACATGGCAGGTGGTGGTATGATGTTGTTAGAAAAGACAGACAAGGAAGCTAATGGCAGTGAAACTTCCCTGTCATGCAGTCACCCTTCAGAGTTGCTTGAAGAAGCTACCTTAAATATATTATCTGCACAATTACTAGACGGCGGTATCTTTCATGAACAAACAGGTCAAAAGCTCTTACTAAATGAAGCAATAGCCCGAGGCCTTGTGCCTAGTCACACTGCTGTGAAACTTTTGGGGAAGCTGCACATGTTTCGGGGCTTCTTTGACTCTCAGACCTGCGAGTCTTTGAAAACTGAAGAAGTCATTGATGAAGGTCTAATGGATGAGAAATTGCTACACAATGTCCTCATGGCAGACAAAGCTATAAGTGGTGTCTTAGACCCTCGTACTCACACACTCTGCTCTGTGAAGGAAGCAGTTGCCATTGGACTTCTTGACACACAAACAGCCACCAGAATTTTAGAGGGGCAGGTGGTGACTGGTGGAATTGTTGACCTGAAACGAGGCAAAAAGGTTTCAGTAACTTTGGCCTCAAATCTTGGCTTGGTGGACAGTGCTGACCAGACAGAGCTTATAAATCTGGAGAAAGCTTCTAAAGGCAGAGATGCTGAAAAAGCAGTTAGGGAGAGATTAATTAGCTTACAATTGGAAACAACTGGAATTATGGACCCTGACAGCAAAGCCCCGTTAACAGTTGTGCAGTCCATTGACAGAGGGCTTTTGGAGAGGTATGAGGCCATGCAGTTGTTGACAAAGCAGGTGGTAGATGGAGGTATCATTCACCATATCTCTGGGATGAGACTTTCTGTTGATAGTGCCTTTAAACATGGCATCATTGATGAAGATTTAGCCGAGCAACTCAAAAAAGTTGAGAACTTAAGCCTCCGTCAATTCTCTCATCCTGAAACAAAGGAAACTATTTCCCTGTCTGAAGCCATAAAATTAGATCTTGTTACCCCGGACTTGAAAAGAGAAATCCAAGAAATTCAGGCCTTGACTGGGAGCTTTGTAGATCTCATTTCTGGCCAGAGATTGACCTTGGCAGAAGCTGAAAAAGAAGGACTCTTAACTAATAAAGAAATATTGTCTTCAGGAATGATGAATGGGGTTATAGATCCTGAGAATTACAGAATTGTTCCCTATGCAGAATTAGTAAAAAAGTGTAAGATTGATATTGAATCTGGACAGAGGTATCTAGAAGTAATTCCCTTCTCAGACATTAAAGATGGAGCAAGTGACAAAGTACTTAAATTGTCTCAAGCAGTTAAGCTTGGAAAAGTAGATTTTGCAGCTACACTGAAGGTTCTGGAAGCTCAGGCAAATGCTGGAGGAATCATAGACACTGCCACGGGGAAAAGATTGACATTGGCGTCAGCTTTGGAACAGAAATTAGTGGATGAAAGCATGATCCGAATTATTGCATCCCGTCAGGTGTTAGATGGAGGAATTATTGACATATTTAGTGATCAGAGAGTGACTTTAAAGGAAGCTATTGAGAAAAGACTTATTAGTCCTGAACTGGCAACTATAATCCAAATAGATACCTTCAAGTCCAGTGATCACCAGGCTCAGAGTGAAAAGCAAGATGGAATTGAAGTATGTGAACTAAAGAAAGAATTTCTAAGAAAGGAAATGTTAATTGCTTGTAGTCAGACTGCTGAAAAGAGTTGTGGTAAAGGAGAAAGTGAGAAATTTCAAATTGAAAACCAATCTGCACAGAAAAAGGTTAAAGTGAGAGTTTCTAATGGGAAGCAGGCAAAAAAGAGCAGGGAAATTTCATTAAAGGAATTGGAATGCAAGGGTCAGGATAGGAGGTCTTCTCGAGGTGCTAAAGAATCTTTCAGTATCATAGTTTCTGGTGATGGTAAAGGTAAATCATTGCGCCAAGGTTCAGTGACACACCCTCACTCAGAAATTTGTGATTTTAACCCCAAAGAGGTGGCTTATAGTACCATGGAAAAAAATACAAATGAAGAGCAAGAGAAAATAGTGGCACAGACAGAAATTATTTCTCAGATGAAACAGTTTATATCAGGTCTAGATTCTAAAGAAATAAGGGAAAACCAAGGAGAAATTATTTCAGAAGTACAAGAATCAAATTGTGAAACTCCGGGCAAATTGCCTAGTCAACAGGTTATGCAGAAACCAGTGAAAACCAGGGAGAAAGGTAAGAGAGGAAAGAGAGAGATGATTGTAGAAGAAAGTGTCAAAACATGCAAACCAGCAGTTCTTTCAGAAGAAAAGCTGAATCAGGAAACTGCCATTAGAGATGACCATGATTCTAATAGAGAGAGTCAACCTGCGGAAATAACTATAAGTGAAAAAGGGAAAGAAACTGATGGGGAGCTGGGGTTTTCTGTTGTTGGTGAAGCTGAAGATTCTTCTTCCCAAATGATACCCAAAGGAATTTCTGTAAGAAATCAAGATGCTTTAACACTCTTCAACTCTAATCAGGTCAGTGAAGGAGATGTGAAAAATTTAAGCCTCTGCTTGACTTTAAAACCAGAAGAAAATTTATCTCAAGAAGTTACTGTTGGGACCCACAGTGAAATACTCTCTTCTTTGACCCCACAACCTGAAGGATTGTACTACCAGGAACCAGTTGGAGAAGCCCAAGTTGCAGACACATCCCCACTTTTCACAACAGACAAGTCTTTCCAAGGAACCACCAGACAGGAGACCAAGTATCATCAAGATTCTTGTGTTACTTTTAAGATTAGGGAAACCAAAGATCTGACTTTCTCATCTAATGAAAGTAAAGAAAAATCATACCAAGAAGTATCTTTTGCCTCAACAAGCGCTGTTAAATTGGAGGAAATTAGAGTAGGCTCCAAAGATGTCCGTTATTTGGAATTCTCAGACAGAAAGGACCTTCATCCTCAGGACCACAAAAGTGATCGTGAACGTTGCGGAACTCTTGAATCTAAAATAGTAACAACTCAGGAAATAACGGGGGAGAAATTTCTAAAAATGTCAATCCCTATAGTTACAGGTGCAGAAGCAGGGTCCTTTGAAGGCATAGTGACTCAGGGAGTTCCCAGAGTTTCAGTGTCTCTTCTCCCAGAGAAACTGTCCAAAGATGTATCTCAAAAAGAGAGTACAGGACAAGAGGATGCCACCATTAGTCCTATTCCAGAGACCCGTGAAGAAGAGATGGTACCCCTAATATCATACCCCACAATGAAGATGGATGAGAAGACACCACAGGAGAAGCTCAGAGAGAGCTCAGAGCCTGGCAGTGAACAAACCCCCATCATGACTGCACCGGGGGGAACGAGTGTGAACCTGGAGCCCTTCAGAGCTACTACCAAAGTAAGTTACCCAGTGGTGTGTTTGTGTATATGTGTGTGTGTGTATCTGTTAATAGTTAATTTCATGCTAAGACTCTTGACAAGATACTGAGTTTTCATATGTATAATTGTATACATATATACACTTCAGAGCACTAGATGATTCTCTAAGATATAACTTAGTTTATCATCATCTGTTTGTAACATAGTTGTTGGAAAATTAGGCGGCGGCTCTGAATGTCTTCCTGAAGTTTGCAAGGATTTTAAGTTAGACACTAACATTGAAGCTAATTTAAAATACTGAGGCTATGGTACCTGAAGTCAGAATAGGTTTTGGAAGTTTTGCTAAAATGATGCTTATAGATTGATAATTTTGAGCTTCTGCTCCCTGAGGAAATGTAATAAAATCACTTTTTTGTCTACTGATTTGAGACAATTTAGACAAAATAACATATTTTATGTCATTCCACCCAATGTGTAGTAAAAATTTCTATTCTATTCTAAGACTCTGCCTGCTTAAAAAGCAGACTTAAAGGAGTATGTCAGATTTGAGTGAGTTTTCTTTTTGGCTCCACAGAATGTATTTAACCGGCAGCTCTGCCTAGAACATGATGAGAAGTTGGTATCCTATCTGTCTCTATTACGAGACATTGAAATGAGGACCAAACAGATTCAACCTCTAGAGCTAAATCTGGCAGAGCTACAGGATCTGCTGTGTCAGGCCAAGGTAGGTGCCCAGAGACTTCCTCCAGGCCCATCAGCGTGGAGAAAATAAAGACTATTCAGGAAGAAAAACGTGTTCAAAAATACTACCATTTAATGGACAAAAAATAGATTGGAAAAGTGTAACTAGAGATCTATGAAGAACACCAGGGAGTACGAGTCTCACAGAAGCCAAAGCAGAAGAGACTCAAGGGAGGAGTAGTGGGCAGTGTTAAGTACAGTAGGGAGACTGAGTACAGTGAGGACTAAAAGGGGGTTTAGTGCCTGAGAGTTGCTGGGGACCTTGATAAGAACAGTTACAGTGGAGTCATGGGATATAAACTAGGTTGCATTGAGAATAAATGGGAGGTTGGAAGGTGCGGACAGTCATTCTTTCCAGAAGCTTGATAGTACAGGCAAGGAAAGAGAGGTAGAACACTAGCTAGAGGAGATGGACTAAAAGAGGAATGTTTTGAGTGAATTTTTAGGCTGAGGAGAAGGAACCAATAGAAAAGGAGAATTTGAAGTTAGAGGAGAGAGGAAGTGCTGACTGGTAGAAAGAGGTCCCTGAGGACATGGAAAGACATAGACTTAGACAGCCTTGAGCCGGAGGAGGAATAGCTCTTTGACTGAAACTGGAGGCTGAGAGTTGTCACAGGATTGGAGTCACAATGAGGATAGAGATTGTAGAGGTTTACCAGTTCTCTCAGTATCTAGAGTACGGCCTTGGGCAGGGGGGGCTGAAGGGGAAATGAGGATGATGCCCAGAAGAACTACCAAGCTCTTCCACAGCTTCTTTCTGGCTTCTCTACTGAGGAGCAGAATATTGAGGAGTAGCTGAGTGGGAAAGCTGGCTTGGGATATTTTTATGTTCATTGGTTCTGCTCCCTTGGACTTTGGAGTGGAAGACTTGTCCTTTGATTGACTTATATTGCATAACATTATTTAAAGCATAATGACACTCTTGGAGAGGCAACAAGTTGTAGTGTAAGGAGCATTGCACTGAGTCAGAAAACCTGAATCCAAGTCTTGGCTCTCTAGCTTATCAACTGGGCGACCTCAGGGGAAAACAAATTCACATTTTTAAGCACTGAGGCATCTCTACTGTAAATCCAGGATAATAATATCTACTCTGCCTACTTCAAGAATTATTGTGAGAACCAAATAAACTAGTGAATGTCTATAAAAACATTTCATAAACCCTGAAGCCTGTGTAGGCCTGAGGTGACAGAAAAATGTGTTCACAGCTGATTCCTAGACAGCAAGATTTCTAGTCTTGATTTCGGAGGTAACCCCACTTTATGCCCTCAGGTAGTAGACAGGGAGCTAAAGGATCTGTCCATGGTGGTGAGTCAGGAATTGGAATGTGTGAATCAGATTATCGTCAGCCAGCCTCAGGAAGTCCCAGCTCAACTGTTGAAGGCTCTAGAAAAAGATGCCAAGAATCTTCAAAAGTCCCTCAGCTCTGTGAGTGACACCTGGGGTTCCAGACTACTCCACCTCCAGAATGCTGCAGAAGTAAAAAAGGTAGCTTCTTGTTTCTATTCACAAAGGCTCACAAACTCTGGGTAGGCTTGGAGAGTTTTATCATCTAATTTGCCATTTATTTCTTAGACTAGAGTTTTAAATCAGTATGAACAGCTAGAAGGCAAACTTCAAGATCTGAGAGCCTGGGTTGGCAATACCCATCTTATTCTGAACAACAAGGAGCATGTCAATGAAACGGATACCATCGACAGCCTGAATCACTATCTCCAACAGTATGAGGTAAGCACTCCACCAGTTCTCAAGCATGTTTTATTTGTCCTTTTGAGTTGTATCAATTTTATTTCTCTGATAGGCAAACTGGTATCTGTACTTGCCTTTCTTAGAAAGTCTGACTTTCCATCTGAGAAATAAAGTCAGCTACGTTTAGTTTTTTAGATTATCATACCTCTGGAGCTTCTTCAGTGATTATGATCATTTTTCCTTTCAGCTGTACTGAGAGTCTGTGGAATGGCCTATGATAATCCAACTTCTTCTTCTCTTTATAACTGAGCATCTAGTATCCCTTTTTTCTATTTTGCTCAAGATCTAATCCTATGCTCACACACCAGTTTTTGTTTCTTTAATGATTCTAGACTTTCTTTTTTTTTGGCTTTTTATTTTTTGAATTTTATTTAATTTTTTTTATACAGCAGGTTCTTACTAGTTATCTATTTTACACTTATTAGTGTATATATGTCAATCCCAATCTCCCAATTCATCCCACCCCCACCCTCTGCTTTCCCCCCTTGGTACACACACACCAGTATTTTTTAAATTATTATTATTTAACATCTTTATTGTAGTATAATTGCTTTATATTGTTGTGTTAGTTTCTAAAACTTAAAAAAATACATTTTTTCACAGATACCTGGGATTAGCTGTACTGTAATTCTGTTATTATAAGTGATTGAAAGCTTAGTGCATTTAGAAATCAAAGACTAGTAAAGGAAACCTAACTGTAATATGCAAGGGGTATGGAGAGGCCAGAAATGAGAGAGACTTCGGTTTGGCCGTAGAAATTATCAGTGTCAATTATAAAAATGCAAGAGGGCTTCCCTGGTGGCGCAGTAGTTGGAGAGTCCGCCTGCCAATGGAGGGGACACGGGTTCGTGCCCCGGTCCGGGAAGATCCCACATGCCGCGGAGCGACTGGGCCCGTGAGCCATGGCCGCTGAGCCTGCGCGTCCAGAGCCTGTGCTCCGCTACGGGAGAGGCCACAACAGTGAGAGGCCCGCGTACAGCAAAAAGAAAAAAAAAAAAAGCAAGAAATTAACCCCTGTTTGATCATGTTGATTCTTTGATTAGAACCAACAGCTTCTGCTTCTATAGAGAATAAGAAGTTTTTCTTTTTTTCTTTTTCTTCCTTTCCCCACTTACCTTAGGATTTGAAACAGCACGTGGCTGAGAGGAAATCTCAGCTGGATGCACTTGCCTTTGATATTCAGTTCTTTATCTCCGAGCACGCCCAGGACTTGCCTCCTCAGCAGAACCGACAGATGCTAAGGCTTCTGAATGAACTGCAGAGGTCCTTCCAGGACCATGTGGAACGGACTGCAGCCCAGGTGGATGCCTTGCAGGGCCGTCTTCAACAGATGGAGCAGGCAGCCCGGCTTAAGGTCAGGCTGAACCAGAAGCTGGGCTCAGTTGGTCTCTGGGATGTCCTCTGTCTTTGGGTTTTCTGGCCAGACTCCATTTGTCACGATTCCAGGAGCCTGCGTTTACCAGTTTTGATTGGTTCAGGCCAGTTTGGTTCTGGTTCAGGAGGCAGCTCTTCTGGCTGTTTTTCTTGCCGTGTTTTTGGTTTTATGTGTGTGTGTGTGAGAGAGAATATGTGTGTTTACATGTGTATGCATGTGCAAGTGTTTTCTTTTTAGTGAGACTCTACTGTCACTGTGTCTCACTGTCTCTGACTTTCAAATGAAAATTTTATTCCCTAGTCCTTATTTCTCCTACTCTCACCCTCAGCATTCTTTTGAGGACTGTTAGGAACATTTAGGTACTCTGAGCTCTTGAGAAGAATGGTCCTGAAATCAGTTTTATTCTGGGGCTTTTCAAATGATCAACAGTAAGATTCCTTGACCACCTTCAAACAGCTGACAAAAAGATTTTTATCAGAATCATATTGACTTTTTAGCACATTTGAAATTATTATTTTCTAGTACCGTTCTCTACACTGTTGTGCCCAGTGCTTATTCACTTGTTGGAAAACTGTGTAGAAGCACTCTTGATACATTTTGGGGGGTGGGGGGAAACAACTAATCATCTCACCACCTTCTATCACAAGCTTCTTCTTCTAGGACTCAACATAATTGCATTAATGGTAACATCATAACCTTGTAATACCAAGAATGATGCTTATGCCATTTCTGCTGTTTGAATAATAAGTTGGAATTCAGCAAGATGATACTAGAATTGTCCTTGTCACCAGCAAAACTGTCTCAGGGTCTCTTTTATTAAATATAGTGCAAAGTAGAATTGAGCTTTTGAGTCAGGCTTAAAAGATATTAAAGGCTTAAAGTCAAGTCTATATGTCCCTATTACTGCTTCGTTGTTTCAACAGTATTGAATTTGAAGTAAAATACTAATGAAATATGTTAGGTTACCTTCCATATCTGGAAATGTGCAGTGTCCTCACTTGGGAATTCATAGAGCCTGGTGTAGCTTATGGATAATTAATGAAATAGCATTGGTCTGGGCCACCTTAAGACACAGCCCACATCCAGGATAGGCTCCTGAGCTGCAGAAGGTGATACAGTTGCATGTGAACATTCTTTCTAAGCGTGTAATTAATTCCACAATGTTTATTGACCTTGTTATTGTCAGAAATGCTCTGCTTCTCTCTATATTTGCCCTGAATGCATGTGTATGTCTGTGTGTTAACTTGTTTGCTTTGCTTTTTTCAGATTCAGTCTGCACCCATCCTAACCCATGAAGATCCTGTTTTACAACTGAAGAACTCTTAGGAGTTCTCTTCCAGAGCCCTTCTATTTGTCCTAAAGAGGGGGAGAGAGGGCCAATTTGGGCACCTGTTTGTAAGTGCAGGTGGCTAAAACACCATCAGAAGGTAGAAACTGGTGGAAAACGGTTCTAGAAGGATGGTCAGGAGAACACATCATGCTCAATTGCTCAATCAGGTGCTTCAGTGTCATGCGACTGAGAGGTCTGGAGAAAGGATCAGGCACAGAAGCCTACTCCCTCCTCCCCTTGGGCTGGCTTTTCTCTTGGGTAATGGTATAGACACCTGAAGACTGAGCCCGTTGCTATTCTGGGGCAGTTCCCTTCTTCTCAAAATAGCCAAGCCCTTCATGCCTGGCATGTAATCATTCCATTTAATGGGTGTCTGCATTTGTGAGACATTTGATTTATATAAAATCAGCTCAATTACTAAGAAACTCAATTAGCTTATAAATTATCTAGTTTCTTGATTTTTACTCCTAGTCTAGTCCTTCTAATTTTCCATATTATGACTTAACATGTAGTGTATCATCCAGTTCCAGTAGAATTGATCAGAACTGCTAATTTATTATTACCACCAATATCATCTGTGGATTTTAAGCATCTGGGCTCTCTGTTCTCCATTTCCAAGGATAATAACAGCAGTCTGGCAAAGGAGCTTCCAGACCGAAACCTGGGAGCGTTCTCACCCCAAATCACCCCTAATTATAATCCCGACCATAGCCCCAGATTAATAGACGATCCAATTGAGGGGAGCTTTCTGAATATGATTTCTGTGCCTTTTCCTCCTCTAGTCTCCCACCAACTTTTCCATCCTTGAGATATAACCTTCCTGTTTTACATTTCAGGGAGTTATCTTGTATTTATAGAATGAGAATCATTAATTGTCTCGGCCCCTTTGCATTTTAATTAGACCCTGCAGAAACAACAAAATACCTGTCACCAGAAACTGGAGGATCTTTGCAACTGGGTAGGACAGGCAGAAAGAGCATTGGCTGGCCATCAAGCTAGAGCCACCCAGCAGGATCTCTCTGCTTTGCAGAAGAACCAAAGGGACTTGAAGGTCAGTAAGAGTTAACTCAATTTTTTTATTCTTTCAAGTATTTATAAAGGCTTGCTATGTGCCAGGCACAGTGCTTAGTGCCAATAACATAATGGTAAACGTCACTGCTCTCATGAAGCTTATAGTGTAGTGGGAGAGACAGACATTACACAAATAATCACAAAAATGAACATATAATTTATTCAGTATTATATCTATAAAGGAAAAGTTACATGAGAACATATAACAGAGAGACCCAATCTTGACTTGAATGTCAAGATTACCTTAAAGAAGTGTCACTTAAACTGAGAAACAGGGTACGTAGGGGTTGATGCATAAAGGTGTGGGAGGAAGAAGAAAATTGCCAGGCAGAGGCCTGTACATCAGTCTGGAGGTGGGAATGGGGTCGAGCACAATGTATTCAAGAGCTGAAAGAAAGCTAGTTCAATTGGACTGCGAAGAAAAAAAGGAAGAGTAGTGAATGATGAGTTTGGAGGGTAGGACCCAGATCACTCTGGGCCTTGTAGGCTACATTAGGATTAAGGAGTGATAACCAAGAGAGTTATAAAGGACCAACCAGGCCTCAACTCTGCTAGAATCCTGTTGTCAACTCTTCTTTATAGAAGAATGATCTCTTTGAGGATAACTCATTGCAGAGTAAAAATCATGTTTATGGGCAGTCTCCATTTTTGTCTTCACTAAATAACTTCTTAGAAATTTAAATTTAAATTTTTCTTAGAAAATTAAATATTAAAATAGTTTCATAATTAAAAAGCATTTAAAATTTTATTATCTCCATTCGTTTAGGCATGAACCTTAAACAAATTATAATCAGAGACATATGTCAATTGCAGATAGTGTCATCCTAGTCATTCATCTTCATGTTGTTGAGAGGTCTTAGAAGTTCTAAAGTTGAAGCCTCTGCCATCCTGTTTCCATGTGTTAAGGATTTACAGGATGACATTCAGAATCATGCCACCTCATTTGCCAGTGTTGTCAAAGACACTGAAGGGTTCCTGGAAGAGAACCAAACTAAGCTGAGCCCCCATGAGTTGACAGCTCTCCGGGAAAAACTTCATCAGGCTAAGAAGCAGTATGAGGCTCTCCAGGAAAGGACGAAGCTGGCCCAGAAGGAGCTGGAGGAAGTGGTGACCTCAGCCTTACAGCAGGAAACTGAAAAGGTAACCAGACTGCTATGATGCTTGGTATTTTTCAAAAAAAAGAAAATTTTGGTACTTACACAAATAAAAGGTAATGAAGGGAAACTGCTTTACAGAGAGCATAGAATCATAAAAAACGGTTAATTCAGGAGCAGATCTGTGAGTCAGTATTTATTTTTATAAGAAACATCCTGAAGGACTTTAAGTCAGGAATAGCTGGTAGTAAGTTCATATTCCAAATCATCACCATCATCATCATCATCATCATCATCATCATCATCCTTTCATCCTTGGGGAAAAAGCAAATGGCATATTTCTAGCATGAATCTGGACTGGTGATCCAAGGGTACTAATGAAAATACCTGAGCAGTCTTAATGGACCACAAGCAATCCTCAAGCTGCCACTATAGTTTCAGTGGGAAGTCATGGCACTGAGATAAACCTAAAAGAAGGTAAAGTCTCATGGTCTTCTGCACCCCACTCAGCACTGGCTTATTGAATCAAAGTTCTTTTTCTGGCTGTGAACTTGTACACTAATGAGGGAGGTAGAGAATGTGTAAAGAGAAGTAAGTTACCTGAAGATGAATTCTGAAATACATGAATATATCACTTGGCATAACCTGTTTTATTAAAGTACTTGAAGAGTCGGAAAATAGAATTTGAGAGACAAGTTTCAGAATTCAGTGTTCTACTTGGCAGAGAAAATGCTGGGAGTAGTCTGCATTTTCCTTAAGGAAGAACAGACAGATAATTGAGTGTGACTGTGCTATTTTTTTATCTTACCAAAGCAGCGTGTAACTTCTGTGTACCTAGAAAGGATTCCATAAAGCTTGGAGGTGCCAGGACTAAATCATCTCTTAACAAAGCCCTTTCAAATCCTGGGATTTGCCGCCCTCCTGCTCCTTTATTAAAAACAGTGAGATATAGATCAAATTTAGGGATTGTTTTAAATAATTAGTTTTCAACAGATTTAGAAGATGCTTATTTTTCTTTGTGGGTGCAAAGACTGTTTATACCCAGCCTTAGAGCTGCTTTTTAAATTTTTTTTAAGCCTAAATGTCTTCCCCTTTACTTAACCTTTGGTTGATAGCTGAGTATCTAAGGCCTTCTCACTAGACTACCCCTGTGGCTTTCAGAGTAAAGCAGCAAAGGACCTGGAAGAGAACAGGAGTAAGATCGATGCTCTCTTGGATTGGCTGACTTCAGTGGGATCATTGGGTGGACAGATGGAGCAGCTCTCAGGAGGTCACCTGGAGAAAGGAGCCTTGGATACCACTGATGGTCAGATGGGGGTGAACCAAGCCCCAGAGACACTGGACAAGCAATGTGAGAAGTTGAAGGTGAGCATGTTAGCTTGTTGTGACAATGCTGGGTGAATCTCTGCTGCCCTGGGCAAGTCACCATAACCTCCTGCGTGAAATCCAGTGAGCACTTCTCAGTTCATATCTTCTTTGATTTCTCAGCAGCCTTGACAGTATTGACCACTCCCCTTAAAATAGTTTCTCCCTTGTTTCCTTAGAACTATGTGCCCTGATAATCCTCCTCCCTTTCCTCTGGGCAGCTTTTGAAATACTGATATGCTTCCAGGTTGTAGCCTAGGCCTCTTCTCGTCTTTCAGAATATATTTTCCTTGGGTAATCTCATCCACCCACGACACTTCACTTCCCATTTGTACTAGTGGTTTCCATGTATATGTTTGTCTCCAGCCCAGATGGCTGCCCTGAGCTTCAAACCAGTGTATAAATCCATCTGCCTATTTGCAACTTGGAACCACAAGCACCTCAACCTGAGAAATAGACCTCCTATTTTCTAAAATACCCCTCCCCCATTGAACATGTTCTCCTTCCTATATTCTCACTTACTTGCCTGGACTAAACATCACCCTAGATTCCTTTCCTTCCCTCACTCTCCCATATTGAATCAGTCATCAAATCCCACGCTTCTTATAGCTTTTTTAAAGTCATCCACACGTTTTTATCTCCATCGAGATATTATTGCAGTTCAGACTACTATCAGCTCTCACTTGTGTTACAGTAACTTCTACTGGTCTCCTTGACTCTTGGCTTTTACCCTCCAATCCATTCCCACACTACTAAGTGATTTTTTTTTTTTTTTTTTGTGGTACGCGGGCCTCTCACTGTTGTGGCCTCTCCCGTTGCGGAGCACAGTCTCTGGATGCGCAGGCTCAGCGTCCATGGCTTACGGGCCCAGCCGCTCCACGGCATGTGGGATCCTCCCGGATCGGGGCACGAACCCGTATCCCCTGCATCGGCAGGTGGACTCTCAACCACTGCGCCACCAGGGAATCCCCAAGTGATCTTTTTAAGATGCTGTGTCCCTGCTTAACCCTTTTAATAGTTCCCTACTGCCCTCAGGAAACTATTTCTTAACTCATCTCTACTCATCTATTCAGCAAATATTGAGGGCCTGATGCATGACAGGCATTGGAGATAAACCAGTGAACCAGCCAGATCCACCATCTCCAAGACATTAACTGACATATGCAGGCATATTGTATTACATGATTGAAAGACTATTATATATTTAGGGAACTTAGAAAACACACGGATCACATACGTTAGTGATACCTTTATAGCATACAAAATTGGTTTACCTGAAATGCTTCTGTTGAACAGCCTGTGTGGGCCATCGCCTTATTTTGTATTCATAGGATTTCTGCCTCTTGCATGCTTCTGTGCTTGGAAGATCCATTGTGGTGTGTACCCTAAAGCCATGGCAGTCTTGGCACAGAGCAGAAATGGTCCTGCTGTCACAGGGGCTTCCTGATACTGCTTGCTGGCAGCTCCATCTAGGAAGGACACTGTCTTACCTGTGGGTGGATGAGAGTGGGGACATCTGGGCAGTATCCAGACAAGCTGTAGTACTGCCCCATACTGTCTCTTTGAGCAGGATATATTTGTCACCCCAGCTTCCCTGAGATGACATCGGAAGCTGAAGCTATCAGATTGCTATTGTCCTTCTCTAGGGAGTTGCATAAATGGTATAGGTAGTTAAGAACACCTACTGAGCTCTCGGTGACTTCTGTTAGACTCAGGAAGAACATTTTAGGAACCAAAACCAGGCAACCACAACTGTCCTAAAAGAACTTATGTTCCACTGAAACAGAAAAAAGGTCTACATGTCCGTACATAGACATAACACATACAGATAAAACGTACAGATTACCTATACTACCCAGAAATAGTTTATTCTCACTAATATACAAATTGTTTATTTAAAGAATTAATTTTCCAACATTTTCTCTAGTAGGGACAGTCTTCAAGGATATGTGAATGACACATTTCACAGCTTAGCATTTGCAATTTTTATGCTGTCATATGTATGACTTATGCAGCTTACTGTCTCCTTCCATCAGTGTGGGTAGTTTTAGTTGGCCATTTGTACCTTCTTTTAGATCTGGGGTAGTTTAGTGAAGAGAGTCAAGTGCAAGTCACAATTTGTCCCTTAACTATCTGCATGACCTTAGTCAAGACATACAACACCTTTTTGGTATTCACTTATCTCATCCTTGATACGGGAATTATATGGTCGGCCTACACGGCAGATGGTGGCACGAGTATTATGAGATAATACATGAAAACTGTCAGATCCTAGATGAGTCAGTTCATCTGGGATTAGCAGATGGCATAATGCATAGAGAGTGAGAGATATTGATGATTTCTGAGCAGCTGGAAAAGTGACCTGTTGAGATCTCTCCCTACTTCTAGCTGTAGACATAAACAAGTTACTGTGGTGTCCCTATTGATTGTCCTTTGTTTGGGGGGATTTTTGCCAGGCTCGTCACCAAGAATTGCTGTCTCAGCAGCAAAGTTTCATCCTGGCCACCCAGTCTGCTCAGGCCTTCCTGGACCAGCATGGCCACAATCTCACACTCGAGGAGCAGCTGATGCTGCAAGAAAAGCTCGGAGAACTAAAGGAGCAGTATGTGACTTCCCTGGCCCAGTCAGAGGCAGAGCTGAAGCGGGTGCAGACACTACGGGATGAGCTGCAGAAGTTTCTGCAGGATCATCGAGAGTTTGAAAACTGGCTGGAACGGTCTGAGAAAGAGCTGGAGAACATGCACAAGCGAGACAGCAGCCCCGAGGCCCTTCCCGCCCTACTAGCGCGACAGGGGAGCTTCTCGGAGGACGTAATTTCCCACAAAGGAGACTTGAGATTTGTGACTATCTCAGGACAGAAAGTCTTGGACACAGAAAACGGCCTTGAGGAAGGCAAAGAACCATCAGCAACTGGAACCTTAGTGAAGGACAAGCTGAAGGATGCAACAGAAAGATACAGTGCTCTCCATTCGAAGGTAGAGGAGAGGTTCCTGACAGCCCCTGGTGAAACAGTCATGGCAGCCCTCACACAACTGTGGGTGGTTTCTGGGGCTTACAATAAGAACCTCAGACACAGTGAACAAGCTGATTTGTAGATTGACCGTGGGTAGAATGAGTTATGAGTGTTTATGAGTTCTGAAAAATAGCAAAATATAGAGGCCCAGGGGCTCATGCCTGATCTGAGCAATATCCAGGGGTTTGTCTCACTGTAGTGGTTGAAGAGGTGGAAGTGCTTACCTCCCTGTGTCCTGACCAGCAGCCATGGCCTTCCAAGAGACAGAGCACAGGGAGACTTAAACCAAATACACAGTCTTTATTCCTGGACAGAACATCTAGGGTAAATCCTTATCTTCCTCCCTATCAAAGAACTCCCTTTAGCTCCCAGTCAGTTCTTCTTACCTGTCTTGTGCTTTTTGCCAACATCTTTCACCCCCCCCAAAAGGAACACGTTTTGTACCTCTCAGTCCCCACCTTTGCCTGCAACCCGATGTATATTTCTTTGGTGGCTTGTCATACAACTGAATCTTCCCAGGTATATAATAAAGTAGGGGTGGGTAGTATGGATCAAACAGTCAGGACCCCACTTACAGAAAATTGTTGCTACCATCTATCTGTGGGGGCCCACACTAACCTTAACTGTAGTTACAGTCAGTTCCCTGTAACATAGCCAGACCTCTTTGGACTGTGCCTGGGAAGCTGCTGCCTTTGGCCTGACCCACTTAAGTCTGCTTTCCCTTCTTCTTCTTCTTCTTTTTTTTTTTTTTCTTATGGCACAGTGTACACGACTGGGTGCTCACCTGAACTTGCTGCTAGGCCAGTATCAGCAGTTCCAGAGCAGTGCCGAAAGCCTGCAGGCCTGGATGAAAGCTTGTGAGGCCAATGTGGAGAAACTCCTCTCAGAAACTGTTGCCTCTGACCCTGGGGTCCTGCAACAGCAGCTTGTAACCACAAAGGTGAGCCAATACGCAACCTGTTGTACTGCACGGCTTAGAGTAGCTTCAAAGCAAAGAAAATGCTTGCATATGTTAAAGGCAGTGGTTGGGATGCCTTGGACAACATATGATTCCTAAATACTTTATTCTGATGGCTGTGGCTATGGATAAACAGAATTTATTCTCTAAGGCTGCTCAGTAGCTCTTGATCCCTAGAACCAGCTTTGATTATGCACTGTGATGGTTTTCTTTTGTCCTTTCTCATGGACAAGCAGCAGTTGCAGGAGGAATTGGCTGAGCATCAAGTACCTGTAGAAAAGCTCCAAAAAGTAGCTCATGACCTCATGGAAATTGAAGGGGAGCCAGCCCCAGACCACAAGCATGTTCAAGAAACTACAGGTATGAAGCAGCAATAGCCAGAGTGTTCCCCTAATTCCTAGTATGTGCCTCTGTTCTGTAACATATCACATCGTGTTGTACAAGTATCTGTGGTGCTAGCTGGGGGCTGTGGATATAAACACGAATAGCTCACCCTCTAATGAACTTTATTCTTACACCATATGAGGCCTTCATGGTCTGACTTCAGCCTCTTTTCCCCAGGCACTCGCCTTCTAGCCACACCCGACTTCTTTCCTTTCCCAAGTCATTTCCTCATTACTTTATCCCTGAAGTTTTTCCTATTGCTTAGCTGCTAACATTTATTGAGTCCTTACCATGCATGATGAAATCTTGCTCATGCTTCAAGATGTAACCGGGAAGTTACTTCCTTTGTAAAGTCCTGACACCACCACCGCCCCTACCCCAAGAAGAAGTAAAAGATAAGAAATACTCATTCTTCCTTCGGATTTCTCTAGTACTCCTAGTACCAGTATAGCACTTGTGATTTTATTAATATGGTTAGTTGATATGCCTTCCACTGCCTGTGCTCTCTTTTAGAGTTTTAAGGTTTGTAGAAGGCAGGGACTTTATCATAATAATCTTTAGTCCTCAGCATTGAGCACAATTTCTGGCACTTAGTAGGTGCTAAATATATAATGCTTCTTGAATTTGGTTCAAATAGTGACGTATTTAAGCTTATTCTTTCTGTTTGTCTTGATTTCTGTTGTTATTATAACTAACATGTACAATCTAAATACGTTTTCTTTTTAAAGTGCAACACAAAAATTGTCCCCACTCTGTCTTCTCATGGCCTTGAATTTCCAGATTCCATACTCAGCCATTTCCAAAGCCTCTCCAGTAGCTTGGCAGAGCGCTCTGCTCTGCTGCAGAAAGCCATTGCCCAGTCTCAGAGTGTCCAGGAAAGCCTGGACAGCTTGTTGCAGTCCATCAGTGAAGTTGAAAATAACCTGGAAGAGGAGAAGGTGGCACCGCTGTCATCAGGAGTCATCCAAGAAGCCCTGGCCACTAACATGGTGAGACCTGTGCCCCAAGAGTTAGCATAGAGGGTATATTTGCCATGTTCCATAATGACATGATTTTGAAAAAAATATCAGGAAAAGAATTCATTTCCATGAATCTTCTAATAAGACTTAGAAATGTTGACTAATCCATGTAAAGATTTGTGTACCCAATTTCCAAACCATTGGTAAGCTTGAGGAAAAGTGGTGATGGCAAAGTCACTGGTGGCATGGGGTGGAGAACTAAGGGTATTGATGGTATTCTGAAGGTTCAGTTGCAATCCTCCAACCCTCCTTGAGGAGGTGAGCATATAGTTACTAGAAGCTTATTAGTTTGTGGCTCAGATAGCCTGGAATAAGTGAGCCAGGAGCTGACAGCCATGTTCTTGATGACAGAAATTGAAGCAGGACATTGCTCGGCAGAGGAGTAGCTTGGAGGCCACGCGTGAGATGGTGACCCGATTCACGGAGACAGCAGACAACACCTCGGCCGCAGTGCTGCAGGGCAAACTGGCTGAGGTGAGCCAGCGCTTCGAACAGCTCCGGCTACAGCAGCAAGAAAAGGAGAGCTCCCTAAAGAAGCTTCTGCCCCAGGCAGAGATGTTTGAGCATCTCTCTGATAAGCTGCAGCGATTCATGGAAAACAAAAGTCGGTTGCTGGCCTCTGGGAATCAGCCAGATCAAGATATTGCACATTTCTTCCAACAGATCCAGGTGAGGATATATCTGCCAGATGGGCAGAATAAAGGGGAAAGAAAGGCAAGGAAAAAAAATATATTTACTGAACACATAATATATCAGTCAGTGTACTGGAAACTTTACCTACATTGTCTTAAAGAATTCTCACAGCCATCCTGTAAGCTAGATATTGTTTGTTCTTTTTTTTTTTTTTTTTTTTTTTTTTTTTTCCGGTACGCAGGCCTCTCACTATTGCGGCCTCTCCCATTGCAGAGCACAGGCCCCGGACGCGCAGGCTCAGTGGCCATGGCTCACGGGCCCAACCGCTCCATGGCATGTGGGATCTTCCCGGACCGGGGCATGAACCCGTGTCCCCTGCATCGGCAGGTGGACTCCCAACCACTGCGCCACCAGGGAAACCCTGTTAGTTCATTTTTTAAAAAACACAGACTAGATTTATTTTTCACTCATATTACATGTTCAACCCAGATCAGCAGGAATATTTAGCTCATCAAGGTCACTCAGTCTTTCAAGTTGGGAACTGCATCCTGACATATGTTTTCATGATTACTGCTGCAAGGGGAAGAGGACATATCATATCCATTTACATTTTATTAGTCAAAGCAAGTTTCATGACCATAGCTGACTTTCAAGGGGGTGGAGAAATGTAATCCTACCATATATATCTAGTAGGTGCAGAGCTGAAAATCTTTGGTGAAGAGTTATTACCTCCCGTAGATATAGATGTATATCCAGGAGCAGAATTGCTGGGTCATAGTACCTGCCTGTACTTAATTTGACCAAGTAGTAGCTACCTTGAGCTCCAGAACGGCTGCATCTGCCCACATTCCCACCTGTAGTACCTCAATATTGCTGTATTCCCACATCGCTGCCTTGGGTTTATCCAGCTATATAACGTTTTCCATATTGTACTGCAATCTCATTGTTTTGTTTGGTTTGCTCTCCTAACTTTCTGCTTTTTGTTTTGAAAAATTTTAAACTTAAAAGTAAAAAGAACAGCACAATCAACATCAGCATACTTTTCACTTGGATCCACCAATTGCTGTTTTTTCTCTCTTTATAAATATATAAAAGAGTATCACTGTGGGCTTCCATTTTCATTATCATCATTGTTCTTTTTTATGATTAAACGTTTTCAAATTTGGTCAATGGGTGCCCCTTTAAGCTGTCTCCTGGTATGTTTTTGGCATGTCCATACCCGTACATGAGTACTCTCTTACTTTCTGGCAGAATAAGATGTGTCACGGTCACCTTGTAGTTCTCCTGTCCCATACCTGAAATCACCTGTTTCTCCAAGGAGCCCTGTTTTTACTGGGGAATTGTAATTAGATATCAAAATCCAGATACTAGGGCTTCCCTGGTGGCGCAGTGGTTGAGAATCCGCCTGCCGATGGAGGAAACACGGGTTCGTGCCCTGGTCCGGGAAGATCCTACATGCCGCGGAGCGGCTGGGCCCGTGAGCCGTGGCCGCTGGGCCTGCGCGTCCGGAGCCTGTGCCCCGCAACGGGAGAGGCCACAACAGTGAGAGGCCCACATACCGCAAAAAAAAAAAAAAAAAAAATCCAGATACTAGATGAGCCATTAGGGTGTCATTGCTTCTAGGTCCTTTAAGTGGATAGGATTAGGAAATCTTGAGAGTTTTTTATATCATGTATTCATACTGATAATCCAGCTCCAACTCAACACCATACGATTCTTCCTCCATTCCCTATTTGTATCTTCCTCTTCCTACAGGGAGAACCCTCGTTTCCAACAACTTAATATATTATTTGCTATATCCTACAATAAAATAAGATCACTTTGGAATTACACTATTATTTCTACCGATAACAAACCTACTAAGTAAAATTCAAGATTTCTTTTTGTCCTGAGACTCTGACCTACTGTATATGTGTTCAAAGTTACCTGAATTTTTTTTCCCCTGTAATTTCTTATCTAATTAGCTTTCTTTGTTTCTGTTTGTATTCAACTCCAGGATTTTACTTTTCTTTGTAAAGTTTTATTTTTAAATATGTGAAACATTAAGAAAGCTCAGATTTTCCAAGACTGCTTTCTAAAGGATCAGCAGTTGGCTAAATTCTCATGGAATAATAATATCTATCTTGAAGAAACTATTTTGGGAATTAAAAAGTATTGGAGATTGGAGATTGGTTCAAGATGGCAGAGAAGAAGGACATGGTCTCACTCCCTCTTGTGAGAGCACCGGAATCACAACTAACTGCTGAACAGTCATCGACAGGAAGACACTGGAACTCACCAAAAAAGATACCCCATATCCAAAGACAAAGGAGAAGCCACAATGAGATGGTAGGAGGGGTGCAATCACAATAAAAGCAAATCCCATAACTGCTGGGTGGGTGACTCACAAACTGGAGAACACTTATACCACAGAAGTCCACCCACTGGAGTGAAGGTTCTGAGCCCCACATCAGGCTTCCCAACCTGGGAGTCTGGCAACAGGCGGGAGGAATTCCTGGAAAATCAGACGTTGAAGGCTAGCAGGATTTGATCACAGGACTTAGACAGGACGGGGGAAACAGAGACTCCACTCTTGGAGATCACACACAAAGCAGTGTGTGCATCGGGACCCAGGGGAAGGAGCAGTGACCCCATAGGAGACTGAACCAGACCTACCTGCTAGTGTTGGAGGGTCTCCTGCAGAGGCGGAGGGTGGCTGTGTCTCACCGTGAGGTCAACTACACCAGCAGCACAAGTTCTGGGAAGTACTCCTTGGCGTGAGCCCTCCCAGAGTCTGCCATTAGCCCCACCAAAGAGCCTGGGTAGGCTCCAGTGTTGGGTCACCTCAGGCCAAACAACCAAGAGGGAGGGAACCCAGCCCCACCCATGAGCAGACAAGCAGATTAAAGTTTTACTGAGCTCTGCCCACCAGAGCAACACCCAGCTCTACCCACCACCAGTCCCTCCCATCAGGAAACTTTCACAAGCCTCTTAGATAGCCTCATTCCCCCAGAGGGCAGACAGCAGAAGCGAAAAGAACTACAGTCCTGCAGCCTGTGGAACAAAAACCACATTCACAGAAAGATAGACAAGATGAAAAGGCAGAGGGCTATGTACCAGATGAATGAACAAGATAAAACTCCAGAAAAAACAACTAAATGAAGTGGAGATAGGCAACCTTCCAGAAAAAGAATTCAGAATAATGATAGTGAAGATGATCCAAGACTTTGGAAAAAGAATGAAGGCAAAGATCGAGAAGATGCAAGAAATGTTTAACAAAAACCTAGAAGAATTAAAGAACAAACAAACAGAGATGAACAATACAATAAATGAAATGAAAAATACAGTAGAAGGAATCAATAGCAGAATAACTGAGGCAGAAGAACGGATAAGTGACCCGGAAGACAGAATGGTGGAATTCACTGCTGTGAAACAGAATAAAGAAAAAAGAATGAAAAGAAATGAAGACAGCCTAAGAGACCTCTGGGACAACATTAAATGCAACAACGTTCACATTATAGGGTTCCCAGAAGGAGAAGAGAGAGAAAGGACCAGAGAAAATATTTGAAGAGATTGTAGTCGAAAAATTCCCTAACATGGGAAGGGAAATAGCCACCCCTGTCCAGGAAAGCGCAGAGAGTCCCATACGGGATAAACACACTGAGACACATAGTAACCAAATTGGCAAAAATTAAAGACAAAACTTATTGAAAGCAGCAAGGGAAAATGACAAATAACATGCACGGGAACACCCATAAGATTAACAGCTGATTTCTCAGCAGAAACTCTACAAGCCAGAAGCGAGTGGCATGACATATTTAAAGTGATGAAAGGGAAGAACCTACAACCAAGATTACTCTACCTGGCAAGGATCTCATTCAGATTTGATGGAGAAATCAAAAGCTTAACAGACAAGCAAAAGCTAAGAGAATTCAGCATCACCAAACCAGCTCTACAACAAATGCTAAAGGAACTTAACTTCTCTAAGTAGGAAACACAAGAGAAGAAAAGGACCTACAAAAACAAACCCATAACAATTAAGAAAGTGGTACTAGGAACATACATATCGATAATTACCTTAAATGTGAATGGATTAAATGTTCCAAACAAAAGACACAGGCTCGTTGAATGGATACAAAAACAAGACCCATATTTATGCTGTCTACAAGAGATACACTTCAGATTTAGGGACCCATACAGATTGAAAGTGACGGGATGGAAAAAGATATTCCATGCAAATGGAAATCAAAAGAAAGCTAGAGTAGCAATACTCATAGCAGGTAAAATAGACTTTAAAATAAAGACTCTTACAAGAGACAAGGAAGGACACTACATAATGATCAAGGGATCAATTGAAGAAGAAGATAAAACAATTATAAATATATATGCTCCCAGCATAGGAGCACCTCAATACATAAGGCAACTGCTAACATCTATAAAAGAGGAAATCGACAGTAACAAAATAATAGTGGGGGACTTTAACACCTCACTTACACCAATGGACAAATAATTCAAACAGAAAATAAGGAAACACAAGCTTTAAATGACACAATAGACCATATAGATTTAATTGATATTTAAAGGACATTCCATCCAAAAACAGCAGATTACACTTTCTTCTCAAGTGTGGACGGAAAATTCACCAGGATAGATCACATCTTGGGTCACAAATGAAGCCTCAGTAAATTTAAGAAACTTGAAATCATATCAAGCATCTTTTCTGACCACAACACTATGAGACTAGAAATCCATTACAGGGGAAAAAAACGTAAAAAACACAAACACATGGAGGCTAAACATTACATTACTAAATAACCAAGAGATCATGGAAGAAATCAAAGAGGAAATCAGAAAACACCTAGAGACAAATGACAATGAAAACACAATGATCCAAAGCCTATGGGATGCAGCAAAAGCAGTTCTAAGAGGGAAGTTTATAGCAATACAAGCCTACCTCAAGAAACAACAAACATCTCAACTAACAATCTAACTTTATACCTAAAGGGACTAGAGAAAGAAGAACAAACAAAATCCAAAGTTAGTAGAAGGAAAGAAATCATAAAGATCAGAGCAGAAATAAATGAAATAGAAACAAAGCAAACAGTTGCAAGGATCAATAAAATTAAAAGCTGGTTCTTTGAGAAGATAAACAAAATTGATAAACTATTAGCCAGACTCATCAAGAAAAAGAGGGAGAGGACTCAAA
This sequence comes from Kogia breviceps, assembly GCF_026419965.1. Taxonomy (NCBI): domain Eukaryota; kingdom Metazoa; phylum Chordata; class Mammalia; order Artiodactyla; family Physeteridae; genus Kogia; species Kogia breviceps. The sequence goes on along the minus strand of NC_081310.1, from coordinate 170,714,247 downwards.
TCAATAAAATTAGAAATGAAAAAGGAGAAGTTACAACAGACACCACAGAAATACAAAGCATCCTAAGAGACTACTACAAGCAACTCTATGCCAATATAATGGACACCCTGAAAGAAATGGACAAATTCTTAGCAAGGTATAACCTTCCAAGACTGAACCAGGAAGAAATAGAAACTATGAACAGACCAATCACAAGTAATGAAATTGAAACTGATTAAAAATCTTCCAACAAACAAAAGTCCAGGACCAGAGGCTTCACAGGTGAATACTATCAAACATTTAGAGAAGAGCTAATACCCATCCTCCTCAAATTCTTCCAAAATATTGCAGAGGAAGGAACACTCCCAAACTCATTCTATGAGGCCACCATCACCCTGATACCAAAACCAGACAAAGATACTACAGGGCTTCCCTGGTGGCGCAGTGGTTGAGAATCCGCCTGCCGATGCAGGAGACATGGGTTCGTGCCCTGGTCCGGGAAGATCCCACATGCCGCGGAGCAACTAAGCCCGTGAGCCATGGCCGCTAGGCCTGCGCGTCCGGAGCCTGTGCTCCGCAACGGGAGAGGCCACAACAGTGAGAGGCCTGCATACCGCAAAAAAAAAAAAAAAAAAAAAGATACTACAAAAAAAAGAAAATTACAGACCAATATCACTCATGAATATAGATGCAAAAATCCTCAACAAAATACTAGCAAACAGAATCCAACAACACATTAAAAGGATCATACACCATGATCAAGTGGGATTTATCCCAGGGATGCAAGGATTCTTCAATATATACAAATCAATCAATGTGATACACCATATTAACAAATTGAAGAAGAAAAACCATATGATCATCTCAGTAGATGCAGAAAAAGCTTTTAACAATATTCAGCACCCATTTATGATAAAAACTCTCTCCAGAAAGTGGACATAGAGGGAACCTACCTGAACATAATAAAGGGCATATATGACAAACCCATGGCAAACATCATTCTCAGTGGTGAAAAACGGAAAGCATTTCCTCTAAGATCAGGAACAAGACAAGGATGTCCACTCTCACCGCTGTTATTCAACATAGTTTTGGAAGTCCTAGCCACAACAATCAGAGAAGAAAAAGAAATAAGAGGAATACAAATTGGAAAAGAAGAAGTAAAACTGTCACTGTTTGCAGATGATATGTTACTATACATAGAGAATCCTAAAGATGCCACCAGAAAAATACTAGAGCTAATCAATGAATTTGGTAAACTAGCAGGATAAAAAATTAATGCACAGAAATCTCTTGCATTCCTATACACTATGATGAAAAATCTGAAAGAGAAATTAAGGAAACACTCCACTTACCATTGCAACAAAAAGAGTAAAATACCTAGGAATAAACCTACCTAGGGAGACAAAAGACCTGTGTGCAGAAAACTATGACACTGATGAAAGAAATTAAAGATGATACCAACAGATGGAGAGATATACCATGGTTTTGGATTGGAAGAATCAATATTGTGAAAATTACTATAGTACCCGAAGCAGTCTACAGATTCAAAGCAATCTCTATCAAATTACCAATGACATTTTTTAGAGAACCAGAACAAAAAACCTTACAATTTGTATGGAGACACAAAAGACCCCAAATAGCTGAAAAAGTCTTGAAGGAAAAAAATAGAGCTGGAGGAATCAGACTCCCTGACTTCAGACTGTACTACAGAGCTACAGTAATCAAGATAATATGGTACTGGCACAAAAACAAATATAGATCAGTGGAACAGGATAGAAAGCATAGAGATAAACCCACACACCTATGGTCAACTAACCTATGACGAAGGAGGCAAGGATATACAATGGAGAAAAGACAATCTGTTCAATAAGTGGTGCTTGGAAACTGGACAGCTACATGTAAAAGAATGAAATTAGAACACTCTCTAACACCATACACAAAAATAAACTCAAAATGGATTAGAGACAACGTAAGACTGGACACTATAAAACTCTTAGAGGAAAACATAGGAAGAACACTCTGTGACATAAATCACAGCAAGATCCTTTTTGATCCACCTCCTAGAGAAATGGAAATAAAAACAAAAATAAACAAATGGGACCTAATGAAACTTCAAAGCTTTTGCACAGAAAAGGAAACCACAAACAAGATGGAAAGACAACCCTCAGAATGGGAGAAAATATTTGCAAACGAATCAATGGACTAAGGATTAATCTCCAAAATATGTAAACAGCTCACACAGCTCAATATTAAGGAAACAAACAACCCAATCCAAAAATGGGCAGAAGACCTAAATTTCTCCAAAGAAGACATACAGATGGCAAAGAAGCACATGAAAAGCTGCTCAACATCACTAATTATTAGAGAAATGCAAATCAAAACTACAGTGAAGTATCTCCTCACACCAGTTAGAATGGGCATCTTCAGAAAATCTACAAACAACAAATGCTGGAGAGGGTGTAGAAAACAGGGAACGCTCTTGTACTGTTGATGGGAATGTAAATTGATACACTATGGAAAACGGTGTGGAGGTTCCTTAAAAAACTAAAAATGGAATTAGCATATGACCCAGCAATCCCACTACTGGGCATATACCCAGAGAAAACCATAATTCAAAAAAACACATGCACCCCAATGTTTATTGCACCACTATTTACAGTAACCAGGACATGGAAGCAACCTAAATGCCCATCAACAGACAAATGGATAAAGAAGAAGTGGTACATATATACAATGGAATATTACTCAGCCATAAAAAGGAATAAAATTGGGTCATTTGTAGAGACGTGGATGGATCTAGAGACTGTTGTAGAGAGTGAAGTAAATCAGAAACAGAAAAACAAATATGGTATATTAACACATATATGTGGAACCTAGAAAAATGGTACAGATGAACCGGTTTTCAGGGAGGAATTGAGACACAGATGTAGAGAACAAACGTATGGACACCAAGGGGGGAAAGTGGCAGGGGTTGGTGGTGGTGTGATGAATTGGCAGATTGGGATTGACATATATACACTAATATGTATAAAATGGGTAACTAATAAGAACCTGCTGTATAAAATATAAAAATTCAAATTTCAAAACAAAAAGAGATAGCTCAAAAGTCAAAACTATTCAAAAAGTTATACTCAAGGTGTAGGAAAGTGAATAAGGATATACTCTTGCTCTCTTCCATGTGTCTTCTATCCCATTCACCCCCACAGGTAATGGATTTCACATTTATTATTTCTATTTCTTTTTTCCAAAATAAACACACTATTTCCAATTCTTCATTACAGAAAAGGGGGTACAATACATAATCTTTTGCACTTTCCTTTTTTACTTAATATGTCTTAGAAATCACTTAATTCATAGATATCTTCCTCTTTTTTTGTTGTTTTTTAACTATACATTCATTTTGAGGATGAACTGTAGTTTATTCCACCAGACTCTTGTTCTGGTTGTTTCCAAAATTGTGCTATTAAAAATGACACTGTAGTGAATAATTTTGTGTTTTTTCCCTGTATTATTGGAAGTGTATCTTCAGAGTAATTCCTAGAGTGGAATTGTTGCATCAGAGGGTAAATGGTTGTGTGGTTTTGTTAGATGTAGCCAAGTTCCCTCCATTAGGATTTCCCCATTTTGCATCCCTAGCAAAAGTGTATGACCGTACTATGTATTTCCCCTGCAGCCTCACCAATAGAATGTATTGCCAAGCATTTGAGTTTTTGCTAATCTGATTAATAAAACATATCTCAATGTGGTTTTAATTTTTTATTTCTTCTCTAAGTTGAATATATTTTTATACATTTAAGAGACATTTATTTGTAAATCATTGGTTCATGTATTTTGCTATCTTCTGTCAAGAGTTTGATCTTTTTTTTTTCTTTCAACTTACAAGAGTTCTGTATTAGGGAAATTAGTCCTTTATAACATGTTGGAAATATTTTCTCACAGTTTGTCCTTTGTCTTTTGACTTTGCTTATGGTGTTTTTGGCCATATAAAAGTTTATTTTTTTAAATTATTACACAGTAGATTTTATCAGTTTTTTTTAAACTGAAATATAGTTGGCATACAATATTATGTTAGTTTCAGATGTACAACATAGTGACTCAACATTTAAATACATTATGAAATGATTACCATGATAAGGCTAGTAACCATCTGTCCACATTCAGAGTTACTGCAGTGTTATTGACCACATTCCTTATGCTGTATATTACATCCCCATGGCTTAAATTTATTTTATAACTAGAAGTTTGCACCTCTTAATTCCCTTCACCTATTTCACCCATTCTCCTAACCTTCTTCCCTCTAACAACCACCTGTTTGTTCTCTGTATTTATGAGTCTGTTTTTGTTTGTTTGTTCGTTCATTTGTTTTGTTTTTGAGATTTCAAGTATGAGATCAACAGTATTTGTCTTTCTCTGTCTGACTTATTTCACTTAGCATGATATACTCTAGATCTATCCATGTTGTCACAAATGGAAAGATTTCATGCTTTTTTATGGCTGAGTAATATTCCTGTGTGTGTGTGTGTGTGTGTGTGTGTGTGTGTGTGTGTGTGTGTGTGTGTGAGAGAGAGAGAGAGAGAGAGAGAGAGAGAGAGAGAGAGAGAGAGAGAGAGAGAGAGACATCTTCTTTATCCATTTAGATTTATATTCTGGGCTTTCTATTCTATTCCATTGATGTATATGTCTGTTTTTGTGCCAGTACTATACTGTTTTGATTACTGTAACTTTGTAGTATAGCTTGAAACCAGAGATATCACTCTTTCATTGAAGTTGTATTTTTTTTTTTTTTTTTTTTTTTTTGTGGTACGCGGGCCTCTCACTGTTGTGGCCTCTCCCGTTGTGGAGCGCAGGCTCCGGACGCGCAGGCTCAGCGGCCATGGCTCACGGGCCCAGCCGCTCCGCGGCACGTGGGATCTTCCCGAACCGGGGCACGAACCCGCGTCCCCTGCATCGGCAGGCGGACTCTCAACCACTGCGCCACCAGGGAAGCCCTGAAGTTGTATTTTTAGTCATAGTTTGAAAGGCTTTTGCCACACCCAGGTTATGATGGAATTTACCCACATGGTTTCTTTTTTTTCTTTTACATTTGAATACTTTAACAATTTAAGCTTATTGTGAGGTATAGTATGAGGTATGAATACAAGTTCATCTTTTTTCAAAGTTCTATATAGTTATTCCCAATATCATTTATTTGAAAAGTCTGTCTTTACCCCAGTGATTTGAGAATCTTTCTTTATCACGTACAAAATGTCTTATGTATTGAAGTTTATTTCTTGATTTTCTGTTCTATTTCACTGGTCTTTCTATTCATTAACAATAGCATACTATTTTTATTTTTAGAGGCTTTCTGGTATGTTTTACTATCTGGTAAGGCTAATCTCCCTTATTTCTTTTTTCTTTTTCTTTTTTAGGATTTCTCGTAGCTATAATTGTACATTTATTTTCCCATATGAACATTAGAATCAACTTTATCAGTCCTAGAGAAAAAAGTTGGTTTTTTTGTTTGGCTTACATTACTTTACTCATTCACACATGCATATATGTGCACATAGATGCATACATACACATACACACATAGCTTTATGGACATCTTTCCTTTTTTTCCAGGTCTGCTTTCATGTCTTTCAGAAGTCTTTTAAAGTTTTATTCATAAAAGTTTTGTACAGTTCCTAAAATTGTACCTTTTGTGTTGCTATTATATTATTCTTGATTTTTATATGTTGATTTTATATTCTTGCTTATTGGATTACTTCACTGTTCAATTTGGTTGTATTGTTGATTCTCTGAGGTTTTACAAATATACTTTCATGTAATCTGCAAATATAGTTGTACCTCTTCAAATTCTGTTTTTTGGGGTTTTTTTTTTTGCGGGACGTGGGCCTCTCACTGCTGTGGCCTCTCCCATTGCGGAGCACAGGCTCCGTATGCGTGGGCTCAGCGGCCATGGCTCACGGGACCAGCTGCTCCGCGGCATGTGGGATCTTCCCAGACTGGGGCACGAACCCATGTCCCCTGCATCGGCAGGGGACAAATTGTTTTCTCCTACCTAATTGCATTGGCTAATATTGTCAATACAGTGTTAAATAATAGTGAAGAGTGTGTTTACCTGTTTTGAAGAAGAGACAGACTACAGAAGCTTAGAGAAGTTCAATAGCTTAAGATCACAAGCTAGTAAATAGCAAAGCCACGATTGACTTTCAGGTCTGTTGTACTCCAGAAACTTCCATTCTTTTTATTCTGTCATGCTGCCTCTGGAATCTTTAAAGATGTGTTTAAAGGAGACAAGACTCCTTTGTAATTTCCAGCCACTCTCAGGTGGATTGGAGAAATCCTACATATTTAATGTTTTGATCTAGTAGTTGACCCAGTGAACATGCCTCTTTTCTTGTTCCCTCTTTTTCTACAAGTAAGGGAGAACATGCCCCAGCTTTAATCTAGATATCTTTCATTCTTTAGAGTCATTATTTACAAGGACCAGAGGATTGAATACATTTCCTTGTTTCCTTGACAGGAGCTCAATTTGGAAATGGAAGACCAACAGGAGAACCTGGATACTCTTGAGCACTTGGTCACTGACCTGAGCTCCTGTGGCTTTGCCCTGGACCTGTCCCAGCACCAGGACAGGGTACAGAACCTCAAAAAGGACTTCACAGAGCTACAGAAGACAGTTAAAGAAAGGTGAGATTTCATATGTATGGATCAGTGTCATGGAGCTAATTTTTTCTTGCTGTTGAATGAAATGACTTTCTCCTCCTTCCTTCTTCACCAGAAAAGATGGCATCAAAATTCTGTTACTGAGCCATAGGAGATTGGAAAGTGCCTCTTTCAGACAAAACTATTCAGTCTACTTAATACTTAGTGGTCTTTCTGTTAGTAAATAGTGAGTTCCTTCTCAGTAATGGGACTCAGTTCCCCCTCAGTACAATCAAAAGCCCAGGTCACCTGGACCAAACAGAACAAATTTGGGGCAGCAAGGTGGATTGTGGCAGGATTAGAAATAATGAGAAAAATTGGAAGAGACTTCCCAGACATAATTAAGGATTATATTGGAACTCACACTGCTTGTTTTGACCAACATTTAAGTTGCTGTTACGGAGGAGTTTCTGGATTCTTCTTTTAAGGCAAACATGAGGATATACAACAAAGGTGGATGATTTAAGGTTATTAGCTCACAGTTGAAAAGCCATAATTCCTCCATTAGAAAGCCTCATGTGGGTTTAAAAGCTTGATAAGACTTCTCTTGGTTTAGCCATAAATATCTCGATTTAGCAGGTGACAGCTTTAGTGTCTAGAGGAAGGCAGTTGCTGCTCAAATCACCACTGTAAGCAGCAGTTATTTAGTGCAGGTGAAAGGGACAGGACAAAGGCCAAGAAGGCTTTGTTTTTCTTGCCCTCAGCTGAGGGCTGTTTAGCTATATGAAGAGCCAGGATCTCTGCCTTGAAGTCTAATAGATGTGACCATTTCCAAAACTTAATTTCAAAATTGAATTTTCCTTTCTCCTTGATTTATTTTACTCATTGGTGTGCTTAGCCTAACTTCTCTGAGCCTCAATTTTGGCATCTTCCTTGTTAAAGGAATTAGCATTTGAATTGGGCCTTGAAAGTCAAATACCTAAAAAGTAGCAGAGCTGGCCTTGAGATCCAAAGCCTGCATTCTTTCCATTGTATCATAGTACCTAAATAGCAGGCTCCCTTTAGTTTTTCTCATTTTCACTTTAGCCTAGAGTAAGATTGAAGACTCCTTTCCCAGAAATGTCCAAACAAGGGCAACAGATTCCTTAGTTTGATGCTCCCCTACATTATATGTGGTTGTTTAGCCAAAGCTGCCATGGAAAAGATTATGAGAAGGAAAGGCCCTGTTAGGAAACTGATGCCTAGAGTCCTAGAATGAATATAGTTTTAGTTCACGTTGACTTCTTTACAAGCTTAGTCTGGCAAGTAACAAATTGTCTCTGTTGACAGAGAGGAAGATGCATCATCTTGCCAGGAGCAATTAGATGAATTCCGGAAGCTGGTTAGGACTTTCCAGAAATGGCTGAAGGAAACTGAAGGGAGTATTCCACCTACAGAGACTTTCATGAGCACTAAAGAGCTGGAAAAACAGATTGAACACCTGAAGGTAGGTGAACAAAGTCTCTCCAGGAATCAGGCTGGACAGCAGTTTGGAATCTTGTGTGGACTCATTTCCACCTGTGGTGGGCAAATGGTGTGAGAAATCCAAGTTATCCGTGGGTATCAGAATAGCAGTTCCTCCGTTCTCTCCACGTGAGTCCAACCTACCCCTACCCAAGCACTGTGCACCAAAACATCTCCTACTTAAAAACCAAAACCAAAAAAGTAATCTGGGAATGATATCTATAAAGTTTCAGCTGTCTTGGGGATACCTGTCACGCTGTGGTAGGTCATAAAAAAGACAGTTGTCAGAGTCCAGTCTTGAGAAGCTTACACTCTCGTTGTATGTTTGAGAATTAGACAATTATATGTGAGCAAGTGACCAGATATGTGATCAGAAAATTGAGGAGAGAATTTCTCCTCAACTAATAAAGGAAAAGTTACAATCAGATGGTTGGAAGGTACCTGCAAGGGTAGCATCAGCCTTTTTCCCATCTGTTGCAGAATCCCTTCTCTCCTATCTTTGTTTTTTTCTTTTTTTTTTTTGTTTTTTTTTTTTTTGTGGTACGCGGGCCTCTCACTGTTGTGGCCTCTCCCGTTGCGCGGAGCACAGGCTCCGGACGCGCAGGCTCAGCGGCCATGGCTCACGGGCCCAGCATGGCTCACGGGCCCAGCCACTCCGCGGCATGTGGGATCTTCCCGGACCGGGGCACGAACCCGTGTCCCCTGCATAGGCAGGCGGATTCTCAACCACTGCGCCACCAGGGAAGCCCCTCTCCTATCTTTGATTCATAGTCATCCAGCTCTATTTGCACCTCTAACATGTTTCTTATTTTTGTTGAAACCAGTCTCCAAGTAACTCTCATGAATTTGTCCTTATTTTCTTAGTAAAAAAGGATTTATCTTGAATAGATGAAAGAGAAGAGCTTTCACAGAGAGAGTGCCAGGAGCATTTGCTGTGGGGAGTTCCCTAGGACAGAGGTTCCCTGATTTCTTGGTTCATGGTTCCCTTTGTGTTTCAAGACATTTTTCATGGCATCTCAAGGCAAAAAACAAGCAAATGAAAAAAACACCCCAAAAACTGAAAAACCTCACTTACTAATTGATCAGGTCCAAACAGCTTAACAGTAGTTGTTCACATGGTGTCCAACAGATGTCACTGTTTTTCCCTCAAAAATTTAAAATATCCTGTGAGTCAGTGCATAGTTTGGGAACTGTTGGCTCTTTGGAATCAAGAGTGACTAATAAAAGAACTGACAAACTCTGAATTGGCAAGGTTCAGTTTGAAGTTTGGCAGCATGAGCTTGCCAGATGTTCATGGCTCGATGTCTTTCTCTGCTGCTGCTTTGCAGCTTGAAGTCAAAAGCAAACTAAGTAGATTGTGAGGGAGATTCAGTATGGAGGAAGGGACTGAAGGCTAGGATGGTGTCCCAGCTTGGAAAAGAGTAAAATTCTACTTCTGTAGCAGGCAGTTCACAGCTTAGAGACAACATGACCAGATACTTTTGTCTTAGAGCAAATGCCATTGTTTCCTAACAGCTTTCTGTGGTGGTTTGAGCTCTGACTTCAAACCCAATGTAAAATTCCCTTGAAAAGGCAAAGTGTAGCCTATGATTCTGTATGTTTGTCTACATCTCAATATCTAGCTCCTCATTTTACCCTCCAATTACCATTTCCTTTATATCCTTTACGAGCATGGTATTCCCTTTGTCCACCTGGCAAACTCTTATCTTAACTCCAATCTTTCCTCTCTCCAGGCAGAGTTAGATGTGTCTCCTTTTGTGCTCTCAGAGTCTAGTGGCTCACCATATTTCTGTAATAGCATTTATCACATTATAATGCCATTGATAATCTGAGCTCTTGGTTTTAGGAACTGTGTCATAATCCTATTTTGTATCCCCAGCGTTTGGCACAATGCCTGGCCTATAGTAAGTGCTCAAAAAATATTTGCTTGATGAATGAATGAATGAATGAGAAGAGCCTGAATATTCCAGGATATCATTCTCCCACATCTTGGCTGGCTAAACCAAGTTCTGGAAATGGCTGAATAAATGAGGATGATTGCTTAATGCTTGTCAAAACTTTAGGGAGTGTATGTAGAACAGGTGTCCCTACTTATGAGGAGAAAGCCTCAAGATATTACGTTTTGCTATTTTGTTCTTTAAACAGGGTCTCCTAGATGACTGGACAAGTAAGGGAACTTTGGTAGAAGAAATCAATAGCAAAGGTACTTCTTTGGAAAATCTCATCATGGAAATCACAGCACCTGATTCTCAAGCCAAGACAGGTGAGTGTGGGCTCTTGAAAATGTAGTGAATAAACATCATTCTTCCCTTTGCCCTTTGGTGACGACCCCGTATTGAATAAACATTAGAATCAAGGTTGGATATGAAAACCAAGGATGTTTCATGAAGCAGTCTTCCCCTCAACCTAATCTGTTTTCCCATTTCCTTTGTAACATTGCTCCATTTTGCAAAACACCTTCCTGTGATGGGAAAAAGTAAAGGGACTAGTTGGCCCACTTAGAACTGTCCAATGAACATAGAAGGATTAAAATAGGATTTTCCACCTTGAGAAATTTCTGTCTTTTAAATATGTGAATGGATGGCTATGCATTAACTTTAAATTAGGGTCCGCCCTGGAGGGTATAAGCATGATACCTTGGGAGAGGCTAAGTGTTTAGGAGTCAGTATTGGTACACCAGGAACTGACACACTTCTTGGAAGTGCATACAAAGATTGGGCCCAACTATATATGAATTGTCTCTGCCTACAAATTAAGTCTTTCAAACAAAATGCATTCTGAGGGCTTCCCTGGTGGCGCAGTGGTTGAGAATCCGCCTGCCGATGCAGGGGACACGGGTTCGTGCCCCGGTCTGGGAAGATCCCACATGCCGCGGAGCGGCTGGGCCCGTGAGCCATGGCTGCTGAGCCTGCGCGTCCGGAGCCTGTGCTCCGCAAGGGAGAGGCCACAACAGTGAGGCCCGCATACCACAAAAAAAAAAAAAAAAAAAAAAAAAAAAAAAAAAAAAAAATGCATTCTGAGCTCACAGTCACTTGCTGGTTGTCAATTGGGATCTCCTAGGTTTTATTACCAGACTATGTTAATGCACTCCTATACTCACTTAAATAGTAAGGGCAAAGTTTACTTTCTTGTTTCCTCCTGAGAATGGCTACTTTCCTATTGTATCCTAAAGTTTAAAGGTGTCTTGGAACTCTCTAGAAGTGACAGCATTTCAGAGAATTGGTGATTTTTATATTCTAACACTTAAATTTCTAAGTTCAGTGACTTATTAGTGTGTGACATCACCCAGCAAACTTTTTCTATAAAGGGCCTTAGAGTAAATATTTTAGGCTTGTGAGCCATATGGTCTCTGTCACACTATATGTCTCTGCCATTGTAGAACAAAAGGAGTCATAAACAATATATAAATGAATGGGCGTGGCTGTGTTCCAGTAAAACTTCACATACAGAAACAGGCGGAGGGACAGATTTGACTGGTGCACTAAAGTTTTCTGACTTCTGGACTAGATCAGTGGTTGTTTGAACTTTTTAAAGTACTGTATAATCTTTTTAAAAAATAAATCTCATGTAGAACTATAAGACAAATACAAATATAAGTGAATTGATAGCATTTATCTATTATGAAATTCATCAATGAGAATATTGAGGCTATCGGGACTTCCCTGGTGGCACAGTGGTTAAGAATCCACCTGCCAATGCAGGGGACAAGGGTTTGAGCCCTGGTCCGGGAAGATCCCACGTGCCGCGGAGCAACTAAGCCCGTGTGCCACAACTGCTGAGCCTGCGCTTTAGAGCCCACAAGCCACAACTACTGAGCCCACGTGCCACAACTCCTGAAGCCTGTGCGCCTAGAGCCTACGCTCCACAACAAGAGAAGCCACCACAATGAGAAGCCCGCTTGCCGCAACTAGAGAAAGCTGATGCACAAGAAACGAAGACCCAATGCAGCCAAAAATAAATTAATTAATTTTTTTAAAAAAAGAATATTGAGGCTATCTTAGTGAATATGAAAATTTGGGGAAAAAAGAATTTTTGAATGACAGCTTCATTATTTATTTCTCAGTTTTTTCCTTGGTTGCATTGTATCCAGAAAATACGGTTCACACAGATAAATAGTTGAAAATGATGACAAAAAAAGTTCACTCTACAATCTGAAGTGTTAAGAATTCTCTTACTACACAATTCTACCCTGATGAGAACCTGCTCTGAGTAGATATACCTCAGCCTTTTTTGTCATTTTTTTTTTTTAATTTATTTATTTAGTTTTGGCTGTGTTGGGTCTTCGTTTCTGTGCGAGGGCTTTCTCTAGTTGTGGCAAGCGGGGGCCACTCTTCATCGCAGTGCGCGGGCCTGTCACTATCGCGGCCTCTCGTTGCAGAGCACAGGCTCCAGACGCGCAGGCTCAGTAGTTGTGGCTCGTGGGCCGGTCCCCTGCATTGGCAGGCAGATTCTCAACCACTGCACCACCAGGGAAGCCCTGTCATTTTATTTAATGGAATTCACGTGTGCTGTAGATGTTTTTCTTTATACGTAAGTGGACGTATGTAGGTTTGAAAATTATAGAGTGCTAATGAAGAACTACAACTTTTCCCATCAGTGACACTCAGAAAGAAGTTTAAATGTATATACAAAGGTGCAGGAACTACTTTATTCTCCCCAAAAGGCAGCATAAATTGGCTATATCAACTGAATTAAAATGTGGTGTTCAACGTAATTGAATGTGCATGTTTTACTGCCATTTCTAAGTACTTAGGATATATTCTGAATATTAAAATTAAACCAAACATTTATAGAGTCCCTAAAGCACCTCCTCAGGGTGCTTTGAAAACCAGTTTGAAGATCACTAGCCTGAGTGCTCTTAGAAAGTTCTCTTCCGGGCTTCCCTGGTGGCGCAGTGGTTGAGAGTCCGCCTGCCGATGCAGGGGACGCGGGTTCGTGTCCTGGTCCGGGAAGATCCCACATGCCGCGGAGCGGCTGGGCCCGTGAGCCATGGCTGCTGAGCCTGAGCGTCTGGAGCCTGTGCTGCACAACGGGAGAGGCCACAACAGTGAGAGGCCCGCGTACCCCAAAAATAAAAAAGAAAAAAAAATGTTCTCTTCCATCTCTAAAAACCCATGCATGTTCTAGTTCCTTATGGTCGTGGAGCTCTTTTGGTTTCGTAAAGTGCTTTCACATACACTACCTCACTACTTCTCACCAGTAACCCCATGAGAGCTGACAAGATAGGTAGTATTATCTTCATATCCCAGAGAAGATACTGAGGTCTGTGCATAGATTAAGGCTCACGTACTGAGTTAGTGACAGTCTTGGCTACGACTGTCTTCTCCAAATTACTAGTCCGGTTTCTTTTTGGTCATCACCAGATTGCAGTGGAATATGATCTTTTGGTTTGATCCATTTTTTAAATTGAAAATACAATAATGTTAACATTTAAAAGTTTTACAATCCTTATTATCTAATATAACCTTGCACTTGACCTTTTCCACAGTGAAATCAGTGCACGTGAGAGTCTTATTCTGCCCTTTGAATGTTATATTATGTCATGACTATTCTTCACATTTCTTTATAATCTTTGTAATTACATGATCTGGTTTTTACTTACTTGGGATACTCCTGAAACACAAGGAATCAACTTGGGGAGAATATAGGTGAAATTGTGGTAATTAAAAACAGAAACAAAGACCCTAAACAGAATTTATGGGAATGTTTATGAGCCAGATTTATTGACGCTTAGAATTTCTGTTTTCTGGTGGGGGAAGGGGAGCAGAAAGTCATGAAAAAGAAAAAGACAGGATCTTTTGAAATAATATAGGAAAGGCTCATTTTAATGTCTTTACTAAAAGAATGCTGCTTTTTATGTCCTTAATTGTACTTATTGTTTATTTTTATTATGTTGAAGAACATTGATGTTAAAGTTGAACCTTTTTGGCTGTATTATAAATCCTCCTCATTCTAAAGTATGTCAAATGCCAGTCTAAAGACTTAGTCATTCTACTGATACTTGCTTCACAAAATTAGGGCAAGGTCCAAAGAATCCAAATTAGAGATTTAAGAAGAGAATTTGGATTTCCTCTAGAAAGGGTTAGGGTTAGGGTTAAGGAGCTGAAACTCCTCGAGTGACACTGTTGCCCGGCAGCTAAAATGATTTGTCTCTTTCCATGAGTATGTTGTCTTGTGCTGTGTTAACTTCCTGATATCTGAGCTTAAAGTGAGTGCCAAAGAATAAATTCGGTGCCTGTATGTATTCCTAACACATTTGTCTTGCCTTGTTTGTCTCTCTGTCCTTCTGCTCAGGTTCCATACTGCCCTCTGTAGGAAGCTCTGTAGGCAGTGTAAACGGATACCACACCTGCAAAGGTGAGAATGCCATTTTCAACAGTGCCTCTTCATTGGGTGTGTTAGGACAGTGTTCATGTTTGCATCTGTGTATGTTTCCATATGTGTGGAAGGATTGCTGCCAGGATGGGTGTGAGGGTAAAAGTCTGGGGAGAAGCAACTGTGACGCCTCTTTGTTGCTAGCTAGAGGCTAAACAGGTTGGCAACCAGTGAAATAAAGTTACTAAGCAAATAAACTGGACCAGTAGATAAGACCAATAAGGAAAGACCTGGAAGAAAATATATGCAAATCTTTGAATTATAAAGAAGCTATACTAGAGGTGGTCTAAATCTAGCCCTCAGCCTCCCAGCTAGGTTTTCTTCTCTGCAGTTTAAAGAAGAGGAGGTAGAAGAATGCCCCAAATCCTTCACTCCCTAAACTTTTGCTGCTCCCATGTTTGCTTAGCATTTTATTTATACATCTGAGTATATAATGCCAAAATCAGAAATCAGATTAATGAGAGCTCTTTTGCTTTTTGTATGTAAACAGGAACTTCTATGTGATTTAGCAGGAATATCATCTCTAGTTCTCTAGGAGTGGGAGAGATACTTAATCCTGATGAATAATTTAGTGAGGAACCACTGGGGATGCTTGAGAGCTATTCCCAGTCTGATTTCTGTGTCTGTGATGCTAGATCTGACGGAGATCCAGTGTGACATGTCAGATGTAAACCTGAAATATGAGAAACTTGGGGAAGTGCTTCGGGAACGCCGGGAAAGTCTTCAGGCTGTCCTCAGCCGAATGCAGGAGGTTCAGAAGGAGGCAAGCTTGGTGCTGCAGTGGCTGGAATTAAAAGAGGAAGTCCTGAAAGGCATGGAGGCCTCTTCCTCTCCAACCAAGACAGAGACAGTGAGAGCCCAAGCTGAATCTAACAAGGTACTGTGTTGCCGTTAGCTGCATCTCAAACACTAAGAGGAAGGGGCGGTTGTACCAGTGTTCCCGCCTGAGCCCGGGGGCCTGAGAGTGAGACGTGGCCAACCACCCAGTCGTTATGAGCAGCATGTTTGACTTTCAAATGACTGGTATGCCTAAACTCTCCCAGAGAATTTTCTTACCTGTGAAATTAGAAATTGTTACACGTCAGACTGAGAAACAAAACCAGATCTGTTTGCAGAAGGAGACTAGCCCTCCTCAGAAGCATCAGTTCATTGAGAATGGGATCTCATTTGCAATGTGATGGTATAAGCCAAACCATTCCATCAAAGCACGTTTCCAACTCTTGGGGGGATCTAAACAGCTGTGATTGCAGTTCATTCTCAAGATTGACATGTAGGCCTAGGGAAAATGTCAGAAGAAATAAGACCATGTAGAAAATCCGGTAAAAATTTTTTGCCAAAAATTTTAGTATTCCTGTTGAGGCCTAGCGTGTCATATGCTACAACTGCATAAACATCGCCATTATCGTCGTCGTCATCATCATCATCAATTCCTGACACTTAGTTTATAGCGGTTAGCCATTTTCTTATTGGGTTACTGATGTATTGTACGTGAAAGAAATTCAAATTTTGCCATCTAGATTTTCCTTTTAATTAAATATTCAAGCAGAAAGGTTAAGTATCTTAAAATCATGAAACAAGCCATGGATAGAATCAGAAGTCGAGCCTGTAATTGCTGCCCTGTCTTCCCGTCATTTCCTCCACACTCACAGCTTTGTTTCCTGTCCAGAAATCTCATGACATTCATGATGTTCTTTCTCCTAGGCCTTCCTGGCTGAATTGGAACAGAATTCTCCAAAAGTCCAAAACGTAAAGGAAGCCCTGTCTGGATTACTGATAACATATCCCAACTCACAAGAAGCAGAAAACTGGAAGAAAATGCAAGAGGAGCTCAGTATGTTATCACTGGGGTGTTACAAATTCACTAAATTTCTTGTCTTCAAAGTAAATACAGGCTTTTGGCATACCCAATAAACAGGAGTGATTTTTAGTTAATCGTCATAAGCAAGCAAGAAGGGGCAGGGAGGGTTAGAGAATGAGCCTGATTGTGGAAAAAATTTAGAGATTCCACTCAAAGTATCAGTATTGGCTTTCTTGGGCAAGTCAAACTGACAATCTGCTGTGACAAAGAGCATTGAAGATAAAAATGAAAAATGGGAAATAATCTAAACATTCTGTGAAGGAATTAAATAAATTATGCTGCACTCATAATATTGAACTATAAATGACGTAGGTGAATGTGTATTGGTATGAAAAGAATTTTTGGCATGAAAGATGCTCATAATTAGTAAGCTTAAAAACAGGTTATAAAATAATATATATGTTGCATAAGGTATTTTACATGCATTGTGTATGTATGTACATACTTCTGTGCAGTTTTATCCCATGTGTAGTTTCATATAGCCACCACCGCAGTCAAGATACAAAACTTTGTTACTTTAGTTAAAATTAAATGCAGGAGGGCTTCCCTGGTGGCACAGTGGTTGGGAGTCCGCCCGCTGATGCAGGGGACACAGGTTCGTGCCCCGTTCTGGGAGGATCTCACGTGCCATAGAGCGGCTGGGCCCGTGAGCCATGGCCGCTGAGCCTGTGCGTCCGGAGCCTGTGCTCCGCGACGGGAGAGGCCACAACAGTGAGAGGCCCGCTTACCGCAAAAAAAAAAAAAAAAAAAAAAATTAAATGCAGGTTATTTTTAACTTAAAAAAATATTAAATAATGCTCCAGGGGTCATTTCCTGTAGTATATTAGGAATGTAATTTAGGGACCAGGCTAGTGGCTGATGAGGGTAAAAGAATACATTCTCTCATTTCCTCTCTACAGATTCCCGATGGGAAATGGCCACCGAGGTGACAATGGCTCGGCAAAGGCAGCTGGAGGAATCCGCAAGTCATCTGGCCTGCTTCCAGGCTGCAGAATCCCAGCTCCGGCCCTGGCTAATGGAGAAAGAGCTGATGATGGGGGTGCTGGGGCCCCTGTCTATTGACCCCAACATGCTGAATGCGCAGAAGCAGCAGGTCCAGGTGAGCAGTATGGCTGAAAGCTTTCGAGCAAAGAAATCAGAGGCACTTGAACCTGGGTCTGAATGCTGCTCTCAACAGGTAGATTTACATGACCCTGGACAAGTCATTTAACTTCTCAGAGTCTCCATTTCCTCACTTTAAATGAGATGCTTGTAAGGTCTTTATCATGGTGCCTGTCCAATAGCAAATAGTATTGTTAATATCATTAATGTCAGTAACTGTATTATTAATATCGTTGACTGAGGCAGTAAGATGAGCAGATGGGAGACAGGGAACTTCTGACTAAATGGTAGAATCATTTTATTTTCAGTCCCCAGTGGTAGTGATCCACATTACTTCATGCAGTATCTTATATCTGCCAGCTTTAATTAAAGATTTTCTGCTGATCAGATCTCGGTACCCAACATTTGTGAAATTTAGGTTGGTCCAATTATGTCATTTCCAGTGAAATCCTGCCTAGACCCTTTCCTTGTTTTATAGCCTTCCCTAAACTTGTTCTGTTTCTTCTCACCACCCACCAAGTCCCCTAAGAGTAGTTTTTGAAAGAACCCTTTCTTTTAGCCCCTGCATCCATGTTATTTATCAAGTCCTATTTAGTCTACTTACAAATATTTTTCTAATCCAGTGGTTTTCAAACTTTTTGATCAGCAAACCCTTTACACTCTTTTTTTATTTTTTTAACATCTTTATTGGAGTATAATTGCTTTACAATGGTGTGTTAGTTTCTGCTTTACAACAAAGTGAATCAGTAATACATATACATATGTTCCCATATCTCTTCCCTCTTGTGTCTCCCTCCCTCCCACCCTCCCTATTCCACCCCTCTAGATGGTCACAAACCACCTAGCTGATCTCCCTGTGCCATGCGGCTGCTTCCCACTAGCTATCCACCCTACGTTTGGTAGTGTATATATGTCCGTGCCACTCTCTCACTTCGTCACAGCTTACCCTTCCCCCTCCCCATATCCTCAAGTCCATGCTCTAGTAGGTCTGTGTTTTATTCCCGTCCTACCCCTAGTCTCTTCATGACATTTTTTTTTCTTAGATTCCATATATATGTGTTAGCATACGGTATTTGTTTTTCTCTTTCTGACTTACTTCACTCTATGACAGACTCCAGGTCCATCCACCTCACTACAAATAACTCAATTTCATTTCTTTTTATGGCTGAGTAATATTCCATTGTATATATGTGCCACATCTTCTTTATCCATTCATCTGTTGATGGACACTTAGGTTGCTTCCATGTCCTGGCTATTGTAAATAGAGCTGCAATGAACATTTTGGTACATGACTCTTTGAATTATGGTTTTCTCAGGGTATATGCCCAGTAGTGGGATTGCTGGGTCGTGTGGTAGTTCTATTTGTAGTTTTTTAAGGAACCTCCATACTGTTCTCCATAGTGGCTGTATCAATTTACATTCCCACCAGCAGTGCAAGAGTGTTCCCTTTTCTCCACACCCTCTCCAGCATTTATTGTTTCTAGATTTTTTGATGATGGCCATTCTGACCCGTGTGAGATGATATCTCCTTTACACTCTTAAAAATTACTGAGGATCCCGAAGAGCTTGTGTTTATCTACTAATATCTATTAATATTAACTGTATTAAAACACTGAGGAATTTTTGAAGTATATATTTATAAATTAATTTTTTAATTATAATGATACAACCATAGCACTAACATACATAACATTTTTATGAAAAAATAACATTTTCCAAAATGTAAAAAATTGAATAAGAGTGGCATTGTTTTATGTCTTTGGCAAATCTCTTTAATGATGTCTGGCTTGGGACTTCCCTGGCGGTCCAGTGGTTAGGACTCCGCGCTCTCACTGCCAAGAGCCTGGGTTCAGTCCCTGGTCGGGGAACTAAGACCTGCAAGGCATAGCGAGAAATGAAATGAAATGAAATGAAATAAAAATGTCTGGCTAATAGAATAGTCTCACAGATTTTCATATCTGCTTCTGCTCTCAATCTGTTGTGATATCGGATGTCATGAGAGAACAAGAATTTTAAAAGGCAAATAACATCTTAGTATTATTATGAAAATAGTTTTTACCTCACTGACCCCATGCAAGGGCTTAGGGACTGCCAGGGGCCACCAGACCGTAATTTGAGAACCACCGTTCTAAGCTTCTCTTCTTCACTCTAAATGCTTGGTGGGCTGGATCTTGGGCCTGTTCCATTGCAGCAGCCCGCTAAAGGGCCTCTTGGTCTAGTTTATCCTCTACACAATTATCAAATTATCCCCTTAAATCATATATCTGAATATATTAAAATGCTTCTGTGGTTCTTGGCTGCCTATTGAACAGAGTTCAAATACCTGCTCACTGTGATGCATGAGGCTTTTCACAGTCTGGTCCCAGTTTGTCTTGCCAGCTCTTCCCCCATATACCTGGGCTTCTTCCCACACCGGATAATGGGTTCTTTCCTGAACACACTGCACTCATAGATCTCGGGATCTCTATGCCTTTGCTAATCCCAGGCCCTTCTCTGAACCAGCCTTACTCTCTGTTGTTCTCTTGGAGAACTCACATATTCTTTATTGTGTCACCTGTGAAGCCTTTCCTGATTTCCCTCTTCTGCTCTTTTCATCCCCAGAGGAATTAACCACCTTTACTTCTTGCTCTCACAATTCCACATTCACGTCAGCATTTTATCATTTTAACTTTTGTTACATTCTATTATAGTTCATTACTTACACATCTGTTAGTCCTTGATGTCCTATTGTATTTATTTTTATGCAGTGTAAGTGCTGAGTACTTTCCATAAGTTTTTTTGTTTAATCCTAATAACAGTCAAGTAAGTACTTTACTATCCTCATTTTACAGATAAGGAAGCTGAGATTTGGAGACCTTTTAAAAACTTGCCTAACTTTATACAGCTTAATGAGTGATGGAGTCAGGATTTGAACCCAGGCATCTAACTACAGAGCCTGTAATCTCAACTTCTTTGATGAGTGAAACAATGAATAGAAATAAATAAAAAGGAATAGTACTTGCTTTAAAGAAGCTTTTTACCTAATTGTGCTATATTATAATGTGCAGATTATATGTGCTGATGGAAATTCGAGAAAGGAACTAAGAAAAGTAGGGCATTAAGAGTCGAAATGGCAAGCCCAGCCAGTAATATAGCTCACTTTGGGACCCAGGGTTCCAAACTCCCAATTCACCGTTGTGGCCTCTCCCTTTGTGGGGCACAGGCTCCAGATGCACAGGCTCAGCGGCCATGGCTCACGGGCCCAGCCACTCCACGGCATGTGGGATCTTTCCAGACCAGGGCACGAACCCTCATCCCCTGCATCGGCAGGTGGACTCTCAACCACTGCGCCACCAGGGAAGCCCCAAACTCCCAATTCAGAGGCCTGCGTTTCTCCTGGCAAAGCTGACAAGTGCCCATCCAGTAAACAAACTTTGGTTTCCCAACCAAGGCCAACCTTAGTAACTGACATTGAAACAGTATAGGACAAATAAGGAAAAGAAATAAAATAGACACAATCAATGATCCTTTCAAAACAGGTTTTTATTAAGCAGTTGTTAAAAGTGATACTGCATTTTCCTAGTAGACTGGTCTTTGGAGTTTTCTGGTTTATTTTCAAAAGAAGTTGGCACTGCTTGGCACAATGCAAAATCAGTTTTTGTTTTGACAGTGTTTTTAGATCTGTCTTTTCTCTCTAAACATCTTGGTGTCATTTCTATTACAGTTTATGCTGAAGGAATTTGAAGCACGTAGGCAACAGCATGAGCAGCTGAACAAGGCAGCTCAGGGCATCCTAACAGGTCCTGGAGATGTCTCTCCTTCCACCAGCCAAGTACAGAAGGAGCTCCAGAGCATCAATCAGAAGTGGATTGAGCTGACTGACAAACTTAATTCCCGTTCCAGCCAAATTGACCAAGCTATTGTCAAAAGCACCCAGTACCAAGAACTGCTCCAGGACTTGTCAGAGAAAGTGAAGGCAGTCAGACAGCGACTGAGTGGCCAGTCGGCCATCAGCACCCAACCTGAGGCTGTAAAGCAGCAGTTGGAGGAGACCAGTGAGATTCGATCTGACGTGGAGCAGTTAGACCATAAGATTAAGGAGGCGCAGACACTCTGTGATGAACTTTCAGTGCTCATTGGAGAGCAGTACCTCAAGGATGAACTGAAGAAGCGTTTGGAGACTGTTGCCCTGCCTCTCCAAGGTTTAGAAGACCTTGCAGGTGAGGAATACACTGCTGCCATTATTAGTGGCAAGCCAAAAGGAGGAGTGGATTAGTGGTCCCAAGAACCTAGGGCGGCCCTTAAGTAGCTTTTGGACTCAGAATAGTGTTACTCTATCCCTTTGTCCACCTACAGTGAGGACTGCCGTGGTCATTACACATTGATTGGGTACTAGCAATATGTGAAGCTTTACACACCATAATCTGAGATATGAGAACACTAATATAAGTCTAGCCAGCAGGTAGAGATTCATAGAGGTACTTACAGGTGGAGTTACACACATACTTTCACTGATACTCACTTATTTTCTTCATACTGTATGTGTACGTGCACACACATATACCATATATACAAAATTAGAACACGTTCTAGACTTTTTAGGATGGCCTTATACAAGAAAAAATTTGTTGCCTCTTTTTCTAGAAACATTTATGGCTTTTTACCAGCTTAGAAGTTAAAAGTTTACTTCTGTTACTCAGATCACCTTACAAGGTTGATGTGAGGGTTAAATAGGATATAGTATATGAAAGAGCCTCGCTATGTGCTTCTTTTATGGTAGACCCTCAATTAGCATTAGTTTCCTTTTCCGAAGATTAGACCAGGTACTCTCAGTAAACATTTTAAATGCCATGTTCAGACTTGATGATTTAAATTTGATTTTCTCATTTCAGCTGATCGCATGAACAGACTCCAGGCAGCTCTTGCCAGCACCCAGCAGTTCCAGCAAATGTTTGATGAGCTGAGAACCTGGTTGGATGACAAACAAAGCCAGCAAGCAAAAAACCGCCCAATTTCTGCAAAATTAGAGCGGCTACAGTCTCAGCTACAGGAGAATGAAGAGTTTCAGAAGAACCTTAACCAACACAGTGGTTCCTATGAGGTGATTGTGGCAGAAGGAGAATCTCTGCTTCTTTCTGTACCTCCTGGAGAAGAGAAGAAAACTTTACAAAACCAGCTCTTTGAGCTCAAAAGCCATTGGGAAGAGCTTAGTAAAAAAACTGCAGACAGACAGTCCAGGCTCAAGGACTGTCTGCAGAAAGCTCAGAAATATCAGTGGCACGTGGAGGATCTCGTGCCATGGATAGAAGATTGTAAGGTCAAGATGTCTGACTTGCGGGTCACTCTGGATCCAGTGCAGCTGGAGTCCAATCTCCTGAGATCAAAGGCTATGCTGAGTGAGGTGGAAAAGCGCCGCTCCCTGCTAGAAATCCTGAACAGTGCTGCTGACATTCTGATCAACTCTTCAGAAACAGATGAGGATGATATCCGGGATGAGAAGGCTGGGATCAACCAGAACATGGATTCCATTACAGAAGAGCTACAGGCCAAAACAGGGTCCCTTGAAGAAATGACTCAGAGGCTCAAGGAGTTCCAGGAAAGCTTTAAGAATATTGAAAAGAAAGTTGAAGGGGCCAAACACCAACTTGAGATCTTTGATGCTCTTGGCTCTCAGGCCTGCAGCAACAAGAACCTGGAGAAGCTAAGAGCCCAACAGGAAGTGCTGCAGACCCTGGAGCCACAGGTGGACTATCTGAGGAACTTCACTCGGGGCCTGGTAGAAGATGCCCCGGACGGATCTGATGCTTCCCAACTTCTGCATCAAGCTGAGGTCACCCAGCAGGAGTTCCTAGAAGTGAAGCAAAGAGTGAACAGTGGTTGCATGGCAATGGAAAACAAGCTGGAGGGCATTGGCCAGTTTCACTGCCGAGTCCGAGAAATGTTTTCTCAGCTGGCAGACCTGGACGATGAGCTCGATGGCATGGGTGCTATCGGCAGAGACACTGATAGCCTCCAGTCCCAGATCGAGGATGTACGGCTGTTCCTTAACAAAATCCAAGCCCTCAAGTTCGACATAGAAGCCTCCGAAGCAGAGTGCCGACAAATGCTGGAGGAAGAAGGGACTCTGGACTTGTTAGGACTCAAGAGGGAGCTAGAAGCCCTGAGCAAACAGTGTGGCAAACTGATGGAGAGGAGTAAAGCTCGGCAGGAGCAGCTGGAGCTGACCCTGGGCCGGGTCGAGGACTTCTATCGGAAGCTGAAAGCCCTCAATGACATGACCACAGCGGCAGAGGAGGGGGAGGCGCTCCAGTGGGTAGTGGGGACCGAGGTGGATGTCATCAACCAACAATTAGCAGATTTTAAAGTAAGTCTTACCCTTGTTTTTTAATCTTTTTCTGTCTAATATGTGTATTTCTTTTCTTGTAACTTGGAGACCGATGGAGTACCCATCTTAACTTCTGTCCCTGGTTTCATTATTCTCATTTCCATCACCACCATAGCACACAGTTTGGAGACTAGACAGTCTCTTGGACTTCTGGGCAACTGGTTTGAACATTTTTCTATTGTAATTTATTTTAATGTTTATAACCAATTAAGGGTATAGAAAGAAATGTCCAAACCTTATTTCTTACTCTAAGAATCTTATGATTTCTTGAGATTTCAAATTAACCAGTTTTGTAACAGTAGGTGAATGTTTGTTGAGGGCCCTGTTGTTCATATCGAGGTATGAGAGTCCATAAGATAAACATGGGCTCATCTTGCTAAAGTGTGGGTTTTTTCACAGATTTTGAGGGAAAATTATTGATGTATTATGAGACAAAATGAAAAATTCTCATGAATTACTAAGACGAAACATGACTTCAAAGAAATTTTCCACTTGTAGCAAGTAGTGCTTAAGACTACACCTTAGACTCCTCAAGAGCACAAGTTCTCTACCCGTACGAGAGTTTGAGAAGCACTGCCTTAAGTGCAAAAATATTTTGATTCTTTGCCTGAGTCAGAATTTCCAGTCCTGAGATTTTGTGAGTCTATATTAAAACAGCTGGGAAGAAGAGAGGAGTTGACTCAAAAGCACAAATTTGCCAGGTCTGGGTTTGGAACCCAGGGCTGTCTGCTGGGTCTTAGCTCTCACTGCATGAGCCTTTCACCCCAAGACTTACCTAAAAGCGCCTTGCTTCCCTACTGGAGGCCTGTTTGCTTGCTCTTTCCTTCTTGGTGCCTGGAGTAGATTTGGAAAGGATACCTTACTTCCATCACCAGTGGCCATTGTTCCTACTTAACAGTAACACTCTGCCATCAGAGTTAATTTGTTCTCTCAGAGTCCCTGCCTGTTAGGATTCCTTCTATTAAAAACATGGATGGAAAGGTGGTGTTGACGCCAGGTCAGAGTCACGTGGTCACGAAAAAGGTCACAAATTTGTAGACAGGATCCAGATGCAGAAAGGTGGCTGTTTCAGAAGGGCCCACTAGCTTGGGGGATGTTTAGCACACTAAGGTGAGACATTGGCTGAAGACCCCCTTACAGTGCAATATGGAGCAGCACAAGTTGTCGTATTTGGGATTCTTGAGGCCCCGGATGAGGAAAGGGTAGGAGAGAAGTTTCAAAGCCATGAGCCCACATGTTATCCTCTGGGAAATGCCCACACCTAATCCAGTGGCTGGGTGGCCTTTCCTGCTTCACCACGTGGGCCTCTCTTCCCTCTTCCATTGTAAGCCCCTCAAAAGGAGAGGCTCTGCTACAGGCATGCTTCATTTATCTGATTTACTTGGATCTGGGTTACTTAGAATCAACTGTCTCACCAACTAAATGAGTTTTTTAGAAAATTGAAGCTTATGCCTTGAGGCACCAAAGTAGTTTTATCAAACTAGATTCTGGTTTATATGGAATTATTTTAACTTTTATTTGCCTAATTTTCCTAAACATTATATTGTGTGTAAGTTTTTATGAGTTCAGGTTAACATTACTAAACAGATTATACTGTTCTCTACTATGGTGAGGCTGCTTTGTACTAAATCTTCTTAAATTACCATGCAGTTTGAGTTCTGTATTGAAGTCCTTGTTTAGGGCCTCTAATTGCTGTACTGGTTGGGTTGGATGTATGTGTATGTGTATGTATACATGGGGGGATGTAGTTTCTGCCTTTTCCCCCATTACCCTGATATCAGGTATTATTTCTCACTGCTTTACTTTTCACTGCTGTCACTGAGTCTGCCTTGAGCAGTCTGTCCCTTCCTCCTGATCTTCAGTGAGCTAGAAAACAAACTAAACAAGCCTGTTAAAATTGTATTAAATATGACCTAGGATATAAAAAAGAATCCACAGGCAGGCATATATAGTGTTTGGATTTGAGGACAAGTGATTGTTTCCTTTTCATTTAATCCTTGGTTTCTAGAGACATTCTGAATTTTGATGCTGCTGAAAGCTTTTGAGAAATTATTGGACATTCCCGTATTTTATTTGTATCCTAGTATGTAGCCCAGCAGCACTCAGGGTTCAGTAGCTGCTTAGTTGCTTGGGATAACAGACTTGCTTTACTGCTTTCTAAGAAGAAGCCTCCCACCACCAATTCTGTGGATATGGCGGCTGGGACCAGTGTGTTTATCTGCAGGGAGCTGGTGGCGACCAGGCAAGATGAGAAGATGAGTGCGAGAAGGAGGGTGGTGAAGTTGGGCGCCCGTGTGTACCCTCCTCCAGCCGGGGGTGCACATCGGAAGCCTGGTTCCACAAGCCTGTCTTGTAAAGTCAACGGCTTTGGGAAGAGTTTTTGCCTCCTCCCAGCAAAGGTTTTGAGGCAGGAGGGGAGGAACACAGTACTGGCTTAGCTCATGCTGAGCTCATGCGAAGTGAAAACAATGAGAAGGGAAAAGCTCTGTGTGTCAGTTCACAGTTCCCTAGAGGCTGAGCCAAGGGAAGGTCTTTTTGGACCCATTCTGAGGACTGAGTCATTTTCATGACCTG
Source organism: Kogia breviceps (assembly GCF_026419965.1). Lineage (NCBI taxonomy): Eukaryota > Metazoa > Chordata > Mammalia > Artiodactyla > Physeteridae > Kogia > Kogia breviceps. Next base: position 170,687,863 of record NC_081310.1, on the reverse strand, counting down.
AGCGCTGAGTTCCTGGGTTAATGTGCTGAGTAGTCCAGCAATAGATTCGTCTTCCCTCACAACAGCAGCAGGCCAGATGCATACAGTGTGACTCTGCTTTCAGATTCAAATTGTTTCTAATAGGGAAAAACAGAGATGAAGGTAAGTATTAAAAAAACAGTGTTCGCTTTAAGTTTTCAACTCTTTGTCTTTTTACGATGGGAATCACGCTCTCAGCACAGAATCTGCTGTAGAGAAGAGGGTATGAATCTGTGAGACGGACACGTGGGCTGTGCTTTGACCTAGCTGGCTCCACTGGGGAAGGTCAGAATAGACAAATGAGTCAGCTCTGTGGAGAACCCCAGGCTTACTTGGGACTGTGCAACCGTGCTGAAAAATGCTAGGAAAGGCAGTTACCCTCTGGGAAAAGTTATTTCCTTCTTAAATGAATGTGGAAAACTGAAAGTCATTATTCCTAGTAAAGACTTTTCCCTCGATTACTTCTGAATAATTGATAGAATCTGGACAGCCAGCGAGGACCTATAAGATGGGAATGGAAGAGAGTCCTTTCCCAGTAAACAGGCAAAAACCTCAAACCTCCTGAGTTAGGCGCTTTACTGGGTTCTGCTCTCTGTTGGAAGTAGAAAGGACGAAGCCATTCCAGAAATCACGAAAGAGAATATTGAGCATGTTTGCAGAAAACTGGAAGGAAAAGACTTTGGCTAACCTCTTCAGGAAATTCTGTTTTCCTGAACAAGAGTCTCTGGTTAGTGAGGAAAAGGAACTGTATATGTATAACTAGAGTATAACAAGAAAGGAGGGACCTTTATTTCACTGAAACTTAAGTCAAAGAATTCCCCCAGGGTGACCTTCCTAGGAAGGGAAGAGAAAGACTCCAGATTTGGAGAAGAAATCTGTAAGTCTGATGATAACAAGAAGCGTTCCTCATTTTGAAATTCCCTATGTAGGTTTTGTAATCAAGAATTGAGATCATTCTGAGTCTTCCACCAGCCCCTCCCTTGCACCCCCCTCAGGAACCACTTCTTCCTCTCAGTCAGGACATGTGGAGGTTTGGGGTTTGGTGGGCTGCAGGTAAGGCAGCAGGCTTTCTTAGGACTGTTCTCAGTCCTGATTCAGTCTGAGTAGAGCCCAGGGTCAGGGACTGCATACACTTGCAGCTTCTGTCTGGGGACCTCTATCCTACTATGAAGCCAGAACAAGAAAGCCCCATAAACCTATTCATCTGATTTTTTTGGCCTCATGGAAAGCAAGCATAAGCTTCACTGTGAGCACATGTGAAAACTCTTGGAGGACAGGGCCTGCCATGGAGCTGAGAGACTGCCAATTTGCACAATGATAGATATTCACTCCTTACTTTCAAATAATTACAAAGACAGTATCAGCTCATCTGCTTCTTTGCCAGTTAGATTTACCAGAGAAGAAAGCAAGTGAGGTTAGCATTATCTACCTGCCCTTGGAGAGAAAGGAAATCACACTGGGTGTGACCTGTCTGTCACCGGAGGTTTAGGTATCTCCAGCTGTATTACAGCAGTCAAGGTAAGATGAGTAGACCGTCACCACCCCTGCCTGCCCTGCCTTTTGCTGACCCTTGGCCTGCCTTTGGTTTTTTCCTTCTTCCTTAAACAAGGCCACTCCAATAGGAACTACTGGGGTCCAAGGAATTAAAACGAATGCCCTACAACAGGGTTTCTCAACTTGAGCACTCCTGATATTTTGGGCTGGATGATTCTTTGTTGTGGGCAGCTGTCCGGTACATTGTAGGATGTTTAGCAGCACCCCTGATCTTTGCCCACTAGATGCCAGTAGCAACCTTTCCCCAGTGTGACAGCCAAAAATGCCTCTAGACATTGCCAGATGTCCCCTGGAAAGAAAAATTTTCCCTCAGTTGAGAACCATTGCCCTAGATAGGAGAAAATTGCCACCTGTATGTGGGAAATTTAGGACTCGGATGGAAAAGGTGCTCGTTGAGATAGATATTGAGGTGGCAAGCTACCTTCTGGTAATCTGATTACGACTGTGTAGTTAGCAACACCCTTAGGCTGGGCCCTGGATTCTTTATTTTTGCTGGTGCTGATCTGTGTTTGGTTAAAAAGTCTTGTCACTTTTCCTGGCATCTGCAGTTTCTTTTGCGTAGAGTGGTTGTTGCAGGTGTCCAGCTGATGGAGCATTTCTACGGAGAAGAGGAACTTCCTTTGTGGAAATACTTGAGCGAGCTTCCTTGCTCTGTGCCTTTAAGGGGAGACTACAGTCTGTTCTCAGCCCAGGAGCTCACAGTTCGCTGCTGATATTTATAACCCTTATGTGACCATCCCCCTCTGTACCTCCCTCCCCCTCTCCAAGAATTCCAATGCTCTGTAATAATCCTCTCCACCCACACCGTAGCAGCTGGGTGGGGAGAAGGTGAAGGAGCCTTTAAGACCCTTAAGTTTGCTTCATGTTGAACTTTTTCCAGCCCCATTTTAAAGTATTGCCATTAATATTTTAAATATCAGCACCACAAGCAAAATCCCAAGATTGTAGCCATTACATCATCTTGAAGGAGCCTCACACCTCTGTGAAGGTAGTAAAATCAAATGGAAGGGCGTCAAGAAAGTGTTGATGGATTTCACAAAAATCTGTCTGGAAATTTTGATAGCAAAGGGAAGGTTTTCAAGCAAAAGCGAATATATCCTCAACCAGAAGGAAGGAGTGAGGAGTTTCTCTTTGAGTTTACTGAAATTCTTCACATGTAGTGTCAGCATGTAGCATTTGCAACCAAGATTGATCATCATGTGAAACATGTGTGTCCAAAAAAACTAGAATTTATCCTGTGCAGAACTTGTGTTTATTGTTGAGTTTTGATTAGTGGACATGATTGAGATAAGCACAGACTTGCAGACAGGGGCTGTTTCTCGCTCTGTCTAGAATGCATGGTAAGTGGTCTCAGCCTTAGCCTAGTCCTGGGCACTTTCCAGCTAGCTGGCTGGCACACAAGCCATAAGTGGTGATTCTCTAGGAAGTACGATGAGTTGCTTTTAAGGGCATTTTGTTGTTAGAGGTGGTTGGTTTACCAGGAATAAAATCAGTCCCACAGGGAGTCAGGTCAGGTCAGGTCACTGCACCAAAGCACTACTGCACCAAAAGGCTGTCTCCTGCCAGACAGACTCTTCCCAAGTCTCAGCTGTCCTGGTTGGAAAAACCTAGCTATGGGGAGAATGTGCTCCCTCCCCACCTTCCTTATGACTTTGCCAGTGCCACTACCAAGTGCTTTTCAAATACCAGCCTCTGTTAGTGGCTGTGGAAGATTAATGGGATACACTTATCCCCTGGGCCTTCACGAGCTATTTTCCTACCACCAGTACTGTGATTCGAAATGTGGACCTTTCAGAACTTTGGCCACCCGGGGATGAGAATAAGTTCTGCAAGGTGTTGGTCCCTCGATCACATTTTGGGGGTTAGGAGGAAGGGGCTCTGTATTCCTTTCAGTCCCTCCTTACTGAGCACTTGCTCTGGGCCAGTCCTTGTGGTGAGAGCTGGGGTCTCAGATAGTCTCTAGTTAACAGTGCAGTAGGAGAAACAGGCACAAAGAATTGCAGTGGTGGTGATATAGTGGTAAGAACAGTAAGAGAGACCTAAGTCTAAAGTATCTCCAATCCCCCCGTAAAATCAGACATTTAAAATCCCAGTTGCAGGTAAGAAAACTGAGATTTGAAGATGTTAGAGTAACTTGTTCAAGCACAGAGCAAATACATGTTAGAGCCGGGATTGGGAAGATCTGTTTGGCACCAAAGCTCGTGCTTGACCAGTGGGGGTGGGAGGAGCAGTTTTGGCCCTTGGAGGACATTTGACAATGTCTAGAGACATTTTTTACTGTCACAACTGGGGAGGCTGCTACTGGCATCTAGTGGGTGCTGCTAAATTTCCTATAATACACAGGATAGCCCCTTACAATAAAGGGTTATTCAGCCCACTTCTAGAAACATAGGGGGTTTTGATATTTTGCCCTTTTCAGTTTCCCTAACAAGTAAGTGTTAACTGATGAAAATAGTCCCATTGCCTGGGGAAGCTTCGTAGTTTTCCTCCCTTTTTTCAAAATTTAGTTAAGGAACAGTGTTGGTTCTGAGAATGACTTGTACAGATCTGTTGGATCAAGTCAGGATCTTGGTGAACTAATTTGAGTCAGTGGCTAAAGAATTCTCTCCATGCTCAACCAGTCCCCACCCCACCCTGCCTGCCCCAAGGTTCCTGCTGTGGAAATCAATCAGCTGTGTATCTCAAGCTGCTTCCTGTAGGGTGTGTTATGGAATGGCATCAGCCCTGCACCAGCTGGGAGTACTGACCTCAGTGTGATTTTATCAAACTCTGTCTCTTTTGAGCCTTGCTATTTGGAACAAAAGATCCTCTGTTAGGAATGCAGAGAGCTAGTGTGATTGGACAGCTAGCGTGTATGCACATGGTTCCCACGGAAAAAACAGACATAAATTATGCTGTAGCCTTCTAAAACTTGGGCCTCCAAGGTGGTTTTCCCTTAGCATCTGTCTGTATTCACCCTTCTTTCTGTGAGTGCTTATCCTTCCCCCAGATCAATGCAGGAGCCATCCGATCTGATGGATTAAGTGGTGGCGTCCTGCAAAACGGGTCTGTATCTGTGCCTCCACCTTTTTTGCTTCTCCAGTCTTAGAAACCACATGTTTGATCCCTACTATCTATCCTGTCATGTTTCCTATATAGACCATCCACTCCATCCACTTATCCCAAACACTCCTTATTCATTTTATCTGTTTGATTTCTACTCATACCTGATCTCCTCAAAACCTTCTTGATCGCCCCCCCCCAGGCTAGCTCACTACTTCTCCCGTTCTCCTAAATCACTTAATATGTGTAACTCATTTGGCCTTCATCATATACTGCCTAATTTCGGCGTTTAATGATTTATATGCATTGTCCCATCCCTCATCTTAATATATCCATTTTTGTGTCTCTCAAAGTAGTTAGCATATGAGTATATGCATAGTTGGAGATTAGTGAATATTTGACTGATTGAGTGAATGCTCTTTATTTCTCATACGCCACGTGAGCTGTAGGATTCAATATGCTGACTGTTCCGCAACACTTGAGGTAAATCCTTGTGTGTCCTGAGAAATTCTAATCCTAGCCTGGATTCCTCACCTCTACATCTTGCCTCTGGGCTCCCTTCCTTCTCTACTAGTTAGCATATGTTACAGGAACAGAGTTTCATTCAGTATTAGCCTGAACAAAGTAAAAAACTAAGGAATTTACTACTTTAGATGCCCCTGAAGAAAGCCAGGTTCAGAAATACTGTCTTGTAGTTACCCATTACATTGGAGTCATTGTCATTTACTCAACCAGTTGACACCAAAAAGAATCTTCATACTTCATTCAGCTTGGCAAAGTGAGAAAAACTGAATACGAAGTTGTGGCAGAAATCTTCAACTTTGAATTCTGGCTCTATCATTTACTAGCTGAGTGACCTTGGGGGAAATTACTTAACCTCTCTGTATAGTTATTTCAACTATAAAATGTGAACAGTGGTAAATCCTACCTTTAGGGTTTTTATGAGAATTAAATGAAGTGTTGTAGATGAAAACCCTAGACAGATATTAAGTGCTCAATAAATGATAATATTCTTTTAGGAAGTTTATCCAGACACAAATTATAATATTATGAAATCTTTTTAATAAGAAAAGTTATTCCCTTGGTGCCTACAGCTTGATCATTCCCCAGAAGATTTGATCTAAGACCCAGCAGCAGATTAAATTAGTTCATTTTCTTCTTGAAAAAATGGAAATGATGAAGATAAAGTAAATTAGTTTGATGACAGCAGTGAAACAGGTGGATGCGCAAAGAGCCTTCCTGAGCAGTTTTTCTGGGGAACAAATGAAGAGCTCGTTTCCAGCCCTATACCAGCAATACATGGGCAGGTTTAGGTCATGACTCCTTAACACAGCTTTAAATATACTGTATATACACATACATACATATACATGGTTATTGATTAATTTATTCATTCATTGATATCAGAATCCCACAGCCAGCAAGTTTCTCTGAGACCATTTTGACCTTGGCTTATGTGCTCTACAAATCAGTATTATTTTCAAATCATTAACCAGAATTAACCAGAAGCCATTACCAGCTCAGTGACTTCCCTAGTCACTCAGTTACCTAGCAGATCAGCTTTAATGATCTCAGGGTCCTTGGCCTAATTAGCTTTTAGCAGAGGCCATGTTACCTTCCTCTGTTGCCATACAATGGCAACTACCAAGTCAGCATCTTTGAGAGAGACACCTCTTAATATTCATCAATCTTTAATTACAACATTAAGATGTGAGGGGGAAAAATATCAGCTTAATTTCAGAGGAAGCAGCTTAAAAACACAGATATAATTAACCCCTCTGCCAAGCACATATACCAGATCAAGATGTTTTACAGAAAAGCTTCCAGCAAGTATATGTTTCTAGTATTTGGTTACGTGTATTTGTGAGCAAGGGAAGAAGAAGATAAGAATTCAAAGAAACTGAACCTGTCTTAGGTCTTCTCCAGCTTGAATTCATTGCATCCATTCAAGTAAACCATTTAATATCTCTCTCATCTTGCAGTTCACTCCCAGAGGAAAGAGCTCTGATTTGGGTCTAATTCTTTAAATTCAAACCTAAGTTGTTTGTTTGTGATCAGTGATAAGAATTGCTTTAGTAACAAAATGAAAGTTTTCAAATATCTCTTGACTCTGTATTACTTATTTTACCTCCTTTTCTAATATTGGAGAGAGGACCCCTACAGCAAGATTCCTTAGCGATTCAGCCCAGGGATATGTTTCACAGAAATAGCTAAGCACCTTTGTGAAGTTGGTACTTCGTGAAAGTTGTGAAGTCATGCCATCCTAGAATTGGAAAGGCTACTCTTGGTGTTAAGTGAAATCCCACATGGTCACTTTCTCAAGGAAGCCTCCCCTGAACCTCCAGACCACATCAGGGCCCTTGACAGATGCTCTCATAGCACTGTTTGCTTTTCCTTCAGAGTACTTATTGCAGTTGAATTAAAATGAATGTCTGTCTCCTCTACTAGAATGTAGGCTCCTGATCATGTCTTGCTCATCACTTTCTCCCTTAGTGTCTGGCATAGTTTAGGGCACATAGTAGATCCCAATAAATATTTGTTGAACAAATGAAGAGAATCAAGGCTACACCTTGTGGCATTACTTGCCTTAAGAGAATGGGAAGAGGAGCCCAAAGACACAAAAGAAGGACTGGCTAGAAAGGTACCATCAGTATAGCACAGTGTAATGGAAGCCAAAAGAAGAGTCGCAATAAGGGAGGACCAATACTTAATTTCTCACCACTGCTTATCCTTAATCCCCTACAGTCTGACCCAGCCCCCATCACTGCACTGAAACCATTCTTGCCTTGTCTAACTCATTGTCTTCCTCATTCCTTGTGCACCATTTAACATCGTACCTTCTTTCTTAAAACCCTCCTGTCCATTTACTTTCCTGACCTTGTGCTCTCCCCATTTTCTTCTCTGGCTGTTCTTCTGCTTTCTGTTTTGGTTTGTCTTTCTACCTCCCCAACATGTGGTGCCTGAAATCCCATCATCTGCCCTCTTCTCCCCTCTCTCCACACTCAGCCCCAGGATATCCAACCCCTCACTGTTCTACAAGAGAAGGTTTCCACGTATCTATCTCTGCCCTGAACTTCGGTCTTTCTGGACACCTCCACATGGGTGGCCTTTGAGTCCCTCACACTTAGTATGCTCCACATGGAATGTGCTGTCTCCTTCAGTATTTTCTTCCTCCCTGCTGCTGTTTTATAGTACTACTGTGCCTTCAGTCATTCAAGAGTAATATGACAGCCTTATTTTAAATTTATTTTTCCCCCTAACCTCTACCTTCTATCAGATCAGTTGTAAACTCCAAATCGTCTACCTCTGCAATTTCTTTACCACCCCCTTCCTCAGTTTCACGAGTCTGGGCTTTTGTTACCTGTTACCTAAACTGTGTAACCCTCCTTCCTATCCGATTGTTGCACCTTCCATCTTCCCCAGCTATGCTCTGTTCTATACAGATTGATACCAGTGCAGTATCAGCAGACCTAAGCTCAAATCTTAAGAGCTTAGGTGTTTAATAGCTGTGTTCCTTTGGAAAAGTAAGTTTAGCACCCCAAGCATCATTTGCAAATTAAGGATTTGGATTTTTTTAATGCAGTAATATATATTAAATGGCAGTTGAACGAGCAGCCAGGCTCAAATTCTTGGGAAACTTTCCACACACCACTCAGTAACTCTCATGACCCCCTGGTAAGTTAAATAAGTAAGTCTTGGTGTAGTCATGGTGTTCTGAAACAAAAGTTCATGCTTGGCATTCAAGGGCCTTCGTGAACTGGCCTTGAGCTACTTACCATTCTGACCTTTTCATTTTTCCCTTTGCATATATCCTATAACTTAAACCATGATAACCCTGAATTCGCTTCTTTAGGGTCCCTACCTCTTTAGGTTTCCTGCCTCTAGTCCTTCACTTAGAAATCCTTTCTTTACTGTCTCTGTATACCCAGATCCTAATGAGTAAATGTGATTCCCTCCATAATCCCCTGCTTTCCTTCCTCCCAGTCTTCCGTTAGGCCTTTTCTCACCTACAAAACCCTGTGCTTTTGTCATCACTACTGTCTTGGGGAGTGGCTAAAGAGGGATTAATACACTGTCTTTTGGAAAGTCTACAAGCAGGAAGGGCTTACAGAGGTCATGAGAGTTCCTGAAGAGTGTGTGGAAAGTTTTCTCATGAGTTCAAAAAATACACAAGAACTCAAATAGCATCAAAATCCTTAGTATCCCATTTAAAGCAAGCTTCACATCATGCTGCATTGCTTAATGAGCCACTCTGTAGCCATCTTTATGTAATAAAAGGATGGTAGTGACTGATGCCCAACAGGTTCAGACGAATACTGTGGAATTTCCACTTGCCACTAAATAAACGCTTGTAAAGTCTAGAGATCCTAAGATGAAAGGCATTTTGTAAATTTTAAATGTGCAAGATCCAACCAGTCTTCTCTACCCTCCTCTAGTCAGCACTAATCCTCCAAGAGAGAGAGGTGGATGAAAAGACAGTACAGAATCTGAGGAAGTGTGGATCTAGGGTCTCCAGATTTTCCTAGGAGGCTGGTGGTTTAAAAGTCTGGAGCAGACAAAGACAAAGTGCCAAGTCCAAAACTTGGAAAGGGAGCTGTGTTAGGGTGTGAGGAGACTCCACCTTGCTGTTTTAATTAGGAGACAGAAGGAAGGGCCAGGATTGTTCTTTCTTCCAAGTTCACCAAAGGAAAATCTGACACCAATTCTGTTCTTAGGAATTTTGAAATGAGTAGAGAATTCTTTGAACTCTGTAATCAACTAATTGGAAACTAATTTGAAATTTGGCATCAGCACAGATATTTGTGTTATAGGAATGGGGGAAGCATCCAAAGGGGGGGGGGGTGCTCCCTGTACTTCTTGTCTTAAAAGTTTACACACAGCATGTGAAATGAACAGATGCTTTTTTTTTGTTGTTGGAGCTGTCAGGGTAACAAGAAGTTGAAAGCTGTATCAGGTATTTATTTCAGTCACTGAGATGGCTATTGGCAGAGTTCCACATACCAAAACTAAGGAGAAACGCATGAACAGATTTAAAAAAAAAAAAAAAAAAAAAGACATGGAGGAAAGAGACTTTGTGCCTCCTTTCCTTCTAAACACAAGCTGATGATTTTACACAAGGAGCGAAGTACTTTTTGCGGGGGAGGGGAGATAATTGGCCAACTTTATGTAATCCTTTCCACAAGGCTGTGTTTGAATTTTGGGCTGTGTTTGAATTTTGGGGAGATTTATCTGTAATGGTCTCCTAATACGCTAGTCAGAGAGTGTGACTTAAGCTGATAAGTAATTTGAATCTGAACTTCATAGTTGCTAAAATGCTCCACTTATTTATTTGTATTATAATATGGAGCACTGGCGAGAGTGGTGAGAATAAGGTAGATAGGTGTGGGGAGGGATTAAGAAAAGACTGAATTGACTGGCACCTGCCTTGGTGAGGAAACAGGAAAGGAATTTCTGGCCATGAAGTTTGTGATTCCACATCAATATCATTCTTTATAATAGAATAACCACCCGCCCTTAGTCCAGAGCCAGAATTGCTCAGATTCTTCCAACCAGAGGGCCCCTGGCACACTAAACAGTCTGTTATGATATCTCAACACATAAGTGAGTATATTTGGCCAGGGAGATTTGCTAGTGAAATTGATATTGCCTTCCCTGGGTTTTTCCAGTTGTACTTAATAATTAAAGGAAAATTAAAACACAGATTCCCTGAAATGTAAAGTATCAGATCTGTAAGTTTATCAAGCCTTCCAGTCACATTGTGTTAGAGTTTGAAGGGACCTTAAAATTCATCTTGAGGGCTTCCCCGGTGGCGCAGTGGTTGAGAATCTGCCTGCCAATGCAGGGGACACGGGTTCGAGCCCTGGTCGGGGAATATCCCACATGCCGCGGAGCAACTGGGCACATGAGCCACAACTACTGAGCCTGCGCGTCTGGAGCCTGTGCTCCACAACAAGAGAGGCCGTGATAGTGAGAGGCCCGCGCACCGCGATGAAGAGTGGCCCCCACTCGCCACAACTAGAGAAAGCCCTCACATAGAAACAAAGACCCAACACAGCCAAAAATAAATAAATTTATTTATTTATAAAAAAATTAATCTTGAACAAACTGTTAGAGGACTTGTAAATCTCCTTCCCCAAATCTCTGCCAAGTGATTGCTTGAATTTCTGCTCAGACACCTCCAGGGTCAGAAAAGGCATCCCTTTAGAGAGGACCCCTTATTCTTTGAATAGCTGTGAGAAAGCTCTTTGTTGGTTTGAAATCTGCCCTTGGATCTTAGTGTGCCAGCTTCAGTAGACATCCAGAGCAAGCTTCCTTCCTCCCACTTCCAGCCCTTTAGATACTTCATCATATTGCTTGGAACCTTCTCTAGGTCAAGCATTCTTGGTTCTTTTTGCTGTTTGTTCCTCAGAGGACAGTGTTTCTAGTGTCTTGCAGTATAGGACCAGGAGGACTCAGGATTCTGGGGCAGCTCCTTTAACAGTTTTAGAACTAAAGAATATTCAAGTTAGAAAGGCTGTCAAGACGCGATCTAGGGCTTCCCTGGTGGCGCAGTGGTTGAGAATCCGCCTGCCGATGCAGGGGATACGGGTTCGTGCCCCGGTCCGGGAAGATCCCACATGCCGCGGAGCGGCTGGGCCCGTGAGCCATGGCCGCTGAGCCTGCGCGTCCGGAGCCTGTGCCCCGCAATGGGAGAGGCCACAACAGTGAGAGGCCCGCGTACCACAAAAAAAAAAAAAAAAAAAGACGCGATCTAGTCTGCACATCCCCCCTTTCAGTTACAGATAGAGTCTTCTGGATTTGAGTGGGCAGAAATTGATCAGCTTCAAAGTGAGAAATGAAGTGTAAGACATTTTGCCAGTCTTTTGGTTGCTTAATTCTGATCACAGGCTTCAGCTGACAACTCATTTTTGTCAAGGACCTCTCTGGCTCAAGTAAGCCTAAGTAAGGCTCAGCTCAGGGTTTCATTGCCAGATCTCCATACATCAACTATTGGCTTCACTTACTGTCTGTGTAAAGGACAGAAATAACTTTTCCATAAGTTTTACCAACTGTATTGACCACTTGGTCAATTCAGTAATTTTAATAGACATTTTTTCCTTCATAAAATCAGAAAATGACCATCACAAAGGGAGCAGCATATTACACCCCTTCAGATATGCAGCTGCCTCTGGTGGACAGTTTCGTGGGTTGCCCTTTGTACTTTCTTTGTTTAACAGTCACCAGGTGACGAGGTGGCTTTTCTTTTCTTTTTATAAATTTGTTTATTTATTTTTGGCGGCTTTGGGTCTTCGTTGCTGCGCACAGGCATTTCTCTAGTTGCGGAGAGCAGGGACTACTCTTCGTTGCGGTGTGTGGGCTTCTCATTGCAGTGGCTTCTCGTTGTGGAGCACGGGCTCTAGGCGGATGGGCATCAGTAGTTGTGGCTCGCGGGTTTGTGGCTTGCGGGCTCTAGAGCGCAGGCTCAGTAGTTGTGGTGTACGGACTTAGTTGCTCCGCGGCATGTGGGATCTTTCCGGATGAGGGCTCGAACCCGGGTCCCCTGCATTGGCAGGCAGATTTTTAACCACTGCGCCACCAGGGAAGTCCTAGATGGCTTTTCTAAAAGCCAAAAAGATGTGGACGGGATTGTGGGCCACTTTTCTCTAGTATTTTCCATCTTGAGACTTGAAATACCCATGCTTTTAGCTGGTCCCAAGGAGCTCACGTTTCCTTGGATGTGCCCAGCAATAAAGGAGCCCAGGTATTTGGGCGTGGGGCACTGCTGCCAGCATCTCCACCGTCGCGCGGTCCCCCAATTCCCTACTCTTCAGTCATCAACACCATTCACATTTGTGGGCAAAGAAATCCTGGTGGGGGAATGGAACAAGACCTGACGTACGTGAGGAGCCGAAGGGAGAAGCTGCTGGAGTTTATCCAATAACTTGGTCCGAATTTAAGTGCCAGGTTTAAGGCTGGAGTGTTCTTGGGCCCGGCAGAGGCGCGCTAAAGGTGACATTGGAGGGACTAGGGACACCCCTTTGGCGGCAGAGCCGAATCCGGGAGCGATGCGGGCGGCATCGCTACCCTGCCGGCAGAGATGCGGGCGGCATCGCTACCCTGCCGGCAGATGGGGCCCAGAGTGGCCCTCGCCAGAGCCGGCTGGCTGGGAGGCGGCGGGAGTGCCCCCTTCTGGGTTCGCTCGCCCTTGGGCTAGAAGCCCGACGGGTTGGTACGCGGCGGGGGCAGCGGGGGCCCGGCCCGCGGCAGGAGGGCGGGGCTTTCCTTTGTCAGGGGATTTGCGCGGCGCGGCCGAGACTCACGCGGGTGTCGCTCCCCGCCCCTCGCCCTCTCGGGGGGCGGGGCTCTCCCTCCGGCCCGGCGGGGCGCGGTGGGCGTGGGCCTGTGAGCCGAGCGGCCGGCGCCGGGCTCCCTCGCCAGGAGCCGCGCAGAAGCCCCTCCTTCGGCGCCTCGGCTTCCAATCGCCTCCGCCGCCCCCTCCCTTCCGCTCTGGCAGCTCCCCGCCGCGGCTCCGCCCCTGCCCTCCTCCCCTAGCTGTCCGCGTCGCGCTCCCCGGCGTCCAGGGGGGCTGCCCGGGCGGGGCGGCGCGGGGAAGGGGAGGAGAGCCGCCCGCCAGCCGAGCACTTCCAGCGGGCGGCGAACGAGCGGGCCGCGCGGCGCGAGGGAGGAGGGCTCGCCCCCGCTCGGCCCGAGAGGAGCCTTTTGTTCCCAGCCAGAAGTTTGCATGCCGGGACCGTGACAGCTGCGGGCGGGGAGGACGGCGGGGCCGGCGGCGGCGGAGAATAGAGGCGGCTGCTTGACATGCAGCCCGCGGCGCGGCGGCTGCGGGCCGGGGACTGGAGGTGGCGGGGGAGGCGGCGCCCACAGCACGCGGGACTCAGCTGCCGGAGGGACAAACTAACTTCCTGAGCGCGGGACCGGAGGCCGGCGCGGCCGGGAGCCACCTGCCAGCCTGCGGTGAGGCAACCCTGGCCCTCGGGGCGCGCGGCACGGCGCGGGGGAGCAGCGCTGAGCGAGCCCTTCCGAGTGACCCTCGGCCGCCGCTGCAGCCTGCCGGCCTCTGAAAGGCCCGGCTCCGGGCTCCACTCTCCTTGTTTGGTGGCCACGGCGCAGGGCTGTTCTGGGAGCCACAACAATGCCATGATGTTTTGGAGACAGGAAGCCCCAAGCTGGCCGCGAATGAAGGACTTCCTGTGTTTAAAGTTGCAGGAATATCCGCCGACCAGCCCAGTTCAAATGCAAACACCCGAACTAGGGAGGACGAATGGCTAATTCAGACCAGCTGGACTCTCCAGGGCTGGAACTGAGGATAAAATGAAAGGAATTCCTAGGAGCTTGGGCCATACTTGAAGACCTGAGGGGCTGTGCCATTGTTATTAAAGGACATGGTCGATATAAATCCTCTGCTTCCAACTCTGCTTGGGTGAGAAGTGAGTGGAACTAGATATTGAATAAGACTTGTCAATATCAGATGATTTTTTTTTAACTGACTGAATTGGAAAGAGCAGTTCTCTAAAAAAAAAAAAAAAGCCATAGAAGGAATTATTTTGTTTGTTGAATACATTGTATCGTTTATCTGCCTGCAACTATGAGGCTGCTAACCTGTGAGGAAAAAGCTGTTTTTCTTAGAGCGTCTCTCAGAATGGTTTCAAAGTGGGACTTCCAGGCCTTTCTGGAGGGAAGTTCCAATTGGTGGTTTGAGGTTACGAACATGTAAAAGGATTTTTAACTTATGCAGAATGCGTTCTGGGGGAACCCGTGAGAAACTTTTTAAAGGTTGATGGTTCATCTTCTGAGAAAACTATGGGCAAGCCACTCAGCAGGCCAGACTGTTTAAGGCAGAACCCCATCTGCCTGGGGAAAGGAGAGGAAGAGGATGGCTATATAGAGGATTGCTATGTTCCGCAGCGATCTATATATGATACAATGAGGATAAATGAACAAATTGACCAGGGGTCAAAGCTTAATCAGACTTCAAAAAGCACCATGGAAAAGATAGAAGGAAGTACTATATCCAGCAATGGTACATTAGGAGCAGCAGCTAATGTTTTTGAATCCAGAGCACCAGAAGGCAAAAAGTTGGATGAGAGAATAATATTTGATGCACTAAAGCTAAGCAGTGATGTGCAGAAGTCAGCACCTGTGCCACCCAGAAGGCGGCCAAATGCAGAACGCAAAGACAATGTTAACAGGAGATCATGGAAGTCCTTCATGCCACCGAATTTCCCAGAATTTGCAGAAAGGATGGAAGCTTCTCTCAGTGAGGTTTCTGAAGCTGGTGCTTCAAATCCTTGCTTGCAAGAGAAGAAGGAATCCAGTTCTGCATTAATAGAAAGTTCTGGTCATTTGGACCACAGGGAACCTCAGTCAGAGTCCGTAACTCTGGAACATGTGTCCAAATCCATAGGTATTCCAGAAGGGCAGGATGTGAACAACTTAGGTGGAGATTGCCAAGACTTGAGATTTCAGCAGCACGGTGAGATCTCTCCCCGTGAATTCCAGCCTCTAGAGTCAGAAGCTGCAGCAGCAAGTGGCAACACAGATGTAATGCAGGAACACAGATTTTCAAGTGCAACCTGGCCCAGAGCCATGAAAAGTTTGGCTAAGGGAGGCTTTGGCGAGAAGCAGCACCCCCTTCAGGACACAGCTTGTGCTGTAGAAATGCCACCTCTCTCCCCTTGCCTGAGTGAAGAGCTGTTGGATCCAGAGTTGCGTATTCTCATAACCCCCAGCCTGAGAGAGAAAACAGAGTCTGAGCTAAAGTTTGAGGAGGATGAGCGATGGATCATGATGGAGGCTGAGGAGGAGTGGGAGGAGGAGAAACTGTCAGAGAAAGGAAAGACTTTTCTAATGGCAGATGAGGAAAAGAACTGCCTGGCAGATGTTTTTGAAGAAAGAGAGCAAGCAAACACTGTAGCAGTGGTAGAGGATGGAGCCGACTTCTCAGCTGCTGTCTTGGGGACTTTTGACCACCTAGCTCTTGGTCAGATCTGTTGCTCTGATGACCCACATCCAGCTAAGAACCTTTTGGCGTCTGTTCTCAAGGGTGCATCGCTTGATTACAGTTGTGTTCTAACAGGTGAGAGTGCTGTAGGAGAACTGAGAAACAGAACTGCTCAGGGGCTAGAGGGTCTTGTTTCAGATTTAGAATGCACTGTTGGTCCTGCCAATTCAGAGCAGCTCTCTGACACAGATTCAGTGCAGATGTTTCTTGAACTTGAAAAGGAGTGTTTATGTGAAGAAGGAGTAACTCCTTTAGTTGAGCTGGAGACTCAAGCCTCTTCTGAAGGGCTGGCCCCATCCCAGGATGCAGAAAATTCACTTGTAATTAGTCATTTTCCAGGGGCTGCCTTAGAAAAGGAGCATGTAGGCCTTTTAAATGTAAAAGCAAAGGACTCTGATCCTGGGTTGGATTGTGACTATTTTAATGCCCTGGATTCTTCTCAGGTGCCTAATACTTTGGAACTTACTGCCTACTCTGATACCGTGAGGGACGCTTCCACTGTTAGTGAGGAGGAGGGTGAAAAAGTGCCTTTTAGCCCCGAGACTGCAGGGGAATTTAACTTTAGATACCCAGCTGATGTGGAGTCACCAGGAAAGCCAGACTCAGGAGGATTGTCCAACTCTGATCACAGGGCTTCTCATGAAGAAAAAGTATCAGGCTTTGAAGCCAAGCTGGCCAAAGAAAATGGCAGTTTGTCCCAGCTGGACTGTAGTGAAGTTAAGGGGAATGCTGAGGAGTGTGTGGAGAGAGTCCCCTTCCGTTCTGCTGTTAGCTATGAACTAATAGATGTTACCTCAGGATCTGAAGTAGAGGCATTACCATATGATTCACGTTTACTAACAGATGAGATTCATTGGGAAGGTGAGAAAGGAGCTATTAATCAAGGAAATAACAGTCTGACTTCCTTGGGCGATGCGGACCTTTGTGAATTGTTGTCCGTGGAAGGAGCTTGGGATGAGGATGGTGAAGCACAGGCACTGGGTTATGATGCCAGGCTGGAGGACCGAGCCCCAGCACATCTTCCTAGAGACCTCCCAGAGTGGGTCTCCCAGGATCTCCAGAGGAAGTCCCCAGAGTCAGAGATCCTGAGTCTGCACCTGCAGGTTGGAGGACTGGGGCATAGCAGAGATGGAGTGGAAACTGTGAATGACATAAAGCCCAAGCTGAATGTGGCCTCATTGGAGGGAGGGGGAACAGAAATGAGAGATTCCGATTCATTGCTAAATATCCTTCTGGAGGAACAAGTTACCAAGGCTAGTAATACGGAGCCAATTTTGGAGGAATGGATACCCATCCCACAGAAGCCTGACCCAACTGCTGCAGTGCCCACTGTAGAAGAAGATGCCCTAGATGCTGCAGTGCCTGCCCCAGAGGGAACTGCTATAGCTGCTCTTACAGTGCCCTTCCTAGAGGAGGATGTACCTGTTGTTCCAGTGGCCACCATGGAGACACATGTCCCAGCTGCTGCAGTATCAGCCACAGAGAGGGCTGCTGCCCCAGCTGTTGCAGTGCCTGCTCCTGAGGGGAATGCTCCACCTGCTTCAGTGGCCATCACAGAGGAGGATGTATTAGCTGTTGCAGAATCCTCCCTGGAGGGAACTGCTCCAGCTGCTGCAGTGCCCACCACAGGGGAGCTTGCAGCTCCCACTACTGTGATGCCCACCCCAGAGGAGCCTGCTGCCCCAGCTGCTGCAGTGCCTGCCCGAGAGGAACCTGCAGCTCCCACTACTGTGGTGCCCACCCCAGAGGAGCCTGCTGCCCCAGCTGCTGCAGTGCCCACCCCAGAGGAGTTTGCAGCCCTAGCTGCTACAGTGTCCACCCCAGAGGAGCCTGCCGTCCCCACTACTGCAGCACTCACTCCAGGGGAGCCTGCTGCCCCAGCTGCTGCAGTGCCCACCCCAGGGGAGTTTGCAGCCCCAGCTGCTGCAATGCCCACCCCAGGGGACCCTGCAGCCCCAGCTACTGCAGTGCCCACCCCAGGGGAGGCTGCCGCCCCAGCTGCTGCAGTGCCCACCCCAGGGGAGCCTGCAGCCCCAGCTGCTGCAGTGCCCACCCCAGGGGAGCCTGCAGCCCCAGCTGCTGCAGTGCCCACCCCAGGGGAGCCTGCAGCCCCAGCTGCTGCAGTGCCCACCCCAGGGGAGCCTGCAGCCCCAGCTGCTGCAGTGCCCACCCCAGGGGAGCCTGCAGCCCCAGCTGCTGCAGTGCCCACCCCAGGGGAGCCTGCAGCCCCAGCTGCTGCAGTGCCCACCCCAGGGGAGCCTGCAGCCCCAGCTGCAGTGCCCACCCCAGGGGAGCCTGCCGCCCCAGCTGCTGCAGTGCCCACCCCAGGGGAGGCTGCTGCCCCAGCTGCTGCAGTGCCCACCCCAGGGGAGCCTGCAGCCCCAGCTGCTGCAGTGCCCACCCCAGGGGAGCCTGCAGCCCCAGCTGCTGCAGTGCCCACCCCAGGGGAGTTTGCAGCCCTAGCTGCTGCAGTGCCCACCGCAGGGGAGCCTGCAGCCCCAGCTGCTGCAGTGCCCACCCCAGGGGAGCCTGCAGCCCCAGCTGCAGTGCCCACCCAAGGGGAGCCTGCAGCCCCAGCTGCTGCAGTGCCCACCCCAGGGGAGGCTGCCGCCCCAGCTGCTGCAGTGCCCACCCCAGGGGAGCCTGCAGCCCCAGATGCTGCAGTGCCCACCCCAGGGGAGCCTGCAGCCCCAGCTGCTGCAGTGCCCATCCCAGGGGAGGCTGCCGCCCCAGCTGCTGCAGTGCCCACCCCAGGGGAGTCTGCACCTCCCACTACTGTGGTGCCCACTCCAGAGGAGCCTGCCACCCCAGCTGCTGCAGTGCTCACCCCAAGGGAGTTTGCAGCCGTAGCTGCTGCAGTGTCCACCCCAGAGAAGTCTGCAGCCCCAGCTGCTGCAGTGCCCACCCCAGGGGAGCCTGCACCTCCCACTACTGTGGTGCCCACTCCAGAGGAGCCTGCCGCCCCAGCTGCTGCAGTGCCCACCCCAGGGGAGCCTGCCGCCCCAGCTGCTGCAGTGCCCACCCCAGGGGAGCCTGCCGCCCCAACTGCTGCAGTGCCCACCGCAGGGGAGCCTGCCGCCCCAGCTGCTGCAGTGCCTGCTGTGGAGGAAGTGTTTCCTGCTGGCGTGCCCTTCCAGGGAGATACTGCCCATACTGACTCAGTGCCTGTCTTAGAAGACGGAAGTCCTATTCTAGAGGAGGCTTCCCCTGCTGGAATGTGGATCAAGGAGGACCTTGATTCCCCAGCATTTGGAATGAAAGAGGTGACTGGCACAGTGCTTCATGGGAAAGTGCCTCTGGCTGCAGTTGATGGATTAAATTCAAATGAGGTAATTGTTGCTTATATTGTTGGGGAAGGATTTGGAGAGTAAAGTGAGATTTGCAAGTTCTCTTGACTTGGTGGTGATTAGAAAGGACACAGATTGTTCTTTCTTTGGTTCTCTTTGGGGTGTCCGGGCTTTTCTGGTATTTTTTGGTCTTTTTATTGAGTTTATGGGGGAATTGTGTTTTTTATCTGCTGAAAAACTTTATAATTCAGACTCTCATTGTTTTTAATTCGGACATAAGCAAAACCCAAAGAAAACAGGGATGTAAGCAGTTTTTGGCTTACATTTTGAAAAAAGATTATTAACAGGAAAGGGTGATTCTGCTTTTGAATTTTACAATAAGCATGTTCTTTCCTAAATCAAGAGGCTGCTTATTCATCAGTGATGTCAGCAGTCAGGTTGAGGCTAGACTGTGGACTTTGGAGTGAGACTTGGAGTACTTTTTAACCACTCTGAGACAGTTAAATGTCCTGAGGCTCCAGTTTCTTCATTTGTTAAGGCAGAAGAACCCTGTGAGGGTTGTGAGGATAAAATGAGATAATCCATTCAACGCACCATACATAGAAGATTTCAATTACTATCAATATGCTCCCCCCCTTTCTCTATCTATCTGTCTGTCTATCTATTTATCTATCTATCTATCTTTTTGTTTATTTATGGCTGCATTGGGTCTTTGTTGCTGCTCACGGCTTTCTCTAGTTGCGGAGACGAGCTGGGGCTGCTCTTCGGTGTGGTGCACAGGCTTCTCATTGTGATGGCTTCTCTTGTTGTGTAGCACGGGCTCTAGGCACGCGGGCTTCAGTAGTTGTGGCTCTTGGGCTCAGTAGCTGTGGCGCAGGCACTTAGTTGCTCCACGGCATGTGGGATCTTCCCAGACCAGGGTTCGTGTCTCCTGCATTGCCAGGTGGATTCTTAACCACTAAGCCACCAGGGAAGCCCCCCGCTTTCCCTTTCAAATAGGTATGTTGGTTAGTTGAAAGAATTCACCAAGGCAGGTTGGAAGAAAGCCATATATAGATGTGTGAATAACAGGTTTTTTTTTAATACAAATGTGTTTTTAAAAGCCTAATAAGGCACAATAATATTTATGAAAAAGAGGCATTTTAGTCATCTTGTCAAACTTTGTATCCTGAAGCAGTCACTTTTCCTTTCCTGGACCTCTTGTTTCTTAATCCATAAAATAAGAATTGGACTGATGTCCTCCTGGGTCTCTCTTAGCTCCAGGATTTTGAGATTACTGGTGTTAGAAAACAATGTGTTGTGAACCCTCTTCCCAGGTTTCCTATCCTTGAGCATTCTTACTCAAAGGATTTTGAGAGTGGCAGCTTTCTACAGTTCACTGTCCTGTCGTCATCTGGTCGCTGGTAAGGAGTGAAGGAGTTAGAAGTTTAGTCAAATACAGTCAGAGGTTACTGAGTGAGGAGGTGGTTTTGATTTTACACCATCCCTGGGACCCAAAACAGTGCCTTCTTCGTAGTATGCCTTCCCTGTTGTGAGTGGATGAATATTAATCTCCTGAATATCCATGGATGCTGCAAGAAAGATGGGTTCACCCCATTGCAGAACCTTTCAGGGCAGCCTTAGCTAGAGGATCAATTAAACATGCAGCTGCCAGCAATGAAAAATCATCTTGATTGTAGGCTATAAGCCGTCAACTGTGCCACAGATCTCCTGCTTAGTTGAGTGGTGGTAATGTCACCTGGGCTTCACCAATTATTTTGTAATTAGGCATCCCATCAAATTAGAATGTATCACCTTTCAGACTGGGGGATTTGATTCCGTTTTCTGAGTTTTACTGAATTTGGGATTGACACTAAGATCCCAGCAACCTATCCAAAGTCACCAGCATTCTTGATTATACAGAATATTTCTAATATAAAGCCTACAGCAATAATCAATGAAATATAGGGATTACATTATAAAGAGCCAGTCAAATCTGCATAAAGGAAGAATATTCAGAGAAACCCTTAATATCAGTCTCTGGGGTCTCTGTTTCCCCATCTCCAAAATGAGTAGGTGGGGCTAGGTAATCTCTAAGGATCCTTCCAGCTATAGGAGGTTGTCATTTTATGAAATATTGCCTGATATAAATGACAAGAGAAGGAAAGAGCTCAGCTGCAAAATCTGTGATTTAAAATGAACTGCTTTAGATCCTCTGCATGTGTATGTACAAATGTACACATGTACACATGGTTAAAATAGATATAAGCTTTCCAATAGCAATCACAAGAAAGTTTGATAGAGGTAACAAAAGGCCAGAACTTGCTTGCTATTTCTGTAGTGGGATCCTAGGCCCACTAAGAACAATATGTGGTTATTTAAGCCTTCTCCTCATGTATAGACTTCCTTAGTCTTATTTCCAGTCATTGGTTCAATGGAAGAAAAAAACCTTTGTATAAAACAGTGGTTCTATAAAATTAAAATTTGCCAAGAAAGTCTTTTTAAGCAAAAATTGGGGAGCCCTGCAACTTCAGTGTTTGAATACTCAGCTGATCAGCAGAACTTTTATGGATTTGTTTGCTTTCTCTAACACCATTTCTATGCAAGGGTTCATTGATTTACTGGATAAATATTTATTGTGTAGCTACTCTGAGCCAGGCACTGGGGCTTCTGCAGTGAATAGCATCGGCATGGTCCCTGCCCTTGTGGAACTTATACTGTAGTAGGGGAGGCAGACATTAAGCAAAAATGACACAAATACCTGGTTACAAATGTGGCAAATGCTTTGAATAAAAAAATAAAGGTGTTATGATGAGAAGCAATAGGGGTATTTAACTTCAATTGTGGTGTCAGGGAAGGAATTTTAAAACTAAAACCTGAAGGATAAGTTACTTTGTTACTTAGAGAGTCAGAGGGAAGAGCATTCCAGACAAAGGAAATGGTAACTGGGAAGAGCTTGGCATGTTAGAACTAAAAGAAAGCCAAGTGGCTTGACCACAGTGAGCAAGGGTTCCGGAAGAATGGCTTGCAGTAAACCTGGAGAGTTAGGAAGGGGCCACATGATGCAAGGGCTGAGAAAGCAGTCCTCAGAGCCGTGAAGAAGCTATTGAAAGATTTTAAGTAGGGGAGTGAAATGATTTCTTTTACATTTTTTAAAAGATGACTCTCAGCTTAAAGATAGGGAAAACTGGTTCACACTGACAGTAAACATTCTCAACATTATCCGGGGTTTATAAATCTCAGATTTCTTTTGTCTTGTCTTCTATTTGTTAGTTCGTATTATGATTATTGACATGGAATACAGAAAACACAGAATGGTTTGCAACTTAAAAATCACTCTGGCTACTGTGTTTAGAGTGGATTGCAGGGGATCAAGGAGAGAGTAAAGAAGCCTGCTAGATTACTGCAGTTGTCCAGGTGGCTTGGACTAGAGAGATGTCAGTGCATTTGAAGACAATTGGATGGATCTAAGATACAGTTTGGAGGCAGCCTCAATAAGACCTGATGATGGCTTTCATATTTGGAGGGAGTGAAGGGGGAGTTATCAAGGATGGCTTCTAGTTCTGGTTTGCACAACTGAGTGGATGGGTGTTGGAGGGTGGAGGGAACAAAAAGTACTCATTAAACCGAGAAGGCATCTTGAGACCAAACATGGAGGCAGGTAGTTCCATATAATCAATGGATCAGTTTATTGTAGGGTAACTTACTGTCATGGTGGGATCAGACAGACAACAACTCGAAGCATTCGCAGCTGCACCGCCCAGCGGGCCACTGGGACAATTCTACAGTTAACCTAGGGTTTATGGGGTGGGGGCAGCAGGTGCTTGGAAACAGGACGTGCATTCCTAAGTCAAGATTTATGAATGGGTACTAGTCTCATGGGCACCAGGAATGTATGTCAGGGAAGGTTTTCATCATTGTTTGGGGACTGACAGAGCATAGGGGCTACTGGGTCCTGATGATTATTAAACAATATCTATTATCTACAAAGCCCGTGACAACAGAGAAGTGATTTACTGTATGGTACAGTACTGGGTTGGGTCAGCAAAAGGATGGGAGAAGCTCTAAGGGCCCAAAATGGCGTCAGTTATGCTCACAGCCGTACGATGGGGACAGTAGTAAATTGCTTAGGGAAGAACAGATTTGGGGGAGAGGAAATTAGCAGGTTCGATTTGGGAATGGTTAAGCTCAAGATGCCTGTGATTCATTTGTATGGCAATATTAAGCAAGTAATTGGATATCCAGATTTGAAATTCAGAAGATATATATAAATTTTAGAGTGATAAGCATTTATCATGGTAGATATTTAAAGCCGTAGGAATGGATAGAATCGCCTAGAGGAGAGCGTGGAATGAGAAGAGGGCTCAGGACTGACATGCTACTCTTATCCCTACCCACAAAGGCTAACATTTGGAGATCTAGAAGAAGAAGAGGGCAAAGGACATCAAAAAAGGATCAGTCAGGATGAAAACTGGGAGACTGTGGTGTTACCAAAGATAAAAGCTTTTGAAGAAGTTCTTTGGGAAGTTTTCTGTTTTATGTCCCTGTTGCATCTTACAGCCTTGCAATAATTTTTACTAGTGTTCTGCTCTGGGAAATGTCTGCCAGCACTGGTTAGTTAATAACATGGCACAGTCCCATTGAAATAGTAAGGAGTAGGAATTTAATGTATCTTAAAAGCACTGGTTTTGCACAACAGCTTTATTTGGGAGTTGAGAGAAGGGAGCAAGTGTTTTCAAATTTACTTTCTTTAACATTCTGTTTACTGGTATTCAGTATAAATATTTAAACAGTACTTAGTATCTAGAGGGACTTTCATATATTTTTAAACTTCTGGGGGAAAAAATGAGACAAATACCCATTCCCTGTCAACTTAATCCATAGAGTGGGCATGGGAAAAGAAGTAACCTCTACTGCTTCTGTGTGAAATGTTCACGAACAAAGTAAATCAAAATTTTAAGAAAAGAATTCGGTCTGTTATAATGGAAGAGATTGTTAAGCTATTTAAATTTTATTTTTGCTTTTCTGTGTCATTTACATTGATAGCCAATAGAGTTTCTTGCCAGGAGAGGAGGTATTCTCTGTGTTGCCCAATACATTAGACCCTAGCCACACGTGGCTGTTGACCTGATGAAATGTGGCTAGTGTGGTTGAAGAACTGAATTTCTAAAGAGCCACAAGTAGCTGTTGGCTACCATATTGGCACAACAGAGAAAAAATTAAATGTCAGTCATAGCATGAGACAGGATTTAATTACTGAGTAAAAGGGGGCTCTTCGGTGTGGACTTGACATCTTCTCTCTGTACCTTAGGCATTTCTGCTTTCTTTGCCTTTCCAACCTCTGCCCCACAGCCGTTTTGTTGCACTCAAGCAGCTTAAGCCATGGGAATTGTTTTTCCCCCGCTCTGCTCTGATTTTTCTGCAGTGAAAACATCTTTAACACAAAATAGAATCATAGCACTTGCTTTCTTTGGGAACCATGCTGTCAGAGTAACAGTCATTTTTAGCTGAACTGCCTTGTAGTGTTGCCTAACAAAATATGGTGTTATCGGATTATAGTGTAAAATGAAGCCCACTGGTGAGTACCTGTATAACCTTCCTTTTTCAGTGTTCCCTGGAGCCTTTCCTCCCTGGTGATTCACTTGTTCAGCCACAGACCACTCTTGCTAGAGTCAGTTTCCTAATCCTAGTGTGATCTGTGGTCTCACATAGGCCAAAATTAGTCTTACCCAAACTTATAATTTTCTTTCACATTTATTTTTGTTCTCTTCGGTTTTCTGTCATTCTTTGGCTTTAATTGGCTCACCTGTCTCACTGAAACTGAAGGAACTTTTTATGGATGAGAAAAGATTGGAAATAGATGTAGACTAGTGGAAATATGGCTCATTTTATCTTCTGATAATTGAGAGAAATCTGATCTTAGGGGCAAATATTTACCTCATTCTTTTCCTTAATACCATTAGAGTGGCAAAAGTACTGTTCTCTTGTGACTCTGTTTCCTTTTGGAAAGTTCCAAGTAATAATGGACCTTGACTGCATTAGAAAGAAACATTCACATTGCTTGTTACACTTGTTCATATTGTTTTAAAATGCCATTGTTTCATGGTGAACATGGATATATAGTATCATTATTTTAAAAATATTTTATGTATACCTGCATCTTACTCAGAGCAGGTGTCTGAAGTTGTTAAGTACATCTCCCAGTATTACTGGCCCATTTCCCTTTGTAATCAGAGGAATACTAGTTCAAGATTATTGGCTGTGTGTGGTCTGTGGCCTTGGAACAGAATGGAGTTAAATAGCCACAGGGGGATTAAGCTGTGAGGTTGGTGTTCTTCACACCATTAATATGTTTTGGCTAATTGAGTTATTAGTCCAAGTCAGAGAAGAGCATTGCATGTATCAGTGGTCAATTAAAGCTATTCCCCAAGGTATTTTTAATCTTAAATACTAGTCTTCCCTTTTAGGACTAATATGCATCACACTTTCATGATATCTTGAGGCTGGTGCTGCTTTTATTCTCTATAGCTTTTTTGCATTAAAAATTAAGATTAAAAAACAAAAACAAACCATGAGTCATTGGGTTAAATGCCTAAGTAGTGCTGTAACTCTCTGTAATGACTTGTCCATAAGAGAATGTATGTATTGAAATATGAAACCACATGTTTCTTTGATACTTTCCTGTACAAATGGCTTGTTTTCTCTTGTTATTCCTGGCCCTCCCTTGTTAAATCATAAATCTCCCAAGAATAACCAGTCACTGTGTGGTGTAGAGGATCTCATTGCCTTTAGATTAAATCTTCTTTGGCTTACAATTATCTAGATGTTTCAGAAAGAACAGGTGGATCCTCTTCAGATGAAACTACAGCAGGTGAATGGACTCGGCCAGGGCTTGATCCAGAGTGCCGGAAAAAACTGTGATGTGCAGGGTTTGGAACATGACATGGAAGAGATCAACGCTCGGTGGAACACATTGAATAAAAAGGTGAGTGTACTGGGAATGGAAGGCAGAGAAAAGAGACATTGCAATCTCTGGTTTCCCTGGCACCTGAATGCAAATAAAAATTTGCAGCTCCAATCTGTAGTTATAAAAAGGGGTGAGTAGTCATTTAAAAGCTCTCTCCTTTATTGTAATGAACCTCCATGTCTGTGATACAGGTTGCACAAAGAATCGCACAACTCCAGGAGGCTTTGTTGCATTGTGGGAAGTTCCAAGATGCCTTGGAGCCATTGCTCAGCTGGTTGGCAGACACTGAGGAGCTCATAGCCAATCAGAAACCCCCATCTGCTGAGTATAAAGTGGTGAAAGCACAGATCCAAGAACAGAAGGTAAGTGAGAATGTTGGGGCAGTGAACTGTAACAGCCGTAGGGAATGACAGACAACACATTTGCTTATGGTTTCAGGAGCATATTCAGGAGTTTTAGTAGAATCCTAACCTACCTTGTGTGATCCAGAAAAGAAAGATGGAAATTGATTTTCATCATCTTACTTTATAATCTCCTAGATCACCATGACATGTATTGAATTGAACAATTTTGCTTGTTCACTTATCCTATTTCAGTGTTTCAGCCACCACTTTATCTTAAGAGGTTTTTAGTGTTTTGGGGGTCGGCAATATTTGAATAATGTATATCATGTATAAGGTTCTATCTATATATGTATATATTTTTGGTTTAATTTCCATTTCAGTGCCTTTTTCTCCTGGTTCAAACTAAGTTCCCTATCAGTCACATAATGATAGTCACTGCTCCATTTAAAAACCTAAGTGTATGAAAAGTTTATATGGGTGGTAGGAATTATATCTCATGTTTTTGCCTCAGGATGAAAAAAAAAAAAACTTCATTATTCAATTAAACTTAGGGCTCAGTGGGGTGAGGTTTTGGATCTTGTTTGTTTTCCTTGTTTCAGATTTTAAAAGTGACCCCATGTTATCACTTTTCATTCCTTTTAAACATGTACATCAGTTGCTCCAGCGACTCCTAGATGATCGAAAGGCCACCGTAGACATGCTTCAAGCAGAAGGAGGCAGAATAGCCCAGGCAGCTGAGCGGGCTGATAGAGAGAAGATCACTGGGCAGTTGGAGAGTCTTGAAAGTAGATGGACAGGACTACTCAGCAAGGCAGCAGCCAGGTAAAGCCACTGGGGTTTTGAGGAATATAGGTCAGAGGCGGTTTCTGACTTGTATCACTGAGGTGCTCTAAAAGCCCCTGGATGATTCATACAGTGCTTTGGTAGGTGTTTTTTCTGTTTGTTTTTTTAAAATTATTTATTTATTTATTTATTTATTTATGGCTGTGTTGGGTCTTCGTTTCTGTGCGTGGGCTTTCTCTAGTTGCGGCGAGCGGCGGCCTCTCACTGTCCCAGCCTCTCTTGTTGCGGAGCGCAGGCTCAGTAGTTGTGGCTCACGGGCCTAGTTGCTCCGCGGCATGTGGGATCTTCCCAGACCAGGGCTCGAACCCGTGTCCCCTGCATTGGCAGGCAGGTTCTCAACAACTGCGCCACCAGGGAAGCCCTGGTAGGTGTTTAACGGCTTTTATCTTGAAGAGAGATAAGTTTTTAGAGATGATCCTCATAACCAGAGTAACTCAGGAAATGAGCCTCAGCTACTCCATAAATTTCTGAGACCTGGAAGACTCATTGCTCTTTGGTGGTGTTCTGTTGCAATATAATCTTGGTTCCAAACAGCAGACGCAGACTCCTACAATCCAGCCAAGTTATTTTCTGAGTTTTGGAAACAGATTTTTTTCCATTCATATTTATAAATAATGCTTTTGATACTTGGAATTGAAATTTATCATGTTCTTTTCTGTTAGCTTATCCTAATATTAGATGTTCTTACATCTAGGAGCTAGTCTGTGGTTCTATTAAATGAGCATTCAAGAGATACGTGGACTTTCTTCACTAAATGGCCACAAGACAGGCAGTATACTTTTCTCCTCCAAGGAAGTGCTTTCTCTTTCCATAGCTATAAGTTAGCCCAGTGTCACTTGAGCTTAATAAGTCACACCATGTCTTTACTTTTAGCTTATACTGTTCTCAGTTTTAAAAATAAATGATAGGGCTTCCCTGGTGGCGCAGTGGTTGAGAGTCCGCCTGCCGATGCAGGAGACACGGGTTCGTGCCCTGGTCCGGGAGGATCCCACATGCCGCGGAGCAACTAAGCCCGTGAGCCATGGCCGCTGGGCCTGTGCGTCCGGAGCCTGTGCTCCGCAACGGGAGAGGCCACAGCAGTGAGAGGCCCGCATACCACAAAAAAAAAAAATAATAATAAAATAAAAATAAAAATAAAAATAAAAATAAATGATAACTAATCAGAAATCAGTATGAGAGTTGTAGAACTGATCATTTATTATCTAGGTAGCCACGGGCCATCTTCAGATAACCCCCTCTTCAGTCTCTTTACTTCTACCCATCCATGTCTTGCTTATTTCTTATCTGAGCTACAAAGTATTTGCTTGCTCTATGTTAGTGGGAGAAACAAATGAAAGAATTCAACTTATTTTCATTTCCAAATTGCACCACTTTTCTTCTGTCTCTCCATCCATTTCCACTAATAACACCATTAACCTTCCAGTTTCCTAGGCTTGAAACCTCAACCTCATTTTTTATCCTTTTATTCCCCCCTGCTTTGTGTCCCATATCTATCAGGATGCTAAATTCTGTCCATTTCACTTCTACAGTGTCCTTCCTCTCCATCCATTTCTCTAATTCCCACTCGCCTCAGTTCATGACTTACAAACTCTCACTTGGGCTAGTTCTCATGAGGTAGCTTACCTGAGGTAGCCTCCTAATCATCACTCTACTGCTGCTTACCCTCAGGCCTTCCCCTCTTTGCATGCTCAGAGACATTTAATGACTCCCTGTTGCCTATAAAATAAAGTCTCTTTAATCCAACATTCAGAGCCCTCTACTGTTTGGCCCTAACCTACCTTTCTTAGTTTCCACTCTTCTCATTCGTTGTGGGCACAGTAAACTGTATTCGGTCCTCCAGTATCTTCTGTCCGTTCCCTAATTCTGTCTTTGCTGATGGTGTTGCATCTTCCATGAAATACTTCTGTTCATCTCCCCTGCTTTTATGAAGGTTTTCTTTATTCCCCAAGCATAGAACAATTTCACTTTCCTCTTAACTGCCATAACTCATCATCTGTACCTTGTATTATGGTCATTATTTTATGTACTTATCTCCTAGGTCCTTAAGCTCACTAAAGTCATGGTTTGTTCCTAATGTATCTTTTTTTTTGCGGGTCGTGGGGGAGGTGGGTACGTGGGCCTCTCACTGTTGTGACCTTGCCCGTTGCGGAGCACAGGCTCCGGATGCTCAGGCTCAGCGGCCATGGCTCACGGGCCCAGCCGCTCTGCAGCATGTGGGATCTTCCCGGACCGGGGCACGAACCCGTGTCCCCTGCATCGGCAGGTGGACTCTCAACCACTGCGCCACCAGGGAAGCCCTTAATGTATCTTTTTATGACTCTTTCCTTCTACCCTACTTGCTTCCATCCTCCTAGTCTAACACAGTTTCTGAGCCAGTATTTTAAAGAGAAATACCAAGAGCAGCATCATTTGTTGTAGACATCCTAAAGACTTTTGTTTAGCTTCTTTAATATTGGATTTTCAATGCCTCTAAATTATTTTAGCTCTTCTCTTTGCTACCCCAAATCCTATTACATTGATTTCTTCAAACTTTCAGATTCCAAAATCAGAGGTGAGTAAGAAAGACGTAGAAATTGGGGGCAATTTTTTTAAGAATGAAATTTTTTAAATTTAGAATTTAAAAAAGAATAGGTACATGTATATGTATAACTGAATCACTTTGTTGTACACCTGAAACTAACACAACATTGTTACTCAACTATACTCCAGTATAAAATATAATATTTTATTCTTTTTTAAAAAAAAGAATAAAATCTATAAGCAGGTCATTAACCAATTAAAATAACCCACCAAGCAATATTTTAAAAATGAAATTCTTGATTAATAATATTTAAGATTATATGTTTTAGTTGTATTATTAATTCAAGATGTATTTTGCAAGTTGACATAAACTAAGAAAGGAAATTCTATACTTTATATTGACATTTAAAAATAGCATCTAGAAATATATTTTTCCTTATACTCGAGCATAATTAAATTTCCAGATAATTAAGATGGCAGATCTTTATATTAAATCATTTCTTATTAAGATAAGTTTGTCCAGAGTAGGTGTTCAGTGAAGGTTTTCTGAAATAAAAATCACATGCTTCCAGGGCCTTTTCAGATGACATAGCACTGAGTCTTTTTTTTAATGCTCCAGCGTCATCATCATGGCCTCTGTTAATCTGTGTGCTCATGCAGTTCTGCAGTGGTTTTTCTGTCTGTTGCTTATTAGGCTGCCTCCAGCATTAAGCCTTCCTCTCTCCTTTTGTAATTTGCTGATTTTAATCTACAGGGTATTTGAAATCCAAGCTAAGTGTGGATGTTACATTAAATAAGATTTAAGATTCCAGATTTAAAGATTCCAGTTATAAAGTCCATAGATCTTTTGGCTGCTGTTTGCCTTGGCAAATTCATCTAGTTTGAGGTCATTTTTTTGCCTTGAATCAGAATTCAAAGTTATACTCTGGGGCTTGAAATTACTAGAAGCCTGCCTGGATTGGGGGAGATAGGAAGGGGGGTTCTCATTCATAGCTTGGTCTGCCTTTGCTCTTCAAATGCTGTCTCTTCTCTTCACTCACAAGTGAAGGTAGCAGTGATGGGGAAAGAATGAAAACTGATGATTTTTTTTTTTTTTACTCCTTTAAACTTTATTTTGGTCACATTTACAGAGGATGCATGTGCCATATCCAATAGGAGAAAGAATAGTAGAAGGTCTGATTATAATCCTCATTGTACTATTGCTACCCAGTGGGCGACCTGGACAGATCTTTCTTTAAGCCTTCAGGATTGGTTTCTCTTTTGTAATAGTGGGATAATCCTGCCTACCTTACAAGGGCATGACAGAATCAAAATAAGGTACTGCTTATGAAAGCCTTTAAAACAGCAAAATGCTATTTATGTGTGTTCTGTTTACTATTGATATTTCAAATGTGCCTCATTAAGATTGGTCTTTTACTGAATATAGTACTATTATCAGTCTTAATGTGACTTTTTGCCTGAGCAGCTTGTTCTATATATTTGTGTAGGCAAAAACAGCTGGAAGATATCCTGGTTCTGGCCAAACAATTCCATGAGACAGCTGAGCCTATTTCTGACTTCTTATCTGTCACAGAGAAAAAGCTCGCTAACTCAGAACCTGTTGGCACTCAGACTGCCAAAATACAGCAGCAGATTGTTCGGCACAAGGTAGGAAGTAGTTATGGTAAATGAAAACACAGAACTGGAACCAGAAATCCTAGAAAACTGCCTGCAGCATTCTATAAGATGTGTTTCGTGGGGTTTTTTAAAATAAGTTTAATTTAAAATATGGTCCAGTTATTAATTGGACTAGTCACATTCTTGAAGTAAAAATAGAAATGGACTAATAGGCTGCTATCAGTAAAAACAGCTTTTGTTCTCTGTTTTTATGTTATTTTTGCCCTTCAGTAGGTGAACTTTTATATTATTATTTATTATATCATTTGTGATTCATTGTTTCATGTCTACTTTTCATTTATTTTGTTTCTGTTATTCATTTTTTCCATCTGGATTTCCAGGCTCTGGAGGAAGAAATAGAAAGCCATGCAACAGATGTGCACCAGGCAGTCAAAATTGGGCAGTCTCTCTCCTCCCTGACATGTTCTGCAGAGCAGGGTGTACTGTCTGAAAAGCTAGACTCATTGCAGGCCCGATTCAGTGAGATTCAAGATCGGTGCTGTCGGAAAGCAGCCCTGCTTGAACAAGCACTGTCTAACGCTAGGCTGTTCGGGGAGGATGAGGTGGAGGTGCTCAACTGGCTGGCTGAGGTTGAGGACAAGCTCAGTTCAGTGTTCGTAAAGGATTACATACAGGATGTCCTGCAGAAGCAGCATGCTGACCACCTGGTATTCGTGTTTTCCATTCTTATTGATTATGTTAACTAAGTTATTTTGTAATTTTGATTCATGTTTCTCTTCATTTCCCTCTCTTTTTTTAAATTCCAAACATTTCAACTTTATTTTATACACAACTGCATAGTTACAGACTGGACTAATCTATTTTTTGATGCTTTACATGGAAATACTTGTACTTAACAGACTGAATCAATAACTCTAGAAGATGATCCAGAATGTAATCAGGCCATCTCAATTCCAACTCATGTTTTACATCACTAAGGAATGTATCATTCAGTTTCCACTTGAGCAATTATGTGAAAGAGAATGTACTGTAACAAAACCAAATTACCTAAAGAGTAGTTAGTGCCTAGGGTTTTTTAATGTTTCTAAAATTTATGTACTCAAATTCCAGGGATTCTGTATCATCTGAGTAGAAACAACAATTTGCCCCTTTTTGTTTTCGTTTTTGTGACATTTCCTTGGGGATGGTAAAAATCAGCAAAGCAGTTTTTTGGTTTTAATAATCCTAGAT
Source organism: Kogia breviceps (assembly GCF_026419965.1). Classification (NCBI taxonomy): domain Eukaryota; kingdom Metazoa; phylum Chordata; class Mammalia; order Artiodactyla; family Physeteridae; genus Kogia; species Kogia breviceps. Next base: position 170,655,460 of record NC_081310.1, on the reverse strand, counting down.
TTTTCTGCTTTGTTGACTTCAGATATTGAGAGTTTTTAACCAGGATCTTGATTTAAGTCAGCCCGCTCTTGCTGACTTTCTTCTGTTGAACTTTCCGCCTTATTCTTTATTTTGGACATAGTAGACATTTTTGCTGAATTCTACTTCTACCTTTCTTGGGTTCACGTTTGGTACCAATAGATTAGTAAAGTGGATTTAGTCCTAAATCTCTTCTCATCAGAGGAAAGTTTGCCTATAAGTAGCTGATTTCATTGTTTTGAGTAATTAAAGAAGGGGGTAACCAAAGAGAAAATGAAGGAATCAAATATCTTATGTTTAAACTAAACTGGTATTCATCTCTTTACTTTAAATTTGGTCTCTTAAAGGGCTCACATTTCTTCCCCTTTGTTGTGCCATAGTTTTAGGATTAATGGTATTCTTTCCTTTCAGGCTTTAAATGAAGAAATTGTTAATAGAAAGAAGAATGTAGATCAAGCTATTAAAAATGGCCAGGCTCTTCTAAAACAAACCACAGGTACTTTGAAAAGTGCATCTCTTAGCACCTCTATGGTCCCACAGACAATTACATCAGCACCCTGCAGTAGCCACTTCTCTTTGCAGATAGGAGGAGTTTTGTACTCACTGATTGTATCACCATGTACTCCCAGGTGACTGGCAGCTTGGGTTCCCATTTCCTTCTCAATCTTTTGAAAACTAAAGCACTGTGTTGTCTCAGATCTGGTTATAGATGAAGGCTCCCCCTGCCCTCCAATATGGTGAATGCCAGCATTTACTGAAAGGTGCTAGGAATGTCTAGGAACACCTGCAGTCAAACTCAGTTCTTAATAATCTCAGAAGTCACTTCTTCTATTGATTGAAGGTATATTTCCCACCTCCCTTAGTGTGGGATGCTAGGTGAAATCACTGCCATAGGGAGAGAGCATCTATAAAAGTTGAGCTCTGATTTGAAGAAAGGGAGGTTAAGAGAGCTCCCTTATATCCTATTAAATGTGAATAATTGTGTGCTGTCTCCCACAGGTGAAGAGGTATTGCTTATCCAAGAGAAACTGGATGGCATAAAGACTCGCTATGCAGACATCACACTCACTAGCTCCAAGGCCCTCAGAAACTTAGAGCAAGCTCGGCAGCTGGCCGCCAAGTTCCAGTCTACGTATGAAGAACTGACCTGGTGGCTGAGGGGAGTGGAGGAGGAGCTGGCAGCCAGTGGAGGACAGTCTCCCACAGGGGAGCAAATACCCCAGTTTCAGCAAAGGCAGAAGGTAAGCTGTCATTTCACACTGTAAAGGGAAAAAAATTTTCCTCTTAGAATCCTTAAGTTCAAATTCTTGTGTTTAATACCAACTATCTATAACTTAAATGTAAACCAAAAAATTTCTACCTGCCTCATTTTTTTGTTTATTCTTGGAAAATAAAATTTGATATAAAGACCTATATAAGAGCACTTGTTATGGTCTGAAGAAGAAAAAAGATTGACTCTCAAAACCCTGGGAAGGGCTTCCCTGGTGGCGCACTGGTTGAGAGTCTGCCTGCCGATGCAGGGGACACGGGTTTGTGCCCCGGTCCAGGAAGATCCCACATGCTGTGGAGTGGCTGGGCCCGTGAGCCATGGCTGCTGAGCCTGCGCATCCGGATCCTGTGCTCCGCAACGGGAGAGGCCACAGCAGTGAGAGGCCCGCCTACCTCAAAAAAAAAAAAAAAAAAAAAAAAAAAAGAATCCACCTGCCAAAGCAGAGGACACGGGTTCGAGCCCTGGTCCAAGAAGATCCCACATGCTGTGGAGCAGCTAAGCCCACAACTGCTGAGCCTGTGTGCCACAACTACTGAAGCTCACGTACCTAGAGCCTGTGCTCTGCAACAAGAGAAGTCACTGCAATGAGAAGCCTGCACACCACAACAAAGGGTAGCCCCCACTCGCTGCAACTAGAGAAAACCTGCGTGCAACAATGAAGACCCAACGTAGCCAAAAATAAATAAATAAAATTAATTTTTTAAAAAAATTGTTAAAAAAAAAAAAAAACCTAAGAAGCTTGCTTTATATGCAACATTTTAGAATTTACTGTCATAGTTCATTCTCTAAGAGTACTTCATGGTTATGTTTGATTCTCCTGCAGGATCTAGTGCAGTTCCAGATGTGCAGAAATACTGTGTAGGTACTTGCTGAGGTGTAAATACCTATGATTAAAGCATTATTTATCATTTCTACTGAAGTAAGGGGAAAAAAAGGAAAAAGCACCATTCATGGTACCCAGAGATAGTCTGGCTCGAGCAATCTTGTAGACAGTTCTAAGCGGCTAAGCCTAAAGTCAGGCTGTGGAGTGACTGAAAAAGCTGAGACAAGAAAAAAAATAAAATAAGTGAAGGAAGGAGGTCAGAGCCCTGCTGGGATGTGTGGTAGAGAGAGCACTTTGCACCCAGCACAGCTGCTCATGTGCTTAATTTAGCAAGGGATGGCCTGAAAACTTTTTTCCCTCTTTAGGAGCTAAAGAAGGAGGTCATGGAGCACAGACTGGTGTTGGACACAGTGAATGAGGTGAGCCGTGCTCTCTTAGAGCTGGTGCCCTGGAGAGCCAGAGAAGGGCTGGATAAACTTGTGTCTGATGCCAATGAGCAGTACAAGCTGGTCAGTGACACTGTTGGACAAAGGGTGGATGAAATCGATGCTGCTATTCAGAGATCACAACAGGTAATCTTTATAAACACCTCTGCACTAATATTTTAGGCAGCGTGAAGTACAAAACTATGACCTACATAAATATGGGCTTAGGAATAGGAATAAATGAGATCAAGCTAAATCTGATGCCACGAACCATTTCAGTGGTGGGAACTGATTAGGTAAAGGTATGTGAGGCTGGATCTAGGTTTGACCAGAAATACTTGACCCCTTTGAGCAGAAAAGAACTTGAAGAGAGTATGTGAGCCCTCTCCTTGCTAGTGCCCTGCTAAGAGGCAGATGGTGATGGGGGTAGATAATATCTAGATCCCAAAGGTCTAAGTGCATCACAATCTTTAGTTTGACATAATCAGCTGTTTTAGCATTAGATGGAAAAGGGGACAGAACCAGGAACTATAATTACTATCAAATATGCTAACCAAAATAGCAGAGCCATCCAAAATAGAACCCTCCCAAGTAAACACAGGTGTCATATTTCCCTCAATCCTTTCTCCTTCCTACCTTCTGGGAAAAGTTATTTGCTTTTCTTTGTAGCTGGATATGCACCTATTAATGTGCCATGGTGCAGAAAAATAAATTAATGTAACATGACTCCTTGAGTTCATAGTGATAAGCAAATGCTTTCTGAACCACAGAGAAGTTTGCTCTGATGCCAAGTGTATCCCTGTTGTGTCTTAATTAATACCCCTCATCTTGGCCAGATATTTCAGTATGAAATTTATCACGCTTGGCAGCTCACTTTCCTTTAAATAATTAGTGTAATTTGGCAACGTTGACGAGGAAGAGGTAAAAGATTGAGGGACCTCATTAAACAGTGGTCACATAGAACATGTTCTTAGGTTTTGTATTTGTTGATGTCATTGCATACATTATTGCATTCCATTTAAAGGTTTGGTGTTCTTCTGGGGTCTTAGGCTTCTTCAGCTGAGCAATTACTTCACGTTAACTTGACTCAGCCACCTGCCGCCATGTTAGTTTGTATTTAAACACATGGCTACTAGTGTTTAGAGCATGGGTAGGAAAGAGGATTGGCAGAAAAAGAGCACAGCCTCATAAAAGTACTCTCATTAGAAAGTGTATTTATTTTGAAGAGTCTTGGTTTCCATGGTTGTTTCTAGCTGTAGAACCACTAACTGAGTTCTGTAACTTCTTTCTACAGAAGTTGAAATAGGATCAACTCATATTTGTTGAAGTAGGATCAACTCATATTTGTCACAGTATAATCAACTCTAAATTGTCTGCATCTTGATTTGTGGTTTTATGAAATTCTCACCAATTTTGGCTTTACTTTGTGAGAAGTAAACTGTATTACTGAAAATCTAGGCCTTTCTATGTTGAATAAATTAGAATTCTCAGAAGGAGGACATTGGCTGTAATATGTCCATTTTTCTTCAATATGTCTGTTAGTATGAGCAAGCTGCTGATGCAGAGCTAGCTTGGGTTGCTGAAACAAAACGGAAACTGATGGCACTGGGTCCAATCCGCCTGGAACAGGACCAGACCACAGCTCAGCTGCAGGTACAGAAGGTAAGTGACGTATTCACTGTGTCCTGAGCTAGAAGAATCATCAGTCGCTTAAGAGTGACTAGCAGAGAGTTTCTGACTATCCCAAGTAAAGTAGAATGAGTCAGTGTCATGATGGTGGACAGAGACTAATTATATAAATACTTGGTTAGGATGAGGAGGAGATTTTTTGCTTTGTGAAAAGGGTAGAAATAGGCCCATTAATCCAGGAAAGAGTAGGTAGCAATTTTCTTCCTTATTCTTGTAAGCTACTAAAAGATAAGTATTTGAAGATGTGTGGATAGGCAAAGTGTCAAACTTTATAAGAACAGTTTTTGATGTGGCTTTTTTAAAGCAAAGAATTTTTCATAGGGTATGTCTAACTTTTCACTAACACAGGCTCGGGCTCCTTGTATTTCTTGACTTAACAGTAGTTTACTTTTCAAAGGCTTTCTCCATTGACATCATTCGACACAAAGATTCCATGGATGAACTATTCAGTCATCGTGGTGAAATCTTTGGCACATGTGGGGAGGAGCAAAAAGCTATATTACAGGTAAACTACATTTATTTATTCACCGTATTGTTCTTATCTTGATCATGGTGAATTAGAAGTACAATTGTGAAATGATAGTTTAAGAAGTTTTTTTTCCCTCTGTTACTGGTAATACTTTAGTCCAGCTTGATGTTCTGGGGCATTCAGACTCCTAACCCTGTGTTCACAGATGTCTAAACAGCCGTACTGTATAATGTGAAATACACTGCAAATCCATCTTCTTTATAACAGAGGAATTGCTACTCATCCTCAGTCCATAATGAGTTATCTTTGAGTTACCTTTCCAGGTAGATAGATTTTTCAGAACCGTGTGCAGATACTAATTCCTGCTTCAGGTCCTTCTAAAAAATGATTACCCATTTCTAAAAGAATTGGCCAACAGAGTCCATTTGTACCAGTTTTGTTTTTTATAAAGGGTCTGGGTAACCACTGTTTCCTCAGAAGTCTTCATAAATCGAGCTACTCATCCTAAACATATAAAGCATAAATGCCAGGTTTGTGGAGACTTTTATCAGAGGGAAAAAGACAAATGAAACTTGATGAGCAAATACCCATCTTAGCCCCTGAGAGATTCAGTCAAACTGGCCTATTACAATAATGCTGTATCTAAAGTTGTAAGAGGTATTCACTAAAAGGTTAGTTTTGGTGTGTTGTGCTTGTGCTGTTTTACTGTTTGTGAAACTACTTTCATATTTTTAAAATTATAAAATTATGTATATGTATGATAGAAAAATTCAGTTAAGTATAAAGAAAATAAAAATCACTTGTAATCTTACTAGATTAATCCATATTTTTTAGCATTTTAGTGTGTATTCCTTTAAACTTTTTAGTGTATATATATATATATATATATATATATATATATATATATAAACCTATATATACTTACATTTTTACTTTAAAGAAGGGTTCATCATGATAATAATGCTTACATTTTTTTTGTTGTTCACAGGAAAAGACAGAGTCTCTGATACAACAATACGAAGCCATTAGTCTGCTCAATTCAGAACGTTACGCCCGCCTAGAACGGGCACAGGTCTTGGTGAACCAGTTTTGGGAAACATATGAGGAGCTCAGCCCCTGGATTGAGGAAACTCGGACACTGATAGCACAGTTACCTCCTCCGGCTATTGATCATGAGCAGCTCAGGCAGCAGCAAGAGGAAATGAGGGTATGGAGCATGCCGAGTTTTACTTAATCACAGAACTGAAAATGGGCTCTACAATGTATTCAAAAGCAGCCTATGTATTAGTACCTACTGAGTATAAGTAAATGTTATGAAATTAATTCTTAACCAGTTAGAATTTTTTTTTGCACAGTAAAGATACATATCTGAATTATTTCCTTTGTCTTTTAACATGAATCAGTTAAAGAATAAGATTATGGAGATGTCAGGAACCTGGGTATTGCAGAAGTGAACAAAGCACCATGTAAAAATCAAGGGAGTTTAAAATCTTCCCGGTGACAGTGGGGTGTTATTAGACTTGGTTGTTGTTGGGTGGCCCTTTCCTTGTGGTTAGGCCCTAGCTGGAGTGAGAGCCTTCACTCAGGAATGTCAGAAAGCATTTGCTGCCTAGAGTTGAGATGAAAGGGAAATTTGTAGACACTTGAACTGATGCTGTTACCATTAAAGATAGCTTTTTTAATGTTTATTTTATTTGTGGTATATGACTCGTGCTTATTGCTATCTCTGTATTCCTGTAAGAGGAAGGATGTAAACTGGAAGTAGCCAGCAGTAAAGTCAAGGAGCGGTTGGATTACCAGAAATGTTGCTGTTTGCAGCTGGTCCTGCTTAGTGTCTCCCAGTCTGGGCAGGGAGACAGACATTAAATCATGCAAACTACAGTAGAGTACAGAGAAGCATTTACAAGTACAGAAGACAGTGGAATACATTTGTATTGGAGGGTGAGAGTGAGAGAGGATTTCTGGGAAGCTTCCTGGGTGGCAGAACATGTGAACTGGCTTTCGAAAGTGAAGAGAGAGTCAGAGCCCAAGACTCAGATTTTTTTTCCCTCCGCAAATGATGAGATGTTGGGACTTGCTGGGTTTTAGTAACTCAGTTTGTTCATTTGGTATGAGCTGTGATCAAAGTATTTAAACAAACAAACTGGTATAAGAAGGCTCATTTTATTTTAATCCTTATATTTCTTTGCGTAGCAACTAAGGGAATCAATTGCTGAACACAAACCTCATATCGATAAGCTGCTAAAGATAGGCCCTCAACTAAAGGAGTTAAACCCTGAAGAGGGGGAAATGGTGCAAGAAAAATACCAGAAAGCAGAAAATACGTATGCCCAAATTAAAGAGGAGGTGCGCCAACGGGCCCTGGCTCTGGATGAGGCTATTTCCCAGTCAGCTCAGGTATGTGTGTGTCTTAAACTCATATAACCTTCAACTGTCCTTTAGTCTAAGCAAGAGGCTCTTTATCAGTATGTCCCTATGCTCAGGAATGTCCAGACTAGTATGCTGGTGATACCTTATCAAGAGACTGGGAGCCTTTGCCTGTTTGCATTTTTATTCCAGGGAGCATTGGTTATACTGACAACTATAAGGAGGGTGAAATGCATCTTGGCTGTGGTATATATTGCCTGTTGATGGTTTCCTTGAAAATTTTATATTGTGATAATCCTTTAGCAGGGATGATTTTGGGTAAATTCATCTTGAAGCAACAAATGCCTCAAGAAGTCAGATTCCTATTGGGCCTGTTGCTTTCGAGATTTAGACAGCACATTAGTTTTCCTATTCACGAGGCCACCAGCTAACTTCTAGTTCAGAGAAAGATGCTTGACTAGGGAGAAGGTAGAGTCAAGGAGAAACAAACCACCAGCAGTGGAGTTTAAAGCATGTAACTACATACTTTCCAACTAATATATTACTGTTATGTCTGGGTAATTTATTCCTATGTTTGGTCAATATTCTTGGTTAATATTTGTACTTACTCAAGTTTTTCCCCCCCACCTTCCGTCCCATCTCTCACTCACATTGTGGAATGTGTTACTTTGTGTTGTTGCTGCCTGCTCCTGTCTTCCCCACATCGTCACATTTCATTGTTGTGTTGACCGCGCCCACCATTACAGATTACAGAGGTAAGGTACCCACCCCCTTGGGATTAGGATGTTCTTATGAAGCTGAGAATTGAGAGGATTATTTATAAGGAAATTTCCCTTAACTGTCATGGAATAAATTTTATTAATGCAGTTTATTATGCCAGTTTCATTTGGGGCAGAACCTAGAAGTGAGGGAGTGATGGGAAGGGATTTTGTTTGTTTACCATGTTATTTCCTATAGGTCATTTAACAGTTGGTGAGTGTTATTCTAATTAATGAATCCAGAGTTGGCTTTAGGGGGCAGACTTGTCTGTTTTGCTCCCTTTTGTCCCCTCTCGGCTTCATATTACAAATTAAAATTTTACAATTATAGATATGTTGTTCAAAGTACCAGAAAAGTGGAAAGGGCAGTAGTTCTCTTGGAATAAGGTTAGATTTGGCCTTCCCTAATTATCTTTCATCATGCCGACATTTTAGTTTCTTACTATTACACTGGTGGGTTGTCAGATTGCATGCCATGATACTTTTAAACTCCAAGTCATGTAGCATATTGAGTTCCCCATCCATTTATACAGTTGATGGAGGGCATCTAACTTCTTGGTCTACTCTGTTGCATGCAACTGTCATCTGAGATGTTGACACACTGACTCTCACTGGTTTCACAGTCTTGTCCCTTTTTCATCACGTTAGTTGGAATAGGGGAAGTATTGTGGCAGCATTAAGGATTTGAGTTGATTTTTCGTATAGTAAGTAATAGCTTTTTGATTCTTAAACATTTACTTTTTCTGATGGGCCAGCTCTGGTGTACTATGCCCAAAACAGTTTCTTAGACAAACCCAACACTTGACAGCCATGGGGCTAGGCTGAGCATAGGTTTTATCCTAAACAATAGTAGAAGATTTATACACTGGCCTTAATCCCTAACGTTTACCCCAGAAGTGTGACGAAGTACTGCTGTGATGGCTAATGGTCCAATATTTGTTTAGTTCCATGATAAAATTGAGCCCATGTTGGAGACTTTGGAGAATCTTTCCTCTCGCCTGCGTATGCCACCACTGATCCCTGCTGAAGTAGACAAGATCAGAGAGTGCATCAGTGACAACAAGAGTGCCACCGTGGAGCTGGAAAAACTGCAGCCATCCTTTGAGGCCCTGAAGCGCCGTGGAGAAGAGCTCATTGGGCGATCTCAGGGAGCTGACAAGGATCTGGCTGCAAAAGGTGCTTGATGAATCTAATCATATTTTAAAAGTCGATAGAATAAATTCTAGGCTGTGGTTACCTCCAGCATCCCACCAGATGTACTTCATTGAATGCAAAGGCAGTGCCTAAGTAATGAGTATTTCACGAAGTCATTTAGAATTCAGAACACATCTCCCCATTGAAATAAGATTACAATTGATAGTTAGATTCCCAGACCAGGAAACAAATGCTCCTTTACCCCCTAATATGAGGAAACTGCAGTACCAGTAGTGGGTAGAACATAACTACCTTTTATAACACTTTCCATGGGAAACATATCAGGTTCAACACAGAACACTGGAGACAGTTCTCATTTCAGCCCCTTTATAATTATCTTTTTTTTTTTTTTTTTTTTTTTTTTTTTTTTTTTTTTGCGGCACGCAGGCCTCTCACCGCTGTGGCCTCCTCTCCTGTTGCGAAGCACAGGCTCTGGAAGTGCAGGCTCAGCGGCCATGGCTCACGGGCCTAGCCGCTCCGCGGCATGTGGGATCGTCCCGGACCGGGGCATGAACCCACGTCCCCTGCATCGGCAGGCAGATTCTCAACCACTGTGCCACCAGGGAAGCCCTATAATTATCTTAACAGTACTTTTATAGTAGATGATAACTCATTTCCAGATTACCTCTGTGATCTCTTTATGTGGGAGACCAGCGTAAGTGATAAATGAGAATATAGAAATAATTAATAATAAAGCTAAGATAGAAAACTGTCCTTCAGTTATATATTTTTAGAGCCTTTTAAGTATAATTTCATTTCAGTGAAAATAGGATTAGATCTAATTTCTGATGAGGCTGATTTTAAGTCCTTAGAAATGGCCTGTTCACTCTTCTGTACCCCTCAGAAATCCAGGACAAATTGGATCAAATGGTATTCTTCTGGGAGGACATCAAAGCTCGGGCTGAAGAGCGAGAAATTAAATTCCTTGATGTCCTTGAACTAGCGGAGAAGTTCTGGTATGACATGGCAGCTCTCCTCACCACCATCAAAGACACCCAGGACATCGTCCATGACTTGGAAAGCCCTGGCATTGACCCATCCATTATCAAACAACAGGTTGAAGCTGCCGAGGTAAGAAACAAAACCTCTTCTTTCATGTGTTTGTCCTCTGGGAAGGCCCTGTATCCAACTATGTTGTGTTAACTGCTTAGCCAGGCTGAGTGCCTTAAAAGTTTTTGTGTTTATTTTAAGCTTAATAGTATGTCTTTACACTAGAAAAAAAATACCTGCTCATTATAGATTTTTCTTTTTTTAATGTATAAGTTTTACCACTTTGTATAGGTACATACAACCTCCACTGGTCGTGATATAGAGCAGATCCATCACACAAAAGTAATTCTGTCATCAATTTTAAACTTAACAATTAATTCATATTAGTAGCATGTGCTTTAAAAATCCAGTTTTGCTTTCATTTCTGAATTTAGTCCTCTCTTTGGTGTACTTATTTCTCAAGTAAATTTATTTACTGTAGAAAAATAGAAAGTAGAAAAGAAAATAAATTCTGGACTCATCATCCAGAAATAACAATTGTTACTTCCCCATACCTTTTTCTAGCCTTTTTGGGGATCCTAGTTTTTGTTTTTGTTTTTGTTTTTTTTTGCGGTACGCAGGCCTCTCACTGCTGTGGCCTCTCCCGTTGTGGAGCACAGGCTCCGGACGTGCAGGCTCAGTGGCCATGGCTCACGGACCCAGCCGCTCCGTGGCATGTGGGATCTTCCCAGACCGGGGCACAAACCCACATCCCCTGCGTCAGCAGGCGGACTCTCAACCACTGCGCCACGCAGGGAAGCCCCCTAGTTTTTATTAAATGCATTTCTCTCCTCATTTTGTCCATTTAACCCAAGGCAAGACTGTCTATTCTATATTCTCTCTCTCATCACTCATATCTTTCTTTTATTTCAGCCATTTCCACCTCCCCACCCCTGTCATTGCCAGTCCATGAACGATTTTTTAGGATCTGGCACAGAACTGACTTTCTTTATTATATAGCCTAGCATTCCTATTATGCTCATCTCCCAGCTCTTAAATATGTGACTGTTGTACTCTGTTATTTTATCCTAGTTAATTTTTTTCTCTGTAATAGACTTCTGGTTGTAGATTATAATCTCCTTGGACCTTTGATAAATTATTGAAGCTCATTGCACCTTTCTCAGAGTGTTTTATGTATGTATTGTTAATATATAAAAATATATTTGATGTATATGTAAGAAAAATAACCAGACTCTGAAGCTTCACTATTTAGATGAGTGAAATATTAAGAACACTGAAAGACTTTAATGAAATTGACCGTTCTGTTCAACATCTGCTGTCGATGGGGGTATAAATTACATTTGCAAAGTTTGGGAAGTTCTGTTCTGCTTTCTGTTTTGGCTTATGTTCTGTTCATTTACATGTAGACTATTAAGGAAGAGACAGATGGTCTGCATGAGGAATTGGAGTTTATTCGAATCCTTGGAGCAGATTTGATTTTCGCCTGTGGAGAAACTGAGAAGCCGGAAGTGAAGAAGAGCATTGATGAGGTGTGGAGAAGTGGACAAGGGGTTCAGACAAAACGTTACTGGACTCACACTAAGAGTGGGATTAATTGGAGAGTCTGATCCACTGTTTTTCCCCTAGATGAATAATGCTTGGGAGAACTTAAACAAAACATGGAGAGAGAGGCTGGAAAAGCTTGAGGATGCCATGCAAGCTGCTGTGCAGTATCAGGACACTCTTCAGGTGAGAGGCCACGAGATGACCACCACGGAAACACAGGTTCCGTGGTCTCTTTGTCATATTCTGAGTCCAGCGTGAGTCGGTCACCTTCACAGGATTGCAACATTCTTGAGCCAAAGACAGGCTGTTTCTTTATTTCTAGCCAAAGTTTCCCACTTCAAGCAAGAAAAGTTCTGACATACGAATTTCTAGTCTTCTTGCCATGTTTTTCGTCATATTATCTATCCTCACAGTGGCTGTAGAGTAAAGCTGGCCTTGCTGTCAAAGTCATTGCTTGCTAGAGGTCCCAGCCCAGGTTATCTCAAAGCACAGCACAGTATGGCAGCTTCAGCACATTGTGGGCTTGCTAGCTGGCCATAAAAAATAGTAGTTTATTTTGGACATTACTCCAGTCACGTTGGCTTCATCCTTAAGTCCCCGTATTACTGAAATAAAGATCATTATCCCTTATTTCTGCCCCCAACCTCAGAGCACAAACAGCACAAAGTATTGATACTTTGATTTATCTCTGCTGTATTAGCAGAGATCATGCTGATTGTCTCCCAGGTCCTCATGGTTTTGGTTTTTGACTGTTTATTTGTATGTTTATTTTAGGCTATGTTTGACTGGCTAGATAACACTGTGATTAAACTCTGCACAATGCCCCCTGTCGGCACTGACCTCAACACTGTTAAAGATCAGTTAAATGAAATGAAGGTTTGTACCTGGGAATGGTTTTTGAAGAAGGGTTGCTTCTTTTTAGTTTTTAAAGACTTGGTTTCATGTTAACATTCAGTGTGTCTTTGACAGGAGTTCAAAGTGGAAGTTTACCAACAGCAGATTGAGATGGAGAAGCTCAATCACCAGGGTGAACTGATGTTAAAGAAAGCTACTGATGAAACGGACAGAGACATTATACGAGAACCAATGACGGAACTTAAACACCTCTGGGAGAACCTGGGTGAGAAAATTGCTCACAGACAGGTAAGGCAAATGGTAGAGTACATAAAGTGGACTACTATCTACTGCTTTCTAATTTCCTAACAAACGTTCCCTTTAAATCATTTAAAGCATAAGCTAGAAGGTGCTCTCTTGGCCCTTGGCCAGTTCCAGCATGCCTTAGAGGAGCTAATGAGTTGGCTGACTCACACTGAAGAGTTGCTAGATGCTCAGAGACCAATAAGTGGAGACCCAAAAGTCATTGAAGTTGAGCTCGCAAAGCACCACGTAAGTATTTTCATTTTTCATCTCTAAGCCTATTGGTTTGAGACCAGATATTGCCATCAGAAGCTTTTTGATGTTGTGTGTACCTTAGAGAGCCAGGCTTAATGATACCTGTAGAGGTAAATTATGTCGTTCAACATTTTTTAGGTTCTAAAAAATGATGTTCTGGCCCATCAAGCCACAGTGGAAACAGTCAACAAAGCTGGCAATGAGCTTCTTGAATCTAGCGCTGGAGATGATGCCAGCAGCTTAAGGAGCCGTTTAGAAACCATGAACCAGTGCTGGGAGTCAGTGTTACAAAAAACAGAGGAGAGGGAGCAGCAGCTACAGTCGACGCTGCAGCAGGTACATGCACTGTCCAAGTTAGGGGGGTGGGGCTGTGCACATGACAGCATTCAGGAGAAAGTCCATCTAAGTTGACAAAAGAAAAGCAGTTTGGGGTAGATCCCCCTCTGCCTTGAGAGGAGGGTCAGTTCTGTGCTAGACTTGTCTGGAAAGAACAGCTTTTAATTGGGTCATTCTTTTTGGATTAGTTTGTGGTCCAGTCCCTCTATCTACTTTTCAAAGTTAGTAGATCTTTGCTGTAACGAACCTTGTTCACAGATTTAGTTATTTTTTGGATCAAGTCAGGTCCCTCCATATCCATATTCAGCAGTACCTTAGTCAGTCAGTTCATCAGGTTATATCAGGCATCTCTGTTACAGTGAGGTCTGAAGGATTCTGCTCACTTCTGAAAATAAGTAAATACATTGGCCCCAGCAACAGAACAACCCTGCATGAGAGCAGCCTAAAATTCCTCCCTCAAAGAGATTCCTCATGTGGTCATTTAGAAAGTTTACTTTTGAAACTAGAATTGACTACTGACCTTGCTAATGTCTTTTCACAAAAGGCCCAGGGTTTCCATAGTGAAATTGAAGATTTCCTCTTGGAACTGACTAGAATGGAGACCCAACTTTCTGCATCGAAGCCCACAGGAGGACTTCCTGAAACGGCTAGGGAACAGCTTGATACACATATGGTAATAGATTTCTTGAAATTGAGCATAAGCATCCCATTTTCAGTAGCTCCTTTCCGAATTCACAGAGATATATGTAGTTGGGAGTCTACAGAGTAGTACATTTTTACTGACAACATAGTATTGGGGGGATTGCTGCTTAGGTACAGGCTTTTAACACCCTGCGATAGGCCGTGACAGGGAAGAGTCAACCAGAAATGCCCTGGGGAGCTGGCAAACTTCGAGTTAATCAGATTGACTGGCACAAGAATATTGATTGGAAGGTGAGAGCATCAAGACAAATACATGACACAGATATGGTTGTATTTAAGAAAAAGACTGCTGGGACTTCCCTGGCGGTCCAGTGGTGAAGACTCTGTGCTTCCACTACAGAGGCCGAGGGTTCAATCCCTGGTTGGGAAACTAAAATCCCGCATGCCGCATGGAGCAGCCAAAAAATTAAAAGACTACTCGAGGGGGATTTAGGGAAATCCCATAGAAACTGACAGTATTTCCAGAAAGTGGCTGAGAACAAAAGGCAACGTAATTTCTAGGCACATCCCTCAGGAAAAGGAGAAATAAATTATTGGGGTCTATTTTTGTGATCTCTGATCCTTAGAAATTCTGTTGGTGACAAAATTATATTAAGGAAGAATGGTGGGTTTCATTTCCTAATTGTTCAGCAGTTGAATCCAAAAGAAAGGATTTTAATCAAAATGCGACCTTCCTTAGCTTTTCCAAACCGTGCCTGTAAAATCTGTGTGGGTATCTTTCAGGGAATTAGCATTACTGATATCTTTCTTGCCCTTATAGGAACTCTATTCCCAGCTCAAAGCCAAGGAAGAGACTTACAATCAACTGCTTGACAAGGGCAGGCTCATGCTTCTCAGCCGTGATGATTCTGGATCTGGCTCAAAGACAGAACAGAGCGTAGCACTCTTGGAACAGAAGTGGCATGTGGTCAGCAGTAAGATGGAAGAAAGAAAGGTATCACCACAAAATTCAGTTTGATTACTGTTTGAGTAGTTTGCTTAATGATTACATGCAATTATCATCTAGTTTCTATGGAAGATTTTTCATTATGTTGTAGCAAGCTAGCAGAACTGATATCCTCAGAACTGGCTTTGTGCTAAATCAAGCCATCTTTTCTGCCGTTACATTTCTATTTTCCATCCGTGTCAAGTTGCATTGATGCTGATAGTTTCTGCCGATACTTGCTTTTATAATACTGCATTCCTTTTCTGCATCTACCAGTTAAGGCATTACTGCCTGTTACTGCTCAGTGATGGACTTAAAAATAGGTTTTGTTGGAGTTGGGAGGTTGGGAACAGCATACAGGGAGTATCACTAATTATTCCTCACATGGAATTTGATGTCTAGTTACGAAAACTCAAGAGCAGTAAATTGTATGTCCTCTTCTTACTCTTCCTCAAAAATCAAATTCTCCTCAAACGAAAAGTGATCAGAGATCAAGGCATTTGCCCCCAAACATTGTTTGTTATGAGTACAGAGTTCTAGAATATCACTGCATAGAGTTTCTGTGCTGGGCAGCTGAAACGGTAAAATATGTGTCCAAATCCATCGGCCACATCCATTGAACAAGTAGTCGTTAAGCATGTATGTACCAAGCACTGTGCTAGGTGTACAGTGGAAAGGCATGAACTCTGTCATCATGAACTTTAATGTGCAGAAGGAAGTAAACCACATCTTCACACATATAAACGAACATTTTGAGAGAAGCATTAATTTCCTAGGGTCCCTCTAGTGTGGGGTCTGGTAACTTCATTACATGAAGAGTGGGCAGAGGACCTGAGTGTATGGCTGTGTTCTAATTCTTGGACAGGGTCTTGTCTATAATTCCTGCTGAATGTAGAACTAAGACTAATTAAAGGTAGATTCTGCCTCAAAATCAAGTAGTTTCTAGAGGGTTTTGCCACAATGGAACAAGTTGCCTCAAGGAATATAGTTTTGACCCTTGAACAACGTGGGTTTGAACTGCGCAAGTCCACTTGTATGCAGGATTTTTTTCCTTCACTAAGTATATCTACAGTACTATAGGATCCCCATTTGGTTGAATCTTTGGATTCAGAACCGTGAATGTGGAGGGCAGACTTTAAAGCTACACACGGATTTCCATGCTTCTCGGAGGATCGACACCCCTAAACCCATGTTGTTAAGGGGTCAACTTTAGTCGGTGAATTGATCAAGCAAAGGCTAGCTGTCAATGATAGTTATTTCTGATTTTGTAAGAACATTACATTCCAGGATCGCTAAAATTATTTAAGCCCTGTTAAAGACTATGTAGATAAAATGATGTGGGAAGATTTCCTGCCATCTAGGAACTTGCAATACATTAGATGCTAAGCATTTCTATGGTAGATTTGAGGCAGATTTCCTTTTTCCACTGAACTTGTTTAGACAAGTCTAAACAAGTCTATGCATTTTTATAACATTCATCACAGTGTTTTTTAGGTTACAGAAGTAACCTGA
Organism: Kogia breviceps; assembly: GCF_026419965.1. Lineage (NCBI taxonomy): Eukaryota > Metazoa > Chordata > Mammalia > Artiodactyla > Physeteridae > Kogia > Kogia breviceps. Next base: position 170,639,045 of record NC_081310.1, on the reverse strand, counting down.
AAACACCAAGAGGAAACTGGAAAGAATACACAACCCATTTAACAGCAACGAACATTTTTGGTGTACTTCTGGGGTTTCTTTCTGTGAATATTTTGCATATATTCATTTTTAACAACCTGTCATTATTCTACTTTGCCTGCCTAGTAGACGGGCCAGGGGCAGAGGCCATCACCTAGATGTTTGGGGTAGAGGTCTCTGAGGATGGAGCTTGTAGACTGTGGAACTGGGATGTACTCGTGGAGAGTAGCACACACCCTGAATGAGCCACTCTTTTTTGTCATTCTGATTTAGATCAAAATGACTAAAAATTTACATCTATGTAAATTGTCACATTTTTGTTTGAAATGTTCTGGCTTTTATTACCTTTGCTGCTGTAGCATTAAGCATAAGTTTCAGACTTAGACATTTTCAAGTGCCGTATTTTCTGAAAACATATTCAAATAGCACTGCAGTGACCGTCATCTTCACAGTAAAGTGCTTTTCATTTAGTTGTTTTATGCCACAAAAAGGACATTAAAGGAAACTGAGACTTTGCCCAAAGTAGGTTGCAGATCCTGCAGCTGTTACCACTAAAGGATCTGTTCACTTACATTTATTGAATGGCTTGAATGCCTTTATTCCTGTCCTTTAATGTCCCAGGAAGTGGGGAATGGCAGAGAAAGCAACTTAGCTGCAAACTGTGCTCTTTCCTTTTCCAAGCACAGTTGTTTCAGTTTCAAACACTAGCACTAAAATGTCCCCTTCTTTGCAAACAGGGCATGTTTGGAGGTTGATTAAATGAGGCTTCCTTCTTAGAAGTCATTTCATTTGGTGTACAATTCACGCCTTTGTCCTTAAAACTATAATTCTTGAATTTGGCACTTTTCTCTGTGTGTGTATGTGTGTGTGTGTTACTTAAAATTTAGTCAAAGCTGGAAGAGGCCCTCAACCTGGCAACAGAATTCCAGAATTCCCTGCAAGAATTTATCAACTGGCTCACTCTAGCAGAGCAGAGTTTGAACATCGCTTCTCCTCCCAGCCTGATTCTAAACACCGTCCTTTCCCAGATAGAGGAGCACAAGGTAACAGTGGCATTACGATGCTTCCTTCCTTTTGAAAGCACCAATTGAAAGTGATGCTCCTTGATCTCATCTCCAGTTTAAAAAGAGCAATATTTTCCCCTCAGGTGTTTGCTAATGAAGTGAATGCTCATCGAGACCAGATCATTGAGCTGGATCAAACCGGGAATCAGTTAAAGTTCCTTAGCCAGAAACAGGACGTTGTTCTGATCAAAAATTTGCTGGTTAGCGTCCAATCTCGATGGGAGAAGGTTGTCCAGCGATCTATTGAAAGAGGGCGATTGCTGGATGATGCCAGAAAGCGGGCAAAACAAGTAAGTTGTAAAAGAAAGATACTAATTTACTGAACAGCCTTGGGCTGCATGTGTTGAGTCTCCGCATTGGTTCACAGAAAAGTGCTGTGTGGTGTGTGTATTCATTCCTGTTACAACTTATTTCTTACATAATTTTAGTTCCATGAAGCTTGGAAAAAACTGATTGACTGGCTAGAAGATGCAGAGAGTCACCTGGACTCAGAACTGGAGATATCCAACGACCCAGACAAAATTAAACTTCAGCTCTCAAAGCATAAGGTACAGCAGGTCATTGCTCTTAGGTCCTGAGCTTGGTATTCACTGATGATTGTAGCTTGATAAAAACACAGAACTAGTCAAAAGAAAACTAATCAGTTAATGTTAAACAGCCAAGATCATAGAGCCATTTTGTATCTGAACAGTGTCTAACCATGACAATTGCTCATTTAAATAAGAGTTCAAACAAAGTGACTGTGGGAGTAACCAGCTAAAACTGTGGGCTTTTAGAAATAGTCATGCACTGCTGTATGTGGCATAGACAAAACCTTATAAATTTCTTCAGGGTAAACTGTTGTTAATTTTAGTTCAAGAAGTAGTGACATTCATACTATTTCTGGTTACCCGCCTGAAAACTCGATGTCATCTGACTTTTAGCGTGGTTTTTTTTTTTCCTTTCTGAGAACAGGAGTTCCAGAAAACTCTTGGTGGCAAACAGCCTGTGTATGATACCACAATTAGAACAGGCAGAGCACTGAAAGAAAAGACTTTGCTTCCTGATGACACTCAGAAACTTGACAACTTACTGGGAGAAGTCAGAGACAAATGGGATACTGTTTGTGGCAAGTCTGTGGAGAGGTGAGTGTGAATGTCCCTTTCATGGATCTGTGTGTTATCCCCAAAGTAACCAGGAGACAGTGACAGGATTCTAGAAAGTGGTAATAAAGCTAATGTATTGGTAACAGTAGCATCTTGCTATCTCCAGTTAATTCAGTGAGAGTTATGAGATAATTTGAATCAAGTATATTAAAACGATCATATTTTAAACTTGAACCTTACTGTATTACAAAGAGAGACGCCTATAAAATCAGGCCAACAGTAATAGAATATCTGTAACTCTAAATACATGTAAATCACAAATTTGTAATGCCAGTAGCTGTCTCACTGAGTGTCTCTTGTGTCAGACGCTGTACGAAGCCTCCGATGTAGTATCTCATTTAACCATCTTGAGGCTCATTAATCCTCACAACAACCACTGAGGTGTGGGTACTGTTCTTGCCATTTTACAGATGAGGAAATGGTCACAAAGAGGTTTCTTAACTCCCTCATGCTCACTCAGCTACTAAGCGGCAGAGCTGAGATTTGGTTCTAAAAGTTGTACTTTTATCCACTTGTACTAGCTATGCTATGTAAGCATTATGATACCTCTGTATTATTTGTACTCCCAGTTTTTCAGATGAAGTGACTGAGGTTCAAAGAGACAGCCAGAGTCTCACAACTGGTGGAGAGTTAGGAGTTGAACTCCTGGCTCCAGATCATTAATAGAACTACCACCCTCTACTGGAGTGGTGTAACGTAAATAAAAAGACCTTGGGTTGTAAGGTGTGCATAGCAGTTGGACTCTACAATGCCAGAAGGGCATCTACACTGGTCTCCTGCACTATGCTTAATCCATTTTAGAGAGACGTTTAATTTAATGTCTAAACATCTCTTAGTCACTTTTTACAGTATTTCTAACTGTTCTAACACAGCAGTCCCTCTCTAGATAAAATTCAAGCAGTATTCCCCTTCAGTGGTCAGAATTGTGAGCCATTCATAAAAGAACCACTAAAACCAGCAAAGTTTGTGTGCTTTTCTCAGGCAGCACAAGTTGGAGGAGGCGCTGCTGTTTTCGGGCCAGTTCATGGACGCTCTGCAGGCCTTGGTGGACTGGTTGTACAAGGTAGAGCCGCAGCTGGCTGAGGACCAGCCTGTGCACGGGGACCTGGACCTTGTCATGAACCTCATGGATGCCCACAAGGTGAGGGGCGAGATCTGGGCTTCGTGGAGGGCAAAGCCGTTGGGTCCTGCACCTGTGTGTGCCTTCGGCTCATAGTACCCTTCTACGGCTCCCCTAGAAAGAAAGTCTGAAAGAGCCTGTGTCTCTGCTTGTCAGAGAGGCAGCTCCCTGCTCTGTGTGTTTAAACAAACTGTTAAAGGGATTCTGCATCAGCCACAAGGAATTTACCAAAGTTGGTTTGATTCAGATTTGCCAGTGTGTAAACTTCACGTTGAGGGCCCCCCCCCCCATTTCCTGTTTATATCTCTCGGTTGAGTCAAAATGGATTTAAATTCAGGAGACCCTCAAGATATCCATTTCCACTGATTCTTAAAATGAAAATGAGTGCTTTTTAAACTACTTCTGAACCTGACAGGCCAGCTCCGTGCACGCCAGCATTTAGTATAACCTACATCTGTATGTTGAACTACATACGGTCCTCCTGCTTCAGCACAAAGCGTTGAGCTTTACCTTGAAGTTACACCAAATTCTTGTGTGCATGGCAGGTGGGCTCTTACCAAGGGGGAAGCGGGGAGGGAGAGGTAAATTAGGAGATTGGAATTGACATGTACACACCACTATATATAAAATAGATACCTAATAAGAACCTACAGTATAGCACAGGGAACTCTATACTCAATACCCTCTAGTGACCTATATGGGAAAAAAATCTTAAAAAGAGTGGATATATGTATATGTATAACTGATTCACTTTGCTGTACCGTAGAAAGTAACACAACATTGTAAATCAACTATAAAAATTAATTTTAAAAAACTCCCACAATTCTGGAGATGCTAGTACAGCGTAATTCCTGTTTCGCAGATGAGGAGACTGGGACTCCAGTTAAGCAGCTTACCCAAAGTCACGCCACTCACATTCAGAGCCACATCCTGTGGTGGTTCTTTCTTACTTGTGATCCCACCTCTGTCTGTGCATAAAAGACACACAATTGGAACCTACCAAGGATGATTGAAGGAAATGACTATTTTCTCTGTGGTTTTACTTCTTGAATTCAAAACATCTGTAAGACAAACTAATCCTCCTGTTTTCTTTTCCAGGTTTTCCAGAAGGAACTGGGAAAGCGAACGGGAACCGTTCAGGTCCTAAAGCGATCAGGCCGGGAGCTGATTGAGAACAGTCGAGATGACACCACTTGGGTGAAAGGGCAGCTCCAGGAACTGAGCACCCGCTGGGACACCGTGTGTAAACTCTCTGTCTGCAAACAGAGCCGGCTTGAGCAGGCCTTGAAGCAGGTCAGACGGCGCCTGGGGGTGGGCCTGAGCAGAGTCAGTCTAGCCTCTTTATCAGGATCGGTTTCAGCCAGTCTTGTAAGGAACACAAAGTCAAAAATTGATATTCTAAATGTTCCGCAAGATTTTAATCCACATCCATATAAGAGAAATAATGAATTTAGTTGGTTTTTCAAGTTGCACAGATGAAAGATGACCTTTGTTGGGCTTTGATAGAGCCTTCAAGTGCCTGTGATACTCCACTGAGTTCAGGCCAGACCGTTCCCTGGCATACCGTGTCCAGGACCTTGGCTGCAGAGAGAGCTTCAGTCCCTTGCACTTGGTTATTTCAGGCAGAAGAGTTTCGGGACACAATTCACATGCTGTTGGAGTGGCTCTCTGAAGCCGAGCAGACACTGCGTTTTCGGGGGGCACTTCCTGATGACACAGAGGCCCTGCGGTCTCTCATCGACACTCATAAGGTAATCCAGCCCCCGGGTGCAGGGACCCATGCCACCCACATGGGGAGGGCGGCCCCGCCACCAACGGAAAGCTGCTTTTGCTTAGAAACGTTAGTCCTCGTGTGAAAAGGAGCAAAGCTAGAATGGGCCCAGCTTACTGGTTATCAGGAATGAGAGGGAAACAATTGGTGGGTTTTGTGACCCCTTACAGACCACTCATCCACTCATGTTTACAAAAGTAGCACATGCTGGTTGTAAACAAGTCAAACAGCTGGTGTTAATATAGAGGAAAACATGGGCTGCTCTACCTTTACACCCCACCTGCACACACCTTGTGTGACTTTCCTTACGTTACCAGCTCCAGGCCCTGATCTGTGCCCCTAGAACTGCTCACCAAGCTGCAGAATATAATACAGTGTCTGGGGCTCCAGTGTGACTGTGCTAACAAGGTGGGAAATGTTTCCTTTTTTAATTTTGGTGTTTCCCACCGAGAGATTTTAATCATGGTTTTGTCATTACATTGCGTTGTAGGTATTTTTAAAACGTAGTGTTGGCAACAAAGCAGATTTGGCTTTGAAATTTGTAATGTACTGTGCATATATGAAGTTTGGGAAGAGGGGGTTGAGGCACCTAGGATGATTCTGATGGGAAGACAGGGCTGGGAGCTGGTGGAGCTCACAGACGTGTGTCTTCAGGAGCTTCCTCTCTGGTTGATAGGAAGGACACTTGGTCTCTGAGTCCAGGAGAAAAGCTATGGTCATTCGATTCCCTTCTGTTCTATTAGTATTCATAATCTTTTTCCTATCTCATCTTGAACAACAACAACAACAAAAAAAACACGTTGTAGTGTTTTGTAGCTGTCACTATATGTGTCCAAGACAACACCATTTTACACATATGGAAATGAATCCAAGCAGGAATTTATAAAAAGAGAGATCAGGAAAAGGGTCATGCCTCTGTCTCTCTAGTCCTTGTCATCTGTGCAGAGAAAGTCATTTTTGTGAAATCCCTCGCTTCCCCCCACCTCTGAGAACTGGAAAGAAAATGACAGAGATGTCTAAATGCAGGCTTTTAGAGTTCTGTGTCAACATATAGAGTCGAAAAACACACTAAACTTGTTTTCCCCTCTCAGTGTAAACTAACAGCGCTGCTAGACTAGGTTTAAGATTTTGGTTTCAAATCTTGTTGGTTTAGGAATTCATGAAGAAAGTGGAAGAAAAGCGCGTGGATGTTAACACAGCAGTGGCCATGGGAGAAGTCATCCTGGTGGTCTGCCATCCTGATTGCATCACCACCATCAAACACTGGATCACCATCATCCGGGCTCGCTTTGAGGAGGTGAGTTCCTAGTTTTAGAGGAAGACCGCACGTGCCGCGTAAAATGGGTGAACAGCAGTAAAATACTCCAGAGCTTCCCCACCCCCACGTAAGGAAGCTTTCACTCACTGAATATCTCAACAAGAATCAAGTTATTCGCATTTTAGTAGTTGCTGTTTTCTTCATAATGTGCAGAAACCTGGAAGGATGGTGCTGGTGTTGTGATGTGTTCCTTGATGACGTCCGGTGGACACGTGGTGTGTTCTCCCCTCCTTCCTGAGCAGTTCTATGTCTAATACCACGTGCTACATTTGGTTTCAGGGGAGCTGATTTCTTATTCCAGCTCTGTCTCTAGAATAAGAGTGAAGCCTCTTGACTGCTTGGGTGGTCTTTCCCCTAAAAGTCATTGTGAGGCTTACACAAAAAAGGGCTTTGAAAACGAGGGACGCGCTTGACTGAAAGCCGACGGGTCCCCTCCCCCGCAGGTCCTGACGTGGGCCAAGCAGCACCAGCAGCGCCTCGAAGCTGCCCTGTCAGAACTGGTGGCCAACGCCGAGCTCTTGGAAGAACTTCTGGCGTGGATCCAGTGGGCTGAGACCACCCTCATTCAACGGGATCAGGAGCCAATCCCTCAGAACATCGACCGAGTTAAAGCCCTTATTGCTGAGCATCAGGTATCCTCACCACATCGTGTGGTCGCGTGTTTCCTGCATGGCTCATGGCGCCCGTTTCCTTGGCCCTGTGCATCCGTGTTTTAATTGCTGCTGAACATACTCCCGCAGACTTAGCAGCTTAAAAACACGCTTACTGTCTCAGAGTTTCCGTGGGGTGGGGCTCTGGGCCTGAAGTAGCTGGTTCCCTGTCTAGGGGACCAGGGGACGTCTTAGCAGGCTGAAATCAAGGTGTCGGCCAACACTGCAGTTCCCACCCAGGCTCTTTCAGGTTGTTGGTGTCGTTCATTTCTCTGCGCTGTAGGATGGAGGTCTCCCTTTTCTCACTGGCTGTCAGCTCCTGGAGGCCACCTTCAGGTCTTAGGCACACGGCAGTCTCACAGCATGGCAGCATCTGTCTTCAAAGCCAACGGGAGACCCTCCATCCTGCTCTGACAGATCTTATATAATAAAACGTAATCCAGGGCTTCCCTGGTGGCACAGTGGTTGAGAATCCGCCTGCTGACGTGGGGGACACAGGTTCGAGCCCTGGTCCAGGAAGATCCCACATGCTGCGGAGCAACTAGGCCCATGCGCCACAGCTGCTGAGCCTGCACTCTGGAGCCTGCGAGCCACAACTACTGAGCCCACACGCCTAGAGCCCGTGCTCTGCAACAAGAGAGGCCACCGCAGTGAGAAGCCCGCGCACCACAACAAAGTATCCCCCACTCGCTGCAACTAGAGAAAGCCTGCGCACAGCAACAAAGAGCCTACTCAGCCAAAAATAAATTAATTTTTTTAAAAAAAAATCATAATCCAGGGAGTGACTGCCCACCCTTTCCACAGGTGTTACCCACACTTGAGGGGGAAATTACACAGGACACGTATGTCAGGAGTATTGGGGCCTGGCTTAGAAATCTGCCTGCCGCATCCTGTTTCTATTGACTTGCCTCTGTGCCAAGGTCCCATTATCTGGGACCTATCCCATTATACCTGGATTCAGAAAGACCTCTTGCATGAACTCAGAGATGGGCCAGACAACACATCAAACTAAACTGAACAGAGGAAAGCTCAGTTAGGAGACAAATGTGGTTTTTAACCATGATAATTTACACCAAATGCAAGCATGGATCTTGCCTAGTTATACTGTGGACATAAGGTCTTTTTAGCATATGTAATCAGCCTGGCCAGAGAGGACTCCCTGTACTTCCCATCAAGTTTACCTACATTGACCCCTTCTCTCCTGAGTGAGATTATCTTCCTCCATCAGGGCCAGTCCCTCTCCCTTCTGTTATCACCTCTCATTCCTTGTGCCTTTAAGCTCCCCCATCTTGTGTCCCCCCATCTCTCTGACAACTCTTTCTCAGTCTTCCTAGCTGGTTCCTCTTCCTCTATCCACTTGTTAACGTTGTTCACCGAAGTTCCATTCTTGACCCTCTTCTCATACCTGAGGTTGTATCTGGCCCGACACCTTCAGCCAACACCTGTACACCAAGGGCTTCCACATCTCCTGGCTTGTCTGCAGCATGCAGGAAGCTAGAGGCAGCTCTAAAACTCCATTTCATCCCTGCTTCCTGGCCCTGACCCCACCCCTCCCTTCCACACCTGCCTGCTCTCTCCTCATCCACCCGATCACCCAACACAGGAGTGACTCCTTTTTCTTTACCCCCTACATTTAGCCAGTCATCAGGTCTTACCTGTCCTACTTTCAAAATACTTCTTGGCTCCTCTCCTGCCCCTGGCTCAGGCCCTCACTGTGTTTTGCCTCGATTACTGCAATGGCTTCCCAACTTGCTTGCCTCCCCCCTTTCCATCCTCCCTCCTACACTGAGGCCAGAATGATAGCTCTAAAACAGAGATCTGATTGTGTCTCTTCTCTGGATTGGAGTCCTTCAGTTGCCCACCCCCCATCGCGTCCCCCCGCCCACACACACAGATTGCTCTCAGAATAAAACCCCAGTCCCTTAGCCTGACACAAGGCCTTTCTGGACCTTTCTCCTGCCTACCTCTTCAGCCATCCCTCTTGCCTCTCTTCTGATTGTATCCTCAGCTCAGCCAGTAATCAGCAGGGCCCTGGCTCACTCCACTGTCAGGCTTCTGTGGGACTGCCCTGCCCCCAGTCTTCGGCTCATTCTTCATCCCGCCAGCACACAGCTCAGGCACCAGCCTCCGGGCAGCCTTCCTCCCCACCTCGGGCTATGGGTGCCTGTCCTAGGCCTTCTTTCGGAGCCCTGGGTGCCACTCATTGCTCTGACTGCCTGGTTTCCTCACTCAGCTGTGAGCTCCTAGAAGTCAGAGCCATGTCTTATTCCTTCAGGTCTCCAGCACCTGATGAAGTGCCTCATTCAAGGCCACAGTCATGTTTCTTGAAAGGAGTGCAGCCGTGTACGAAGGCATTTGCAATTGGTCCATCTGTCACAGGCTTGGCCCTTGTTAGTAAGAAGTTGCCTAATTCCTTCTTAGTCCAAGAAAACTCTCAACCCTTTTCCTCGTTGTTTGTGTTTAACAGACATTTATGGAGGAGATGACTCGCAAACAGCCTGACGTGGACCGGGTCACCAAGACATACAAAAGGAAGATCATAGAGCCAGCCCATGCGCCTTTCATGGAGAAGTCCCGTGGTGGCAGCAGTACGTGGCAGCCTGTTGTGCAGGATGCTTCCTTTATGCTCATTGATGAGTACTTCCCAAGTGCCCAGCCGAAATTTCTTTTCCATTTTCAAAAACCATATTGGATTTGAACGAAAATCTTTTTTTGAAACTCACTTTTCTTACACTGACAAACAGTAACTAGACTCCAGTTTTTTGAATCGGTATGAAATTTGGAGTGGTTAAGCAGATTCTTTTGCAGTGACCTTTCCATGTTTCGGTCATCAGCGCTGACTGTTGCTCTAATTTCATCATAAAATAGATCTCCTGTAGAACCATTGACATTTCCTCAGTTCACTAAGGTAGGACAGAATTGATTGAAGGTATGAGACAGGTACCTGTTGGCTGAGGAAGAGCATCAATAGTTTTTAAGTCAGTGTGCTTCCATGTCTAAGTGTAGCCAGGTCCCGACTTCCTTTTCTCAGTTACTGACCAGATATCATCATGAAGATCTTTTAGGTTCATACAGATGGCAGTTTCTCTTTGTGAACTGACAAAACCAGCTTTTCTAACCTCATGATTATTTTTCCTTTCAGGGAAGTCTTTGAGTCAGCCCACACCTCCTCCCATGCCAATCCTTTCACAATCTGAAGCAAAAAACCCACGGATCAACCAGCTCTCTGCCCGCTGGCAGCAGGTGTGGCTTTTGGCACTGGAGCGGCAGCGGAAGCTGAACGACGCCTTGGACAGGCTGGAGGAGGTGAGCCCCCACCGAGCAGCCTTCCCTGGAGGGAGGTGACTTTTATCAAAACACAGCCCTTCTGAGGCCCTCTGAACATGAGCTGTGTGCCTTGACCCACTTACGCAGAAGGAGGAACAGAGCAGTGTAGGCCAGGACTCTGTCCTCCAGGCCCCCTGGGAGGAAAGACACATGTGAGGAAACCAACAACAGATAGGCCGTAGCACTGGTGGTGGAAATTAGGCAGCCAGCCAGTCCAGGAGGGTCCAGCCTGTGACGTGACCCTCCTCAGCACCTGGCCTTGGTTGAGGATCAGGAGCATAACTTTGCAAGGTGGAGCTTCTCACAAAAATGACCATCACTGAGCCTTTTGTGTAGATAACAAGCTGCCCAGTTATGAAATGAGTAATTTTTTTATTGTCCTATTATTCTATCAGTATTATTCTTCAGTAGATTATGAAAAGCTAATCTGTTTTGAAGTATCATTAACCAACCTAAAAAATATAGCACTTCAGGGCTTCCCTGGTGGCGCAGTGGTTGAGAGTCCGCCTGCCGATGCAGGGGACACGGGTTCGTGCCCTGGTCCGGGAAGATCCCACATGCCGGAGCGGCTGGGCCCGTGAGCCATGGCCGCTGAGCCTGCGCGTCCGGAGCCTGTGCTCCACAACAGGAGAGGCCACAACAGTGAGAGGCCCGCATACCGGAAAAAAAAAAAATATATATATATATATATATATATATATATATATAGAGCACTTCACTTCCTAGTTTCTAAAACAAATTTCTAATATCTTTTATATTTTTTTTATTTGTGCATATCAAAGCAGCTATGCCCAGAAGTGAGTGTTCTGTGTTTTTTGTTGTTATTTCTGTAGATCCAGTTGAGTTTTAAGCATATTTGGTTTTGGCTTTTTCTTTTTTCCCCATTCCTTCCAACTTTGGAGTTTGAAAGACCAGGGGGAAAAACCGCTGCACTGTTTAAGTCATTCTGAGTCTGTGTCACTGACATAGTCCAAGTAACTCAGCATAATTCTGCCCACTGCATAGGCCTGCTGCCATCTACCAGGGCCAGATATTTTAAATGGGAGTCAGAAGGGCAGTTCACTCCCTCTGCTGCCATCCCAAAGAAATGTGCTTGGGTGCAGGACTGGATTCTTGATGCTTCCAACCAGAACTCAGATTATCTCAGAAAACCAGTGGGGAGGGGGGCGCTGAGCCTCGAAAACATAGGCCTCTGTGTGATTATAGTTCCTTTCAAAATCACATAAGTGAGGAGTGCTAAGGACGTCTCTTCTGGGATAGAATCCATTCTCTTACATCTAAGGGGATGATCTTTTGAAAAAGTGCCAAGGGAAAGCAAGGCTGGCTCCACCCATTCTTGTTCTGCGTGCTCCGTATTTTCCATGGTGGTTGTTCAGTTACCGTTTCTCTCGCTGCTCCATTTTACCACAGCTTGTGTAAATAATCATGGCTTTAAGTGAAGGAGCCACAGTGTGCGTTCCCAAAAGATGCAACACACAGATACCATTGTTGGTCCCCCTCGAAAGGCCCGCATGGCTTTGCTGGATGTCTGAAAGTTTTGGTATGCTCTGGGCAGGTTTGAAGGCCAAACAATAGGTCTTGTTGACACCTCTGATTTCTGTCTAGTTGAAGGAATTTGCCAACTTTGACTTTGATGTTTGGAGGAAAAAGTATATGCGTTGGATGAATCACAAAAAGTCTCGGGTGATGGATTTCTTCCGGCGGATTGACAAGGACCAGGATGGGAAGATAACACGTCAGGAGTTTATCGATGGCATTCTAGCATCCAGTGAGTCCAGTCATAATTCTTTGCACCTACTTTGTAGAAGCAGGCTATATTCTGGCCAAACAGTCTTTCTCAAGTTAAAGCTGTAGTCTTAGGGAAGAAGTAATGTACCTGCTTACTAAAATTGGTCTATTGTTTTGATGGAGGGAAGAACCTCCATCATTTTGCTGGGAATGAAGAAAACAGGTCTTGTTTGACACATGATGGCAAGGAAAGCACATTCGAGGTATAGAAAAGAAGCTAACTCTTGTGAATAACGAGCTTCTAAGTACAGGCAGACCTTGGAGATATTGCAGGTTTGGTTCCAGACCACCGTAATAGAGCAAATATTACAATAATATTGTTTCCCAGTGCATATAAAACTGATGTTTATACTGTAGTCTATTAAGTATGTAGTAGCGTTATATCTTAAAAAGCGATGTACATGCCTTAATTTAAAAATACTTTATTGCTAAAAAATGCTGACCATTGGCTGAGCCTTCAGCAAGTCATAATCCTTTTGGCAATAGTGACATCAAAGTTCATTGATCACAGATCACCATAACAAATATAATAATAATGAAAAAGTTTGAAATATTGCAGGAATTACCAAACTGACACAGAGACATGAAGTGAGCAAATGCTGTTGGAAAAATGGTGCCGACAGACTTGCTTGACACAGGGTTGCCACAGACCTTCAATTTGTTTTAAAAGGGGGAGGGAGGGCTTCCCTGGTGGCCCAGTGGTTGGAAGTCCTCCTGCTGATGCAGGGGGCACGGGTTCGTGCCCCGGTCCGGGAAGATCCCACATGCTGTGGAACGGTTGGGCCTGTGAGCCATGGCTGCTGTGCCTGCGCGTCCGGAGCCTGTGCTTTGCAACGGGAGAGGCCACAACAGTGAGAGGCCTGCGTACCGCAAAAAAAAAAAAAGGTGGGGGGGAGAATATCTGTGAAATGCAGTAAAGCGAAGCACAATAACATGAGGTACGCCTGTAAAATATTCTTTAAAATAAGTTTTTTACAATATCAGTTTCTCAATAGGAATTCAGATTAAATTTTTATTCCTTCCAGTTTTATTGAGATATAAGTAGCATACAGCACTGTATAAGTTTAAGATGTACAGCATAATGATTTGATTTACAGACTATGAACTAATTATCACAATAAGTTTAGTGAACATCCATCATCTCATAGGTACAAAATTAAAGAAATAGAAAAAAATTTGTTTCCCTTGTGATGATAACCCTTCAGATTTACTCTCTCAACAACTTTCATATGTAACATACAGCAGTGCTAATTAATTATATTTATCATGTGGTACATCACGTCCCTCATGATGTCAGTTTCTGGCATCTGCATAACAGCTTACAAAATGCATTTATTTTCAGCAGAAGGAATAAGGCATAAAGTTGTAAGTGACTTGCCAAGATCAGAAAGCACATCTCACAGCTGTGTTACTTCACATGGGTGGCCCAGGAAGGCCTGTCTGGAGGTAATATTTGAGCTGAGACCTAGGTGATGATAAGGATCCAGCCATGTCAAGATTTTAGGGCAGAGATAGAGGCAGAGCCACAGCAGATATAAAGTGCTGAGATGGGAATGAAGTTGGCATGTTCTAGGAGTGGAAAGGTTAACACGGCTGGAGTGTCATGACCTTAGAGATGGTAAGATGTGAAGTTGGAAAGATAGGAAACAGCCATCAATGCGGGGCTTTGTTGGCCATCATGAACAGATCAGATCTTATTCTAAAGACAGTGGGCAGCCAGCAGAGGTTTCCATCTGAGAGACAGTATAGTCCAGTTTACGTTTTAATAAGTCACTCTGGCTGTTGTAAACATTCACACTTTGGAAAGCAGTGGTCAAGAACCCAAGGCAGTAATCTAAATGTAGAAAAACTTTATCCTATTAATTCCAAATTGTCACTCTCCTGAAATAATCTGTATATCCAACAACAGTGGAGTGGATAAGTAAATTCTGAAGTTTGTTGGTAGGCCTCTGGTTTTAAATTGCATTGGGGAGGGGGGTAGATGAGTCTATAAGCAAAAATGCCAAAAAACTGAGTATGCTCTATGTAATATTTTTTTGGTAATTTTAATCTTCTTTATAATATATTATATTTTCTAAGTTTTCTAAAGGGAGTATGTACTGTTTTCCAGAAAAAAATCAAGACAAATTTTTTTTAAAGAAGTATTTATATAACCACCAGCCAACCAAGTAAGCCCTCTTAGTTAATGTTCCAAAATGTGATTAATTTTCTCCAGAGTTCCCTACGACCAAGTTAGAGATGACTGCTGTTGCTGACATTTTTGACCGCGATGGGGATGGCTACATTGATTACTACGAATTCGTGGCTGCTCTCCATCCCAACAAGGATGCTTATCGACCAACAACTGATGCAGATAAAATTGAAGATGAGGTACGGGAAATAGTTGTATTTTGAGTACATTTTTGACCATAGGTTACTACTGTCCCGAATTTGGTTGGGTATAATTGCCATATCAGCCCTTCAGCGTGTCTGTTGGGAGGTGATTATCTGGAGTTCTTTTGGGGGATCCCCTTTTGGATGGTGTTGCCCCAGTGCATCTCCGACTCTTGAGCTGTAGCTCAGTCTCGATGAATTGTTACCTAAGTGAGTCACCTCTTTGTGGTGCTCTGCAGCTTGCAGAGAACCTCTCCAGGGCACCATGTTGCTTAGAACAGACTCATCTCTCAGTCCTGAGATCCCGCCTCGGGATGCAGGAGAGCGTCTTCATGTGTAGCATTTAAGGGGTGAAACATAATGTTTAAGATGGTGTGTACCCACCAAACTTTCTGCCTAATTAAGAACTGTATTACACTGAAAACTGTATCACACCAAAAAGTGTGAATTCATTGGTAGCACATAGAGTTGATCCTGGGATGGGAGAGGCAGTGGGCCTGGTCTTGGAGAGTGGCTTGGAGCACACCAGGACTGACTTCCAGGGAATTTTGGGCTCCTAGGTTGAAATTTAAATCAGCTCATAGTTTGCTTTATTAGTTAATATTGATGCATGCGTATTAGCACATTTGAGGAAATTTTGAAGCAGGATGGAAGAATGTGTTGTGTCATTACTGGGGAATTTCTTTCATACTCAGAGTCTGAGTATCCCAGCTAGCGAGACTCACAATAGAAGATAAACACATGTGTCAAAAGCCTGAGATGCCTAAAAAATATGTAATGAAGAACTTCTCTGATGACATATAAAAATCTTTGTTTCTCTGAAGAGCAAGTGTTGCTTTACCCTTCACACTGTTCTCTTTTTCTGTTGTTCACAACCAATAGGTCACAAGACAAGTGGCTCAGTGCAAATGTGCAAAAAGGTTTCAGGTGGAGCAGATTGGAGAGAATAAATACCGGGTAAGAAAGAGAAAACCAGTCCTTTGTGGTGGTCATTCCTGCTGTGTGGCCCTTACAGGTGAAAGCAGCCTGACACACAGCAGATGGCTGATCCCATCTTCCCGTTACCGATGCTTGGAGTACCAAAGCCAGTGGAGACTTGCAACGTGATCAGTCTCTGGCCCTCACCTCTGTAGGTGCCAAATGTCAGGTGTCCTGTGGGCTGAGCTTTAGTGCCCCAGATAGTTGCATCTGGAAAATAGTGCCATATCTAGCCAGCAGTAGCTTGTATGGGATCCAACATAGGAGACATTTCAGAGCCCTCTCTTCACTGTTGAACAGGTCTTTGAGGAAATGGAGGCACCTTTATCATAAGATAAGGAAACAGTTATCTAATGACTGATCATTGCCCCCCAGGGAGCTGGTCATTGTGAGCCCAAGTGGCTCGCAGGTTCAGAAAGGGCTGGAGAAGCTCTGTCCAGGCCCCACAGGATGCTCAGCCTGCTCAGTAGTCTTCCCCGGAAAGCTGTGCCGAGCAAGGGCATAACTGACAGTGAACCGTGCTGTGCTTTAGCTTCTTTGGGGACCAGGGTGGGGCATAGAAGGGATGGGATCTATGACAGGACCCCTAAAATGTATCCAGCAGTTTGTCAGGGTTCTCTATAGTCCTAAGGAAGAGCTAGGATTGGCAAAGAGGATTTAGATGGCCAGAGAGCACAGTTACGTGCACCCAATTAGAAACAGGAAGGTGAGGTTCCATTAGCATGTCACCACTGTCTTCGAGGTCCAGCAGAGCCACGCTGTGCTGCTCTGAGCCGGGGGAGTGGAGTGTTGGGTGACTCTGCCTTGGATCCAGCCCAGGGCTTTGAGTTAATAAGGCTCCAAGCAATCTTATAATGGTTTTCTTTCTTTCTTTTTTTTTTTTTTTAATTACCTGTGAGAGAAATGAGTTAACAAAGAATATGGTCAGTATGTGTCGTTCTGCTTGGAACTGGTAATATGATTACATGATTTTCATTCCTTAGTGTTAATTTGACAAAACGTTCTTTTCTCTTTTTTTTTTTTTTTTCTGCCTTTTCCTCCATCCTTTACTCTTACTGTCTGTAGTTCTTCCTCGGCAATCAGGTACAGTGTGCCTTGCAAACGTTCTTTTTGGTGGAAATGGTCTGTGTGGCTAATGCTGCCTGTTCTTTGCTGTGGGGAGAGGACATAATCTGAAGCATGCCTGGGTCATGTCTGATAGTCTTACCAAGTGGAGAAACTGGTAGATGGGCTAATATTGTAAAACTGTCTCAGAAGCAAAAGGATATAAGTATATATCATTTTCCATTTAAAATTAGATTGGCTGAAGACGATATTTTGGTGGGCTGAGTTAAAAGTAGTGTAGTTCTGGGGAAGTTAAAGCTATGGTATCAATCCATCCCACTTCTAAAAAAGAGCCCAGTCTTGTCAGAATACCAGATAGCACAGTTCTGATTTACGCCCAAGTCTTTTGACCGTTGACACAAATTTTATAATGCACACTAAGTCAGAAAAGTCTTAGGGTATTTAAGGTACTGTGTTTAAATACCTTACTAAGATTTTAGTTACCTGTGCTTATGTTATATTTTATAATCATAAGGGATGTGAGAAGTAGAGTGTGGGACTCATAGTTGGCTGTAGCCTGACGTTTGCGGATTGTGGCCAGCCAGCATAATCTAATGGGATCAAATTAGACTTGCAAAGATTGAATGCTTTTGACTCCACTTGGTAACTCTAACCTTTTAGATCTTTTTGAGGGCTCTGGGGTCCTATGTCTTAAAAGTGGAAGGAAGTTGCATGGGTAAAATTTGTCTTGTGATATGAAATCAGAAACACTAAGAGTTGATTTGAAGCCTTCAATCAGAGTTCCAGGCACTGCTTTAACCACCAACTGCAGTAACATTCTGGGCCAGTGGGAAGAACAAAGGATGGAAAGAAACTAAAGACAAGAACAGTCAAACTGGCTTTAAATAAATCATTGCATAAGAGTGCCAAGTAGTACCTAAAGGTTGTACCTGTTTGCTAATGACTGCATGTGGGTACCAGGGGCCCCTTTGAAGTGGCACCGATGTCCTCCTCTACTCCACTGACCAGCAGAGGGTCAGAGGGGGTTAGTTCCAACGTTTGGAACAGAATTATGAAGTTCACTTTATACACGAGGCACCTGAGGCCTTAAGGACCACTGTGCCAGCAGTCACACAGCAAATGTTAGCTCAGTGACGCAGAGAAGGAAACGGAGCTTACTGTTGCCTCTGAGACTGTGTGGAGGTCTTTGCCTCACTGGCAACCCCTCTCTGCCAGATTTCTGGAGGTACCCGTTTTTAGAGCTGCTATAACTCGTTCCACATTCGTCTCTCTGGCGTCCACCAGACACTTTGGCCCCCGGCTTGGGTCAACCTCCTTTTCCCTATAGCTCAGGAAAAGCAAGTTAGAACCTTTCAGAGAGAGCTTTAGTAAGAAATTAAGGGGGAAACAAGAATGAAATCAATGGAGTTAATTCTAAAGGCTGACAAATAAATTACAGGGCACAGTAATGTAAGAATAAAGTACAGCTTGGGGTTCCTTCCTGATTCCCTCTGGAGGACACATAGGCCCTTATTTCCTTCTTCCCCTCACTTATCCAGAGAGGACCCCAAGCAGTGACTTGGGCCGGCACTGCCCTTGGATCTGGTGGAATCCGCAGTTCCTCCCAAAGGGCCTCCCCGTTCCCACGCATGGGGCCAGTGTCTGAGGGCAGCTTCCTTCCCGGGACAGGACCTTTATTCCCTCATGTTTCTGGGTCCCAACTTCAGTGCTCTTTACACTACACCATGCTGTGGCTGCAGTCACTTTGTATGAAAACCTAAAACCTGCATGAGATGAGAGATGTAGGACCATTTTTATTTTCAAAGAAAAGGGCTTGGGTGGGGGATGATATTTTTTCAATCACCTTTCCTGTATAAACAGTGAGCTTGAATCAGTGCAAAGTAATAACAGAGAATTACCACAGAAATATTAATTTTGAGGGAGGTTGGTGGTTACGGGTCCTTCTTAAACAATCCTTTCTGGCATTTTCAGTTTTTGTGCCTTCTTTCAAAGTTATGGTTCTCCTTTATAACTTTGAAAATCCAAATTAAGTGATTAAATTACCCCCCCTCAGCATTCTCCTTGAATTAAACAATTTTAGGAATTCCATTTCTCCAACCATACGTTTGATTTTTGTTTTGAGATCTCAGCATGATTCTCTTGTTACCTCTTCTTAACTTTTATTTTGGGAAGAGGAGAATTTATGCAGTGGGAAACTCCAGATGTTAATAGGGCTGGGAAGTAGGAATATTTGGCAAGAAAAAAAAGGAAAAATAAATATCAGAAAATCATGCTTGTTTTAACATCCCAAAATGATGGTTGAAAACTACTTACAATCAGCATGGTAGATTTAAATTTTAGTTTCTTCAACTAAATTTTAGTATAAACACTAATCATTTGTTCAGCTGAAGAAAATTTTCTGCTGGTGACAACACAATTAGAGAATACTTAGGGGTTTATTTCTGAAAATGATGTGGAAAATCAAATTTCCTTCTAAGCTTGTAATAATGATGATGCTTTGCAAGGTTTTCCTTGAGACTTGAAATCTTATTTGCTGTTCTCCATTTAACTTTCGAGCACACTGTATTCAGAAGCTGACATCCACCTTACAGCTACCTTTTCTTTTATGGAAACAAACTAGCTTAACAAAGAATTGTTATCATTGGGTTTAAACTTGGGCAGAATCTTTAAAAGAACCAAAGTGAGCTAGTGTCTTGTCTGTCCTCCTCCGTCCCCTTTGGAGCAAGGTCGCAACCATCAACAGTTAACTTTATCCGAACAGAAAGTACGCGAAAGGTGATGACCTTTAGCTTTTCCATATTTTAAGTTTTTTGTGAAAAATGCAAAAACAGTGAGAGTTAAAATTGCCCCCAAACTGTGAAATTGTCATCCTGTCTGAATACAGTCTGCTTAGGAAAGAAAGTCTAGCCCTGCTCTCAGGTGCCCTCGCTCACCATTTCCCCTTGGCCCTGCAGTTTGGGGACTCCCAGCAGCTGCGGCTGGTCCGCATCCTGCGCAGCACAGTGATGGTCCGCGTTGGGGGAGGATGGATGGCCCTGGATGAATTCCTAGTGAAAAATGACCCCTGCCGAGGTAAGAAGCCGTTCCGAGCTCGTGTTACTTGTTAGCTACGCCCTCACTGCTGATCGTTCATGATTCCACAGGGTGTTGGTGGTGGGGTCTGTTTGTTGATTCCGTTGTTAAGCTGCCCAGGTGTCATCCCACTAGCACAGATTGGGACTCGGGGTGCAGGGCAGACCAGGGAGAGAGAGCAGCAGGAGGGTTTGATGCTGTCAGGGGAGATGGGTTTCTAGGGACACACTAACGAGAATTGGGAATTTATTGGTGTCATCAAATGTTTCTGTGTGAGGGGTTAAATTAACACCAGCCTAGAAAGAAGCCCTGTAAAGCCCTGTCGGTTCCCTGTTAGTGCTGCAGATGACTTTGCCTGTAATTCCTGCATCTGAAACTCAGAGAGGGTATTGGGCCCCTCCTAGGCAGGGGAGGACTGGGAGCTCCCTTAGCCAGGAGGGGAATAGAGAACACCTAGCAGTGAGCCTAGGCACTGCATTGTAAGGCATATGGTCACCTAAATAAGTCCATGGGGTCTCAGCCTGCTTCAACCTAAAAAGGCCCAAAGGCCAAAGAGAATGGTCTATGCTTTTAGCCCAAAGGCCAAAGATAACAGTCAACTCAATGTGAGTGATGGCATCTGCAGCTAGAGGCGTGTGAGGGCCGCAGCAAGTGGGGGATGATCAGATTCCAGTTACTACATCCCGTTCAACTGCTCCTCTCCTTTCTCCTGTTAGCCAAGCTGCATGTGGGTACACAGGAGGCTCCCCCACTGTCGGCCAGTTTGTCTTTCTTGACCAGTTTCTGCGTTTCCTGCTCTGTTTCTTTGTGTTTATATATTTTTTATTCTAGTTCACCATCCTGGGAGTAAAATAAAGCGCTCTGATTCCAGCTCTTCGATTTCCAGTCAGTCTCCCATAGGTTGGCTTTTAAGCTTTGTCCCTCTTACTCACATCCCAGCCCGTTGAGAATGGCTTTGCGTTTTAAACTGTAGCATCTCTTGGCTCTGTGGTATCTGCTGCCTTTATGAATGCTTTGAAATAGCCAAACCATAGCTTTTCTAACTATTATAAGTTGACAAAACATAAAATATGCCTGTTGAGACAGTACCCATGGAATTTGTTCTGAGTTTCTGTTTATTTAACAAATAACTTACAGCTTTATATACCACACACTTTGATTATAAGACCTCTTACAAATAATAACACATTTACACCTCTAGGAGGTGTAGCTACTATTATTATCTCCATTTTATAGAATAGGAAATTGAAGCATAGGAAAGTTAAATAACTTGCCTGAGGAGAGGCAGCTAATGGCAGAGACAGGATTCACATCCAACACAGTCTGGCTTCTGACTTCCATGCTGTGTCTCAGATGCTAACATACCCACCACCACCCTTTTTTACATGTGTTTTACTGGTTCCAACTGCATAATTAAATTAATAAGGCTTACTTATAAACCGAGCAGAAATGTTTACAGCACTGTTATATCACTTCTTTGGAAGTGATTTATAGTCAGAATCTGAAGCATTTGAAGCTAAAGTTTCTCACATGAATTCAGGTACGCTCATGAGTTAGTTCCTCTTAACTCATTCTGCATTTACTCCAATAAACCAGAGTAATAATAGAGTAATAATTTTCATTAGGATTTCCTTTTTATAAACTAGTCAGTCTTAAAAACACCTATTCTGATAAAAACTAGAGCGGGGGCTTCCCTGGTGGCGCAGTGGTTGGGAGTCCACCTGCCAATGCAGGGGACTCAGGTTCGAGCCCTGGTCTGGGAAGATCCCACATGCCGTGGAGGGACTGAGCCCGTGAGCCACAGGCTGCTGAGCCTGTACTCTGGAGCCCGCAAGCCACAACTACTGAAGCCCACGCGCCCAGAGCCCGTGCTCCGCAACAGGAGAGGCCGCGACAGTGAGAAGCCCACGCACTGCAAGGAAGAGTGGCCCCCACTCGCCGCAACTAGAGAAAGCCCACGCACAACAGGGAAGACCCAACGCAGCCAAAAATAAATAAATTAATTTAAAAAAAAACAACTAGAACGGGTTTAAATTAGTTTTAGAACTTAATTATATTGCAAACCAATTTCTTTGATATAAAAGTGCCCTCTGATTGTTTTAAATGAGGAGATATAGATATATAGATATATATATATATATCTTCTTAGCCTTAACTCAGTAAAACAACATTATTCCTTTCCAAGTCTATTAATAAGGCTTTACTTTTCATGCTGTGTGTGATTGAACTAAA
Organism: Kogia breviceps; assembly: GCF_026419965.1. Lineage (NCBI taxonomy): Eukaryota > Metazoa > Chordata > Mammalia > Artiodactyla > Physeteridae > Kogia > Kogia breviceps. The sequence goes on along the minus strand of NC_081310.1, from coordinate 170,617,124 downwards.
CAAACAAAAGAGATACTGCATGTGACATTTTGGAGTCTTTGACTGCCTGTTTGCTGCCTGCTGTACTTGCTCTCTTTACGATAACATTGTGCTGCTGGCCAAGGAGAACACTGCTTGCTTTTTCCTTATCTTGTTAGCTAGAAATTGGAAACCCAAGGAGATTTGGGAGGGCCATCTAGGAGCTATTTTCTATGGAACATAGTAGCCTTTTGCAGCATCCCTTGGAGCAAACAAGGTAAGGCTTTCCCCTGTGCCTTTCCAGGAATGCCCTCATCCCAATTCCATTGACTCAGGGTCAAGAACTCCCAGCAGTCTTAGATATCATAATCCTACCAGTGATGGACAGGATGAGCTACATCTAAGCAAATAAAAAATTATGATACGAGGGGAACACTTAAAGGCCCAGGTGGATGTAATACATGACTTAGAAGGGCATGAACATCACAAAGAGAAAAGTTCCTTGAAGCTCCCTAGGGTTCTGTGAGGATTACTGTGGCTTATGGAAGCACCACCTGGGGTGGATTTTTTTTATTCATTTGGGTTGCATTTCCTTGGCTCTCTGCACCATAGAGAATGTTATTCTGAGGACAGTACCAAATGTATGACAGGGTTATAATACCAGTGTTGCACAATCGTGTCATCTGCCTTTACACAGTTGTTTAAGAAGATGAAAGTTGTCTCAGACTGCACGTTGCTTTAGCCAAATGTAAAAGGTAAAAGTATTCAACTAGGTAGGTTCCTGGTACTGCCAGAATTGGAGATTTCACTTTCTGGATTGAGCCATGGCAAAGGAAATCATGATGTTTGGATGGAGGTAAAACAACATTCCTGCCTAATGAATAGGTGCACATTTACCCTAGGGTTCCGTGAATGTTTCTGAGCATTAGACAAATTAATTCCCCAAATTTTACTGAAAATCTAGAAAAACTTTATGAAGATTTACAAGACACAACTTGGCTTAGAACTGATTTTTAAAATTATTATGGTAAAATACACATAACATAAAAACTTACCGTCCTAACCATTTTTAAGTGTACAGGTCAGTAGCATGACGTACATTCACTCTGTTGTGCTACCATCACAATCCCCCCATCCACAAAACTGTTCATCTTGTTATACCGAAACTCCACCCATTGAACAATAGAACTGAATTTTAAGTAACGAGCCTGTTCCAGCCAACATGGGTGGCCGGCAGTAGTCTCTTAGAAAATGGTGGTTGAAAAACTGAACTTGAAATGGCTGTCTTTGGGGTCTGGCCCCCAAGATGTGATCTTCAAAAAAACCAAAAGAATCATGGTCAAAGGCGTTTGGAAGACACTGAGTTAAAACTAAACAGGTTTCTTTGCTGCAGGACTTCTCGGCGCTTATAAAATGCTGATGGATTGCATTAGGGAGAGAAATGTAGAATCCAGTGTTTACTAAACTCCTCTTCATAGGAAACTCCTCAACCTCAGTTTGGGAAATTCTGCTGTAAGCAATGAAGGATCATGGAAAGATTTGGAGCTGTTTAGAGAGATCAGGTTTTTATTTAGAAATTCAGTGTGGGGAATGAAGAGTGAGGGAGGGGATGGGGTTAAGATGAGAAACAAGGAGACCATTTGGAAGCCTGTTACAGTGGTCCAGGGTGGAGGAGATACTCCATGAACCACGTAATTGTAAGGGGTACAGGGAAGGCTCGCGGATTCAAGAGGCATTGGAAGGTGGAATCAATAGTGGACTGAACTGCCATCAGGAGGGAGGGACGTACGTCAACAACCAGGTTTCAGGCTTCAGTCTTCAGTCGTGTCTAATCATTTGGATGTAAGGTTCTGGCATCCAGGAGAGGTCTGTGCCTGGGGTGTATTTGAGAGCTAGGCAGGACCGTATGATGGCGCTGAAGTCTCAGATGCATGAACTCATCACCAGGTCAAAAGTCTAAGAGGGAGAACAGGACTGTGGATGGAACCAGGGGAACATCGGCATTTAAGAAGTGGGTGGGATGGAGTAGTCGGGAGAAGGGGGAGAGGCAGGAGAGCGGGAGCTCTGGAAGCCAAGGGAGGAGAGTGTTTCAAGAACAAAATAGTAACTCCCCCGAGTGCAAATGACAACAGCAGAGAGGTGTTTTTACCTGTCAGATTATCAGGTTTTTACCTGACACATACACATGTGTACACACACTCTCTCTCTCAATAACACAGAGCATTGGCCGGAGTGAAGTAAATTGAATATATTATTTTTGAGAGTGTACATTCGTGTAAGATTTTGTAGATCAGTTGACAAGTATCAAAAACCTTAAGTGTGCATCCTTTCTCTCCAGCAGATCCACTTGTAGAAATTTATCCTAAGGAAGTCATCATGGGTGGGCACAAAAACTTTTTTTTTTTTTTTTTTTTTCGGTATGCAGGCCTCTCACTGTTGTGGCCTCTCCCGTTGCGGAGCACAGGCTCCGGACGCGCAGGCCTAGCGGCCATGGCTCACGAGCTTAGTTGCTCCGCGGCATGTGGGATCTTCCCGGACCAGGGCACGAACCCGTGTCCCCTGCATCGGCAGGCGGATTCTCAACCACTGCGCCACCAGGGAAGCCCGGCACAAAAACTTTTTACAGATAGTTTGTCACAGCGTTGTGTACAGTGTTTTAAAAATTGTGAACAAAATACAAGGTTGGTGAAATAAATTATGTTGATATGATGAAACAATACTTTGCAGCTAGCTGAAGTTATGCAGGACACCTCAGTCATGGAGGAATGTTTCTGATATTTTTGTATCTTTTATATATATATATACACACACGGTTGTGCAAAGGAATAAAGACACCAACATTTTAATAGTGCTGTCCCCTAAGATTAAGCAATTTTTTATTCTTTGTACTTTCCTGTAGATCTCAACCTTTCTGCAATCTAAAAGCACCCCCCGAGGCAGAGGTTGTCAGTGACCTTTGCCCGTGGCCACAGTAGTGTGGTGGGGAAGGAAGGCGGAGTGGGATGAGCTAGCAAAGATGAATGCAAGGAGCTGGGCCGGGCAGAAGGCAGCTCAGGTGGAAGGCCTTGCTTCTGGTCCCAGTTCTGCCCCAGCATTCCTTGACCTCAGCCTCTGAATGCTTCAGTTCCTTTGTGACATGGGGATGCTGACTGGTTGCTGATAACAGTCAAGTGCAGTATTACACGTGATCACGCTCTGTAAACTGTACAGTGCATGGGGAACATGTTATCGTTACACTTAAAATGTCATTGCCCTCATCTGCAATGCCATTCCAAAGTCTTCCTCTTGTGTCACTGTGTTGTTTTCTGCGAGGGTGGGCTCAGTGAACTGTTAAATCTCTACTAGGTTTAAACTACACGTCTGAAGTTCTTTATGGCTTAGGGCCATAAACAATTCTTTTGGGGTCCAAGTCCTCAGCTGAGTAATGATTTCCATTTGTCCCTGTTATCTCAGTGCTTGCTGTGTGTCCACCCTTGTGCTTGGCCCTTTAGCAAACATAAGATAAGTAAGTGTTTAGTGATGTGGAATCTTACTGAAGTACCCAGGTTAGCGCTGAAGGAAATTCTCTTTTGAGAACTGGACACCGAGGAAAGTGCTGGAGTTTGGAAAATGGATGAGTAGGGAACAGAGGGCCAAGGAATGAACCTTGAAGGGCATGTTCTGTTGGGGCCTAAGAAGGGAGGACACAGCTTGGCATTCCAGAGACCAAAAATCCTAGACCGTCCAGACAGGAAGGACTCTTGGACATCAGTGAGCCAGATTGATCACCTCTAGTGAACCTGAGGAAACGGAGGCCCAGAGCAGGAAGGATCCCAGTTGGGGGCAGAGCCTGGGTTGTAACTCAGGGGTTTTGATAATGCAAGTTAGTCCTTTTAACCTCATACTTTGATATGTTATGTCAACTGAGTATATTGAAAAGAATTTTGATTTGATTTAGGAATTTAGAACCTCTCTGCTTGGACGCTCATGCAACCTGATTTAGAATCCGATTCTACCAAGATTCCTCAAATTTCTTGAGGACATGTGGAGTTGGGCAGGAGAGGGTAGGCACAATTACCTGAAATCTTCTAAACTTTTAGTTTCTGGCCAAGGTAAAAAATCTAATATAGGAAAGAAAGACAAATACTTTGTTTCTAATGGTTCCCCTTTCTCAGGCTTCACCAGCAGTCCCGTTTGTTTAGATCTATCTAGTACATCCTAAAAAGTGAGCAGCGGGGCTCCCCTGGTGGCGCAGTGGTTGAGAACCTGCCTGCCAATGCAGGGGACACGGGTTTGAGCCCTGGTCTGGGAAGATCCCACATGCCGCGGTGCAACTGGGCCCGTGAGCCACAACTACTGAGCCTGCGTGTCTGGAGCCCATGCTCCGCAACAAGAGAGGCCACAATAGTGAGAGGCCCGCGCACCACGATGAAGAGTGGCCCCCGCTTGCCACAACTGGAGAAAGCCCTCACACAGAAACGAAGACCCAACACAGCCATAAATAAATAAATAAATAAATAAAATTTAAAAAAAAAAAAAGTGAGCAGCTTGGGGATGAATGAGCAGACAGAAGGTGATTGCAGAGTAGCACCTTTCAGTGAGGAATAATCTAAGAACACATTCCAGAGGAATTAATTTCTTCTAAATTCATAGCGTCTTTCACATTTAATGTTTGTGTTGGCTGTCCTTTGTATCTTCTGACCGAATCCAGATTTTGGGTTCTGGTCTGATGGCTCCAGGAAGCCCCAGGACAGCACTGTTGGCCTTCAGTGGTGTTTCCAGACTCTCCAGCTGGATGTCCCTCTCCCACTGCAGGTGTGCCTTCAGCTTCTCATTGCTTTCAGCTTTTGACTTAATGGTGTCTCACTGGCAAGTTTTGTGCATGGTCTTGATCTCTCTCTCTCCTCCCACATGTTTACTTCTTAATGATTCAGTCCAGATCTTTTTACTGTCCTGAGTTCCTGGACCCCTTTCTTTAATATTATTATCGACTGAATTCAAGTAGAAGAGTCTAGGTGATGTCAATTTCAATGATCTGTTTTTCTCTGCTATTTCATTACCGTGTATCCTGCAACAGTTGAGCAAAAAGTACACATGTACTATGAGAGAGAAAAGAGGGGTTTTGATTTAATCTCAGAGGTTTGTGAACTGCTTCATCTGCTTTCTCTTGACCCCAGGGGACAGTGGCAAGGCAAGATCGTGACCACAGCATGGGATGGTGCTTTGTACACAAAGACTTCTTTATTACAGCATACCAAGGGGCTTATTAGTTAGTGTGTCTGCTGTGGGTAAGAATCATGACAAGGCTGATAAATCATGAATTTATCCCTATTCTAAAAGAATCCACAGATGGTACTAAACCTATAAATTATATAACTGTTATCATGGGGTCAAGCATCTGTATGACCATCAAAAGATATATTTTTTTCAAGGTTAACTGTTATTGTACGTGTGTGTTTATTCTCTTTTTAGCACGAGGTAGAACTAACATCGAACTTAGAGAGAAATTCATCCTACCTGAGGGGGCATCCCAGGGAATGACCCCTTTCCGATCACGGGGCCGAAGGTCCAAACCATCTTCCCGGGCAGCCTCCCCTACCCGCTCCAGCTCAAGTGCTAGTCAGAGTAACCACAGCTGTACGTCCATGCCGTCTTCTCCAGCCACCCCAGCCAGTGGCACCAAGGTATGTACAACCTGCAGTGTGACCTCCTTCCCCGCTCCCAGCTTTGCAGATGTCCATTGTTCAGTGTAGCCTCTGAAAGACCCCAGTGAGGAGAGGCACTTGAAGACATGCAGACCAGGCTGGCCAGGCCCTATTGGTACACGGATCCGGACCTTTAACATGACTGAAGAGGACATTATTAAATAGGAACTCGGGTTATTAAGTCCGAAGCGCTTCTTTCCACATATTCCCATTTTGAGTGTGAGCCCATCCAGTTACTAATCTTGAAAATCCAGGCACTATCTGTGCTGCTGGAGCTAACAGAGAAGTTTGTTATTACGACAGGTGATGGATGAAGAATGCTGTTGCCTTTCTGCCTGGTCCCTTTCATCCCATTGGACTGATGCGCATTTTATTTTTGTCTTCTATTTCTTTAAAATTTAGTGTCTTCTATTTATTATTTTTTTTATGTTCCCAATTTGCTCCCTTTCTGTTCCATTTTCAATTATTCCCGTCCTTCCCTTTGGATTTCCGTTTCACAGACTCCACTTCAGTTCTCTCGCTGTTATGACAAACCCTGGTTGGTAAACAGTAAAGCTGGCACCCCTGTCAGGGACAGCCACTATCCTGACCTCCAGCTGCCCAGCCCCGAGGTAGAGTATGGCTTTGCTGACTAAGGACACAGTCAAGACCAGGCCCTCGCTCGTGCCGAGGACTTGACCAGCTCTTCTTCCTGACACGAGTCCATGCTCTTTTCCATCTCTGTGGTGCTTGCTCTCACAGCTGATTCATCTCGTCCAGTGTTTTTCAGGGGTTTCTAACTCGGATTCACCAAAATTGGAGATAAATAAGAGATGCCTAAGACTGGATTGTTTAACAACTTCCTAACAGTCTTTAGAATGATATTTGTTCACGGTGAGAAACAGTGGTCATTTGTGGTGATTTGTTTATTGATATTGTTTATAATCAGGCCTCTTGGAGCCTCCAAACGTCATATCTGACACAGACGAGTTATGAACACTTGAAATTCAACGACGGTGCATGTTCAACAGTGTTCTATCTTTGCTTAGGACAGAAGAGTGGCTGGTGCCCCCGCCCCCCACCTGAGCCACATCCCCGGGATGATGGTATTGCCACAGTGGTCCGGGTGTGGGTGCCGTCTCCTTCAGCCAAACACAGTATCAGTGAACACTGCTCTGAGGCTCAGGATTTAGCTTCGAATTCCTTGGCCTAGGCACTTGGGTTTCTATAGCCTTGATTTGAATACATATGCCAGCAATTAAGCATGTTCAAGTACAGTCATTAAAATGCCCAAGTACTGTTGGAAGAGCAGTGTTTCAGAAATAAAATGTGGACTAGAAGCTTGTGTGATAGCACTACAATTTGCATTCTAGCTCCTGATGGGAAACATTGGGTTCTTGTGCCGCAAAAGGTAGCGTGGGCTTTAGTCATGTAAAGCTGCAGCCAAAAAAGCAGGAGGTACAAGAAGCCAATGCCCACACATGGACTTGCTGCTTTGGGATTCATCCCACTCCAAGCTAAAACTCCAATTCAGAAATACATCTGGCTTAGAACATGATCTGGGGACCCACTGACACTAAAACCCCATGACTCAACCTGCTTATCCTGCTTTTCTTCTCCTTTAATGGCTCCAGTTTCATGAAAGTCTCAAAAGTTCTAAAATTTTTAATGTGTTAATTATGAAGTGCCAATTCTCATAGCATTCTGATCAGCATTTTTGTTTTGTCTTAAGGTTTTACCTTTGGTTTCATTTCATTTCGAGGTTTCATCTTTCCTTACCCACTGGTGTTCTGCAGGCTGTGTCCTGACCCGGACGCCCAGCCCGGCATCTCTGGCACCACGTCTTCCCAGCAGCAGTAGCTTCTGAAACTGGTGCTCTTCCTCCTGTGTGGGCCAGGAGGGTTTGTGCTGGAATGTTAATCCCTCTCTGTCGCTTTTGCTCTTTCTTTATAAATTAAAGACATAAGAAACACCATGCAGTGGGTTGCTTTACTCTTCTCTTTGTATAAACATCTTAAAAGTCCTGGAAAACAATTTACACGATCGATTTCAAAGAAAAATTGGAATAGCATGCGTGGCATGAGTGATACTTAAAACAGATTTAAAATATTCTTTCTCCAAATTAAATCTTTAAAAAAAAAATACACTCAAATGGGAAATGGAGCTCCTATCAGCAGCAGTAATGATTATGTACATCTATCCAGCTCTTCTCCAGTTTAGGAAGTGCTTCCACACATGACTTATTCACTCAACAAGTTTTTATTGAGCCCCTCGTCTGTGCCAGACGTGGTATTAGGTGCCAAGGGTGTGACAGGAAAGAAAACAAAGTCCCTGCTTTTATGGAGTTTCTGCTTTAATACAGGAGATTCAGGCAACAAACAGGGAACTTTCCTGGGCTGTTACAGGAGGAACAGCCAGGAGGCCAGTTGCTGTGGTGGACTGAACGAGAGGGAGTGTGGTAGGAATGGGGTCTGAGAGGCAGGACCCTTCCCTGGTTTCCAGAGGGAGAAGTGAAGGCACAGGTGCCAATTTAGATAAGCCAAGAAAGAGCCCAGACCCAAGCTCAGTTCTTCTGGCCCCTTGTTCAGAGCCTTGTTCCTGATATCACAGCCCCACTCTTGTGTGCTTTTCCTAATCACTTATTTGATCAAGTCAAGTAATCTGCATTCTGCCAGTGAGGAAATAGACCTTTACTTGACTGAAGTTACTGCATCTGTCTAGTAGGGATTGGAGTAATATTTGGATCTCCATGTTAAATATTTGGGGTTAGAACTCATATGTCACATTTCTAACCCCAAAACTTTGATACTTGGGAGTATTTGGATTTTTTTCCTTTACTCATTTACCCTGTTTCTGTTTGTTTAACTACTATAATCTTACCATTTGAGGATTTTTTTTTTTTTAGTAGAAATTTGTCAGTAAGATAAAAGGTATCGGAAGACATTTTAAAACTTTTAATTGGGACATGAAACCTTTATTTTGGGAATCCTCAAAATACATGACCTAGGACACTTTCAAAATAAATCTTTGTTTTCCTGGACTTTTAATTGGCTTTTCAATTGATTAGACGTAAGGAGGGCTTAAGTAGACCTTTTAAAGTGGAATTTCTACCAAAGATTACACCAAGTAAATATGACCTTTTTATTTTTATTTTTTTAAGATTATTCCATCAACAGGCAGCAAGTTGAAACGACCAACACCAACTTTTCATTCAAGTCGAACATCGCTTGCTGGTGATACTAGCAATAGTTCTTCCCCAGCCTCCACAGGTGCCAAAACTAATCGGGCAGGTAAGTACCTGCCCCAGCACTTCTGCATCAGGATGAGGGTGAGGGGAGTGGCCAGGCTAGGAACTTGGAAACAGCAGCCTCTCAGCAATGCTTCACTGCTCCTCAAGGAGCAAATAATGAGAGTAGCGCTGAGGTGTGATGCTGAAAGACAGCCCTGCAGATTTCCTGCTGACCTTGACTTCTCCTGTCAGTACAAGTAGCTCGAACCTTGCCTTCTGAGAGCAGATGCTGTCACAGCCAAAGCCAGACCACCTGTTCTTGATCAGAAATGATAGTATTTGAGAGAAAGTAGAAGGAAAAAAGGGCCTCCTGGAGCGGGGCCTTCTTCAGAAGCCCGTCCAGTATTGGACCTGGCAGTTTGCTAGTAATTTTTCCGACACCCCATATTTATTATCGCTGCTGGGGAACTGAGAAAGTCAGGGAAAGATTACATCTGCTCGCCTGTTGATGTTCCTTTTGGGAGCCTAGGGATTTGGCTTCCATTTCCTGCTCTCTGTTTGCCATCCCTTCGCCCCTATTCTCGGTCTGCCCATGCAACTAGCAGGCTCTCTCCTCTGTGCCGAGGCCATGGGACAGCCCTGCTCGGCTCCATCATGGGGGCATGTGAGATAACAGTGCTGCTGATAGAAGCTGGTTTCTCATCCTTAGGACGCTTCTCAAGTAGAAGCACAAAGCCAGAAAGGGTTTCAGCAACTTCTGTGTAGGTGAGAGGACCAGGGTTCAGAAAGGCTATGGTTTGTCGAAGGTCACACAGCATATCAGGCGGTATTAGGATCAGAACCCTGGCCTCTTGTGACCACCTAGAGGAGTGGGTTAGGGAGGGTGGGAGGGAGACGATATGGGGATATATGTACACGTATAGCTGATTCACTTTGTTATACAGCCGAAACTAACAACATTGTAAAGCAATTATACTCCAGTAAAGATGTTTTTAAAAGTTAATAAGTAATAGGCGATGCTGTACGGCAGAAATTAACGCAACATTGTAAATCAGCTATACTCTAATAAAAATTTTCTAAAAGTGAAAAAAAGAACCCCAGCCTCTGGTAACTTGTTTCCCCCACCCAGCCCCAGCCCCTCTCCAGTGCTGTCTCTATTAAGTCCGTGGCTTTATTCTTAAATTCCAGACCCTAAAAAGTCAGCCAGTCGCCCTGGGAGTCGAGCTGGGAGTCGGGCCGGGAGTCGAGCCAGCAGCCGGCGAGGAAGCGATGCCTCTGACTTTGACCTTTTAGAGACGCAGTCTGCTTGTTCAGACACTTCAGAGAGCAGTGCCGCAGGGGGCCAGGGCAGCTCGAGGAGAGGGCTAAACAAGCCTTCCAAAATCCCCACCATGTCTAAGAAGACCACCACTGCCTCCCCCAGGACTCCGGGTCCCAAGCGGTAACACTGCACAAGCACCCCCAAGCCTCTATCCACTTTGAATCCTGCTCCACACATTGGGTGTATATTTATTCTGAATGGGAGAAGTTATATTGTTAAAAGTGTAAAAGAATAATTGTGTTATGAAGCTGCCTTATTTTTTTTCTTTTTGTAAGTTACTATTTTCATGTGAATATTTATGTAGATAAAATTTGCCTCCTGGTAACCCTGTAATGGATGGGGCCCAGAAATGAAATATTTGAGAAAAATAAGCGAAAAGATCAAGATGCAAATGTGTATTAAAATTTTAAAAAGCCTCTAAATAGGGTTTCTGTGCGGTGCAGGGTTGTAAACCTGCTTTATCTTTTAGGATTATTCCTAAATGCATCTTCTTTATAAACTTGACTTGCTGTCTCAGCAAGATAAATTATATTAAAAAAAAAATAAGAATCCTGCAGTGTTTAAGGAACTCTTTTTTTGTAAATCATGGACACCTCAACTAGCAAGAACTGAGGGGAGGGCACTTCTGACTGCTTTTTCCATTGTTTTTAATGTTGTGTAATTTTAGCTGAAGAGAGGGAACCTCATCTAGGTAATGTTTGCACATGATACAGCAAAAGGAGTTCATTGCAATACTGTCTTTGAATACTGTTTCAGTACTAGGTGTTTAAAGGACATATAGCTGCTAGAATTCAGGGGTAAATGTAACTGTTGAGAAAATGTGAGAACATTGGGGTTTTTAAGAGTCCTGGTTTATAACTTCCTATCCACCCGGCCACCAATCACTCCTGTGCTCACCGGGACCCAGGCCGTCGGCAAGGGGAGACCTCTTGGTGGCATCATGAATTACAGATTTGTTTATCTGCATTTTTTGCTATTTATTTTAAATGGTCGATCAACTTCCCACAACCTGAGGAATGAATTCCACAAGCCTATTCTGAAAATGTGGACATAAAACATTCGCTCGTCCTTTAAAGGAGTTCACCAGCACACTTGTTAAGAAGTCCCTTTTGCTTCCGTCTTTTTTTTTGTGCGTAATAAAGTTAGCTGACCCAAGTGATCACGAAGAGGGGCTGTCTGGGGCTCCTGGTTTTTAGCTGCTGTTCCTCTTCAGCTCCGACCACGTTGCTGTGTGATTATCTCAATTGATTTTAATTGAGGCAGAAACTGAAGCTCTACCAATGAACTGTTTAAAAACAAGACACACTTTTGTATTAAAATTGCTTGCAGTAACAAATATTTTGTATTTCCTGCTTTACTTCTGAACCATTACCTTATGTATAACATGTTACTCTTTTAGGTACTTCAGTGCATTATTCAAATCCAAATATCTTGATGGATAAATTATGGAGCTCATTAGTAGATTTTTTCTTATATATTTTATCCTCACTAATTTTATTTAACAAGGGAACAAAGAATCAGACTGTTGTTAATGTAAATCTGTAGGGCTTTCTGGCCCATTTACGTGATTAAACAGATAACCAGTATGTAAGAAGATCTTTGTTTTAGAAATCACAGATCCTGGGTTTTGAGAGAATGGGGCCAGTTTCCCACAGTATGCTGATATTTCTGGTTAAATGGTAGAATAGCATTTCAGAGGTAGAAACAAAATTGGTCATCAAATCTTAACTCCTTTGTTTTACAGAAGGAGAAACGAATGGGAAAGTGGGTGAGAAAGTGATCTGCCTGAGATCACATAATGAATAAATGGCAGAAGAGGACCTTGAATGTAGTCCTTGGCTCCCTATCCAAGTCAGGCAGTTCTCTTCCCTCCAGTCCCTGGTTGGCTTTATAATATTTAGAACAGCCAAATATTAACTAATTCTGATGACAGGAATTAGACTAAGAAATAACTAGAGAACTTGAGAGGTAAGAGGGGTTGAACATCAGCCGCCTGTGTTCTTGATCATTAGGCCATACTCCCCTTGTGATAGGGGAATTTGGTAAGATGGACACATGTTTGCCAAAGCTGTTTGAAACCAAATATCCAGATTAAAAGGAATGTGCAGCCTGATGGATTCTGAAGGAAGTGCTTACTGTGTTCTCCATAGAATTGAATAACTTAAGGCTGCCAGGACTTTGTAGGGTGGTGTTTTCACCCAAATCTGCTTCCCCCTGTAGGCCTCCTGGCTGCAGAAGCATGCTGAAAGGAGCTTGACCTCCATCTTCTCAAAGTCTGGACCATGGTCACTTGTTTTTCTTACCAAGTAATTCAGGTTTTCCCTCAGTCTTTGCAACAAAGCTCAGCTAGTGGTGCAATCTGCAGGAAGTGTATTTCCATTCAGTGAACACCTGTGTGCAAGATCATGTGGGAAATATAGGGATGGCAGGAAAGGGGTTAAAACTGCATTTCTGTGATACACATGCTAAATAAGTAATGCAAACTTGGCGTCTGCTAGGATAGAGGAGGGCAGGTTCTGGGGCTTTGAATAACAATAGCTAACATGTATCACTGTGCTAAGTGCTCTGTGTACATTCTCATGTAATTCCCATCACAGTCCTACAATCGTGAGCCTCGCTGGTAGATGAGAGACAGCCTGAGAGAGGTTCAGTAACTTGCCCAAGGTCACAGAGTTGCCAGGTGTCTGGGGAAGCCCTTGTTTGACAAAACCTTCTCCAAGAAACCTTCCACCATGTCAGTTCCCATCCGGTTCAGGAGTTCCAGGATTCCACTCACAGATGGCCTGTCCCCACTTCCTCTGCCCATCCGGGCACTTTGCTGGCCCCTCTGTCGGAGCACAGCCTCTGTTTTGCCTTCAGAAAGACTGCACGTTCACCTGTCACACCTGGGGTGACCCCTGGGATCCACTAGAGGGCAGGGAGCTGGTCAGCTTCATCTCTGGCTCAGAGCACAGCACGGAGCAGCACCGCTGGTTTATGGGAATGTGAGGCCATTGTTTAAAGAGCACAGCCATCTCCACTCATCCTAAATTGAGATAAATGACTTCTGTGAATCAGACCAGCACTGGGGCTGCTTGCAGTCTTGCTGGGAGGCCAGCATTTTACAATACACAACTGGAGAATTACAGGCTAGATCTGAGACCTCCAATGATGTATGGGGGGCTTCCCTGGTGGCGCAGTGGTCGGGAGTCCACCTGCCAATGCAGGGGCCATGGGATGGTGCGCCGGTCCGGGAAGATCCCACATGCCGCGGAGCGGCTGGGCCCGTGAGCCATGGCCGCTGAGCCTGTGCGTAACGGGAGAGGCCACAACAGTGAGAGGCCCACGTACCGCGCAAAAAAAAAAAAAAAAAAAAAAACGATGTATGAACTCAGGGGAATGCAGAAGGATGCCCAGGGACAGTGAAGGGGGCAGGAGATTCAGAGACCCTGACCAACTCTGACAAGGGAACACCCCCTTGACTCTGCCCCCTGCCTCTGCATGCATTCACCAAGCCCTGTGGATTTGCCCTCCTAACAGCCTTCTCCTCTGCCCTCCTTTCCTCTAATGATTCTCCATTAGAGGATCATTGTCATCATCCCCTGACCCCTCCCATTACTGTGCTGTCTCCAACTGTGGGCCCTGACTCCAATCTCCCTCCCTACAATCCATAGTCCCCTCTGCATCCAGGCTCTGGTCTTGCCTTGAGAACTTTCAATGGCTAATCTGCAGCCTTCTTATCTAGCTTTAGCAGCTTGGTGGAGGTTTACCTGTTGAGTAAAAGGAAGACTAGGCATGGACTTAAGTCACCAGCAATGATTGGATTTAAGATTTGATATTTTTTAAGTTTGAAGTGACCTTGGGGAAATGTGAATTTTACTGGACATCATACCTTTATCTTGAAGTTTAATCTTGAACCCACGTTGGGACGCCATAACCATCTGCTTGTCCAGAGCCCCTCAGCTGGCCATTTGCCCCCCAAGCTCTCCAGCCTCCACTGAACAGCTCACCTGCATGTGCCCACCTGCTGCAGCCCAGCTCCAGTGTTGTGTGACCTGAGGGAAGTCCCTTAACCCTCATGTGCCTCAGTCTCCTCGTCTGTTAAATGAGGTGGGGGAGGGGCGGTTAGGTATCTACCCTATGACAACGTGCGAGCGTGAAGGAAATGGTACAGAACATGGCTGGCACACGGACAGTGCTGACTGTCACCTGCCACTGTTACGCTCCTTGGAGTCTCGGCCTTCGCACAGACTATTTCCACTGCCTGGAACATTCTCCTCCCACTGACCTTTCCTTCATCCCAACCAGTTCCTTCCGGCCTTCAGAGCTCAGTCTAAGTGTCTCTTCCTCTCAGCGCAGCGCCTTAACCATAAGCGAATAAATGCGGTGAGAAGGCGCCTAGGGAAGAGCAGGGTGTGCAGAAGGGGGCTAGTCAATGGAGGGGTTTCCGCGAGGAGCCTTCTGTCGCAAGCCGCTGAGGGCCGTGACAATTCAGATGCGCAAAGGCTCAGGAAGGGCACCAGAGCTCCCTGACCCGCGGGAGGCGGGAAGCGGGTGCGCATATCCCGCGCGCGGCTGGACCGGCACCGGGGTCCGAAGGGCGCCCAGCCAGACCTAGTGGTGGCAGTGCGGCTGCTGGAGCTGCCGGGGCGGCCCGCCGGAGGCGCCAGCCGGGAGCGCGCGGAAGCCAGGCGGGTGGGCGCGCCAGGAGCAGTGACGGAGCCGGCGTCAGGAGTCCGGGAAAGAGCTCCCAAAGGCGCACGCAAGGCGACTGCGGGGAAGGCGCCGAGAGGCCGGCGAGGAGCTGCGGTGGCTGGGAACCCGGGCCCGGCTGCTCGCAGAGGGATGCTCCCCACTCTCGGGTCTGGCTGGCACCCACCTGAGGCGTTTCGGGTCCTGGGGCGACACTCCGCGCACCAGATGGGGCTGCAAGGTCACTCTGCGGGCCTGACGGAGAGTTGGGATCCAGCTCTGGAGGGGCGATCAAGGACACACCCCGCTGGAGCGCAGGGTCTGATCTTCCCGAACCGCACCGCTACCCTGGGTCCCCAGGCCGAGTCCCCACGGCCGCCCGACAGCGTGGCCAGCGCGGGAGGGGAGCCCAGGACGACCGCGAGGCCCCCGACGGCGGGGCTAGGGATTCCTCGCCGACCACCTACCAGCAGGTCGCATCTCACGGTCGCCAACACCTGGCATCCAGAGCCCCTTCCTGGAGGGGGGGGTCTGTTCCGCGGCCTTGGCCCCGCCCCTGTACCCCCATTGGTCGGGTCCGGAGGGGGCGGGACCCGACGGCTGCAAGTTGGACTGAGAGAGGCCACCTCGGCCCGGGGCGCGCTGCACAGGCTGAGGGTCCGCGCCTCCCAGAGCCCGGCGGGAGCTCGCCCTCCGCCTCTGAGCTGAGCTGCCTCGGCAGCAGCCGGACTGTCTGGCGCGGCGGCACAGACAGACTAGCCGACGGTCCCCGGTCCCCGGAGGAGCCCTTGCCCGAGGGGGTGCTGCCGCATCCGACTACGCGGAGCCGCGACAGGAGCCGCGGGCCGAGCGCTCTAGGGACCGCGCTGCGTTCGTGGGCGACGCCCGCCCCGGCCTGCCGCTCGCCGTCGGGGCGGCCCCAGCCCCGGGCCCGGCCGGGAGCGGATGCGCGCTCGGTGAAGCCCCCCGGGTCCCGCCATGGCTGCGCGCCCTGGGCAGCTCTGGCTGCTGGGCCTGGCGCTGTGCGCGCTGTGCGCGCTGAGCGGCGGTGGCGCCTCTGGCCCGCGCCCCTCGCCCGGCTGCCCGCAACGGCGCCTGGGCCCCCGCGAGCGCCGCGACCTGCAGCGCGAGATCCTGGCGGTGCTCCGGCTGCCCGGGCGGCCTCGGCCCCGCGCGCCGCCCGCCGCCGCCCGGCTGCCCGCGTCCGCGCCGCTCTTCATGCTGGACCTGTATCGCGCCATGGCTGGCGACGACGACGAGGACGGCGGGACCCCCGAGCGGCGCCTGGGCCGCGCCGACCTGGTCATGAGCTTCGTCAACATGGGTGAGAGCAGGCCCGGGGTGGGCGGCGGCGACCCCGCGAGAAGGCGCGTGGGGGATGGCAGTCCGAGGGGCCCCTCGGGGGCTGAGCGCGGACTGCAGGGGTGTGTGCGCCACCTCGGGCAGGGCGAGCGCCCTGCTGGGAGCGGGGAATCACCTTGTCGTGGACAAGGAACCGCGGGCAGGAAAACCGCCCGGGTCAGGGCAGCGAAGTCTCAGGGGGGTGGGGGTCGGTGAGCTGCCGATCCGGCAGAGACAGATGAGGGATGTGAGTCCCAGAGGCGTACATTCACCCGCGGCCAAACACACCCGATGGTAAGATTCGTGTAGTGTCGGGTGGACGCGGGCAGTGCCAGGAAGACAGTCTGGTCCTGCGGAGGCAGATGAGTAAACAGAGACTGTGATGCGGTCACGTTGATAAGGGCGGTACTGAAGAGAGGGACAAAGTTCAGCGTGGAAAACCCTGGTCACATTGTCAAAGCACCAGAGTAGAGATGAGGACCCAGATGTTCTGAGTCCACAGCAGCCTCTTCCCTGGGCCACCTGGGGGTGGGGTGCTGCTGGGGGGTGGGACGGTGGGGAAGGAGTAGACTCTGAGCTCAGCGGGGCAGGGACTGTGGTCTTGTCACCCTGGGCTCACACCCAGGACTTGGCTTGTCATGGAATGAGTGTCCAGGCCATTGAATGACCTGATGGGCAGCTTGGACCCTCTTTGTTCTCCCAGGTAAAGCCCGGCTTTTCCTCTCTGCAGAAATTGTACTCCAAATCGTGGAGCCATTTACCTTTAAGTCCTCAAAGATAACGTTTTCCATGACTAAACTCTCTTTAATCTACATTCATGAACATATGTCCCCCACGTGCTTTGCCTCCTGTCTGTGGCCAGTGAGGGGCAGGAGTCTGGGCTGAGGCAGACACTAGGCTGGACCTGGGGACCCAAGGACTACAGCTCAGCCCCAGGTGAGGAGAGCTGTGGGACCCAGAGCAGGGAGAGGACCCTTGCCATGGTCACCAGCCTCCCTTCACCTACAGCACCGCTCTTAAGCCTCCCAACAACCCTGTTAGCGACATGACATTCATCCCCATCTGCCAGACGAGGACAGTGAGGCCCAGAGAGGCAGTGTCTTGCTCAGGACAACGTGGCCTCTATGTGGCCAAGCCAGGACAGGCCCAGGTTGTTTGGCCCTCCATCCAGTGCTCGAGGAGGTGACATTTCTGTGTCAGGAGGGCAGGCTTTCAAGGTGGAGAGAGCTTTCCGAGGGATTTCGGCAGAGGAACCCAGGGGTCAGAGTGACAGTAAGTTTTGTGGGTCTTCAGCCATTTGCCTCAAGGAGGCCCGTCCCCCACAAACCAGAGCTCGTGATGGGCTCAGGTGGGGGAGCGAGGAGCAGCAGCCGCCGTTAACCTCTGCTGAGAGCCCAGTGCCGGGCACAGGACTTGGGCTGGCGGGTTCTAGATGCCGCCTTCCTGGTTAGAGGGCAGGGGTGGGGACTTGGGACAGAGGCGACCACATGTGGAACTGAGGCTGGAGCTCCGTGCTGGGGGCAAGCTGACCCCGGGCTCAGGACTAAGAAGAGCTGTGGATGCAGTCACCCTGAGAATGCCTCCAGGGGAGCCGTCCACCTGAGTGAGTCACCGCCTAGCCCATGTCCCTCTTCCCCCAGCATCCCCTGGGGCAAGGGTGCACAGCCCTGGTGGGAGCTGCTGCTGTGAGCCGAGCAGCACCCTGAGCTCAGGAGGAGCTGGTTGCCCTCCTGCTTCTGCTCTGTGATCTTAGGGAAGTCCCTTGCCCTCCCTGAGCCTCAGATCTCTCCTGGTAGAATGGGGCTCCCAGTCATCTATCCTCAGAGTTGTTGTGTGATAGGCTGACAGAGGGGGAGGGCCAGAAAGTCAGCCCCCTTTTTAGGGTGAACCTGGCCCTGGTCAGTGCTGATACCAGACCCTCTCCCAGCTGCTGCTCAGCTTTGGTGTGGATGTGATGGAAATGTCCCCACATGTCTTATAGACATGTAAGACCCAGAAACAGATTTTTAAAGTCAACCAAAGGTGTTTCTGTTTTTGAATAAAAACTAGCACTTGAAGTTCCATAGTCCTATAAATACTCATTTCATCCATGCAGCAACTTGTGAAGCTGTTTTACCAGCCTCATTTCATGGGCTCAGAGAGGTTAAATAACCAACCCAGGGCCACACAGCACATCCATGGCATCATCCAGGCTGTGGATTCCAAATCCCAGTTTCTTCCCACACCACCTCTGTGGGTTTCATGAAGATCTAAGGCCTCTGACGCTGTGGATTAACAAGCAGATCTTTGTTCAGTGGAAGCCTGGCCTGTGGCAATCCAGCCAGCTCTCTGAGGGCCTTCTTTATTCTCACGTACTGATTGCACTAGTAAAACTCCTTCAGTTCGAGTAGTTTTAACTGGTAATTACCTAGGCTGATGTGGGGGATTAGAACCTACCAAGATTGTTTCCTCCTTTGGAGGCCCCGGCTCCAGGCCCCTGAAGGTCAGCGGCCCCTGAACCACCGTGGAGTCTAATAGCAGAGTCGCTGTGGCATCAGCGCCCACGCCGAGGCTCCCACACCCGTTGGCTCTGCTATTGGCCTCATCAGCTCCTGAGAAGCCAGCGGGTCTGGTGCTTACCGGGCCCCTGACCGTCAGTGGCACCTGTAGGACCCAGAGGCCTGAGCCTGCCGTCCAGGGGTCAGGCCTCTGCTTTTGAGCAGATGCTTTAGGAGCCGTGTCGTGACTGACAGGGCCTGTGTTGGGGGCCAGGGCTGCGGTCAGAGCTGGGTCCTGCCTGGCCTGCCTGTCGATCTCCGCCTGTGGACTCTTGGCTCCCCTTGGCCAGGACACAGTGACGGGGCCGGTGCCCTCGAGGAGCAGACGGAGGCTGTCCCTGGTGCCGCCTGAGCTCAGGGGAGGAGGCCCTGATCTGGGAGGCAGCGCCCAGGTTCTTGTCCCTCCTGGGCCTGCCGTGGACTCCTGCACGTCCCGAGCCACATCCCTTCCCTTCTCTGGGCCTCTGCTTTCCTGTCCAGTCCACAGCGATGGTGTCAGAAAAACGCGGTGCCTCCCAGCTCCGGCCCAGTGGCTCCTCGGAGGCAGCTTCTCACACCACCACCCATCCCTCCGCCCAGCTCGGTGTGACTGGCTGGACCCCCGAGGGCCTCAGCCGGCCCAGCCAGCCCTGCGGGAGGAATGAGGCAGGAGAGACCACGTCTGCATGTTCCTCCCGAGCCCTTCTCTGCCTCCTGTCCTTGGAGCACCAGGTGCCCATGCTCCAGAGTGAGAAACTGAGGCACAGACAGCACTGCAGGCAGAAGTGTAGTCAGAACTGGATGGGCCATCCTCACTTTTGTGCTGACCCTTCCCTGGACTGGACTCATTCACTCCCGTGATCCTGGGTGGCTGAGAACAGGGGTGGCGATGAGCTGAGGCTGTTGGATTCGGGAGATACAGGGCTCAGTGCGAGCGAGGGACCTGGCCCGGGTCCTGCTCAGCCCCCTGACCTTCACCTCCGTGAACCCCAGGGTCACTTTCTTTGGTTCTTTAGTAGGCAGTTCTTGCATATTTTCCTGAATTCACTCCACAAGTAGTCATGTAGTACCTGCTCTGTGCCAGGCTCCGTTCTAGTTCCTGGAATATAACAGGGAATGAAACTAAGTCCCCCCTTGTGGAGCTGACCTTCCAGTGGGAGAGAGACAGATAACAGTACATCATCCACAAGGTGATTGTCATGTGGTCTAGACAGTGACGCCTCTCTCTGGAAACGGGGGAGTGGATGGACAGTGGGAGGGCAGGCAGGACTGGGCTGGGGGTTCTGACCTGGGACTCAACAGAATTTGCATCTTGACTCCACCCACTTCTCAGTGTGATCAGGATTTTCAGTCCACCTCTAGGAACCTCAGTCTTCTCCTCTGTAAAATGGAGATACCCCCAGTACCCACCCTAGGGGCTGTTCAGGGATTGTGTGAGATGACACCCAGTGATGACCACATGCCCAGAACCTCCACGTCTGTCCTTTCATTTCATCTCACATTTACTGTCACATCTTTGTTTATTAAGAGGACAGTGAGGCTCAGAGAACCTAAGTGGTTTTCCCAAGGCCACACAGCTGGTCAACTCCCTGCGTGCACATCTTCTGCTCTTGTCCTACAGAGAAGTGGCCTCTCCCCCGAGTCCAGGGTCCATTGTTAGGTGCAGTACATGCTGCTGAATGTGACTGTGTTGAATGTGTGTTGTAAACTGAGAATCCTGTTTTTGAAGTGTCTTTATTGCTTTGGGGTTTACAAATAATGCATACTCATTGTACAAAATTCAGACCACAGAGGAACATATAACACAAGTGCCCCTGGGAACCCTGTTTCTACCAGCCGATGTCCTCAGGCAGCCACTTTCTGATTTCTAGCACGAAACATTCCTTTGATCTGTTCTTGAACTTCGTGTGAATGGAATCATACAGTACATACTCTGAGTCTAGTCTTTCACACAACATATTTTCTTGAAATTCATCCATGCTTTTGTTATATATGTTGTTCTCATATAAATGAGTTGTTTGCATTGCAAACCATTCTTATTAAGAGACATTTGGGTTGTTTCCAGTTTTTGGTTGTTCATAAAGCTATCTGGACGTGCTTGTACACATTCCTTTGTGGATATAGTAAACCTGGACTTTAATCCTGACTCTGCCACTGGGGAGCTGTGAGACATCACACAGTTTCCTTTTAAAGTCTCTGCACCTCATTTCCTCACCTTTAAAACGAGGTTCATTAAGGGCTACCTCCCAGGGTTGCGTAGGACTAAGTGAAACATGCAGTCAGGCCAGCCTCATGTCTGCCACACGGTAGGAGAAGAATAAATGGGAGCTGATATATTGCGTCCGACTTCCGTGCCTTTGCTCACATTGTACCCTCTGCATAGAATATACTCACCCCCATTTCTTCTTTTAAAGGGGATGGGCAGGGTTTTCCATAAGACTGACTCCTCCTCCTCCCAAAGAGACATCCTCCTTCCATGATTAGAGCCCTCAGCCTTGATCATCTGTGTTTCTTAGGATTCTTCCTGTCTGATCTGGGGGCACATCTAACCCCTCTTTCTGCTACTCATCAGGAAACCATGAATAACCTGAGAACAGGGACTAAATATGCATCTCATGGCAACCCCCGGACTGTACCCCCTGCCCCCGCATGGCCACAGGGCAGGCTGGCAAAGTTGAGGGAAAGAGGAAGGCAGCGGGAAAGCAGGGAGTGCCCAGAGCCAGGCGAAGGAGCCTGGGCCTGGGCGGGTGGCACAGAAGCAGGGCCAGCCTCCCCGTCTTTGAAGATCACCCTGTCCCTCCCCTGGGACCCGAGTCCCTGCAGGACCCTGCCTGGAGGACGGTGGCCTCAGCAGGCCACCTCTTATGCACCTGTTGATGAAAGAATCTTGTGAACAGGTGACCCACCCATCTCAGAATTGCCACCCAGAGGTAGTCCAGGGCCACTCATTTTACGTGGGCTCCAAGGCTGCAAAGTTCACATGTCAGGTTAATCCGGGCCCCTAACCTGACATGTGACCCCCCAGCAAGTCTCTGCTCCCCTGGGCCTCAGTTTCCCATCTATGCAGGGTTGCCCCGAAGGCCTTTCCAGCTCCCACAAAAGAATGTGTCCCCCACCCTCCCTGCCCACTGATGGGGCTCCTCCAGGGCTGAGGCACAGGGCGGGAGGACACCCGCCACTCCTCACGGGCACCCATTCCCCACGGGAGAGAGGGGATGTGTCACCGTGACCACGTCTTTCTGGAAAGCCCCACAGTTCAGGTCTTTCCTGGGTTTGAACTGGAGGAACCGCATCCTTCTTGCTCACATCTCCTTGGATCTATTTTTGGCCTTGGCGGGCTTGATGTGGTGCAGTGGGCAGGTTGTTCCCTTTTAATTTGGGCTCTGAAGCCGGCTGAGGCCTGGACCAGTCATTATAAGCACAGAGCCATTTATGGAAACAGCTCTTGAAAAAGTCAGTAATGAGAACTGACTAAAAATACCCCCAGAAGTGAAGTGGGGGGCCTGCTCTGGGCAGCGCTGAGATTCCTGGGCGGGAGGAAGCCCTGAAGAGGCAGAACCGGGAGGGGATGGATTCTGCAGCTCACTCGGGACCCGCACGGGCCCGCGGAGACCCGGGTGTTTCCTTAGGTCTGAGGGGCCCCTCGGCCTTGTGACCGGCAGGACCAGCCAGACGGGCCCAGCCCATCCGCCTCCGGGGCCCCGAGGGAGCCTGTCCTCCACCTCGGGGTCCGGGCCGTGAACGGAAGTGAGTCCCACAGTAAAGTGAGAACATGGGTGTCTTGGGTTGGAAACCCTCGGTGACGTGGAAGCCACTCCCCGACCAGCAGGACGCCCCAGCCCAGGGGCTGCGCAGCTGGATGCTGAGCCGCTGTCCTGGGGACCAGGAGCCCTTGGGATGAGGGGCCGGGCATCCCCTCTCTGGGCCCCCGGGACACGAGGGGCCGGATGAGCAGACTGCTGAGGCCTCCCGTTTCCACCCCACATTGTTCAGTCTCTGTCCTCCAATTGGTCACCGTCCAGAGGGCAGATGAACCAGGGACGGGGACCCCCGGGACAGGGCAAGGGAGAGACCGGCAGGCTGATGTGTGTGGGGTCAGAGGCGGGCAAGGGGGCTTTCACAGCTGGACGGAGAAGAAAGTAGCCTTTATGCTTGGCGGGATGGGGCAACCCCGGAGGAGGGACTCCAGGGGGAGGGTGTTTGCACCAGAAGGCCCAGGAGGCCGTGAGGATGGGCAGGGCCAGCCTGTGTGGGTGAGGGGTGGTGGCTGGACAGCAGAGCCAAGCGTAAAACCCTCCCATGGGCCCTGAGGGGCGGGGGAAGGATTTGAGGGCAGGAAGGACTGTCAGGTCAGAAGATGTCATTCTGTCTCTCTTTCTAAAAATTTTATTGAAGTATAATTGATTTACAATGTTGTGTTAATTTCTGCTGTACAGTAAAGTGATTCAGTTATATATATTCTTTTTGATATTCTTTTCCATTATAGTTTATCACAGGATGTTGAATATAGTTCCCTGTGCTACACAGTAGGACCTTGCTGTTTAACCATCCTATATATAATAGTCTACATCTGCTAATACCCACCTCCCAATCCTTCCCTCCCCCATGCCCCCTTGGCAACCACAAATCTATTCCCTATGTCTGTGAGTCTGTTTCATAGATAAGTTCATCTGTGTCATATTTTAGAGTCCACGTATAAGTGATATGATATTTGTCTTTCTCTTTCTGACTTACTTTGCTTAGTATGATAATGTTTAGGTCCATCCATGTTGCTGTAATGGCATTATTTTGTTCTTTTATATATATATATATATCTCATCTTCTGTATCTGTTCATCTGTTGATAGACATTTAGGTTGTTCCCATGTCTTGGCTATTGTAAATAGTGCTGCTGTGAATATAGGGGTGCATGTATCTTTTCAAATTATAGTTTTGTCTGGGTATATGCCTAGGAAGAGAATTGCTGGATCATATGGTAGTTCTATTTTTAGTTTTTGAGAAACCTCCATACTGTTCTCCACAGTGGCTGCACCAATTTACATTCCCACCAACAGTGCAGGAGGGTTCCCTTTTCTCCACACCCTCTCCAGCATTTATTATTTGTAGACTTTTTAATGATGGCCATTCTGACCAGTGTGAGGTGGTATTGCATTGTAGTTTTGATTTGTATTTCTCTAATAATTAGTGATGATGATTATCTTTTCATGTGTCCATTGGATGTATGTCTTCTGTATGTCTTCTTTGGAGAAATGTCTATTTAGGTATTCTGCCCATTTTTTGATTGGGTTGTTTGTTGGGTTTTTTGTGTGTGTGTTATTGAATTGTATGAGCTGTTTATGTATTTTGGAAATTAAGCCCTTATTGGTCCCATCATTTGCAAATATTTGCTCCCAGTCCATAGGTGGCCTGTCAAAAGATTCCTTTTTCTTTTTTTTCTTTTGGCTGTGCCGTGCAGCATGCAGGATCTTAGTTCCCCAACCAGGGATCAAACCCAAGCCCCCTGCAGTGGAAGCAGGTAGTCTTAACCACTGGACCGCCAGGGAAGCAGATTCCATTCTCTTAATAGGCATGCTGAACTGGAAGAAAAGGGTGCCTTTTGAAACAAGATAAATTTTAGTCAGAAACAAGACAGATTTGGGTTGTCTCAGTGACTCTAAATTTGGTCCAGGGCACAAAAATAGCCCAAAACTTTATTGGTGTCAGGCTGGCGGATACAGGGTGTGACATCTGGAGACCTAGCCTGTGTGGAGGGTGCAGGCCTCAGACGTGGGAAAGGCAGAACATGGACTTTGGCCATGGTGGTGGAGGCTGCCTCGTGCCCCGGGCAGGGTCTTCCTGCAAATGTGGGATCTGGAGGCTTTTTTTCTTTTTTTGGTATGCGGGCCTCTCACTGTTGTGGCCTCTCCTGTTGTGGAGCGCAGGCTCCGGACACACAGGCTCAGCGGCCATGGCTCATGGGCCCAGCCGCTCTGCGGCATGTGGGATCTTCCCGGACTGGAGCACAAACCCGTGTCCCCTGCATCGGCAGGCGGATTCTCAACCACTGTGCCACCAGGGAAGCCCTGGAGGCCTTTTTATCAGAGGCTGGAGGAGAAGGCCGAGGGTCAGAGACTGCTTATTTTCCTAGAGCCACAATAAGGGGTTAAGAAAGTAAACACTCTGACTGCTTCCCCAAGCCGAGCTTTGTAGAAAAGAAGGTACCTGTGGAACCAGCAGTGGCATCGTGCGCCCCCAGTGCCGGGCCCATGCCTCACCACTCAGGTATCTCAGTGGAGCTGGCTGTCAAGATTCTCTGTTGGCTTCAAGCAACTACAAGTGGCTTCCAACCCACCTCACAGGGTCATGAAGTGTCATAGCATCAGCAAGAGTTGAACTTTATTAAATTCTTCCTAGGTCACAGAACTTCTTTGAATCACTGTGATGAATTCTTGAAGGCTGAGAAGTAAGATTTATTGTACATGAACTGGCCTTGCTTGTCACTCCAGCCTCATCTTAGACACCTAGACCCTGGACCACTAGATTCCAGCCCTGTGGACCTCCTGGATGTTTCTCAAAGATTCAGGGCCTTTGCATTTGTGGTTCCATCTGCCTGGAAGGCTCTTCCACCACCTCTTCACATAACTGGTTTTTCTTCCTTCTCCAGACTTGACTATTTATTTCCCTCATTTACCAGGGTTTAGAATAGTGAATTGATTCCTAACATTCTGCAAAGGCGGTGGTTCTCAATCTCCCAGGAGACATTTGGCAATATCTGGAGACATTTTTCGTCGTCACAGCTGGGGAAGGGAAGGTGGTGCCACTGGCATCCAGTGTGCAGAGGCCAGGGATGCTACTAAATATTCTACAATACACTGTACCGTTATCCACAGCAAAGAATGATCACCCACAGCAAAGAATTATCTGGCCCAAAATGTCAATAGTGCCAAGTTTGAGAAATTCTGTCCAAAGATGACCAACGCTGCTGCTGCTGACCTAATGGATGTTAATGTACATGATACTTTTCAGTCTATTAACAGTTCTCTCTGATGCTCAAATTGTCCCTTCCATGGCTATTATGAAGCCTCTTCAGCTTAGCTTCAGAGTACTTTTAACTCTCTCCTAGGAGGTTCAGGGAGCTTCCTTGCCTTCTGGGATGAGATGTTCCAGGCTGTGCTTATGCATTTCCTGCCCTGGGTCAGAAATGGGCCATTTCTCTAGGAGCCCTGGTGCCTTGTGGTGGAGGTGATCATTTAAGACTGCACTCGGGGCGTTAGAGCTCCCCAATCTCCCTCCTTGGCCACCATTTCTAGGCTTTTTCAGTGGACGAGCTAGGGAATATGTATTTTCTAAGAGAAAAAAATCACGAGTTCAAACAAATATTTCCTTTTTAAAAAAAATTATTATTATTATTATTTTTGGTTGCACCGGGCAGCATGCAGGATCTTAGTTCCCTGATCAAGGATCAAACCTGTGCCCCCTGCAATGGAAGTGCAGAGTCTTAATCACTGGATCACCAGGGAATTCCCCAAACTAATATTTCTTTTTTTAAAAAAAAAATTTATTTATTTATTTTTGGCTGCGTCGGGTCCTAGTTGCCCCATGCGGGATCTTCATTGCGGCATGTGGGATCCTCCGCTGTGGCGCGCGGGCTCCTTTTTGTTTGTGGCCCGCATGCTCAGTAGTTGTGCGAGCGAGCTTAGTTGCCCCGCGGCATGTGGGATCTTAGGTCCCCAACCAAGGATCAAACCTGCGTTCCCTGCATTTGAAGGCGGATGCTTAACCCCTGGACCACGAGGGAAGTCCCCAAATATTTCTTTTTTTTTTTAAATTTTTTTTTATATTGGAGTATAATTGACTAACAATATTGTCAGGTGTACAGAAAAGTGATTCAGTTATACATACACGTGTCTATTCTTTTTCAAGTTCTTTTCCCATTTAGATTATTACAGAATATTGAGCAGAGTTCCCTATGCTATACAGTAGGTCCTTGTTGGTTATCTATTTTAAATATAGCAGTGTGTATATGTCAATCCCAAACTCCCAATCTATCCCTCAAACGAATATTTCCAATTCAAGCTTAGGATTATAGACTTACTTAAATTCTTTTTTTAATATTTTATATTTCTATTTTCTTTTGCACAGAATAATTTGGTCCTAACAACATTAATATGATAATCTTTTGCTTTATCCTACAAGTATATATATAAAACTTATATATATAAATATGTTATATCCTACACGTATAATAGATGTAGAATAACATCATCATAGCTATATGATTACTGAAAAATTAAGATTTATTTTTAGTTTATTTTGTCCTTAAGCTATCCCACTAGGGATATACAGTCAAATTACTCTGTTTGAAAATGACTTGAAATAATTCCTCACTGTGTGGGTAAGCCACCAACTCAATATACCCACCATTTATTTACTTTATTTTGCATCTTAGTCTTAGGTATTACTCTTTGTTTTTGTATTTTGAATTATTCTTGTTTTATACTTATGTGAAATATTTACAAAATTTACAAAGCAAGGGACATTCAGAGAAGCCTGGCTTCCATGCCTGTCTCCTACACTCTGTCTCTGTTCTCTTCCTCCAGGAAAAGATAACTACATTTTTTAAGTTGAAATATAGTTGACATACAGTATTATGTTAGTTTCAAGTATACTACATAGTGATTTGACATTTGCACACATTATGAAATGATCAGTGTAAGTCTAGTAACCATCTGTCCCCATACAAAGTTGTTACAATATTATTGACCATATTCTTTATGCTGTATATTACACCCCATGACTTATTTATTATAATAACTGCATAATTGTACCTCTTACTCCCCTTCACCTATTTCACCCACTCCAACTATTTTTTAATTAATTTATTAGTTTGTAGTTTATCTCCTTTTAAAAAATACAATTACATATATACGTACCTATGATGTGTATGCATTTTTATAATATTTGTATTTTGACCTGTTCTTAGATAAAAGGTATATTATCTGTACTGTTCACCTTAGTTCTCTTTAAAAAAACTGTCTCCTGGAGATCACTTTATTGCAGAATATAGATGATCTCTTTGTTCTAATTTACAGCTGTTTAGCACCCCATCATGAAGAGGTACTGTGGTTCATTTAGTCCATCTTCTGTTGATAGACATTTGGGTTGTTTCCTGTCTTTTCCTGTAACAAGTTACAAAATTGGGTCATAACAAATAGTCTTGTATGTACATCTTTTTGTATTTTTGTGAGTGTGTCTTTGGGACAATTTCTTAGAAATGAGATGTTTGGGTCAAAACATGTATAATTTTGCTAGATATTGCCATATTCCCCTCCAGGGATTACACCATTTTGCGTTCCTGCCAGCAATGCACGAGTGCTTGATCCAGTCTTAGAGTGTCTTTCTGGAAAGATTTTTCCAAAGTACCACATCTAAAGTAACCCCACACTGGGGGCTTCCTTGGTGGTACAGTGGTTGGGAATCCATCTGCCAATGCAGGGGACACAGATTTGAGCCCTGATCCGGGAAGATCCCACATGCCACGGAGCAGTTAAGCCTATGTGCCACAACTACTGAGCCTGCGCTCTAAAGCCTGCGAACCACATCTACTGACACCGCATGCCACAACTACTGAAGCCCATGCACCTAGAGCCTGTGCCCTGCAACGAGAAGCCACCGCAATGAGAAGCCCACGCACCCCGCAACAAAGAGTAGCCCCCACTCACTGTAACTAGAGAAAGCCCATGCGCAGCAAGGAAGACACGATGCAGCCAAAAATAAATAAATAAAACAAATAAATTTTTTTTAAAAAAAATAAAGTAGCCCCACACTGAACTGGAACTAAAGGTATAACTCCAATTTTTAAAATAGATATATCCAGAAAAATAGAAATAAATACAGATGTATGTTTATGCATGGGTTAGTATACACACATATATTTCCTAGCTCTGTCCACTGAGAACGCCTAAAAGCATGACACTTTATTTTAATGAGCACACCCTGTGCTCAGAGCTTGGTGTTTAAATCCCTTCTATAAATGGTAAATGAAATGAACCAGAGATCCTTGGAGAAGTGACTGATGTCAGCGGCGGGGAATGGGGAATCACAAGATGGGCCTGGAGCATCTGGTGGTGCCAGACAATTAGGAAGTACTCAAAAAAAGGATGGGGAGGGGGGCATGTCCAAGGGACAAGGGGCCAACCCAAAGATGCTCCCAATGGGCAAAGCTAGAACAATCTGAGCAACAATTGTATTGGATTATAACCCATAGAATAAATGAAATATCTGTGAACCCATAATGATATAAATAAATAAGAGAATAATTATGGGAAGAAGGGCAAGTCTTCCTTTCAAAAGAATTCCAATTAATAAAAGTAGAGGGAAAGAAGGAAATAGAAAAATCACTATTGCAGATATTACAGTAATAATTGCTAAAATTAGTGGGCAAAAGTTTGAGGAGAAATATACGTGCAAATCTCAAAATCTCTCCCTAAAGATATTTATTATTTCCAAAAGAAAAATAATGACATTACAGTGAAAATACCTGGCAGATACCACCTTAACCAAAGAATTAGATAACGTCACTAGTAATAATACATATTGACGTTATATCATCCAATTTGATGTGCTTAGAAGAGGACACAAATTCCGAGGTGGATTTCTCCAAAATCCGTAACTTCAATTTAATAATGAGAAAACATCAGCTAAACCCAAATTGAGGGACAGCCTACAAAATACCTGACCAGTGCTCTTCATAAGAAAGGGCATGAAAGACAAGGAATGGCTTAGCACTTGTTACACGTCAGAGCACATCAGGGAGACCTAACAATGAAATGTGATGTGGGATCCAGGATTGAATCCTGGAACAGAAAAAGGACATAAGTCGGAAAACTGGCAAAATTCTAGAAAAGTCTGTAGTGTACTTAATAATATCGTACCAATATCAATTTCCTGGTTTTGGTCATTATGCTGTGCTTTGGTTATTGTAAGATGGTTATCATTAGGGAAAGCTGGGTAAAGAGTATATGGGAAGTCTCTTGCAACAATTTTCTCTGAATCTAAATAATCTAAAATTACTACAAAATAAAGTTAGAAACATAAAGTAACCCCACGCACCCTCCCTGCATTATCCCCAATCCCACCTCTCTCTTGGTGTCCTTCACAGGGCTCATCGCATACAATGACTTTGTTTGTTCACTCTTTCCTATCTGACATCCCCCCTGCACAGGGCCAGTTTCCCCAGTGCCTAAATACTGACTTGCGTTCAATAAGCACTGCTTTCAAATGTGTTGCATACACAAATTAATTAGTATTCCTAGATGTGCCCGGGAAAAATGAAGGGAAAAGTGAGTGTTCTAGAAGACCTCCAGAGCATGAGAAGGCAGTAGTCACGAGTCTTCTCCCACGTGCCCAAAGGTGAATTTATAGGACCCCCCCACCCCCGCCAGATTAGGAATTCCTACCCCAGACTCTGCAGAGAGGGGGAATAATTTACTATCCTCTTGCTTCAAACATCAGCAGTCCCCCCAGTACGACCACGGAGAGAGGATTCCTGGCAGGACTTATCTCAGATGGCCAGGATCCAGAACATAGGCCAGGCAGGGGCACCCCTTTCCCTGCACCCCCCACCTTGTCTTAATCTGCCAGGGGACCCGGGAATGAACTTCCCAATTCCACAACCCGCAGCAAATTTTACCAGGAAAACCCAAGAAATCACATTGTGCAGACCTTGGCCTTTCCCCTAAATTCCCTCTACAGAGCATCCCACAGTAGCAGCGGGGCAGGAAGCAGGGACAGGCCAACTCCAAGGTGGAGGGCTTATGCTGTTTTGTAGCCTTGGAAGGTGGAGGGTCACTGCAGTGAAAAGGAGCCCAGATGGGAGCCAGGCCTCCTGGGATCTGTCTCCACGTGTGCATAAAAGTGGGAGGAGACTCTATGCAGTGATCTGTCCTCTGAGCTCTGATGTTTTGGAATCTTCAGCACTTTCATAAAGAAGGGGTCAGTTTTTGCTTTGTGCCCGAGCCGGAACGCAGTGGACGGCACCACTGGCATAGCTGAAGGGCTGCCTCTCCAGGCCTGGGCATGTTTGGGAGATTCCAGACCTTGGTTATAGGGGAAGGTGGAGGCTGGGCGTGAATGTGCACCAAAAAGGAAATGCTCCTGAATAATAGGTTCGAAGCATTTGCTGGACCACACCAAGTGCGGCCACAGTAGCAGACAGGGCTTTTTACACTTTAATTTCAATTTCATCTCTGTATCAAACATTTTGCAGATGTGGATTCTGAGGCCCACGGGATCAAGTGTCTTCACAAAGGTCAGGCAGGTAGAAAGGAGGCAATTTGAAGCCATCCAAATGCCTTTCAGATGCATTGATATATTTTTATTTTATATAACCTTTCATTTCATACTTTTATTTAGAGGAAGAAAACTGAATGTCTCTCTTTTCTCTTCCATGGCTTTTGAGTCTCACACATGAAACGCCCAATGGTGCTGGCAGGATGTTATTACCTTGATATGTCAATTAAGTTAGGAAATTAGAGGTCAACACCCCTCCCACCTCCTAAGGAATGGCCATCCCTCCTATCCCATGATCCCTGTCCTTTTTAAAGCCCTTTCACAACCTTATGTGGAAAGGATCCTAGGATCCCCACTTCCCAGATGAGCAGACTGAGGCCACGAACGGTACGTACCTGACTGCTGACAGGGTCAGGGCGGGGACCAGAAGCCCCAGCTGTAGGTCAGAGCATCCACCTTTCTCAATGCTGTTTTAGTGGCTAAAGCAGGGGCAGCCAGCCCAGGAACTACCATAGGGGACATCCAGGTCCCAACAAATGCTGTTTCTTAACACCAGCTTTTGAGAAACATCTTCCCCTAATCCACAGAAGCAACTACTGAAAAGCTGTACATTCACGTGGTTCCAGCAAAGAAAGGGGGTGCTCTCCTTTGGCTAGTTACAGTAATGTCCAGTTTAATGACACATCCCAGAAGTTTTATCAATTTCCGATGAAAATCATTTTCCTAAAAATGTCCCATCTCTAATGCTTGCCTGGTACACTGGGGCAGGCAGTTTCCTGTGCTGGAACTATTGGGCAAGAGTGCGGGGTTGGTGGGGACAGGTATCAATTTCACGAACCCACAGGACAGAAGCTTGGATCTGAGGTCAGTCCAGGTGAAGAGGGCTCTCTTGACCCAGAACAGGCGGGCCCCCAGGTCAGCAAGGAAGGGAGGCCACAGAGCTTGGTGCCCGCAGGAGCTGGCAGGTTTGTGGTTGTTCCCTCAGTCCTGGATCCAACATGAGTCAGGGTTAGGCCTGCAGACAGAGGTTTCCAGTGACCCACCAAGGGTCACCCACTGTGCCTTGGGGGCAGATATACTTAAGAATGCTTTGAGGGCTTCCCTGGTGGCACAGTGGTTGAGAATCTGTCTGCTAATGCAGGGGACACGGGTTCGAGCCTTGGTCTGGGAAGATCCCACATGCCGCGGGGCAACTGGGCCTGTGAGCCACAACTACTGAGCCTGTGCGTCTGGAGCCTGTGCTCCGCAACCAGAGAGGCCGCGATAGTGAGAGGCCCGCGCACCACGATGAAGAGTGGCCCCCGCTTGCCACAACTAGAGAAAGCCCTCGCACAGAAACGAAGACCCAACACAGCAAAAATAAATTAATTAATTAATTAACTCCTACCCCCAACATCAAAAAAAAAGAAGAATGCTTTGAGAGGGGTCGGGCTCAGGGCGTGGCTGAGTGACCCCTCCTTATTCTCGGGGCCACACCCTGTGACAGCCAACAGCCTGGACCTATTTCATCCTGCAGATCAGGGATGCTTACACAGCCATGTAACCGAGGTGGTCTCTGCAGTTACCGAATCCACAGAAATTGTCCCTAAAGCTCTGTGTGTGAGTGTGTAGGGAGGAGGGGACTCTTGTGGTGATATTCATGGCGAGGATCACTCAGCAAAGGTCCAGAACCCGGCCCTCCGTGCCCTGCCTGTATGGGAGGACCCGGATCCTCCTGTGTCACGCTGCCCCTGGAACAGCCTGGCTCGTGGCTGGGCATTTACTGCGGGTCCAGCACCCTGTCAGACGATGGAGGTTCTATTTCCTCTCCTCCCTGGTCAGCAGCTAAAACGCCCATCTCCTGCCCAAATATGTGTCCACTGGCCCCGCCCAGCACAGCTGTTTGCCCATCCATCACCGGACCAGGTCTCCACCGCAAGGACAGGAAGTGCTCCCACATCCGCCTCCACCACCAGCCTGGTGACTTGTGGTCTCTGAGTACAGTAGTCAGAGAATTTTTAAAAAGACTCAC
The DNA here is from genome assembly GCF_026419965.1 of Kogia breviceps. Taxonomy (NCBI): domain Eukaryota; kingdom Metazoa; phylum Chordata; class Mammalia; order Artiodactyla; family Physeteridae; genus Kogia; species Kogia breviceps. The sequence goes on along the minus strand of NC_081310.1, from coordinate 170,584,145 downwards.
AGACATGTAATTAAAATCTCAGTGTTGGTTTTGGGGGAAGGCTCTGGGAGGCTTCCGCCCCTGCTTTGCGGAAACAGAGATTTTTAGTGTTTGAAAGTGACAGGAGGAGGCTAAAGTGAGATGCTCTAAATATACTGTCCTGGGCATTTCCGGGCAGCTGGGGAAATATGGGGTTTATTCTGCTCCTGTGGTCTCTTGCCCAGACTGTTAGAGCAGCCCTGCCACTAGCCTGCCTCGGGTCCCCTCCAGCCTGGGCTTTACCCTCGCCTCCACACATAGCTTCCACTCTACCCTTAAACCACACTCCCTTGCTGCCCAGAGCCCTGACCCCCCACTGGCCAGAGCACAGCCCACGCTCCGAAGCCAGAATTCCAGCTCTCAGCAGTCAGGCCACAGCCAGACTTATGCCCTGAGCCGCACATTGCGGGGTGGTGGGCGGCCCCAGCACCTCACATCTGTGCAGGACCTCTGCCTAGAATGTCTTCTCCCCCACCTTATCCACCTACCAAGACTCAGTCCCATCTTTCAAGGCCAGTTCATGTGTCACCTCCTCCGGGAAGCCTGCTCAGATCATGCCATGGGACCCTCCAGCTCCCCCGGCACTTGACCCAGCATCTCCAGGAGCTGTCATCTTACCTCGCCTCTTCCTGGTTCTTTCCATGTCTCCCTCCGGCCCCCCTTCCTGCTTCCCCTTGTTCCAAAAAGGGTCCTGCCATCCTTTCACCCTTTGCTGGGTTTTATGGCTGTTGTTTTCCCTGCCAGTGCTGTCATTCCTCGGCTCTAGGCCTTTGCTCAGGCTGGACCCTGCCTCTGCAGCGTCCTTCTCCCTTGACATCATGGCAAATTCACTCTGACCCCTCAAGGCCCAGCTCCAAAGCCCTCTCTCCCCTCAACTCCCATCCACATACGGGCTGACTCCGGGAGCCCCGTCCTGCTCAAGTGCACTCAGCTATATGTCCCTGCTGCCACCGTGACCCTTTTCTGCCTTGGGTCTGATGTCCATCTCCCCAGAGGAGGGACCTGTCCTGTGCCCCATCTGTGGGTCCCAGAGCCAGCAGGGTGCTGAGCGGGGCAGGCTGGGTTTGGGGCTTGCAGACCAGACACGGACACTGCCCTTGTGGCACCACCGTGTGCCAGGTGCCGTGCCAGGCGCCTCACGACACAGCTCCCGGAGCCCTCTCGGCACCCAGAAGGCAGAGCTGGGACAAGCCTGTTCTCGAGGAGGGAGCGGTCCCACGCAGACTGCCCAGGCCGCCAGATCCCACCCGGCCCTGCCCACCCCGGAGCCCGAGCTGGAACCACAAGTGACCGCCAGGCCCACTTTGTCTTGCAGTGGAGCGGGACCGCACCCTGGGCCACCAGGAGCCCCAGTGGAAGGAGTTCCGCTTTGACCTGACCCAGCTCCCGGCGGGGGAGGCCGTCACGGCCGCGGAGTTCCGGATTTACAAGCTGCCCAGCACCCACCTGCTCAACTGGACCCTCCACATCAGCATGTTTGAGGTGGTCCTGCAGCAGTCCAACAGGTGCCTGCCCTGCGCCCTGCGGGCCCGCTCAAGCCTCTGTCAGAGGGTCCGGCCCAGCCCTGGGTGCCGGGGGGGACATTTCCCAGAGGACAGAAGGGGAGCTTCCCGGCCAGTCCGCCCTCAGAGAAGAAAGATCGTTGGCCCGAGGCCTCGTGTCACCGTGAGGAGAGGCCCAGCATCAGTCCTGGATTCAAGTCCCCATCCTACTGTCCTAGCTGTGGGACCATGGACAGGTCACTGAGCTCCTGAGCCTCAGTTTCCGCATCTGTACACGGGCACAGTAACACCTTTGTACGGTAGACGCAGTGAGAAAAGGCATGTAGGCACCCAGGTCAGAGCCAGGCGGGGTAGATGTCCCACTAATGGTCCCCCAGGAGGGCACTGGAAACACAAAGGCAGCTGTGCGGGCCCTCGGTTAATTGTTCTTTCGTGTCCACAGGGAGTCTGACTTGTTCTTTTTGGATCTTCAGACGCTCCGATCTGGGGACGAGGGCTGGCTGGTGTTGGACGTGACAGCAGCCAGTGACCGCTGGCTCTTGAACCTCAAGAAGGACCTGGGACTCCGCCTCTATGTGGAAACAGATGATGGTAAGACTCGGGTCAGCAGCGAACCTTCCCCTGGGGGCTCCTCCGAGGAAGCTGCTGGTGGCAGGCGCAGCTGGAGGCCCTCACGTGGCCCTGGAGGCCTGACCTTGTCCACCTGTGCCGCTCGGGGGTTCCTCCACCCCTCCGCGGGGGCTCAGTGGGTAGAGAGTGAGGTTCCCGCAGTGCGGGATAGCAGGAGACCCCCTACCAGCCGAGAGTCCCTCCTCTCCTTCTGCAGGACCAACAGTTGTGTTGCTCAGAGTGAGTGCATGTCTTCCCTCCCCAAGAAATGGGAGATTCTTTCTACTCTACGGAGCTGCCTTCTGCACCGGGAGTTTCCGTCCTGGGCTGGGCGAGGGGAAGCGCTCACACCCTCAGGCTCTGCGGCAGAGGCCTGGCTGTGAATCCTGGCTGGGCAGCCTTCTAACTCGGTGGCCTTGGCAGGTTACTTACCTTTCTAAGCCTCGGTTTCCTCATCTGTAGAACGAGGATTCACACCTTCATTCATTTAGCAGGTGTTTGGGGGAGAGCCTCCTGGTGGGCCCAGGGTCGGTGTGTCTGCGGTACAGCGGGGGCCGCCATGGCTGGAGCACAGGGGGCTCGGCAACGACTGAGGAGGCTGAGAGAAGTGGGTAGAATAGTAACTCTGAAATAAATGTCATCTTATCGAATCTCAGTGGAGGAGGACAGGATCTGATTCAGCGTTCTGTAAAACAGCCCTCTGAGACACTCCCCCTCAAGGGGGTGTAGCATCTCTCCCCCTCCTTCAGTGTGGGCTACACTTACAGACTCGCTTCCCAAAGTATGCCGTGGGCTGGGGCAGTACCCTTGCAGGGACAACCTGAGCGGCAGCCCTCAGCCGGGTGCTCAGGCTCCCGTGAGCACGTCATGTGGCTCCCAGACACCCTTGATCGGATGGAGTGGGAACAGCACTTCACCTCCATGGGCTTCGTCCCCAAACCCCAGAACCCCAGTCTCACCATGAGAAAAACATCAGACGACCTGAAACTGAAGGACATTCTACAGAACACCTGACCAGTACTTCTCAAAACTGCCAAGGTCATCAAAAAACACGGGAGGTCTGAGAAATTGTAACAACCCAGAGGTGCCTAAGGAGCTGTGATGACTATATGCCAACGTGGGACCCTGGAAAAAAGACACTGGAGAAAACTAGTGAAATCTGAGTAGATCGTGATGTTTCGTAAATAATAAGATACCAATATTGGTTGATTAGTTGTGACAAATGTGGTTCCAGGACAGTACGTGCTGGGGACACAGGTGTGGGAACCGCTGACGTGGAGGTGGATCTGGGGACTGGGGGACGGGAGTAGCGCGCCGGGGAGGAAGGGAGACGATGGAGAGGAAGGAGACGGCGCCCAGCCTCCGTGCGCCAGTCCCCGGATCCCTCCAGTCCCACCTGACGGTCCGGACCGGTCCCGCCTCCCGCCTTCGCCGCCCAGGAAGCTCGGCGCCTCGGGCCCTCGGAGCGCGGAGACGGAGCAGGGCGGCGGGGAGCCAGCCGGGTGGGCGCGTCACTGCCGGGAGCCCCCTGCACTGTGACGCGCGCGCGGGGCGCCCAGGGCCGCCACCTGTCCCCGCTGGGCCCGGAGCCGGAGCCCCAGCCGGAGCGGAGCGGACGATGGCAGCCCTGCGGCTCCTGGAGTCTGCGCTCGGGCGCCGGGTCCCCACCGGCCGCTCGGTGTCCGCGCTGGCGCCGGGCGGTGTGTGCGGCTTCGCCAGCAGCGCCCGCGCGCGTGCCAAGTCCTACGCGGACCCCGTGGAGGCCGTGAGAGACAGCCCGGACGGCGCGAGGATCGTAGTCCGGGGCTTCGGCCTCTGCGCGATCCCGGAGAACCTGATAGGGGCGCTGCTCAAGACCCGCGTGAAGGACTTGACCGTGGTCAGCAGCAACGTCGGGGAGGGGAACTTCTGGCTCCGCCTTTTCCTGGGGATCAAGCAGATCACCCGCATCGTCTGCTCATACTTGGGGGAGAACTCGCTCTGTGAGCACCGGTACCTGGCGGGCGAGCTGGAGCTGGAGATCACGCCCAAGGGCACCCTGGCGGAGCGCATCCGCGTGGGGGGCGCCGGCGTGCCCGCCTTCCACACCCTCACGGCCTACGGGACCCTGGCCCAGGAGGGAGGCGCACCCAGCAAGTACTTAGAGGACGGCCACATCGCCATCCTGCGTCAGCCCAGGGAGGTGAGGGAGTTCCACGGGACAGCACTACCTTCTGGAGCACGACGTCACGGCCGATTTTGCTTTGGTGAAAGGTGGAAGGCCGACCGGGCAGGAAACGTCATCTTCAGGGCCAGCGCCAGGAACTTCAACGTGCCCATGTGCAAAACTGCGAGAACCTCAGTGGTGGAGATTGAAGAAATTGTGGACCTGGGGCCGTTTGCCCCAGAGGACATCCATGTTCCTAACATTTACTTAGATCAAGGAATACAGGGGGGAAAATATGAGAAAAGAAATGAGAGTTTAACGATCCGGAAAGAGGATGATGAAATATGCAAGTCTGCAGATAGTATAAGGACACGGAGCATCAACCAGGCAGCTCTGGAATTTGAGGACGGCCTGTATGCCAATGTGGGCATAGGAATCCCTCTTCTGGCCACCAGGACATCAGCCCCAGGATAACCGTTCATCTTCACAGTGAAAATGGAATGTTGGACTTGGGTCTATTTCCACTGAAAGAGGAGGTGGATGCAGATCTCAACAATGCGGGCAAGCAAACAGTCACCCTTCTTCCTGGGGGCTGTTTTTTCTCCAGCAATGAATCATTTGCCATGATTCCAGGGCGATGCATCGACCTAAACTTGCTGGGAGCCATGCAGGTTTCCAAACATGGTGACCTGGCAACTGGATGATATCTGGCAAGAAGGTGAAAGGAATGGGGGTTGTGATGGCTCTGGTGTCCAGTACCGAGACCAGAGTGATGGTCACCATGGAGCATTGCACCAAGGCTAATGAACCCAAAATCTTGGAGAAATGCACCAGACTGTTGACTGGGATTTGGTGCATGGACCACTTTGACTGAGAAGGTGAAATCATCTCCGAGAAGGCTGTGTTTGACGCGAGAGGACTGACCCTGATCGAGCTCTGGGGTGACCTGATGGCAGAGGACATCGAAAAGAGCACGGGGTGCACCGTTGCCATCTCCCCGAATCTCAGACCCATGCAGCAGGTCGAAACCTAGCCAGAAAGTGAACCTTGGTCCCAGAGCGTGTGCTTCTCCCTTTAACCTCCTGGATTGCATCCTGAGAAAGCCACAATCACATTTCTACATTTCACCAGCATCTGGCCGGCTTTCTCCTGCCGTCCCAGACTGGCTGCCACTGGATAGGCTTTGTCTCTCAAGAGGGACATGCCTTTAATTAAAAACAAAAGGAAAACAGACGCATTGACCTTATATATCCTGTGAGTTCTGAGAAAGCTCTGCTCCAATCACCTTCCTCCCTGTCTGTGATATTTACATTAAATTCTATGCAGCTTGAGATGATCCCATGGGAAAGGTTTCACTGAAGTGCCTGCTCTTGTGAATGAATCATGAAATATAGGGAAAAGTGATGGGGAAGGAACTGTTACCGAGCCCAAGCTCACTCTGCTCACTGCATGACAGGCCAGTAAATCGGGAGATCACTTGTTGAGACAAGGAAGAACGACTTTAATTGGAAAGATAGCAGATGGAGAAGATGGCAGACTAGCATCTCAATAAACCCATCTTGTCCTAGTCCCAATTCAGGCTCCTTTTATACGATATTGTGGGAAAAAGGGGCAGTGATCTTTCTGGCTACTTCCCACTGAACAGCGGTGAAGAGGGGGTAATTGTGAAATGGAATTGATCAGTTTTGGGTCAGGAATATTCCTTAAAATTTTTAGTAAGCAATACAATTCTCTTTCTTTATCTACAACTGTTTGAACCTGAAGAAAACTCTTCTACAATGAAATTTTTTTTTTTTTTTTTTTTGCGGTACGTGGGCCTCTCACCGCTGTGGCCTCTCCCGTTGTGGAGCACAGGCTCCGGACGCGCAGGCTCAGCGGCCATGGCTCACGGGCCCAGCCGCTCCGCGGCATGTGGGATCTTCCCGGACCGGGTCACGAACCCATGTCCCCTGCATCGGCAGGCGGACTCTCAACCACTGCGCCACCAGGGAAGCCCTACAATGAAATTTTAATCTCAATACTTATCCTTTTTGAAGAGCAATCTTAAGTCTTCTAAGGGTTCACAAACCCATTGCTCTCTAGGACTCTCAGGAGGTGGGTCATTTTCTGATGACAGTGGGGCTACTTTAACCCAAGTGTGATGAATCCATGTCTTTACTCCAGCTAACTTGCCGGATGAGTGTGTGGTAAGTAATACCACACGTGGTCCTGTCCACCTTGTAGTCAGATGGTGCTCAGGCCCTTGTTCTCTCTAGATTTTAAGGAGGACTCCAGGCAGGAAAGGATATAAGGCTACCTCAGTTGGATAGGCAGACCTACTGCAAGCAAACTCATGAACAGAGGTTAGTATAGTGCCTGGAGTTTTAACATAATTGGCAACTGCTAGATCTTTCAGAGCATTTATAGATCCTCCCTCCCCGGCAGACACCTGGAATGGCCTACCATACAATATCTCAGTGGGGCTTATTTTGAGCTGCTTCTGGGAGCCCCTCTGATCCGTGGCAGGGCAGCTGACAAGGCCTTATCCCAAGGTAAATTAGTCTCTTGACATATTTTAGCAATGCTCCTTTTTAATATATAATTCATTTTCTCAGTTTTTCCTGTTGATTGTGGTCTCCAGGATGAATGCAGCTTCCATTTAATTTGCAGTGCTTTAGATACTTGTTAGGTTATGGTAGAGACAAAAGCAGGCCCATTATCACTTTGAAGGGAGTTAGGCAGTCCAAATTGGGGGATAATTTCCTTAAGGTGGACTTTAACCACTTCAGAGGCTTTTTCTATCCTGGTGGGATATGCCTCCACCCATCCTGAAAAAGTGTCCACAAATACTAGCAGGTGTCTGAAATTTTCTGTGACTTGAGGCATTTGAGTCAAGTCTATTTGCCAGTCCTCAGTGGGGCGGGTTCCTCTGTGTTGAGTTCCCATTTGGGGAGGCCTGACAGCAGTCTTTGGGTTATTTTTAGCACAAATCATGCAATTTTGAGTGACTTGCTGGTTGGCCCTTTGTAGGTTAGGCCCTATTATATATTTTTGCACTCTGTAGTCTAAGTAAGGGGCTCAAAATCATGTCCCTTTAAAGCCTCATAGAGGAGCTTTAGTGCGAGCCTATCCATAGTTCGGGATCCAAATCCGACAAAATCCTGCCATTCCCAGAGACCCCCTCATTTGTCTGTGAGTCTTGGGTGTTCCCAAGCCTGCAATTGCCCATTTTCTATCCGGCAAAAGACCCCGCTGTCCTTGAGAAATGACAAAATGCAGATATGTGACTTGTTTCTTACATACTTGGGCCTTTTTCTGGGAGACCTTATATACACAATTGGCCAAATAATTCAGGGTTCTTATGGCATTTTGTAGACACATCATATGCAAGGATTGCTATGAGCAAATCATCCACATATTGGAGCAAGAGTCCTTCATCCAATGTTAAGTTTCTAAGGTCCCTAGCCAACATTTCCCCAAACAAGGTAGGGGAATTCTTAAATCCTTGAGGCAGGACTGTCCAACAATACTGGATCCTGCCATTCAAAAGCAAACAGCTTCTGTGATTCTTCTGCAATAAGAATGCAGAAAAAAAGCATCTTTTAAGTCCTAAATTGAGAACCAGCTATATTCTCCCAGAATAGTTGTAAGCAGAGTGTATGGATGAGATACCACAGGGTGCAAATTTTGGACTATTTCATTAATAGCCCTCAAGTCTTGGACAAAGTGATACTCTGTTGAGTTTGGCTTTTTGACTGGGAGGATAGGGGTGTTAAATGGGACCTACAAGGTTTAACCAGTCCTGTTTTCAAACTTTTTGAGAACTGGCTGAATTCCCCTTTGGGCCTCTTGCCTCAGAGGATATTGTTTTAGATTAGATGTCCCAGTGGGCCTTTTTAATGGAATTTGTATTGGCCGTGTATTTTTGGCCTTCCCTGGTGTGCCATCAGCCCACACTTCCAGCCTTACCTTTTTGTAGACCTCTGGTGGGTGCAGGGGAAGAGCTCTGTCTCCTTTTCTGGGGCATCCATGAATGCCATCTATAGGCTTACAGTGTGGGCTGGTGGGACCCTGATGTCAAGCTGTCTTGGCAAAAACTTACTTGAGCATTTAATTTACAAGGGAGACCTCAGCCCAAAAGAGGGATTGGACACACCAGCATACATAAGAAACTGTGTTTCAGGGTGAGGTCTCATTGACATACAGGTTGTAAGAAAGAACAATTTTGTACTTCTCCAGAAACTGCCATGAACTGGATGGATTGAGATGTTTTCTGTGCCACCTTGGTGTTTACCACAGAGTTTGTTGCACTCGTATTTATCAGAAAGTCAATCAACTTGTCCCACACTATCAAAGTTACCTGGGGCTCCTGTGGGGAAATTGGAATTGGACGCCTCAAGTTCAAGGGAGCCCCCAGGCCTCTTCATTCATCATCAGAGTGTTCCTCTCTTTCTACCATATGAGAGGCTCCCGTCTTTCTTTTATTGTTTTCTTTCTTATTCTTTAGTCTAGGGCAATCTTTTTTCCAATGCCCTTCCTTCCTCCATATAGTAAGCATATTGTCCCCTCCTCAATGGTGGTTTACGTCTCTTGCAGTTACTTGCCTTCCAGGAATCCAATGCTGCTGCCAGAAAAGTGGCATTCGGTCTTGCATCCTCTCGCTTCTGTCGTTGTTCCCTGTTGTTGAACACTTTAAAAGCAACATCTACCAATTGAGAAGGGTTCATTCCAACTGCACCATCTAACTTTTGTAATTTTCTTCTTATATCTGGGTACTTTGCCCAGTGCAGGTCATATTTACCATTCTCATATTTTCGGGGGTCTCAGGATCTACATCAGTGTAGCACCTGTAAGATTGATAAATTCTTTCTAGAGACTCTGATGGATCCTCAACGGGTTTTTGGTGTATCTCATGAATTCTGTTTAAGCTCTTTTGCCTAGGTACTCCCTTGGGAAGACCCACTAAGATACACTTACTATAATGCTTTAGGAGCAGGATACCTCCATTATTAGGCTCCCAGTCAGGCTCAGCAGCAGGAACTGTCAGATTTGCTTCTGGAGTTCCATCTGGATCTGCTGGATGAAGCTGGTGTGCTTCCTCTTTAGCCTTGTCAATGACCATCCTTCTTTCATCCCCAGTAAGTATCATATTCATACTAGTGTGAATGCCCAAGAGGGATGGTAAGTGGCAAATATAGAAGTGAAAATTTCAGTCATGCGGAGGGGGGTCCTCTCGGTAAGTAAGGTTATAGTTTTTCCAATTAAACAAATCTGGTGTTGAGAATGGCTTGTGCATCCATAGAAACCCAGCTGGTTTAAGAAACCATTAAGGCCTCCTATAGGATATTGGTGCAAGGGAAACTGCCCTACTCCAGAAGTGGCTTCTAGTCCAAACTGGGTGCCCTGTCAGGTCTTAGACTGTGACACCAAACCTGGCCCTTGTGCCCTGGAGGTTAGCATAGGAACTTCTAATTGATCCCCATAAGTAAAGGAAACAGGAGGCGGTGAATATGTTGGTGGCATGTGGGTGGGGGGTGGCCAGAACAACTGATGGTGCAGTCTGCTCGACCAGTGGGGGAGCCGGGCTGGCCAGAGGGGGGTGTAAGTTCCAAAATAACATGTCCCCACTCTCACTTTCTCCCCTTCCTCTTGTAGAACAGGTTTTCCCTTGATTTTCTCTTTCGACTGCTTACCATAAGGTGGCAGCAGTCTGATTTCTTTTCCTTCTGATACAATAGCATAAATGGTTCTACATACAGAATCTCATCATTTTTACCTGCTCTTTTACAAAACAATTCTAACTGCAAGATTGTATAATAATTAAGTGAGCGATTCAATGGCCATTGCTCTCCTGATCTTAACATATATTGGGCCACACACTATTACAATAAAATATCATCTCTTCTTTAGTCATAGACCCACAGCTATATTTTGCCCATTTATTTAAGATATGCCCCAAAGGGCTTTCCTTAGGGACGGATGGAGTATTTCCCATATTTGTAAGTTCAATGGGCTTCCCTGGTGGCACAGTGGTTAAGAATCCCTTTGCCAATGCAGGGGACACGGGTTCAAGCCCTAGTCCGGGAAGATACCACATGCTGCGGAGCAGCTAAGCCTGTGGACCACAACTACTGAGCCTGTGCTCTAGAGCCCGCATGCCACAACTACTGAAGCCCACACACCTAGACCCTGTGCTCCACAACAAGAGAAGCCACCACAATGAGCAGCCCACTCACCACAACTAGAGAGTCTGTGTGCAGAAACGAAGACCCAACACAGCCGAAAAGATAAATAAATTAGATAAATAAAATTTTTAAAAAGTTCAAGAACAACAAAACACAAAAAGCACAAGCAAATTCTAATACCAAAAGCACAAAGAGATTCCATCAAAAATGAATGCAAAACAAAAACCAACAAACTGGTTCACAAAGCAGGTAGAGTCCAACAACAAGTCCCTTCTCCATCAGGATACCACAATCAAATGGACAAATTGGTTTTTCCCTTAAAGGAAAAAAGCCCAAACTGAGAGGGGAAAATGTTCCCAGTTGTATATACTGGAGCTACTTACCCTACTATGTGAGGCCCATTGGCTCCCAAATGTTGATTCCCCACTTCAGCTGCCCAGCACTGGGGCAGCTGGTGCCACTTCAGGGAATTTTGAAGGAAAGATGCTCAGGACAAATGTTCTCAGTGGCTGCTAGGGCCTCACCTGAAAATTCCCCAACAGAGGCCAGCTAGCCACAAGCACCAAGGCTCTTGGCTGGCTCGCCAAAACTTGTTGCAGAGCCCAAGCTCACTCTGCTTAGCAGACAACAGGCCAATAAATCAGGAGACAAGTTGTTGGGACAAGGAAGAACAACTTTAATTGGAAAGCTAGCAGACTGAGAAGATGGCAGACTAGTGTCTCAAAAAACCATCTTGTCCCAGTCCAAATTTGGGCTCCCTTTATAGAGAGGAGGAGGAGAGGGAGGGGACTACTGCAGTGCCAACCAATGGCTTAGCGGGACCACTAACGGTCACTTGTGACAGTTGCTTGCTTGGGGGAAGGGCTCACTGTGGCACTGACCAATGGCTGAGCAGGACTGCTTAGGTTGCACCTGCCCCACCCCTATTACACAACAACTCCACCCAGAGTCTATGTAAGGCACTGTTTTATTAGAACCATAAAAACATACACACTTACATGTGAATTTGTAACTGGGAGAAACGCTGTCTGAAAGATGTTTTTCCTTTGGCCCTTCTGACTTTCCTTCTGGGGCCTTTCATTTTGTTGCTAAGTTTTGTCTCCTTGTAGCCTCACCTCCCCTGCTTCCCACATTTCTCCTCCTCGTAGCTAAATAGATATCTCTAGAAGGGAAGCAAGACAGTTTAGGTGGCCAGTAAACTGGTAATGCAACTGAAGGGGGAGAGACTGTTGGTGCAGACATTTCGCCAGGAAGTCTCCTTTGTGAATAAACAGCTCGCCTGTGTGTGGCCAAAGGCTGCAACTTAGGATGGGAGGAGTTCTACAAACCTGACCGATGGACTTAGATGGGTTTTCTCATCTCAAATCATAGCATTCCTGTGCCGTCCAGATCAGACAGTTAGACGCTTCTTCTCTGTAATGCAGCCCAAACCAGCCTCTTGTTCATACTCCCTTGAAACTCATGAGAGGCAGTGAGATACTTCATCCTGAATCCAGTCTCACAAACTAAACAGAAAAAAATGAGTTTCCATTTGTGTGTGTGTGTGTGTGTGTGTGTGTGTGCGTGTGTGTGCGTGTGTAGGGTTCAAACCCAGGCCTGCCGTGGAGCCCACACTTTCTCAATGTGGCTCTAGGGCTGCACAAAATGGATGGGAGCCCGTGGGTAAGAACAGGAAGCTCCAGCTGGTCAAGGAAGGCCTTTCAGAGAGGTCTCCCTGAGACCTCACCCTGACAGGAGGCCCGGATCCTAGAGTGGAGAGACAGTGCACCTGAGGGGACAGCCACAGAGTGTCAGGGGACCGTGCCAAGGTGGGCAGTGGATGGACATCATTGAGTGGACTGTGCAGCACCTTCTGGGGCTTCTGGGGAGGAGGACTGATCTGCCCTGCATAGTGGGAGAAGTCCTCCAGCAACAGCCTGGGACAGGCAGAGGTTCTAGAAGCAGATGAGTTACAGGGCTGTTAAACAGTAGAAAGAAGGAAAAGCACTGAGTTCCTAGTTCTCATGCGGTGAGGAAATACCCTGTGGGACAAAAGCACACCTGGTCACAGCTGGATCCCCTCCAAGGGTTTCAGCCAGGCGTCCTGATTGTCCTTCAATGTGGCACTAGGGTCACATCCATGACCGCAGGCTGAGGTGGGACGGGGCTGCAGGGAAGGCGCAGGTGGCACCCAGAGCAGAAAGAGGCCGTGGGGAGAGATGGGAGCTATCTTGGCCTGGCCCAGGGGGAGGGGGCGTGAATCCCCAGGGATGGGATAGGTCAGGGGAGCTGCCAAGACATCTGGGCCCTGATGGCGTAGACTCAGAAATGGGGGGAGGCTGTAGGTGTCAGGGGCCTTCCTGGCCCAGAGGAGCAGCACCTTCCTCTGGACCTGCGTGCAGGGGCAGGCCACAGTGTGGCCCCCATCTCAAGGTGTGGCCGTACATCCCACGTCTCTCACAAAGGGGACAGCATGTCTGCCAGCACCCTCACAGTTCAGGTCTAGAGGCAGGGGCCCTGGGCCTCAAAGGTTCCTGAAGTTCCTGCCTCTGCTTTCTGGAAAGGGTCCTGCCAGAGCCAGGCAGCCCGGGGGCCACCACCTGGAAGCCGGGGCCTGCCCTGTGACCCAATCTCTCTGCGCCCAGGAGACCCCAATACGATCCTTGACCAGACAGCTGAACAAAAAAAAGGCTACAGTGAACACAGCCTCGGGAGCACCGAAGGTCTCCCTGGCCTCTCAGTGGACAGGGCTCTCCAGGGACTCACAGGACAGGGCGGCTGCACACACAGGCCTGGAGGGCTGCCGGGCCAAGGCCGCCCCATGTGTCCGCCAGGTGTGGAGCTCCGCTCCAGTGCCGCGGGGACGACAGCCCCCCGCCTGCCCCCGTCGCTCCCTGGCCTCCTCCTGGTGCCCTCATGGGCCTTTCCCTCTGTGGCAGGGCTGCTGTGTGTCTTGTGGCTCTGCATCCTCACGGGCCTGCTGTTCTTCCTGGTGACCCTAACCCGCCATGACCCAAACTCCCCGAACGGCTTCTCCCTGGGCCCCTTCCAGTGTCAGCTCCTGTCTCAGCAGGGTCATCCCTGAGGGGCGCCTCTGATGGGCCCAGTGCACGTTTGTGGCCGGTCATGTCGTAGGTCAAAGTTCGTCTCTGGTCGATTAGTTGTTTAGTCAACTCTGGCCCATGGACTCAGGGCAAAAGCACAGCTGTGTAAGGGCCGGTGATGTCCTTGACCTGTAATGTGCAGTGGAGGATCATGAGACCCACTAATAGAACACACACGTTTATGTATGTGCACATATGTACACTAGCTATGTAAATGCACACGTGTGTGTACACATACATATATGTGCATGTGTGTATATTCCTGTGCATCACTGTTGCAACACTGGGGTGAAATGTACATGGAAGTGGGATGCTCGGCCCTGTGTTTTAAGAAACATTGACAGTGAGCTTGTAGTCATCCCCTGTTGTTTAGTCTGAGAAAATGCCACAGGGAAAGGAAATGAAGAGGTTGTATCACATTGTCAACTTTATGATAAAAGCCAGGAAATAACTTAAATGTCTAAAGATGAACTAATATCTAAATATTCAGATGTATCTACTCAAAGGAATTTTATACATTTGAAATGTTCATAGTTGAGACTTAACAACCGAGAAAATGTTTATGTGGAAAAACTGGGAAAAATAGACTTCTTTCTTACGCTCACAATTTAAATTAACATATGAAAATATCCCAGAAAAATTAAAATGATGCGTTGTAGCAGGGGAGGGGTTTTATGGGTGATATTTTTTCTAAGTTTCTTTACAGTTGTTATATATCACTTTGACAATTAAAAAACAAGAGGTCATTGGAAATGCAAAGAGGAACAGGAAGATAGTTTTATTGGCGGAGGTGACTTTTCCAGGGATAACCAGTGTGTTTTTCCGGCATCCTCAGGCTTTAAGCAGCTGCGGGTAAAATCCCAGTTTTACAAGCATCACTGCTCCTAGGCTGAGGCCCCAGTCATGTCTCTGCCCACAGCCTTTTCTCTCTTTCTTCCTTTTCAAACCACAAACCCGCTGGTGAAGAACTTAAATGGATAAGAAGGGCCCCGGAATTAGATGCACGTGTTTGAACGTGGACTTGGGATAAATGTCTCTGCCCGCGGAGCCCGGGGTCTCGTTTGGGGGCATCGGGCCGGTGAGTGGCCTGCTCTTGGGCGGTGCTCAGCAGAGCAGGCACTGAGTCCTGGCAGCCGCTCCCGACAGCCGGGTGTTGTCAATCCTCCACTGATCCCCAGAAAGGAGGGGGTGGAAGGTAGAACTCGGGCCTCGGAGCCCCGAGATGGATGGGAACCCTGGTTCTGAGAGTCGCCGGTAGTGGTGCTCTGAGCCGTCACCGAGGGGCTCTGATGTTTCTCAGAGAAATGATGGGTCTGGCGTCACCATGAAGACGGGTTGAGAGCATCACGTGAACTGACTGAAAGCTCTAAAGCGCTGTCACAACTGGCGGTGCCCTGGACCATCACTAATCGCGAGCCTGTGCTCCCGAGGACCCTCCCCCTCTCCTGCAGACCTGCCCGCTGGGGGCTGGGGCTGGACTTGGGACTCGGGTCTTCAGAGGAGGAAACCGAGGCCCAGTGGGTCCCCTGCCGCCTCAGGCTCCGTGCTCCTGGCCCGCCCTCAGACAGGTCCCTGCTGTGTCCCCGTGCAGGGCCCCACCCTTGAGTGACCGCCGTCTCTGCTCTCTCCGTCTCAGGGCGCAGCGTGGATCCTGGCCTGGCCGGTCTGCTGGGGCAACAGGCACCGCGCTCCAAACAGCCTTTCGTGGTCACCTTTTTCAGGGCGAGCCCCGGCCCCATCCGAGCCCCTCGGGCGCTGAGGCCCCTGAAGAGGAGGCTGCCGAAAAGAACCAACGAGCTGCCGCCCCCAAACAAACTGCCGGGGATCTTCGGTGAGGCTGGGGACCAGGTGGTGGGGACAGAACCCTCCTGGCCTCAGTGGGATCAGGCTGATGGTCAGTCCCCCAGCCACCTTTCCTGACACCGCTTTGCCCCTGCACCCTGGGGACCAGCCACCGCTCGGTCTCCAGGGCTCTGAGCATCTGCCCTCGCCGCCCCTGCCGCCCTGAAGCCCCTTCCTGTCCTCCCTGGCTCACCAGGCCCCCCCCACCCCGTCAAAATCAGGTGCCCCTGGTGGCCCTCGGTGCTGCCCTGGGTGCCCTGCAGGATCCAAGCGTTTGTGTGAAGGGGTTCCCACCAGACCAAGCCCCTCGGGATCAGAGACCCCTGGTGCCCTCCTTTCCTTCACGGGAAGCCGGGCTTTGCTTGGCCTCAGTGGGAGCCACTTGTCCTGCGGAATGGGTGTGGCTGGAGAGGCAGATGAGGTCAGGGGTGTCTCCGGAGGAAAGGAGGAGGGGCTGCTGGACGGCAGGGGGTCCCCGGGCTGTTTAGTGGACCATCGGGAGTCACAGGCTGAAAGTCAGGGGAGGCTGGGCTGAGCGTGGGGTGGCTGTAACCACGGGGAATCATCTGGAGCCACCGAAGGTTCTTGACCTGGGTCACGGCGCCAGCAGAGCTGCAGAGATGGGCTTTACAAGACCAAATGGGTTAGTTTCCCGTCATTCATTTACTCAACAAATGAGCCCATCAGGGCGTCCCCCGCCCCGGGAGCTCCCCGTGCTGGGTGCACAGAGCAGGAACCCCAGCAAAGACCTTGCCCCTCCTGTCCCCCGCAGACGACGTCCACGGCTCCCACGGCCGACAGGTGTGCCGTCGGCATGAGCTCTATGTCAGCTTCCAGGACCTTGGCTGGCTGGTAATTCCTGACTCTCCTTCTTTCCTAAATGACAGTCCCCACCTTGAAGATGGCAAGTGTATGTCCAAGAGGAGGTAGAATCATGGGGGATTTGGATTTTCTTGTTTTGTTTTCCTCTGTGTTTTTCCAAGTTCTCTAAAGGGAGAATGTGTTGCTTTTGTAGTGAAAAGTGCTTTTTTGTGAAAACCGTGAAAATGGAGACTGTCTGAATCCTTAGCCATAAGATGTCAGAGCTGCAGCAGGAAAAGTGAGGCCAGGGTGGGCAGTGCCTCTGGCCTTTGCTGTGACTGGGGGTGGGCTGGGGAGGATGAAGCTGAGCGTTGACGGCGGTTGAAGGGGATGGAGATCGTGCCCAGCCCCGTCTGCTGAGGGTCTTCCGGTGGATGTCAGGCCTCTGGGGGAAACTGCCCTGGGAGGGGCCCGAGGTTGGGTTGATGGGCCCTGAGGCTGAGGGAGGGTAAGGGGCAGCCCTGAGCTGTGCTGTGACAGGTGCTGGACTGGGGGGCTCGGGAGGGACGCACGGATGGGACTCACCTTCGCCCATTACCTGCCCCCAGGACTGGGTCATCGCCCCCCAAGGCTACTCAGCCTATTACTGTGAAGGGGAGTGCTCCTTCCCCCTGGACTCCTGCATGAACGCCACCAACCACGCCATCCTGCAGTCCCTGGTCAGTACCGTGTCCCTCTGCCTGGACGCCCAGGGGAGGGGTTTGCGGAGGAGAGGGGTGCGTGCAGGCAGCAGGCGATGGCAGCACTGCTGTGTCAGGGAGCTTTCTCTACAGGGAAACCTTTCTGCGTGCACATGTGGTGAAATCCCACAGCCGAGCAGAAACTGGTCCCCGTGTGGGCCACCCCCAACCCGCGCACCTGAACACACACGCACTAGACTCTCGCTGATCGGTGTGCACATGTACACACGTGCACGTGGGGGACTTGCACATCCATGCGGTGGGTACCAGACTTATAAAGGCCCACCTGCTGGTGGTCAGAGGCACAGCCTGTGCATGATAGGCGGGCACCCCACACGGCTACTTGTGCCCTCGGAACACACACGTGCACCATGTTCACTGGTGCATTTGGCCTCCTGTGTGTCACACACGCCCTCAGGTTAGGGTTGGGTGATGCACGTGTGGGTTCTGCCCCCTCTTCCTGTGCAGGAGTCACCAGGTACCCCATGCCCTTCTGGTTTCCCATCCCGTTCCTTTCCCGTTGGCTCTTTTTTCTGGGTCCCTCTCGGCTCTTTGTGTCTCTACAGGCTTTTGATGCCCCGCTGTCTGGGGAAAGTTTGAATGCTGAAAAAGTTTCTAATAGGAACACTGCTTATTGCTGCTTATTGCTAAGTGTTTTGAATGTATTTTTGTGCTGAGGCTTCCTTCTAGAACATTGACCTGGACACTCTAGTTACAGGTTGTTCAAGGTGATGCCCTAGAAGCAAATGAGTTAAGAAGGCAGCCTGGACCCCAGGATAATGCCTCCTTTCCCAATGGTCACATGGGATTTGCTGGATCCCGGGGGAGGTGCCTTCCTTGAAGAAGGTCAGGGGTGATGGAGCCTGTCCTGGCAGCAGGCTGCTCAGAGCTGGGGCTTCTGGGATAAGGCTGGGCTCTGGGGACCGGGGGCCAGGCTGCCGGACAGGGCCCCCCATGAGACGGCTTCACCCAGGTCCTGCTCAGCGGCCTCCGTGAGGCCTGGGAGGTCCCGGTGCATGGAAGCAGGTTCCCTTTTCTCTGCAGCCCCTGACAGTCTGGGGGGCTGCCTTCCAGGCCCTTCCATGTGGCGCCCCGATGAAGAGTCTGGGGTGAACGACAGCTCATCCTGTCAAGTCTCCAGATAAATATTTTTGTAGAGGCTGCAAGAGCTCACTCAGTCGGGCTGACTTTAGGGGTAGAGCTGTTGGGAGGAGGTAGCGGGACTCCCGTGCCAGGCCGCAGTCGTGCCGCGGCCTCGGCCTCAGACAGGGAACTGGGCAGGTGACTCGGCCCCTGTGCCCTCAGTGGTCCTCTGCCCAGAACACTCCCTGCCTAGAAATTGTCAGGAGGGGTGGAGGTGCTTTGAGAAACAACAGTGTCGGACACCCCAAGGGTGAGCCTAGAAGTCTGGCCGCTAGCAGGTGTAACACGGACCTTCACCGGCTCCCAGTCTGGAGGGGGAGACGGACCAGAAACAGCTCATGCGGACAAGACACGATCAGGGACGTTGCAGAAGCGCAGGGAGGAGAGAGGAGCAGAGGGGACCCCGGGGGCGGCGCTGCAGGGGCGCAGGCAGGACCTGGCACACGTGCCAGGGACCAGCAGGGTCAGGGTCGTCCTGTCTGAGGGGAGGGGCTGAGACGGGAGCCACAGGTGCCCAGGCTGGGTC
Organism: Kogia breviceps; assembly: GCF_026419965.1. NCBI lineage: Eukaryota > Metazoa > Chordata > Mammalia > Artiodactyla > Physeteridae > Kogia > Kogia breviceps. The sequence continues at coordinate 170,565,571 of NC_081310.1, read as the reverse complement.
TCAGGGCATTGGCGGGGTGGCCAAGGGGGCGGGGCCGGGGTAGAGTTCGCGCCAGCACCTGCCGGGCTGCGGGGAGAGATGGCGCCGGTGAGGGGCCAGCGGCTGGAGCCCGGGCGGCAGGAGCTGGGGGTGGGACGGGGTCCCCGCGGTTCTCACGCCTCTGCCTGCCGCCCCCTCCCCGCCAGGTGCACCTGATGAAGCCTGACGCGGTCCCCAAGGCGTGCTGCGCGCCCACCAAGCTGAGCGCCACCTCCGTGCTCTACTACGACAGCAGCAACAACGTCATCCTGCGCAAGCACCGCAACATGGTGGTCCGCGCCTGCGGCTGCCACTGAGGCCCCGCCCCGCCTGCTGCACCGCCCCTACCGGGTCAGGTCAGCCCTCCGCTGGGGTCACCCCCCAACGCCCTCACAGCTCAGGCAGGGCTGCAGCGAGGGCGACCCCCCGCCGCCCACATCCTGCCAGGGGGCTGGTCCTCCCCAGGCCCCTCTGCCCCGCCCCCGCCCGGCGCCTGAGGCGGTGGTGGAACTCTGGCCTGGTGGTCTGAGTCCGCAGCAGGGTCCTACCCCAGCCCCCTCCCCAGAGGCACGGGCTGACCGTTCTTTGGGGTCGGCAGAGAGTCCTGTCTGAGGACCTGACCTTGTCCACTGCTGGCCCAGCTGTGGGCGTTTGTGGGACGAACTCAGAGGCACCTGCAGCCCAGGATGGCCACCTCAGGCCCTTCACCGTCCACGACAGGTCCTGGTCCATCTCCAGATGCCTGCCCTTCCCAGGTGCAAAACTGGGCATTTCTGGGCACTTCTGTTAGAGTGTGGAGTTGCCCTCGGTGGGCTATATTTGTGGATCTGAATGACCAAACCGCTGGCCACAAAGAGGCATGTGGATCACCTCCAGAAAGAGCTAAATGAACAGCATGATTTAGGGCCAAGGCCGATGGCATTCATCTTCCCTGTCTTCCTCCCTTGACCCGCCTCTGCTGTCTGGGGAAGACGTGCAGTGCACGGACACTTTAGGGAAACAAAAAATCCTGGGGGCATTATTGACCCCATCTGTCTGTCACCATGTTGAACCATCAGGAGTTCAGCTCTGCGGAAAAGTTATCTTTTTGCTGAGCCAAGTATGGTGGATACATCGGGTGGCCCGGGATGACAATGCCCAGCACGGATGACATAGTTTCCCTTAACCTTCTGCACGGCAGTCATCAATAATCAACCTTGATATTTTTTCTTTCAAATCTGGATAGACTTTCAAAATGACCAGCACAGAACTCCAGGTGGCCACCACCAACAGGTTAGAGTTGGCATGTGCAGTGAAAACTATCTGCCATCTCCTGCCCCCAGTGCTCTGGGACACGGGGCAGCCTGGGGCCGGGCGTGGAGCGAGGGCAAGGCTTGTTAGCACCTGCCCGTGTCCAGAAGCTGTCAGAAACAGCCTGGTCACCCAAGTCTGCGTCACCCTGTGTGCCCAGGAGCCCTGTCCTGTTTTTTGGGGCCTGTGAGCCAGAGAAAAGGCCCCGGTCCCAGGGGAGTGACAGGCGGCAATTAAGCTGAGCTGGGTGGGGAGGTTCCCGGAAACCACTGGTCTCCTTGGAGCGGCCACCGGCAGTTGGAGTGTTTATTTGATTTCTGACTTGGTAAGCCTGTAATTTACCTGGTGGAGCAGACTGCGTCCAGCTGCCCGAACCCTGAAATAGTGTGTCATTAAAAGCAGAGCGCCCCAACCCACGGGCACAGCCCGGGACGTGCAGCCCTGGAATTCACTCTGCGCCCCAAGGAGGGGCTCTGGGAGCGCAGGTCTGGCATCAGGGGTGGCAGCTGGGGCCTCGCTGCAGGACAGCAGCCCCTCCGCCTGGACCTGGGAGGGCCTCTGGGAGCCAGTGCACAGGAAGAGACCCTCCCCATGGACACAGGAAGGTGGTGGTCTCGTCTTTAGCCTGGGGCTTTGAGCTCAGGCTGGCAGTGAGCAGACCAGGTACCAGCCCAAGTGTCAGGAGAGCCGTATTCTGTCTCCAGCTCAGCCACTGACCTGTCTGATATCTGGGCAAGTGCCCCCTGATTGAGGCTTCAGTTTCCTGTCTCTGGCATGAGGACATACAAGGACTCTCACGTCTCCAAAGGCCATCCAGCCAAAGAATCCACCTGCCACTCTGGCCGTCTCCTCTCAGAGAGCCAAGACATGGCCTGAGTTCCCAGCTGTCCTAGGACTTGAAACCTGCCATTTCAGGGCCTTATTCAGGGCTCTCTCTTCCCAACATCAAGGGCAGTGGAGGATTGGAAACTTTTGACAAATGTCAATGTTAGGTTTCTTCAGTGCCTAAGCACATAACCTGGCATGATTTGGGGGCACCAGGAAAGTTTATGAAGTGAATGTTTTGAAGATGTGGACTTCCCTGCCATCAGAGTTGTAGATGACTCCCTTTTCGTGCAATAAAGCCAAAAGTCCAGCTGTCATGGACTTCCTGACATTTCTAGCACCTTCAGCCATCCAGGTGGCCACCAAAAGAAATCAAATAGAAAAGGCTTCAGAGAAGGGAGACAATTAAGGACAGAAAGCTGATGAGGTGGCAGTGGTCAGTCACTAAGCCCACCTCATTTATCTGGTTGCCCTTGGCAGTCTGGGTCACATTCAAGGCTGCACATGAGAAGCATCAATAAGGGCGGTCAACTCAGGCCCACTGGTGGCAAAGTAAGTGCTGCCGGAGAGGGTGGGCCCAAAGGAACAGCAGCGCCTGGGGCCATGCTGTGTGGGCACACTGCTCTGTCACCTCACCCCTGGTGCACATCTTCATAACCGAAGCGTGATCCTGGCCCAGATGCCAGCTCATCGGGCGAAGCCCTGTTCTTGTCTGTCTCTATGTAGGAAAGTAGGTGACATTCTTCAACAAATTCCCTGTAACTTCATAGGAAAGGAAGCTGTGACAGGAGAGGGTGAGCTCTGCAGCTAGCAGACCCGCTGGCAACAAGTCCTGGCTCTGCCTCTTGTTGATCTGACCGCACTGCGCACCGGGAAGCCGGCTCCTCCCTCTGTAGAACAGGCTACAGTTTCTGCCCTGGCAAGGCCAGCGGGGGGAGCAGGTCCGTCCGGAGCACTCGGCACTGGGTCTGCACACGTGCGCTGAATGAATAGCATTATTAGTGGCCTTATTTTAAATGAATTTGCAAATGTGGGCCTCTCCCGCGTGCCTTCCTATTAAAACCCTCTCCTCCCAGAATGTGTTGTTGGAGGTGCTGCTGTACTTACTTCAAAGCTGTGCTTTTCCTAAAAAAATTAAAACTTGGTAGTCTCCTGGGGTGAGGTGTGGACTTGCCCGCCCCTCCATTGTGTGTGGGGGGGTCGCGGCCAGCAGGGGACATGGCAGCGCTGCCCCCTCCCCGTCCTCCCACGGCCCTGCTCACTAGTGTAGCTCAAGGGGAAACTTTCTGGGGTTTGTATATCCTCACTGGGAAGCCTTGAGCGAGCATTTGGACCTCTTTAAAAATTTTTTTTTAAAAAGTTTTTTCTCACTTAAGAAAACATTACACGTGTGTCAGGGACACTCTTAAAAAATCAAAAGCAGAATACAAACACACACAATCTCACCACGTGGAGAAGACCGGTGTTAAAAACTCCTTCCAGGCTTCTTTCCTTAGCACATTCCTTTCGGTCTCTTTATATAATATACAGGTATTCTACAAAGTTAGGATCGTACTCTATGCACTGCTTGGTGATCTGAATTATTCAATCTATGACATTTTGAACATTTCTGTTATTAAATATTCTCTGGGGGCTTCCCTGGTGGCGCAGTGGTTGAGAATCCGCCTGCTGATGCAGGAGACACGGGTTCGTGCCCTGGTCCGGGAAGATCCCACATGCCGCGGAGCAACTAAGCCTGTGAGCCATGGCCGCTAGGCCTGCGCGTCCGGAGCCTGTGCTCCGCAACGGGAGAGGCCACAACAGTGAGAGGCCCGCATACCGCAAAAAAAAAAAAAAAAAAAAAAAAAAAAAAAAAAAATTCTCTGGGAACACAGTTTGCAGTAGCACTCCATCCCTTGACTTCTGCCTTAGTTTTGTCACTTACAAACCAGGGCTCACTATTCCTTCCCCGGAGGGCAGGTGTGCGGCCCCCCGATCCTGTCACCTGCAGCCCTGGCCCAGCACCGGGAAGGCAGGGAGCCAGGGCATGGCCACCAGGCTGGCCATTAGCCCAGAACACCTGGACCAGGCACCTCAGCTCTGAGGCTCAGGTCACCACCTGCACAAGGGTCACAGGTGATTACCATGCAGTAGTTTCTGGGGAAGCCCTTACACAGGACAGGGTGAGCAATCGGCCCCTGATGAGCCCCCAAGCAGCCTCTCTGGCCAGTCCACTGGTCCCACCTTCCCAGAGCAATCAGGGAGGTCCAGTGACGAAGTCCCTCCGCCCCCACCATGCCCTTGTTTCACAAGGGCTTTGTGACCAGCCTTCCTCATGGGGCCTCAGGCCAGCCTGCTCCCCATCCCCCCACATCATCCCTAGGGCCAGCCATGCTGACTCTGAGGACTTCACACACATTCCCTTGTCTCTCGGACATCACACCAGCCCCGAGTGGCTGGCATTCTCCTGGCCTCACTGCTGCGTGTTCTTTTTTATTTTTTATTTTTTTGTGGTACGCGGGCCTGTCACTGTTGTGGCCTCTCCCATTGCGGAGCGCAGGCTCCGGACGCACAGGCTCAGCGGCCATGGCGCATGGGCCCAGCCGCTCCGCGGCATGCGGGATCCTCCCGCACCGAGACACGAACCCGTGTCCCCTGCATCGGCAGGCCTGATTCCCAACCACTGCGCCACCAGGGAAGCCCGACTGCTGCGTGTTCTGACAGCCACAGCTGACCACCAGTGAGAGGGACGCCTCTGTTAAGTAGTGAGGGCCCCAGCCAGGAAGGGGGATGAAGCCCCACCTGAAGGCAGAGAGCCAGACCGGCACAGGGCAGCAGAGGGAGGCCTGGCACCCACCCCTCCGCAGCAACTGACCTGGGGGCACTGGGGCCAGCAGGCTGCCCCAGCCCCCCGACTCAACCTGATCTCAGCCCAAAATGAGACACAGGCTGAGGGGAGCAGCCCAGCGCAGCATTTCTGAATGCTGAGACTCGATCCAGACAGCCACTCGCAGGCGGCAGGGGAGCAGGTGGCAGCCCTGGAAGAGGCTGCTGGTGACTGAGCACCTGACGGGGCTCAGCCTCGGCACGGCGGGTTGCTGCGAGGTGGCCTGGCTGCTGTGGGTGACAGGCGAGCCTAGAGCAGGTGACAGACCTCAGCGTTGGAGTGCAACTTCCAGGTGGGACTGGGGGCGGGGCAGGAACCACCTCTGGCTTCTTGTGTCTCCCCGGCACCAAGCTCACGGCCTGGCAAAAGAAGGGCCCTGGATTCTGCTGTAGTACAATTCTGACTGTTGGTTCACCGAACGAACAATAAGTGAACGGGTCACTGAGACGGACCACTGTGCCCTATTAGACTCAAGACCAGCAGGCGTGAGAGCAGGAACGGGGCCTGGCTCACCCACCTCGCCTGCCTGGCAGCAGGTCAGAGACAGGAGACAGAGGCACTTCTACAGCAGCTCTGACCTCTGCTGCCCTGCAGTGGTCTGACAAGGGTGTGCCTTCTGGGCCAGCCTGGAGGGGAGGGAAGCAGCACGCGAGGTGCTACCGTCCGTCATCCGTTGCAGCAGGACAGGTCAGTCACAGGTGCAACCTCTGAAAACACCTGGGACCTGGCTGCGTGGCAGCAGTACAAGAACTAGGATTAATTTTACCAGAAGACACAGCCAAGATCCACACAGGTGGGCCCAGGAGAGGCCCTGGCCTGGAAAGAGCACACACAGCCGTCCACGGTGTGGAGGGCAGCACCCTGGCCCACGGCCCCACTTGGGGAACAGCCAGAGGAGGCCCAGGCCGGCCTGCAGAGGAGCTGCCCCACGCCGCCCCCAAGGAAGGGCCAGGACACAAAGCCCTGCTTGCTGCCAACGGGACAACTTGGCTGCCGGTCCCCCGGGCTGACAGCTGCCCTCTCACACGTACTCCCCACAGTCGGAGATGATGACCTTCTGCTTGGGCTTCCCGTCCTTGCTGCCCTGGGCCTTTGCAGGCAAAACAGAAGAGGAGGAATCAGGGGAGGGGGGGAAGGTGCAGAGGAAAGGGCAGCTCAGGACACCCGCCCCGACCCCTGCCCCAGCAGCAGCAGCAGCCAGTGACCTCTCTCTCCAGGCCCCGGAGCCCCAGCTCCTGCCCTCCCACACAGCTGTGCACTGGGGGCCCGGGCGGCCGCCCACCTCAATCTGCCGCAAGACATCCAGGCCTTCCGTGATCTCCCCAAATACCATGTGCTTGCCGTCCAGCCAATCCGTCTTGTCACACGTGAGGAAGAACTGGGAGCCGTTGGTGTTTGGACCAGAGTTGGCCATGGAGAGCAGGCCTGGGGGAGAGAACGACCACGTCGGCTCCCTCCACTCTGCTCCCGGCCCTCAGGACGTCTGGTAGTAGGGGGAGGGGCGTAAGTGCTGCTGGGACGTCTGGCCCTCAGAGGATGCCTGTGCACACTGCTGTCAGCCTTTCAGTCAGGCAGGCTCAGACTCTGGGACGTACAGAGTCTCGGATGCCTTGTCTTCCACTCAACTGATAGTCAATGAAACGCTAAGCATGGTTGTTTCAATCATTTTATACTGGTTTGTCCTTTCATTAATTCATTCAACAAGTACCTATTACTTCACAACCAGGCACCTGTTGAACCCTGGAGACACTGGTCTCAGCCCTGGTGGAGTCCACAGTCTAGCAGAAAAGAGTCACTCACAAGTTAAACATTGATTCATCTCAGGAATGCAAGCTTGGTTTAATATCCAGAAACCAACGTAATAAACCGTATCAATAGAATAAAGGACAAAAACCACATAATAATCTCAATAGATGCAGGAAAAAAATCCAACACCTTTTCATGATAAAAACACCCAACAAACTAGGAATAAAGGGGAACTTCCTTAATCTGATAAAGGATATCTACAAAAAAACACACAGTTTTCCAATTCTAGGTATATACTTGAGAAATAAATACATATGCCCACACAAAAACCTATATATGAATGTTCACAGCAGCATCATAATAGCCAAACAATAGAAACAACCCAAATGTCCATCAACTTATGAATAAATAAACTGTGGTATATCCATAAGTGGAATATTAATTGGTAATAAAAAAGAATGAAATACTGATACATGCTATATTGTAGATGAACATTTTTAAAAACAAAACATTATGCTAAATGAAAGAAGCCAGTCACAAAAGCCTACAATTGTATGATTCTGTTTACATTAAATGCCCATAATAGGCAAATCCACAAAGACAGAAAGTAGATTAGTGTTTGCCTAGGGCTGGGGGATAAGAGGATTAGGGAATGACTGCTAAAGAGTGTGGGGTTTCTTTTTGGGAGTGATGAAAACATTTTAAAATTATATGTGGGGGGCTTCCCTGGTGGCGCAGTGGTTGAGAATCCGCCTGCCGATGCAGGGGATACGGGTTCGTGCCCCGGTCCGGGAAGATCCCACATGCCGCGGAGAGGCTGGGCCCGTGAGCCATGGCCGCTGAGCCTGTGCGTCCGGAGCCTGTGCTCCGCAACGGGAGAGGCCACAACAGTGAGAGGCCCGTGTACCACAAGAAAAAAAAAAAAAAAAAAAAAAATTATATGTGGGGATGGCTACATGACTGTAAATTCATTAGAAACCACTGAAATGTATACTTTATTTTTATTTTTTGGCCACACCATGCAGCATGCGGGATCTTAGTTCCCCAACCAGGGATCGAACTCACACACCCTGCATTGGGAGCGTGGAGACTTAACCACTGGACCTCCAGGGAAGTCCCGAAATGTATACTTTAAATGGGTGAACTGAATGGTATGTGAATTCTATCTCAATGAAACTGTTAAAAAAAAAAAAAAAAAGATAATTATGCTCTGAAATAGTGAAACCTAGTGGCAGAGATGTTTGCTCAGTGAATGACAGCACAAAAGACAGTCACCCCAGACAGACACACACACACACTGGTGACAGTATCACAGAAGGCTTTCTGGAGGAAGTGACATCTGAGTTTAGTCTAAAAGGCCCAGGTTTGGCAGGGGCTGCTGGAGTGTAGCATGAGGAGCTGCAGTTCATCTGTGGCAACAAGAAACCCCACCCCTCATGGCTGGGCCTCTAGAACGTGTGCTCCCTTCAGATGGGGACCGAGTCCCACTCTACTTTCAGGCCGGAGTTGATCAGGGGCCTGACACATAATGGATTGGCCCTGTGAATATCTGTTTTAAATATTTAAATATTTACTGCAGGTTTACTATGTGTCAGACACTGTTCCAGAATACAATGGTGAACAAGAAAGACTAAGTCCTGCCCCCATGAGGCTGACATTCTCAGGAGAAATAAGACAATAAATAAGTAAAAGAGTAAATTTATAATATGATTTCAGGTAACCAGTGCGTGAAGAAAAATGAAGCTGATTAAAAAGAAGAGCGAGATGGTAGGAGAGCCCCTTTTTGACAGAGAGGCAAGGGCAGGCTTCTTGGGCTAGATGACCTGTGGGCAATGCCCAGAGGAGATGAGGGGTGAAGCCTGTGGGTGTTGGAGGAGGAAGCCTCCAGGAGAGGAGCCGGCACCTGCCACGGCCCTGGGGGGAGTGAGCTCTGGGTGTCTGAGGAATAGCCGGACTGCAGTGGGGGCAGAGAGGCTGAGCAGCACAGTCCACGAGCTTGGGGAGGGGCCGGGGCCCAGGTCAGCCGGCCCGCAGGGCCAAACGCTACGTGAGATGCGCCACGCGGGGGGTCTTCAGCAGGAGAGCAATGTGATGAGAGTTACTCTCAAAAAGGACTGCTCTGACCATCTCGCAGAGATTAGACTCTGCGGGGGGAAGAGGCAAGAGTGGAAGCGGGGAGACGAGCTCGGGGACGCTGGTGGTGGCGGAGGAAGGTGAAGAGCAGCTGGACCAGGAGGTGAGCTGAAGACAGATGGACCTGCCATCCAGGCAACAGAGGAGGGGGGCAAGGACGAGTCCTAAGCCTCTGACCAAGCAGCCGGGTAGATGGTGGCTGAAACAGGGGAGATGGGGAGGAAGCGCTCGGGGCTGAAGAGCAAGAGCTGCTTGGGCACGTGAGGTCTGCGACCCCGCTGGGATGTCCAGGGAAGACAGTGGGAGAGCAGCAGCGAGACGCACATGGGGGCGAGAGAAATTCAGCAGACATGAGGGAAAGCCCCGGGACGGGACAGGATTGTCTAGGGCAGTGACTCTAAATAGGGTAATGCTGCCCCCTCGAGGCTATTTGGAAAGTTCAAGGCATGGTTTTGGTTGTCAGTAATACTGGGGAGGAAGCAGGCATGTCCTGCAATGTCCCACCTAATGAAGAATTATTCTAACTCCTCTTAGACTTTTCAATGCCCAGACAAACATTCATGCAGATGACAAGTATCTGTTTATAATGATCTAAGCCTAGAACCTAACTCCATTTTACATGTAAATCCAAAGATTTATTATGTCGAATTTTTCAGAAATGGGCCTACCACATAAACTGAGGGAACAGTCACTTTCTTTTTGTTCTGAATATTACCAAGAGATTTTCACTGTTTCAGAAAATCATGTTGCCGTGACTCTGGGGACATGACACGCCAGCGTCAGTCAGTCCACGTTGCTAACCTGCTCCAGGCAGAAGTTCACGTGTTTAAATACTCCATACATGCAGTTGTGTCCAAGCATCTGAATACCGAAATGCGTATTATTTTATTCTAAATTACTTTCCTTTATGTTATAATACTACTTTTAAAAAATTAGGTATGGGCAGGATATGTTTGTTAGCTGTGACTTTCATTTCAGCATGTAGTAAAGTATCAGTTCTAAGAGGCGGGCGTGAGGCTAATGAGTTAAGAACCGTTAAGAGTAAGTGTAGGGAGCTTCCCTGGTGGCGCAGTGGTTGAGCGTCCGCCTGCCGATGCAGAGAACACCGGTTCGTGCCCCGGTCTGGGAAGATCCCACATGCCGCGGAGCGCCTTAGGCCCGTGAGCCATGGCCGCGGAGCCTGTGCTCCGCAACGGCAGATGCCACAGGAGTAAGAGGCCCGCGTACCGCGAAAAAAAAAAAAAAAAAAAGAGTAAGTGTAGACAGAGAAGAAAAACCAGGGCTGAGCTTTGAGTCCCTTTAACAACTTGGAGGTGGGGCGGAGGAGAAAGGAAAGGAGACTGAAGAGGAGCTGCCTATGAGGCACAAAGAGAGTGGAAGACGAGGTGTTCTGCCAGCAAGTGAAGAAAGGGGTCCAGGAAGGGCGTGATTCTTAGTATCGAGTGCTACTGAGAGGTGGAAAAAGAGGGCCGAGTCTTGGCTGCTGGCGAGATGGAGGCTGTCGGCATCTTCAACAAGAGCAAGGTGTGGTGGGGGAAGAAAGTCTCACTGGAGGGGGCCGAGGAAAGAAACGGAGGCCATGAGCTTCCACAACTCCTAAGAAGTTTTGCTAAAAAGGGACCAGAGAATTAACGTGGCAGCTGGAGGGGGAACACAGGGTCGAGGGAGAGTTATTTTATTTCTTTAAAGGCTGACAGCGCTGCGGCATGAGGGGGACTGGAGGACGCAGGAAAGGAGGGGAGGACCAGGGTCTGATGGGAACCGAGGACAAGAGGACGGCAGGTCTTCCTCACTGTTCCTATTGCTCAGTGAGATAAGAAGCAAGGTCATTAGCTGGGAGGGAGGGTGGAGGGGGCAACGCTGGAGACCCGAGGGTCGAGGAAAAGGATTGCTTTCTTCTCAGACTGTGGACGAGGATCAGTCAGCGACCTGCGAGGACTGCTGGGCTGGCCTCCTCAACCTGAAGGGGATCCGGTGCGTGGGCATGTGCTTTTCTCCAGTACATGGGAGTTTTGTACCAGGTGAGCAGGAGAGAGCAAGAAAAAGGCAGTGCGGCTGGGAGGCAAGAGTGAGGGAAGCACAGCTGGTGGTGGAGCCTGGGATATGAGGAGGCAGACAAACGACAGTGTTTGGGGGGTGGGGAAGGGGAGGGGTTGGACCACGACGACTGTGTGAGCGGATGATACATTTCAACTATAAATACCTCGGAAGGGACATTACTGTGACCACGATGAAACCTGAATGTGCACTGTAGGTGACAGTGTTGATTTTCTGCTTTTGATAACTATATATTGTGGTAGTACTAAAAATGCCCTTGTTCTTAGGAAATAACACAATGAGGTATTTAGTGGTGAGAGTGCGTGAGGTCTCTGACTTACTCTCAAATGGCTGCCCCCAAATAGACATTGTCTATAAATATATACAGAACGAGACTAGAATAAGTGGGGAACGGTGGTCACCAGTAAACAACTGGTGATGTGGGTGAACTGCATATAAAGGTTTACAGGAAGGGGCTCCTTCTTCTGTTCTGGTAAACTTGGATTTACATAAAATAAAAAGTTACAAAAACAGTAATAACACGTCACTGTAGCAGCAGGACCAGGCTATATGCCTCTTCCTCTTAAAAGGAGGCAAGCGTGAACTTGAGTAAGTCAAAATAAAAAAACAAAAAAACCTTTAGAAGCCTAAAGCTCGAGCCAGGCTGAACGCCTCTCCTCTGTTCACTGGGTGGCAGAGTCTGGAGACCAGAACCACAGCCCATTGCTCCCCCTACTCAGCCATCATCCAGCCCCAGCCCGGCCCACCGATCACCCCCCACCGATCGGGGCCCACCTGGTCCCGTGTGTTTGAGGATGAAGTTTTCATCGTCAAACTTCTTCCTGTAGATGGACTTGCCCCCAGTGCCGCTGTGGTTGGTGAAATCGCTGCCCTGGCACGTGAACTGGGGGATGATGCGGTGGAAGCTGCTGCCCTTGAAGCCAAAGCCCTTCTCGCGGGCGCACAGACAGCGGAAATTCTCTGGCGCCGAGAAAGGCAAAGGTGCCGGGGTTAAAAATATCTAACTGGATCGTTAAACCTCCAGCTCTCAGAATCTAAGAAAGTATATATTACCTTCACTTGAAGTAAACGTTTACTAGTGGTATGGCACACAAAGAGACTGAACAGACCAGGGGAATAGAACAGACAGTCCAGAAACAGACCGAGGTACATAAAATTCAGTATTTCATAAAAGTTGTCATCTTAAAATCGTTGGGGCAAAAACGGACATTTTCTAAAATGGTGCTTGGACATATGAACAAACATTTGAAAAAAGGTGAAGTTGGATTTACAACTTACCTCACTGCAAGAATAAACTCCAAATGGATCAGATATCTAAATGTAAAGAAAAAAATTAACTATCAGTACTAGAGGACAACATGGGTTGGATTCTTCTATAACCTGGGTGTAAGGAAGGACTTTCCAACTATCACTCAAAACCCAGGGGCAATTAAAAAAAAAATTCAACAAATTTTGCATGGCAAAAAAACCATAAACAAAGTAAAAACAACAACAAAAAATGACAAACTCGGAGAAATATTCATTGGCACCATATATCACAGAAAATCTAATATCCCCATATATGAAGAACTCTTAAAAACTGGAAGGAAAAAAATGATCAAACTTAACAAAAAAGCGACAGAAGACATAAAAAAATCATTTTGAGGGGACAGTTTTTGTTATAAGTCATTAAATATATAAAAAGATATTCTTGGGCTTCCCTGGTGGCGCAGTGGTTGAGAGTCCGCCTGCCGATACAGGAGTCACGGGTTCGTGCCCTGGTCTGGGAAGATCCCACATGCCGCGGAGCAACTAAGCCCGTGAGCCATGGCCGCTAGGCCTGTGCGTCCGGAGCCTGTGCTCCGCAACGGGAGAGGCCACGGCAGTGAGAGGCCCGCATACCGCAAAAAAAAAAAAAAAAAAAGATATTCTTTGACAATCATAATAAGAAAAACATAAATTAAAACTATCAATACTTTGAGACTCCATTTCTTGCCTATCAAGACTGGCCAAAATTCAAAAACTTAAAAACCCAATCTGTGAGTGAAGCCAGGGAAACAGGTATTCCCACACATTACTAGAGGGAATGCAAAATGATACCTCTTTGTAGGAGAATTTGGTAATATCTAACAAAACTACCTGTGCATTTACCCTTTGACCCAGTAACCCTACTTTTAGGAATGACCCTGAAGATATACCTTCAACGATATGAAATCCACAGACACATGATTTGTAACTGCAGTATAATGGAAACAACCTAAATGCGCATGCACCAGAATCTTGTTGAATCAACTATGGTATGTCCACCTTGTGAAGTATTATGAACAAGAATAGGAGATCTCTGTGAAATGATACGGAGTGCTTTCCAGGATATGTTGTTTAGTGTAAAAAGCAAAGTGCAAAAGAGAATACACAATATGCTACATGTTGTGAAAGAAGGAAGGAAATAAGGAAATATTCCTGTATCTGTTCATTTTTGCAAAAGGAAACAAAAGGAGGGTTAACCAGGAACTAATGAAATTGGTTACTCATAGAAGGTGGGTGGGAATAGGGGCAGAAGGGAGTGGGAGGGAGTGACAAAACTCCATGTGTGCCTCTCGGTATAGTTTTGATTTCTGAGCCTGTCAGTGTTCATTCAAAAAATAAAACTAAATCAATAAGGCTGGGGTGGGGGTGGAACCCCTAAGACGGAACACAAAGAGAAACAAGTGAGAACTTAAGTTAAATGGATAACTTAGCCATACAGAAGGAAAGAAAGGAATCTAAGAACTCTTTGAACACAGTATTTGGACCCTTTACAGACTGAAGAAAAAGAACTGCAAAATAACTGTTTGTTGGTAGTGGTACAATTGTAGCAATTCTGAAACTATTTTGTACTGTAGGAATAAACAGTATGTGAATATACTGATGTTATTGGGAGCCAAGGCTCTCGTTGTGGGAGAAAGGAGATATAAATATGTAGTATTAGACAGAAATTAGAGTATCAGTATGAATTCATGACTTAAAGATACACACACACACACACACACACACACACACACACACTTCCTACTGAAAGGCTGAAAGGGCATAGGATCAATGACACCCCAGAAGCAGTGTACCTACTCAGGATCTTGATTTCTAATTATTATTTCCTACTAAAAGGAACAGGAGCTTCTTGGAGAAATGGCTGATTCCAGGGTCAGAGCCGAGAGAGTGCCAGATAAGCCCAGATCTTTTTATTGTACCAGAAAGTAAGGAAATGCTCAAAAAATGAGTGTCAAATGGATATGATATAGGAGCAGACTTGAGGGGGCTCCTGATGGCCAAACTTAGGACAGTCTGAGCAACTGACGAGTGAGCGAGTGTAACGGAGAAGAACATGAATAAAAAGACTCACGAGTGCACACGAACACACGGGCTACTAGCGCAAAACAAATGAAGGGGGATGGAAGAAGAGAAAGCTCTTATTCATAGCAGAAGGCTAATTAGAATAAATGTAGAAATGCTAATGTTTTTAATACAGAGGGAGCAATAATTAGAAAATTACCATCATGGTAATAATTGACTTAGTCTAGAATCAAAAACAGAATACCAAAAATCACCAGGTGAAAAGCCTTAAAGTGTCTCCTTAAAAGTCACTTACCAATTACAAAGGGGAATAAAAGTACCTTGTGAGTAGGACAAACTAGCAGACACAACCTGAAGCAAGTAACCCTCACCAGTAATGGAAAAATCAACATTAGTGACAGGGAGACAGACATGTCACTTCTGGAGTACTGCAAAGAATACCAAAAATAACCTGAATCTAATCATGAGGAAACAAACTCACATGAGGAACATTCTATAAAACAACTGGCCTGGAGTCTTCAACAATGACAATGTCATAAAAGACAAAGGCTGAGGAACAGTTCCAGATTAAAGGAGATTAAACTGACACAACAAACACAGTGCATGATTCTAGATTAGGGGGAGAAAGGTTTCTATGAAGGACAGTATTAGGATATCAGAAATGATATCCTGGGGACTTCCCTGGCAGTCCAGTGGTTAAGATTCCATGCTCCCAATGCAGGGGGCACAGGTTGGATCCCTGGTCGGGGAACTAAGATCCTGCAGGCTGAATGGCTCCGCAACAAAAAAGAAGATTTCCTGTAAGGATAGCCCTAAATCAGTGCTCATTAGTGAGTGCTATGTCCCTGGGGGTCCAGGAACCAAGAAGTAGAAGCTGGAGTGGTCCTGGTTACCATCACTCCTGTTACTTTCCATCCCTGCAACTCAAGCCTCTGTGGGTCTAGAGGTCCTGGCTCCTAGAGGGCACACCTTCACCAGTGGAGACAACCAGACTCCCATTACACTTTAAGCTACACCACTGGGTGATCACTTCAGGCTTCTTGTGCCAGGAGACAAGCAGGTAAGGAAAGGAGTCATCATCTGGGTGGGATTCTTGACCTTGGTCTTTAGGAGGTAGGTCTGCTGTTACACAACAGGGCTGGTCAGAATATGTTTGGGGAGCCCATGGGACCTCTCTTGTACTCCCCTGCCCAGTCTTGATGGGCAGCCATGGCCTGAGAAGGGCACAATGACCAGAAGCTCAAATCCCCTTGCATAAAGGTCTAGGTCACCTCATCAGGTAAGCCATGTAGACAAGCAGAGAAGCCAGCTGAGGTGAGGGTGAGAGGAGTCTGGAATAAAGTAGAGGAGGGAGATGACAAGTATCGTTTGTGGTTCTGAGACCAAGAGCAGCGATGGGATTATAGCTCCATGAACATTCCTCTAGAAATTTCCCCAGAAAAGGAGACCAACCAGAGTCCTGGAGGAGCCGTTCCCAGGTGAAGTAAGCGGATCTGAGTTGCGAAGTGGGTGGACTGCAGGGGATGCTGTGGTTAAGCCCACAGATCCTCTCCAAGACCAAGACCCGCATTCCCTCACCCCCTCACCTCCCAGGAGTGTTGGATGCTACCAGCCCCAGGATGGGTCCCATCCGGGAAATGCCTTTGGCCAAAGAGAGCTGCCTCACCACTCCTGGGAATCAGCCAGAATTCATGACTGGTCCATGTGAGGGCACAAAAGCCTGGCCCCCTGGCCTAAAATTCAAAGCTGGATATTCTGGAGGGATAGCCAAGCTCCCAAACTCCCCGTGGGATCAGCTGAGGTCTCTGTGTGACTGCAAGGCTGGTCAATTACTCTATTTTTGCCCCATCTACTCCATTCATTCTCTTACAGAAGTTGTTCCTGAGATCACTCCCCAATAAACTTCCTGCATCCACCTCTCCATGAGTCTGTTTCCCAGAAAAACTGACCCAGAACAGCCAAAAACTGAGAAAAATCAAGTAGCAGTAACATGAATATATTTTTCAGAGATACAGCAATAAAAGTCAAAATAATCACCTAAAAGAAAAGAATGTTGCCTCTGTCAGGGCAGAAAAATTATGACGATGGGGGAGCAG
The DNA here is from genome assembly GCF_026419965.1 of Kogia breviceps. Taxonomy (NCBI): domain Eukaryota; kingdom Metazoa; phylum Chordata; class Mammalia; order Artiodactyla; family Physeteridae; genus Kogia; species Kogia breviceps. Next base: position 170,549,230 of record NC_081310.1, on the reverse strand, counting down.
AAGAATGTCATGTTTTGTAACAAACTCCAAAGAACAATTTTCTTTAAACTGTATGCAATTATAACTTTGATAAGCATTAAAAAAAAAAAGCTAGATTGAAACAAACAAACAAAAAGGATCATGGGTAAAAAGAGTAATTATGAATATTTAAGGAAATAGGTAACGTACAGCAACTGTCAATAGTAGTTACCTCTGGGATATGGGCTGGAGATAGTGAGGAGAAAAATTTTAGCTTTTAATTTATAACTTAAAAATTGTAACCTTCCACGGGAGAAACCTGGCAGAGATCTCCTTAACCAAATGGTCAAAGTTAACATCACAAACATTGGAACTGACCTCGAGTACTTCCTCATATGATGCACTAACAAGGAAACAACATTATTCTGAGGTATTCCTGCCGAAACACATAATCTAAATCTAATCACGCGGAAGTACCATGTAAAGACAAACCAAGAAACAATCTTAGAAACAACTGGCCTGTCTCTTCAAAGATGTCAAGATCAAGAAAGACAATAAAAAACTGAGAAACTGTTACGAATAAAAGGAGAGTAAAGAGACCCACCCACTAAATGCAATGTGTGACTCCTTGTCAAGGAACAGAAATTGTTAACATTACTATAAAGAACAATGTTGGGATAAGTGATGAAATTTGAATATGACCTGAAGATTAGTTAACAGTGTTATACTGATGTTAAATTTCCTGATTTTGATAGCTGTACTATGATTATGTAAGATAATATTCTTGTTCTTAGGGAATTCATACTGAAGAATGATGTATGTCTTTAACTTCCTCTCAACTAGTATGGGGGTAAAAAAATACATGTATGTATGTATGTATATAAACAAAATGATAAAGCATAAGGGCAAAAAAGTAAATTAATCAACAGTTAAAGGACATATGAGAGTTCCTTGTACTATTCGTATAGAATTCTTATTCTATCTGTAAATTTGAAAATGTATCAAACCAAAATTATAAAAAAAAAAAACCCAATAAAACCAAATGGGAGAGTAATTAAAACAAATCACAAAACTTTCAACTGCTTACTCTTTCTAACAGTCCTAAGCCTTTATGGAATTTCGAAAATGCCTGTTCTGGTCTGGGAGTTCCCTGGCGGTCCAGTGGCTAGGACTCCATGCTTCCACTGCAGGGGGCATGCATCCGATCCCTGGTTGGGGAACTAAGATCCCACAAGCCATGTGGCATGGCAAAAAAAAGCCTGTTCTGCCTCATTTGTCACTAGATGCTGGGATCCAAGATGCCTCAGATAGACTCAGGTAGAAACAGTCAAGGGCCCAGGAGTCCAGGCAGCTTCCTCAGCCACTAGCTTCCCGGCCATCCTGACCGGAGTCCTGCTCACCTGCTGTCATGGGAACAACGTCTGAACGCAGGAGCATCTGGATGCGGCCTGCTGGCTTGTTCCCGACCTTGATGTCCATGTACACCTTAGGGTTTGACTTGGCCTTTTTTACAGCGGGCTCTCCCTAAACGCAGGAGAAATGGCCAGGTTAGAGAGAACAGCCTGACTCCCGGACTAGAAGAGTGAGTGTTCTTCTGAACACACCCCAGAACCCACTGCAGCGAGCGGGCTGAGCAAAGCACTGACAGGGAAGGCCTTGGGCCCTGATGGGGCTGTAGAAGGCCACGGCCATGGCCCCCATCTGGACACCCAGTGACGGGAGACCTCAGCACCGTCTACCTGGAGCCTCACCCCTCAGGCATTTTATCTCATCTCACGGCCTCAGACATGTCAGCTCGCTTCGCCTTCACCCTCCCCTGCAGTCACAGTACAACGCTTTTCTGGCCCCAAACACACAACTCTCAACAACTTCAAGCCCCAGTTCAAGCCCACCCACCTTAGTCAGTTAAACGGACCCACTTCTGCAACACCACCCCCTTTCTCTATGCTTGACCCTGCGTATCCACAAGCTGGCTGCAGTGGAAGCAAGGAGGGCCTAAGTGCTCAGGAAGGAGACAGTGGAGGAAGGTGGGCCTTGCTAAGTGCTCCAAATGGACAAGGCTGATTAGACGATAAAACATTCAATAGAAACCTTCCCATCTGTTTGACAGAGAAAACTCTACTGTCTCTGTCTGACCTCTTTGTAGTGTGGATTAGGGTTATTAAATAAGATAGGGCTTCTGCCCTTGAAACACTGGCTACTCAGTGAGGGAGGCGCAGCCACAACTGTGAGAGGCACACAGATCCTAGAGCCCCACAGCTTTGGTTCAAACCTCAGCCCTACCACTTCTGAGCTATGTAACGTCCACAAGTTATCTGACCTCACTGTGCCCTAGTTTCGTCACCTAGACTTGGGGATAATAATAGTACTTGCCTCAAAGGACTGCCAATAGGATTAAATATTTGTAAAGTCATTAGTGCCTGGCAAAGAGTAAGCAATATTTAAAATACATTAAATAAGTAATGTCAAAACAATGCAGTAAATGCTAGGATAGCGGGTCCCATGCCATGCAAGCCCAGAGGGAGGGATGAAAGGTGAGTAGGAATTAGCCAGATTAAGTTGGAAAGGTTTTTTTTTTTTTTTTTGTGGTACGCGGGCCTCTCACTGTTGTGGCCTCTCCCGTTGCAGAGCACAGGCTCCGGACGCGCAGGCTCAGCGGCCATGGCTCATGGGCCCAGGCGCTGCGCGGCAGGTGGGATCTTCCCGGACCAGGGCACGAACCCGTGTCCTCTGCATGGCAGGCTGACTCTCAACCACTGCGCCACCAGGGAAGCCCGCGGCCAAATTTTAAAAAACAAAACAACACATGAGATTTGTAGGTAACTATAAATTTGTAGGTAACTACAGATTTATAGGTAACTATAGTCTCTTGTTTCCTAGAATGTAAAATGGGGCTACAATATAAAGAGATGAGCAGGGTCAGAACATGGAGAGCCCTTCTGTGCCTCTGGTGTAGCCCAGACTCAATCCTATACATGAGGGAGGTCCTTAAAATGCTTGTGGAGAGCAATTATCCTCAGATCCATCCTTCAGAAAGCTCCTCCTGGCTACTCAGATCAGGAGGAAGCAGGCCTGCGACAGAGAGACCAGTTAGGAAGCTACTATCATTATTCACAGGACAGAAGATGGAGGCTAAACCAAGATAATGTAGTAGGAACAAACAGAGGAGAGGAAAGAGTCAGGAAGACTTAAAAGATAAAATAAGCAGAATATGGCAACACATCATGTGTGAATTAAAATAAACTGAAGCTTCTGGTTTGAGTGACCAGCAGGCAGCAAAATTAGCTAAAATCGGGCACACCGAGAGACCAGAGTGAAAGGAAAGAGGAAATCCACTTGGGATGTGCTTTGTTTATTTATGGTGACTGTGAGACATTCAGGCAGAAATACGTGAAACCCAGGAGACAGGTCAGGGCTAGGATTAGAGATAAAGAAATCACCAGAACCCTGCCTGAGTGGCTGCGATAATCTCAGACAAGGGACAAAAGTGGCTGAAATGCACAAGGACAGTGTGGAGAAAGGAGGCGAGCACTACGGAAGGAACTCAGAGAAACACCACTGTGCAAAGGGTGGACAGAGGAGAAGGAGCCCCTGAATTATTCTGAGGAGCAAGGGTCAAGATGTATGTCAAGAAGCAGGAGAATGTGCCCAGGCATGGGGAGCCCTGGACCCGGGGAAGGGGCCTCTGTGGAATCAGGGTAGGAGCAGGAAGACAGGGAGCCTGGAGCCAAAGTCTTCAGTGATGGAGCAGGAAAGATCGGTGGATGACGGGTACTGGTGGTGTCCTTTCTCATCTGAGATACCCCCTCGTTGAACAGCCGTCACAAATTGACACCAAGCACACATAAAGGCACTTCTCACCCAGTGCCCTACAAGGACAAGACACCCACAGTTTCTCCATTCAATTCCCCCAACACCATCCACAGCAGAAGTGTGCTGGGTGCAGAGCGCCAGCCTCTCTGGAAGCGCAGCCTGCAATCTCACCTCCTGGGTTTCCACTTTGGGAGGCTCTGACCCTTCTTCCTCTTTCTTCTCTTCAAGAATCTTCCTAGAAAACTTTTTCAACCAGTCATCATCTGACCACAATGAAAGGAAAGAATCAAACAGATGTTAAGAAACTCAAGCTATCAGCCAACTGCTCATTAGCCATGTCCAATTCTTGGCTGCTTTGGTCAGCACTTCGTGGGCGCATAGTGTGGACTCACTACATGGACACACTACGTGCCTCTCACAGGCCACAGAAAAGAAGTTACATCTTAGGAGCTCCCCAGGGCAATGAAAGCTGTCACTGGGAAATGTCAGGCCTTCAAGTCCAGCTCTTAGCAGAGGTGGGTGAGAATAAGGAGGAAGGACTCAGCCGTGTCAAAAGGGAAGTCCCAGCCCTTGTCAAGGCTGGAAGGGCACAGTCTATGTCTATGTCCCAAAGCAAGACTTTCATGGGGACAAGGCCTCTAGCTTTCTGAGAATCTCAAACTATTTATTTCCTTGGAGGTGCTGCATTCTCTTCTCTACTCTACACCACTCTATTCATGTACACATTATCCCACAGCAGGAAGTAGGACAGGGAAAAAAATGCAACAGGGTCCACAGTTGAGGACGTGATGGGGTATCTGTGGTTGCCCCCACTTACCTGGTCTGGACAAGCCTTCCTTAATTCTCACTGGTTTGGCCAAATTGACATGGATTGTCCGCCCAAACATTTCAGATTCATTCTGAAAAGAGTGCAATACAACTCAGCTGCTTAAACCTTGTTAGGTTGAAAGAAGACCTGGCAGCCTTCCATTTACTTCTAAGAAGCCTGAGACTTGCTCATGATTAGTCCTAAGTTGGGAGCCTGCAACCCCCAATGGCCAGCTATGCACAAAGCTCACCACAGAAAGCCCCTGAGCCACCACACACTTCCTTTATTTCACCACCAACAACAAAAAGGTCTGTGCTGGCATAATCTTTGGATCTGAGCTCAGGACTCTGAAATTCAAAGGGTAAACGCAGTTACCAAGTACCTGAGTCCACCTTAAAAAGACAAGAGCAGTACTGAACTGGAAAAAGATAGTATTGCTGACTGTTGAGGGGCATGTTTGATGAAAGAATGACAGAGAACATGGTAACATGGAATATGTTTAAGAATATTTCAAAATCCAAGAATAACTGATACCAGGAAAAGGTGGGTAGACAGCTTTTTAAAAAAGGTTTGTTGGACTTCCCTCATGGTGCAGTGGTTAGGAATCTGCCTGCCAATGCAGGGGACACAGGTTCGAGCCCTGGTCTGGGAGGATCCCACATGCCGCGGAGCAACTAGGCCCGTGCGCCACAACTGCCGAGCCTGTGCTCTAGAGCCCGTGAGCCACAACTACTGAGTCCAAGTGCCACAACTACTGAAGCCCACATGCCTAGAGCCTGTGCTCCACAACAAGAGGTCACCGCAATGAGCAGCCCCCACTCACCACAACTAGAGAGGGCCAGTGTGCAACAACGAAGACCCAGTGCAGCCAAAAAGAAATAAATAAATTTATAAAATACTTAAAAAAAAAAAAAAGGTTTGGGGCCTTTTCATGAAAACTAAAAAAAAAAAGAAAAAAGAATTCCTTAATTTAATAAGATTTAGATTACAGTTATAGCTATGTCTTTGTTCTTAGCAACAGACAAATAAAGTACTAACTTTATTTCTAGCAATTAAGAAAAAAATTGAATGATAGCATGAAATAACATCCTTATTTCACATTTAGTCATGAAGAGTGATCATAAAGATTTTTTGTTTGTTTGTTTTGTTTTGTTTTTTTGAGGTACGCGGGCCTCTCACTGTTGTGGCCTCTCCCGTTGCGGAGCACAGGCTCCGGACGCGCAGGCTCAGCGGCCATGGCTCACGGGCCCAGCCGCTCTGTGGCATGTGGGATCTTCCCGGACCGGGGCACGAACCCGCGTCCCCTGCATCGGCAGGCAGACTCTCAACCACTGCGCCACCAGGGAAGCCCCATAAAGATTTTTAACAAGGGCAAAAGCATTTAAGAGTTTTATGGCAGGCAAACTAATGGCCTGCCCAAAGATGTCCACCTAGGGAATTCCCTGGTGGTCCAGTGGGTAAGACTCTGCTCTCCCAATGCAGGGGGCCCAGCTTCAACCCCTGGTCAGGGAACCAGATCCCACATGCATGCTGCAACTAAGAAGTCCGCATGCTGCAACTAAAGATCCCACATGCTGCAACTAAACGTGTTGCAGTGAAGATCCCGCATGCCGCAACTAAGACCCAGTGCAGCCTAAGTAAATAAATAAATATTAAACAAACAAACAAAGATGTCCACCTAGTCCCCAGAACCTATGAATATGTGATATTACGCGGCAAAAAGGAATTAATGTTGCTAGTCAGCTGACCTTAAAATAAGGATAGTATCCTGGATTATTCAGATGGGCCCAACGTAATCACAAGGGTCCTCTAAATGTGAAGAGGGAGACGGAGGACTTTGTTTCAGAGTGATGCGCTGTGAAAAAAACCTCACCCTGCCATTGCCAGCTTGAAGATAGAAGGGGCTAAGAGTCAAGGAATATAGCCATTCTCTAGAAGCTGAGAAAAAGGCAGAGGAACATTCTCCCCTAGAGCCCCCAGAAGGAACGCAACTCCGCCGAAATCTTCATTTTAGCTCCAAAGTGAGGCTCACTTTGGACTTTTGACCTCCAGAACTGTAAGATAACGCATTAGTGGTTTTTTTTGTTTTTTTTTTTGTTTTGGGTGGTATGTGGGCCTCTCACTGTTGTGGCCTCTCCCGTTGCGGAGTGCAGGCTCCGGACACACAGGCTCAGCGGCCATGGCTCACAGGCCCAGCCACTCCACGGCATATGGGATCTTCCCGGACCAGGGCACGAGCCCGTATCCCCTGCATCGGCAGGCGGATTCTCAAGCACTGCGCCACCAGGGAAGCCCTAGTGTTGTTTTTAAGCCACCAAATTTGTGGTAATTCAGCAACAGGAATTCAGATCATTTTCTTTTGAAGTACCCAACCTGTCATAATCCTTCTATAGGTTTTCTCTTTCTCAGTTGTTAATTGGTTTAACTTTATGAGAGCCTCACTATTCAATGGCTCAAAAAAGCCTCACATTTTTGACTAGGGCCACAACTACAGCAAGTTTTCCACAATCCCTTCCATACACTTCATGAGACCCTGCCTCTTATACAAGATTCACCATTTCACCTTGCAGTCAAGTTACACTCGATTTGCAGTATATTGCCCTAGCCTACAGGTTGGCAAACTTTCTATAAAGGGCTAGATAGTAAATATTTTAGGCGTTGTGGGATACAAACTGCAGCAGAACAGCAGTCTCTGCTGCATGTTCTTCTTCTTCTTTTTTTAAAATAACCCTTTAAAAGTATAAAAACCATTTGGCTCCTAGGCCATATAAAAAACAGCCTGCAGAATGGATTTGGCCCATAGACTTAGTTTGCTGACTCCTGACATAGATATAAAAATGTCAGGGAGAGACTGGCCAGTAAGATGGTTGACATTTATACAAATGTTAAATGGGGAGGATTTCTGAATAAGAATTAATTTTATAAGCAGCCAGTTCCTAGTGAATACTTTCAAATAATGGCAACTTCTGCTTCCTCTATAACTTTGAAACTGTGGAAACGGGAAACACAATATGTGCATCAGGGTCCCATGTAGCACCAAAAAACAGCTTCAGTGAAAAGCAAGATTCTCAGCCATACCGTGTTTTTGATAGCTGCTTCGGCATCCTGCCAAAAGAATACAAGGAATAAGTTGATGTGTGTAGTTCAGCTCTTTTTGTAGTTAGCACGCAAATAAAAACTCAGTGCCACAAGCTCTGGAAAAAAAGATGCTACTTCCCTTCCTACGGCCTAGATTGTAGGTATTTAACAAAGAGCGTGTACTAACTGCTTGTTGGAGCTGGTGGTGTACAGATGGGTGCTCAGGTTATGGAGACAGAATCCACACAGGAAATAGGAAACAGCAGTGCCAGACCAGAAGGCTCAGGGCTCTGCAGGGCCTGTCTTTCACATTCTGACTACATGAACGGAACTTTGAACCAGGGCTTGTGGGCCTTCCTTCAACCAGAACTTCCTGTCTCTTGGCAACTGTCACCACCAAGCCACTATAGGGGGTTGAATAGTGTCCCCCCAAATTTCAGGTCTTTCCAAACCTCAGGATGTGACCCTGTTTAGAAATAGTCTTTGCAGATGAAATTAGTTAAGATGAGGTCATAATGAATTAGGGTGGGCCATAACTCCAATGACTAGTGTCCTTATAAGAAGAGAAGACAGAGAGATACACGCAGTGGAAAAGACCATGTGAAGACGGGGGCAGAGACTGAAGTGATGCAGTTGTAAGCCAAAAAAATGCCAAGGATTGCTAGTCAGAGTCAAGGAAAGATTCCTCAGAGGGACGCGGCCCTGCCAATACCTTGATTTCAGACTTCTAGCCTCCAAGTTATGAGAATAAACTTCTGGGTTTTTTAAGGCACAAAGTTTGTACTAATTTGTGTGGCAGCCCCAGAAAATTACTACCTCCACTCAAATGGAGAGTGGCACCTTTTGTAACCAATGACAACAGCGACACTAGTCAAATACTAACCAGGGAAAATTTCTTACCTCTGCCAACTCAGATTCAACAAAAGCAAATCCTCGGTGCTTTTCTATAATAGCAGAAATGGGTAGTTAATATGTGGGCAATAGGAGGAAACATGCCATATCCAGATGCCATTCAAAAAGCAAAAATCTAATTTTTAGATTTTTCTTGGTTTATTCAACAATGCTTCCAGAAATATTAAAGTCATTTTGTGTGTTTTAAATAAACATACTAAATAGTGAATTAAGTTTTTAAATTTTGTAGTATTCTATTCTACCACTACAGGATGGAAGATTTATGTTACTTTCCAAGCATTTTGGGAATCTTTGTTTACAAGACTTACAGAAAGTAGAAAAAGTTGTCGATCTGTCAATTACTCATTCCAATTGAGCATCAACTGCATACAGAGCACGGACTTCACTACCGGGTTAGGTGACTATTAAAGCACAGTGCTTGGCCTCAGGAAAAAGTTAATTTAGTTGGTGGAGAGCAAGAGCAATACGAATTACTAATTTATAGAACTCAGAGGTAGAAGGACCAAAAAGCCAATCTTATCCTTTCATTTAAGCATTGAAGCAATGAAGGCTCAGAGAGTTTAAGTGTCGCACAAAGTTAGTGGCAGGGCTGGGTCTAAAATTCCTATCTTAGAAAATAACAGCCAAGGATCAAATAGAAACGTGCATATAACTGTGACAGCAACTGAGGGAAAACTCACGCAGGTGAGCGGAGGCCAAGGCTCCCCTGCTGAGGCTAAGCTTGCCCGCTGCCCTCTGCTATTTAAAAGCATAGCTGCCGGGCTTTCCTGGTGGTGCAGTGGTTAAGAATCCGCCTGCCAACGCAGGGGACATGGGTTCAAGCCCTGGTCCGGGAAGATCCCACATGCTGCGGAACAACTAAGCCCGTGCACCACAACTACTGAGCCTGCGCTCTGGAGCCCACGAGCCACAACTACTGAGCCCGCACGCCTAGAGCCCGTGCTCTGCAACAAGAGAAGCCACTGCAATTAGAAGCCTGTGCACTGCAACAAAGAGGAGCCCTCGTTTGCCACAACTAGAGAAAGCCCGCGTGCAGCAACGAAGACCCAATGCAGCCAAACATAAATAAATTAATTTAAATTTTAAAAAAATAAAATCAAAAATAAAAGCATAGCTGCCAAGAAGGGAGGTCTGTCTGGTCAACAGGCATGGTGGGGTGATACAACACCCAGACCTTTTACGATTTTTCTAAGACTATCTTCCTACTGGTTTTTTTTTTTTTTTTAATTTTATTTTTTTATACAGCAGGTTCTTATTAGTTATCCATTTTATACATGTTAGTGTATACATGTTAGTGTATACATGTCAATCCCAATCTCCCAATTCATCCCACATCCCCACACCCCCGGCCACTGGTTCTTACTATATGGTTTATATATTAAATGATCAGAAATCAAAGCCCCCAAATGATTCCAAGGTAGAGAAAGCCTTTCCTCAAATTCAACAAATTGCCAGTCTCTGTAAATTTCAGCCCATAACCACACCACCATCCTGGCCTTGCTGTCCTCAGAACATTCCATCACCAAGATCACAGTCACATTGACCTAGAGAGATATCCTCCTGAACTTCAATACATACCAACCACATGCAGAATGTTCATGACTCAAAATGTCTCAAGTTCTTTTCCTGGCATTAGGCAGCTGAATATGAGTGACACTGAATAAACACCTGTTTCATAATCCAGTGGAATCTGAACATCTGTGATGTCTCCAAAAGGAATAAAAGCAGCACAAAGAACTTTGCCATCCATCTCCTCTGCCAGCCCATCTGCAAAGACACCAAGTGCTTTCTGAACCGATGTCCTCCACACTCTTGGTATGGCTGCTGCAGCAGCCTGTCAGCAAGACAGCCACAGGGAGGGCAAGGAGGGGTCCCTATAGTCTTCTGGGTATACAAATGACTTGTGAGGTACACTCCTCTCCCCATCCCTCTTCAGACCTACATCTAGCCCCTGGTTATTTTGACAGCTTCCTAAATGGGCTGACTGCTTCCAGTTTCTCTTTCTCCTCTACACAGCCACTAGAATGATTCCAAGAAAGGGCAAATCCGATTACATCACTGTCCTGCCAAATAGTCTCCAAAAGTTCACCAATGACCACAGGACAGAATCCAAATTCTTAGCATGGCACGTAAGACTTTCAGAACTTGAGCCCTGCCCACCTCTCTAGTCTCCTCTCTCCTTGCTTCCCCAATGCAAACTCCTTGCCCCAAGTGCTAGACTGCTTCACCCCTCTGGGCTTTCACTCTCGCTGCTCTCCATTCAAGCAACAGCCTCTTCCAGCTTAGCTACCTGCTTAACTCCTAATCTTTCAAATCTCTGGCCCCTGTGCCTCCAGGAAGCTTGCCCTTACCTCTCTGGATGGAGTGGTCATTTCCCAAAACCCCCAACCCGTCTCGTTAACACCGCCATACAGTAGCATCATAGAGTTCACCAACCAGCGTAATGAGGCTATTTGTGCAATTTCCCAACTATTCTTGGAGTTCCTTTACCTAAGGGGGCAGGGCTGCAGAATTTAGGGAATGAATGAGCATGACAGTTTGGGATGCGGTCTGAGGTCGCAATAACAGACCTCACTACCTCCCAGGGTCCAGGGTCAGAGGGGAAAGGGCTCTAGGCAGAGCTAGGGCCAGCAAATCCATTAGGTCGCAGGCGCTGCTCACAAGCTGAGGGGTAGACCCCCACGAGACCCCGGACCGGGCTGCCAGACGCCGCCTGGAGCCCTGGGTCTGCACCCAGTCCACGCGGCCCCCAACTTGGACTCAGTCCGAGCCCCGCCTCACCTCCACGCCAGCTCACCCAAGTTGAGCACCCCTTTGGTGGCAGCCATCTTGCTCCTCAGCTCTTCCGCCGGAAACCGTTACCTGGGCCCCGCCCCCTCACCGACTGGCGCGCAGGCTCCCACACTGCTCAGGTCCCAGGAAGCTACGTTTGGAGGGACAGTCTGACGTTAATAGAAGAAACTCGCATTAACCGCGGACATTCGAAAATAGGGAAACATACTTCAGATTGGGCCTTTACATCAGTTATTTAAGGTGAAAGCATACCTTGAGAAAAAGGGGGAACCTGCCAAGAGGCACGAACCAGGGAACATTCCAGGGAAAGGGATCGCCTGGGTAAGGCCCTGAGGAAGGACAGCCTGCCAAGTTTCAAGAAGGGAAAAAAAGTGTTGCTGCAGGACAGGGAGGGCAAGTAGAGTAATTGACCCTGACCAGGTTAAGGTCGCTTCAAGGACTGAAGGAACCACAGAACACTTAGGCCTTCAGCCACTTGGGATCTCTGGGAACTTTTCCCACTGCCACCTGCAGATTCTGAGCAAGTGGACCTGCGTGCAGGATAAACTGACAGTAGGAGATAAGAGGGGACTGGCAAACCCCAGGCAACACAGTCCAAGAAGGGAGAGGCAAGATAGGTTCTGCGTGTCTCACCATGTGTCCTTGGGAAGCACGCCAACGCCACCCTTTACCCGATTTTCCTGTGCCAGACCCAAGGTCTGCTGTGACTACTGTACTAGACTTCTGTTCCCAATATAAAGGTCCTCCCACAGTAGAACACAATGGGACAGTTCTGCACACCTTGCTAATCCAAAATAATCTTCTTATAACCATGAGGAAAGGATGATAAGCTATACAGAACTTCATTTGACCTTATTTACACCCCAAAATTACTTGCAGTGAAAACTGGAATTTATATAGAAAACTGTGGTCAGAGAAAAACAGAGGCAGTTTTATGGAGATTTTTTCTTTATTGAGAAACTTAAGACTTGGGTACATCAAATAAAACCAGTTTCTGGGGGTGGAAATCAAAACTCACAATAGAAAAAAAAAAGTTAACACTGTTTGGGCCATATCAGAACCCAGAGAATATATTCTTTTAATTGAAAAATTCTAGGTGCTTCATAATTGACCTTTTGATACAAAATGACCTATTAAATTCGCAATTTGTGGTTCTTGGTGTTGAGGTCCATAGGACAAGCTAGGACGTCTTCAAACCTTGAGCTGAATTCCATGAGGGTTTATTTGGCTTTTGAATCCTGAAAGGAAAAGCACCAACACTATAAATACATAATCAAAAAAACCTCAGAGACTCACCGAAATCTCTGATATAGTACTATAGAGCAGGGTCTCAGCCTTGGTGCCCACTGACATTTTGGCCCAGATAATTCTGTGGGGGCCGTCCTGTGTATTGCAGGACGTTTAGCAGCATCCCTGGACTCTACCCAACTAGATACCAGTAATATTCCCAGCTGTGACAACCAAAAATGTCTCCAGATATTGGCAAATGTCCTCTGAGAAGGCACCCTTGGTTAAGAACCAGTGCCTTCGAGGCTACTTGTATGTAAGGCCCCACCCATGACCCTTCCTGGCCATCCTTGCTTAAACTCCAAATGACAGGGCTCAGACCCTTGACAAGGAGCTATGACTATGCCAAGTCAAGCCCTACCAACACATGAGCTCTGGCCCTTACCATGTGCTCTTTTCCCTTGCCTCTCTGCCCATGTTCATTTGGTCCTCTCTTTTCTCCATCTGGAGGCAACCACCAGTCCTCGTCAGAGATCCTAGTTAAGCTTCACTGCCCCAAGTCCCTGCAGACAGAGGCCCTGACCCCCAAATGCAGAAGTCGACGGGAACACACCTCGTAAAGGTAGCCAGGTGTGTCTGTTTCTCTCACTCTCACACCAAGGCCTCTGCCCGCTGTGTTTCCGAGCTAACCTGTGGATGCCACACAACTGACCTCACAACCTCAAGCCAAACTAGGGAGATGCTCATAGAAATGAGGCTGTGGGATCGGATTATGACAATGCCTCGTATATCCACCATTATTCGAGATGAACAAGGTGATTCCTGAGAAAGACCTAACCAGGTGCTCTTTATGGAGAGTTGTTTGTGTCTTCTAATTTACCACCAGGACTCTCTTTTTTCCATATTCACTCATCCAGGTGACAGAAAAAACCCAGGTAACAGCCTGCCCAAGTTATCAGGTTAAGGGATAGAAACATGGCTGTACATATACATTGCCCCTAATCTTTCAGGGAGATGTTCAAGAGTCATAACCATTGCAGGAAATAAAAAGAGTGAAACATACGGTTTGTCCTTGTCTAAGAGGTAGCAGCAGCAACAGCGCCCACCTTCTGGGCAGCTTCTTTCTTGGCATGATGAGCCTGTAGGACCGCCACAGCTTCATCCACCTGTGAGAAACTCCAGGTGGTCAGTGACATCTGAGGAGAGCCCCTCCGGCCCTCCCTGGCGCCCAGGCCCCAGCGGTGGCCTCTCCTGGTGCTGACCGCTCTTCCAGATACCCACACGCCAGCAGCCCTCAGGTCACAGGCAAGGCACGAGGAGGTCTCAGGGCAGCAGACCCTTCTCTCTGCCGCCCCTGGGTGTCCAAGGCCACCCCCTGTCCTCCTGAGCCGAGTAAGCGGAAGCCGCGGGGGTCTGGGAACCTGGTCACCTTGGAGCGGAGAGACTCGGGGGACTCCAGCATGTGCAGCAGCTCCGAGTTGTCAATCTCCAGCAGCATCCCCGTAATCTTCCCAGCCAGGTTTGAGTGCATCGTCTGGATGAGCGGGAACAAACGTTCACCTGTGGGAAGGTACTCCGTGAAAAACCCAGTGGCATCCCAGTAGAGAACGGACGCTGGTGTCCAGGTCAGTAGCAGCCCTGGCCCCCTCTTCTGCAAGCACGTGGGTCACTCACCCAGCATCTGTTTCTGTTCCTGTGGGGGTGCTGCGGCCAGCATGGAGGCGGTCAGTGGCTCCTGGCCCTGCACGTGGACCGCAGGCTGGGGTGCCTGGGAACCAGGAGAGGCGGCGGGTTAGCACCCGGGTAAGTACAGTGACAGTGGTCATGTGCCCAACCACTTGAGTCTACTGAGTTAAAGAGAAGGAGGTAGTTGTCTTTGCTGTCAGGGAACTGACTGCAGTCTTGGGATTGAGGGAGAGGAACAGAGTGGTGGGAGCAAAAAACATAACCAACCACAGTTAAAATGCCACATGCTATTCGAAGAGAAGGGAAATGACTAAGAAAAACCTACAGTGCTACACAATCATTTACCAAATGATTTTACTTTACTCAAGGCTACAATGATCATAATTTACCCAAGGCTGCCCAAGACGTTGAAGCCTTGTTAATAAATAAGGTACTGTGAACATTTGTATGTGTAGCCCTTTCCTGAAAGTTAGTTTTCCTTTAGGGTGAATTCCCAGTAGAGACTGGGTCGAAGAACATGAATAGGAAAATGCTTATAATTACATCCTCTATCACTTTTACTGAACCGCATTTTTTTATTGTATTAAAATGCTGAGCACCATCAACACACAATGTCAATTCCAGTCACAGTCCTAAATGTAGGGTCTTATAGGCAAAAATATTTCTCACAGTGCCAAGTTCTGGGAAATTTCCAACTTAGAGCACAGAGCAGGAGGAAGCAAGGCCCAGCATAGCTCCTCCAACCAAACTGCAGAATTTTGCCACAACCTCGCTGCTTGGCCTGCCTAAGAGGCGCAACTCTAGAGATAGCAGCTCCAGCTTAGAGAACCTGACATCCAGGTCCAATTCCTCCACCCAGCCTAATACCTCTGAAGATGAACCTTTCATCTAAGATGTTCTTTCCGACCCAGTCACCTGGGAAGAGCAGCTAAGGATCAACTCGACCACTGGATGCGAAAGTGAAATGGAAGCTTCTAAGAGCTGAGAGCCCATGCACGTGGTACGGAGGAGAGCAGGAAGTGCAGCTGCCTCCTCTGGGGCATTGCTGAGTCAACCGTTATCAAAAGAACACTTGCAAGCCCCTTATCTCCCACAAGGGCAGGGTCACCACATGGGACCCGGCTCCCTGACACAGAGCAGGCATTTAATACCTGTTGAGGGAATCCAAGCAAGGCAGCTTTTGAATCATGTGGAAGTGGGGCGGACCCTTCTAGGGTTCTGTTTGGTGGACCTCACCTGCAGGGGCTGGATGGCGGGGTGAGGGCTGCGGACACTGGAGGCGTATTTGTAAGGTGCCACAGCCCGAGGAGCAGCAGCAGCGACAGCGGCACGAGGCGCTAGGTTCTGCACAGCTGTGGGAACACCTTAGGAAAAGGACAAGTAAAATTAAAGCCCATCGGTCTGGGCAAAGACCCGTCAAATCCCATCTTTCCCCATTCTGTGTGCATCCAATACCACCTCCAGACTGGCAGCTGTCAGTCAGCCCTTGCTGGGCGGCACCAGCCCCACCAAAGTCCATAGCCAAGCGGTCCGGGCACTCAGACCCTACAACAGACCAGCAAATGCACATCAGTGTTGGCAGCAGATGTCCAACTGGCCACGTCCCACGGAAGGAGCAATTCCAAAGCATGTTCATACAGCACACATCACACATGGGGCCGCTACTGCTACTTTCGAGGAGAGCCAACAGAAAACATACAACTCTTGCCACCTCTTGGAACACAGGACATAATCTGCAAAAAAGTCCCTTGAATCTCCCAACCCCACCCAAAGAACAGGTTGCCTCTGTCGTCATTCAGCTAACAAATTTCTACAATTAACCTTGTTCACGTGAGTCACCGATGAGGCAAAGAATCTTAAAAGGAACCAACACTCAGAACTCATATTGTTTCCCTGCTCCTTAAGTACCCACCTAAGCACACAGCTAAGAGTACAGAACCAGGACCGGACAACACGGTGAGCCCAGTGAACTGACCGACCCTGCGCAGAGCCTAGTCGTCCTGACTCCCTCCTCCCCGGGCCACACTTCAAGGCCAGTTTGCTCACCGACTCTCTGAGCAGTAGTAGGAAGGCCACGAGAGGCCGGAGCATTACCAGTTGGAGCCAGATGGCGAAGAGCTGGACGAGGCCCAGACTGGCGTATAGCACTTGGCATTCCTTGGAAGCCTGGTGAAGAGACAAAAAATGCACATCACTGATAAACGGCACAGCCGAACCTAGGCTGTGCCTCAGAGGGGGCAGGGAGGGGAGGCAGGGGAAGCCAGGACAGGTACATCCTGGGTGATCAAATAACTGTTCCCCACCACCTACCTTGAGGTCTCCCACCTTGCTGCCAGCGTGGATTAGGCCTCATCTGTGCTAACTGGTTAGGTGTGTAATATGGAGGTCTTCCCTGAGCCTGTAAGAAAGAGCAGCCAAGCCCTTTTATTTAAGGACCTGAAGCCACACTAGAGAAGTATCTCATCTCACTACCAGGCCCTAGGCTAATTATTCAGGACAGATGCGCTCTCTACTCAAGAGCTTGCGGGAGGGACAGCCAGTTAACAGGGACTCTTTTACTCTACCCCCGCCACTGTGTGTGCACAACCACAAGTTAAGTCCTTCCTCGTTTTATTTGAAGGATCTTTACTGTGATATTCTAGAACTCCAATACCCAAAAATACCTCTCCCCAACCACTGTGGACTATAGGAGCAGCTGTCAGCAGGCAGCTTCCAAGGAAACAGGAGCATACTGCAGACCCACCTGTGGAACTGCTGGCACAAAGTAGCCCCCAGCTGCAGGCTGGAACTGATTTAAGATGGCATTGGCGGGGAGCGCTCTCATCCCGGCCACCCGCTGCATATACTGGTTGGTCAGGTGAGCCTTTCTCTCTTCTTTTCTCTGGGCCAGGGCGACATAGAGTGGCTTGGAGCCCACGATGCGTCCGTTCATCTCCGTGACTGCTTTGGTTGCCTCTTCAGGGGATGAGAAGCAGACAAAGCCAAACCCTTTGCTTCTCCCATCCTCCAGCATCACCTACAAAATGAGACCAGCCACTTAGGACAAAGGCATCTGTGTGTTAAAACCTGGGTTCCACTGCAAGAGTTACCGGGTCTAGGTCAGGGCTTCACAGTCCAGTCCCACGATGGACCCCAGACCAACTGAGTCACCAACTGAATCACAAACTCTAAAGGGAGAAACTAAGCATTTTCCTTTTTAGATCCCCAGGTGACTAAAGTTCCCAAATACTGTGATATGGCTAATGGTTGAACCAGGAACCCAAAGATGTTTCCTCGTACCCAGAAGCATAGCTATCTCTGGGAACTCACATAGATCTGGACATTAGCATCAAGCAAGTTATTTGTAAAACTCATCTGCCCAAGACCTTGCTGAACAAAACTTAGTAAGCTCTTAGCAAGGTTAGGACACGCTTTTGAAATACCACATGTGGACAGGAGTCATAAAATCAATGACTGCCACCATTAATTCAATGGAAATAAACACAGCAGAACTACAGCCAGCCGGGAGACAAGCAGCTGGATTCTAGTCTTGCTCTGTAATCTCTACATTTCACTCGTATCTTAGCTCACCGCCTGGTGAGCCTCCTGAAGTGGAGGACATGGGAGTAAACATGTGTATCAACCCAACACCTGTCTACCAATGATGTGGACTAGTAAGGTGTGTGAAAGCGATGTGACACCTTGATCTGGGGCACGGTGCCGGGAAACTTCAAGATATGGTTCTGGGGCTTCCCTGGTGGCGCAGTAGTTGAGAGTCCGCCTGCCGATGCAGGGGACACGGGTTCGTGCCCCGGTCCGGGAAGATCCCACATGCCGTGGAGCGGCTGGGCCCGTGAGCCATGGCCGCTGAGCCTGCGCGTCCGGAGCCTGTGCTCCGCAATGGAAGAGGCCACAACAGTGAGAGGCCTGCGTACCACAAAAAAAAAAAAAAAAAAAAAAAAAAAAAAAGATATGGTTCTGGGCTTCCCTGGTGGCGCAGTGGTTGAGAATCCGCCTGCCGATGCAGGGGACACGGGTTTGTGCCCCGGTCCGGGAGGATCCCACATGCCGCGGAGCGGCCCGCGCGCAGCGCATGCATACACACACACACACACACACACACACACACACACACACACACACACACAGAAAAAAAAGATATGGTTCTTCTGCTCTCTTCTTGCAAATGACACCTTGACATTCCTTGCGCTGCTGGAGGCCCTTCACAGGGGTGAAGAATTGAGGAAATTCCTGGGAGTGGCTTCTGGCCAACGCCCTGCGACCACTGATAATGCTCCTGGGTTGTGAGTGACAAGCTAAGGGCCAGGGCAGGGTCACCAAGTCTTTACCGGCCCGCTGGCCTCCTTTCTCATCCCCTGGAGGACTCTGTGACATCTGCCTCACCTCTGTGGAGCAGGCATAGAGTCTGAATCAGGCTATGCCCCAAAACCTTCCGATGCCATCAGTGCCTTCCACACACCCAAGGCACTAAGGACACACAATACAACATCCTCACCTAACCAGCATTCTCTTGCTCAAGGACTCAACTCCTTATCTTCACAAGGGGGTTTGTACTTACTCCCCCAGCTAACTCAGTTGCTACGATTATTAAAGAAAATCAAGCAGATGATGCACATTGCAAAACACGGAAAAACAAACTTTCCACTCCCCTCTCCTTCTTTAGGACACCAGATGGAAGTTCCCAACCCCAGCTCCCAAATCCTCAAACACCTTCATTCAAGGAAGAAGTGTGGCAGAGTTGTAGAGACAGGCCTCAAGACAAATGGAAGACAACCCGTCTGGATTTCCTCTGCTCATGCTGTGGCACCATCTGTCCCCACACCAGCACAAAGCAGCAAAGAATGGGAAAGATTCAGGTGCTCTTGGGGGGCTGGCAGGGAGGGACTGAGTCAGATGCATCTCCACATCCCAGTACTTGGGAGACAGTGCAATGTTAACCTAACGAAATGCCATTCTCCAGAGCATATACTCAGATGGGTAACCGAATGCCAGGAGGAATCTGCTAGATGAATGTGGTAGCTACTCTCAGAAATGAACAAAATTTAGATCCTATTCCTTCAATGAAACAAATGCAATAAACCTCTGCAAGTTTACAACTTCTTTCAATCCCCACATCTCATTATAAAATACCTTAGCACTGGTGATTGATCCAAAAGGAGAAAACTCTTTCCTTAACTTCTCATCATCAATGGTGTCATCCAAGTTCTTAATGTAGAGGTTCACCCCCTGAAGCAGAAAGATCTGTTAATTGCACTTCTATACTTCACACATTTCCTAAGACAGTGGTTCTCAAAATATGGGCCCCAGACATGCAGTAGCAGTATCTCCGGGTACTTGTCAGAAATGTAAATTATCAGGCCAGAACCCACACCCAATGAATCAGAAGCTATGGGACCTAGCAATCTGTTTTCACAAGCCCTGCAGGGGATTCTGATGCAAGCTCAAAGCTGAGAATCTACTGCTGAAGACTCTGACAGGACCATCAAAACAGTCCCAGCCTTTCTCACAGCTGGTCTGGCTGACCACTGACCTAGCAGGGCTCTCCATACACCGTTCCAAACAAAGTGGTATCATTTAAGCAAACAGAACGCACATGACTAAGAACAGGCTGAGGCTTCCAGAATAGAGTCCCTAAATGAATAAATTATCTTCATCCTTGTTCCAGAACCGCTGCTGTATCTGGTTAAGTACATCCTGTTAAACCTGATGATCTTGAGAGAAATGAGAAGGGGAGACTCATGGTCCCCAAAGAGAAAGCCTACCAAACTAAGGATGCTTTTGCCAACATCTCGTGGTACATCCCCTGCTGGTAGGCTGGGCTGAGACCACCTCTTACCTGATACCGACTAATTCTCTCCTGTTTCAGCTGTTCAAATTTTCGCTTTAACTCGGCCTGCCGTTCCACTTTCTTCTGTGCACGGCCGACGAAAATGACTTTCCCACTGATTTCTTTTCCATTCATCTCCTCCACAGCCTGAAGAGGAAATACATGACTTTAAATCAAGATGCAGAGGCAGGGGCCTTGCTCTGGAGGTCTGTTAAGTCCCACCAAATATTCTGTGAGAAAAATCTTCCCTACAGGGCTAAAAATTAATTTCACTCTGAAGTCAGCTAAGCCAATCCAAACTTCCTCATCAGTAAAATGGGGTTAATATTTAAATGGGTCATTGGTCCAGATAATTCAGTGAAAAAACTGTACAGTTATATAAATGTAAGCATGGTAGACATGAGCCTATGTTGATAATCTGGCTGTCACTAAATTAGGTTCTTTCAGGGTTCTGAGTGATACATGTTGAGGGCCTAGCACAATGATTCTCCCGGAAGCGGCTACTGTTCTTTTATCAGATCAGCAACTTGGGGCCCTTGGTTTCCTCACCTATGAATGGGAACAAACGCCTGCCCTACTCTTTCAACCTACAGGGCTAAACAGCTGAGGTGATGGGCACAGGCCAAGTGCTTTGAAAAGTTACGTGAAATCCCTCAGGAAGACAATTCCAGAGCACAGTGACCATGCATCACTACTAGGTACTCAGACAATCACAGCTCCGCTCTACTATGTGCTGGCAAGGCCCTGCCCACACACTAGGGCCACTCCCTACAAATCCTCCCCGACCCTCATGGTGCTCTCACCTTATTGGCATCCTCGTGTTTTTCGTAACTCACAAAGCCAAAGCCTTTGGATTTCCCACTGGGATCTCTCATCACCTTGACACTTAGAGTCTTACCTATTACCAAAGACAGAACTATTAGTAACAGCATCTCTATCACAGCTCAAGGAGAGAAGGCTTCTCTAGGAGCCACTTGAAGCAACCTCCTGCTGAGCCCAGATGGACTCTAAGAAAGAGGCACCATGCCTGGCCTTCTACTTCTGACCAAGCTGCTGAGATGGCCTTGGGGATGGGACAAAGTAGGATGAAGCCAAGAGCCAAGGCCTGGAGTCTATTCCTATCTATCTACCCTGTGGCCTTTGTCATACAAGGCATTTTACTTCTGGGTCTAGGTGGGCTCATCTGTTAAGTAAAAATAGATGAATTCCAGGTCTGATGGACTGTGAAAGGGGATACATGGGGCAAAGGACCCTGACTTACCAAACTGGCTGAATAGCTCTTTCAGACTCTCATCATCCACCTCTTCCCCAAAATTTTTGATATAAACATTGGTGAATTCCTTAGCTTTGGCTCCAAGCTCAGCTTCCCGCTCTTTTCGAGACTTGAATCTGCCCACAAACCTAAAAAGAAACCGTGAAAAACAGTGATCACTCAGAGGAACAAAACATGATTTCCAGGGGCCCGAAGGAATGCAGGTTAAAGGCTGACAGGAGAGGTTAAAACACACGAGTTCCCACCCAACCACCAAGAGAGCAAGCTCAGAGACGTCCCAACTCCCCAGCAGAAAGAGAAAGAGGCAGGACTGTCCTACAAGGACCAGCCCCAGGGCTCCTGGCTCAGGCCAGGGCTCCTCCTACCACATCACACTGCCTTCGTGAAGAAACCTGATGACCACGTTTTTAAAACGTTCATTTCTGTGCATCTATGTAAATGCATAGAAAAGGTCTGGAAGGATACAAACCAAACTGTTAACAGTGGTTAATCCTAGGAGTGAGATTGCTGGAGTGAACTAAGAGCTAGGCTTTGCTTGTTTTACTTTACTTGTTTTGGTGCTGTTTACACTTAATAGGGAAAGGTATCCATACATGGAAAACCTTTAGGCTTCTTTCCAGTGACACCTTTAGAAGACCTGACCACTGGGCACATGCACATCATTAACGCATGCCATCCCTGGTCTGTTCAGTAACACAAAGGACAGAAATGACTTTTGCTTGTCATAACCAAGATTCATTGTCTCTTCTCTCCCTGCATGGCTTAACTAAGATCCCCATCTCTCCATTCTGAAATAACCACACCAAAGTAACAAGGTCTATTATGAACAGTCTTCTGCAATGGGATAAGACTTTTCATTGTAACCAAATTAATTATTGCTGTGGAGCCAGCCTTGTATTTGAAGGCCACTGAGTCATAAGTTAGCCAAGTGGAGGGGACAATTTGCATCAACCCCTAGCGAGTCTGACCCCACGGAAAGACCTGAATCACAGAAGGCCAAGGTCACATGACTAGTACACAGCTCCTGGTCAGTCCAGGGCCCTCTCCACTCTGCCGCTGGCCAAGACCCCTGCTCAGAGTGGGCTTAAGAACTGCCTTCCAGCCAGCCCCTGTTGCCGACGCTCACAAAACCCACAGACGGATGCTTTTAAGGGAGAGGCGGCAGGCCAGCCATGGCTTGGGCAGAAAGCCCACCTTGGCGAGTCAAAAGGGCTGCCACGGCTCGGGCAGGGAGACTCACCAGCCCTGGAGTGGAGAGGTAGGAGCAGGCCACACTTGGGCCGAGAACCAGTAGCCGCCTTGTGTGTGCCAGTTAATACCGAGGTGGGGCCACGGCTGGCTCATGCGACGGCTGTTGCTCCGGACTGGGACACTCACACTTTGCGGTCATTGAGGAGCATGCCATTCATCTTCTCGATGGCCTTGTCGGCAGCCTCCTGGGTCTCGAAGTGGACAAAGGCATAACCCTTAGAGCCGTTCTCATCACACACCACCTGTCAAAGACAAGGCGGGCCACTTCAGCACCACTGCCCAGCTGCAGAGACTAGAGAACTGTGTGGGCTCCTGGGTCTGAGAGGCCTCTAGCCAATCCATGTTCAAAAGGCAGGAGACTACAGCAGGTACCCAATAATGTTCCATTTATAAATGGTACCCACCATTAAGCTGCTTCTATTCCAAATGTTTTCTTACTTCATTAAAAAAATATATTAAGATCTGGGTGCAAAAACCACAGGGCTACAGAATGACGAACCACTTTCCAAGCCCACAACAGAATTTCAGTCTAGTGTGGAGTCAGACATGTAAGCCACCACCACACAAGCTGTACAAAATGCTCCACATAAACAGGTGTGTGGAGAAGGAAGAGGGTGAGTTCATGCTTCTAACATGACTAAGTACAGCTTCCTGGAGACCAGAGGCCTTGCTCTGGTACTTGCCAGCCCCCCACTCCCCAGGAGAAACCTTTTGATACCTTCCAAAGCTAGAAAACAGGAAGGATATTTCAGGCAGAGGGAAGAATAAACAAAGACACGAAAGCGCCTGCTGGTTTATGCTGGGCTGTGGCACCAAGATTTGCTGCAGTGAACTTTTAGACTTCAGAGCCATTTCCAGCATTCTGAAAATTATCATACCCGGTCACCCAATTCCAAGCAATTTCCCATTTGGTATTTGTTTTCATGATTCTGTAATTATTCTGCTGAAATCATTTAATCAGTGTTTACCTTGCAGGACAGAATGTTTCCAAAAGCAGAAAAAGTATCATAAAGTGCCTTGTTATCTATAGATTTGTCCAGGTTCTTGATGAAGACATTTCCCACGCCAGATTTTCTCAAAGAGGGATCCCTCTGAGACCACATGATACGGATTGGCTTTCCCTTAATCACATCAAAGTTCATGGTATCCAAGGCCCGCTCAGCTGCAAGAGAGAAACATATTTCAGTCAAGGATATAAAACATTACCTGCCACCATCCCAGGAACAGATAACTCAAGAACTTTCAAGGTAAGCACTCTGATGAAATTCAACTCTATCAAAATTAAAGGACATCAGATTCCTCTAGCCTGCAGTGCTACTGAGGCTAAGTTCTAGCTAATCGTCCTCCTTCATGGCCGAAGTCTCAACCCCTCTGGGGTAAGGAGGTTACGCAAGATAATCTAAATGGGTTTATAGCACCAGGATCAAATAACACCTCACATTTGACTAAGCTTTATCATTTATAAACGAATTTGCAGCCTACTACCCACCAGGATGGAGGTGGAAGAGGTGAAATGATCCCTCTTATAAAACGGACAAACTTATGTTCAGGATGGCTAGATGGTATAACTAACTACTGACTAAGAAACTAATGGCAGACTTTCTGATTATTTTTCAGTAAGGTATTGCATCAGCGTTATCAACTAGCTGTCACTTAGTATACAACCTGTCTATGAGACAAATGACTAAAAAAACCTGTGAGCGTTCGATTGGGGAAAATGTGCTATCTCCAAATTCAGCCCAGTTTCTTATATTTTCAATTTCTGAGAACAGAAATTGATTCAGACAAAAAAGCCTCAATCATCAAAATGATGGCCACACATGGAAATGTTCTTTGTATCATCAGGACAAGAAGGATGAAACTGCAACCCCTTTCTACCTAAGTTGACAGTGGAGGCAGGCCCTGCATCTAGTGGTTTCTAGGCTATCTAGAAGCCTTCATCTGCGTTCTATGGAATTCCAGGACTTTCAAATGCCCTGGTGCCCAACAAAGTTCTCAACCCAGTGCTTGGGGACGCTTCCTTAGCTTCCCAACCAGATCCATGTATACACCATGGAGACCATTTAAAGAACCAGAGGCCAAAATACCCCTCACCTGTCAGCAGAACACTTCTCTTTCCTGGTAGCAGAAAGGACCCAGACCCACTTCCCCTGACTTATGCACTGACAGCTCCCAGAATCTCCTCCTCCACTAAGGGATGGGGGTAGAGGGTGTTTCTCCTGCCTCAAGGCACCATCTCACTTAAAACAAGGACACAATCTCTAACTCTGCCCCTCCACAGGCTCAGCTGTCCAGTCAGCCAGCAAGGTATCTCCTTGCCCTATTTCTAACCATCTTTCCCACTTTCCTCAGGTGGGCTGGTTCAGCATGAGAGGGGAGATCAGGGAAAGAGGGGACAGCAGATCTAAGTCAGTGCAAGTCCAGGACAGAAAGAAGGGCTCGCTTGTGAGGACTCTGTGATCCACAGCCGGGGACCCCTACCTGTGTTGCGTGAATTAGCAGCGAAGGAGCCCATTTCAACACAGCTCCTGTCTATTTCCAGAGAGGGCTGCACAAGGCAACTCGGCTTAGTCTGACAAATCTGGCTGCACTTATTTATAGCAGGGAGAGGTCCTGCAGAGGTATGTGTTGGCAGAGACACTAACCAATGGCTTCTGCTACTATCTCTAAGTGACAGGACTTTTGCTCAGAAGAGTCAAGGAGGCAGACAACAGCCAATGTGCCCACTACTCCCCCTGAAAAAGGCCACACTCAGCTACCTTCTTTGTGCCCTGTGACCAGACACAACTCAGAGCACACTGAACTGACGGTAGCAGTGCCTTGTGTCTCTCAACAAGTGCAATTCTCTGGTCTCAGCTGCATCCTGGGCAAGTGATATTCTCTGTGCTTCACAGACAGTGAACAAAGTGGAGACAAAAATAGGGACCCGGAGATCCTTGGCCACGGAATAGCTTGTTTCTCCCAGTAATGGTCTCTACAGTTGTTCCCTTTTATTCTGGAGTCACGTGCAGCCCCTGATTAGGTTTCTTCTGGCCTCACTCGGGCCAGGCCTGCAGCATACCTCTCCACGCTCCAGGCTATGGCCCCAGTCAGGGCTGGCAGAGCACTGCACCCACAGTCCCAGCTTAGCCTCCCACCTTTTGCAGCTGCTTTTCTCCCTGAGAAGTCCCATTTTCTTCAGATGGGATGAAGTAAAAGGGTTTTGACAATTATAAAGCACTGTACACAGGTGAGGCGATAATCCCCACCAGCCTAGCGGATTTCCAAGAGGGGCTTCCCCAGACTACCTGCGTACCACGCTCCACAGCCCAGGGCTTGTCCAGAGAAAGAACTCCTCCGCCCCAGTGGCAAACATGCAGACGAGGGAGCTGGCCCAGTACCACACACAGTCTGGTGGTGCTAACACAAGTGCCTGCTCAAGTTCAACACACAACATTGTTCCCCTGCTTCCTACCTGCCCGGAAAAACCCCTTATCAGCACAAAGTCAAAGACTCTTAGCCCAAGGTACAGTAAGGGGCGGGGGCAACAGCTTTGCCTAGTAGAATTTTTGAAGGAATTGTGTCTCAATCATCCTTCCTGCCTCTTCCGCAGGCCTGTGAGGGGACCGAACCCCTGGCCACTGACCAGGCAAGGCTCACAGAGCAAACCGCCCACATACGGAATGACAGCGACTTCCTTCTGGTCCCGTTTTACAGCCTCCTTGGGCTCCAACCCCACCAGCACCCATTAGCCCAAGGTCACCCGGTTAGCAAGTGTTGTGGAAGCAAGACTGAAACTCCGGTCGTCTGATGCCCGGATCCTGCGTTCTCAACCCCCATGGCCCGTCCCCGACTAGGGCTTCTGCAGCAACGTGCTGTCGCGATGCCCCCTCCACGGGGGTGGGGACCTGCCCGGAGAAGGAATCTTAGGGTCCCCAGAGAGCCCACGGACTTGTGGCCACCGCTTGTACTCACCGTCAGCCGGCTGCTGGAAGTTGACGTAGGCATAACCCAGGGAGCGGCGGGTGATCATGTCGCGGCAGACCCGGATGGACAGCACAGGCCCCGCAGGACTGAACTTTTCGTACAGCATGGCCTCGGTGACGTCCGAGTGCAGGTCACCCACGTACAGGGAGGCCATGGGGTAGCTGCTGGCCGCAGCGTTCATCTCCCCAGCCCCCAGCACCCCGAGCCCCGCCAGGAGGACTTCTTAGGGGGGGCCACACAGGACAAAGGGGGCTCCGCTCCGAGCCGCGGCCCACAGGTGGCAGTGAAGCTCAGAGAAGCTGGAGTCGGATCCGAGGGCCGGAGAGGAGTGCGGGGACGGCTCGGACGAGACTGCCCAACCACAGACAAAAGGCTCTCAAAAACAATATGGCCCTCCCTGGGAGTTTGTTAATTTTCAGCTGTCCTGGTCTCGAAGCTCCCAATTTCAAAAACTGAAAACAATGAAAACGGGGACTGTCCTCCAAATCACAAAAATTCTTCCCGAGGCAACCCAGTGGTGCCCACGGCGGCCTCCGGAACGTGCGTTTCTCTATAAATATAGGCCTCGGGCTCCCGGCGGTTTAAGATTACAGCAACCCGGGGAAGAGGGAAACCAAATATTTGTCGGTGCCGACTCGGCAAGCCCCGGGCGGCCGGAGCGCGCAGCCGCCTCCCACGCCGGGCCGGCGAAGGACAGCGCGGACACGTGGAGCGCGGAGGCCGGCGCGCGGGGGGCGAGGGCGGCGGGCGCGGGGCTGCCACGCGGCGCGGCCGGGCGATGGGCTGAGGCGCGTGGACGCGGGCGCGCGAGCGGCTCACCACCGGACCGACGGACGGGGACCGACGAACGCCCAGGTGCGGCGGCGGCGGCGGCGGCGGCGTCGGGCAGGCCGGAAGCGTGCAAAAGTGACTTCCCCGCGGGTTCTCCGAGGTGGATTCGCTCTTTTTTCTTTCTTTCTTTCTTTCTTTTTTTTTAAGATTTTAAAGGGTTTTCGGGTTTTTTTTAGTCTTTTTCTCTTTTTTTTTTCTTCAGGCTGCTAGGCCCGAAAGCGACGGAGGCTGCGGCGACCCGGGGCGGAGAGAGGCGGCCGGGGGAGCCACCGCTCCATTTATACCCGCCCGCCCCGGGCGCTGCTGGTCGAAGGGCGCCTCGCGACCTGGGCGCAGTCGTGCCCGCCCACTCGGCCCGGGGGCCCGAGGCGGGGCGGCCACGCGAGAGCGTCCCGGCACGGCCGCGCGGCGCCACAGCGACCCCTGGCGCGTGGAGGACCGCTTCACTGGGGCCTCCGCCGGACCCAAGGGCCGTTTTCCCTACGAGTGGGTAGAGAGTAAATCACCCGCCCCTCTCAGACTAGAACCCAGGGATAAAGTTACCCACCGGCACGCATCATATTTATAATCGATGTCTTGCCTAACTGTAAAATAAAGATGACATAAAATAAATTATAGTTACATAATAGGTGCTCCGCTATGTAAATGACTGGGCTCAAATAACGGAGAGGACGTTCTGAAGTTTTTAGAATACTGGGACCTAAAGGTAGAATCATTGGGAACATGACAGCTACTCATGCAGTAGTGCCCGTGGGTGACGGGATTCTCTGGAAAGATGAACAAATTTGTGGAAAGCTTCAATAAAACAAAATACAATCATCTTTCTATTTACAAGGTAGTGGTGTTCCTGGAAATTTAGTTGATATTAAAGGGCACAAAATATGTTCTGTTTCCATGTTAAAGGGAGTCAGGGTCTAAGCTCTGTGGCACTGTCCCCGTGCATTGCAAGATATAATAGAGACAGCATCTCTTCTTCCATAAATGCCAGGAACCACCCTCATCATCACTATGATGACCAAAAATGGAAATTACTAAAAGCACGCAGACACTCCCATTGAAAAGCATTGATTTGATTAAATGAATGAAGAAATGTTAGTATTTATATATTCATTCAAAGAAATGGGCTCACTCTCTGTCAACACCGGATAAAGGTGCTGGGGGATACCATGATGGACAAGGCAGAGGAAGTCCCTCTCTCCCTCATGAAGTTTATATTCTAGTTAGTGTATTAAATCAAGAAACATTTAGGGAGCACTCCATCTATAGGTAGATCCCCTCCTCAGGGAAGACTTCCTAGACCACCCAGTGGTTTAAAGCCTGCCAGCACTGTTCATCCCAGCACAGCGGGTCTGTACTGCATAGATGGTATGATCTGTCAAGAGAAAGAATGAGTCCAGGGTTGGGAAGAGGAAGGAAAAAAAACTTCATGGTGAGGACATGGCTGCAGGTGAGGTCTCTGCAGCTGAGGATTCTGTAGTATAGCAGGAATGTCAGAGCTTTGCTTTCTGGATTCATTCGTCATTCAACAAACTTTATGTGGCATTTCTAAGAGCCAGTCTTGCTCTGTTCCAAGTGCTGGGGAAGACATGTGAGCTAAACATTCACGGACCATCCTGCCCTTATGAGAGAGAGAGATGAAAAGCAAGCAAATATGGGTGTGTATAGAATTTGTAAAAAGGGCTTTGAATCTAGAGACTTTTTGAGTGTAAGAGCAGGGGAAACCCAGCCCCATCCTCCCAGCAGGAGGTCAGTTCCACCTACAAAAGCTCTATTTCCTATAAGCAACAATGGCTCTGCCCCTCAGGAAGGAAGACCCTTCCTTGTCCACAGACAGGGTCTTTGAGATCTTGGAGGTTTGGTCCAGGCAAAAGACAGCACAACTTTGGACCGTTGTCACATCTCTGGGCCTCCTCCATCTGTATGATGGGCTCAGTCAGCCCTTTAAGGAAGAGGGGCCCAGTATCTGCCCACTAGAGGGAAGATGTTCTTCCCTTCCTACCCTCCAAGGAAAGCTTCCTGGAGGAGGTAGCAATGAAGCTGGACCTTTAAAAGAAGGTCGTGTTTTGGAAGGTAGAAATGGATGAAGGCAGGGAGATCATTCTACAGACAGAAGTACAGAGATGGATAAACCATTTGTTAGCTTAGTAAGTCATTTTACACTCTTGGGGCTTAGTTTCCCTCATTGGTAGAATAGGTATGATATGAGATAGTATACGTATACCTTTACACAGTGCCAGGCATACAAGAAGTATTTGGTAGACAGTGGATAATATAATACTGTATTATTACAACATGACATTTTCAAGGTTGCTATGAGTAGCCCAATGAGGCTAGAACGTAGGTGTGTGTGTGTGTGTGTGTGTGTGTGTGTGTGTGCATGTGTGTGTAGTGGGGAAGGAAACTGCAAAACAGAATTGAAATCTTGCAGAGGGCCTTGAATGCCATTCTAGAGTGTGGCATTTCCCAGGAGTAATTGATCCAAGTAATACTATTATTTGGAAATAATGACATTAATAGCTAACACTGCACAGTACTTCCTACACCCCAGGCAGTATTCCAAGCTCTGTAGAGTAACTGGCCAAGATCAAAAAGCTGGCAAGAGTGGATTGAGGCTTAAGTTTTTTCCTGCTCTAAATCTCATGCTGTCTAAAATAATACAGGCAGACCTTGTTTTATTGCACTTAGCTTTCACAGATACTGTGTTTTTTACAAACTGAAGGTGTGTGGCAACCCTGTGTCGAGCAAGCCCATTGGTGCCATTTTTCCAACAGCATTTGCTCGCTTGGTGTCTCTGTGTCACATTTTGGCAATTCTCACAATATTTCAAACGTTTTCTCATTACTGTATTTGTTATGGTGATCTGTGATCAGTGATCTTTGATGTTATGACAGCGAAAATATTGTGACGTGCTGAAAGCTCAGATGATGGTTAGCATTTTTTAGCAATAAAGTACTGTTCAGTTAAGGTATGTACATTGTTCTTTTATTTATTTATTTATTTAAATTTTTGGCTGTGCCACGTGGCTTGCGGGATCTCAGTTCCCCAACCAGGAATCAAACCCAGGCCACGGCAGTGAAAGCCCAGAATCCTAACCACTAGGCCACCAGGGAACTCCCTACAGTGTTCTTTTAGACATTATGCCACTGCACATTTGACTACAGTATAGTGTAAACATAGCTTTTATACGCACTGGGAAACCAAAAGCTTCACGTGACTGGCTTTATTGCGATATTTGCTTTATTGCAGTGCTCTGAAACCCAACCTGTAGTATCTCCAAGGTCTGCCTGTACTAATAATGATAACTGACATGTATCAAGGCTTACACACATCATTTCATTTAATGCTCACAACAGTTATAGAAAGTCAGTGCTATCATCCATCACTTTGCAAATGAGGGAACTGAGGCTCGGGAGTTTGAGTGACTTGTCTGTGGCTTGACCCCTGGTAGCTGGTTGGACACTGGGAGCCATGGAAACGTGCCATCCTAACTCCTTCCAGAAAGCCTGCTGTAGGGGTGTATTTGATTGACGGCTGCTGCCCCTCTGGCTCCACCATCGTGTTCACGCAGGGGCCACAGCCAATGACGAGCATGGTGGAGATGAATGCCGGCCTATTCCTGCCTAGCATGAGTCACTCCTACAGGATATCCTCAGCTTTAGGACTCGCCATCTACCTGGCCAAGATTCTCTCAAAGCTGCACTGTAGTGTGAAGATTTTCCTTCCCACTCTCCCACCAGGTGTCAGATCTACATCATGGTCTGAGGGCTCTCCCTGCTTCCTTCTACTCCCATCTCCTTTATCTTTCATTGGCATTTTCCTGATAAATCTCTTGCACACCTAATCCCATCTTGGTGTCTGCTTCTCGAAGCACTAACACGCCAACCATGTGCTACAGACTCTTAACAATCCTGCCTCTTGCGGGTGACCCCTGAGGTTGACAAAGCAGTTCACACACACTAATCCTTTCATGTCTACAAGAAGTATGTTCAGCAACCCCGTGTCTGAGCACCAGTGAACAGGAACCTGTCATGAAATTCTGGTGGCCATAAGCAGGGAAATGGACACCCAGGAGGAATATGGATGTGTGTGCTGCAGCCTGCAGAGCCCAGGGTAGCTCTGCAGGCTGCAGCTTGGCTTCTTGACCCATAGTCTGGCTTTGACACAGAAATAGGTCCAGAGAAAAGAAGGAAGCCTCAGCAGGCTCCCCTCATAGCTGGACGAAATCATCTCTCAAAAGTAACCAGCTGCCTTTGCTCTAATTCACTCACCACGCTGACTCCTCATGTGAAATCTCTGATGTCGGGAAAGAACTCACCCACCCAGAAAGGGGTGATCTTGGTGGCTAGCAGGGTTAAAGCCACGTGGATGCCGTGTATGAGAAAGAGCCCAAATTCCCTGCCTTTCTGGTAGAAATCCTCTGCATCTCTCGATATCACCTGGGAGCTTCTTAGCAATGCAGCATCTCAGGCCCCACCCCCTGCCTACTGAATGAGAATCTGCATTTTATCAAGATCCCCAATAAAGTTGTAGAAGCTCCATACTGTTGTGCCCTACCCACCACCACTCTGCTCTGCCCAGGCCCCAGGCACTTATGATATCCATACAATGCAATATTATTTAGCTAATAATAATAATAATAATAGTAATAATACTGCACTGGTACATGCTACAACATGAATGAACCTTGAAAACATCATGCTAAATGAAAGAGTCAGTTACAAAAGATAGCATATTGTAGGATTCCATTTATATGAAATGTCCAGAAGTGGCAAATCCATAGAGACAGAAAGTAAATTGGTGGTTTCTAGGGCTGGGGGTGGGAGGACCCTGGAAGGAAATGGGGAGTGACTGCTAACAGATGGGGGGTTTCATTCTGGGTTGATGAAAATGTTCCAGAATTGATTGTGATTATGGTTGTACAACTCTGTGAATACACTCAAGACAACTGAATTGCACGCTTTAAGTGGGTGAATTGTATGCCTTGTGAATTATAGCTCAGTGAAACTGGGATATATATATATATATATAAAAGGGTCTCACACAAAGAATTGTTGTGAGAACTCAATAAAACCATGCATGTAGAGCTTTGGTTCTGCAAGAATAGCTACCATGGAGCAGGCACAGACCCTACCTTTGAGTAGCTCGCAGTCTAGTGAAAGAAATGACACAGGCATAAGAAACCAAAACTCCAGAAATGAACGGATAATGATCTCTAAATTAGGTGCAGATAACATGTTGGGCAGATCGTAAGAGAGAGAAGTAACTTGATTATTCATCTATCCATCCATCCATCCATTCATCTATCCAGTAATTGCCTGACACCTATTATATGCTGGATATGGGGAGCAGAGATGAATAGATGAGAGGCGGGCATGCAAACATATAAGTTCCATCACAGCATGATAAATGCCTTGGAGAGGACATAGTGTAAGTCCAAGGGGGGGGGGTGTAATTAACTAACTAAAAAGGCCAGAAAGGGTCTCTCCAAAAGGGGACAGCTGGGCCCTTTTCTTTTTTTCTGATCTAACCTACTTTTCCTTTCAAACTAAAGAACAATGCTTGCTTATTGAAACAAACCAAACTCTGAGGAAGAGAATAAAGATAAAGGCAAATTTCCCTCTCCCGGACGGAATCACTGTTTTGTGGATTTCTTTTATACTTCTCTCTGTGATCATGGAAATGTACATCTACTTAGCACTGTGTCACGTGTGATCTGGCATGCACTCAGGTCAACCCAGGTAGATCTAACTTGTTCCTTGCCAATGAGGGTGAACCATAATTTGCTCAAACATTTTCTACTCACAGACACACACACACACATTGTTTTCAGGTTGGAGCCATGATAAAATATTGCCATAAACATCTTGACCTTAATTACCAGGGCTTTTAATTTGGCTGGATAGAGTCTCAAAAATGGGATTACAAGGGTCAAAGAGTACCTGTATTTTAAATTTTAACAGGCACTACCAGAGTTTTCCAAAAGTTTGTTGTAATTCAGTCTCCCAAGAGAAATGTATGAAAAGGCCCAGTTCCCTGCATGTTTGCCAGCTCTGAATGTTATCAATTTTAAATATTTTCCTCAATCTAATAGGTAATGGTATTTTGTTGCTGTTGGTGCTAATAGGGTGACTGTCTCTTCATATGGTTATTGGCATTTCCTTGTCTTTATTTGTGAGTTGACTGAGCCTGGGTTTGAAACAAGCAAATGGTATTTACAAGGCAAATGGGACCCTTAGCAGAAGACATTCTGCATAGAGTCTGTGCGAAGAGCCCAGAGGAGGAAATCTGTTGAGAGAATTATAAGTGGTTTAATGTTGATAACTTTGCAGAATGATGAGAATGGCCGGAAATAAAACCGGATATGTGGAGAGAGGGCCAGATCTTAAAGTGTTTTCATGCCATACCCCTAGAATCCCTAGACTTTATCCCCTAGGTGGTAGAGCCACCTCTACCTGGGTGGCTGGTATGGAGTTTGAAACAGTGAGTACATTAGTGTCCTAGGGCTGCCATAACAAAGTACCACAAATCGGGTGGCTTG
Source organism: Kogia breviceps (assembly GCF_026419965.1). Taxonomy (NCBI): domain Eukaryota; kingdom Metazoa; phylum Chordata; class Mammalia; order Artiodactyla; family Physeteridae; genus Kogia; species Kogia breviceps. The sequence goes on along the minus strand of NC_081310.1, from coordinate 170,515,269 downwards.
AAAAAACAGACATTTTTTGTCTCACAGCTCTGGAGGCTCCCTCTGAAACCTGTAGGGGAATCTACCTTTGCCTCTCCCTGGCTTCCGGTGGTAGCTACAGTCTTTGGTGTTCTTTGGCTTGTAGACGCATCACTCCAAATCTGTCCTCACATGGCGTTCTCCCTCTGTTTCCATCTTCACATCATCTTCCCTCTTCTTATAAGGACACCAACTTTACTGGATCAGGGGCCCACCCTATTCCAGCATGACCTCATCTTAACTAATTCCATCTGCAATGAAACTATTTCCAAACAAGATCACTTTCGGAAATGACTGGGGGTTAGGACTTCAACGTAGCTTTTTTGCAGGGGAGGGGGGTACTCGATTCAACCGATAAGGATGGGAAAAGGGTACTCATAAAGAGGCTATTTAATGGAGCTCAAATGAGGACAGTGAAAGCAAGGACAGACAAAAAAGGATGCATCCCAGAGAAATTTGGGAAGTAGAATCAACAGGAGTTGGTGATGGAATGTGAAGGGTGGCAGAATATGCTACTTTGCCATATTGGTTATTTTGATCTGTAAGCACCTGAAAAACAGTAAATGCAGGGAGAAGCTTTCTCTGAACTCCCCTTATCTGCCTAAAGACTGATCTTCCAGAAGGAACTGAATTGTCAAAAATCCACTCCCTGGACATTTCACCACCCAGGAAAGATTGACTCTCATCATAGGAGAAGACACTAGACATCAACACCACACCCAGACCAACTTCATCGCAAACTGTTATATCTCCCATCTTCTAAGGGTGCATTCACTTTCCTAGAAATCATTTTCTCTCTTCTAGAAGGCCTAGATCTCACCTCTGCTTTCTCTGTTAAGATGGTATTTAAGTCTGAACTCTAAACCACTTCAGGGAGTTACTCATTTTTCCCTGGGTGTCTCCCATGTGTACCTGAGGTATACATGTTAATAAACGTGTTTGTTTTTCCCTTTTTAACCTGTCATTTATTACAGGGGTCTCAGCCCAGAATTCGGTAGGATAGAGAGAAAATTATTTTTCTCCCCCTACAAATGCAAGGGAAGATGAGGGAGAAAAAGACACTTCCAGACTTCCAGCTTAGGGTATTGGATAGATGGGGACTCAGTGGGGAGGGAGGATGCCCCGCAAAGAGCTAGGTATACAAGCCCAGGTGGCCCCGCAGAAGACAGGTTTCAGGCCAATATTTCTCACTGGACCAATGCCATAGCTTCTTAGTTGGCTGCCTGCTCCAGTTTTTGTTGCTTTTCCAATCCACTTTTCATACAGCGGCCAGAGTAGACTTTAAAAAAATCTTTTCCCCTGTATAAAACCCTTCAAGTTTTCTCATTGCTTTTAAAATAATACCAGACTCTTTGCTGTAACTTACAAAACCCTGCACCGAGCTAATTGACACCCCTCTCCCCAGTCTCATTTCACCTCATGCCTTGTTTAAGCTGCTCCAGCCACACAGCCCTTCTTTTTGTTCCTTGAACCCGTCCCATTACAGGGCCTTTGCACATGCTCTCCCCGGGCTTGGAAGGCTCTTCTCCCAGTGACTCCCTGCCTGGCTTATTCACATTCTTTAGGTGCCACCCTAAATACCACCTCCCCCCAAAGGCCCTTCATGACCATCCTGTCTAAGGCAGCATGGCCACCACTTTACTCTGTCAATTTCCTTCACATCCCATATCACGGTCTGTCAGTCCTAGTAAGGCCATCTTACCAGACTATAACTTGCACCAAGTCAAGGAACCATGTCTGTCTGGTCCACCCCTGTATCCCCAATGCCTGGCACAACGTCTGGCTTGGAGTAGTTTTCCCTGCATTTTGGTTGAGTGAACAGACGGCCATATAGGATTGTGAGTCATCAGCATAAGTATGATGGAGGAAGTCAGTGGAGGGGAGAAGGTAGGACATTGAAACCCTGGAGAGCGTCCACTTTGAAGGGGCCGTGAAGGAGACTAAGGAGGATCCAGAGAGGTGAGGACGGTGATGGTGGTGCTCGCTGGATGGGATTTCAAACCATAAATCCATCCAGGGAGGCTTCCTTAGATGGTGGTGCCTGGAGGTGTTCGTTACTGAAGAAGATGAGCCAATGGAAGAAATAAAAGATCCCAGGTGGAGCGAAGAATCATGAGACAAGGTCCCCAGGGCATGAGGAGGGGGTGTGGCCTGGGGCTCTGGTGTAGGGATTAGCCTGGGACAGAGAAATGGCACTCCCCCACCGTGGTCCCTCCTTAGGAGGAGAGGACAGGGTTCCTGTTCAGACTCTTCTGGAAGCACTCCTCCCTAGTTTCCTTCATACGCCCCGGCTGCTCTGGTCTCTTGGTCCTTTAGGACCTTTGCATTAGCTGCGACTTCTCCTGGTAGGCACCTTTCTCATTCTCCTGGTCTCAGCTCAGGTATTCTCCTCCTCCAAGAGACGACCTTTGCTAGGAGGTGCCTCTGCCATTCTCTATCCTGGCACTCTTCCTTCCCAGAATGCATGAAGGTCTAGAAGGCACCATTCATCGGGACTGTGACCCCGTGGGGCAGGCCCGGAGGTCTTGCGCGAGGCCGTATCTTCAGTTCCTCGCGTACAGCAGGTGCCCAACGCCCCCCGCCCCTTCCCACTCATCTAGTTGCACAAACCAGAAGGACACAGGCATCAGCCGGTGTCTCTTTGCACCCCATTGCCCCAGCCACCTCCAGCCAAACACCAAGCCATGGACCCTGGTCCCACCTACTAGAACCTCCAGACCTACCGACCCTCCCTTCCACTCCTGCTGGGCTCTCAGCCTGGGGCTCCTCCTCACCCCTCCCCTTCTCAGCTCAGAGCTGTCTTTCCAAAGTGCAAATCCTGCCCTGCCCCTCCCTTGCTCAACCCCTTCAGGAACTCTTCTTTGCCTTTGGAATACACTTTAAATGCCTTAAGAGTTTCCCAAAGTTTTGCCTTTGCTCTCCTCTCCTCCTGCCCCATAGCCCTGTCCTCTACCTTCAGGTAGAGCTCCAGCCTTTTTGAAATCCAGCTCAGAGCTCTGTTGCTTTCCTTCCTCACGTGGCGGTACTGGAAAGGGCTCCTCCCCCACCGCCCGGGGATGCCAGGTTGTGCACCTTGCTCACCATTAGACCCCTGGTGTTTAGCACAAGGCGGCACAGAGCATCCTCCTTCCCCAACCCCTTCATCAAATAGCCAATGAACTGGAGGCATGGAGGGCAGTTTTGTTTCGCAGGAGAGTGGAGGAGTAATGGTTCTGCAGCAGCAGTGCGGGTGGGAGGATGAGCAGACAAGGAGTCAAGACTGCCAGGAGGCAGAAAGCTCTCGAGTGAGGCAGGCTACAGAGGGTGGGTCATGAGGGTGAGTGAAGCAGTGTGGCCCAGTGGTTAAGGGTGGGGTCTGAGTCATCAGGATAGAGGTGACAGAAACCCACCTTCATGGAACCCGCTTAGTTCCTGAACGTGAGCAGCGTGATCTGTCACGGGAGCCTTTGCTGCTGGATTGGAGGCCACAGGACCTGATGAGACGTGACCCAAAAGTCCTAACTGTGATCAGCCGAAACTGGACTCTCGTGAGTGCACTGGCCACATAATCCGGAATCCTGGGGCTGATACCGAGATGGGAGGATCACAGAAGAATCTACTTATCTGGAAAGGCCATGAATCAGCACAGGGAGATAAAAGAAAGGAGATTGGGGGTTGGGTGGAGGGTGGGGCTCGTGTGAGTGCTGGTTGGAAGCGCTGGTTCCCTCTCCCTTCAGGTCCCCATGGCTCGTCCCTGGATGCCGGCAATGGCCCCCTCATACGTCTCCTTCAGGAGCCCCTGCCATACACCCTGCACTGGGCAGCCAGAATTCGTTTTAAAAAAATGTGAATGAGACCGTGTCACCGGCCTCACACAGCTGAAATCCTGTTAAAGGCTTCCCATGGCTCTTAAGATAGAGTTGGTGATAAAATGGTGTTTTCCAAACTGAGGTGCGAAGGGGAATGTTAGGTAGGGTATGGAGGAACATATTGTTATTTCAACTGCGTATGAGGAAAAATACGTGGTATGCCAATTCTTTGATGTCACAAATATTTGTGCTTAGGGTAAGGATACAAAGGAAGCCAATTTAAAGAAAAAAATTAAGGCAATGAGAGTACAGTTGGAGGCCCATGAAGGGGGTGTGCGATCTCAAGGTCCCTCTTCAGTCTCATCTGGTCCTCTCACTCCTCCCTCCCTGGCTCTAGCTGTACCGCCCTGCAGGTCCTTGAAGATGTCACCCCCTCATCTGCCAGGAATGTTCTGAAATGTTCTCCCCAGCCTCCGCCCCGCACCACTGCCCCCACCTTTTGCTAAGATAACTCCACTCATCCTCCAGATCTTCACTCCAGTGTCACTCTCTCGTGGGGGGCATCTCGTGGTCAGGCCCGCCTCCTTGTCCTTCATAGTGTTTCCAAACTGCCGTGTGTGACAATCTATTTTGTGTCTGGGATTAAACCTGAGGCCCCCGCCAGAAGGTAAGCTTCTTGAAGCTGGATGTGTCTGGCTCACCACTGTAAGCCCAGCACCTGACACAACACCAGGCTCATACTAAGCACCCATCTGAATGCATGAATGCACGAGAGAATGAATGAAAGCAGTGACCTAGAGGCTCCTGCATGCTAACACCGCCCACCTGGGGCTGCCTCTGTGAAGTTAGGAGTCGCCTGTCATCAGTCTCTGAATAAGGGACTCCGCATTCCCATTGTGCGCCGGCCTCACAAATGAGTTGGTCCTGAGCGGAGGGTGGAGGAGAGAGACTGGGAAGTGGGGACATGGGGGATGGGATGGGGGCGCGTGGGGACTCCTTCCAGAAACATGGCTAAGAAGGAAGGAGAGAGGGGGTGTTTCAGCCTCCCTCTCTCCTTCCCTGGCCCTGGCTGTGCCACCAGGGCGAGGTCTTCGAGAGCAGATCTGAGCCCTCTTCCCCGGGGGGCCCAGGAGAGACATTTGGGAGGGTCAGGGGCTTCTGAGCCAGGCTTCCGTGGGCCTCCAGCCACTCCTCCCTGGGCCTGGGCTGGGCCTCTTCCTCCGGGCCTCTCCCCACCCCCCAGTGCTTGTCCCCGCGGCCCCCAGATGCCAGACCTTTGCTGCAGGAGGGTTTAGGTCCAGAATATGTCTTCCAGTTTAAAGCATTTAAGAATATTCCAGAAAAGCCCAGAGAATAACATTCCAAACACCCATGTGCTCATCGCCCAGCATAACCAACTATTAACATTTTTGCTTCAGATAGACTTTTTTATATAAAATAAATAGAACATCGCAGACAAAGCTGAAGGTCACTCCGTTCCTCTCCCCAGTCCAATTCCTCTCCCTCCCTTTCATTCCTAGGCACAGTTGTTATTATTAATCTGATGTGTATCCTTCTAATCTATTTCTGGCACAAAACAGAATGTGCAGTTTAGAGTAGCATTGTTCGCAATAGCCCCAAAGTGGAAACAATGCAAATATCCATGAGCTGATGAACGAATAAATAAATGTGGTATGTCTATATAATGGAATAAGCAATAAAGAGAAATGCAGTGCTACCATGCTAACACGGACCAGCCTTGAAAACATTATCAGTGAAAGAAGCCAGACACCAAAGGCCAAATATTGTGTGAGTCCATATCTACAGGCAAATCCATAGACACAGAAAAGAGATGAATGATTGCCGGAGGCTGGGTGGGGAGGAAGGAGGAGTGACAAGTGACTTCTTAGTGGGTACGGAGCTTCTTTTTGGGGTGATAAAAATGTACTGGAATTAGATGGTGGCAATGGTTGCATAACTCTGCAAATATAATAAAACCCACTGAATGTTCACGTTAAAATGTTGAATTTTGTTATGTGAAGTTTAACTCCATGATAAGAAAAATGGAATGTGCTTTTCAAATATTTTCCTAAGTGCTTTCACACTGCAGATACATTTCTGCACCTTGTTTATTCTCTCAGCATGATATTGATACATGTAAATCTGGTTCATTTATTTGAACTGCTCAATTATATTTTATTGGAGGAACATACCATAGTTTATTTTTCTACTAGTGGGCATTATCAGTGATACAGTTTTTCTGTCAGCGGTGCTCCCATGAATGGCCTTGACAGTCTCTTGGGGCACATTTGGGGAAAATTTCTCTAGGGTATACAATTGCTGGGTTGCAGGGAATACAGCTTTTCACAATATTGTCAGTGGTATCAATTACACTCCCATAGGCACCTTGTGAGTTTCCACAGGTCCTTACCACTGACACTTGTCATTATCCGACTTTGATTTTTACCCATCTGATGGTTGTGCCGTTTTAATTTGCAACGGTGTTTCCTTTATTTCTAGTTATATTTTCTTTTGTTTCCCTTGCCTCCTTTCCTCTCTTCATTCCTTCTTTCCTTTCCTTTTTGGTGTTTTCTTGACTGTTCTTGGATCTTTACACTTCCATATGGATTTGGAATCACTTTGTCTAGTTCCATGAAAAACCTTATTGGAATAGTTCTGAGATCATAGATTTACTTGCAGGTTACCTGGCATCATTACTATATGAGTATTCCCATCCATGAACAAATAACATATTTCCATTTATATAGATCTTCCTTTACTTTTAAAAATAGACTTTATTTATTATTTTATTTTTGGCTGTGTTGGGTCTTCCTTGCTGCGTGCTTGCTTTCTCCAGTTGCAGCAAGCGGGGGCTACTCTTCGTTGTGGTGTGCGGGCTTCTCTTCGCGATGGCTTTTCTTGTTGCAGGTATGGGCTCTAGGCATGTGGGCTCAGTAGTTGTGGCATGTGGGCTTCAGCAGTTGTGGCTCGCAGGCTCTACAGTGCAGGCTCAGTAGTTGTGGTGCACGGGCTTCGTTGCTCTGCGGCATGTGGGATCTTCCCGGACCAGGGCTTGAACCCATGCCCCCTGCATTGGCAGGAGGATTCTTGACCAGTGAGCCACCAGATAAGTCCAAAAATACACTTTATTTTTAAAACCAATTTTAGGTTCACTGCAAAATTGAGTGGAAAGTGCAGAGGGCTCTCGTTGGCTCCTTTCCCCCTACACGCACAGCTTCCTCCAGTGCCAACATCCTGCATGTCTGCACACCCCACACCAGAATGGTACATTTGTTACAATCGATGGACCTGCCCTGATACGTCATTATCATCCAAAATCAGTAGTTTACATTAGGGTTCACTCTTGGTCTTGTACCGTTTATAGACTTTGACAAATGTATTAATGGCACGTATCCACCATGATAGTATCATATAGAATAGTTCCACTGCCCTAAAAATCCTCTGTGCTCTGCCTTTCCCTATACCCTCCTCCCCGCAAACCCTTACAACCACTGGTCTTTCACCGCCTTCATAGTTTTACCTTTTCCAGAGCATCATATAGTTGGAATCATGCAGTATGTAGCCAAAGTAACTTTTTTCACTTAGTAATACTTTGCATTTAAGTTTTCTCCATGTCTTTTCAAGGCTCGACAGCTCATTTCTTTTTAGAGCTAAATAATATTCCATTGTCTCTATGTGCCATAGTTTACCCATTCACCTACTGAAGGACATCTTGGTCATTTCCAAGTTTTGGCAATTATGAAAAAAGCTACTGTAAACACCTGGGTGCAGGTTTTTGTACGGACGTCTTTTCAACTCATGTGGGTAAATACCAAGGAGCACGATTGTTAAATCATATGGTAAGAGTACATGTGGGGGCTTCCCTTCCCTGGTGGCGCAGTGGTTAAGAATCCGCCTGCCAATGCAGGGCACACGGGTTCGAGCCCTAGTCTGGGAAGATCCCACATACCACGGAACAACTAAGTCCGTGCGTCACAACTACTGAGCCTGCGCTCTGGAGCCCGTGCTCCGCAACAAGAGAAGCCACAGCAATGAGAAGCCAGTGCACCACAGCAAAGAGTAGCCCCTGATCGCCTCAACTAGAGAAAAGCCCTGGTGCAGCAACAAAGACCCAGTGCAGCCAAAAATAAAATAAATTAATTTTTTTAAAAAACGTATGTTTGGTTTGTATTTCTTTACATTTAAAAAATGTTTTACAGTTTCCCGACAGAACATCTAGAAATCTTTTGTATATGTATTCCTAGGTCCCTTATAATTTTTGTTGCTATTGGAACAATAGCTTTTGATTACATTTTGATTATATTTTCTTGTTTCCTGTTGCTAATCCAGTAAGCATTCAATAAGAATGTCACTGATTTATGTAGGATGCTCTAGTATTCAGCAATCCTGCTAAATACTCTTATTAAATACTTTGCAGGTAGATTGCTTTATTTACTAAGAAGAAAATAAATCATATGCATATAAGGATGGTGTAATTCTTCCTTTCTATTTTCTAAACCTCTTTTTTTTTCTTTTATTACATTAGCTAGAAGTGCCAGTAAAGTTGAGACTAGAGAGCATTCTTACCTTATTTTCGATCTTTATGCTAGAGTTTCACCCTTAAGTAGGATGTCTAGGCATTTGGTAAATATCCTTATCAGGTTGATGTATTACCATGCTAATCCTAATTTGCTAAAACTAAAAAAAAAAACCTGAGTGTTTAATTTCATCAAATGACTTTTACACATTTATTAAAGTGATCATATGCTTTTTATCTCAATATATTAAGGGTCAGAATACAGGAGTTGTTACCTGGTGTTAAACTATCCTTGCATTTTTGGCTAAACTCTACTATATATTTCTGCATTTTAATATACATTTAAAATTATTTATTTATTTATTTGGCTGCGCCAGCTCTTAGTTGCGGCTTGCAGGATCTTTAGTTGTGGCACGTGGGATCTAGTTCCCTGACCAGGGGTTGAACCCAGGCCCCCTGCACTGGGAGCACAGGGTCTTAACCACCGGACCACCAGGAAAGTCCGTGTTTTTATATTTCTATACAATACGGATTCTGTTTTCTGTTTTATTATATAGGATGTTTGCATCTATAATTACAATTAGGCTTGTTCTATAATGTTCTTACCTCTAGTTGCCCTTGCCTGGGCCTTATGTCAAGGTCATACTAATACTAGAAAATGAGTTAGGTAGCTTTCCCTTTTTTCCATCTCCTAAAACAGTTTGTATAAAATAGTCAGGGTTCTCCAGAGAAATAGAAACAGAACCAATAGGATGTATGTTGTGTGTGTGGGTATCTATATCTACGTCTATATCGATCTCTATCTATCTATCTATAGGGAAAGAGAGAAAGAGAGATCTATTATTAGGAGTTGGCTCATGTGCTTATGGAAGCTGAGAAGTCCTGAGACCTGCAGTTGGCAGGCAGGAGACCCAGGAGAGCTGCTGGGGTAGTTCCACTCTGAGTCTGAAGGCCTAAGAACCAGAACAACCAATAGTATAAGTTCCAGTCCAAAAGCCAGCAGGTTTGAGACCCAGAAAGATCTGATGTTTTAGTTTGAGTCTGGAGGCTGAAAAATGCCTATGTCCCAGCCCAACTGTCAGGCAGGCCAAGTTTCTTCTTACTCAGGATTTTTGCTCTAGTCAGGCCTTCAACTGATTGGATGAGGCCCACCCACATTATGCAGAGCAATCTGCTGACTCGGTCTACCAACCCAAATGTTAATGTCATCCAAAAATTCATAGACACACCCAGAATAATGTTTGACCAAATGTCTGGGTATCCTGTAGCCCAGTCAAGTTAACACATAAAAGTAACCGTCACATAAGGAGGATATGTTCTTGGCAGGTGTGGAAAACTCAGCTGTGAAACCTGCTTAACCTGTCATCATTTTTGTGTGTGTGTGTTTGGGCAGGGAGATTGGGTAACTTATTTTTCACGAGGATCATTTCCTTGGAGCCATTCTGCCCTTCAGGGACCCACCTGGGCTAGTCCTTCCTGTTTCCCTTTGAGGGGAGTCCTTATCCTCATTTAGCCCCTGAAGACTAATAGGATCCAGGAGACTAAAGGAACCAAGAATCCTGAACTATTTTATTTGAAGAAACTATTGGCTTTGGGGCTACACCATTTAGGGATTCCGTTATTTCACAGAGCAGGTATGAGTTATTTTAACCGACCACTAGAGGGCAGTAATTGACCAAAAACAGGGACTCTATACTGGATGAAACAGCTAACACTTGGTAGATAAAAAGGTAGATTTTCCCCTTTTGGCCCATAAGGATCCTGGGATTTAGAGAAGCTAAGAAACCTATCCAAATCTTGTATTCTAGTACATAGAAAATCTAGCATTTTACCCTACTTCTGTCTAATTCTAAACTTCATTGTTTCTGGTGCAGGTACAATAAATAATGACTCTTCTTTCATTCATTTTTTGCCTTCATGCATTCATGTATTCATTCATGCATTTGAGACCAATATAGCAGAGTGGCTAAGAATTTAATATCTGGAGTCAGCCATCTGGATTAAAATTCTGGCCCCATCACATACTAGCAAGCACCATAAGAGCTCTGTGCTTCAGTTTCCTTGTATGTCTACAGGGATGTTAGGATTCACCTCGTGAAACTATTGCAAAAGTGAAATGAGATAATACATGAAAAGTATTTTTGGAACAGCATCTGGCACTTAGTAACTACTTAACGCATTTCATTTATTGTTATTATTTACTCAACCAATATTTATTAAGTGGCTTCTGTGTTCTAATACCACCACCATTGTAGGTTACCAGGGTTGGAGCAACCACACACACACACACACACACACACACACACACACACACACACACACCCCTCCCTTCCTCCTGCAGCTTACATTCTATGGAGGGAGATTGATAACAAATACAATAAGTTTGTATTTCTCTTAGTATAAGTAATGAGGATGGCTAAAAATAGAGCATGGAAGAGGGACAGGGAGAGCTGGGACTGTAGGAGGACTTGCAGTTTAAAATGGGGCTGTCAGGGACCTCCCTGGCTGTCCAGTGGTTAAGACTTTGCCTTCCAATGCAGGGGGTGCAGGTTTGATCCCTGGTGGGGAGCTAAGATTCCATATGCCTTGGGGCCAAAAAACCAAAACATAAAACAGAAGCAATATTGCAACAAATTCAATAAAGACTTTCCCCATCAAAATAAACATCTTTAAAAAAAAATAAAATGGGGGCTGTCAGGGAAGGCTTCATTGAAGTGACATCCAGCAAAAACCAGAGGAGGAGAGGGAGCCACCTTCTGGATATCTAGGAGCCATGTGGATGTCTGGAAGTCAAGCATTTGGGGAGAGAGAAGAGTAAGGGTAAAGGCCCAGAGATGGGATGATGTCTGCCTTCAAGGAATGGCAGAGGCCAGGGTAGCAGAAGACAGTGGGAAATGGGGTGAATACTATGAAATGGGGCCAGAGGTGAGGTATGGAAATAGGTAGACAGCCGTGGGGGGCCTTGTAGCCTGGGGAGGGCTTTGGCCTTTACGTGGGCTGATAAGTCATTGGAAGGTTCTGAGCAAATGGGTGACCTCATCTGACTTCTGTATTCCAAGCCCCCTCCGGCTGCTGTGAGGAGACTGGACTGCAGAGCAGGGTGAGGCAGGGAGCCCAGGGAGGAGGCCACTGATGGAATCCGGAGGGCAGATGCAGATGTGCTGAGGGCTTGGACTGGAGGATAAAGGTGCCGACGGTGAGAAGTGGCCAGATTCTGAAGCTATTTTTTTTTTTAAAGGTTATATGAATTTTTTTTAACATCTTTATTTGAGTATAACTGTTTTACAATAGTGTGTTAGTTTCTCCTTTACAACAAAGTGAATCAGTGATACATATACATATGTTCCCATATCTCTTCCCTCTTGCGTCACCCTCCCTCCCACCCTCCCTATCCCACCCCTCTAGGTGGTCACAAAGCACAGAGGTGAACTCCCTGTGCTATGCGGCAGCTTCCCACTAGCTATCTAATTTACATTTGGTAGTGTGTATATGTCCCTGCCACTCTCTCACATTGTCACAGCTTAACCTTTCCCCTCCCCATATCCTCAAGTCCATGCTCTAGTAGGTCTGTGTTTTATTCCCATCCTACCACTAATCTCTTCATGACATATTTTTTTCTTAGATTCCATATATATGTGTTAGCATACGGTATTTGTTTTTCTCCTTCTGACTTACTTCACTCTGTATGACAGACTCCAGGTCTATCCACCTCATTACAAATAACTCAGTTTCATTTCTTTTTTATGGCTGAGTAATATTCCATTGTATATATGTGCCACATCTTCTGAAGCTATTTTGAAGACAGAGCTGATAGTATTTGCTGACAGACCCGATGTGGGCTGTGAGAGAAAGAGGCGTCAAAGACAACTCCAGGGCTTTTAGCCTGAGCAGCTTGCAGGACAGAGCTGTCATTTCCTGAGACCTTGAGGATCCGGGGAGGAGAGTGTCAGGGAGGGGAGCGGGACGGGAATCAGGAGTTTGCTTTTGGACCTGTTAGTTTTGGATGCCTTTGAGACATTTGGGTGTTGGGTTTCCAGATCTAGACTTCAGTGGTCTGGGCTGGAGATGTAACTCTGGCAGCTTTGAGCCAGCCTTACCCATGACCACACAGGGAGGCCACGGAGCTCTGCCCCAGGACCAGGGCCTGAGTTCTCCACTCAGCACCTCAAGCGTGGCCTGTGTCCTAGGGAGGCTGCTGCAGCGCCCCCAGCTCCCCTAGGGAGGCTGCTGCAGCGCCCCCAGCTCCCCACACGGGGGCTCCCAACAGAAGCACCACCTCCATGCCCCGAGGCGGGGTGGGTAACACCCAGGCCTCCTCCCCACTGTTCACAGGTCATTGCACTGCAGGCCACGGTTATTCACAGAAAACAGGAACAAACCCCAAACCCAGTTACCCATTAACCCAGCCCTGAGTAAGAGCCAAGTGGGCAGGCCTTACTTTCTCATCAAAGCTGGCTAGTCCAGGGAAGGCATCTTACATGCCAACCTCAATTAATTAGGTTTGGCCCTGGGTAGTGCTGTCTTAACAGTGGGGAAGGGGTGCAGTGATTGATTAGCAATGTCTGCCATGAGGTCAGGATGGGGGAGTGGTTGCTCATGTACCAGATATTGGCTATTCCTAATCGAGCTGCAAATACTCATAGGCTTTTGCTTGAAAGGGCCTGTTGGGCCACCATGCAGTGCGGTCAGTCAGCCAGCTTCCTGAGATTCTCAGGTTGAGTGAGAAGCTTTCAGTCCTTCTTGAATCAAACAGAAAGAGCCCCCAAAGCCAACACTTGTCACTGTTTCACTCATCCCACCAGCTATATAATGAGTGCCTCTCAGTAGCCCTATTGGTTGAATCAGCAATTCAACTTCACAAACAGAATTTGGGGCCCTGGCGAGGATGTGGCTGGTGACCACAGCACCACAGATGTCTTTCTTAGTAGACAGGTGACTTCAATGAATGAGAGGGCTGTGGTCTTTTCTTTTTTTTAAAGCAGAAATATGTCTTTCAGCCCTAGGAAGATGAAGAATTAATTAACTTCTGCTACCTGGATGGAATTTTCTTCCTTAGAGAGTACCTGATATACAACTTAACCTCAGAAGATTTAGGATTAAGTATATCATGCTAAACCAAGAATTAAAACTAGAGTATTAATATTTCTGTTTAAAGAGGAAATCTCCATATATTGAGCTTTTTATATAAATATAATTTTAAAAGAACTTAAGTTTCACAATTTTTATAAGTTGGATTTATTAGATTTATAAGAATGAAACTTCAGGAAGGTTTTGTTTCTATCAGATAAGTGAGGTACTGAAAAAGGAAATCAAAGCCATTCATTTACAAATGCACTTAAAAATGTTTGAAGGAGCAAGTTTGTAAAAAGTCCCCTTAGGAGCATTTGCTAAAATCTGCTAGATTCTCAAACATGATTTGTAGGCTAAGTTTTAAAGGTTAAGAAAGAACTGGTGCTTTGAATTAATAATGTTAATGAATAGAAACGAATGTGTACTCTCAAAATAAACTTGTAAATAGTCTTTCTGTGTTCAAAAACCATCCTCAGAAAACAACCCAAATGATCATCAACAGATGAACAAATCAACAAATGGTGCTCCATCCGTGCAGTGGAATACTACTCAGCTGTAAAGAGGAAGGAACACCTGATTGACAGAACTTGATGGATCTCTAAAGCATGATGCGAAGTAAAGGAAGACAGACTCAAAAGGTTATACACTGTATGATTCCGTCTATATGAAAATTCTTAAAAAGGCAAAACTGTAGTGACAGAAAGCAGATCAATGATGGCCAGGGGCTGGGGTAGAAGGAGGTGATTGACTCCAAAGCGGTAAAAGGGAACTTTTTGGGGACAGAAATGGTCTACATTGCAATTATGGTGATTACCTGCATGTATACATTATCAAGACTCATCGAATTGCACATTTTATTTTATTTTTAAAAATATTTATTTATTTTACTTATTTTTGGCTGCGTCGGGTCTTAGTTGCGGCACGTGGGATCTTCCCTGTGGCTAGCGCGGGCTTCTCTCTCTAGTTGAGGCACAGTGGGCTTAGTTGCCCCGCGGCATGTGGGATCTTAGTTCCCTGACTAGGGATTGAACCCGCGTTCCCTGCATTGGAAGACGGATTCTTTACCACCGGACCACCAGAGAAGTCCCGAATTGTACATTTTAAATTGGTGAATTTTATTGTATGTAAATTACACCTCAATACTGTCGATTTTAGAAAGTAGTACTATTCTCGGGACTTCCCTGGCGGTCCAGCGGTTGAGACTCCACACTTCCACTGCAGGGGACACGGGTTTGAACCCTGGTCAGGGAACTGGGATCCTGCATGCAGCGCAGCACAGCCAATAATAATAATAATAATAATAATAATAATAATAATAATATTCTCAAGGTCACCCCAAACCTCCATATTCAATGTGAGGAATGAAGCAGGATCATCCTCCTCTGTTTTTGTTTCTTTGTTTATTTTGTTGGCTTTGCTTTTTGCAGATCATCTTCTGGAACGATCTGGGAAGGGGAATGGGGTTGTGAGGAGAGAGGCCAAGTAATAATGTAGTTATCTTGAAAAGCTGGAGAGCCAGCCTGGTGGAGGAGCAGGGTGCCCCCCTCATTTGAGGTTTCTGATTATGAAATAAATCAAATCATTGGCTTTTCTAATCGGTTGAATGACTCTTTTCCAGCAGGTGTAGGACAGGCAGGAAGTTGGTTGTAACCAAGATTCAGGTTTTGCCTGATGTGTTAATTATCTATTGCTGTGTAACAGTGACCACAAACTTAGCACACTAAACAGTACACACTTATTACCTCATGGTTCTGTGGGTCAGGAATCCTGGCACGGCTTAACTGGGTCCTATGCTCTGTGTCTTAGGAAGCTGCAATCTTGGTGTTGGCCAGGCTCATCTGGAGGCTCTCCTGAGGGAAAATGCACTTTCAACCTCATTCAAGCTGTTGGCAGAATTCATCCTGTGAAGGATGATGGGGCCCTGGTTATTTGCTGGCTGTCGGCTGGAGGACGCCCCTGAGGCCCTAGAGACCACTCACGGCTCCCACGTGGCTACTTACTTCATCAAGCCTGCGGGGAGAGCCTCTCCCACCAGTCGGCTAAGACAGACTCCTTTTTTTTCTTAAGTAAGTTGTATCTGACCATGAGCATTGTTTTACAGCTGGAAAGTCCTGCAATGATCATCCAGTTTAAGCTCAAGGAAATTGAGGTCCACAAACGTTAACCTATTTAACCATTGGTAGCAAAAATGAAATTAGAATTTAAATGAATTGATTCCTAGTCCAGGGATCTTTTTAACCACACCAAGCTACTTCCTGTATTTGCTTCATTGTTTAAGTGAGAATGATAACCAGTCATTACACACGATTCATAACATGTGAGCAAACGCTCTCCTTAATATTGACCAGTATTCTGCCATTTTGAGTAATATTTAGCCCGTGTAGACAAAACAATGCCAATAATAATAGTGAGTACCTTCTATTTTCTGGGCATGTAGAATCGTCACTGATCTTCACATAAGACACAGTCTTATACAGATGAATGGGTAAATGGATATATATATATATATATATATGCATATGGAATGGAATATTACTCAGCCATGAAAAAGAATGAAATAATGCCATTTGCAGCAACATGCATGGACCTAGAGATTATCATATTAAGTGAAGTAAGTCAGACAGAGAAAGACAAATTTCATATGATACCATTTATATGCGGAATTTTAAAAAATGATACAAATGAACTCATTTACAAAATAGAAACAGACTCACAGACAACCATAAGAAAACAAACTTATGGTTGTCAAAGGGGAAAGGAGGGGGCAGGAGGGATAATATAGGAGTTTGGGATTGGCAGATACAAACTACTGTATATAAAATAGATAAACAACAAGGTCCTACTGTATTGCACAGGGAACTACATTCAATATCTTGTAATAAACTATAATGCAAACAAATCTGAAAAAGATATATCTGAATCACTTTGCTGTACACCAGAAACTAACACAACATTGTAAATCAACTATACTTCAATTAAAAAGTTTTTAAAGAGTGAAAAAAAAAGACACAGTCTTATATAAGGTAAGGTAATCATGGGAGTCACGGCCCACCACTTTTGCCACATGATGTAGCTTAAACAAGGGGTGACAATTCTCACATTTGCCATATTCTATTGATTAGAAGCAAGTTGCAGATTCTGCCCACTCTCGAGGGGAGGGGATTATACAGGAGTGTGGGCAGCAGGAGGCGGGGTCACGGGGTCCACTCTAAAGTCTGTCCCCACACCTGGTGACTGCATGGAGACAGGGATGGGACAAGGAGTAAGGGCGTTTGAAGGGGTGATTTTGGACATGAGCGTCCGTGGGCCCTTAGCTAGGTAAGAAGTGAAGCCAAGCCAGTAAATGACCAAGGGCTTCGGAGGGAGTCCTAGGGTGATTTGAAGATCTTCTTAAGTTTGAGAGTTTTTACCACGGGAAGGTTGAGGAGAGGATGTAGTGTCTGGAGAATGGGATGTGTGAAATCAGGATTTCCTAGAGGAGCCATTTTGGGGGATGGTAAGTTCTGTGGGAGTGGGCAATTAGGTGGTGTCAAGGAGGTCCCTGGAATTGGGGAGGTCTAGCTGGTCTCCCTGCTCCCACCCTGGCCCTCTTGAGGTCTTTTCTTCACTCCATGACTCCTAATGTGTACATGAGATCACGAGTCTCTTCCACACTTAACCCTCCACATCTTCCTGCCTCACTCAGAGTAAAATCTAACACCCTCCCATGAGCTGCTCCCCACACCCCCTCAGACTTTTATCTCTCATCACTCTCCCCTTGCTGTCCACACTCCAGCTACACTGGCCCCTGGGACCAGCCCCTGATGCTCCTGGCCTGGAACGCCCTGCTCACTGATGGCCTCATGGCTCCCTCCATCCCTCTAGTGTCTGTTCAAACTTCTCCCTTTAGCCTTCCCTGTCCATCCTATGTAAAACAGTACCTCTCCCCCATCACTCTCTGTCCTCTCAGCCACCTTATCCTGCTTCCCCATCAAGCATTTCATGTATGTCTTTGTCCGGGTGTTTATCGTCTATCTCCTTCAATGAGAAAGTCAGCTCCAGGAATCTGGGGGTTTGTTTTATCCACTGCTGAATTCCAGCACCTAGATGAGTGCAGGGCACATGGTCAGAGCTCCCTAAGTGTTGTTATAAAGCCAGACAGAGCTGGTTTCTGTGTCCTGAGGGGTGGCTGAGTTAATACTGATGGGTCTGAGGCCAAAGCCTTGAGGTGTAAGCCAGGAGCTGTGGTAGAGGCCTGGATACCCCATCTGATGTCTGGAAGGGGTGACACAGAAGATACAGCGCTTGGTAGGCTGTAGAACTTGGCAGTTAAGAGCTATGCTGCTTAACAGCTGTGTTACCTTGGGTAAGTTACTTAGTTTCTCTGAGCCTGTATCCTCACCTGTAAAATGGAGATAATGATAGAACCAAAATCTAAACCATGGAGTTACACAGATAAACCCACACTCTGCATGTAAAGCACATGGTACAGGGCCTGCATATAGTGCATGCTTAGTAGTGATTGGATAATGTTATATTACTTCTCTGTGCCTGCTTACAATCTGTGACTTTCCACTACTGTCCAAACAAGCTTTGCCATTTACTATTATTCTGATCTGGGGCAGATCATTTTACCTGAAACGAGATTCAGTTTCTCATCTGCATAATGGAGATAATAATTCCTGTCCTTGACTCCCTTGACCAAACTGTTGAGAGCTGTAAGTGAGGTGATGCATGTGAAAGCACTTTGAAATGTTATGTTGCTGTATGATGTAAAGCATCATCACTTCTTGTGCTTGTTGACTGGTTCCTTTCAGGGTTGCTGGAGAACAAGTGGTTTGTTAATTGTCAGAGGCTCCAACAGAACATCTGGGGTGCCCAGGATGGGATGTTGCCACACTGGACTTCTTTGAACAGAGCAGTGGAATCCAGATTTTGCCCAAAGGCCTGAGCCAAACCTGAGCTTAAATGGCCCCTGGGCTCTGGGCAGCATCGGCCAGCCAGCCAGCTTTGTGAGACTGATGGCCTGAATGACAGTCTTACTTCTTTTCACTCCTAGGTGAAGAAAAAAAAAAAAAAAGAGTCCAGGGAGCCTGGGTGTCTGTCTTTGGAGACCTAACACCTGGCCCCTTTTCACCTGTCACTGTCAAGTAACTAACAAGGGCATCTCAGCAGCCCTATTCATGAGAGGCTCAACTTTGACAAACAGAACCCACAGCCCTGTGAGGCCCAGAGCTCCTGGGCTGGTTGTGTCCCTGGCACCTGGGAAGACAAGAAAGCGTGACAAGCGTCTGGGTCAGGGAAGGTGTGAGCATCTGTCAGTGCCTCCCCGGGTGGGAGCCAGGATGGTGAAAGGCCCTCTGGGCACGATGTGGTACACAATCCCTCCAGGTAATGCTGATCATCAGTCAGCCTGGGACTCACTGGCCATCCTAGAGCAACAAACCCTCTTTTCTTACACGGTGTTCCCTGGGGGAATTCTCCAGGGAGCTGGGTCCAGTAGATACAACTCCATTCAGGAGTATCCAACCTACCCCTGTAGCATCAGAGTGGTGGGTGGAGCCCCTATACCTGGTTCCTCCAGCTCAAAGTAAATTGCCCTCCAGATCATGTACACACACACACACACTCACACACACGCACACTCACACACACACTCTCTCTCTCTCACACACACACACACACACATACACACACACACACACACGCCGGGTGGTAGCTACTGATGCCTTTGATTCCCACATTCCTCTCAACCTCCCAGGCTGGGAGGCAAGAGTGAAGTGATAGAGACTATCTACCAATACCCATTCACACTCATTTCACAGAACAGGGCAGAAATGCATTTCCCAGCCTCTTTTGCAGTTTGATGTGGGCATTCATCAAAGATCTCACCAGGGGAACCTGGATGGACTGGACATATATGTGCTACTTCGGGGCCTAGGCTTTAAGTCTGTGGCCATGTCTCCACCAAGTCCTCTTTCCCTTCCTGCTGGCTTGAATCCATGGAGACCTAGCTTAATGGTGCAGGGACAATGTTCTAGGAAATGGCAGGGAATCATGACGGAAGGAATCTGGAATGTCTGCATTGATTAGAGCTTCTGGCTGACCTGGAATGTGCACCAGGCAGTCAGATGAGAGATAAATAAAATTCTATTTTCTTTCACCCACTGAGTTATTGTTGGGCCCCTTTGTTACAGCAGCTGATCTTTACTCTGACTAGCACAGGGGAGAAGAACGTGGCCAAGCTGAAGGCTTCCCAGGCTAACATGAGAGTCCAGTCCACCAGCCCTGTATGACCTGTCACTGAATGGTTTCAGGTTTGTATTACAAGAGGCAGCTGGGGAAGGAGGCCGTGTACTGTATTGGTTAAAATGGAATCAGAGAGACCTAGGTTTTAATTTGGCTAGGACATTCACTAGCATTACGAACTTTGGGCGCTTTCACCAACAAACTGAGTATCAATTTCTTCTCCTGTAAAACGGGGATAACAGAACCTACCATTATATGAAATATATATCATCTCATATGATTATATGAGATAATGTAGGTCAAGGGCTTGCAAATGTTTGCTGCTATTAATGAGATCGGGTGATATCCAGACCTGATTTTTCCTGCCCTCTTTCCCCAGGAAGGAGGGAAGGAAGCTAATTTCTTGAGTTTTCCACGAAGTCATAAGATATTCAGTGACTCTTGAATGAATTACAGTCATCCCTCAGTAACCAAGGGGATCGGTTCCAGGACCTTACATAGATACCAAAATCCATAAAGGCTCAAGTCCCTTATATAAAATGGTGTAATAGTTGCACGTAACCTGCCCGCATCCTTCTGTGTGCTTTAAATCATCTCTAGATTACTTATAATACCTAATACAATGTAAGTGCTACGTAAATAGCTGCTGGATGGGGCAAATTCAAGTTTTGCTTTTTGGAAGTGATTGGAATTTTAAAAAAATATTTTTTATCTGTGGTTGGTTGAATCTGTGGATATGGAAGCCACAAACACATAGGGCCAACTGTACAAGTCCCTAAAGCTTTCAACACATAAAGTTTCTTAAGTAACTACTATAGGCCCAAGACTAGGATGGGGCTGGAGGACAGACATGCCCTTGTGGAAATTAAGTTCTGCTTCACTTCTCAGAAAGCAGCAGCCTCTTCAGGCTCATAAGCTGGAGTCCAGTTCACTAATGGAACTGAAATTCACCTTGACTAAGAAAGAAATCCTGATTCTTCACACCTCCTTATGGGGTGCCTGAGCCCCACTGCAGGTGAGTTAAATCATCAGCTCTAGGGCCTGGACACTGATATGTTTCAAAAGCATCTAGGTGTTTCCGATGAATAGGTGGCACTGAGTCCGAATACTCTCCTGCCAGTCGTCCACACCACCCCAAACAGAGGTTTTTTTGGCGGTACGCGGGCCTCTCACTGTTGTGGCCTCTCCCGCTGCGGAGCACAGGCTCCGGACGCGCAGGCTCAGCGGCCATGGCTCATGGGCCCAGACGCTCCGCGGCATGTGGGATCTTCCCGGACCGGGGCACGAACCCGCGTCCCATGCATCGGCAGGCGGACTCCCAACCACTGCGCCACCAGGGAAGCCCAGGAGTTTCTTAAATAAGGTCTAACCTTGGCATTCACCTGGCAACACTTTCCATGGCTCTCACTGCCTACAGGCTGAAGTCTCAACTCTGCATGGCACTCACAACTTGGATCCAGCCTCTTTCCATTAATGACCCTAATGGCTAAAATGGACTGAGTGTTTCACTTGACCCAGGCATTGTACCAAGGGCTTTATATATGCTATCCCATTCACTTGTCACCTAACTTTAGGAGAATATGTCTTGGCCCAGTTTCCTTATTGTAAAATGGGGACATTCTAAGAAAAGCATTTAGCACAGTGTCTGGTATGTAGTTACTGCTCAGTTAACAGTAGCTATTACGGCATCATCCCTGTTCTAAAGATGAGGAGGTTGAGGTTCAGGGGTGTTAAGTAACTCGCCCAAGGCCTCAGCCCTGATAAGTGAACAGAGATGGGGCCTCAACCCAGGAAGTCTGGCTTCAGTGCCCAGACTAGCCTGCCTTTCGATATGCCACTGAAGGCCAGTGCTCACCTCAGGCCAACGTCCAGAGCTGCCCTCGACGACGTTCCCCCCGTGGTTAGAATGCCTCCCTTCGTCCTCCTCCGGGAAGGCTTCCTTCCAGCACTCTCTTCCTCCATGACCCCTCTAGGCAGAGGCTGATACCCCTCAGCCTTCTCAACAGACCTCTCTCTCCACTCTCATCCCACCCAACTGTCACTTAGACAGAGGGTGCACCCGCTCAGGGGGACAGAGTCCTCTTCACCTCTGGCTCTGCCATGCCTGGCCTGGCACGGAGCAGACCTCTGCGAATGTTGCCTGGGTTTGTTGCCAGCCAAATCCATGGGAGAGAGCTGGGCCAAGAGTGGAGAACAAGACCTTCTGGCAGGGACAGCCCGCCCATTCTCAGCTGTCAGCATGCACTCCAGAGCAAGCACGCTCGTGCTTTTCTTTGGCCAGAGTCCCGTCACCATTTGCCAGAACTTCCAGTCCTCTGGCCCTGGCTCTCACTTTTCTCTCCAGCCACCCCCTAAAGTTGGCCATCAGGAGATTCACCCCTAGAGGAGCGTGTACCATCCAACAACATGAGTCTAGAAGATTCCTCACCTCCCCCAGTTCATTTATTCAACAAATATTTATTGAACCCTGACATTGAGCCAGGTACCATGGTTGGCACTGGATACACGGTGAAGTGCAAACCAGGCATGGTCCCTGGCCTCACAGAGCTTACGTGCTGGTGGGGGAGCAACCAACAAGTAAATACACAAACGGATGTGCACTGGTAATTTCCATACGAGAACAACAACAAAAAGATAGAGGACGTTGAGATAGATTCAAGCCCAGTAGTCAGGGAAGGCCTCTCTGAGGAGGTGGCATTTATGCCAAGGCCTGAGGGCATGAAGAGCTCAGCCTGCAAAGGGCAGAGGAAGAGCATTCTGGGCAAAGGGCACAGCATGTGCAAAGTCCTGGAGGTGGGAATGAGGTTGGAATGTGGAAGAAATGAAGGAAGGCCAGGGTGGCAGAGGCACAGGGAACAAGATTGGGATTGGCAAGAAAAAAGCTGGAAGTGAGTTTGGGACCAGATGAGGAAGAGCTTGGATTTTATCCTTAGAATAATAGGGTAATAGGGTAAGGATTTTAAACCAGAGTTGATATGATATGGTTTGCATGTTTAAAGCTGTCTCTGGTTGTGTTGAGAACGGATTGGCAAAGCAGGAAGGAAAAAAAGTGACCTTTTGGAGGGCAGTGATCTGGGGAGAAGTGACGTGGCCAGACCAGGGTGAAGCCTGTGGGATCAGAGAGAAGTAGATGGACTCCAGAGATGTTTAAGAAGTAGAACCTTGCAGAGGTTTCCAGAAGAGCTAAAGAAAAAAAACTTTATTGAATGTCTGCGACAACCCCAGTGATGGGGTGGGAGTCGGGGGCACCAGAAAGGCTTGGGAATATAAACAAAGATATGAGTTCTCAACCACAGAAACCAATAAACACAGTCACCTTTCCCTGCACAATCTCTCAGGGAGAATGAACCTAAGAGCAACTAAGATACTCAAAGTTCTGGGCCATTTCCACCTCATTCAACAGTGTCAACTGGTTCTTTTGGAGTTGGGTATTTGAAACATGAAAATGTGTTTCCCACCATCCCGCCATGAGTAAATGTTGGATTCTTGGGCTAAGAAGTGGTCAAACTGCAGGACTGGAGCAATGCCCTGGTATCGTGGGAGCAGTGAGCCACCACCTGCAGTGGCCAGGGAGGAGGAGAGTGCAGGGGAGGAGGGGGAGGAGGCGGAGGGGGAGAGTGCAGGGGAGGAGGGGGAGGAGGAGGAGGGGGAGAGTGCAGGGGAGGAGGGGGAGGGGAGGAGGAGGGGGAGAGTGCAGGGGAGGAGGGGGAGGAGGAGGAGGGGGAGAGTGCAGGAGAGGAGGGGGAGGGGGAGGAGGGGGAGAGTGCAGGGGAGGAGGGGGAGGGGAGGAGGAGGGGGAGAGTGCAGGGGAGGAGGGGGAGGGGGAGGAGGGGGAGAGTGCAGGGGAGGAGGGGGAGGAGGAGGAGGAGGGGGAGAGTGCAGGGGAGGAGGGGGAGGAGGAGGAGGAGGGGGAGAGTGCAGGGGAGGAGGGGGAGGGGAGGAGGAGAGTGCAGGGGAGGAGGGGGAGGAGAGTGCAGGGGAGGAGGGGGAGGGGTGGAGAGCGCCATTCTTCCCGCCCCTTGTGAAAAAGGTGAAGTTGGTCTTTGCCTTCTGCCACCTCCCTCTGCACCCCTCCCAACTCCTGGGAGCCTGCTGATTGCCTTCCCTCCCTCGCTATTTCCCTCTATCTCTGTCTGCCTCAGGAGCACTCCTGGCCAGTGCCCCCCTCCCTGAAATGACACCTCCTCACTGCTGTACACGCAGATGGGTCCGGGAGGAGAGCAATATCTGATCCAACTACCTCACACTGAGGAGTAAAAGAATTACTTCAGTTCTTTATCCCTCCTTGAGGAATTTGCCTTCTCAAAAGAGCTTTCTGGGTCATTTAAATGATCTCTGCCCTCCTACCCACTTCTCTGAAAGGGCCCTTTTTCCCCAGGGCTTTTGCAGACTCTACTTTTTGAGCTCGTGGAGTCTCCTCAATTCAGCCTCTGGGGAGGGTAGTTCCATCAAAGGACAGGAGTGGGAGACTCTTCCAGGGGTGACATCAGAAGCATTTAATAACCAGTGCAGAATAAGCACCAACGACTTGCCAGCTGGAGGGCCCCACGGCCTTGGGTCGGCCGGGCATTAACCTGCACGGGGTCCTGGGAGAAAAGTCATGTGGTGGGAACACTCAGGGAAAGCAGGTTTGTCAATGAGCACAGAAGTGTTTCTACATTTTAACAACCATCTGGCAGCACTGGGCCGGCTGTGTCGCTTCTGGTCTGCCCCTGTCTTGTCCAGTTCCTGCTGCTCCACTGGGAAAGGTCTCTGGGCCATTTGTTCCCTCTGTTAGAGGGAAAGTGGCCTGGGCTGAAGCTGGGTAATGCCATGCATGGCCTTTGAGCAGAGCCAGCCGCGTGGAATCCCGGGTGAACAGGATCTCAGGCCCTCGACCCACTGTGTGACCTTGAAGGGCTGAGCCGCCTCTGACTGTCCTTCCTCTCGCCCCTCCTCGCGGTTATTTTCGTCCAGCCTGACAGCCCTTGGCGGTCCCAGCCGTCTGAGCCCCGTGAGTCGGATGCAAAACAGGCAGCACAAACGTCTGGTGCTGAATCCCAAGAGGATTCCTCTCGGGACGCCATCACGTGGGAACATGGCCTCCGCACTGTGCATCCGACGGAACCACAGGCCTGGAGGACGGCGACCGTGTGGTAGGCAGGGAGCTGGGTTCTCTGTGGCTCAAGCCTGGCTCCTGTCTGGGGACGCCGTCCGAGGCCTGGTGGTGAGTACACCCTGTCACGGAGCCCAGAGACCTCCCAGCTGTGTGCGGGGAACTGCTGGTCAGCTGGAGGGTAGGTGTCGGCAGCTGGAGGGTTGGTGTCGGCAGCTGGCAAGAGGGCGGGAACGGGCCCTGCTGGGCTCCCAGTCCCCAGCCTTGGCCGTGGTGGACAGCAGGTCTGTTCCGGGTTCACTGCAGTGGGCGGGAGACAGGTGGGCTGGGGCAGACAGGGTTCCCAGGAGACCTCTTTGTGGCCCCGTGTGGTTACTGCCTCAGGAAGTGAGACAGACACTATGTTCCGGCCCCTGGAGGCCTGGGAAGGCTGCAGCCAGGCAGTCACTGCTCTTGGCTGGGGTCTGATCTCTAGGGGAGCAGCGTGCCTTAGATCATTGTGCCTTTTGGGTTAAAGCGTTGTTCCCCAACCTGAGATTAATGCCTACTGCCCATGTGTCCTGGAGCAGGAGAGGGGTCTGGGTACAGCTCTTGGGGGACTCTCCTGGGACTCATCTCTCCAGGGAAAATAATGAGACCAAGCTTCTGAGATCAGAACAGCCCCAGGAGAAGCTGGGACAAGCAGTGAGGAGGGGAGAGGGGCCCAAGGAGAAGGGGGCCTCTGCTGGGTGAAGAAGACACCTTCATATATGAACCAGTCCAGAAAGCAGAGCAGAAAAGGCAACACCATTTGTAGAGCTCCTGGAAAAATAACTCTCCTCATTCCTGGGGGGCAAAGCCAGCTCAGAAAGCCCCGACTTCAGTGATTTCAGAGACCCAAGAGTGGCAGAGCACAGCTCCTGCTGGCCTCCCAGCTGCCCCCCGGGAAGACCCAGGAACAGCCACATAAGCAGGAGACCCCACAATGCCAGGAGGGGCGGGGGAAGAAGATCGCAGGAGGGGTGCCATGTGGCTGCTCCCGGCAGCCCTGCCACTGGGGGGCAGGGGTGCAGCTGGCCTCTCCGGGGGTCGGGCCCTCCGGGTAGAAGAGGCCCCTCGACTGGGCAGCAAATTCCTCCGGGCTGGCAGGATGGTGCCAGTGGCTCTGCGCAAGGGAGTGGTTCTGAAGGCTGGGATGGGGTAAGCCAGAGAGGAGGTGCTAGGGAGGATGGGGTCGGGCACTCTTCCTAGGATGGCGAGCTGGCTGCTCGGGGCAGATAGCCCTGGACAGCTATGGAAGAAGGACCAGGGCCAGGCAGGAAAGGCCAGGGGCCCAGCGGGCGTGGGTGAAGGTTCCATCTCGGCTGCATAGCTGTTGAGGTGGGAGAGAAGGCGAATCCGCACCGGGTCTGCACGGCTGCTGGGCCCTTCCAGGACCCCCAGGTACCTGACGACCTCAGTAAGGCACTCCCGAAAACCGATGCTCCGGAAGTCGACTGCCAGGGCTCGAGCATCAAAGAATCCTGCAAAGTGAGGCTCGATGAGGACATGCCAGGCAGGAGACAAGCACTGAGCCGGGGTCAGACTGTCTGAGTTCTGGACCTGCTTTCCCCACTCAGCCCCTGGGTGACCTTGGGCATGTCACCTCACCTCTCTGAGCCCCAGTCTCACCACCTTAAAGTGGGAATAATCATCTCTAGTGGGGTAGAGGGGGTGGCCTGTGCGGATCAAATGAGTTCACTAAACTGTGAAGCATTATAAAATGTAAAGTGTTGCTTTCATCACCATTCATGATTAACCCAAAGAAGGAAATCTGCGGCCCAGATAACTTCATTTAAATAGACACTTGCCAGATGTGAAAGCGTTGTGCAAATGGAGGTGTAGAACAACCCTGCCTACGGATGGGGGCAGATGCTGGGAGGTGGCGGCAGCAGCCATCAGAGCTGGGAGACTCCTTGGAGAGGAGAGCATAGGGTAGCAATGAAGCATGAGGTCCTTGGGGGCCAGCTGCTTGACCATGGACTTAACTAGCGCCCTGACTATGGACAAGTCTCAATCTCTCCATGCCTTGATTTCCTTAGCTGTGAAATGGGTATATAACAGGCCCTGCCATGTATAGATGGGAGGGCAAAATGAAATGGTGCACAGAAATGCTTAACAAATGAAAGGTTAGCTATCATTTATATGACTGGTTTGGCCCCCATAAGCATTCAAGTTTGTTCCCCAGCCCAAAGAGCAGTCTAGAAAGCAGGACCCCACTGTGGTCCTCAGCTGCTGCCCTCAGGCCAGGGACCCTGTCTTTGGGTTGACTTCAGTGTGGGATGACCAGGGGGACTGCCTGCAGAAGTATTCACATTCTCACAGCTTCACCTGCCGGTCTCTCGACCACCTTCTGGGCAAAGACAGAACAGCCCCAGTGAGCACTGGCTTCATGATCACGGTAGCAAATATCGGGTCCCTGGTTCACGGCTGAGGTCCCCACAGAGGAACAGCTTGGCAGGAGATGATGTTTGGAGCCAGGCCTCCTAGGTGGCGAGACCTGGCTATGCTGTATACTTAGCTGTGCAACTTTGAGCAAATCCCATCACCTTTCTCTGTTCACTGTTCTTTTTTCACTAACATTTGCTGAGTTCTTCCTAAGCACTTAATTTGCATTAGCTAATTTAAACCTCATAAAAACCTATCATTATAACCATTATGGGGCAGTGGTTAAGAATCCTCCTGCCAATGCAGGGGACACGGGTTCGAGCCCTGGTCCGGAAGATCCCACATGCCACAGAGCAACTAAGCCCGTGCACCACAACTACTGAGCCTGCGCTCTAGAGCCCACGAGCCACAACTCCTGAGCCCACGTGCCACAACTACTGAAGCCCACACGCCTAGAGCCCGTGCTCCACAATAAGAGAAGCCACCGCACTGAGAAGCCCACGTACCGCAACGAAGAGCAGCCCATGCTCTACGCAACTAGAGAAAGCCCGCGCGCAGCAACGAAGACCCAACGCAGCCATAAATAAATAAATTTATATTTAAAAAACCCCTACCATTATTCCCATTTTAGAGATAAGGAAACTGAGGAATAAAGAGCTTAAATCATTTGTCCAAGGTCCTAAAGCTAGTAAGTAGTAAACTCAGTGTTCAAATACAAAGCCAGTGCTCTAAGCCAATTCTCTGTCTTCCCATCAGCCCTTAGCCAGGAAACAGTGAGGATAACAACACCCACCCTCGAGGTTCTTGTGAGAATCAAATGAGATAACATTAGAGAAAGCATTTGGAAAACTATAAAATGCTGCCCAAATATTAGTCACTAGCTTTCTTTTAATTGGATAAATATAAATGTAGCTTGAAATTCCTCCTCCATTGGTTGATTAGAGACAGTTTCCACTGTTGGCTGTGCATTCCTTTGGCACAAGTTCTCCAAGTGACCACCTGCAGCAGGGTCATTGGGCGTGTCTGCTAAACTGGCAGATCCTAAACTCCAATCCAGACTTACTGCCTCGGGACCTCTGGGCTGTGACCCACTTCGCTGTCTGCCCCTACATGACACTGCTGCCCCCCGAGGCTTGAGAGGCACCAGGCTGGGCTGCTTAACGTGCAACCATCCCCTTGAGGGGGCAGCAAGTTAAGGCTTCAAGACTTAAGTCTTTGGAGCCAAGGTCAGTGGAGCTTTCAAGGTTTCCCAATTGTGAAATTACCAAAACACACAGAGTGGCTTCAGGCACACAGAATTTCCGTCTGTCCAGAGGTCTTTTAAAAGCCACAGTTCCGTGACTTTTTTGTACTGGACTAGCTCAAAATAACAGAATGCGTTAACATTCGCATCCTACTAAAGTCCCACGACTGACTTCAGCGGTGAGCGTGACATATCCCCCCAGCACTACCAAGGACACAAGAGCTCAGAAGTCTAGGTCGGCACACTAGCGAAGCGCTGTGGCTAAAAATCTCAGGAGTGTCCCTCCCACTGGGATCACAGTGAGAATAAGCTCATTCAGCCTGATGCTTAACGAGGTCCTGGGGGCGGGGGGATCAGTAATCTGTTGTAGAAGAGTTCCTCCAAGGTTCAAGGCTGGAAGGAGTGGAGATGAGGAAAGGGCTAGGGCACATGGAGACAATAAAAGAGGAGAGGGCAATGCCAAAAGAAGAAAGACAAGCTTTGCGAACGTTCCACCTGGATCTGCTTCAGCCCCTCTGTGAACTGGGAGCTCCATGAGGGCAGGGACCACATCTACTTTGCTCACCAAAGTATCCCCAGGGCCCAGCCCCCAAATATTGGCTGCAGGAATGGTTCCAGGAAAGTAGAGCATCAGTACCTGTCCCACCAGTGGCGTGGAGCATTTTCAAATGATCTACTGTCATCTGCAGGACCTCGGCTTTCTCCAGCTTGGAGGAGCCCTGTGTGTACAGAAGACAGAAGAGTGGCGGCCTTCAGCTGACCTCTGTCGCCCACCTCCCCCGCATGGCGTCATCAGCACTCACGACCTCAGTTTTCTCCTCCTCCTCCCACCCCACCACTGCCTGCAATCGGGCTTCTGCTCTAGCCGAGCCCACCAAATCGAACCCATTCTCTTCAGTTCTCATTTTAGCCCACCTGTCCACCACATTGCTGACCATTCTTCCTGAAAGCCCTCCTCCCCTGCTTTCTTGCTCTAACTGTCTCTTAAAACGGTGGTGTTCCCAGTGGGTGATGGCTCACTTTTTTCTCGCTCTGTGCGCTCTCCTCGGAGGGTCCCCTCTACCTCCATGGCTTCAGGCACCATCACCAGAATGTCACTCCTGCATCCTCACCTGCCTCCTAGACCAGCTTTACCGGGAATCCAACTTCACGCTCGCCACACACACCCAAGATCGGGCTCACTGTCTTATTCCAAAGCACCTGCTCTTCCTCCATTCTCTCTCTTGAGGAGTGTTCCCGAAGCCTCCAGCATCACCTGGTCTCCCAGGTGAAACCTGAGGGTCGGACTCTCCATGTGAGTCCCTTGAAGGTAGGTACCAGGTCTAGTTCGTGGCTAGACTGGTGAAGGTTTTAGTGAATGTCTGTGGAATGACTGACTCGTTCTCCCCAGCAGAAAGGAAGACACGGGACCTATGACCATGCTTTGGCGCACACGGTGAGAATCTCTGAGGCTGTCTGACTGATTCAACTATCTGACTCCCCACTGGAGTCCCTCCACCCCAGCATGTCCAATGACAGAGACTTCACTCCCCAGGCGGCCTGTTCTACTTTCAGATAGTGCTGGAAATGTCAGTAGTGCAGAGGGATAGGGCACTTTAGGATCACACAGTCTGTGTCCAGTTCTGCTCTGCTACTTACTAGCTATGTGATCTAGCACCTCTCTGTGCTTCAGTTTCCTTACCTGTGCAATGTGCATAATAATCCCTACCCTTCAGGATCATTCTGAGCATTCAGTGCAACCGGATGATGGACATAAAGCCACAACCCCTGAGACACCTCAGTAAATATGAATTTCCATCCCCCTTATTCTTGGCCATCAACAGATATCAGTAAATGACATCACAGCACTTCAGGCAGCTGCCACCAATTGATAAGAGATGCCGTGAGAAGTGAACCTTATCTGCTGCCCGCACAGCATTTCCTCTAGCACATTCAGCAATGTCACATACCTGCTTCTCAAAGGCAGTGGGGACCAAGCGCCGCAGTTCAGAAAGGCTGCTGTTGATGCGGTCCCGGCGCCGTTTCTCTATGATCTAAAAAACAATGATGAAACATACGAACAAACAAACAAAAACCAAGTAGGCACTTCATCACAGTTTCCAACACGCCTTGACGGGCACTGACTCATATCTTCTGTCACAATATTTCTGTCAGGGAGATAAATCCATTCTTATATTATGGAAGAGGAAAATGAGGCTCAGAGAGGGGCAGGATTTGCTTAAGGTCACACAGCAAGGAAGTGCAAGGCTGGGACTAGAACTCAGATCTCTTGTCTTGA
This sequence comes from Kogia breviceps, assembly GCF_026419965.1. Classification (NCBI taxonomy): domain Eukaryota; kingdom Metazoa; phylum Chordata; class Mammalia; order Artiodactyla; family Physeteridae; genus Kogia; species Kogia breviceps. The sequence goes on along the minus strand of NC_081310.1, from coordinate 170,484,627 downwards.
TCTAAGGGGTGGTATTCAAAACGTTTAACCACTGATACAGCAGGGCACCAACCAATTAAAACAGGAACACCAGCCACAGCACTGGAGCAGGTCTGGAGGCCCCTCCTCGGCCAAGGAGACCCCTTGAGGTGCTGGGTCATGAGGTCTGAGGAGTCCCAGGCTTTGCTCTCTCCAGCTGGGAAGGCCTTTCATTCCCACAAGCTCACTCTCATCTCACAATACTGGTAGCGGAATACTGATAGCAGGACAGAAATTACAACACCCATTTCACCGATAAAGAGAACGAGGGCTGGGTGTACGTGGCTGCTTAAGGTCTTTTGGTTAGTGAGTGGCAGGGCTGGTCTCTGCCAGATTCCGGTCTCTGGACTCGCAGGGCAGAAGCACAGCTGCATCCTGGGAGAAAAGTAGGGCCAAGAGCAAGGACGAGCTCCTCCTTCTTCTGTCCCCCTTCCCTACCCCTCAGCACACTAAGAGGGAAGGAAAGTTCTGAGCTCAGACAGAAGCAGGGGAAGGCTGGAATAAATGATAATGGCTAACTGTGCATCAGGTTCTGTTCTGAGTGCATTACATTAATTCACTTCAAAACAACCGTTTGAGATGGGTACCATCATTATTTCAGTTACACAGATGAAAAAATGAGGCACACAGAGATTAAGTGGCTTGCACAAAGTCACCCAGCTAGCTACTGGCAAAGCTGGGACTTGAACCCAGGCAGGGTCACTTCCCGGTGGTGTTTCTGACCAGGGTTCTCTGTGCCAGGCCCCTGGGAACTCAGGGCAAACATTTGTCCGACAGCTCTGCTGAGACACACACTCACCCCTCTGCGTTTCTTCCTGGCTTGCATTTGTGAAGGGCTGGGGGTGGACAGCGGCCGGGCCATCTGGCTGGAGAGGAAAAGAAAGGCTGATTTTGCAGAAGACCATCTCCCTGGCCTGGGCTGACCTCGGAGGCCGGCTGTGGGAGGGCACTGACCCCTCCCAGGCGGCCGAGGTCTCCCAGGCCGGGAAGAGGCACAGGGCAGGCGTGGGCGGGGACGCCTTCTCTCCCCTTCTCCCCGGGGGCTCATTTCTCCCCGGGCCAAGTCCTCCCCTGCACAGAGCTTCCTGCCCCAGAGTCGCCGGCGGCTGGGGCCATGGGTGGGGGGATTTGGCTCTCGCCCGGACCTGACCCGCTCGGCCTTTCCTCCTGCCCCTCGCCCCTCGCCCTCGCTGCTGCCACGGCCGTCGGGGTAACCGCAGCCCGGCCGCCCGGCTCCTGCAACCCGATCCCCCGGGGCGGGGCGGGCGAGGGCACGGGCGGCGGCGGCGGGGCCGGGCCTGCGGGTTAGGTTTCAGAGGGAGCCGCTGGGAACGAGCGTGGAAAGAACAGATGCCGCCGCTTCCCACGGGCCGGGCGCGCCGGTCGCCCGCCCTCCACCCGGCCTGCAGCTGCCGCCTCCTCCCACGCTGCGCGGCCCTGGCGATGGGGAGGCGACATCTGGGTCACAGGGCCCTCTCGGACTCTGGACTCTCAGGACGTGGCCCCAGCCTCCCCAGAAGGCTCCAGCCCCGCATCATCGTGTCAGGCCTCCGGTCCCCGGGCTTGGCTGAAGGATGAATGTTTGCTGGCAACCCAGGAGTTCCCATCACCGGGAGGAGGTCAGCCCTCTGGGGCTTTTCCTGCCCAGACTGACCAAATCCTCCTCAGCTCAACTGCTCGCTCTCTTAATGGTTTCCCGCTTCAGAGGCTCTCTTGGAGTGAAGGAGATACTCTGGGTTGCCCTTAGGATCATTCACTTGGCCAACACGCCAGAGGCCCACTCAGACCTAGGGCTGGACTGGATGCCCTCAGCCAGGCCCCAGCCCTCCAGAGCCTAGCTCCCACTGGAGACATCACAGCCACAAATAACTAGACAAGGTGACTCCCCTGCTATTTCAGAACGTGAAATGCCACACATCTGAACAGGAACCCAAGAGCTTGCCTCCACCTCTCCTCTTCTGCCTAGGTCCCCATCTCAGCGAAGGCACCCATATCCCACTTCTGCAAGGTGGACACCCGGCCACCATCTTTCATTCCTCCTCTGTCCTCACCTACCCCATCAAAACCTGCCCATTCCATGTCTAAAATACATCTCACACCTGTCCCCCTTATCTTCACTGCTGATCTCAGGACCAAGCCTCCATCATCTTTCTAGACTGCAGGAGTCTATTTACACCCGCTGCTTCCTACAAGCGGGCAGAGTGATCATCTAAATGCAAATCTGATCATGTCACTCTCTTACAGGGCCTTCCCAATGCTTTTAGGATCAAGGCTACCATCTTTCAGGGACCCCAGCAGGCCCCTGTCACCTCCTAGACTCACTTCTCTTTTGCTCTTTGCGCTCCAGCCTGTGAATGCACTAACTCCTTCCTGTGGTGGCACATACTGTTCCCTTAGCACAGAACTCTCTGGTCCACTCCCTCTCCCCACCCCCAAGCCCCAGCCCCTTTGCCTAGTAACTTCTACCACCTTTCAGATCTCAACTCAAACGTCAGCTTCCAGGGGAGTGTTTTCTGACATCGCCCCTCCCACTTGATACCCTCTGCTTTACACTATCCTAGCATCCTGCATTCATAGCATTTGTTCCCATTTGTTGCTTTATATTTATATGATTATTTGATTAATGTCTATCTCTCCATCAAGTCTGTAAGTTCCCTGAGGCCATGAACCATATCTGTCTCATACACAGCTGTACCCAGTACTCAGCAAGTGACATGACAGAGCTCGTGGTTGAGCTCCTCCTCCTGCCCTCATCTTTGGCATCACCGGAGAACACAGAGGTGAGACCGTAAAATCTATGTCTTGGGACTTCCCTGGCGGTCCAGTGGTAAAGAATCCGCCTTCCAATGCAGGCGACGCGGGTTCGATCCCTGGTGGGGGAACTAAGATCCCACATGCCTCGGGGCAACTAAACCTGTGCACCACAACTACTGAGCTTGTGCGCCTCAACGAGAGAGCCCACGCGCTGCAAACTACAGAGCCCACGCACCCTGGAGCCCACACTACACAACGAGAGAGAGAAAAACCCGCATGCCACGGCTAAAGAGAAGCCCGTGTGCTGCAATGAAAGAACCCACAGGCCTCAACCAAGATCCGGTGTGCCTCAACTAAGACCTGATGCAGCCAAATAAATAAACAAATATTTTTTAAAAAATCTATGTCTGAGGCCTTTGTGGAATGGGGGCGTATGTGGCCCACCGGGAGGGTCCCAGCCCACGTGAGGACCCTCTTGACATTAGAGGCTGGATCATTTTCATCAACTGCTTAAAGAGATAAGGTTGCATGGGAGACCAGATGAACATTTGTCAAACCTACTGCTATGTCCCTGGCTTCATCTAGCTACATCTGGAAAAGGGTATCTCCATCCAAACATCTGGACAAGAATGTAAGAAGCCTATGAAAGCTCGTGGGAGGGATGGGTCAGCAAGCTAGATCCAGGGCTCAGGTGGCCAGATCCTGAGATCTGTAGGGCAGCTTGTTTACAAAGCTTCAGTCTGGACAAGCCACAAGAGCCAAGGTCTACTGAGAAACACGGCCTTTGTCCCCGCAGCTTGGATAAGGTGTCTCCTGGGGTATTGGGTTACCACTGCTCACGTCACTGCCTCTCAGCCGGATCCCTCCTCAGGGACCATCTGTTGGAGGCTGACACACCCCTTTCAGAGCATGGCAGCTCAGCCACCCTTTTTCCACTCTCCTGGTTCTCTGCAGTGTTATCCCTCTCCCCCCAACTCCCATATCCCACAGGCAAAGCTCACTTCACAGCTTTCTCGGCATCACGACATATACTTCCCTCCTTTGAGGGGAAGCCCCATTTTACAGATGAGGATGCCGAGGACTGGGGAGGTAAGGCAGCTTGCCCAGCCTACGCAGCTGCTGAGGAGCAAAGCCAGCATGGGAATCCACATCTTCTGGCTTCAAAATCAGCATTGTTTTCCCTCCTGATTCCCACTTCCTGTCTGTCTGAATAGCCCTCCAGTCCCCTTAGCCTTAAAGCTCCCAAGAGCTCAGCCAGAGCTAGCTCTTTTCCAGGCTGTGATCTGGCCCTGACATTGGGAGAGGACGTGAGAGATTCTTGTCTGAGAGTCTGAAAATAAGACAGATTTTCATGGACCCAGAGAAGATATGTTGACCCCCAAGATCTGCTCCATGGGCCTCAAGGGGCCCCTAGCCAGAATTCTGGGGTGGTCTCTTGGGGGAGGGGCAGCTTTCCAGGTGGTCTGGCTGCTAGTCCTGACAATCCTCAGAGCTCACCCTCACTTCCTTTTGGGGAACTCCCCCGAGGAGCCCTGGCAGGTGACCCCGCTCATTTTCCATCAGCCGAAGGCAGAATCACAATGTCTCCAATGAAGGGCTCTCAGAGAGCACTGAGCCTACTTGTAAAATGAGGAAACTCAGAGAGGGGAAGGGATCTGCTCCAGGCCACACAGCAAATTAGAGGAAATTCCAGAACTGGAGCCAAGTCTACTGGCTTTTCATCCAATTCTCCCCATACAGTCTTCATCCCACCATGTACATTTCATAGCCAGTACTTTTTGTTCTAGAGAGCACTTCCATGTTCACTTGTCTCATTTATCATACAATGAGTTAAGTCTATTATCGGGCCATTTCACACTTAGGAAAAATAATCACTTGATAGCTGGAGTGACAGGGACACAAAGTGCAGTCTTCAGATGTCCAGGCTTTTCATTAGACCATGTTGCCTCATGGACACGGCACCCTCCAACTGAACGGCGACCCCTTTGAGAGAACCTTTCATTGGAAGCTGCCTTGCGCCAAAGCAGGCAGCTGTGTGCCTTAAGTCCATTACCTCATCAAAGCCTCACCCGATGAGGTACGGTATTAGCATCCCCATTTTGCAAAGGAGAAAATTAGAATTCAGAAAAGGGTAGTCACTTGCCCAGGTTAATGGTGGTGAGACTTCAAAGGCCACCATGTGCCTTAAATGACCCACAGACCCTGACCCAGTGCCTGACGTGGCAGATGCTCATTAAATTTTTGCAGAGGGACCGGGGAGACAATATTCTCAGTTTGGACCCACATGTGTCAGGGGGCTGTGTTCAGATAGGAGCTCTGAGGGTGATTCCCATACATGGGGCAGGGCGCTACCACCAGGCAGATGCCTACAGTGGCAATGGAACACCGCCTGCTCTTTACTCTTACAGGGTGTGGGGGGGGGATTTGCACCCTGCCTCTGACCCTGGGGAGGCTGGCTGCTCCAGTCCCCTGGCCCTTGCCAATGTTCATCTGGCTTTCTTTGTCCATGAGGCTCTTCTTCCCTGAGAGTTCCCTGAGGGCAGAGGCTGAGCAGGATACATCTGGGCCCCCCACGCCCAGCCCAGGGTCTGGGCCACAGCAGGCATCGTTCAGCGCTCCCTGAATTGAAGCATTGATGTCTGCTGGGGGGAGGGCCCTTTGGTGAGTGCTACAAAGAGGGGTCTATAAGTCGGCCTCTGCCAGATGTCCAACTGCTTCTCTCCTCTGGGGGGGTTCTGCTCGCCTAAGAATCTAGACAGTCTAAAAAAATGGGCTCTCGTTGAAAGGACAAAATGTATAGGAAAAAAACTGCCTACCGATCCTTTATGCCATAGTCCAAATGCCACCACCTTCAGGAAGCTCTCCCTGCACTTTTGGTTGTGAGTGACCTCTCCCTGCTCAGGTGCCCTCACAGCCCACAGTCTATCTCTCCTTCCATCTCCCATCCTGTCCATGGACTTTGTGTGACCTGGGAGGTCACTGACCGGGCTGCAAATTCTTGGAGGACAGAAGGCAGCTCCAATCAGCCTAGCTCTCTGACACCAATTTCATGCCTCTGATTCATGAAGACCCAATGACAATGAGTTTGAGACACCTCCCTGCCAACCCCCCACCCCATGGTGCTGGGCCCTTCTCCTGCTCCTAGCAAGCACAGACTCAGAGAATTGATTCTCTAAAGAGCAGTTTCTGCTAAACAATTTTAAAAGGTTATTATGTTGCATAGGGAATGTTATTATATACCGCAAAACCTCATGGACAGGAAATTACCTCCTATTATAAGCTAGAAAGAATTGGAAGCTGGCGGCACTTTACTGGGGCTTGTGACTGAGGCAGGATCCCCTGGTCTCAGAAAACTGGAGATCACTGAAAGTATGAAATACCCTCAAAAACATCCCTAAGAATGAACTGAATCCCCCTTTCAAATCTATTCTAGAGAGTCGGGTTTGGATGAGCCAGGAGGGACCAGATAGGCTTCCTTTTCCCACTCCCTGTTCTCTTTTATTTTACTGATGAGGAAACAGCCTCACAAAGGGAAAGCAATGCTCCAAGGTCACACGGTAACCTGGTGGCAGATTTGGGGCTGGGACCCAAGTCTGCAGACTCCCAGTCAGTCCCTGCTGCTCTTTCAGGGTTCTGACTATCACATATTGGGTGCTTGATACTACTTAAGCATTTGCTACGTGCTGGGCTCTGTGTGAAGCCCTTGACATAGGTTATCTCATCTGATTTTCCTAATTATCCTATGAGGTCAGTTCTATTATTTGTACCCATTTTGCAGATGAAGAAACTGAAGCTTAGATTGTTCACATAACTGGGATGTAACAGAACTTATACAGGTTCAGTTTGTTCTACAGGTTTGAAGCAGGGTCAGAAAACATACCAAGAGTTGAAAGATATTGGCAGCAGACTGGTGCAGTAGAAAGAGCACTGGAATCAGAGTCTAGGCCCTTGCAAGGACCAGGGGCAAGTCAGCGATTATTTTCTTCAATATTAAAACTTTAATTCCAAAGATTTTCTTCCCCTGGAAGTTTTGTGTGTGTGTGTGTGTGTGTGTGTGTGTGTGTGTGTGTGTGTGTGTGTGTGTACTATATGAAAACTGCACGCCAGCTAGGGTAAAATTAAGAAAGTATGGTTACTCTGCATAGTCACTGCAGAGTAGTGACTACTCTACTTCAGGACCAGGGGGTGTGATACCAACAGTCCATGAGGGTTTCCTAAGATCTTCAGGGAAAAGTCCTCCCTGGTAGCGCAGTGGTTAAGAATCCACCTGTCAACTCAGGGGACAGGGGTTCGAGCCCTGGTCCAGGAAGATCCCACATGCTGCGGAGCAACTAAGCCCGTTCGCCACAACTACTGAGCCATGTGTCACAACTACTGAAGCCCGCGCGCCTAGAAACCCATGCTCCACAACAAAGAGAAGCCACCGCAATGAGAAGCCCGCGCACCGCAACCAACAGTAGCCCCCGCGCAGCAACAAAGACCCAACGCAGCCAAAAATAAATTAAATAAAAATAAATTAAAAAAAAAAAAAAAAGTCCTCGCCAGTAGCCTCACTTGGACAGAAAGAGATCTCCAACCGTACCTCAGACCCCGAGCTGAACTCTCCCTCCGTCCCAGCATCTCGAGCCCTAAACGGCCGAGAGCGCACAGGATCCCGGGCACTCGTGCGCGTAACGGTGGCGCCACACCTGCGTCTACCCTGGTCGCTCCAGGACTGGCCCCGCGCTCCCCGGCCCGTCGGCTTGCTCCCCAGCCTGCTCGCCCCGGCGCGCCCCGCGCCCCCAGCCCGCCTTACCTCAGCTCGCCCTCGTGGCCCACGTCGATAGGTCCGTCGGACTCGCTGTCGGAGCCGCTCGGCTCCCGGGGCCGCTTCATCGTGAGCGAGCGCGGGCTGCGTGGGTCTCCGCCCGGCGGCGCGGGCGGCAAGCCGGAAAGTCGGGCCCCGCCCCGGCCCCGCCCCGGGGGCGCAGCCACCGCCCTTTCCCAGGGCGCTTTCCTGCGTCGCAGCCCCGGGCGCCCCCTCACCCCCTCCGTGACGCGCTGGCCGAGCCGTGGGAAGGCCCCGGGCGGTCGCCGCCCCGCCGACGGCTGGGAGGTCCGGCTCCGCTCCCTCGGCTGCCGCGCGCTGGGTGGCCTTGGGCAGGTGCCCTTGGAGGCCCCCGGGGAAGCCAAGGGGTCCCAGTCTGTCCCTGGTTCGCCCCGGGGCGCTGTCGGCTTGTGGAGGCGCCGCTCCGCTATGCCCCAGCCTCTTTAGAGGTCCTCTCGCCGGCTCCTGCCTCCTGGGGTTCTGGGGGCGGCAGACACATCGGTTTGGAGAGGTCGGTGGAGTGGCTGTGGCCTGATCCTCGGCCAGAATTCTCTGGCAGCTTCTCCCAAAGGGGTCCAGAGCAAGTAGAATATGGGTGAGGGGGTCATCCCCCAAAGGGATGGCCGAAGTTGTGGCTGCATCACCTGCGCAGGACAGGCTCTGGCCAAGGTGCCTGAAGACCTGTCTTGATCGTGGGTGTCCTGGGAATTAGTTCCCAGTTCACCAGAGGCAGAGCTGTCCTGGGAGGCCAAGAGTGCCTGAAGAGGGCCCAATCCTGAAGCTGTTGCAGGGCCTCAAAAGGGGGTGCGTGGCACCCTCCAGCCTCCCTTCCTGGGACCCTCCTCCCCTCTACAACAGACCAAACTGTTTACTAGGTAGGGGCTCCGACTGCCCTGCCCTTAGGGAGGGAGACTCAAGGAAGATTCTGAGATTCACCTGCCATCCTCATGGGCCAGTGCCTCAGAGAGACCCCCCCAAAGCTCAGAAGGAAATGGAATGGGGGCATCCTGGAAGGTGGACTTCATGAGCTGGGAGGAGGAGATGGGAAGGTGGTCTCCATGTGGTGGGTCAGAGACGAAGTCTTTCCCTTTGACTCACCCCCCCAGGACACAGAGGAAGCCACCTCCTCATTTGGGAGAGTGGGATTAGTCATCTGAGAATAACTGCACTTTCACTCCCACTGTAAGACCTGCTTAGGGACACTTGATTATGGTGGTGGGACAGAACAATCCCATGCCCCCTTCCACACGTGTCCACAGACACTACCACGTGGCCAAGTATACGGACACATAGGTATAGACATGCACGGGTACACAGCTGGCATGCACAGTCAGAACCTGCAGCTTGGGCTTCCTCTGGAGGCCCTGGTGTTCACCCCAGCCATACCTATGGCGGCACAGTGGTTGAGAATCCACCTGCCAATGCAGGGGACACAGGTTCGATCCCTGGTCCGGGATGATCCCACGTGCCGTGGAGCAACTAAGCCCGTGTGCCACAACTACTGAGCCTGCGCTCTAGAGCCCGCGAGCCACAACTACCGAAGCCCGCACACCTAGAGCCCGTGCTCTGCAACAAGAGAAGCCACCGCAATGAGAAGCCTGCGCACTGCAATGAAGAGCAGTCCCCACTCGCCGCAACTAGAGAAAGCCTGTGCGCAGCAATGAAGTCCCCCCCCCAAAAAAGGAGTGCACAGATAAATAGGAGCTCAGAAGAGCCGTCAAAGCTGAATATTTAAATTTGGAAGTCATTAGGTAATAGGTGGCACTTAAAGCTATAGGAGTAGACAGATTACCCAGAAAGAAAGTGTGGATGGGGCCTAGCTAAATAGCTAACGCTTGGTAAGCACTTATTATAACACCTGAAACTGTTTTGTAAGTATTAACTCACTTCATTCTCAACAACTCTGTAAAGTAGTAAAATTATTATCATCCTCACTTTGCAAATGAGAAAACAAGGCACAGAGAGGTGGAGCAACTCTACAGAGGGTAAATGGAAGGGCTGGAATTCAACAAGGCAGTTTGGTTCCAGAGCCAAACCTGTATAGCTCTTAAACATCAGGCTATAGTATCTACTACTGAGCCTAGAGCTGTGCCATCAATACAATAGCCACGAGACACATGTGGCTACTAAGCACTTGAAATGTGCCTGTACTGAATTGCTTTGTTAGTAAGTGAGATACACACCAGATTTAAGAAAGAAAGAAAGAGAGAGAGAGGAAGGAGGGGAGGAGGGAAGGGAGGGAGGGAGAAAGGACGAGCTCTCATTTATATTTTTAATATTGATAACATGTTGAGATTATAATATTTTTAAAAATTTATTTATTTATGGCTGTGTTGGGTCTTTGTTGCTGCGCGCAGGCTTTCTTTAGTTGCTGTGAGCGGGGGCTACTCTTTGTTGCAGTGCGCGGGCTTCTCATTGCGGTGGCTTCTCTTGTTGCAGAGCACGGGCTCTAGGCGCGCGGGCTTCTGTAGCTGTGGTGCGCGGGCTCAATAGTTGTGGCTCGCAGGCTCTAGAGCTCAGGCTCAGTAGCTGTGGTGCCCGGGGTTAGTTGCTCCGCGGCATGTGGGATCTTCCCGGACCAGGGATCGAACCCGTGTCCCCTGCCTTGGCAGGCGGATTCTTAACCACGGCTCCACCAGGGAAGCCCCGAGATTATAATATTTTATACATATTGCATTAAATAAAATATATTATTAAAATTAACTTCACTTGTTTTCTTTTTAGTTTTTTTAAAAAATTAATTGTTTATGCTCCTCTCCATTCTATTTCTATTGGACAGTGCTAATCTAGTACAGAGGTGTCTTGACCTTAGTCCCATTTGACATTTTGGGTTGGAAAATTCTTTATCGGTGGGGCTGTTCTGTGCATTGTTGAATGTTTAGCAGCATCCCTGGCCTCTACTCACTACGTGCCAGTAGTACCTGCCCCAGTCGTGACAATTAAAAATGTCTCTAGATAATACCAAATGTCCCCTCGGGGAGAAATCACCCCCAGTTGAGAACCACTGGTCTAGAGAAACCCCAAGATTTAGATGTTGAGTAGAAGAGAAAGAGCTGCTGGAGGAGACTGAGAAGGAACAGCCGGGAGGTGGAGGAGAGCCAAGGGTGGGTGTTATAGGAGCCAGAGAGCAGCATTTCAAGTACTTGGTCATGATCATTTAAAATGTCAGTCAGATCACATCACTTCCTGCTCAAAACCATCCATAGGCTTCCCATCACGTTCAGAATAAAATGCCAACTGTTTACCGTGGCCTATACATAGGGTGACTCTATAATTTATCATCTAAGCCTGGGGCACCTCTGAGAGTGAAAGGAGGCAACGCTAACTATGCCAAGACAGTCCAGGGCATTACTGGATGTATGGCCACCCTAAGCCCTGGGCCCTGCCCCTGCCCTGCTCACTCAGCCACTAGAGCCTTCCTGCCCTTCCACCGAAATTTCCTGCTTGTAGCTGCTGCAGGACTTCGAATTTGTCGTTCCATCTATCTGGAAGCCTCTTCTCCTTGATGGTCTCAGATTAATTATCTCACTCTCTTCAGGTCTTGGCTCAGACGTTACATCCTTAGAGAGAACTCTCCTGACCCTCTGTCGAAAACAGGGACCGATTTCCTGCTCACTCCGTGTCCCCTGCTTCACATCATCTTATTTGGTTTGGCCAAAAAGTTCTTTCGGTCGTTTTTTCCGTCAGATGGCTCTAGTAGCGCTCAGTTGTCTTTAACTTCATTCGAAACAATTTTGTTAGACTGTATTGTGACAGCTGTCATATCAGCGTGCATTAAAAATATACTTATCAAAATTGGTGAATTTTTGTGTAGCCATTTTAATATTGAAGATGGAAGAAAAAAAGCAACATTTTCAGCATATTATGCTTTATTATTTCAAGAAAGGTAAAAACACAACTGAAATGTAAAAAAAGATTTGTGCAGTGTATGGAGAAGGTGCTGTGACTGATCGAACATGTCAAAAGTGGTTTGGGAAGTTTTGTGTTGGAGATTTCTCACTGGACAATGCTCCACGGTCAGGTAGACCAGTTGAAGTTGATAGCGATCAAATCGAGACATTAATTGAGAACAATCAACGTTATACCACGCGGGAGATAGCGGACATACTCAAAATATCCAAATGAAGTGCCGAAAATCATTTGCACCAGTTTGGTTATGTAAATCACTTTGATGTTTGGGTTCCACACAAGTTAAGCGAAAAAAACCTTCTTGACCATATTTCCACCTGTGATTCTCTACTGAAACGTAATGAAAATGTCCCATTTTTAAACAAATTGTGACAGGCGATGACAAGTGAATGCTGTACACTAATGTGGAATGAAGGAGATCGTGGGGCAAGCGAAATGAACCACCACCAACCACACCAAAGGCCGGTCGTCATCCAAAGAAGGTGATGTCGTGTATACATGGTGGAATTGGAAGGAGTGCTCTATTAAGAACTCCTTTCAGAAAACCAAACGATTAATTCCAACAGGTACTGCTCCCAACTAGACCAACTGAAAGCAGCACTCGGCGAAAACGTTCGGAATTAGTCAATAGAAAACGCAGAATGTTTCATCAGGGTAACACAAGACCACATGTTTCTTTGATGACCAGGCAAAAACTCTTACAGCTGGGCTGGGAAGTTCCAATTCATCTGCTGTATTCACCAGACATTGCACCTTTGGATTTCCATTTATTTCGGTCTTTACAAAATCTTCTTAATGGAAAAAAATTCAGTTCCCTGGAAGACTATAAAAGGCACCGGGAACAGCTCTTTGCTCAAAAAGATAAAATGTTTTGGGAAGATGGAATTATGAAGTTGCCTGAAAAATGGCAGAAGGTAGTGGAACAAAACGGTGAATACGTGGTTAAATAAAGTTCTTGGTGAAAATGAAAAATGTCTTTTATTTTTACTTTAAAACCAAAGGAACTTTTTGGCCAATCCAATACTTTATAGCATCTATTAATCTCACTGACATTATATGTTGATATATTTATCATCTGTGTCCTCCACCACAAGATAAACTCATTGAGGGTAGACACTGGTTTCTCCTTTTCCCTGCTGACTCTCCAGCACCTAGCACAGTGCCTGGCATGCATAGGTGTGCAATAAATACTTGCTGCAGAATAAACTCATTTAAGAAGCTTGACTGTGATGGGAAAGTAAGCTAGGACAATAGCTGGAGGGAGATGTGTAGTCTGGGTTTGTTTGCTTTTGTTTTGTTTCATTTATTTATTGAAAGGGATTTTTTAAAAACATCTTTATTGGAGTATAACTGTTTTACAATGGTGGTTTAGTTTCTGCTGTACAACAAAGTGAATCAGCTGTATGTATACATATATCCCCATATCCCCTCCCTCTTGAGCCTCCCTCCCACCCCTCTAGGTGGTCACAAAGCACCGAGCTGATCTCCCTGTGCTGTGCGCCACTGCTTCCCACTAGCTATCTATTTTACATTTGGTAGTGTATGTAAAATAGATAGCTAGTATATGTGTATGTCCATGCCACTCTCTCACTTCGTCACAACTTACCCTTTCCCTCTCCCCATATCCTCAAGTTCATGCTCTAGTAGGTCTGAGTGAAAGGGAATTTTTTAAAAAAATAAATTTATTTATTTATTTTTGGCTGTGTTGGGTCTTCGTTGCTGTGAGCGGGCTTTCTCTAGTTGTGGAGAGCGGGGGCTACTCTTCATTGCAGTATACGGGCTTCTCATTGCGGTGGCTTCTCTTGTTGCAGAGCATGGGCTCTAGGCATGCGGGCTTCAGAAGTTGTGGCTTGCAGGCTCTAGAGTGCAGGCTCAGTAGTTGCGGTGCATGGGCTTAGTTGCTCCGTGGCATGTGGGATCTTCCCAGACCAGGGCTCGAACCCGTGTCCCCTGGATTGGCAGGTGGATTCTTAACCACTACGCAACCAGGTAAGCCCTTTCGTTTTGTTTTAAAATGGAAGTGAGTAGGGCATGGTCTAAGCAGCAGGAAACCATCCCTCTGTGGGATTTTATGAAGAGTCTCCCACCTTGACTGTGAAGTTCTTGGGGGTAGGAATCATTTGTGTTGTTCATTATTATGTCTTTCAGTGCCTAGTAAAGTGTCTAGCACATAATAAGCATTTAACATTATTGTGAAATAAATAAATGATAATAATAACAACAATAAAAATAAATTCTGGCTTCCCTGGTGACGCAGTGGTCGAGGGTCCGCCTACCGATGCAGGGGACACAGGTTCGTGCCCCGGTCGGTCTGGGAAGATCCCACATGCCTTGGAGCGGCTGGGCCCATGAGCCACAACTACTGAGCCTGCATGTCTGGAGCCTGTGCTCTGCAACAGGAGAGGCCACAGCAGTGAGAGGCCCTTGTACGGCAAAAATAAAAAATAAAAATAAAAAAATAAATTCTTATTGCACCCTTACTGCACCATGTACCAGGCACTGTACTATTTGACATGTATTAACTCATTTAAACCTCACAACAACCCTATAACAGAAGTTGCTATTATTATCTATTGTAATCCCATTTTACTGAGACATAGGGAAGTTAAGCAACTTATCAGAGATCACACAGCTAGTAAGTGGTAGAACTGGGACTCCACCCAGACAGATTGGCCCCAGAGTCTTTTTTTTCTTTTAAATACAGTTTTTTAAAATTTATTTATTTATTTATTTATTGTTGGCTGCACGAGGTCTTAGTTGCGGCGGCACACGGGATCTTTGTCGCGGCATGCGGGATCTAGTTCTCCCAGCAGGGATCGAACCCAGGCCCCCTGCATTGGGAGGGAGGAGTCTTACCCACTGGACTGCCAGGGAAGTCCCGGCACCAGATTCTTTCTGGTAACCGCGGCATTGTGCATTTAGAGTGGGGTAGACCAATCAGAAGCCTCCTACGATAGGCCAGGCAATAGGGACTGGCTTAGAGGGGAAGAATACAGAACAAATCCACGTGATGCTGGGCTCCTGTCTGGATGACTGAGTGGGTGAAGGTGACAGGCACCAATGGGAAACACAGGAGAAGGTAAGCTCAGTGTGGCCATGCTGTTTGTGAGACCCATGGGACACCCAGGAGGAGAGCCCGGGGAGATGTCTGGTCCGGAGTAGAGATTTGGGAACTGGTAGCTGAAGCCACGGGGTACATGAGGTAACTCAAGGAGCTAGTGCAGAGCAAGAAAGAGGAGAACCTAGCATAGAACCCTAAGAAAAACTGCCAGAGAATCTCTGGGAGGAGAAGGAAAATTGAACAAGGATAGAGCACCTGAGGCCGAGGTTAGAGAATGCCTAGTAAACGGCTCGGTGGCCAGTCCAGGGGCTCTAAGAGGAAGACCTGCAAACATGAGGTCACAGAGGCCTTGGCATGTATAAAGGCATCAGAGGCAGGGGCCATACCCCAGGGATCTGGAAGTGTCTGTGGAGGATGCAGAAGCAGGTTTGAAGAAGGAGCAGGTCAATGAGAGAGGGCAACACAGGCAACTGCAGAGGCCGGCAAGTCCGTAGGAGGAATTTGCTTGCTGATGGAGAGGGGTCAGGGAGAGGCAGAGGGGTGAGCCCAGAAGTAGCAACTAGCCTCAGTCCAAAGGGAGGGAGGCAGAGAGGGAACCTGTACCCTCCCCACTTCCCCCATCCCCCGGCCCCAGGGCAGATGGAGCAGGAGAGATTTTCAGGGGCAGGTCTCAGCTCCAGTGACACTTTCTCAATCCCTGATCCCACACTAGGTCAGCCCCCTTCTTCTCCCAGGGCTGGTATTCAGATTAGTAGACTGACAGCGCCTGGGTGCCAATGGTTGTGTTGCATGTGGACCATATGTTGGAACAGGGTTCCAGAGCCCTTTGCTGGGCCAGACACTGAGCACCTAACTGCTGAGTGATGGAGGTATTGGGGGTCCCAGAGGAGAGGATGGTTGTCACAGAGATGCTCTGGGCAGCTGTTGGTAGTTATTAATTGTGCAATAATTTATGTCTCTCTCTGGGACATAAAGGCAAACATAAGCTGTTCACTCCCCATCGTCTCCCCATGCCTAGCAGTGTTTGGCATGTAGTAGGTGTTTGGCCAATATTGGCGAGTGACTAGGGATGGGGAGGGGAGCTGGGGGGGCTCCTGAAGACCTCTACCTTCTCTGTGGAGGAGGTGGTGCCCAGCCCCAGGGAAAACAGCAGAGTTACAATGGGCAGAATCCTGGCCCAGGGCCTGGGGGGAGTGGCTGGAGCACCTGGGTGCCACTCAGCTCTCCCTCTGTAGGCCCTTGCCCCTCTCCTTGTGTCTGTGGACGTTGAGACCCAGAGAGGGGCAAAACATCCTTATGGCCACACAGTGAGGCAAGAGGTGAGCCAGGATAAGAAAGGACTTCTTGTGCCTTGGTTTTCTCATCTTTAAAATGGGATGATAACAAAGCTACTCACTCCATAAGCTTGTTGTGAGGATTAGATGAGGTAAGATGCATAGCACAGTGCCCAGTGTTTTTATTTTTATTTTTTTTTGAAAGTTTAGTTTATTTATTTATTTTATTATATTTACTTTTGGCTTCATTAGGTCTTCGTTGCCATGAGCGGGCTTTCTCTAGTTGCAGCGAGCGGGGGCTACTCTTCTCATTGCAGTGGCTTCTCTTGTTGCAGAGCACAGGCTCTAGGCACGCGGGCTTCAATAGTTGTGGCACACAGGCTCAGTAGTTGTGGCTTGTGGGCTCTAGAGCGCAGGCTCAGTAGTTGTGGCGCACGGGCTTAGTTGCTCCGCGGCATGTGGGATCTTCCTGGACCAGGGCTCGAACCCGTCTCCCCTGAATTGGCAGGCGGATTCTTAACGACTGCGCCACCAGGGAAGTCCCGTGCCTGGTGTTTAGAAAGAGAACTTGGTAATGTTAGCATTTGGACTCAGCCTCTGTCTTCATGTGTTTTCTCCCTAGGTGATTCATCTACTCCCATGCCTTTACCTCCTATAAGCCAATGATTCCCCAATTTTTATCTCTAATGCAGACTTCTTATCTGAGCTTCAGACTCATATATCCAACTGCACCATCTTTCTCCTTACACTCAGTTTGGTCCACCTATATGCCAAGACCTAACCGGGTGTGCAAGGCCTGCCCTGGATGTCCTCCAGGCTCTCTTTGCCAAGGCCCACACCGACAGGGCCTCCAGCCCAGAGGTCAGGTACCCCCATTACCACTTTCCTGCTCAGTGTTCTGTCCTGAGAACAAGCTGAGCCTCCTTGCCTCACCCCCTCCCTGACCCCTGCTCCTCCCAGGCCCTTCCTGTCCTCCCCTTGCCTTCCTCCCCTGGGACCCATCAGTGCTCACTCCCCACCTCCCCAGCTGCCACCACAGCTGGTCACTGACGGAATGTGCAGCTGCTGAGAGCCACATGTGCGGAACAGGTGGTGCACATCCACCCCTGGGGCCAGTGGGGGTGGGAGCTGTGACCATCTGTCTGTGTCTGTTTGTCTGTGTACAACACACACACACACACACACACACACACACACACACACACACACACACAATCCACAGCTCCTTGTTCAGGGGAAGTGGTGGACAGTATTGCTTTGGTTCCCTTCCCCATCTCCAGGCTGCAGAATTAATGGGGGTCTTGCTCCATCTACAGGGGTCCAGTGGTCCCAGCTCAGGACCCCTGAAAGCAGACAGGCTGGGCTGGCCCAGCGGTCTTGATACTCATCTATTCCCCATGCCTGTGTGCAGGCAGCACGAAGCTCCACAGAGGCTGCCTGGGGCCAGAACGGCCAGCTGGGTAATTAGGGCCTTCCTAGCTTTCTCAGGCCCTGGGGGGTGGCCTGCAACAGAGGAATCCGGAGGCCTCAGACACATCCCAGAGTCCCCTTGGCAGCTTCCAGAGGTTCCGCTGCTGGGGTGGCGCCAGCAACATCTGTCCTGGTTCCCACACTCTGGCCTTTCTGGAATCTCCACAGATTTCTCTTCCGTGTGTACATGATGTCAGCAGGACAAGGACACTGGGAGTGGAGGGAGGGGAGGGACGGGGGACACCATGCTCCCTGGAGTCAGATGGCCATGAGGGGGTGGGGTGGGGGAGAGCCTGGTCCTTGGTACTGCCCACTAAATAAGGAGAGGACGACTTGGCCTGTGGCTCCCAAGCCTGACTGGGGCCTGACACTGCCCCGTGCATTCCCGTCACAGCCCCTCACCATCTCTGGGGGCCTCAGTTTCCTCATCTGTAAAATGGAGCTAAGACTAGCATCTACTGTCTAAGGGCAATATAAAGGCAGTAAAATCCTCAGCCTTGATGGAGGTTCTTCATGGTCTGGGCACAGCTCACTCACTACTTCCCTGACCTCCACCCCATGTCTCTGAGTCTTTGTATTCTGTCTTTTTTGAAAGTCTTTCCCTTTTCTATCTGGAAAACTCCTACTCAGCCTCCAAAGCCCAGCACAAAAGTCTCTCTTTCGAGGAATCCTGTCCAACCTCCCTTGGGCACTGGTACTGCCTCCTTGTACTTCTGTGTTTCCCTCCCCATACCTCTGCTGTCTGCTTACCTCCCATGACTGTGGCTCCTCAGGGAGCTGTCCTTCCTGGGGTGGGCTCTCAGGAGCCCAGGCACAGCACTCTGCAACCTGCTGGTGTCAGACCATAAACAGGACATGGCTCTAGGCCAGGCCTCGGCCCTAATGCTTCCGGGTAGAACTTCCCACCTGTACCCTCTGGTCTGGTCTTAACAAGCAGAAGAAATAGCTTAGTCCTCACCAGCTGCCAAGGCATTTCTTAAACCCAGGGCCCTTAAATCCCCCTTTCCCCACCCAGGCCAACCAAGCCGAAGTCCCACTGTACAGATGGGGAAAACTGAAGCCCAGAGAAGGGAACTTAGCAGCAGGGACAGGATTAGAACTGAGGGCTCTTACCCCAGTCCAAAGCCCCGAGGCCCTTTTCTCTACCCTGAACCTCCCTCCTGGACAGAGGATCTGGAGCCTGGGAAGTGATGATGGGGTCGAGGCAGGGCATGGGTTGGGTGGGAGCCCCAGGCTTGGAAAGCAGCTGTCCCTCACCTCTGGCTATGGCTGGAATTGGATTCCACCATGTCCCCTGGTGGTGACCGGGAAACCACACTTCTATTCCACCACTTGTAAGACCATCAGACAAGCTATCCGGAGGGGCAGATGGGTGTAGGGCTTACGGCCCAGAAAGGGGGTGTCATTTAGGGCTTCTAGAAGACAGATGCTAAGGTGAATTAGAGGTGCAAGAGATTTATTGAGGAAATGGCTTGTAAGGATAGAGAGAAAGAACAGGAGGAAGCAGAAAGAGCCTTCTGACCATGATGGAGGTCTGACACCTGTGAAGGGGAGGGAGCAAGCAGGAGGATTGGGTAGGAAGAGCCCCAGACTGCAATGCAGTCTCTGAGAAAGTCTTGGTCAGGCCCAGGGTAAAAACTGTGCATTAGAGGAGCCTCATGTAGGGAAGAAATAGCCCCAGTCACTGACCCAGAGCAGCCCAGGGAATGCAAACTATATGCAGATCCACAGAGACAGCAGCTGAAGGAGTTAATGACACTCCTTGCAGCCAGTCCTCTTGAAGGCATGTACGAGTCATGTACCTTCCTGGTAGCTGCAGAGGGTACGTGCTTTGCAAGGTCACCCAGCCCAGCAAGCAGGTGACAAGTTCTCATGCCTGGGCTGTGGCTGCACTATCCTGACACAGGGGTGAGCTTTAAGCCACTTGGATCTTCACAGGGCTTCTAAGGGGGACTTTGTCAGACAAATGAAAGCATGAAGATTCGGGTGAAGTTGGGTGAAATTATGGTGTTTCGGAGAGAATAGCACTGAATTTGGAACAACAGCCTGGCATTAAATTTCCTTTTTTATAACTTTTTTTTTTTTTTTTTTTTTTTTTTGCGGTACGCGGGCCTCTCACTGTTGTGGCCTCTCCCGTTGCGGAGCACAGGCTCCGGACGCGCAGGCTCAGAGGCCCTGGCTCACGGGCCCAGCCGCTCTGCAGCATGTGGGATTTTCCCGGACCGGGGCGCAAACCCATGTCTCCTGCATCGGCAGGCGGACTCTCAACCACTGCGCCGCCAGGAAAGCCCTAAATTTCCTTTTTGCATTTACTGATATGTGTCCTCAGACAAGTTGCTTCCTGTCTCTTAAGACTGGGTTTTCACTTTTTTCTTGATGTGGTTGGAAATAGCTCACCCATGCTTCTTCTGCCCAGATCCAGAAACAATGGGGCAAGGGGAACCAATAGCTTTATCTTGGGAAAGATGTCTCGGCTTCTTACAGAGGTACCCATTAAAGACCAATTCTCAAACTTTTCCCCTGAAGTAACCCAAATGGCAGAAAATTATTTGTACTACCTCTGAGATTCAGGGTGGCATATCTCAAACTACGATGTAAGCTCTGGGAATTCCCTGGCGGTCCAGTGGTTAGGACTCCGTGCTCTCACTGCCGAGGACCTGGGTTCAATCCCTGGTCAGGGAACTAAGATCCCACATACAAGCCTCGAGGCACGGACAAAAATAAACAAACAACAAACAAACAAAAAACAATGTAAGCTCAAATTTTCTTATGTGTGTTTAATCTTAAAATGTACATGAGAGAGTCAGTATAGTATAGCACTTAAGATGCACAGTCTAGAGCCAGACAGCTTGAGTTAAAATTAAGCTCTGCAATTAACTAGATATGGACCTTGAATGAGTTACCTTACCTCTCTGAGCCTCAGTTTCCTCATCTGTAAAATGAGGTTAACAGTAGTAACTGCTTCATAGCGTTATTGTGAGGATGAAATGAATTGGTTTGGATTAAGTGTTTAAAACAGAGTCTATTCTGTTCACCGTTAAGACATGAATTTGTAGTTTTATTTCTTGAGTGGCCTGTTTATAAAAAATGGGTTTTTAAAAAAATGACTCATGGGAAAGTAAAATTGACCACTAATAAGAAAAAAAAAGATAAAGAAAGAAAACACATAGTTCTCAGGTCTTGGAAGAGCTTTGCAAGTGGAAAAGGGGGAGCACAGAGAAGGAGAAGGACTTGTGTCCCCAATTTCTCCTTCCCATTGCTCCTTCTTTTTCTGTTCTAAGCCACAGCCACATCTCTAGCATATTATGGGGGTTTTGCTCCCAAATCTGGTCCAAGATCATGTCAGAAAATAGAAGATTTAGTTCTGGCACCAGAGGGTTGATTCTGTTCATCCAAGGTCCGGGTAGGAAAGGTTGTTAGGTCACCACCCCTCTCTCCTCCCCTCCCTCCACCCCTGCCCTTCCCCTCACCTTAAACATGGTCCATTGGCTACAAACCAGTGTAACCACCGGCCTTACGGACATTATAAAAACTTCACAGTGAGACCAAGACATCTCAGAACACAAAGTTTCCATGACATTCCCAAGTGGGTGACCCAAGGCTCCTGAAAGAGTATGCTGGGTGGGAGGTACCAGGAAGGAAGAAGAGGAGGAGTCACATTTCTCCTTATCCCTGGTGACTGGGGGGACTTCAGGTTGGAGAATCAAGGAGGCAATTTTTGGTCTGGTCTTTTTTTTTTTTTTAAGTATTTAAAAAATTTTTATTTTATTTTTTGCATTTGGGTCTCATCTTAACCAGCAGAAAGGAAATGATTAAGATAAATGTAGAGGCCCCTAGTTATACCAGGATGATGGGGGTATAATAATACGTGGGAGCCAGCCTCCAGGACAGCCCCTGATTATCTCCACTCCCTGGCATTTCATACCCTTGTGTCATCCCCTCTCACACTGGATCAGGTTGCTCTTTGTGATCAATAGAATATGGTAGACATGATAATATGTCACTTCTGAGGCTAGGTCATAAAAGACAGTTTTTTGGTTTTTGTTTTTTTGCCTTTTCAAAACTTTTTTAAAAAATTGGAGTATATAGTTGCTTTATACTGCCATCAGTTTCTGTTCTACAGCAAAGAAAATCAGCCATACATATACATATATCTCCTCTTTTTTTGGATTTCCTTCCCATTTAGGTCACCACAGAGCACTGAGTAGAGTTCCCTGTGCTATACAGCATGTTCTCATTAGTTGTCTATTTTATACATAGTAGTGTATATATGTCAATCCCAATCTCCCAATTCATCCCACCACCACCCCCTTTCCCCCTTGGTACCCATACGTTTGTTCTGTACATCTGAGTCTCTATTTCTGTTTTGCAAATTAGATCATCAATACCATTTTTCTCGATTCCACAAATATGCATTTAATATACAATATTTGTTTTTCTCTTTCTGACTTCACTCTGTATGAGAGTTCTAAGTCCATCAACGTCTCTGCAAATGACACAATTTCATTCCTTTCTATGGCTGCGTAATATTCCATTGTATATATGTACCACGAAAGACAGTTTTTTAAAGCAAGTTTGCCTTGCTCTCTCTTGGATTACTCTGGGGGAAGCCGATAGTTATGTTGTGAGGACACTCATGCCATCCTGTGGCAAGGAACTGAGGCCACCTGCCAATAGCCATGTGAGTGCACCATCTTGGAAGCAGATCCTCTGTCCCCAGTCAAGTCTTCAGATGACTGCAGTCCCACTGACAGCTTGACAACCTCATGAGACACTCTGAGCAAGAACCATCCAGCTAAGCTGCTTCTGGATTCTTGCCCCATAAGACTGTGAGATAATAAATGTTTGTTGTTGTGAGCAGTTAAGTGTTGGACTAATTTGTTACATAGCAACAGATAACTGATCCACTGTAAGACTCCCATGCCTTTGGTTTACTCTTTAGAGAGATATTCAAAATACTTTACAACCAGTTCAGAAATGACATTGGCTGCAAACAGCTGGCCCAGTCCTATCAGCTCTGAATTCAATCATTCAGTTACAGGCAGGTTGATTCACAGCCACTTAGTCTGGCTCCCATAACTAATACTCTGTTGGGCTATGGGAGAAAGAACCGCAGACCTCAATATTGTTCAAGGGAGGAAGTGATCTGTCCCTCATGATACACAGAGCTTTGAAGGAGCCTAGTTGAGGAAGTTGTGTGTGAGATGAGCCTTGACGGGGCCTCGGCGGATGGAGAGGAAGGGAAGTGCGGGAGAAATGAGGGTGGTGGACAGAATGGAAGAGAGGTATCGGCCCTAGGTTGGGTTTGCTGTGGAGGGGGCTGAGGCGCAGGAGAAAGGATGATGTGAGGGCTGAGGCTGGGGTCTGAGTCACCCCTTTCCTCCTCCAGCTCACATGCTTTCTCAGCGCCTCTTCTTCCTCCCACTCCATTCCCCTGCCCCTCTGCCTTGGTAGTTCCAGATGCGGACGTTGAGTCCACGCCAAGAGCACTGCTGCAGGAAGCTTGACTTCTGATGGGCTCAGGCTGCTCTCCATCACAGAATCTCCCCTGAGGGTGGTCTACGTGCGGGTGGGGAGGGTCTACAGAGAGACACTGGCACCCACGGATGGAACCAATCCCAGGCCTGCTCACTCCTTGCGTCCCCAGTGGCATTTCTTTTCTTTTTTCTTTTTAAAAATTTTTTTATTGGAGTAGAGTTGATTTACAATGTAGTGTTAGTTTCAGGTGTACAGCAAAGTGAATCAGTTATACATATACATGTATCCACTCTTCCCACTGGCATTTCTTAAAGGGACCCTAAGCCAGTTTGTGAGTACAATTGTGAGGGGGGACAAGAAGGAAACCTAAGTTTATTTTTTAAAATCTTCTATTTATTTGAATGGCTTTTAAGAAGCAGAAGGCCAGGTTGTAACATTAGGTATGGGGCAAGCATGAGTAGTGAGAGGGAGCCACACTGACCAGCATGTAGCACCCTGTAGTGTGTGAGTTGGTAAATGCCGCAGAGCCAGACTGAGCTGGGGCCTTTGGAGGTGGAGGGCAGACCACGGAGGGACCAAGCTGGGAAAAGTGTGAGCAGTCTCACCCCCAGGCAAGGGAAGTCCCACAGATGAAGAAACTCAGGCCCCAACTGCTTAAGGAGGCACTTATAGGTTTTCCATGGAAAGCAACCCAGAGAAGTTAGGTTATAAGGAAGATCAGGGCAGCCCATGTTTGCAAAAGACAGAAGTAGACCTATCATAAACCAAATGGTATAAAATAGGGCTTCTGACAGGTAGATACAAGCCTACTATGTGTAGAGACTTCATTTTAAATCTTGTGCTAAACTGGGGGTACAGAGATGCTTTTAGGTAGAAACTAGAACTTAAGGATATGTGTGTTGTTAATAAAAAAAGTTCGTATGTACACAGTTTAAAAACACACAAGGAATGAACTAGGTTATCTTTAAGTTTTCCTAAAGATCCAAAGCTCTGTGAGCTTTGTAATATCTGTAATATCCTCATACGCAATTACTCAGTTCTGAAAAACCCCATTCACTGGGCCTGGGTCAGAGGGTGCACACTGGAAATTCAAAGGCCGGATTTGGCCTGTAAGATGTGGTTTATCTGGCATGCACAGTGTTTTCTAAATTCAGAATTCAGTTGCTAACATTTAAAAGTCCAGATTTCTAGCTTCTCTTGGAAAATGGGGAGGAATATCTGGCACCAGCAGGCCACATTCCCACACGGCAGCAGCCATGTCAGACTACAGCATATGTGTTCTGCATCTTGCTACAGTCCTTGCCTAATCCTCTTCACTCATTGATGTTTCCTGCCCAGCCCTTGTAGGCATCAGAGTTTGTGACCTGGCACAGGTGTCCAGTCTATGGCGACCTCACGATTTTCTACCTGGTGCAGCTATAAACCTAGACTTGAGGCTTCTATCCTAATTCCGTAGCAGAGCCATCTTAACAGTTGGCCCGTGAAGGTGTACTCACCTACAGGCCAGGAGTGTGGGAATCAGCGACCCCATCTGCAGAGTTTTGGTTTGTCTAACAGTAACTGAAAAGTTGCCAGCTGTATTTCATTTTCATAAATTGAACCCATAAGCTTCTTGGGGATGGCCCATCAGGGAGATACTTCCTGATCAAGGCCAAGGGTAAGTCACTTCTGGACCAGACTAGAACATCCAAACAGAGGAAAGAATCCCAGCCTAGGCTGGGCTGGGCCAGGAGGGCAGGGAAGAAGGCAGCTTTCCTAGCCATGGCCATGAGATGACCAAGGCAGCTGGGTACAGTTGGCAGCTTTTATAGATGCCTAGGAGGTACCACTCATGGTGTGAATGGCTCCATCTGCCTTTGTTCAGTGCACAATCTGCCCAACTGTACATGTTGGACTCAGGACTGTCAAGGGGAGGGAAGAAATAAATGTGGATGGTGAGGCAGGTGCAGCCCAAAGTGATTCTACCACTTTGTCCCCAAGGCTGCAGGGATAAGGGCGGGGAGGCAGAGGGTTAGGAGCCAAGACCTTGTTGGCCAGAGGCTAGAAGCTGGAGAGATAGATAAGGGCCTCAGAGAGCCCCACACTGCATATGTGCAAATGCCCATGAGATGATAGGAAGAGCCAGAACTAGTCCCAGGAAGCAGGGCTGGCCATCAGCATGTGGGGCCCAGGACCCTTAGTTAACAGAAATAACCAACCTGTACACAGACACACAGACACACAGACACACAGACACACACACACACACACACACACACACACACACGCTCAGTCGTCAGCAGAGATATCTGCCCCATTACATACACCCACAAAAGCATGCATACATGCAGTTTTAATCCTGTTGCACACACTCATATGAGTGTGTCCATACATGCAATCACAGTGGTTGTTGGTAAGAGCTGTCAGCTCATCACACAGTTATGTTTAGCAGCACCTAAAGTCCTTCTTGGCTAAGCTACTTGCGGGAGTCCAGCACAGCACCAAGTAACATGGAAGGAGAGAAAAGTAACCAGGGAAGAAAACCATTAACTATGGACAGCAGCGGAGTGTTGGCTTGCAGTGCCACCTACTGGTAGCAGGGGTATTTGCACTTTGCTTGAAGACCGTGAAACCTGGGACACTGCTTCTCAGGCACCTCCTCTAAGGAAGCCACCAACACAGGATGCCATTCTTCCTCCTTTTTGTGTTCAGCCTGAGTGGAGTGAGACCCTGGAATCCTCAGAGTTGCAGCACAACATTGGGGAATGAACATTCAGGGCCTTGCACGCCCCCCAGGAAAGCAATATCCAACACCAATCGGGATAGCAACATAGGTTTTTCATCTTGCATGCCAACTCCAACCCACTGGTAGTAGCTGCCTGGAATGCTGGGTTGAGAAGGATTCTGAGGTCAAGTCTGGCCTTAGCGTAGAAGAGTATCCCGATGGAACAGTGCCAGCAACCATGGCCGTAGACAGGACCACTTCGACGCTTGCCATTCCCTACATCGGCAGATTTCTCCTGATTCACAATTCCATCATAAGGGTATGTGTGTTTGTTGCTCACTCCCTAATACCACAAGAAAACTGTCATTCCAACTTTCATTGGACTTTTATCTCTCACTTGATCAGTAACTTCTGAGCCAGCTAAAGTCCTCACTGGGACCATCTTCGTGAAGAGCTTGTTCTTGTTTCCACAGAGAGCATATGGATGACTTGTTAGATCTGGGTCCTTAAGTCAACACGGGGCACTTCACTTCATCCAAAATTAATATTTGCCTAAGGCCCGTCCATCTACCAGCACTTATTACTTCTCAAGAGGCCCCTCAAAGGCAATGACGAGCTGAGAGCAACATAGCTGTGCTGAGCAGAGGCCAGCCAGCCGGGCTCAGCCCTAGCCAAGGGTCCTGCCCCCTGCCCCTCACCCAGCAGCTTGGGAGAGCACACTAAAATCAAATGTGTGTGTCAACATTCCAAATTACAACAGGCCATGGGTCACTTGAAAATCGTCAAACTTTGAAATCTTCAATCCTCAGATGCCAAGGGTCTGCTGGGTTCTCAGTCAGGGCCTGCCATCCCTGACGATGCCTGCAGCTGGGCACAGAGCTGCCTTGTGCTGCCCCCTCTGCAAACGAGGCAGCCTCTACCTCCGAACGCTTAGGTGGATATAAGCTGGGCTCTCCCACTGAGGAGCGGGCCAGGGATGTTTGCCTTAACCCAGGGGTGAGCAAACTCTGCAAACAGCCAGAGAAATATTGGGTCGGCCAAAAAGTTCATTTGGTTTTTTCGTAGGATGGAAATGAAAAACCCGAACGAACTTTCTGGCTGACCCAATATTTTCAGCTCCTTGGTCTCTGTTGAAACAATTCGACTCCATTGCTATAGTTTGTAGCGCTTTTTTTTTTTGCGGTACGCGGGCCTCTCACTGTTGTGGCCTCTCCCACTGTGGAGCACAGGCTCCGGACACACAGGCTCAGTGGCCATGGCTCACGGGCCCAGCCGCTCCGCGGCATGTGGGATCTTCCCGGACAGGGGCACAAACCCGCGTCCCCTGCATTGGCAGGCGGACTCCCAACCACTGCGCCACCAGGGAAGCCCTCATTGCTATAGTTTGAAAGCTGAAGACAGATGTAAACAAATGGGCATGACTGTATTCCAATAAAAGATTCTTTGCAAAAACATGGTGGGCTATATTTGGCCAAGGAGCTGCATTTGCCAAACCCAGCATTAGCCCAATAAGAACTGGGTTCCACAGAACTTGGGGTTGTCTGGAGGTGCTTCAGAAGATCTGCAAATGTTTGGCCCTAATTTAAATTCCTCTTAGCTGGGCTACCCTGGTGGCGCAGTGGTTGAGAGTCCTCCTGCTGATGCGGGGGACACGGGTTCGTGCCCCGGTCTAGGAGGATCCCGCGTGCCGCGGAGCGGCTGGGCCCGTGAGCCATGGCCGCTGGGCCTGTGCGTCTGGAGCCTGTGCCCGGCGATGGGAGACGCCGCGTCGGTGAGAGGCCCGCGTACCGCAAAAAATATATATATATATATCCTCTTAGCTATTTAGAAAGTTATAACAAAGATGTACCCTCTCAAGTCTATTATAGTATCTTAACACGCAGGGGGTCAACATGTTAACAGACTGTCAAGGGAACGCCATTGCTATGAAGCTTCTCTTGCTACGTCTATGCACGTATGGGCCGTATGGCAAAGAGTTAAGGGCCTGAGTCCCAGCATCAGACAGACATGAGCTTGAGTCCTTCCATTGCCACTTACCAGCTGTATGACTTTGGGCTACTTACTTAACCTCTCCAAGACAGTATGGCCAGAGGACCCCCAAACAGAGTGGACACTGGCCATCATGCTGGCACAGACTCCCGGAACCCCTTTTTGCTGGATCGTGGGAAGACAAAGGGGCCAGGGCAGCTGAGGCCATGGGGAGGGGGAAGTCAGGGGCTCAGGCCAGCGCTATTGACAACTGTTATGGAGGCATTTCAATATTTTAATCACCAGTTTAGCTGGACTGGTGCACACCAGTTGAGTATCATTATAATGCTGGATCCAGCTTGGATTTACACTTCTTGCTGGTTTCAGCTTCTTCTGCTACATCCCCATCATTCTGATTGGGCACTCAGAAAGCAGAGAGGGCTATTTGGCAGTGACCTTGGCAATCTCAGTGCCTAGTAACAGGGCTTCTGTTTTTCTAAGTGGCAGTTTCCATTGGGTCTGGGACGTGGCTGGCAAGAATTTCCTGGGACGTGCTCTGCAGGCGCTGTTGGGGTGCCATGCTTTGGGCTCCAGGGGTTCTGCATGTCAGGAGCTGTGGCTCCTCTGGCTCAGTGCTGCAGTCCATGGCTGGGCCTGGGGCTTTGGTGCTCACATGGCTTTTTAATTTGCCGGCTGATACAATAAACGATGTTCTCCGCAGGACGCCTCCTCATCACTTGAAACAATCAGAAGGTGTGTCTGGCAGCTGTCTAAGCCTGCCCCCAGGACTTCTGGCCTTTTATTCCAGACACTGAAAGCTTTTTTCCAGGCCTGAAATGCTCATTTATGGTTTCAATAATAGAATTGGGGCCTTAGTGTCTCTCATCGCTGAGGGCTGTCCAAGTCTATTACCAGGGCTCCAGTGAAATACACAGCTTTTACAGCGCTTTATCTTGCTGCGTCCCACAAAACGTTTTCCTGCTTCCTGAGAGACCTGGAAGAATCAGGGGTGTTTATCGCCAGGCCCTGGGGGCAGGACCTCTGGTCTCAGCATCCCTCGGTGCATATTAATTAGGTGACATCTGCTGCTGCCCTCGCAGTGCATGTGTCCACCCTGGTCACACAGCCTAGTGCCATGCAGTGAGCCTCGGCTGTGCCCAGACTTGCAGGCTTCTCATGGCTACCAGCTGGCTCTGTGAGCCCTGGAGGCTCACCCAAGGGGTGATTCTGACCCCAGAGGAAGGAGAAGCAGGCCTTTGTGTGGTTCGGCCAAGAGAGAGTTCCTTCTCTCACTACCTTTTGGTTTCCTGGAGGCTGTCCTTAGGTCTCACAGTATCTCTGGCTGGGCTGGGAGCTTCGGCAGAGGAAAGAGCTCCAAACCAGACCCTCTGCTGTGAGGCCTCCTTTGTTGGCCAGAAGGATCCTGGCTGTTGATGGGATGACCCTGTGTGAGGACATCCTCGTCACCTGCCCGTCCCCTGGCGGTGCCCTGCCACCCAGCACAGCCTTGCCCTTCCTCCCCACCGCCAGCCTCTCAGCCGCTCCAGCACTGACAGGACAAGCCCAGCACAGGACTCTCTTCTCACCCAAACTGTTGCTCACTTCCAGAACCACCTCAGTCTTCTGACTTTGTTCTCCCTCCTGCGTTATCTTTCTGACATTACGATCCTGCTCTCCACTGCCCAGAACCTGTGCCCATTCAGACCCTGGCCTGAGTCCTCAAAAGGATAAAGGTCAGGCCTCACGTGGCCTGTCACCCCTTTTCCTGTCCCCAGAAGTGTTCCAGCTTCCCTGCACACACCTCCGAATGTTCCTTTGGCTTTCTTCATAAAGTGCTTGCTCACAGCTGGGATTCGCCTGGGAAGCTGGGCAATCAGTCCCTGCCACTGACGTCTCCTCAGCCCTTCTGGGTCTTCCTGAGGGACCAGCCTTTGGAGGTCCCACCCTCTCTCTGGAAAAAGCCAAGCTGGTCAGCAAAGGAGGAGGCTGACTCAACAAGCAGTGAGAGTTCTTCCCTGGAAGTGATGACAAAGAGGCTGCAGGGGCTCCTGCAAGGATGGAGAGTTCACCAGTGCGCCGCAGGAGGAGGTCACCTCATCCTGGAGTCCCTTTGACAGCATCCTAGTGATGAAGAGCTTGCTACCTCCAATCACAATCCCATAGCTGGAGAATCTTGCTAATGCACATTGCAGCTCCTTCCTCTCTAACCAGTCATGCCTCAGACTTGACCTCCCCACACTTCCTATATCACACCAGGCAGGCCTTCCCTTGGGTTCAGCCTGGACCACCTTCCACTTCAGCCCCTAAGGTTTCTCCCCTTGCATTTGAGCTCACAACAGTAAACACCAATTCTCCACCTCTTCCCCCAGCAGGGCTGCTTGGCAAGCAGAGTAGGACAGTCATTGAGGGAGTGAGGGTTGAGGTGAGGGGGTTGATAGGCAGGAACAAATTAACTTTGGCTAAAAAGCAAAAGCGAAGGAAGCACTGAGCAGGCCTAGTAAAGCGCCTTCCCAGGGAGGGCCTGCAGTGCCCCCTGCTGGCCGGAGGAGAGTCTGCATGCAGGTTAAATTCCGTCCCTCCCTCCTTCCACAAACTCTGCACCTGGCAGCTGACCCTTGATGACTCACATTAAGGCATCACAGGAAGTAGACAGGTCATCTCATCCAGTGGTTTCCAAACGTAAAATTATAGGGAAGGTTGCTGTGGATGATTGTGTGCCTTGCTCATTTGACAAAGGCCTCTGGGCTGAGGAGCCGGGAGGGGTAAAAATCCAGCCTATATCCTGCTAACCAAGCTGTGTGCCCCAGCGTGGTCTGGGTCAGCCCAGAGGAAGGGCCATCTTTTCACAATTC
Source organism: Kogia breviceps (assembly GCF_026419965.1). NCBI lineage: Eukaryota > Metazoa > Chordata > Mammalia > Artiodactyla > Physeteridae > Kogia > Kogia breviceps. Next base: position 170,454,332 of record NC_081310.1, on the reverse strand, counting down.
ATTCTAGAGACAGCGTCCTTCTATAATTTGTACAAAGGTGCCATATATATCAGGAGAAGCCTTGGCTCAGAATCATTCCTTCAAAGAGGGCAATCTTATAAAACCAAGCTTCTTTAGCTAAAGGAGAGTTTGAAAACCCCCTAAAAGATGGGGAAACTGACTCATCAAGCAGTGAAAGTTCTCCCCCTGGAAGTGGTAACAAAGGGGCTGCAGGGGCTCCTGCAAGGATGGAGAGTTCACGGGTGCACCACAGGGGGAAGTCACCTCATTCTAGAGTCCCCTGCAAGGGAACTTAAAGTCATGCACAATGCCAGGACAAAGCTTAGAAGCCAGATCCCATCTCTCTCAAGGCAGTGTTCTTTGTACTACACTGAGCTTGTTTCATAAGCCCCTTTGGAGGCACCCTGATGCTCTGACCCTCTCACCATTAGTCCCATCAACTTCCCCCTGAAATGCAGCTTTTCTGCACAGTCTTACTTTCTGAGCCAGCATCATGGCACAGTGTTTGCCCATAAGGGGAGCTGGTGAGAATGCCGGACCAGTCTGCATAATTTCCTACAAGTACCTCACTCATAGGGATGAGGGCGGACACGCAGAAGGACAGAGAGGTGAGGAACTAGAAGGATCCATTGGGCGATGTGTCTGACATGGAGCCATGCCTGGAACAATGTGGGTCAGCAAAGCTGGTGGTTCAGCTACAGTGCAGATGTGGCTTGCTTCGTGGGTGTGGTCCGCCGGGGTGTCTGCGCCACACCGTAAGGCACGTGGGCGGCCACTGTGCCCATCTCCTGAGCCCCAGCCACGTGGAACATCTGGTCATCAAAGAAGATATGTGGGCGGATCTTCTCCAGGAGGGGGCCCTTGGGCGCTCCCGCAAGGAACAGGGCCTCATCCGTCTCCAGGCCCCAGCTGCGCAGGGTCTTGAGAGCCCGGGCTCCAGAACTGGCTGCACTGCGTGCCGTCACCAAGTAGGTGCGGATTGGACACTCCAGCCGCAGGCCTTTGGAGTAGAACTTCTTCTGCAGCCTACCCAGAGCCTCCAGAAAACCCTTTAAGGGGCCCTATGAGAAGGCAAAGGAACACTATGAGCTCCCCCCTCTCCCAAACACTTGCCCCCTCCCCTGCTGGGCTCCTACCTATAACACCAGGATCGATCTTGCTGTTTGGGGTGGGAAAGCTTCTCAGGATCTCTAAATCTCTCAGTTCTGCTATGCCTGCTCAGGCCACTGCATGCATCAATTGGACTGTAGGTCCCTATGGCAGTCTAGGTGTCCATACTGCTGTGATTGGGGATGTCTGCGTCAGAAAAACCATACCAGGGCTGTTACTATAGCAGCCCACCAGGTACACGGGTGTCTGTCCTGCAACTCCGTTAAGTGTGGCCTTTGTGTTCATCAGCAGGGAGGATATTAAGAATAGTTAGTAACTATGGCATGGGCACCCTTCAATCAGAATGGACTCTAGCTGGGACAGACAGACCAGTGTGTCACTGCCCAATATCAACCCTGCCCCTGGGGCAGGTGAGTGGCTCAGGGTGTGTGCTCCAGATCTGTAGGGTCAGGGAAAGGATTTACTCTTTACAGTGCCTGGAGCAATGAAGCTTCATGAGGAGGTGTGAATAAAGAACCAGAGGATGATGAAGAAGAAAACTGTAACGCAGCTGGAAATCGGAAAGGTGGGTTTCTAATCTTGGAGACCCCTCACTTGCTGGGTGACCTGGGGCAAGCAGTGGTCTCCTGGGGCTCTGTATACCACTTAGTGGAAAAACTGTCCTGCTCTGGATTCCCTAGTATTTCAGAGGGAACCAACAAGAGAGAAAGTGAAATGAATACTCTGGAGTCATAGCTGAAGCCTGCTGAGCTCTTGGAGAGAGAGGCTTTGGGGTTATTGAACACCCAGATTTTTGTTCAAAGCACAGATAGGAGCTCCCTGGAGGGCTGGAGAATCCCAGTAGCTCCAACCCCAGGGAATTTCCACCAGCTCGAGGGCGTATTCTGCTCTCGGTGAGACTCTGAGCAGTTTAAGGGTGAGTGAGGGTCTCTGAGCCGCTGGCCAAGGGATGGATGGCAGGAGGTGTGAAGGGCTGGTGTGGCCCAAGTCAGATGGGCTGCCCAGACCTCACACTAGCTGGATCTCCTTGCCCCAATGAAGGGCGCCAGCCCAGCTCTTCCTTTCCTCCGGTGAGGGAAGCAGGGACTTCTTGGGAGGATGGGATCCCTCTCAGAGGGGTGGGGGAATCTCTCCGAGGGGACAAGCGTTCCAGAGAGAGGATGGCAGCTTCAGAGAGAGCAAGGCCTTCAGAGCAGGATGGGGACTTTAGAGATGGGATGGAGACCTCAGAAAGAGGATGGAGGCTTCAGAGAGGAGCTAGGAGCTTAGAGGGAGGATGGGGCTTTCAGGAAGGGGATAGAGACCTACACTGGATTTTAGCCAAAAGGCCGAGAAGTGAAGGGGATGGAGACCTCGTAACGGAGCTGCAAAGAAGAGGTAGGGGCTTCCGAGAGGGGCTCAGAGAGAGAATGTGGGCTTCAAAGGGGGGATGAGAATGCAGTGAGAGAGGGGACCCAGGGGTCAGGTGAGAGGGAGGAAGGCTGGAGGCCTAGGGAGGGGAGCTGGCTGGATTCTGGGCTGAGCTTGGGGTTTGGTTCTGGGCTGGAGGTTCCAGCCAAGGGCAGGTTCTGGGGAGCTTCCTTGCTCCCCGCAAGGGTTCCGGGGAGCGTGTGGAGCACCTGGGCCAAAGGTTTGTTCTCGTGGGCCTTCTCATGCTCGAAGAACCTGTCCAGCCCGTGGGCCTTCACGATGCGTTCCGACTCATCTGAGAAGAGCACAGCATCCCCATCGAAGGCCACCCGCAGCTGACTCTGGGAGACAGCCACATCCCTGCTGGGGCTGAAGATGGTGGCGGCTGCGATCCCTGGGCAGAGAAAGGCAAGCATTGTCTGCCTTCGTCTAGGTAATAGGGCCCTGACACCCGCCTCAGCTGCCTGGGGGCCAGGAGAGGGCTATCTCAGGCTACCCTTGCCCTGCTTGCCTCACCTAGGACTCAGGGGCCGGCTAACGAGGGCTAATATTCAGAATATTTCAAAACGGGCCAGTAAGAATGGATAGTGGCTTTTGCTCTGAGTAGGGCTCTGAAGGCCCCAGCCTATGCCAGCGTTTCCCTTCTAGTTGCTGCTTTGAGGGAAGGACTGGGAGGTGTCCCAGGGAACAGGGGGCACTCAGAGGACTCAGGGCAGGAGCTATTTATCAATCGGCATGGGGAAATTTCAATACTTTAATATCTAGTAAGTTCGTGCTGGTATGGACCAGACAAACATCAGTCCTGGATGGAAGGGAGAGTCCCCCAGGCCACCACTGTCCTTCCTGGAGTTCCTCACAGGCCCCTGATGTAGATCTACAGAGGGGCTGGGAAGGAGCCCCAACCCTGGCTGGGCCTCAGTTACTCTCTTGCTGTTGATTCTGGCAAGTCCCTCACCCTCTCTGGACCAAGATAAAATTAAGGGTGCTCAGCTCTGTCTGGGGCTGAGATTCTAGGCTGCAGTCTGTGGTGAGGTGGGTGTGGGCACCCCCTCAGTCTGCCGCCACAAGGGCACACACTCTGGGCTTCTCCAGAGGGCCCAGTATGCCTGTTGGGAACCCTGGCTCCAACTAGAGCTCACTGGACAACAAAGAGCAGTACCAGGAGGCTGGAGACCCAGGCAGTGGGCTCAGCCCATCCCCGATGCTTCACCTCTCCAAAGGCCATGTCAGCCCTGCTCTTTGGGAATCTAGGGTCGCAGGCCTGGACAGAGGCAGAGCTTTGGGAGGAAAGAGCAATGCCAGCCTCACCACAACGTCACTAGCCTGAGGATGTGTAAGTAGGCCCAGGCCCTGGACATCAGGCCAGGCACCTTCTCAGCTTTGCCAGTGCTGGAACCAAGATGAACCAGAACCACCAGACCTGGGGAAGGCCTGCCTCCTGACCGTCTCCTGCTCCCTAGCCTGGGCTTAAATTATAGACATATAGAGGCACACATGCGGACCAATGCCAAAACCCCAACCAGATGGAGTGACATCTGTCTAGGGAAATGGCTTCCACTTCCTGGTTAAAGAAAGTCTCTTGGAACCCCAAGCAGCTCAGGGGAGTGAGGCATCAGCAGGAGAGAGGCCAGGCTTCCAGGCAGGAGACAGCGTGAAAGAGGAAGAGGAAAGTAAACATCGTTGGTTGATAAACAAACTTATGGTTACCAAAGGGGAAACACTGGGGGAAAGGATAAATTAGGAGCTTGGGATTAACATACACACACTACTATATATAAGATAGATAACCAACAAGGACCTACTATATAGCACAGGGAACTCTACTCAATATTCTGTGATAACCTATATGAGTAAAGAATCTGAAAAAGAATGAATATATATATGTATAACTGAATCACTTTCCGGTACACCTGAAACTAACACAACATTGTAAATCAACTATACTCCAATAAAATGTCAACATAAATAAATAACAGTAGCGTTCAGCCTGAGGAGCCCTCTCAGGCAGTGGGACAGTTCTTTCCTCCCCTGTGAGCCTGTCTTCTTCCGTGAACAATAGGGAAACACACCTTGTCAGGAGACTATGGATACCATCCCCAAAACTGCCCCTTGAAAGAGACACGTGGAGGGAAATTCTCTTTGTCAGCACTTGCAGCTGTGTCTCTAACCTCACCTCAGCACTGGCTGGCCCAGCTGCTGGAATGCTGGCCATTTCCCAGACTCTACTGCTCAGGCTGGACTAGGTACTGATTTCCCTCCTCATTGGTCCAGAGAAGGACAGAGGCTGCCCATGGTCACACAGGAATTAGAACTCCTACTGACCTGGAAGTTTCTTGGAAGGGAGTAGCTTTCTGGACTGTAAGGAGGGTTCCCATGGAAACAGAAGGCTGGGTGATGCTGGTGAGTAAAGGCATCCTTAACATAGGGCAGGAGGTGGGACAGTGGGATAGATGGGCAATAAGTGAAATAGGTGAGGCCTTGTTCTCAGAGTTTACAGGACACGTCATAGGAATTAAGGAAGGTACTCCCCTTCCAGTTACCATGGCAACCCCTAGAGCCTGCTCAGAGCTTTAGGACCAGGCTTCCCATCTCTGAGACCCCTTAGCCAGATTCCCCCCACTCTCCTTCCCCAGTTTGACTCACCTTCATCGATGGCTTCCTGCACTTTTTCTGCATCAGCCGACAAATAGAGATTGGTGTGATAGGCCTTGAGGTAGCAGATGGGGCTGTTCCCACCTGTCATGCAGAACCTCTCAATGGACAGGTCTGGAGAGGAGGTAGAGAGTACCCAGGTGATGCCTGGGTCAACCCTCAGGACCTCAGAGTGGTCCCTCCACGTTCAATGGATGCCATCTTGGCTCTGAGTGGTTGGGGGGCAGCACAGTGATTCTCTGAGTGATTTTAGGCCAGCATTCCCCCTCTCTGAGATCCGCCATTCTTTGACCATGAAATGGAGATGACCACATCTCTGGAGGGGTTGCCTGGCTCACAGTAATATCCCCTTTCAGGGGATCACAGTACTGCAAAAGTAGGTCCCAGCCTTGTGGCTCGTGGTCCCACCTGGTCACAGCTGACTGGATAGGGGTAGGCACCTGACGCAAGCTGGGTCAATTAGATTCCCTCCCAGCCAGGGCCGAGAGAGTCACCTAGTACCTATGTCTGTGCAGGTTGTAAAACTTTGCTTGTTGATAAATTGCTGCTGCTCTGAGCCCACTGAGTTACTCCATCACTACCCCAGCCCCTCACACAGGAGGGTCCACCGTGGAAGGGTACAGCAGGGGTCCTTCAGGACTCTGCCCCAGTACCATAGGTGGTGTCTGTCCTGATTCCTCGGTACTTATGTCACAACGTGGTTCAATATTTTGCATATCACCCCTGCTCCTAACAATTTGAAATTAGGATTTAAAAATGCCAACTGGCCTCTCTTGATTGCTGAAAACAAGGAACAAGGACTTGTAAACTTGTAAATTTTGGCCATATTCATGAAAAGCAGAGAAACCTACAGTTTGAGGAAAGAGAAGAGACAGAAAAAAAAGAAAAGAAAAACAAAAAAGGAACAGATTTTCTGAGAGAAGCAGAAATAAGGGCTCATGTGGTCCAGAGAGAAAAAAAGCCCTGGAGAGATTGCCAGTACTTGGATTCACGCCTTTGTGGGCCCAATTTCACTTCCTTCCCTGTGGTTCCAAGAGGCACACCTGTAACCTAATAAGAAATCATTTTCGGGAATTCCCTGGCAGTCTAGTGGTTAAGACTCCGCGCTTCCACGCAGGGGACACAGGTTCAATCCCTGGTCAGGGAACTAAGATCCCGCATGCCATGCGGCACAGCCAAAAAAGAAAAAAAAAATCATTTTCTTCAGCTTAGGCTGGCTCTGGAGGGTCTATTACTTTCAAACAAGAGTTTGGACTAAGACACAAAGTCCCTTCACTCTGACGACTGCACATGCCTCTGCCAGCAGGCTTTAAGGCCTGTCAGCCCCCTTACAGAGAGAGAAACTGAGGCACAGGGGCAGCAAGTGCCCTGCCCAATCACATAGGGAGTGGGGCCTGTGCAGCGACGTGCTGCAGCCGGCTTGTACCAGCTTGCAAGAGTCGAATGTTAAACATCCAGGGACTTTTGGAGCCAGTTAGATTGTTCAACTATTGGTAGCTTGACATCAGCCATGGTGGGAATATTTACACCCTGAATATGGCAATGCTACACAAGTAGGGTTTTGGGGGTTTGTTTTGTTTCTTGAAAGGGCCTGTTTACCAACACCCCTCTGAGCTTGAGGTTCCAGTGGGTTTACCTGCACCCTGAAGAGTGTGACCCCAACCCCGGGTGTCTGGTAGGGGTCATGTCATGGCCAAAGCCCTCACGCTCACCATAGTGGTTGATGCTGTTGATGAGACGGACGCCCACTTGAGCGTGGTTGTTGGTCACGAGGACGATGTCGAAGATGTCCTCACTCTCAGGGTACAGCTCCCGCAGCCGCCTGTTCACAGCCTCCAGAGCCTGGATGGGAGAGTGGACCCTCGGGCTCAGACCCCCAAGGACTGATGCCTGGAGTCGGTAGCCAGGGTTGGGGAGGAGGGGTGAGTTGGGATCCAACACGGGGAGGAGAGGGGAGGTCCGGGACCTGGCTCGGGGTGAGACCCGTGGACGCGGGCTATCTCCTCCTAGTCTCTGCCATTGTGCGGGTTGATTATTGCCCAGGGGTGCCTCACTAAAAGGGTGAGTGGGTTCAAAATCCAGGTCAGGTTCCATGCACTAAGATGGTTACCTGGAGTGGGGTTGCATTAGTCCAGAGGATGGGGTGGCCTCTTCTTCCCACAATGGCTGTCCCCTTGCCAAACTATGCTCCTGTGTGGTGGCATCTGCCCAGAGGGGACCCCTTTTCCTTACTCATACACCCATGGGAGTGCTTTTCTCTAACACCCATGAAGGCACTGTATGGCCAGTGGTGGAACTGCCCCTCACCTTCACGAAGGGGAAGGCCGGCCCGGGGTTGAAGGGCTCGTTCTCGTGTTCCAGCTGGTAGCGCACGTACTCCTCCACACCCTGCTCCGTGTAGATCCGCTGCTCCTCGTCCATGCGGAACAGGGCTCGGGAAGACACAGCAATGGTGACTGCATTCTGAGGCTTGGGCTGCAGGGGTGCAGGAGAAGGGGCTGACTCTCAGATTCTCTTGAGGCAGGTCTCATGTGTCTGCCCCTCCGGGGACTGGGAACAGGGAGAAGACACAGGTCCAGCCTCTGCCCTAAGGAGCTCAGCCTTGGGCAGGGGCAGACCTAGATCAGGAACCCCCTCTGTGCAGGACCCAACCGGGGACTGAGGGAGTTGATGGCTCCCCACGGAGGAGGACAATCTGATGGCAGGCACATGCCCTCAGGGAGTTTGCAATCTAGCCAGCCATCTGGACTCGACAGCAAAATGAATACAGTGTATGTAGCCAAAGTATGACAGATGCTCAAGATGGTCTCCAGATGGTTTCCATTATAAAATGGGAGCTACATGCCCTTAGGAAGAAGTGGTGCCCAGAAACATGACAATTATATAAGAACATCTATCTCCAGCCCAAATCTTTCTCCAGAGCTCCAGACTCATATATCTAACTGCGCCAATTGACTAATAGACACTCAAACTCATCATGCCCAAGGCTGAATTCCCAGCATTCTCTCCGCCCCCAAACCTGGTCCCCTCCCCGCTTTCTTCATCTCAATGCTTGGCACCACCAACCACTCATCACCTAGACCAGAAGCCCTGAAGTCAACCGCAAGTCTTCCCCCTTCCTCCAACCCCTTCCCCCATCAATCAGTCACCAAAACCTGCCAACTCTACTGGAATCCATCCACTTCTTTCTGTCTTCCCTACCATGGTCCGGCCCATCACCATCTCTCATTCCCTCCAATATGTGGTCCATACTGTTGTCAGGGGATTGTTCCCAGATTCAGATCTGATCATGCCCCGCCTCCCCCTTCAGTGGTACCCAATCTTCTCACACTCTGATCGGCAGCCTTGAGTATGGAGTAGGAAGCCCTTCATGACAGACCCTACCTCTGTCTCCACTGTCACCTTCCCATTACCCCATTTTGCTCAATCTGACCTTTCTCATGTCTGAGCACACCTCCCCCCCTACCTTCTCTGAGCCTTTGCACATGATGTTTCCTCTGCCTGATGTGCTGTTTCCCTGACTGCCCTTCCAGCTAACTTCTATCCAACTTTCAGGTCTCAAACTACAAGTCACCTCTAGGAAGCATTCCCTTACCCCTAGTCATGGGCTTGCTACCTCTCCTAAGGATTTCCTTTTTGGTAAAATTTCACACTAAATTATAATTACTTATTTAACTATTTCTATTTCTAGATAGAGCTCTAGAAGCAGGAACCATGCTTAAGTTCTCAGGGAGCAGGAACCAGGACTATCCTGTTCATTTAGTGTATCTCTAGTGCTCAGAACTGTGCTTAGCACATAGTAGGTGCTCAGTAAATATTTAATGTCTCTGAACTTTTAAACAATATAGTTTAAGGAGAGAGAGTATTGGCCATGACTAATTTAACATGAACTAGAAACTCCAGTGCAGTACCCTCATCTGTTCAAATTGCTTGAAATATAGTAAATGCTCAGAGAATATTGTTTCGGTTGATGCAAATTTGACAAACATTTACTGGTTCTTTGTGCCAAGCACCTGGGCTCTGCCTGGGAATGATACTGGTAGAGATTTGGCTCCTTCCCTCAGAGTCACAGGCTGGTAGGGGAGAAAGACAGGTAAACAGAGAAGCAAAGGGGACTGAAATGAGTGCTAGAACCAGGTGAAAGCAAAGTCTCGACGACAAGTGTTCAGAGGAAGTTGTCATAGGACAGGAGGCGTTTCAGCAAAGCCTTGAAGGAGGAGTGGGGCGAAGGAGGGCATGAGGACGTGTGCACACACGCCGTGCCTTCACAAAGGTGAACAGAGCTCTGTGCATGGGAGCAGAGTGTAGTTAAGTCCAGAAGAGTAGGCAGGTGCTAGATTGCAGAAAGCCTTCTTTCAGGGGCCCGGGAGGGCCTCCGAACTCCTTCAGCACCTCCAGCAGAATGGGGAGAGAGGAATGCCACCACAGGCGGCAGCTGGACCCTTCATAATCCTTGGGGTCCCCAAGGGACCCCAGACACCCAGAGAGTCCCACCACATCTCTGTGACTTGAGCAATCCTGGGACTGTGATTCCCACTTTACAGATGAGGAAACAGGGACTCAAGTTGGGGGCAAGACTCTTACATGGACCTTGCATTCTGGCCTGCTCCTTACAGCCCTGCAGGTCACGCACTCAATCCCATTTCTTCTCTCTGGAGTCAAGCCTGGGTCCCAATCAGTTGACAACATTGAGTGATGACCATGTGACGGGCACTGTGCTGGGGACAAGGCAGGGATCACACAGTTGTGATCCCTGCCACCATGGAGCTTATGATGTATCCCCAAGGCAGAGATTTGTGCATGCTTTAGAAGAGCACTCTCCAATAGACCTTTCTGTCATAATGGAAATGTCCAGTGCTCTCCGTGTGGCTGCATGTGGCTAGAGAGCCACTTGAAATATGGCCAGTGAGACAGAGGAACTGAATCTTTAATTGTATTGAATTTTAAGTTTAATCAATTTAAATTTAAGTAGCCATGAATGGCTAGTGGCTAATGAAGCTTTAGAACCTCAAGGTAGGAAAAGAAGACCAGAGTCCCCAAACTCAGGAGGAGGACCTCAGTTGGCATTTGACTTTTATCCCAACCAAGATGGTGTGAGGGCCCAGCAGGGTGAGCATAAGGCATTGGCAGGACAGGTACCTGTCTTCTGGGGCTCAGCCCAGTAACTCTCCCAGCTGCCAACCGCCCCCAGGTGTCTGTGTGTTCTTGGGCTGGGTACCTCCCAAACCCCTCAGCCACCATGAGCCTTCAAGGAAGGAAGGTAAAAATGAAAGAAAAGGGGTGATAGAGGGATGGCCAGGGATGGGAAGGGTATGGTTGGGGGCTTGGGGAGGCCCCCTCTCATAAACCCAGGAAGCCTGTTGGCCTTCAGGGCAAGGGCTGAGACTGCCTCGCCCCCTTGGCTTACTGCCCCAGGGCCAGGCCCAATACCCCTTCAAGGACAGGGAGCCAGTTACCCTCCAGCTTCTTCAGGCAGGTTCCCAAGCCGGCGGCTCCAGCTCAGGCAGCCAGCCAAGGTCTCGCTCGTCACTTTCTGTCCCACAGTCCCTGCCAAACTGCTATGTTCTGGGTCTCCTCCGGCTGACCGGCCCAGACCCCATCCCATTCCCACCTCTGGCCACTGCAGGAAAAATATCCCAGCTGCCTTGGTCCCAGGAGTCTCCACTTCCTTCTTTTACAGATGGGGAAATAGGCCCAGAGAGGGGCAGAGTATTACTCTTGGTCATCCAGCAAAGTCAAGGCAGAGCCTGGATAAGATCCCAAGTCTCTGGTCTCCAGCCTGGCCTCTGTCCACACAGCAGCACCCTACCCCCATACGCCCCTCCTCAATCACTCCCAGAAGACCCCAACCCCTGCTACTTCAGGCACTTCCCCGGGACACTCCCCACACCCCAGCCCTCCCTTTCCAGATCTGGGAGAATTGGTGAGGGCCACCATGCCCTCAGAGCGAGGTCTCTCAGGGCAGGGCTCTCTTTACCCCCAGAATGGAGGGCCCCAGGGCAAGGACCCTGCTTCCCTGCTCAGCCTGCTCTGACTCTGTACAAGTGAAGAGCAGTCTAAGGGCTTGGTGGGCATAAGCTGCTGTGGGAAATACGGAATGCCAGCTGGGAGAGAGCAGCAGCCTGTCTGGGCTCCAGGTGGAGCTGAAAGAACAAGCGAAAGGGGCTGGTCGGAGCTGGGGAGAAGCCAAGCACTTAGACACCCCCTTGGACCTCGCTGCAGAGGGAGGCCACCCCGTCATGTGATGTCAGGTGCATCCAGAGACAGTTCCTCCAGAAATCAGAAAGAAGTCCAGGTGCCAGACTGAAGCTTGGGTCAGAAAGACCCCCTACCCCAGACCAGGAACTCAGCCTGGGAACACTGGGCTCCAGGGAACCAAGGTCCTGCCAGCTCTCCCTGTCTTTCACTGGAGTGGGGAGGGGATTGGGGGGTCCAGCTGATTACTCCTGCTTCGGGGACAGGAATGGAGGGATAAAGGAGGGCAGTCCAGCACCACCCAGCCTGTCTGAGGAGCTCTCACTGAGGTCAAAGTGATTTTGCCTGTTGGGCCCAAGATAGGAACATAGCCAAAAGCTGTTATTTCTAGAAGGACTTAGAGTGAGAAGGGCTGCCGGAGGAGAGAGGAACAAAACAGGTTTGGACTGAGGAAGTCCCCTGACCTCATGAGGTGAGGGCCTCCTATAGGCCTTTGGGGGTTAAATATTTCACTCAGGCTCCTGGGGATGAGAATAAGCCTAGGCCAGGCCCTGCTGGGGCCCAGGAGGCCCAAAGCCCCCAGAATAGCTTGTAGGGGGGAGGGGTTTCTGCAGGAAGGAGTAGGGCCCAAGAAGCCACCAGTCTCCTTTCCTCCCAGGGAACAGTGAGGGCCAGGGGCTGACCGAGAGGTCATAACTGACGACTGGGCCTGAGCTCCCGGTTTCCTTGGTGCTTGGGGAGGAAACAGATTGGTGTGCTCCACTCACCATGCTAGTTCCCAATGTCCATCCCCTCCTTTCCATCTCCCAGGCCGTGACATTAGACCAGCTTCCTCCCCAGGCAGGGACCAGCCTCCTCACTGATCTGCCTGCTACCAGACACACCCTCTCCAATCCATCCACCAACACAGCCTCAGAGTGACCTTTCTCTTTTTTTTTTTTTTTTTTTTCCGGTACGCAGGCCTCTCACTGTTGTTGTGGCCTCTCCCGTTGCGGAGCACAGGCTCTGGACGCGCAGGCTCAGCAGCCGTGGCTCACGGGCCCAGCCGCTCCGCGGCATGTGGGATCCTCCCGGACCAGAGCACGAACCCGTGTCCCCTGCATCGGCAGGTGGACTCTCAACCACCGCGCCACCAGGGAAGCCCCAGAGTGACCTTTCTAAAATGAAAATGGACCGAGTTAATCCCTTGCTGAAAAGTCCTGCGATAGCTCCATAATGGTTTTCATAGTTTTTTAAAAAGTAGGTTGACATTTTATGCAAATGAACTCTTGGCAGGAGCCCCAATATGTAAACCATATAGTACCATATTTTACTGGTATAAATTTATACTACAAATTCAAATGTATTACATATTCACGATATATTTATTATCATGTCAACCAATGAATACAGGAGACCAGTGTGGATTTAAGTTTCATTGTCTAGTCAGTTTGTTTGTTTCCGTTTGTTGGTTTTTGCTCAGCATTGAGAAAGCCCTGATTCACACCAATAAGTGGTTGCAAACGGTAAAAGCCTTTTTTAAAAAAGGTTTGGGTTGTGTTTTTTAAAAATTTATTTATTTATTTTTGGCTGCATTGGGTCTTCATTGCTGCGCATGGATGGGCTTTCTCTAGTTGCGGCAAGCAGGAGCTACTCTTAGTTGCAGTGCACGGGCTTCTCATTGCGGTAGCTTTTCTTATTGTGGAGCACGGGCTCTAGGTGCACAGGCTTCAGTAGTTGCAGCACGTGGGCTCAGTAGTTGTGACACGTGGGCTCTAGAGCACAGGCTCAGTAGTTGCTGCGCACAGGCTTAGTTGCTCCGTGGCATGTGGGATCTTCCTGGGCCAGGGCTCGAACCCTTGTCCCCTGCATTGGCAGGCGTATTCTTAACCACTGTGCCACCAGGGAAGCCCCAGGTAAAGGCCTTTTTTGTTTTGTTCTGTTTTAAACTACAACCCTCAGGAGACTCAGCAACAATTGTCAGCAATCTCAAGATACTCTTCTATTAAAACAGATCACAGGAAAAGCTTTATTCTGAGGTTTGCTAAAAAGGTAATCAACCTGTAGCATAAGTTAATATGTTGGCAGTCTCCGAGGTGCTAAAATGTCCAATAACACATTTGAGTAAGTTGAGTTTTATCACCTACTTTTACTTGTGTAAAACATAGTTTGAGAAAGAAAGAAAATGAATTGGCTTCACACGTGAGTAGACCGCCTGAAACATGGGGCTTCATGGAACCTAGTTTTAAGACCTCTAACCCCACTGAATAAGGTTCAGACTCCTTAATGTGGCATTCAAGGCCCTCTGTGGGTCTCTGGCATCACTTCAACTCTTCTCCTTAAGATACTGCATCCTCTCAGTTTCAAAGACATCAGTCATGCTTTTTGCCCAGCCTGTTTCCCTCTCTGCCTGGGAAAGTCCACCTACTCAGGCTTTAAAATCAGCTCAAGGGCTTCCCTGGTGGCACAGTGGTTGAGAGTCCGCCTGCCGATGCAGGGGACGCAGGTTCGTGCCCCGGTCCGGGAGGATCCCACGTGCCGCGGAGCGGCTGGGCCCGTAAGCCATGGCCGTGGAGCCTGTGCTCCGCAACGGGAGAGGCCACAACGATGAGAGGCCCGTGTACCACACACACACACACACACACACAATAAAATAAATCAGCTCAAATGCCACCTCTAAAAGACTTCCGGAGTTGTCAGTCACTCCCGCCTCTACGCTCCCACTGCTAGGGTCTTTCACCTGAGCACTCACCATGTCCAGGGTCTCTGTGAGCTCCTGAGGCAGGGACTCAGTCTAATTCATTCTCAATCCCCACTGCTGGGCAGGGTTGGAGGTGCTCTTGGGGAATGACTATTGACAGGGTGGGCCTTATGGGAAGGGTCTCAGGCTGGAGCTCTTTGGAGGATGCTCTGAGCCAGCTTCGATCCTCTATCCCCTTCCCAAGCTCTGAGATCTGGGAGGCTGGAGTGACCAAGGCCCAGGGACCAACCAGGGCACCATGAATCCGTCCAATGGGGAGACAAGCTCCCTCCTCTGTGTGAATCCCCAAGGGATGAGAGACCACTGAGGTCGCAGAGATGTCGATGCCAGCGAGGGCTCCCCTGTGAGGCGAGCAGAGCCCGGAGCTGGGGAGCAGAGTCCAGCGTCGGGATCCCAGAACCAGGGACGCAGAGCCCTAAGCGCAGAGAGCAGATTCCAGTGCAGTTCCCTTCTCTTAAGACGCGGGGAACACGGTACCCCGAGCCCAGGGCGCAGGAGCTTGACTCAGACCCCAAACGCAGAGTTTCGGGTCCGGAGCCCGGTGCCCAGACGGCAGAAACCGGAGCGCACAGCAAGGAGCCGGGTTTTCAGAGTCCGGTTACCTGAGCCCGGGGCGCTTCCGCAGGCGCCGCTGACCGGCTTTGCCAACAAATGCTGTCCGCTCGCCCCAGGCTGCCCGAAAGGGGAGGGGCTGGGTCGCGGCCTGGAGTTGGGCCCTGATGACAGCATGAGGGAGGGGATCCTGGCGTGGAACCCGAGCCCCGGGATTAAAAAAACACCGGAGCCGAGCTCCAAAAATAAACCCGAGCCCGTGCCAACGGCCTGGCTCATTCTGCTGCTGAGGAGCTGCGTCCCTTCTCGGCGGGGCACCACGGGTCCCTCTCCAGAGGGCTGACGACTCCCCCCCCGGTGACCCGCCCCCTGCCCTCCCCCATACCCATGCCCTGCTTTTACCGATTTGGGTTTCTTCTTGGGCGCGAGGTTGTCGTGGAAAGTCCTGGCTTCCTCCCAGCGCGGGGCCGCGGTGGTCTCTGCCTCACGCCCGGGCTCGCGGGGCTCCCGAGTCTCCCCAGGCTCCATGCTCGGCTCTGACCCGGCCCAGACGGAGCAGGCGTCTGCGGAGAGCGGAGCCGGCGGGGCTGGGCTGCGGGAGGGAGGCGCGTCCTGGGCGTGAGAAGGGGGCGGGCAGCGGTGGAGAGTGCGCGTGCGGGCCGGCCGGAGGGCGGGATGGGGGGGCCGCTGGGGTGCTCAGCTCGCCCTGTCGGCAGCGGGTGCGTTGCTACTGTTGCTGGTGGATGTGTATTTCAAGACAGCTGCGCTCTCCTTCCCCGACCGCCCCACGCCCGAAATGAGGTGGGGGGCGGTTGGCCCCTCGGGCTCGCAGGAGGAGGGGGCCTAAGCCGGGCCTGCGGGCTGCTGCGGGTTCCGGATTGGGGGGATCGTGTTCTTCGCAGGAGCTATTCGTCATCGAGAGAAGGAGAGGCCTGCCAACTTTTTCCCCCCGGGGTGGTGATCCACAAAGGAGAAAATGCAAAGCTAGCCGCCCCCACAAAACAAAAGCTAGCCCCCGTCTTTCCCCTCTGATGCCAGGACAATGGGACCCTGAACGGCGTCTTCTTTCCTCAAACACTAGTCCATTCCGCAGAGGGGGGGGAGGTGGTGGATGGACAGCTCCATCCACGAGCAGGAGCTTGCTCCTAGCTGGGGGCCCAGCGGAGGGCCCAGCCAGGCAGCTCTCCCCCACCAAGGCGGAGGGGCCCTTGAAGTCGGTGGCGAGACCAGGCTCCCCTTGGCCTGGCGGGGGACCCAGACCAGAGAGACTCCCTGGGACCCCGGTTCCTGCTGGCCCCTTGATGGCCAGCAGGGGGAGCGCACTCCCAGGTACCACCTGCTGAACTTGGTTAGTTATACTCCATGAAGTGACTGGATTGAAAGAGGAGAGAAAAGGAGCCTAGGAACCCAAGAGTCTTGGACCAACATCCTGGAGTTCTAGGGCATTGCTGTCCTTGGTGCAGACCCCGACGTGCAGACATTAATGCCACTCATTCCAAGGCACAGGCTAGGAAGCAGACAAAGGGCATCTCTGTGTGTATCTAGAAGTGTGCAAAGGTGGGTGGGAGCAGCAGGAGAAAATAGTGGCTTAGCCTGGTGGACGTCTGACTGGGATCGGGTACACAATGGAGGGGTCTGCCCATCCTCCATCGTGACCTGGGAGGAACCAACCAAACCATGCATGGGAGAAAAGGAGAAATAATCATAACAGAAAGTTTTAGGATTGGGGGAAGTATGTTTAGACTTGTCCTTCTCCAGCTTGGTAGATTGTTTCCATAGATGGCCTCAAACTGTCTCCCATCCTGCTTGCTCTTTGGCAATGTGACTTGGACACTTCTCCCATCCAGAGGTGGAGCTGAATCTGAGTTGACCCAGCGTCTTGCTTTGACTAATAGAATGCTGGAGAAGTGATGCTGTGTGTGATTTCTAAGCTTAAGCCTTAAGAGGCCTTGCAGCTTCCATTTCTGCCCTCTTGAGAGCCAGCTACTATGTAAAGGAGTCCGGAAAGGCCACATGGAGAGGCAGAGAGGCCCTGGAGGATAAGAAGCCAGTGGAGAACAGTGGTTTCCCAGGCAACAGTCAGCATCAATTGCCAGACATATGAGTGAGGTCATCTTACTGTTCCAGTCCCAGCCCAGCTCCTAGTGGGGTGCAGCAGGAGGAGTGACCTCCACCGACAGCACATAAAGTAGCAAAACCTCCCAGCTGAGCCCAGCCAACCCAAAGAATCATGAAAAATGATACATTTTCATGGTTTTAAGCATTACATTTTGGGGTGGCTTGTTACACAGCAATAAATAATGAAATTCTAGGAAGGGGTCAATTATTCTCAGGTGCCTCATGGAGGAGGAGGAGGAGGAGGTCATCAGGGAGAATGTTTTGAGTTATTTGGATGGCAGTGAGCACCTAACCCAAAGGTGAACCATCCCCATGCTGTCCAGTGACTTTTGACCTGTGTACTAGCCTGGGTTGAAAAGATGATCTGTGCCAACCAGATTCCTCTTTCTCAGGAATTTAGAATTGGGAAACAGGGACTGGATAGTCAACTGTAAGAACAGAAGCCAAGGATGCTGCGAAGTACAGTTGGCTTCCAAGAGGCTTGGATGGGCCTTAGCAAGCTGCAGTTATGTGCAACAGAAATCTAAGAGGGAGCAGAAACTCTGAGCAGCATGAGCCCATCAGCATAAAGACGGAAAAGGGTTTCTGCAGAGGGCAGCAGAGACGCCATGAAAGAGAAATCGTGCTGCCTTGAGAGGGAGCTGCTTCTGGTCCTGATAGTTTCCCAAGTCCTAGCTGAAGCCTGGCTATAATGCCCATCTCTAAATTTCCATGAGATTCTCCACATTTCTTCAACAAATGCCCCTCAAAAAGGTGGTGGTTGGGCTTCCCTGGTGGCGCAGTGGTTGAGAGTCTGCCTGCCAATGCAGGGGACACGGGTTCATGCCCTGGTCCGGGAAGATCCCACATGCCGTGGAGCGGCTGGGCCTGTGAGCCATGGCTGCTGAGCCTGCACGTCCGGAGCCTGTGCTCCGCAATGGGAGAGGCCACAACAGTGAGAGGCCCACGTACCGCAAAAAAAAAAAAAAAAAAAAAAAAAAGATGGTGGCTATTGGATTTGCTTGACTAGCAACTTTTCCCACCCTCTCCTCCTAGTAACAGGCCCTGCCTCCCTGGTCACAGGAATAGGCATGCGATGCTGCCCAGTCATATAACTCTATTTCCCTGGACACAGTGATTGAGCCACAATGGGGATGCGACCTCAGCTGCGCCACTCTCCCGGACCCTTGTACAGGGATGCTGGGAGATTTTGGCTCTGTCTTCTCTGGGGTTATTAATCTGGGACAATGTGAGCTGAGACATCTTTCCCTGTGGCAGGAGAAGCCAGCCCATCTGAAGAGGACTCAGGATCCCCGCACCTGAACTGCTCCCCCTGTGGGCTGGTCTTCAGCAAGACCAGGGGTGGAAGCCACCTCCTCCATGAAGACTCCCTTCATCCTTTACCTGTCCCCCTCCCCTTCTCCTCCCCTACCTCCTGGCGCCCCCCAGGCAAGACCCTCCCCTCCTCTGATGCCCAGAGCTCAAGGTTTGTTACCTCCCTTTTCACATCTAGATGTGGATTCCCTCCCGTGGAAGAGGAAGCACTATAAGCAGTGGCCTTGAAGTTAGGAGACCTGAGTTCAGGTTCCAGCCTTACCATCCATTCTCTAAGCTTTCATTTCCTGTCTTTTTTTTTTTTTTTCTTTTCTTTTTTAAACAGAGACTTAAATGTGTGTTCAGCTCAGCTGACAGGGAATCACATGGGAAGCTCTTTGGTTACTATGATGGACTGTGTACACATGAGGGTCCAATTGTTTGAGGTCTGGGAGGGCTTCAAAGAGGAGGATATCATTGAGACAGGGGCACGGGTGGCCCGGGGAGGGGCAATGGCTTGTGCACAGGCACAGAAACCTAAGAGATCCCTTAGGGAAACAGAGGGCAATTCAGGGTGACTCAAGTGCAGGAGTGGGAGGTGGGGTTTAGAGCAGACTTCTGAGGTCAGCAGGGGACAGATCACGCAGGGCTGTGAGGGACTTCGAAGGAGCTTATTATACTGAGGGAAGAAGGGGGGCATTGGAGAGTTGATGTGGTCAGATTGGTGCTTTAGGAAGATCACTCTGGTTCCTTAGGGGCAGATGGTCCAGAGGGCAAACTTGAAAGCAGAAGCTGGACTGACCTGTGACCTCAAGACAGGCAGGAACTAGACTCCCTTTCCCCTCAGTGTGGTTTCAGCTGCAAGTAGCAGCCCCCCCCCCCACCCAGTTCTCAGGCTTTTGAGTCACCTCCTTAGATTCATGGTTGCCCTGAGGCCAGGTCAGCCTCATTCCTCTGTCCTAATTGCTTCCTGTCAAGGGAGCTGGCCCCCTCCAAGCGTCCTTGAGAAAACAGAAAACCCTTGTAAAAGTAATTGAGCGTTTCAGGAAGAAGCAGCCACCTCCAGCTGCCACTGCACCTGCCGCAGCCCCACCCCAGACTCCCTGCGGAGAACAGCTCTTCTCTGGTTTTAGGGGGGGTGTTCTGAGAAAAACACTTCACCACCAATTCCCATCCCCACCCCACCACATTTGGGTCAGCGTAGGGTGTCTCAGGGCCCTGGGCTCCTGTGGATGGTGGAACAGTGTCTGCACTACACAACACCCTTGACCAGGAGGGCAGGTTGAGATCCAGGCTGGCTGCCACTCGCCAAGCTGTGCATCGTGGCATGACAAGGCTGTATTTGTTCAGAAAAGGGGTATATTTTTCTCATTAGCCCAAAGGTGCCATCCATTGGCCCAGCTGAATGCTTATGGGGCTGTTACACTCAAAGGGGCACCTTTTCCTAATTCGTGCAAAGAGCCCCAGATGGACTGCTTGTAATCCTGGCTCTCAGCCTTTCTCCCCACTGCCCACTATCCACTCATCTGGGCTCTCACGATGCCCTCCACTGGACACAAGGAGAAACTGAGTCCAAGGTCTCCTGTCACTAGCTCCCTTATGGGGGAACTGCTCTGCCCACAGACCCCGCAAATCAGGTCTGGTCTGGCCATCAATGAATGGACCATGGGCTCCCACCAAAAGCTAATCAGATTATTTCTCTTGAGAACTGGATTAAGAGACACAGAAGGGAATTGTCAGTCGCTGGTGAGTCTGGGTACGGAGTTGGAGATGCAGCCACTTTGTGCTGGGAAACCACGGACGTCTGAAGAGAAATTAAAGAAGAGAGCACAGACGTGACTGTTGCCAAAGGGATGAGAACCCGCAGGCCCAGAGATGAGAGGACACAGGCCCCATTGACAGTTCCAGTTCTGCTGAGGTTCAGACATTCTTGAATTTCCATCTTTAGGGTCCCTTGTAATCTGTTCACCCCTTTCTTTGAACTAGCTCGAGTGGGTCTCTGTTCCACATAACCTAGAACAAGGACCTCAGCCCCAAGGAGGATGCTGAGGTTCCCCCACTGTGTGAGCTCCCTCAGGCCTCTTCTCCCCCTTTCCCCTCACCCCAGCCCTATCTCAGCTTAGGGAAGAGAAGGAGCCCTTGGTACGGTCACACCTTTTATTCACCGTCAGTGAAAGAAAAAAATACACCACACAACACAGGGTTGAACACTGAGGACATTCACTGCAGGCACAGCCTGGAGCAGCACATCTGAAGGGGACAGGGGGCCACGCTGGAGAATGAGTTGGGAGGCCCGCCTTCTGCCACCCAGCCACCCTGCTTCTCCAGGCCTCCACACTCCTGCAGCCTCCACCAAAGCAGGAAGGGCCATTCACCCTGGGAGGCCCAGTCCTGCCCCCAACACTCTGGCAAAGGTAAAAGAAAACGCTGAAAAGTTCAGAAAAAAAAATTCCATATTTTTCTGAGACTTTTCAATTGCATATTTGAAGTATTTTTTTTCAAAACTAATGAATAAAATATGTAAGAAATATATTCATGCCCCCACAGTGATCTCTAAAGTCAGCACAAAGCCTCACCCAGGGTGGATCTTCAGGAAATATTTGTTGCTTTAGTAAATTTTTATGTAAAAATATTTAGTGTCAGCTTTCTACCCTGCCCAGCTGCTTCTCTTCTTCTCTCTCTTTCCCTTCTCTCCCCTCTCCTCCTTCTCTCTCTTTGCAGTAGGACAAATTTCTACCTCTAGGGACTCTGCCATTATCAGGAAAAGATTCAGTGCCTTTGCTTATGGGCTTCCTTTTTCTTAACTTTTGATTTAAACGTAAGTCATATAATCTTGAGTACAGCTCAAAAGACTAGAGTGGCCATCTGAAGTTGCCCTTGGTGGTGACTTTTAGAGATAAGAAATAAGGGCCCCCCTTCAATTAGCCCGAAAGGATGAATGAAGACAGAATAAGAGTTAGAAGGCAGATTTGGGGACCTTGTAATTCACAGAGTTGCTGCAAGAAGATACAGAACTTCAAAAGAGAGTTTGGATATTTCAGCATTTTAACTGTCTATATATTTTTGTGTCTAGGAGAGTCATACTTCAGTCTCTGCTAACCCTGTGCTCTGTGGCAAGTCCCTCTTAGCTGGGGCAGGGATGGGAGGCCTGCCTCTCTTCTCAAGGCAGGGTCGGTGCTCTACCACAGGAATTCCCAAGCACACAGTCCCTGGGGACATCCAGGAGCAAGTGGGAGCACGGTCTGGCCCACCTGTGGCTCTTCCCATCAGCAAGATGGTGGTCCCAGCTCCCAGCCTGTCATTATGTGTTCACACTGCTGGGATGTTTGAGAATCTCTGGCCTGACCACCAAATATCACCCATGGGTATATGTCCAGAAGCTTGGAGTGATCAAACATGCCTTCATGGGTAGGACTTGCCCACCATCTAGGAAAAAACAAAACAGTTCTCTCAGGGAGGAAGATAATAAAGACAGTGAAAGATGCTTCCCAGGTTGAGTCAGAGGTCTCCTAGGACAGCACTGACCTGTTAGCAGAGCTGCCCAGAAATAGAAAATACGATGCTTGAAAATGTGGAGACTTCAATCAAGCTCCTATTTCTTTATGGAAGACCACAGCCTCAGAAACTTCTTAGCAGGAAGCTTGTAAAAGACCAAAACCAACTGAGCTTGTCCTACAGTCAACCTCTGTACAACTCAGAGTCAGAGGAATGAGCAGGGAAGACGCTCTGAAGGGAAGAAACCCTCGTAGAGCCCTGGGTTCAAGTCTTGGCACTGTGCCACCTCCTGACTGTGCTCTTGCACAAGGAACCCTACTCTGTGCCTCAGCTTCTACATCTGGAGAAATGGAATGAAAAATCCTATTTCCCCAGGCTGTGAGGATAGAATGAGAGGGGTCAATTCAAGCCTTCGAAAGCCATGAAGTTCTGTGTGATTGTGAGTTAGGTTAGAGTCAATGCTGGGGGGTTAGGAACCCCACTTTGTAAAAAGCCTTCCACTGGAAGTCTCAGCTGAGCTGGGCCGTTGAGTCCCTATGTATCTCTGGTGCTGACTGACAGCACAAGACACACTTAATGGCCAGCTCCTGAGAGTAATGAAACATCCCTTGAGACATTACCGGATAAAAACTTGCTGGTTTCTGCCCAAGGATGTGAATTCCCCAGTCTTACCATGTGGCTGGTCACTGGCAGGATAAAAAGAGGGTGGCAACCCAGTGGACTTGCCACCCCTAAGGGCAGCAAGAAGGAAAGTCTAATAGAATTTGAGACCACAGGTCAGCATCCCCAAGAGTTTCTACCTGCAGAGAGAGTGGACAGGTGAGCACTCAAAAGTAAGAGGTATGCTGCATCTCTTTCCTGAAGATACAAACCCCCGCCCCCCAACCCAGCAATCATTCCCTGATCCCACCCTGGGCTGACAGCACCTGTGTACTAGACTATTTTCACCAGCAGTTCAAGAGAAAATCCACTGTCACTGCACATTGAAGCTAATTTCTGATTACAAGCACGGGAGAAAGTAAAGTGAAAGACTTGATGAAGAAGCAAGATTAATTTTCTGGCAGTCAAAGCATGCAGCTGTATAGCTCATGGATCCAAAACTGGAAAGCAGACATTGGAAAGCAAAGCCAGTGCACTTGGAAGATGATGTATTACCTGGTGGACTTAGGATTTGGGGTTAGAAAAAGCTTTCAATGGAGCATGCCCAGCACATTTTTAGGCATTTGGTCCATAAATGTAGCCTGGCAGCCAAAACAGCGGCCGGCTGGTCCTCTTCTTCTAGCTCCGTCTGCTTCTGTAGCAGTGAAAGAATAAGCCCATCCTTAAACTAGACCAAATCCAGATGTGGGAACTACACTTGTCTCACTCTTGGCAAACCTTGTGTTGTCTGTTTCTGAAGTCAGCAACTAACCAGAATAAGTGCACAGTAGAGAACTGCTCACTGAATTGAAAAAGATCATTAAAAAGGAAGCAGCAGAAACTGCTGACTGTGATAGCTCAGGACTTAGCCTGATAAGAAAAAGTGTCATCTGGTAAGTTGGGTGATATTTTTCTCTCTTTGTTCTCAGTCCTTTTTTCCCCCTGAAAATTAGCATTTTCTGTATTCATTTGATCATTTTACAAGAAAGCAAGTAATATAAAGTACGTTTTAATATCCTCAAGTAATAAAATGATTTTAGCTCTTTTAAAGGGTACTAAAAATATAAGTATTACATAAATTTCAGTTTTTCTTAAAATTCCCCCTGACATGGTTCCTAGACTTCCAAACACTTTTCATTTCATCCTTCTGCAGCTCTGTGTGGAGCTGAGCAGAAAGGTTTAATAGTTCCTCTCAAACTAACCAGCCTCACCACACCCTCTGCTCACCATCCCTGTCTGAGACCCTGACCATGAACTACCCTACAAGCTGCCGGAGGGCACAGAATGAGTCTTGTAAACTACCATAGCCTTAGCACCTAGAGGTGCCTGGCACTGAACAGGTGCTCAATAAATGTTAGTTGAAGAAAGGACTGAACGAACACTCCAAAGGCTGGGGCCAGAGGGGCCTGGTAGAGAAGTGGGGGCAGGACACAGACCACCTTTAAGGGATCTGGGTCCTCAGCAAAGGACAGACCCAATTTGGCCCTTTAACCAGGGTCTGTGGGACCACATCCTATAAAGCACAATCCCAGGAAGAACAGAATTTCAAAGCAGAACCCAGCCCCCCTCCTTCACCCTGTACCTTGATGCAAACACCAACTCCCCTATGCCCAGTGGATGTTGATTCTGGGCCAAGACTGGGGCTGGGGACAGATACCTGAGGATCTGTCTCTATTCCAGAGTTAGGTGGTCCCTCAAGGATCTTGACTGAAGGGAGCAAGGACTTGGGCAGAGGGGTGGGTGGGCCAGAGAGTGAGGCTGGAGTCCCCCTCCCCCTGGGGAAGGGCCAGCCAGAGGTCACTGGGTTGGGAGGTGGCCACGCCCCTCCTGGCCAGGGGCCCTGCCCCTCACCAGCCTCTACTTCTGCATGTCACACTGCAGCAGCAGCACAATAGACGGGTCACTCTTGGCTGCCTCCTTGAACTCCTCCAGGGTAATCTGGTCGTCCTTATCCTGGTCCATCTTCTTGAAGATCTTGTCCACACGCTGCTGGGGCGTGAGCCCATCCTGGTTCATGCGCATCATGATCACAGTACCCACCATCTTGTAGATAGCCTGGAGGGGCAAGGAGGGAGGTGTGAACACTCACAATGGGAAGGGAGGATTGGGGGTGAACGAAAGGGCCTGGGGGTGGGCGCGGAGAACACTGGGAGATGTGAGGATACTGGAAGGTGACAAAGGGTCATTAAGACTGGATATTTAGGGCTTCCCTGGTGGCGCAGTGGTTGAGAGTCCGCCTGCCGATGCAGGGGACACGGGTTCGTGCTCCGGTCCGGGAAGATCCCACATGCAGCGGAGTGGCTGGGCCCGTGAGCCATGGCCGCCGAGCCTGTGCGTCCGGAGCCTGTGCTCCGCAACGGGAGAGGCCACTACAGTGAGAGGCCCGTGTACCGCAAAAAAAAAAAAAAAAAAAAAAAAGACTGGATATTTAATGAGCATCTCACACCAAACATGTCTACTACCCAACTCTTCACCTCCAGCCTGCTCCTGCCCCAGCATGCCCTGTCTCAGTGAACAGCAAATTCATTCCTCTAGATGTTCAGACCAAAAACCTTGATGCCATTCTTCACTCCCCTTTTCTCACACCCATATCCAATCTTTCAGCAAACCTTGTCAGCCTTAATTTTCTAATAGGTCCGATAACCAGCCACTGCTTACTACCTCCACTGCTCCACAGTTGTTGCCTCCATCCCCTCCTGACCGGACTGCTGTGGAAGTCTCCAAACTGGTCTCCCTGCTTCTGCTGCCCTCCCACCCTCTATTCCACACAGAGAATAGAGAGAGCCCTTAAGGGCCTCCCATCTCACTCAGAAGAAAGTCAGGTCTCTACCCCAGACTATGATGCTAAGAGACAGACTCCTGGCTACCTATCTGACCCCCTTCCTACCACTCTCCCCTTGCTGACTTCTCTCCCACCACCCTGGTCTCCTGGCCACTCCTTGAACACTGAAAACACAGTCTAACCTCAGGGTCTTTGCATTTATTGTTCCCCATGCACAGATCACTGTTCCCCCAGACACCTACGTGGTTAGCTCCCTCACCTAATCCAGGTCACTGCTCACCTTTCACCTTATACAAAATTGCTTTTCCTCCATTGCTCTCTCCCCCCTCACTTTGCTTTGCTTACCTTCCTCATAACACTTACTGCCTGACACAGCATAAGTTTTGTAGTTGTTAAATTTTCTCACTAGAAGGAATGTCCCATGAAACCAAGAACTTTGAACAGTGCCTGGCACGTGGCAGGCACTCAGTATACATGTGTTGAAATAATAATGAGTTAAAAACTTAGACTCTGGAGTCAGACTCCTTAGACTGGAATCACGAACCACCACTTGATTCATCTCCTCATCCGTAAAATGGGATTTCTAACAGTACCTACCCCCTGGAGTTGTTGGGTAAAGCACTATAGCACAAGACCTGTCCCACACTGAGCGCCCAACCAATGCTACCCACTGGATCCTGGGAGGAGGGAGGAGGGGAGTGGTGGGGTGTCTCGAGGTGGCTCCCGAGGCCTGAGTGGAGGGTGGCTGGAGAGGGCGGTGCCAGAGAAGTGCCCCGCAGCGAAGACAGGTAGAGCGTCACCCCAGCACACCCCAGTCTCTGGGATCCGCCCCAGCGCACCTCGATGATCTCCAACATCTCGAGGCGCGTGATGCGCCCGTCGCCGTCCAGGTCGTACATCTCAAAGGCCCAGTTGAGTTTCTGCTCGAAGCTGCCGCGGGAGGTGACAGAAAGGGCGCAGATGAACTCCCGGAAGTCGATGGTGCCGTCGCCATTCTTGTCGAAGGTGCGGAAAGCGTGCTGCGCAAACTTGGAGGCGTCGCCGTAGGGGAAGAACTGAGGCGGGGAAGCTGGAGTTGCGGCACGGCAACAGCCTCGCGCTCTTGGCCCGCCCCCACCCCGCTGAGCGCCTGGCCCCGCCCCCGCCCGGCCAGGCCCCGCCCCCGGACTGCCTGGCTCCGCCTACCTTGATGTAGAGCTGCTGGAACTCCTCCAGGTTGAGGATGCCGCTGGGGCAGTCCTTCAGGAAGCCCTTGTACCACTGCTTCAGCTCCTGCTCACTGAACTGGGTGTTTTGAACCAGGTCTTCCAGCACCTCTGGGGCCAGCTTGCTGTTGGTCTTCCCCATGGCAGGGCCTGAGGGGACAGGGAGCTCCCTCAGTTTGGTCCCGGGCAAGGCCCTCACCTCAGCAGCCTTCCCCCAGGTCTCTGTAGGACAAGGCTCCCTTTCTCCAGTACAGCGCCCTCCCATAACAAACTCCACATCCCCACAGCCAGGACCCCTCCTTCCATAGCAGGGTGGGTCCCCCTCCTCTCACCACTACCCTGGACAACCCCCAACTCCTACAGCTGGGCTGTGTCCTTTCACCACACCTCTTCCCATAGGAGCTCCTACCTCCCCCCCCCCACACCCCTTCCCCTACACACAACTGGGCACTGGGGGCTTCCCCTCATTACAGGGCCTCCTCTGTCTACAGCAGGCCCCGCCCCTCTCCTCACAGCAGGGCTCCTCCCCGGGGAAACCAGGATCTTTAGCCTTCCAGGTCTCAGCGCTCCTCCTTCTCACTGCCCAGTCTGCATGCTACAATCTTCATCCTCTCCTCTCCTATTTACACCTTCCATAGCTCCCTACACCCGTAGAAGAGAGTCTTAATCCTCTCCTTGCTATTCAGAGCTTCCTGCACTCAGCCCCTACCCACCTCTGCAGGCTCCTCTCCTACCAGGCAGGTTCCTCACAGGCTCCTCCTGCACGTCTCCCAAGTTCTTCCTCAAGGCCTTCCAGCCCACCCCAGCAAGAAACTCCTCTCCCTCCTTCCTCTGTACAAACAGAAGTCCTAGCTGGTAGCACTGATGACGCTGACTGCATTCTCCTTTTCATTAGTTCATTCATTCCCTGAGCATTTATTGAGGTTGACGGTGTCCTAGGCCCTGTGCGGGTGATGGGGATAAAGTTGACATGAGCCAACCTTCACTAACTCATAATTGGGTCGAAGAGGTAGACGGCTGACTGTAAAGGGCCTTCAATCCACGCCAGGGAGTTTGGCCTTTACCCGTGGAGGACAGAAGCTCCTGGGGTTTTAAAGCAAGGGTTAAGAGGACCACATTCGTTCCACAAACACTTACAGATTGCTTATGATATGGTGCTGGGGACCCGGAGAGAAGGAATGTGTTTCACGATTTTTCCTTTGGCTACAGTGTGCAAGGTGACCTGGGTGGGGGAAGGAGGGAGAGCAGAGAGGTCCTGCTGCAGAGTTCAGGTGAGAGACAATGACACTGGGGTAGGGGTGGTGGAGGGATGTGGATGGACTGAGAGATATTAGGAGGGGGCCTTAGCAGGACTTGGGGACTGACTGGATGCGGGGGTGAGAGGGACAGAGGAATTGCGGCAAATGCTCAGATTTGGGGCTGAATAGATAGAGGTGGTGTTGCTGAGAAACAGGTTTGGGGAGGATGAAGAGTCAGTCCCCAGTGGGAACATGAGCCTCTCAAGTAGCCTGTGCCCAAGGAATTTTTTGCAGAGGGAGGTACAGGCCCTCCCCATGAAGCCTGGCTAGAGTGAGGCCCCCCACCAGACCCGGAAGACTGAGTGGACATTCAGGAATGTCCCACTAGAGCCCCAGTTTCCCAGGACATGGCCTGGGAGGTGAATTTGACGGGCCTGGAGTCTCTTTGGAAGGGTGCCAGACTCCAAGTGCAGGGTAGCTTGTCATGAAGACACTCTGGAAAAGGAAGCCCTCAGGCTGACAGACGGAATTCTACTTCCACAGCCCAGTGCCTGCCAGTGTGGTTTCTAATCCTTACTGCTGGGAGTGCCCTAGACAACGAGATCTGAGATCGGTCAGATCCATGCCCCTTCCCTTGCTATGTGACCTCAGTGAGTTACAGGATAGCTCTGGGCCTCAGATTCCTCTACTGGGCCATGAGGCAGATCAAGGAGCAGTAGGCGTAGCAACATCCTCTCCCACTTACCAACCCTAGAGAATGAGGACTCCTGTGTGCTCCCAGAAGAAGGCAGGGAGGGGGAGGTGTGCCATCTTCAGGAACCTAGAACTGTGGGGTCCAAAACGGCTGCCCTGGGGCCAGAGTCAAGGGTACAAGTGGAACGTGCATGGGCAGAAAGAGGCAGGCTCCATCCTCAGCCGCCCCCTCCTCCAGCCCAAGCACACTGAGGGCTCAGCGTATAGTCAAGAAAGCTCAAGAACCCAGGGGTGGAAGTATCTGACGGGGAAGGCAGAGCCTCTCCCTCTGCTCCTGTGGGATGTGCCTGAGTGTCTGCGTAAAGGGCTGGGAGTGGGTGGGAGCACATCAGCGTATAAGACTGCAAATCTGCCAGAGTGCACACGTCTGAGTGTGTGTGTGATGGCTTCTGTGTGGCTCTCACTTCCTGCCCCTTTTCTCCTCCTTCCCTGTGCTGCCTTCCTATCATTCTTCTGTCTCCTGGGGCCACACCTGTTCTCAGTGCCCATTTGACCCCAGGCCCACCAAGGACTATGACTCCTCCTTCATCTCTCTTCATTCCTTCTAGTGCTCTTAGGTCAGCAGGCCAAAGCTGGTGATGCCCTTTAAGATCATCCCCTCAGTTTAGTGAAAACTGGAACCCAGAGAGAGGAGAAAACTGGCTGAGTTACACCCAGGCTGAATCCATGCCACCTGCCCGGACCACCCTCTCCAAATCATGGCTACTCTTGTCTAGTACAGACTCCTACCTGCCTTCCAGGAAAACCATAGCTCTGATCTCCCCCTTGGCCTCAGTGGGACCATCTTGGTGGCTCCAGGCCACAGTATCTGATACCCAGGAAATATCGACCCTTTGGGGTGGCCCACCAGCGCCTCTGACTCAGCACATCTACAACCAGACTCACCCTCAACCCGTGATGGTCCTTCTCTCTCCATTGCCCTTCCTTCCTTCCCTCCCTCATCCCAGTGGGGAAATGCGATCATAGTTACCCTTAGTTTCCCCTCTCCCTTTTCCCTAGAGTCAACTTGCTACCAAGTCCTGTTGTTCCTTCTTTTGAAGTGTTCCTGGAACCTTCACCATGTCCTCTCTCCCCATATAGTCAGGGCCAGGGGCACAGCCAAGGGGGCTGAAACCCAGCTGGGGCACTGCTTGCCAAGCCATCCTGTGGGCTCAACTGCCTCAGAGGGAGTGCGTTTCCTTCTAATTCCTCTGTTCCACGAGAATGTCTTTTCTAGTTTTGCCTAGAAGTACAATATAGGCTAGGGGTGGCCATGCCCATGGGCCCCTGAAACTCCAGAATCCTCTAGAACCTGGTGTCAAGGTGTCCACCTGTCTTGCCTCACCTCCCACTGCTCCCCTCACAATTACATACTTTCAAGTTAGCCTTCTCACAGCCAGAACCTACTTCAACTATTGCTTGGCTGTTTCCATCTTCCTTAATATCCTCTCTTCTCTTCGGGGCTGATGCAGCTATAATCAGCCTTCAGGCCTGACTAAAGCCCACTTCCTTATGATCAGCCTCTCCCAGCCTGGAGAGTGGACAGGCAGCAGCATGAACTTGGCATTCTGGGCATGAGTAGCCCCTGTGAGCCCATGGAGTTGAGCTCCACAGGTGCGTAGACTCCAGAGCTCTCTGACCCTCACCAGCTGTTCTAGAATTCCACGATGGAGCCTGGTTTGGGGCAGACTTTTGTGTTACACTCTTGTCTGAGCCAGAAAACGTTCTCCAGGCCTTTTGCTCCATGGCAAAGAGCTTATTCCCTCCCGATATAACCCAGTCTTTTGGGGAGCAGCTTGGACAGTGAGAAAAGTACTTCTCCGCTTGTTCCTACTTGCCCTCTTGTAGCTGCCACACACAGGTTGCCACTCTGCCCTCTGTGGCAACACAGAACTGCTCTGCAGAGACCTAAAGGCCACATCTGGAACACAGAGATGTTCAGTGAATGTCCCTTTGTGGATTATATGCAAGGGGCAGAACCCCCTTCTTTCTCCTTGGAATGGCATCAGGCTGTTTTGTTTATCTGTGTTCTCCTGCCATTGCTCCCACTTAGAGACAATGGAACTCAGACCCTAGGAAAGGAAGAGCTCACCCAAGGTCAAGTAGAGCCTATCAGCAGAAAGGCGAAGGCCAGAACCCACTGGGGGCATGTTCTGTTGGAGCTGTGGCCTGGCTGCACATGGGCAGGCTCCTCTTGAGAGCTGCCCTCCAGCTGTGAAGGAGCTGGCACTGCCCCATACACAAAGCCGCTGCCCTTCTGGGCTCAGAGGCTTCTTTCAGAGGGCAGGACTCAGTGTTGTGGGCTCCAAATGGGGAGGTGGCAGGGAGGGTGGGAGCGACTGAGGGAGGCAATAATCCCACACCCTCACCCAGCTTCAGAGGAGCTGGTGCTGAGACTGTTGCCATGGTGACAACAGCTCCCTGGTCAGGAGATTTTTCTCTTTCCTCTCCTCCCTTTGCTCTTCTCCAAGCAGTGGCCACAGCAGCAAAAGCCAGGTCTTCTCCCTCTCCTTATTAGTGAGAGACAGGGAATGATAAACAAAAGGTGGGCCCTGTTGAGCACCTCCACCTTGGAGCTGCCCATGCCATGCGGGCTGATGGTCTAGGAGGGACTCCGAACTGCTGAGGAGGAGAGGAGCCTGGGCCTGGAGAGTATGTGGGAAGGGGTTGGCCCCTACCCAGGCCTGGGTAAGAAGCAATGTCCTTTTGGTAAAGACTAAAGCCTCCTCTCTGCAATGTCCTAATTGTTCAGGGTAAGAGAGAAAGGGCCCTGTTTTCTCATAATCAACCACAGAACCAGAGTGCGTCAGTGTTGGAAGGCTGTTCAATATCATCTCATCAAGTCCACTCTCTGTCCTGCCCACCCTGCCCCCTGTTCCCCATCTCACGAAGGATCAGAGAGGGAAGTGACTAGGCCAAAGTCAAACAGCAACTGAGGCAAAGGCAAGATTTGAACCCAGCTCTTCTACCCTCCAGGTTCAGACTGCCTTAGGGAAGGAGCAATACAGTCCACACGGAGCTTTGGCAGGATCCCTACTGAGACACAGGAAGATAGGAGAGAGGGAGTGGCTGGGAGCAAGAAGGCCAGAGAGGGTACGAATTAGAAAGATATTTGAGAGGTGGAATGAGAACACTTGGTGTTTTGGCCGTGAGAAGTCAGGGGAACGGAAGAGGTTGGGACCTTGGCAGTGGTGACTGACAGGTATGGATGGTCTGCTGGGGAATGGTGTCCCTGATTTATCTTGAAGCCAGGTGAAAGAGGCCAAACATGGAGCCTCTGCCTTGCACTGAGACCATGGGCAGGGGGACCTGTTGAGAGAGTGTCACAAGGAGGAGAACTGGGTGGTGAGCCTCTTCCCACCCCCAGGTATGCTGTGAGCTCCGTCACCTTGAGGGGTGGAGGTGGGGACAGTCTGAGGGGACAGTGGGAAGCAGGAGTGGACTCTCTTTGGAGGTGGAGGCTGTCTTTTGGGGCAGGGACATTGCGATGTGAAGTGCGGTGAGCTGCCGGTGGGGCTGGGTAGGGTGTGGGTAGGGGCTATCTGTGGAGGTGGGAGGTTGACATGGGGCTGAGCGAACTACCCACCTGCAAAGGAGGGAGGGTGATGGGTTCCCCTCTAGCACCAACAACACCACACCCGTGTGTGTGTGTGTGTGTGTGTGTGTGTGTGTGTGTGTGTGTGTGCGCGAGCGTGACTGTATTGGGGGCCAGAGCAGTGGTTGCTCGGGGGGTAAGGAGGCAGCTCTACCTCCTTCCCTGGGACCTGTGGGGCGTGTACTGGAGTGGGGGTCCGCTGGCCAGGGGCGAGCCCTCCACATGCTGCCGCCTATGCTGGAACCAGGGGTCAGAGAGATGAATCAGAGGGGGCAGGAGACGAGGGAATGGGAATGAAGAGTGGAGGGGGAAGGGACAAGGGCCTCCACCCGGCCCTGCTCACGTTACCTGAGGCCGTTCGCCGGGTCGCTGGATGACTCTGAGCCTCGGCGGGCCGCGGAGACCGAGACTGGCTCACGGGCTGGCGGCCAGGTTCTCCAAGGTCCGCGCCCGAGCCGCCTCCCAGCTCTTGTATCACTATGTGTCTCTCAGAGGCGACACGATTTGCATAAGCCCCGCCTCATCCCGGGCAGATTGGGGGTTGATTGGGTCGGCTGAGGCGGAGTGGCAGGCGGGGTTTCAGGTGGGGACCTGGTGCCCAGTGAGGCCCGGCTGCAGGTTAGCGCTCCGCCCGCCCGCCCTGAGCTTCCCAGAGTAGCGAGGAAAGGGCGGAGAGCTGTACCCCCATCTGTACCCCGTCCTGAGGCTCAGACCCCGGGCCATCGTCTGAGGTTAAAAGTGTCCGCGATTGAATTGGATTCGCAAAAACAACAGCATGGTTGCTACGGAAACGGAAGAGCCAAAGCTGAGTCTCTAAGCCTTTCCTTCTTGGGCCCCAGCGGGGGTGGGGATGGAAAAGAGGATGAGTCACAAGATGTGACCCCCTCACACCCCATATCCCACCCAAAATCGGAGGAGGGCAACAAGGAGCTGAGTTGGGGAGGGAAGAGATGAGGTGGTCAGCAGCCCACGCCTTCGCATCATCCCCTCCCCCAACACATCCACTCCCCTCCAGCCATGGCGGGTGGGCGAGGATGGCGAAGAACCCAGCCTCTACCTAGCCCCATGCTAGCCGTGGGCCCCCTACAGCCTCTAATTCCGATCCGTCCCTTCCTTATTTCTCACGGAGTCCCAGAGGCCTCCCGGAATCTCCCCCAGAAGGATCTGCCTGCCTCATGAACCCCTCCATTCCCCACCCACCCGTCTTCCCGTCCCGTAGACGAAGCCTGTCCCCAGCCGCCAGTCTCCGGCCTCTGATGTTGACACAAGCCAGAGTTGGTTTACACTGAGTGGGTCTGGAAGGTTTCAGGGCCCTGGAAACACCTCCTCCCCGCACTTGGGGGTCTCCCCAAAGCCGGACCCGGCCGTCCCAGCTGCAGTGGCAGCTGACAGCTCCTGACCCAACGCAACGAGAAGGAATCCTTTTACTACAAACTGGGGGCAAAGGGGAGCAGATAGCCTCGGGTTGGGCCACGTGCGGGGGAGGCACTTCTAGGCATCTGACAAAAGTAGGGCGGGGCATCTGGGGATTGGCTGAATCTGAGCCCGGATGTTGAAGAGCTGGGGCGGGGCTTCTGCCAGTTGAGTGAGTGTTGAGGTGTGCTGCGCGGTAGGGGATGAGGACCAGCTTGCCAAGTGTGGAGGCTAGGTTTCTCTGGCTGATCCCAGAAACTTCAGGGCCAGGCTCGCTGGGGAGGAGCCAGTGGAGTTCTCTCTTTTTTCTTTAGGAATCGTCCCGTTCCCCCGTGAATACTGTTTTACTGTCCATCCTCCCAGCTTCAGGCTATGTCTTCTCCCTGGGGTCTTAGCAGAATGAGAGCATACCTGGGGCACCAATTAGCAGGCACGTCCCTGGCCCCGTTGTTTGGTGATTTACGAGAGACAGGTGTTTGAAAGCCCTGACTCTGTCACGTTCTGAGCACCTGGCCCTGGGGACCCAGAGACAGGCAAAAGCTCATACCTGCTCACAGATACCATAATCTAAGGCATGAGGAAGTGGGGAGAGGCAGCATGAGATGCTGGAAGTGGTCTCTGGAACTCTAAAATAAAATCCCATCTTTGCCAATGACCCCACATGTGACCATGGGCAAGACCCTTCTCTCTCTGTGCCTCCCAGTCTGTAAAATGTGGGAGCTGGTACAGGAGGCCCAGGAGAGCAGGGGAGGAGTTTCAACTAGGAGGGTGAAGGAAGATTGTTTGTCACCCTGGACAGAATTATGTGGGCATGAATCTAACTGCTCCACTATACCTGTGAGCTTCTTAACAATAAGTAACATACAGATAGCTAACTTTGTGCCAAATGCTCCTCTAACACTGTGTATGTATTGCCTAATTTATTTCTCATAAGAACTCTTCAAGGCAGGTACTTTTATCACTCCCATTTAACAGATGAGGACATTGAGGCACAGAACAGTTCAGTGACTCGCCCAAGTTCCCATAGCTAGTAAATCTGCAGAGCTGGGATTTGAACCCAAGCAGTCTGGCTCCAGAGTCCAGACTAGTTGCCAGTACACAGTACCGCCTCTCTTTAAGATCATTCAAGTCCTCAATGGGAGGGGCCTTGGATTGGAATAGTCTTCTCCGATCCCCCGAGGCATTAAAAAGACAAAGCCCAGCAGGATATATTGATCCTGCTCTGGCTCTTTAAACCAGGCAGGACCACCCACACAGCTTTGCCCTTGACTCATCCCAGGCCCTGTGACTGTTGCTAAACTGCCAGTCATAACCCATCTTCACCAGCTTATAATACTTGAGACCCTGATCTTGATCCTGCCTCTGCCCTTTAGGTTCGATGTTTAAAGCAATAGCAACTGACATTTCCTGAGTTGTTTCACTATGTACCAGACACTCTGTTAAGGGAAACACTGACTGAAACTGCCCGCCCTGGCCAGGCAAAGACAGTAACAATTTGCATGACTTATTTTACGACAGGAGATCCTGGTAAGGAACATGGAACTAATAAGCCACCACCAACCGAAAGAATATGGGAAAGGTCAAAAGGAGAGAGGAGATGCCAGTCCACATGTCCTACCAACCTCCCAGACTCCTCCTCGCTGGAATCCATCTTGGCTGAGCGGTTGTGCGTGCCACCAGAAAGGACCCTGAGTCAGAATGATTGTCCAGAGACAACCCGGAAACGAATCCCATCACCCTAAAACCTGAGACTGTGAGCCACGTGGCAGAGCAGTCCTCCTGAGTTCCCTTACCCTCCTGCTCTCTGCCTGGGCGCCCCTTTCCAATAAAGTCTCTTGCTGTGTCAGCACATGTGTCTCCTCGGACAATTCATTTCTGAGTGTGAGACAAGAGCCCACTCTCGGGCCCGGGAAGGGGTCCCCCCTTCCCGCAACAACTCTGCCCAGTCCTTTATCTGCATCATACCAGAAATGACCTCTGCCACGGGTCATTTCTGTTGAGGCACAGGCATTACCAATCAGAACAGATGCTGGCCTTAGTGCTAGATCAAGGGCTCTGTTCTGCCAAGAGTGAACACTTTAGTTACTGAATCAAGGGGAGCAGGCAGGAGAGAAGCTAGGGAGGTAGGGACCCAAGGCTATGGCTATTTACCAATCAATCTGCAGATATTTTGATGTTTTAACAACCAGCTGTACCACTATGTAGGGACTGAATTTCAGTGCTGGTATCATTACTTTATTTCATGGCAGTGGATGGCAGCTCAGAGATGTTAGACAACTTGCCCATTGTTACACATCCCACTAGTGACAGAACTGGGATTCCAACCTAGGTCTGACTCCAGAGCACACAGTCTTAACCACTAACTGACCTGTGTTCCTGGGAAAGGAGAGTGTCCAGAACAAGAGTTGTTGTTTCCACTGTTCTGCAGCCAAAGGCTGAGCCAGAGGAATGAGGTTTAAGTTCGGAAACTTTGTTGTGGCCTCTCTGTTCTCAGGCTTGGCAATACCTACTACGTATGTTGAGAGGGTGGGCTCTGCAGAATAAGGAGGGTGGAGCAGGCTGCAAGGAAGAAGGAACAGTGTGTCTGTGTGGGAGACAGACAAAAGGAGGCACAGAAGGCACTGAGCCCATCAGAGTTTCAGTGAGGGCAGAAGTTTGCAGGCTGTGGCCACTTCAATTTGCTTCACCAAAATGCTAGCATTCCTCTCCTTTTTGGTCCCAAACTGTGCCTTTATGATGGATCATAAGAAACTCCCTGGGTTTCCTCAGCCTTGGCTAGTGCAGCCTGGTGACAGCTGGAATTCACCTTGGTTCTGGATATTTCATAGTCTTCTTAGTGGCTGGGAGAGAGTAAGATCACCAGCTTTGGGCTCTTTCCCTTTCTCTATTGGCTCAGCAGGATTTTTTTTTTTTTACATTTCCAAAATAGAAATCTATTATTTTTTTTTTTCCTGTTAGTGCATAGTGGCTAAAAAAATAATACAAAGAGGGTGGAAGTTCCCCATACTCTCTCCCTTGAGCATTACCTGCAGGGGACCTTGTGTTTTGGCTGGTCCTGCCCTCACTCACTTTCTGCTGGAGAAGCCCTATAGTGTAGTGGGTTAAATGTATAGACCCTGGAGCCAGGCTGCCTGGGTTTGCATCCCAGCTCTATCACTTTCCAGCTGTATGACCACAAGCAGTTTACTTTATCTCTCTATGTCTCAATTTCCTCATCTGTAAAATAGGGATAGTAATAACAATACCTATTTCAAAGTGCTACTCTAAGGATTAAAATGAGTTAATATATGCAAAGCACTGAGAACCGATTTTGCGTTGGGGAATTAGCCCTCATTGTTTACAGTCTTGGTGGGACTGTCAATCCGGTGTCCTGCCTTCCCATGGGCAAGTGTTGGGCATGAGACTCAGGTAAGGCTAAATAGTCTCTCTCTCTCTCCCAAGCTAATCTGAATCTTGAGTAGGGTGATTCAAAGGTGGTAGATATTTAGCTCTGGTTTATTCCAGAGCAGTGCTCTGATGACACTGTACGTTCATTCCTGCTATCTGAATCCCCAGGGATCACTTTGGTACACATCTCTTCCAAGACCTACTTCTGCTTTTCCTTTGTCTCTGTGAGCCATTTCACATCCCTCCCACCAAATTTATTTTCTTTCTTTTTTTTTTAAACTTAAGCTATATAGAGGTGACTTCTGTTTGCTTGCAGAAAGTTCATATGAGTTTGTCGTCTTTCTCTATTTGTAATGACTCTTGGTTGCAAATGACAGAAAATCCAGCCCACGATGGCTAAGCAAAAAAAGGATGTTGTGGCTCCAGTAAGGGAAAACCCCAGAAGTAGATTGAACTTCAGGGGTGGCTTGATTCAGGGGCTTAAACAATGTGATTAATATCTGACCTCTTTCTAGGGCTTGGCTTTACTCACTTGTGTCAATGTCAATTTTGTTCTTGGGATCCATATAAAGGCAAGATATCTGCCATCATCTCTAGCCAGCATCCTTTTAGGTGGAGTCCCACAGAAAAGAAGAGTTTATCTTCCCCAGGGCAGCTAGTCAACATCCTGGGCTGGTTCTCATTGGCCTGATTTGGGACAGGCTAAGTTCAGAATCAATTGCTGAAAACAGGGGAATGCAGTGCTTTCATTGGCTAGGGCTGAGTCACTTGTCTACCCCTAGAACTGGGAGGTAAGGTCAACTCCTCCCAAGGGATGTGTATCCAGAGTAGGGAAGGAGGGTGTTCCTACCAAGGACAACAGAAGTTCCTAAATTATAAAAACACATACAAGTTATACTATCAGAGTACTGACAGGAAACAGATGGTACTCAAAGAGGTAACTAAGATAGGTCAATGGGGGAACTATTTACACAGATATGGACAGGGTTGAGAAATCAGCAAGGTATTGTCAAGCATCCTGGGGCCAGCGCCAGTGGAGAGTCATGGCTATTTCTAGGCCTCATGTGGCGAGAAAGGGAACAGAGCTGTTACTTTAGTAGAGTCTTCCAGTGGGATCCATTGGCTAAGGAACAGAGTCACTGCCAACACCTGGCCTGGTACAGAGAGACTGAGCATGGGTGGAATAAATACACTGACCTCCTTCTATTCCCATGTGCCATTCTCGTACTCATGTCTTCCATTGGCCAAACACAACAAGAAGCCAGAGGGCAAAGTAGCCCAGTTGATGCAAGTTCACAAGTCAGTCTCCTGGGGCAGCACAGAGAGGGCAGAAAGTGGAGGCAAGCAGAGAACAAACCTAATGGGGGAAATAAATAGATGATATAGATATGGATACACACACATATATATGTATACTAAGTAGCTCTCTATATATAGACTTTCAAGAGCATTGACTTTCAAATTAGACAGCCCTTGGACAAGTTACTTAACTTCTCTGCAATCCTTTTTCCTCTGTGGGATTGGGCATAATAAGAAGAATGACTTATTATGTGAGGCGTTCAAAGAGGATAAATTGCTTAGCAGAGTACGTGGCACAAGTAAGCACTATGCTCACATAAATATATAAACCACAGTTAAGGTGCTATATTTGTTGGGGGCAGAGGCTAAGCTGCTGTAACAAATAGATCCAACCATACCATAACTCAAACACAGTAGAAATTTTTTGTTTATGTACAGTCTAGGGTCAGTGTCAGGTTGGTGAGTGGCTCTCCTTCTTATAGGAATTTGGGACTGAGGCTCCTTCTACATTGTGATTCTACCATTTCCTAAGGTCTCCAGCCAGTGAAAAGGGAAAGAGAATGGAGGAAGCTGGAAATGGCTCATATCTCTTCCTTTCGTGTACCAGGGAAAACAAAAATGATTCTAGTATTTCCAAGAGTGTATTTAATACAAGAGATTGGACACAAAAATGTGAGAAGGGCTCTAGGCACAAAACACAGACAGTGAGGTTACCCAGAGATGTCTAATTAGGGGACGCCATTACCACCCGTGGGCTGGAGGGGTAAAAAGGAAGACGCTGCTCTCCGGAGCCCACATTCATTGCTGCGAAGGCAGCTGGTGCACCTGCTGCTGTCACTACCAGAACTACCACCACTGCTGCCCTGCAGGAAGCCAGGAGCTCACACCCTTGCTGAAGTCACTTGCTGCTGCTCTTGACACTGCCAGACTTAGAGTTTAAGAGCGCCATGCTGCTGAGGCTGCTGGAGTGCCAGCCACCTACCACGTCTGGAAGAGTACTGCTTGAGCAGGAACCCAGGAGCCTGCAACCACTCATTGTTTTTGCTGCTCTTACAACTGCTGGAGCAAGAAAAAAAAGCCTTCTCCCTTCTGTCTTCCAAACTCCCACCAGTGCCTCTGATTGGCAAAACCTAAGGGGAAGCCAACTGAAAAGGGAGTCTAAGAAATGTAGATTACAGGCTTCCAGCTCCAGGCTATACAGAGGAGGGTGGAGTAGGATGAGAGCAGAGTTACAGCAAGCAGATAAGTGGCTGGTATTATAAATTCAGAGTACTGAGGACTGTAGTTTCAGCCACCTTCCTGCAGCGTTTGCTGAGAGATGCTCAACTTCAAAACTAGCCCAAGAATCTCTCTACCCTCCCAACAGATTTCTACAAAGAGGATGGAAACCGGAGGAGATTATGATTGTAAAGGGAGACAGACTGTCCTCGCCCCTCATTCCTTGTGAGTGTATTCATCTGGTTCCCTTCCTGATAGCTCTTGGAGGGAGATCCCAGAAATTAGCTCGTGAAGTTTTGGGGTATCCTCAATATAAAGGAAAAACCTGTTTTCTGCTGCCTGTGTCTTTCTTTCCTGTGTGTCTCCTTTACTCTCACATCACTACCACACTCACACAGAACACTTCACTTTTGACCCTTCTGGTCCCCACACCAAAACAATTCTCTGGGACACAAGCTGGGTGTCTTAAAATTTAACTCAATTCTGATGCTATCTACCTGGAGATAGAACCTGTAAGATCCCACGGTTAAGGGCTCAGTCTTACAAACTGCTCCCATATGAATCTCCCATTCAGATGCCAATCACAAATAGTAGGTCCCCACGTCACCCAAAATTTCTATCCCACTTGGCTACAAATCATGGGTTCCCATGACCCCTCCTTGGGATTGATTAATTTGCTAGAGCCACATGCAGAATTCAGGGAAATACTTACGTTTACCACTCTATTAAAGGATCCTTATAAAGAATACAGATGAACAGCCAGATGAAGAGATGCATGGGGCAAGGTATGCGGGAAGGGCGCAGAACTTCCATGTCCTTTCCAGGAGCATCACTGTCCCAGCACCTCCAGGAGTTCACCAACCTGGAAGCTCTCCAAACCCTCTCATTTTGGCGTTTTTATGGAGGCTTCCTTACATAGGCATTATTGACTATGTAATTGGTGATCAATTCAACCTCCAGCTGATCTCGGGTGGCGTTGCCCTGCAGCGACTTGAAGCAGGGTTTCAGTTCCTGGCCAGAGATTGAGGTTGGGTCTCGTCAGTCAGAACACCAGATCCTAGGCACTGACCAGTGGTCAGTGACAAGGCACTGGCCCTTCAGCTTCGCAGAAAAGAATTCCCACAAAGATGGAAAGTAGTGAAACAAGTAAAGTATTTATTAGGAGGAAAAAGAGTATAGTACGTGGATAGACACACAGGTGGACTCAGAGAGAGAGAGAAAGTCGCACCCTCGTGGTAATTTAAATCACTTATATGGGGCATTTCTTCCAGGTTTCCTTTGGCCAATCATTTTGATTTGCCTGGTTCAGAGTCCGTATTTGGTATATCTCAGGATGCTCCAATGTGTGTGCGTGCATCTCTCAGCCAAGATGGATTCCACCGAAGAGGACTATGGGTAGTTGACATCACTTACTATGGGGTGGCACCCCTCCCTATTTGACCTCCAGGGAGCCTTTCTGCGCATGTGTAGTCAGGGAGGTCTCCTTGATTTTCGGGAATGAGAAATATGTGGTCTCTTATCTTTTATCTGGGCAGGGCCCAGCCTCCTCTCTCAATAGTCCTGCCATTCTCCTCTTGGTGTATCCGTCCACAGGGGACAAATCTCCAATTGCTTTCCTTGGGGGGCCCATCTACCTCCTGCCTCACAGCCCCTCTCCCCTCCCAGGAGGTCAAGGGATGGGAAAGAAAGTTCCAACCCTACATCCAAAGGGTTGGTTCCCCTGGCAACCAGCCCCATCCTTAGGTGACCCAAGGGCATGCCAAAAGTCACCTCATTAACATGACAAAAGACACTATTCTCTATCCATTTAGGAAATTCCAAGGGTTTTAGAAACTGTGCTGTCAACGAAGACCAAATATATATTTCTTATTATAATTCACAATATCACACTCAGGAAGGGAATTGACTCACTTGTCAGTTCTCTCTCAGCTGACCCATAATATCATCTGCCTCAGTGCTGCAACGGCAAGGGTAGGATGATGTAGGAAAAGGTATCGGGGAGAGATGATGTAGTGACAGTGCCAATTGGAGAGAGAAAAGAGCATGCCCTGGAGTGGTCAGTTCCTGAGAGTTACAGAAGACAGATCTCACAGTCCAGCACTGATCCACTGAAATTTTCACAACAATGGGAAAGTTCTACCTTCATGCTTATCGCTTATCCGATATGGAAGCTATTAGCCACTCGTGACTAGCACTTGAAACGTGGCTAGTGTGAATGAAGAAACAGAATTTAAAATTTTTATTTAACTTTAATCAATTTTAATTTAAATAATCACATATAGGTTGTGCTTATTAGATCGGACAGCACCAGCTGCTGAACTTGAAATTGGAGATAAAGAGACTACATAAGATTGGGAGCTGCAGGCTTGCTGGGACCATTGCAGAGGAACCCCATGTGCTGCCAGCTGGGAGTCAGCAGACAAATGTGACTATGTTTCAAGAGCTCATCCATATCTAAGTGAATGGTTTAGGATCAAGTGTCTCACCAGCAGAGCCTGTAGGGAGCTCACTGCTGGCTCTTGAGTCTACAGACCATGAATTGGATTAGTGGTGGCAAGGCTGAAATTCAACCAGAACACGTTGTTGATTAAAAAATTATTCACAGTCTAAAAGTTGAGAGTTATCTTTTATTCTGTAACCGAGCAGGAGCCTTATGGGGCCTTCCTGGGACAGGCCTTCCCCCATATCCTCTGCTTTAGCTCCTCTCTGAAGTAGCTAGATAACAGTATCTGATGCACATTTCCTGAGTTGTTTTACAGATGTGAAAACCCCCCCACCAAGTGGAAGATGTTAACTACTTGATGACCAGGAGCACATGGGCCCAGGCCTCCTGGAGCCTAAGGACTGATAATGTTAACCCCTGTGACACCACCCTGTTACCTCACCATCAGCCAATCAGAGAACTGTGCATGAGCTGATCACTTACCCTTTGACCCACCTCCCTCACCTGGCTTTTTTTTTTTTTTTTTGGCTGCCTTGGGTCTTTGTTGCTGTGCACAGGCTTTTCTCTAGTTGCCGCGGAGCGTGGGGGCTATGCTTTGTTGTGGTGTGCAGGCTTCTCATTGCGGTGGCTTCGCTTGTGGTGGAGCACAGGCTCTAGGCACGAGGGCTTCAGTAGTTGTGGCTCTTGGGCTCTAGAGTGCAGGCTTGGTAGTTGTGGCACACGGGCTTAGTTGCTCTGCGGCATGTGGGATCTTCCCAGACCAGGGATCGAACCCATGTCCCCTGCATTGGCAGGCAGATTCTTAACCAATGAGCCACCAGGGAAGACCCCCGCCTCACCTGCTTTTAAAAATGCTTTGCCAAAACCCTACCTGGAGCTGGGGGCTTTTTAGGGAATGAGACATCTGTCTCCTTGCATGGCCCTGCAATAACCTTTCTTTGCTCCAAACTCCGATGTTTCAGTTTGTTTGGCTTCACTGTGCATCGGGCACATGAACTTGTGCTAACAATTCAGTGGGACTCTTTAGGACTTTAAACCCAGGAGGCAGCATCTCAAGTAGCCATGATAGAACTGCTCCGAGGAGGTGAGGGAGGAGCTAGGATATATTGGAATTTTGCAGCAAAGGCCAGGAGTAGGGAACATCAAAACATATTTTTGCCCAACCCCGCCAAAGCCTCCTCTGGCTGCACGGGTCCCAGGCCTGAGCCCCACCCCTGCCAGGGCCTCCTCTGGCTGTGTGGGTCCCAGTGGACCTGAGCACTGCCACCCCCCCATAGCCTCCATGGACCACGCGGGTCCAGGTGGGCCGAGCACCACCCTCTTCCGAAGCCTCCTCCAGCTGTGCTGGCCCCTGCGGACACACCCATGGAAGCCAGCGCCCCAGCCGGCCTGTGCAGGCATACGCGCTCCAGGCCAGCTTCAGGGGCAGACACTGGTGAAAGGAACACACACGCAGAGGTGGTGCTGACACAGTAGGTTCAGAGACCTACCTAGAGGTCTTGGAGGCCCTCCTGGGGAGGCAGGGGTTGGATGTAGCTCACCATGGGGGCAAGGACACTAATAGCAAAGGCACCAGGGAATTTTAATTATAAATTTATTTTAATTTTTTTCCAATTTTTTTTTTGCTGTTGTGTTTTGTTGTTTCAATTTTATTTTTCCAATTTTATTTTATTTTTTATGCTTTGTTATTGTTATGCTCTTTTTTGTTGTTGTCTGTTTTGTTTTGGGGGGTTTTTTCCCTGCTGCATGGCTTGCCGGGTCTTGGTTCCCAGGCCAGGGGTTGGGCCTGAGCCCCTGTGGTGGGAGTGCTGAGTCCAAGCTGCTGGAATAACAGAGTACTTCAGGCCACAGGGAATTTTAATAGGTATGAGCTCACCCAGAGGTCCTCATCTTGGCACCAAGACATGGCTCCAGCCAACTGCCTGCAAACACCAGGGTTGGACACCTCAGACCAAACAACCTGCAAGACAAGAACACAGCCCCACCCATCAACAAAAAAGAAATGACAGAGAAATATGTTACAGACGAAGGAGAAAGGTAAAAACTTACAGGACCAAATAAATGAAGATGAAATAAGCAATCTACCTGAAAAAGAATTCAGAGTAATGATAGTAAAGATGATCCAAGATTTTGGAAATAGAATGGAGGCACAGATGGAGAAAATACAAGAAATGTTTAACAAGGACCTAGAAGAACGAAAGAACAAACAAACAGTGATGAACAACACAATAACTGAAATGAAAAATACACTAGAAGGACTCAATACCAGAATTACTGAGGCAGAAGAACAAATAAGTGAGCTGGAAGATAGAATGGTAGAAATAACTGCTGAAGAGCAGAAGAAGGAAAAAAAAAATGAAAAGAAATGACAACAGTCTCAGAGACCTCTGGGACAACATTAAACACATCAACATTCAAATTATAGGGGTCCCAGAAGAAGAAGAGAAAGATAAAGGGTCTGAGAAAATATTTGAAGAGATTATAGTCAAAAACTTCCCTAACATGGGAAAGGAAATAGCCACCCAAGTCCAGGAAGCACAGAGAGTCCCATACAGGATAAACCCAAGGAGAAACATGACAAGACACATATTAATCAAACTAACAAAAATTAAATTCAAAGAAAAAATATTAAAAGCATCAAGGGAAAGCAACAAATAACATAGAAGGGAATCCCCATAAGGTTATCAGCTGATTTTTCAGCAGAAACTCAGCAGGTCAGAAGAGAGCAGCAGGATATATTTAAAGTGATGAAAGGGAAAAACCTACAACCAAGATTACTCTACCCG
Organism: Kogia breviceps; assembly: GCF_026419965.1. Taxonomy (NCBI): domain Eukaryota; kingdom Metazoa; phylum Chordata; class Mammalia; order Artiodactyla; family Physeteridae; genus Kogia; species Kogia breviceps. The sequence goes on along the minus strand of NC_081310.1, from coordinate 170,410,030 downwards.
GCAAAGATATCATTCAGATTCGATGGAGAAATCTAAAGCTTTACAGACAAACAAAAGCTAAGAGAATTCAGCACCACCAAACCACCTTTACAACAAATGCTAAAGGAACTTCTTTAGGTGGGAAACACTAGAGAAGAAAAAGACCTACAAAAACAAACCTAAAACCATTAAGAAAATGGTAATAGGAACATACATATCAATAATTACCTTAAATGCAAATGGATTAAATGCTCCAACCAAAAGACACAGAAGGGCTGAATGCATATGAAAACTAGACCTGTATATATGCTGTTTACAAGATATCCACTTCAGACATAGGGACACATACAGACTGAAAGTGAGGGGGTGGAAAAAGACATTCCATCAAATGGAAATCAAAAGAAAGCTGGAGTAGCAATACTCATAACAGATAAAATAGACTTTAAAATAAAGACTCTTACAACAGATAAGGAAGGACACTACATAATCATCAAGGGATCAATCCAAGAAGAAGATATAACAATTGTAAATATTTATGCACCCAACATAGGAGCACCTCAGTACATAAGGCAAATGCTAACAGCCATAAAAGGGGAAATTGACAGTAACACAATAATAGTGGGGGACTTTAACACCCCACTTACACCAATGGACAGACCATCCAGATATAAAATTAATAAGGAAACACAAGCTTTAAATGACACATTAGACCAGATAGGCTTAATTGATATTTATAGGACAGTCCATCCAAAAACAGCAGAAAACACTTTCTTCTAAAGTGCACATGGAACATTCTCCAGGACAGATCACATCCTGGGTCACAAATCAAGCCTTGGCAAATTTAAAAACATTGAAATCATATTAAGCATCTTTTCTGACCACAATGCTATGAGATTAGAAATCAATTACAGGAAAAAAAAAACCATAAAAAACACAAACACATGGAGGTTAAACAGTATACTACTAAATAACCAAGAAGTCATGAAGAAATCAAAAAGGAAATAAAAAAATACCTAGAAACAAATGACAATGAAAACACGACAACCCAAAACCTATGGGATGCAGCAAAAGCAGCTCTAAGAGGGAAGTTTATAGCAATACAATCCTACCTCAAGAAACAAGAAAAATCTCAAATAAACAACCTAACCTTACACCTAAAGCAACTAGAGAAAGAATAACAAACAAAACCCAAAGTTAGTAGAAGGAAAGAAATCATAAAGATCAGAGCAGAAATAAATGAAATAGAAACAAAGCAAACAACAGCAAAGATCAATGAAACTAAAAGCTGGTTCTTTGAGAAGATAAAAGAAATTGATAAACCTTTAGCCAGACTGATCAAGAAAAAGAGAGACAGAACTCAAACAAATAAAATTAGAAGTGAAAAAGGAGGAATTACAACTGACACCACAGAAATACAAAGGATTATAAGAGACTACTACAAGCAACTACATGTCAATGAAATGGATAACCTGGAAGAAATGGATAAATTCTTAGAAAAGTACAACCTTCTAAGACTGAACAAGGAAGAAATAGAAAATATGAACACACCAATCACAAGTAATGAAATTGAAACTGTAATTAAAAATCTTCCAACAAACAAAAGTCCAGGACCAGATGCCTTCAAAGTTGAATTCTATCAAACATTTAGAGAAGAGCTAACACCCATCCTTCTCAAATTCTTGCAAAACATTGCAGATGAAGGAACACTCCCAAGCTCATTCTACGAGGCCATCATCACCCTGATACCAAAACCAGACAAAGATAACACACAAGAAAGAAAATTACAGACCAATATCCCTGATGAACATAGACGCAAAAATCTTCAACAAAATACTAGAAAATAAAATCCAACAACACATTAAAAGGATCATACACCATGGTCAAGTGAGATTTATCCCAGGGATGCAAGATTCTTCAATATATGCAAATCAATCAATGTGATACACCATATTAACAAATTGAAGAATAAAAACTGTATGATCAGGGCTTCCCTGGTGGCACAGTGGTTGAGAGTCTGCCTGCCGATGCAGGGGACACGGGTTCGTGCCCTGGTCCAGGAAGATCCCACATGCCGCGGAGCAGCTAGGCCTGTGAGCCATGGCCGCTGAGCCTGCATGTCTGGAGCCTGTGCTCCACAATGGGAGAAACCACAACAGTGAGAGGCCCGTGTACCATAAAAAAAAAAAGAAAAAAAAAAAAAAGGAAAAGAAAAAACTGTATGATCATCTGATCATCTCAACAGATGCAGAAAAAGCTTTTTACAAAATTCAACACCCATTTATTATAAAAATTCTCCAGAAAGTGGGCATAGAGGGAACCTACCTCAACATAATAAAGACCATATATGACAAATCCAGAGCAAACATCATTCTCAATGGTGAAAAATTGAAAGCATTTCCTCTAAGATCAGGAACAAGACAAGGATGTCCACTCTCACCACTATTATTCAACATAGTTTTGGAAGTCCTAGCCATAGCAATCAGAGAAGAAAAAGAAATAAAAGGAATCCAAATTAGAAAAGAAGAAGTAAAACTGTCACTGTTTGCAGATGACATGACACTATACATAGAAAATCCTAAAGATGCCACCAGAAAACTACTGGTGCTAATCAATTAATTTGGTAAAGTTGCAGGATACAAAACGAATGCACAGCAATCTCTTGCATTCCTATACACTAGCAACAAAAGATCAGAAAGATAAATTAAGGAGACAATCTCATTTACCACTGTCATAAAAAGAATAAAATACCTAGGAGTAAACCTACCCAAGGAGGCAAAAGACCTCTACTCAGAAAACTATAAGATACTGATGAAAGAAATCAAAGACAACACAAACAGATGGTGCAATATGCCCTGTTCTTGGATTTGAAGAATCAGTATTTCAAAATGACTATACTTCCCAAAGCAATCAACAGATTCAATACAACCCCTATCAAATTACCAGTGGCATTTTTCACAGAATTAGAACAAAAAAATTTACAATTTGTATGGAAACATGAAAGACCCTGAATAGCCAAAGCAATCTTGAGAAAGAAAAATGGAGCTGGAGGAATCAGGCTCCCTGACTTCAGACTATACTACAAAGCTACAGTAATCAAGACAGTATGGTACTGGCACAAAAGCAGAAATATAGATCAATGGAACAGGATAGAAAGCCCAGAGATAAACCCACACACCTATGGTCAACTAATCTATGACAAAGGAGGCAAGGATATACAATGGAGAAAAGACAGTCTCTTCAAAAAGTGGTGCTGGAAAAACTGGACAGCTACATGTAAAAGAATGAAATTAGAACACTCCCTAACACCATACACAAAAATAAACTCAAAATGGATTAACGATCTAAATGAAAGGCTGAACACTATGAAACTCTTAGAGGAAAACATAGGCAGAACACTCTATGACATAAATCACAGCAAGATCCTTTTTGACCCACCTCCTAGAGAAATGGAAATAAGAACAAAAATAAACAAATGGGACCTAATGAAACTTAAAAGCTTTTGCATAGGAAAGGAAACCATAAACAAGACGAAAAGACAACTCTCAGAATGGGAGAAAAAATTTGCAAACGAAGCAACTGACAAGGGATTAATCTCCAAAATATACAAACAGCTCATGCAGCTGAATATCAAAAAACAAACAACCCTATCAAAAAATGGGTGGGGGCTTCCCTGGTGGCGCAGTGGTTGGGAGTCCACCTGCCGATGCAGGGGACGCGGGTTCGTGCCCCAGTCCGGGAAGATCCCACGTGCTGCTGAGCGGCTGGGCTCAAGTAAATAAAATAAAACCCAACTATTCTTATTTTTAAAAAAATGGGTGGAAGAGCTAAATAGACTTTTCTCTAAAGAAGACATACAGATGGCCAAAAGGCACATGAAAAGATGCTCAACATCACTAATTATTAGAGAAATGAAAACCAAAACTAAAATGAGGTATCACCCCACACAGGTCTGAACGGCCTTCATCAAAAAATCTACAAACGATAAATGCTGGAGAGGGTGTGGAGAAAAGGCAACCTTGTTACACTATTGGTGGGTAGGTAAATTGATATAACCACTATGGAGAACAGTATGGAGGTTCCTTAAAAAACTAAAAATAGTACTACCATATGACCCAGCAATCCCACTCCTGGGCATATACCCAGAGAAAACCATAATTCCAAAAGATACATTCACCCCAATATTCACTGCAGCACTATTTACAATAGCCAGGACATGGAAGCAACCTAAATGTCCATCAACAGAGGAATGGATGAAGAAGATGTGGTACATATATACAATGGAATATTACTCAGCCATAAAAAGCAACAAAACTGTGCCATTTGCAGAGACGTGGATGGACCTAGAGACTGTCATACAGAGTGAAGTAAGTCATAAATAGTAAAATAAATATCATATATTAACACATATGTGGAATTTAGAAAAATGGTACAGATGAACCTATTTGCAAAACAGAAATAGAGACACAGATGTAGACAACAAATGTATGGACACCAAGGGGGAGGGGATGGGTGGGATGAATTGGGAGATTGACATTGATGTATGTACACTACTATGTATGAAGTAGATGGCTGGTGAGGGCCTACTGTATAGTACAGGGAAAGAAAAAAAGAAGGTACAATCTGTTTTCAGGACATATATTGAGTTAACCTTAAAAATGCATTTCAATATATATTGGGAGCAGACAAATACTGTTTGATTCCACTTACACGAGGTACCTAGAATAGTCAACTTCATAGAGTCAGAAAGTACATTGGGAGATGCCAGGGGCCGGGGGGTGTGGGGGTGGGAGTTGGAAAGGGGGTTAGTGTTTAATGGGGACAGAGTTTCAGTTTAGGAAGGTGAAAAATTCGGGAGATGGATGATGGTGAGAGTTGCACAGCAGTGTGAATGTACTTAGTGTCACTGAACTGTACAGTTAAATATGGTTAAAATAGTATGCTTATATTATGTGACTTTTACCACAATAAAAAAAACATTAAAAAAGGATAACCAGGACATATTAAGTAAAAAAGCAAAAAAAAAAAAAAGATTATTGTTAATTAAAGAAAATCAGATATCCCAAGTTAAGGAATTTAGCACTTCTCTATGTATGGGAAGATGCAAGAGTCTGAGCTCACTGAAATCATTCCTTTCATATGTACCTCAGCTATCTGGGGCCAGTATCCAGTGTTTTCACATCCGGAGTTTCTTCAGGGCTCACCTGTAGGGAGTGGCTGCAGTCTGATGGCTGCTAGATGGCAGGTATTCTTTCCTTCCTGAGTTTCCTCAGGGCTCACCAGCTCCTGTTGGAGGTCTGCAATCGCTGATGACTGTGACATCCTTTGTTTGCTGATATGGCAGGAAATATCCCATTTCTCAACGCCAGAACAACATACCAATCATTAAAATATTGAAACATTTCCACATCAGTTGGTAAATAGCCACTTCCCCAAGTGCCACCTGCCACCCCCTGCCACCCTGCTCCCACCACCAGGACTCCCTGGATTCCTGAACCACCAAGTGGAACCACCCCTGCTCCTCTCTGCCTCTGGCCTGACAGGTCAGGGAGCTTTCAGGACCAGCAACTGGCCTGCAACTGTTGTGATGGGTTGGTGCCTGTGCTGTTGTGGTTGCTAAATGTTTGAAGCATCACCCCTGGTGTTGGACACTGAAAGCACAGCAACTGCTATGTGGTTGCTTGTGCAGGGGAAGAACGGTTATGATCCACAGGAAGAGGCCTGCCCCAACTCACCATGGGCAGTCACATGAGAAACCTGTTTTTTCCTTTCTCCCTCCTCCCTGAAACTCACACCAGAGAAGCAATCACAGGAAGGGGGTGAGTGTGTCAGAGCTCCCTCCCTGCCCCTAGCAGCTGGAGCTTTAAGTCTGCCCTTCATGGAGTCATGGAGTGGGGCTGGGAAAGAGCTTTGAGTCAAATGTGAAACTGAAACCTTAACTAATTGAGGTTAATTCAGTCATTAAAAGTGATGGAGGGCTTCCTTTGTGGCACAGTGGTTGAGAATCCGCCTGCCAATGCAGGGGATACTGGTTTGAGCCCTGGTCCAGGAAGATCCCATTTGCCACGGAGCAACTAAGCCCGTGTGCCACAACTACTGAGTCCACGTGCCACAGCTACTGAAGTAGAGTCCATGCTTCACCACAAAAGAAGCCACCGCAATGAGAAGCCCGCGCACTGCAATGAAGAGTAGCTCCCGGCCACCGCAACTAGAGAAAGCCTGTGCGCAGCAACGAAGACTCAACACGGCCATAAATAAATAAATAAATACATTTATTTTTTTTAAAAAAGTGATGGAAATAGTGGGGTAGGGGTGGGTGGGAAGGTGGAAGGAATCTACTCCCTTGATCTAGGCGCTGACCTTCTCCTGCCTGCCATTGCCCATCTCTGGCACATCTCCTTCTCCCTGGCCCTTAAATGCTCAGCCACTGAGCCCAGGACAGGCCCTGTCCTTTGGCTACACACACGCGTGCGCACACACACACACACACACACACACACACACACACACACACACACACACTAGCGTGCCTGGCTGCCTCTTAAGACGTCTAAGAGCCTTTGGGAATACCGGAACAGATCAAGCCATGTAGGGGTCAGCCTGGCCATTAAAGGAGGTGAGTTGCCATGTGACCCCATGGCCTCAGTCTCTACTTGTGGAAATACCTGTCTCAAGTTGTGCTTATCAGATGCCATCTCTGGGAATTTGGAATTTTTTTTTTAACAGCTTTATTTGAGTATAACTGTTATACAATAGTGTGTTAGTTTCTCCTTTACAACAAAGTGAATCAGTTATACATATACATGTTTCCATATCTCTTCCCTCTTGCGTCACCCTCCCTAGGAATTTGGAATTTTTGAATGGAGAGGATGGAAATCTCAGTGTCAATGGACCAGAAGCCTATTGATGGTTGTGCTCTAGGAAGAAAGCCCTGTGATCTCTTGCTGGGGCGGGGGAGGGAGTGTCTCTAAGTCTGCCCTTGTGGCAATTTCTTGGCTGTTCAACTCTGTCTTGGAATCCATGATCTATTCTTGACCCTTCTAATGTTCCTCCCCTGCTCGCCCCTCCTACCTTCTGCCTTTTTCCCCTTAAGTTAGCCAGAGCTAGTTCCTATGGCTTGCAGCCAAACCACTCTCAACTAATGAAGGCCATGTAAGGTGAGAGACAGGAGGTGCAATGAGAAGGAGTGAGGACACTCTGGGCTCACTTTGAAGGGGTCTTTGAGTGGTCTCAAAGGTTCTGGAGGCCTTTGAAGGGAAGATGGGTGGCTCTTCCTTTATGTATTTATTCTAGCAAAGACAGGGAGGGTGCATGAGGAGATGGTGAAGTGGAAGTTGGGGCCTCTGTTTCAATCATATCTACATCATTCACTTTACTCACTGTGTGACCTTGTGCGGGTCACCTAACCTCTCTGGCTTCCTCATTTGTACAACTGAGATAAAACTAGAACCTACGTTACAAGGTTGCTGTGAGGATTAAACACAACAATGGGGCTTCCCTGGTGGCACAGTGGTTGAGAGTCCGCCTGCCGATGCAGGGGACGCGGGTTCGTGCCCCGGTCCGGGAAGATCCCACATGCCATGGAGCGGCTGGGCCCGTGAGCCATGGCCGCTGAGCCTGCGCGTCCGGAGCCTGTGCTCCGCAATGGGAGAAGCCACAACAGTGACAGGCCCGCGTACCGCAAAACAAAAAAAACCAAAAATGCAACAATGCATCTTTTTTAAAAAAAATTTAAGTATAATTGATTTACAATATTGTATTAGTTTTAGTTATACAGCAAAGTGATTCAGTTATACATTATATATATATATTTCAGATTCTCTTCCATTATAGGTTATTACAAGATATTGTATATAGTTGCCTATGCTATACAGTGAATCGTTATTGTTTATTTTATATATAGTGGTGTATATCTGTTAATCCCATACTCCTAATTTATCCCTCCCCCCACCCTCTTTCTCTTTTGGTAACCATAAGTTTGTTTTCTATGTCTGTGAGTGTGCAACAATGCATCTTAAGTGCTTAGGAAAAGGCCAGAGATAGAGCCAGAAAATAACAAGTGACAACAAAAGAGGGTGACTGGACAGTGGTCACTGACTTCAGATGCTTCTAGAGAACAGAGATGTTATGGGGGTGGGAGGCTTGGTGCAGAGGAGGAGGATGGGAAGAGGTGGAAGATTCTGAGGTCAAAGTTTGGTGGAACAATCTGGAAATGGGAAATGAGGACACCTTCTCCTTTGAGGTGATGGGAAGGGCAATTAGGACAAACACTGGAAAAACTGCAGGTAGGCATGTAAGTCAAGAGACTTCCTTCCCTCACACAGGCCTCCAGTCTTTGTGAAGCAGCCCACCTGCTCAATGAGGGGATGGATGAGGAAGGTTCAGCTCCTCCACATTCACAACCCTGGGCCTTCTTTTTCATGTGAGTCCTATGTCATTCTTCTCTTAACTTGCATCATTTATTCATTCATTTAATACATATTTTTGAATTAAATGTACTAATACTAAGTACTAAGCTCTGGGTATACAAATGTGAACCAGACTGTATTAGCCAGGGTTCTTGAGAGATACAGAACTAAAAGCATTTATCTATCTATCTATCTATCTATCTATCTATCTATCTATCTATCTATCTATCTACCTAGAGAGAGAGAGAGAGAAAGGGAGAAGGAATGGCTCCTACCTTTATGCAGGCTGAGAAATCCCAAGATCTGCAGCCAGCAAGCTGGGGACCCAAAAGAGCCTATGGTGTAAGTCCCAGTCCTAGTCTGAGTCTGAAGGCAGAAGCAGACCAATGTCCCAGCTCAGAGATAGTCAGGAGAGAGAGCAAATTCTCCCTCAGCTTTTTGTTCTATTCAAACCTTAGTGGGTTGGATGAGGCCCACCACTAAGGGAGGGCAATCTGCTTTACTGAGTCCATTACGTCAAATACTTACCTCATCCAGAAACACCCTTGCAGACACACCCTATGGCCCTGTCCGGTTGACACATGAAATTTACCATCATAAAGACCAACATGGCAACCCCTCTCACAGAGTTTACAGCCAAACAGACATAAAGTAACCAGTAATTATGTAATTACACATCGTTGTCACAATATGCCATGAGGGAAATGACAGGATGCCTGACCGAGTAAGGGCGAGTAGAATTCGGGGCCATTCTGGAGGTGTGGGGAAGCGCCTCCACGAAGATGGCATCTAAAGGACTGGAAGTGGCCAGCTGCGTGAGAGAAGAGGAAAAGTGTGCCGGGCAGAGGGACTGCATGGGCAGAGACCTTGAGGTGAGGAAGAGTGGCTTCTCACATGAGCTCAGAGGATACCTTTATGGCTGGAGAGAAGAGTCTTTGCTGAGAGAAGACCTCGGCCAGGAGATTGGATTTTATCCCAAGCGCCATCACACTGCGTTGTGGCTGGGGGTGAGTAACATGAACAGCCTGAGTCACACTTTTAAGGATTACTTGGGCTTCTAGGGGTCGAGTGGTTTGGGTGCCTGAGAGCTGGAGCGGCTGAGAGGATGGAGGTCTGGAATGGAAGTGCTAGCACACGATGGAGACGGGTAAGCAGATAAAAGCTGTCGGGAGAAGAGTCTGTAGACCCACCCCCATGACCTCCCACACTTAGAACATGGGAGGTGATCGGGAGCCTGGCCCATCATTCCAGATATTGGGGGCCTCTGGGTGCTGGGTGCAGGGAAGGTGCCTGTGCATTAGGGTTCTTGGGGTGAGTGGTGAAGCCCAAGGGGAGCCAACCCATGGAGAGTGAAGTGCTAAGCTCATTCCCCTCTTCCTAGTAGACAACAGGTAGATAGACTGAGTTTCAAGGTCACCTCTAGATCTGACTTCCAGCTCCTGCTCTTGGGTGAGCATGTAGGCAGGGAAAGAGCAGGCTTCAGGAGGCTTCAGGACAGGTCTGAATGGAAACCCAACTCTGCCCTATACTCTCTACTGGGGCTTCACTGATGCCTGGTGTGCTCCTCTCAGAAGCAGGATTAATCATGGTCCCAGGACCCTCCTACACTGTTGGTGGAAATGTAAATTGGTGTAGCCACTATGGAAAATGCTATGGAGGTTCCTCAAAAAAACTAAAAATAAAGTTGACATATGGTCCTGCAATCCCACTCCTGGGCATATACCCAGACAAAAACTATAATTTGAAAAGATCTATGCACCCCTACGTTCATAGAAGCACTGTTTGCAATAGTCAAGTCATGGAAACAACCTAAATGTCCATCAACAGATGAATGGATAAACACACACACACACACACACACACACACACACACTGGAGTATTACTCAGCCATAAAAAAGAATGAAATAATGCCATTTGCAGCAACATGGATGGATGCAGAGACTGTCATACTAAGTGAAGTAAGTCAGAAAGAGAAAGACAAATACCATATGAGATCACCTACATGTGAAATCTAAAATATGACACAAGTGAACTTATGTATGAAGCAGAACCAGACTCACAAACATAGAGAATAGACTTGTGGTTGCCAAGGGGAGAGGAGGGAAGGATTGGGAGTTTGGTGCAAACTATTATATATAGGATGGATAAACAACAAGATCCTACTGTATAGCACAGGGAACTATATTCAATATTCTGTGATAAACCATAATGGAAAAGAATATGAAAAAGAATATATATATATATATATATATATATATATACTGAATCACTTTGCTGCACAGTAGAAATTAACACAACATTGTAAATCAACTATACTTCAATAAAATAAAATTTAAAAAATCCCAGGCTAGGGCTTCCCTGGTGGCGCAGTGGTTGAGAGTCTGCCTGCCGATGCAGGGGACGCGGGTTCGTGCCCCGGTCCGGGAAGATCCCACATGCCGCGGAGTGGCTGGGCCCGTGAGCCAAGGCCGCTGCGCCTGCGCATCCGGGGCCTGTGCTCCGCATCGGGAGAGGCCACAGCGGTGAGGGGCCCTCGTACCGCCAAAAAAAAAAAAAAAAAAAAATCCCAGGCTCATAAGATTTGTTGTCAGGATTAAGTGAGATGATACATGAAAAAATACAGCATGGTATCAGGCATGGAGCAGGGGCTCCACAGATGGAGGTTGCTTCCCAGTGCCTAAAGAAAGCTCTAGTTTCTGGTTGAGACTAGGGGATGATCAATCTGGGGCTGTGTGATCTGGGACGGGTCTGCAGCCTCAGTCACCCTCTCTTATTTGCAGACAGAGCCTGGATACTTTGGGCCATCCAATCTTCCCAAATGGGGGTAAAGAACCGCCAGATCTGGAAGGCAGAGCAGTAGCCTAGGGCCAGAGAAGGGCAGGGCTAGAAGTGACCTGGAGAAAGTCTTACTGTCTCAAAATTGGAAACTCAGGGGTGGCTCCTGGGAATCTGCATTTGTGTATCATAAAATTTGAGACTTGATGACTTGTCCATCTTATTTATTTTCAGTTCAGGGAAACTGGAGGCCAAAGGAGGAGAAATAAAAGCAGGGTAGTTGGTGCCCTTGGGTGAAGAGCATTGGATGGGAAAGAAAGGGCCCCAGAATAAACCAACTGTGTATGGGGTGAGGACACAGGATTTGCCTGCATCCGGGAAGTGTTTTTCCCATTTAAAAAGAACAAATGAAATGCTTCTACAATTTGAATTCTGAAAGGAGAATTTGCAGGTGGGAAGACCTCCAACTAAATCACCAGTTCGCCCTGCCATCCGCCCCCCACGATGGCGAGCCCTAATGGGGCTGTGGGACAGGTATGCACTGTGAAGCCTGTGACAGTGGATGAAATATTGAAATACTAAGATACCAGTTGGCAAATGGTAAGCAGCAACTGCAATAAATAGTACAATTAATTATTTATAAATATGTTATATTATAAGCTCATCCGTTCATTGGATACCATCATGACCATTGATGAACGGGCCTCTTAAATAGCCACTTCTGAGAAACACTGATGGCATTCTGCTGCTTTGCTCACTTCCCTGTCCACAGCACACACCGCATTGCTCATTCTTTAGGAAGAACTCTGCTCTGTGCTTTAGAGAAATCATCAGTTTATCTTTATCCTCAAATTCCTCACTTGTTAGTGATTCTAAATAGTTTACCCTTTACTTTGGTTTTATTGTAGGTGTGTTCTAACACTGGTATAAGTAGTAAGTCGGCAGGGTTTTGTTTTCTTAAAAGATCCAGAACCAACTAGTGTGGCACATGTACCATTCAAAAATGGCAATTATGTTCAGTTGAAATCCAGAGTTGATATTGATCATGGTTGGATCATACAAATGGAAACACGATGACTAATATAGGGAAAGGAATTTATTAAGGAATTAGAATTTATTCAGTTGTTGGGATTCGTTCAGGGCAGAGTGGGGGAAAGTGTATCTCTGTTCCTCAGTGTCTGGGGCCTGTTGGGAAATTTTGACAGCCGAGGGCTAAAGTCATCTGGAAACATCTTCACACTCATGTTGGGTATTTGATGCCGGTGTTGATGGGGATCTCAGCTGGGGCTGCTGGGGGTGGACATGTGACTAAGAACTGGAAGTGATATGCCTCACCTCCTCATACAGACCTCCCAGGAATGATCCTTTCTCTTCTCCATCTATCAGATGAATGGAGAGGATTTCAAGGACCTAGAAGAAGGCAGAACCCTAAGATGGGAGGTCTGGGTCTTTGAATGACTGTATAGAGCAAAGCCCTCACCATCCTACATCGGATGGTGACATGAATGAGAAATATCTTTCTATTAAGTTCAGCCATTTACATCTGGAGATGTTTGTTCCAGCAGCTAACGTTACTCACCCTAACTAATAACCATCTCCGATCATTTATTGAAGTTCTGAATGACTGGAGATGTTCAGCTGGTGAGATCTGGTGTTGGGAAAATCCATGGGGGTTTTTCTCACCATCACAACTGTTACATAAGCCCTGTTTATAGTCACAGGTTGGTCTTGTAGCTTGTATTACTTAAAATGTGTTTGATGGCATTTTAATGATCACATATGCCTTTTTTGACTAATGGTCACAGCTCATGAGGTCATTATATTGGCATTTTGTTAGGAAAAAAGAGGAATTCCATTGTCATTCTATCACCAATTTTACAAACCACTCATGTCTGGATCCATTTCTTCTGCCCCCATGAAAATGGAAAGTGTTCATCTCCTATCTAAAGGCAGTCCAGGGTACAAAAGCCCTCCACTCTACCACATCCAATAGCAATTTTATATTCTTGTCCCTCTTAATCCCTTCAACAACTTTCAACATGGTCGAACAAACTCCTCCTTGAAAAACTTTCCTCATCACCTTCTGTAACACACATTTCCTGTAACTCACTGGCCTCATCTTGGCCCCTTTTGTGGGCTCTTCAGTTAGGTATCTAATAGGAATCTCAAATCACACACATCCATATTAGAATTCTTGATTAATCCTGCCACATCCATGCCTCCCACAGACATCCCCATACAAATACATGGCACCACTATTTATCTGGTGGGTCAGGCCAGCCACCTAGGAATCATTCTCTTCACTTCCTTCTAATACCTCCAAACTCTAATCAATCAACAAATCCTATCCTACCTTCAACTGATATATATTAGAATCAATCGATTTCTCTCCATCTCTGCTTTTACTACTCTATTTCCAACAAGCATCATCTTTTACATGGATGATGGCAATAGCCTTGGTATTGGTTTGCTTTCCTATACTCTTGTTCTTATATTGTCTATTCTCCACACAGAAATGAGAGTGATCTTTTAAAAGCCAAAATTGTGCTTTCACTTCCCTTAACATACCAAGTTCTTTCCTGACTCAGGGCCTTTGCACTTGTGGGTGTCTTTTCCTGGAACATCCTTCACCTGCTTGTTGAACAGCTGACAATTTCTAATCCTTCAGGTCCAGATATAAATGTCACATCCTCAGAGAGCACTTAGAAATTAGGTTCTCCCTCTCTACTATTCTCTATCACAGCACCCTGTTTACTTTTTAATAGGACTGTAATTATATTTTCATTTACTTGTTTATATTGTTAAGTTGTCAATCTTCATGATACCATAATCTCCATGGGGCAGGTACCGTGGACTGAATTTTATCCTCACAAAATTGATAAGTTGAAATCCTAATGCCCAATATGACTGTATTTGGAGACAGGGTCTTTAGAAAGTAATTAAGATTAAATAAAGTCATAAGAGTGGGACTCTAATCCTTTGATAGGTCTGGTAACCTTAGAAAAGGAAGAGAGAGGGAATTCCCTGGCGACCCAGCGGTTAGGATTCCTCACTTTCACTGCTGAGGGCCCAGGTTCAATCCCTGGTCGGGGAACTAAGATCCCGCAAGTCGCATGGCCAAAAAAAAGAGAAGAAAAGAAAAGGTACAGAGGGATCTCTCTCTATCTCCCCCCTCCGCCACAAAATGTACACACAGAAGAAAGTCCACGCAAGAACACAGAAGAAGAGAACACAGAGAAGGTGGCTGTCCAAAAGCCAGGAAGGGAGCTTCCCCCAGGAACTGAAATGGACTTCCACCCTCCAGAACCGTGATAAATAAATTTCTGCTGCTTACGCCCCCCAGTCTGTGCTATTTTGTCATGGCAGCCTGAGCTGACTAAAACAGCAGGCTTACAGAGTAGGCTTGGTTCCACTTTTTCATCCCCTACACTTAGCATAGTAACTGCTACGTGTAGGCAGGTAAAAATTATTTGCTGAATAAATGAATGGGCTGCACACAAGCTTCTCCCTACTTGCACCACTGCTTCAGCTGTCTCTACCACCCCCAGGCCAATCCTCAGATACCCCACCTGGGCTGCTTTGAGGGAAAGACAGAGCTAAATGTCACACTCGTGTCACAGGTATTTGAAGAGCAGCTCTTCCTTTCTCCTGCCACCCCCCACCCCCGACCCTGTCTGAGAGATTCCTGACGGATGACCAAACCCCTTCCTCTGCTTAAGACAGCTCTATCCAGAGCCAAGCTTAACTAATCAAGATTGGCACATGAGATGAAACCTGTTTGCCTTCCATGGACTAACAGAAACCAGCTCTGCTGAGAAAACCAGGCCTGTCTGCTTGGTCCTCACTCAGGACTGGGTTAATAGAAAACTGGGTTTGAGGTTTTCCAGGCTTGTTCCTATTTTCTGTGAAGAACCGTGGCCTGCAGTGCAATGATCTGTGAACAGCGGGGAGGAGGCCTGGGTGTTACCCACGCCCCCTTGGGCATGGAGGTCTGTGCTTCTGTTGGGAGCCCCCGTGTGGGGAGCTGGGGGCGCTGCAGCAGCCTCCCTAGGACACAGGCCACGCTTGAGGTGCTGAGTGGAGAACTCAGGCCCTGGTCCTGGGCAGAGCTCTGTGGCCTCCCTGTGTGGTCATGGGTGAGGCCGGCTCGAAGCTGCCAGAGTTACATCTCCAGCCCAGACCGCTGAAGTCCAGATCCGGAAACCCAACAGCCAAATGTCTCAGAGGCATCTCTCCACTTCTCACCACCTGCACTGCCACCTCCCTTTCTCCCCTGACCCCTCCACGTCCTCACCACGTGTCCATCCCTGCAGTGACCTCCCTGCCTCTGGCCTTGCCCCGCAGCCCATTCTCCTCACAGCAGCCAGGAGAAGCTTTGAACACACAAGTCAGATGATGTCACCCTTTTGCTCAGAACCCTCCAGTGACTTCCCAGCCCACGTAAAGGCCAAAGCCCTCCTGTTGGCTACGAGGCCCTACACCATGGGCTCCTCCCTCCCACTCCTCACTTCTGGCCCCGTTTCATAGCACTCACCCCACTGTTCGCTCTCTTCTGCTACCGTGGCCTGTATTTGTCAGAGTACTTCAGAGAAACAGAACCAATAGGATGCATGTTATAACTATGGTGATAGAGGTGGGTTTTAAGGAATTGGCTCGCACTGCTGTAGGGGCTGGCCAAGTCTGTAATCTACAGGGCAGGCCAGCAGGCTGGGAATTCAGGCAAGAGCTGATGTTGTAGTCTTGAGCCTGAGGTCTGAAAACTCAAGCAGAATTTCTGTGTAGTCTCGGGGCAGAATCCCCTCTTCCTCAGGGGCAACTCAATTTTTGCTCTTAAGGGTTGGTTGAATGAGGTCCCCCCTCATTTGCTCTACTCAAAGTTGACTGATTTAAGTGTTCTTCACATCACAAAAAATGTCTTCATAGCAACAGCTAGACTGGTGTTTGACCAAAGAACTGGGCACCATGACCTAGCCAAGTTGACACATAAAATGAACATCACGGGACTTCCCTGGTGGCACAGTGGTTAAGACTATGTGCTCCCAATGCAGGGGGCCTGGGTTCGATCCCTGGTCAGGGAACTATATCCCACATGCATGCCGCAACTAAGAGTCCACAACTAAGGAGCCTGCCTGCCGCAATTAAGACCCAGTCCAACCAAATAAATAAATAAATAAATAAAAATTTTTAAAAAACACATCACACAGCCTCTTTGTCATTTCTTGAAGACAGGGTCATCCTTTCTCAGGGCCTTTGCCCTTACTATTTTCACTATCCAAATGATCTGCTCCCAGATATCCACATGGCTCCTAGACAACCCCATAGCTCATTCCCTCCCTTCCTTTGGATTTTGCTCAGTGTCACTTCTGGAAGCCTTCTCTGACAGCCCCATCTTAAGTTACAAGTCCTCCTCCAGCCCTAGACCTCCCAGGCCTTCTCTGCTGGCCTTCCCTATGTGATAGTCTCAGGTGAGGCATGTCTCAAAGGTGCAATTTTCTACTGTTACAGTCCAGTCATAAACAATTTTGTCATAGACTAGAAGCTCCTTCGTAAACAGATCTTATTTAACTTGTACACTGGCCAGAGCGTCTGCTGTTATCTCTCTGCTTCAAACTCTCCTTTCTGTACTCTCCCTTGTGAGGCTGGAGCTGGGACTCTGACACCCACATTTCTGCTTTGTGAACTGGCTTCCTGTTAGGCTGTCATGAAGGGATGCTACAGGGTGTTTTTTTGTTTGTTTGTTTTGTGTTTTTTGTTTGTTTTTTGTTATTTTTTTGAACAGGGTGTCTTAAGGGTACCTGGGATTTGATAAATCTGTGTGACACACAGATATGGAATTGGCCATCATGAAGGAAGAAGTTTGCTCAGTTCCCTAGAAACAGGAGGCATAACACACCACTCAGGGTCACATGGAGAAGCACCAGGGTGGGTCAGGGGGCAAAAGGGGTGAGGAAAAAAACATAGGCAAGAGTTTCCATTGTGGAGCACAGGCTCCGGACGCACAGGCTCAGTGGCCATGGCTCACAGGCCCAGCCACTCTGCAGCATGTGGGATCCTCCCGGACCGGGGTACGAACCCGTGTCCCTGCATCGGCAGGCAGACTCTCAACCACTGCGCCACCACGGAAGCCCTGGGCAAGAGTTTTTATTGTGGTTTTCACTGGAAGGAACAGGCAAGGCAAGGTAAGCAGGCTTAGGGTTGGCTAGTTTGAATAATTTCAGTGGTGTCTGGGGTATAGGGGCTGTCCTTAGTTGTCTGGTACCGGGCCTTGGGGTGATTAGGGTGGATGGATAGTGGCCCAGAGAGTGAGAGCTCAACAGAAGAGATAATTGGGGTCATGGGCTCTGGATCAGTTAGTTTGCATATGAAAAGAACGCTCTAAGGCAAGTTGTTTGCCATCTCTAAAGGGGATGTTAGCTAGCCTTGGAAGAAGCAATCCCTCCAAAGTCAGTAAGGCCCCAGGATGCCCAAGCATCAAATAACAGGAAATTAAAAGGAATGATTAATACACAGGGAGAGAGAACATGCAAGGACGGTGGTAGCAGAAGAAACTTGCTTCTGGTTTCCTATGGGCTCTCTGATGGCTTACACTTTCTGAGTATCACCCCAGGGATGCTTCTAATCCCTGGTAACAGCAGTTTCTTCCTGTAGCAGCAGCTGCATCCAGTCACAATCTCCATCACTTGCAGAGACAGCTCTATGGTGCTCTTCTCCGAGATACCAGCATGAGCTGGCCAGTGCCTTGTCCCCGAGAGGTCTGGGTCTCAGCCCCGTGGCATCCTCTTCCAGGTTCAGAGACACCAACATCATCTAAGCAGTGACTCATCCTTAGGGGTCTGAGTTTCTGCTCTGCAGTGCCCCTCCTCTACGCTCAAGTGTTTTGATTATTCACACTTCTCTTAGTTCCTTCAACCCTGGGGGCGGCAGCTGCTTCCTCCAATTGCTATGTCTATGATAAATTGGTGTATTTTTATTGCTCTTTTACTTACCTCATTAACAACTCTATACCTAGTTTGCAATGATTTATAATCAGTTCTCTCTGTTCAAATAACTGATGGGGTTCTGTCTCCCCATTGGATCCTAGCTGATTGAGAAATTGGTACCAGAAGAGGAATTTTGTTGTTGTTGTTGTTGTTGTTGTTGTTGTTGTACGCAGGCCTCTCACTATTGTGGCCTCTCCCGTTGCGGAGCACAGGCTCCGGACGCGCAGGCTCAGCGGCCATGGCTCACGGGCCCAGCCGCTCCGCGGCATGTGGGATCTTCCCGGACTGGGGCACGAACCTGTGTCCCCTGCATCGGCAGGCGGACTCTCAACCACTGCGCCACCAGGGAAGCCCCCAGAAGAGGAATTTTTTGACGATGCTTTGGTTGTGTTCTTGGAGTTGAACTCAGTGCTGACCTCCTTGATGATGGGAAATACTAGCAATCCATGGTATGCAGTGACTTCATGATGGATCAAATTTTCTCCTGGGGTTGATTGTGATGAAGTGCCTATTGAAAGGGCTATTTGACAGAGTGGCTGTTTCACTTGGTCTTAGGGCAGTAATAAGGGCTACAAGGACTATGGTGTGGGATGAATCCTTCTGAATGCCCTAGAGTGCAAATAGAGAGGAAATGACAAGCTCAAATGAATAATCAGTTGGGATTAAGGCTGAATTTGAGGAGTAATTAACATGTTTCAGAAATGGATGGTATGACTGTCACTCAAAGATGATTTCATTATACAATGATTATACAATGATTATTGCAACTTTGCATCTCCTCATTCAGGGTAGAGAATTAGATGTCTTCGTTTGAATGAAAGACAGTTGTAACTTGTTAGAAAGAAAAATAGAGTGTTTTTAATTTTCTTACGGAAGTTTAAATATGTGAAGAAGGTACATAGGGATGCAGAATAGCCAAAGGGACGGATTGTGCCATTAAATAATGTTTTCTATTAGCTCCAACCCACCCTTCTATACTCTACATTGTGATGCTGGGGCAGGGACCAGAGTAACCATACTTCCGCTTTGCCAAAAGCAGGTTCCTCTTAGGCATTATGAATAGGTGGTATGTGAGGGGGCTACAAGATTGGAGGAGGAAGAAGGAACTGGTTTCTTCCCTTGGGCTTCCTGAACCTGTGAGCATCCTCCAGCAATGCTTCTTCACCGTGGCCACAACACTTCCTTCCTGGGGAGGATGCTGAATCTAGTTTGCAGTATTTCCAGCACTGCGTACCAACCTTATTGTGCTTCACCCAGAAAATCCAGCAACAGCTGAACAGTCCCCCCTCCTCAGAAATCTGAGTTTCAGCTCAGCAGGGCCACTCCGATAAGCTTGAGGTTTTTTTTTTTGTTTGTTTGTTTGTTTTTTTGTGGTACGCGGGCCTCTCACTGTTGTGGCCTCTCCCGTTGCGGAGCACAGGCTCTGGACGCGCAGGCTCAGCAGCCATGGCTCACGGGCCCAACCGCTCCGCGGCATGTGGGATCTTCCCAGACCGGGGCACGAACCCGTGTCCCCTGCATTGGCAGGCGGATTCTCAACCACTGCGCCACCAGTGAAGCCCTAAGCTTGAGTTTTAATAATTTAAATACCTTCCATTTGTTCTCCCAGCCTAAGGGGCAGTAGATGCTTCCTTAATTGCTGCCTACAAGATACCTTACTGCTCTTTATTTTGAATTGTCAGTTAACCAGTTAATAACTTTATATGTAGGTAACAATTCTTTATATTAAAATCTCTGCTCAAATAACCAGTGTAATTTCTATCTCTTGATCAGACTCTCCCTGATACACACACACACGTTTCAAAGTGTCTTTCAAATGGAGAATAGTGCCTGACATTGTAGGCACTCAGAAAAGTATTTGTTGAACTAACAGCAATAGCACTTAGTGAGTTCTTACCACCTCAGGCTTTGTTTGAAGTGCCCTACATGTATCATTTCATCATCAAAATAATCTCATGAGATAGGAACTCTAATTCCTAATAAAAAAATAAATACTGACATGTGGTCAGTGGTTAAACTGACTGTACTGCTGGGTAAGGAAGGGAAACTTGCTCTAGTACAGAAGTTAGACCATGTAAGATTGGGTCTTCAGATGAAATGTTAGCAAACAACTCAGGATGATTAGGTAAAGCATAGAGCGTTTACTCTCAAGTAGGTAATCTATAAGGAAGAACAGGGCACATGAAGACTGACTCCCAGTCCAAAGACAAGGATGGGCTTCTAAGAGCAAAAGGTACTGTACAATATAAGGAGAGGTGACCGGCTGGTTAAATAAATCTTTAGCTTGTCAGCATAGGACTGTTTGGCTTGTAATGAAGCAGAGCCCCAATTCCATTTGTGGCTTTTAAGGACTTTATTGACCCAGTAGGTCCAGTAGGTTGAGTCCAAGTAGTATATCTGAGACACAGATCACAAACATAGCAAGTTCATCATCAGGCTGGCTTTTGTGGTTGTTGTTGTTTTGTTTTCTGCTGAT
The DNA here is from genome assembly GCF_026419965.1 of Kogia breviceps. Lineage (NCBI taxonomy): Eukaryota > Metazoa > Chordata > Mammalia > Artiodactyla > Physeteridae > Kogia > Kogia breviceps. The sequence goes on along the minus strand of NC_081310.1, from coordinate 170,389,414 downwards.
TCTGATCAGTTCTCCAAGAGGGATGCACTTTGGTTCTTTCTTTTGGGACCCTGATTGATTGTTTTCTTGCATTTTATTAGCAATACAGGCTCAAGTCATGCAGTATACTGCATATGCTCAAGACTCAGCAAAAATTTCCTGTATCACCTCATTTTTACTGATAAGGAACCTGAGCCACAGGGCAAGTAAGTAACTTTCCTTTGGTCACACAGCTGGCAAGCAATAGAGCCAGAGGTTGGTAGGTTTGCTAGGTGACTTACTCTTCATGGGACTCAATTTCCTGATGCCATTCTGCCCTGCAGGTACTCACTGAGGCCCAGCCTCCCTAGTCAAGCAGACTGACTTGAGTTGGTACATTTAACCAGTTTGGTATGCTGTTTCAATTGGGAAGAGAGAGAGAGAGAGAGAGAGAGAGAGAGAGAGAGAGAGAGAGAGAGAGAGGGAGGGAGGGAGGGAGGGAGGGAGGGAGAGAGAGAGAGGGAGGGAGGGAGGGAGAGAGGGAGGGAGAAAGAGAGGGAGGGAGGGAGGGAGAGAGAGAGAGAGAGAGAGAGAGGGAGGGAGGGAGGGAGGGAGGGAGAGAGAGAGAGAGAGAGAGAGAGAGAGAGAGAGAGAGAGAGAGAGAGAGATGAGAATATAGTGTGATTAAGAGTATGGATTTTAGTGGTAAATAGATCGAGGTTAAAATCCCAGATCTGCTTTATGCTGCTTACAACTGTTGTGAAATAAGCAAATTACCTAGTTTTTCTAAGGCTCAGTTTCCTCATCTGTAAAGTGAGGGAAATAATACATACCAAAAGGGGCGCTCAGTTTAATCTATTTTTAGGTAATGGTTTTTAATAACAGCCCTACCAATTTATGATCTATGACTGCCCTCTAGAGGTAAAATTAAAACTTCGTCTCCATAACCATGCTAAACACAATCGCGGAAAGCCTTTTTCTTCCCAAATTGGCCAGCCGAAAAGCAGTAGTTTCTGCAAATCAAATTGCCCAATAACAACTGGTCTTTAGTGACTCCAATATTTTTGAACTGCAATATCAGACTTCCTTGAAGAGAAACAGGAAGGCTTGACCCAGTTGCATAATGCAGGGCAGAATGGCACCAAAGAATTAAATTGCCATGAAAAATAAGTTACCCGTCACCACCAATAACACACACACACACACACACACACACACACACACACACACACACACACGGCATGAAATCCAGCTGGTTTCACAAACAAGTTTTCCACACTTTAAAGAAGCAAATTATCCCTATCTTATGTGAACTATTTCAGATACACTACTTCCCAAACCCCCGTCAAAAAAAACCCCACAAAAAAACCTGGAAAATCTGACCAGTTTATTACGGTAAAATGGTTCACTATCCTCATCTTAAACTTTTTGGGGTTTGGAAGTTTAGAAAGATGATGCAGTGTGTAACTTGTGTATAAACACCTTCAGCAGAGATGGGACCAGTCCCCTACAATTAAATATGTTAATATCTCTGCCATAAAACATACTAAGTGGGACAAATAAAAACTGTAAATAGTCTCACAGATCAAGTTTAGTGGCCAGGTGAGTTTGCTGAAAATGTACCCCCTCCCCCCAAAGAAAACCTGTTGCTAGTTTTCAGAACTTTTTGAATTTTGGAATTGCAGATAAGAATTGTAGACTTATATAACTGATGCCAAACCAATCTGGGATGCTAGTATGAGAAAAGAAAATTTAGCCCAAACTCATGAATATATTTGCAAAAATCCTAAAATAAAATGCTAGCAAATAGAATCTGGCAACTTATAAAAAATCATATATCACGACCACCGGAATGGAAGGTGCAGCACCACCACTGTGATTATGGGTTCAAGCTGGTGATCAGACCCATGAGACACAAATAGATTTTTAAAAAATATTTATTTACTTATTTGGCCGCACTGGGTCTTAGTTGTGGCACATGGGACCCTCGTTGTCGCGTGCGGGATCTTCATTGCAGCATGCGGAGTTTTTAGCTGCGGCATGCGGGATCTAATTCCCTGACCAGGGATGGAACCCGGGCACCCTGCATTGGGAGCATGGAGTCTTAACCACTGGACCACGAGGGAAGTCCCACAAATAGATTTTAATCTAGAATACAAAGAAGGAGATATGGCAGATGCCATTTTCATCTTCCTGGGAGGCCCAGCAGCTACCCCAGTACACAGATTCTTTGGTCACTTACCCACAGGTCATGTACAGGAGAGCCAAGGTGTGTGAGGGTCACCTTGACTTATAGAAGCTGCAGCCTCTATTTCCCACCAATAATTTACACCATTTTGGATGTGTAAGCCCATTGACAACCCCTCCCAAACTTAAGCACACAACAAAGGAGGCGTACACTATAACCCCCTTTTATCTTAACTCTACTGATTCTAAGGAAACATTATTGTGCAAGACCAAGTTCAGTGTCAGGCAGGCTTGCATCAGCCCAGGTCTGATATTAATTTTCACTTTACTCACAGAAAGATAATTTAACATTAGGAAATCTATCACTGTGATTTGCTAATTAACTGATAAAGGGGAAAATCATATGATCCTTTCAAAAATTCAAAAATACAGCTCAACAAAATGAAACAGAGATTCCTTACAAAAATGTTTAGCAAATTGAGAATAGAAGGGAACTCTTAAAAGGTATCTACCCCAAACCTAAACTTTATACTTAAGATGAAAGTTTGGAAGCATTTCCATTGAGTCAGGAACAAAGGAAGATTGCTCACTGTCACCTTACTAATCACCACTATCCCGACTTCCTAGACAAAGTAATAAGTGAAATAAATACGAGGGATAAGAATTAGGAAGAGACAACACTGTTTCTATTTTCAGGTTATATTACTGTCAATTTAGAAAATCTACAGAAAAACTATTTGAACTAATAAAAGAGTTTGGCAGGGCTACTAGATATAAGATCAACATGCAAAAATCAACAGATTACCATACTGCTTGTAATAGGAATAAGAAGCTAGAAGATGTGATGGGCAAAAAGATACCATTCACAATGTCAGTAAAAACGATCATGTGTCTAGGGATATATCTTAAAAAAAAAACATGCTAGACATTTACAGAGGAAAATACACGGTATTTCCGAGTTATAAAACAAATATTTTAAAAAACGGAGAGATATAACATGCTTATGCATGGGAATACTATCATAAAGATGTCACTTCTCCCTTAAAATAAATCTACAAATTCAATTCATTCCAGTAAAAATGTATGAGGATGTTTCATGTAACTTGAGAGGTGGATTCTAAAATTCATATGAGGGCTTCCCTGGTAGCGCAGTGGTTAAGAATCCACCCGCCAATGCAGGGGACACGGGTTCAAGTCCTGGTCCAGGAAGATTCCACATGCTGCAAAGCAACTAAGCCCCTGCGCCGCAACCACTGAGCCTGTACTCTAGAGTCTGCAACCCACAACTACTGAGCCCGTGTGTCTCAACTACTGAAGCCCGTGCACCTAGAGCCCGTGTGCTCTAGGTGTGTTGTCTGCAACAAGAGAAGCCACTCCAATGAGAAGCCCGCGCACCGCAATGAAGAGTAGCCCCCCTCGCCGCAACTAGAGAAAGCCCGTGTGCGCAACGAAGACCCAACGCAGCCAAAAATCAACATAAAAATAAATTAATTAAATAATTTTAAGAATAACATAAAATCATACGGAAGAGTAAACACCCAAGAATATACAAGGTAATTCTGAAAAAAGAGGAAGATACAAGATATAAAAATTTATCATTAAACTATAGATATTAAATAGGATAGAATTAATTCAGGATCATTCTAAAGGGGTAGAGAGCCCAGATACAGACCAAAACCATTGGAGACGATATATGACAGAAAGGGCACAATCAGTCCTACAGGATGATAGAACGGGGGCATTGGACAATGTTAATAAATAACATAAGAACTATAATATAGGAAAAATCAGCTTTCCATCTGGAAAATCTCTGTAGATCAACAGGAAGAAAACAACCTAATGAGGATAAATAAAACCTAATGATATGTTCTAGCAAATCTCAACATAGGAAAACACCATGGCCATCCTCAACATCATTAATATTCAGATAAATACAAATCAAAGCCACACTGAGATACCACTTCACACCAACTAGGTTGGCTATAATAAAAAAGACATACAATAACAAGTGTTGGCGAGGACGTGAGAAACTGGACCCCTCATACATTAATGGTGGGAAGGTAAAATGGTTCAATTGCTTTGGAAACAGCAAAAATGTCCTTTATTGTCTCATTTTTATAGATGAGGAACCTGAACAACAGAACAGTGAAACACTCTGCCCTTGGTTACACAGCTGGTAAGTGATACAACCAGACTTAGAAAGAGTTCCTCAAAAAGCTGAATGCAGAGTTACCATATGACCCAGCAATTCTATTCCTAGGTATATGCCCCAAAGAACTGAAAACATATGTTCACACAAAACGTGTACAAGAATGTTCATAAAAGTATTATTCATAATAGCCCCCAGTCCCTCAACTGATGAGTGGATAAATAAAATGTGGTATATTCATATAGCAGATAATTATGCAGTAAAAGGAAATGAAGTACAGACACATGCTACAGCATGGAGGACCCTAGAAAGAATTATTCACGTGAAAGAAGCCAGTCACAAAAGACTACATATTATGCGATTCCACTTATATGAAATAATCAGCATAGGCAAATCCACAGAGTCAGAAAGTCAGTCAGTGGTTTCCAGGGGCTGGGGGGCAGGGATAACAGAGAGTGACTTGTATGGGGCATCTTAGGGGGAGGGATGAAAATGTTCTAGAATTAGATAGTGATGATGATTGCACACCTTTGAGAATGTACCAGAAAACACTGACTGAGCACTTTAAAGTGGTGAATTTTATGGTACATGAATTATGTCTCAATAAAGAACATGTTAAGCACCTTTCAAGCAAAACGAAACAAAAACAAAAAACAGAATTGACCAAACTAACTACAGATGTCTGTCAGAAAATCCTGCCCAAGCGTCTGGTTTGCCACCTCTGCCCAAGCCCTCCTCCTCCCCTGCTGGCCCTCTGCAGGCTCCTATTCTTTCTCCTCCTCCTCTGCTCACCCATTAAGTGCTGGCATTCCAGGGCTCCATCCTGCACCTTCTTCTCCTCTCCCTCAGTTCACCCTCGCCTGTCCACTTCCACGATGTCAGCTCCACGGACTCCCGAATTTTGGTCTCCATCTCACACTCAGCACACCCCCCAACCAGCATCCATCACTTCTCCTGCACACCTGTTCCTTTACCACAGGAAATAGCACCACCAGCCACCTAGTCATCAAGGCAAAAGCCGGGGAGTCATCCCAGTGACCTCCCAGCCCCTTCTGTCGTACCTCCTGGCTCATTCGTCTCCACCTCTGCAGCCTCTGGCTTACTTCAGGTTGCATTGTCTCTTGCCTGCAAAGAAGCAAGAGGCATAGAGCAGAACTGTATACACATCATTCCCTCACCTCCATCTCACCAATTCATTCACCACTCTGCAACCTGAGTGATTTTCTAAAAGACAAATCTAACCCTGTTACCTCCCAGTTTAGAACATAGCCTATTCTTGACCAATAACAGCTAACAACGGTTGTGATTCACTTGTTGCCATTTGCTAAGCATTTTGTATGAATTAGTTAATGCTGCAACAACCTTATGAGGTAGAAATGATTATTATGACTCCTCCATTATGGATAAGAAAACCAAAGCTGATTTTTCTGTACCTGTTGAATGTGATTAATGTTAAAACAACTTTATTGAGGTGTAATTTACATATCATGAAATATGCCCATTGTAAGTGTATAGTTTGATGATTTTTAGTAAATTTACAGTTTGACAACTCTGTAAGTCACAATCCAGTTTTAGCACCTTTCCATCATCCCCAAAAGTTCACTTGTGCCCATTTTTAGTCAGTCCCTTCTTCCACCCCCAGGCCCAGGCAAACAGCTGATCTACTTTCAGTGTCTATAAATTTGCTTTTTATGGACATTTTATAAAAATGAATTCATACAATATGTAGCCTTTTGTGATTGTGTTTGCATTGTGTTTTTGAAGTTCACCTATGTTGTAGCATATAAGTTTTATCCTTTTATATAGCTGAATAGCATTCCATTGGATGGCTATACTATCATTTGTTTATCCATTCACCAGTTGATATTCAATGGATTCCACTTTTTAGCTATTTATGAACAATGGTCCTATGAACACTTCATGTACAAATCTTTGTGTAGACATATGTTTACTTCTCTTGGATAGATATCTAGGAGGGGAATTGCTGGGTCATAAAGTTTAAATTTTAGTAGTTGCCAAACTCTTCAAAGTGGTTGTACCATTTTACATTCCCATCAGAAATGTATGAGGACTCCAATTTCTTCACACCCTCACCAACATTTGTTATTATATTTTTTTTATAGCCATTCTAGTGACTGTGTAGTGGTATCTCATTTTTGTTTTAATTTGTGTATCCCAAATGATTAATGATCTTGGGCATCTTTTCATGTGCTCGTTAGCTCTTTGTACCTTCATATCTTCTTTGGTGAAATGTCTACTCAAATTTTTGCCTATTTTTAAATTGGATAATATATTTTCTTATTATTGAGTTTTAGGAGTACATTATATATTCTGGATATATATCCTTTATCAATCATTGAGAGTGAGGTATTGAAATGCCAAAACTATAATTGTTTATTTCTCTTTTCAATTCTATCAGTTTTTCTTCATGTATTTTGGGACTTTGTTGCTAGGTATGTATAGATTTATAGTTGTTACATCTCCCTGATGTCTTGACTCTTTTATCATTATAAATATTCCTCTCATTGTCGGTACCATTTCTTATCTTAAAGCCTATTTTGTCTGATATTAACACAGCCACTTCAGCTTTGTTAGAGTTACAATTTGCATGGTCTCTTTCCATCCCTTTATTTTCTTCCTGCCTGTGTCTTTGAATCTGATTTGTGTCTCTAATAGATAGCATATAGTTGAATCTTGCTTTTTTAAAAAAAGTCCAATCTGACAATCTCTACTTTTTGATTGAATTGTTTGGTCTATTTACTTTTAGTGTAATTATTCATATGGCTGGCTTTATGCCTGTCATTTTGCTATTTATTTTCTATATTTATCCTGTTTTCTTTTTTCTCTTCCCTCTTTGCCTACTTTTGTGCTAAAATATTTTTTAGAGTATCATTTAAATTTATTTGTTAATTTTTTTTAAATGGCATTTTATTGAGTCACCCAAATTCACTCAAGAATTTCAGCCATTTTACTCACTCAAACTATATTTGTATGTAGAGTGGTTGCTCTGGGGACTACAGTATTCATCCTGACTTACTATAATCTTCTTTAGGTTAATATTAGCTTAAAAACGGTTAAATATAGCAACTTTGCTCCAATATAGCTTCATTTCATACCCCCTCCTTTGTGTTATAATTGTTACATATATTACATCTATATATGTTATAAACCCAACATACAGTGTTATAATTAGTGGTTCATAAAATCTTACATCTTTTAAAGAAATTAACAGGAGAAAACAGAATATATATTTGTACAGTTTTTTAAAATTAATTAATTTATTTTTGGCTGCATTGGGTCTTTGTTGCTGCACGTGTGCTTTCTCTAGTTGCAGCGAGGGGGGCTACTCTTCGTTGCAGTGCACGTGCTTCTCATTGTGGTGGCTTCTCTTTTTGCAGAGCATGGGCTCTAGGTGTGCGCACTTCAGTAGTTGTGACACGAGGACTCAGTAGTTGTGGCAAATGGTCTTAGTTGCTCTGCAGCATGTGGGATCTTCCCAGACCAAGGATGGAACCTACATCCTCTGTGTTGGCAGGAGGATTCTTAACCACTGCGCCACCAGGGAAGTCCCTGTACAGTTCTTTTTAAAAAATATTTATTTATTTATGGCTTCATTGGGTCTTCGTTACTGCGCGCGGGCTTTCTTTAGTTGCGGTGAGCACGGGCTTCTCATTGCAGTGGCTTATCTTGCTGTGGAGCACTGGCTCTAGGTGCGTGGGCTTCAGTAGTTGTGGCTAGAGGGCTCTAGAGCACAGGTTCAGTAGTTGTGGCGGACGGGCTTAATTGCTCCGTGGCATGTGGGATCTTCCTGGACCAAGGCTCGAATCCGTGTCCCCTGCATTGGCAGGCGGATTCTTAACCACTGTGCCACCAGGGAAGTCCCCGGTTCTTTATATTTACCCACATATGTCACTTTTCTGGTGCTCTCCATTTCCTCCTGTAGAGTCAAGTTACCACTGGTGTTATTTCCTTTCACCGTGAAGGACTTTATTTATACTTCATGTAAGTCAGGTCTGCTAGCAATAAATTCTCTCAGTCTTTGTTTATCTGGGAAAGTTTTTATTTCATCTTCATTTATTTTTTTAAATCCAATTTACTTAAACTAAAAAAATTATTCATTTCTGAAGGATAATTTTTTTGGACATAGAAACTTTTGTGAACAGGTTTTTTTTTTTCTTTCAGCATCTTGATTATGTTATTCAAATGCCTTCTGGCCTCTGTTGTTTCTGTTGAGAAATAAGGCTTGTCAGAACTGTACTTAACAGTTCTTTTTTTATTTTTTGGCTGCACTGCTTGCAGGGTCTTAATTCCCTGACCAGAGATCGAACCCAGCTCTTCAGCAGTGAAAGCACCAAGTCCTAACCACTGGACCGCCAGGGAATTCCCTTTTTTTACTTTTTTTTTGGCCGAGAACTCTACTTGTGAGTTCTGATGTGCTGTATTTTTCTTGCTGCTTTCAAAATTTTCTGTTTTTTAGGCTTTCAACAGTTTGATGACAATGTGTCCAAATGTGGATTTCTTTATGTTTATTCTACTTGGAGTTCTTTGGATCCGTAAATGAATGTTTTTCCTTAAAATTAGGAAAATTTTGGCCATTATTTCTTCACATATTTTTTCTTTCCCTCTCTCTCTCTCTTTTTTTCTTTCTGAATTGCTGGGTCATATGGTAATTTTATGTTTAATTTTTTGAAGAAGCACAAAACTGTTTCCAGAGTGGCTGCACCATTTTACATTCCACCAAGAATGTATGAGGTTTGCAGTTTCTCCACATATTTGCTGACATTTGTTTTCACTTCTTTTTTCAATCATAGCCATCCTAGTGGGTATGAAGTGGTAACTCATTGTGGTTTTGATTTGTATTTCCCTAATGACTGATGACATAATGACATTGATATTTTTTTAGCTTTATTGAGATATAACTGACCTATAACACTGTGTAAGTCCTAGGTCTACAACGTCTTCATTTAGTACACTTATATATTGCAAAATTATTACCACCAGAGTTAACTAACACCTCCATCATGTCACATAATGACCATTTCTTTTCTGTTGTGAAAACATTTAAGATCTACTCTTGGGACTTCCCTGGTGGTCCAGTGGTAAAGAATCTGCCTTACAATGCAGGGGACGCTGGTTCGATCCCTGGTCAGGGAACTAAGATGCCACATGCCGCAGGGCAACTAAGCCCAAGCACCACAACTACTGAGCTCACGCACCTCAACTAGAGAGAGAAAACCCGCACGCCACTGCTAGAGAGAAGCCCATGCACCACAACAAAGAGCCTGGTGCTGCAATGAGAGATCCCGCGTGCCTCAATGAAGATGCTGCGACTAAGACCCGACACAGGCAAAAATAAATTAAATAAATAAATAAATCTTTTAAAAATTTACTCTCTTAGTAATCTTCAAGTATATAATACAGTAATATTAACAATGAATCCTCAGAACTTATTCATCTTATAACTGGAAGTTTATACCCTTTGAACAATATCTCCCCATTTCCTCCACCCCCTCATCTCCTGAAAACCACCAATCTACGTTCTGTTTCTATGAGTTCAGCTTTTTTAGATTCCACATGTAAGTGATACAATGACATTGATCTTGTTGTGAACTTTTGATCATTTGTATCTCTTCTTTGGAGAAAAGTCCTTTGCCCATTTGTTAATAGGGTTGTTTGCCTTTTTGTTGTTGGGTTTTAAGAGTGCTTTTCACATTCTGGACAGGAGACTCATCACTTATATCATTTGCAAGCATATTCTCCCATTCTGTGGGTTATCATTTCACTCTCCTGATATTGTCCTTTGATGCACAATAATTTTTAATCTTGATGAAGTCTAATTTACTTATTTTTCTTCTGTTTCTTATACTTTTGGTGTCTTATCTAAGAAACGATTGCCAAATCCAATATTTTTTGGACATTATCAATTGTTTATTTTTTATTGAAATATAGTTGATTTACAATGTTGTATTAGTTTCTGGTATATAGCAAAGTGAGTCATATATATATATATTTTATTCTTTTCCATTATAGGTCATTACCAGATACTGAATATACAGTATAATATTCCCTGTGCTATACAGTAGGACCTTGTCATTTATTTTATATGTAGTAGTTTGTATCTGCTAATCCCAAACTCCTAATTTATCACCCCCCCACTTTCCCCTTTGGTAACCATAAGTTTGTTTTCTATATCTGTGAGTCTGTTTCTGTTTCATAAATAAGATCATTTGTATCATATTTTAGGTTCCACATACAAGTGATATCATATGGTATTTGTCTTTCTCTGTCTGACTTACCTCACTTAGTATGATAATCTCTAGGTCCATCCATGTTGCTGCAGATGGCATTATTTCATTCTTTTTTATAACTGAGTAGTATTCCATTGTATATACTTGTATATATCTATATACTGCATCTTCTTTATCCATACATCTGTCGATGGACATTTAGGTTGTTTCCATGTCTTGGCTGTTGAAAATAGTGCCGCTATGAGCATTGAATCCAGTGTTATGAGATGATATTGAAAGGAAGGAAAAGTGGCCACAAGCTCTAGGTTCTGGCATACCTGGACATCTGTCCCTCCTGCTGCCAGTGAAGAAAAGAGTCCATGGCTAGCAGAGAGAATGTTTTAACTTCTATTCCTTCAAACAGTCTCCATGGTATAAACACTGACTCAAAGGAAGACTCCTGGAGAGCGTGGTTGCCAAGAGTGGTGGGATCGAAGTTGGCTTGTTCTTTTCCTTAGGGGTTCCCACTGCACCTGAGCCACCACTCATGCCCGTGCCCCTCCTTGGGCTTTTGCTCCACGGAAATGCACCCCAGTGTCAGCAGCCCACATCCCATGCTTCATTCAGCAGATATTAAAACTCCACTAAATGCCAAGGAATTGTGAGTGGGATGGCGTCACAGTGGTAAACAAACTGACATGGACTCTGCTCTCAAAATGCTCTTTCTGTAGTAGGAGAAAGGCGATTTTAAAAAGTAGATACAAGAAAAAATTAAATACAACTTGTGCTAAATGTGAGCACAGTGTCTAACTACTCCCTTCAGAAATGCAGGAGAGAAATGGTTGTGGTCCACTGTCTCATTCACTTCACCTACCTAATGCTCTCTAAATATGGGAGTTCCAAAATGTAATGCCCTGTTGAAAAGATACGAATCCTTTCTTTTTTTTACACCTTTCCTTTGGATTTATTCTTCTTCACAAGTGAAGCAATTACTATTAGAATTCTTTTAATTGGGCGCAAACATTGCAATGCATGAATCCTTTCTATAGCCTGCAAGGTCCTGCTTCTATGCCCCAGATCATCACTGACCCCATAGACGCATCTAGACATTGATGTCTAGAAACATCTCATGTTTCTATAGAGCATTTTATGAGAGAGGGCGTATGGTATATAATAATTATAACTGGTCTGAAACGTATGCCCTTGGGCCCAGTCCTTTCTGGGAGTCCCTCCAAAGGAAATAACGGGGTCTTTAGAAAAAAGCTGTACTGCTAAAGATAGTTACTGTTACTTTGTATGTTCAATAAACAAATTCAATACTCAGTTTTTATTTTGCTAATGTGAGCAAATGACTTGACCTCATTGGGCATCATGGGTAAAATTGGGTGATAATCTCTACCTGAAAGAGTTTATGAGGACTAAATATCTGAGGAAATAGCTGCCTAGCACTAGGCCTGACACACAGCAGGTGTGGTCTCTATGGGTTCATTTCACCTCCCCTTTCTAACTGTACTGCATTGTATTACATACCTGAATAGGTACACAGGAATCTACATAGCTTTCATATTCCCACCACTCCCCTCTCAGTGGACTGAATTTGCCCAGGGACCTCTCGTCCTCCTCTCCTGGCATGCTGAATGGTAGCATTCAGGTGTTGAATGGTTGGACTGTCCTAACCTCGACCACTGTCAAGTGTCCTTTCCCTGGTGCTAGCCCGCCGCCTCTCCTGGTTGCCAGGCACCCCAGCCTGCGGTCCACGTGCAGGGCCAGGAGCCACTGACCGCCTCCATGCTGGCCGCAGCACCCTCGCAGGAACAGAAACAGATGCTGGGTGAGTGACCCACGTGCTTGCAGAAGAGGGGGCCAGGGCTGCTACTGACCTGGACACCAGCGTCCGTTCTCTACTGGGATGCCACTGGGTTTTTCACGGAGTACCTTCCCACAGGTGAACGTTTGTTCCCGCTCATCCAGACGATGCACTCAAACCTGGCTGGGAAGATTACGGGGGTGCTGCTGGAGATTGACAACTCGGAGCTGCTGCACATGCTGGAGTCCCCCGAGTCTCTCCGCTCCAAGGTGACCAGGTTCCCAGACCCCCGCGGCTTCCGCTTACTCGGCTCAGGAGGACAGGGGGTGGCCTTGGACACCCAGGGGCGGCAGAGAGAAGGGTCTGCTGCCCTGTGATCTCCTCGTGCCTTGCCTGTGACCTGAGGGCTGCTGGCGCGTGGGTATCTGGAAGAGCGGTCAGCAGCAGGAGAGGCCACCGCTGGGGCCTGGGCGCCAGGGAGGGGCGGAGGGGCTCTCCTCAGATGTCACTGACCACCTGGAGTTTCTCACAGGTGGATGAAGCTGTGGCGGTCCTACAGGCTCATCATGCCAAGAAAGAAGCTGCCCAGAAGGTGGGCGCTGTTGCTGCTGCTACCTCTTAGACAAGGACAAAACCGTATGTTTGGCTCTTTCATTTCCTGCGATGGTTTAGATTTACGATCATCATCCTAAAAAGGCAGAAGGAGGAAGGCACGGAGAGAGCCCTGCTTCTGTTACTGCTTATCCTGCCCACTTGTCCTGTTACCTTTGTGCCTTATCTGTCATCTGAAGTTAGAGAAAGGAGGGGATAAGCTGTGAATTATAAAGGGCAAAGAACAGTTTCCACTGTGGTTTTCTTCTGACACCAATCAATTCTACAATTCTCTGACAACAGCGGGGACCCACCAATTCAATTCAATTCTGATACCATGAACCCCACAGGTTAAGGGCTCAGTCCCACAAGACTGCCCCTACTTTAGACACCAGCCACAAATGGGGTCCCTGTGCTACCCACACTTATGCTCAGCCAACTACAAATTTGGGTGCCCATGAACAGCACACACCCCCGTTTGAAAATTTGCAAGAATAACTCACAGAACTCAGGAAAGAGGTATACTTATGATTCTAGATTATTATAAAGGACACAACTCAGGAAGAGCCAAATGGAAGAGAAGAATAGGGCAAGGTGTCAGAGGAAGGAGATGTGGAGCTTCTTTGCCCTCTCCAGGCACACCACCCTCCCAGCACAGCCATGTGTTCACCAACCCAGAAGCTCCCCAAACAAACAGCATTTAGAATTTTTACATGTGGTTTCACTATCTAGGCATGATTGATTAAATCGTTGGCCATTGGTGATTGAACACAATTTCCATCCCTTTTCCCCTCCTTGAAGGTCAGGGGTTGGAGCTGAAAGTTCCAACCCTCTAATCATGTGGTTGTTTCCTCTGCTAACCAGCCCCCATCTGGAAGCTATCTAGGGGCCTGTGATGGATAATTTTATACATCTACTAGACTACATCATAAGGTGCCCAGATATTTGGCTAAACATTGTTTCTGAGTGTGTCTGGGAGGGTATTTCTAGATGAGATTAGCAGTTGAATAAGTGGACCCAGTAATGCTATTGCCCTCTGTAAGGTGGGTGGGCCTCATCCAGTCCACGGAGGGCCTGAATAGAACAAAAGGTGGAGGAGAGGAGAATTAGCCCTTTCATCCGCCTAAATGACTGAGCTGGGACATCTCAATTCATCTTTTCCTGCCCTTGAACTGGGATTTATACAATTGGCTCCCCTGGTTGTCATAATAAATCTCTCCATATGTATCTATATGATGTATATATATATGTCTCCTATTGGTTCTATTTCTCTGAAGATCCCTAACTAATACAGTACCCCACTATGCGTCACCTCCTTAGGGTAAGCTCAGGTATGGTCAAAAGGGTTCATTATGAATTTTAAAAGGCCCTCCTAGGGCTTCCCTGGTGCCACAGTGGTTAAGAATCTGCCTGCCAAAGCAGGGAACACGGGTTCGAGCCCTGGTCCAGGAAGATCCCACATGCCGTGGAGCAACTAAGCCCGTGCGCCACAGCTACTGAGCCTGTGCTCCAGAGCCAGCGAGCCACAACTACTGAACCTGCGTGCCACAACTACTGAAGCCCCTGTGCCTAGAGCCCGTGCTCCCCCACAAGAGAAGCCACTGCAATGAGAAGCCTGTGCACCACAACAAAGAGTAGCCCCCGCTCACCACAACTAGGGAAAGCCCGTGAGCAGTAATGAAGACCCAAGGTAGTCAAAAATAAATAAATAAATAAATGAATTTATTAACAACAACAACAAAAAGGCCCTCCTATCATTCAGGAAATTTCAGGGGTTTTAGGGCCTCTGTGCTAGGTACTGGGGACAAAGACCAAATATATATATATATTATACCACATCCACATAAAGGACACGTGGTCAGGTTCCTCTCAAGAGTGACCTTGTTGGTCTGGAGTAGTGACAGTTTCACAAGGGGATCTTGTAATCAGATCTCACAGCCTCATTTCTATGAGCAGTACCCCTCTGGTTTGGCCTGAGGATGCTGAGGTTGGCTGTGTGTGCATCCACTGCTTAGCTCTGGGAACACAGCAGACACAGGCCTTGTTGTCAAAGAGGGAGACAGACACACCCATGACTAGAGTCACAGGGTGTGTTTCAGTCAACTGTTGGACTTGGAGGCCATGGCACCTCTCTGAGGGGTAAGTAGGACCTCCAACAAGGACATGTGGATGCCTCCAGACGGAGAAAGGAGAGAACCAAATGAGCAGAGGCAGAGTCAAGAGAATCAAGCACATGGTAAGGGCCAGGGCTTGTGTGCTGGTAGGGCTTGACTTGACGTGGCCATGGCACCTTGTGGAGGGCTCTAGGAGCCTTGTCATCAGCAGCACTGATTAAGAAGGGAACTCTAGAGAGTTGAGGTTTGTTTTGAAGAAAGATCATCCTGGGAACAAGTCAGAGGGCAGACTGGAGGGACAGAGTCACCATCAACTCTTCCTTAGTCTCGACTGAATTAACCTCCTGGTCTCCAGGTTTCCATCCAAATCATTTTGGGCATAGTGGTCAGAGCACGGTTTTATTTTTTTATTTATTATTTATTTGGCTGCGTCGGGTCTTAGTTGTGGTATGCGGGGTCTTTCGTTGTGGCACACAGGCTCTGTGTTGCGGCGCAGGCTCTTTGTTTGAAGCCGCGTCCCCTGCATTGGAAGGTGAATTCTTAACCACTGGACCACAAGGGAAGTGCCCCAGAACATTGTTTTAAAACACAAATGTGACCACGTAACTCCCCATCACAACCTTCAGGAGCTTCTCAAAGCCCCCAAATCCTCCACATGGTTTACAGGGCCCTGCATCAAGCAGCCCCTGCCCACCTTTCCTGACTGATGTTTCATGCCCTTCCGCTTCCCAACTCCCACACCTGGCCTTTCAGTTCCTTTAATCCACAGAAGTTGTCTCCTCTCGCTGAAACCCTTTTCCCTGCTCCATCCTCTCTCTGGCTCCTCTTCCTCCAGGTTTCAGCTTAAATGTGGCCTCAGGGAGGTCTTAACCAACTGCTGTATCTAAAACAAGTGGCCCCATTATTTTGTACCACTTAAGTCAATCAATGATTTATGTATTAGTTGATTTATTCCAAGAGTCAGCAAACGCTTTTCCCAAAGAGCCAGATGGTAAATATTTCAAGCAGTGTAGGCCCTGGGTTTGCCCTTGCATCCTGATAGCACCCACAGATCAATACTAAAAGGAATGAGCAATACTGGATTACAATAAAATTTTTTGGAATTTTTTTAATGAATTGAATTACGTATAATTTTCATATGTCACGAAATATTATTTTGTTTCGTTTCTTTTTTTTTTTTTCTTTTTCGCGGTACGCGGGCCTGTCACTGTTGTGGTCTCTCCCGTTGCGGAGCACAGGCCCCGGACGCGCAGGCTCAGCAGCCATGGCTCACGGGCTTAGCCGCTCCCCGGAATGTGGGATCTTCCCGGACCGGGGCACGAACCCGTGTCCCCTGCATCGGCAGCGGACTCTCAACCACTGCGCCACCAGGGAGGCCCTCGTTTCTTTTTCTTACCTTTTTTTTTTTTTCCAGCTCTTTAAAAACGTAAAAACCATTCGTAGCTCCCGGGTTGTCCAAAAACAGACGGGCGGGATGGTCCGCGGACCGTAGTTTGTTGGTAGTTTATTACTTGCGGGCACCGGCTGACTCCTCAGAGGATTGCTTTCAGCACCACGGAACACGGGCAGCGCCGGAACCACGTCTGTTAACCCACCGAGATACACCTGCACGGCGTCCGCCGCTCAAAGGGAGCCAGAAGCGGGTCGGGCCTAAGCGGGAGTGGGCGGGGTCTGCGAGAGCGGTACCCGGGGGCGGGGCCTTGGAGAAGGGGGCGGGCTGAGCGTAGGCTTCCGGCGGAAGAGTGCGGGAGCAAGATGGCTACTACCAAGCGAGTTCTGTACGTGGGTGAGCAGGCGCGGGCTCTGGGTGGAGTCTGGGCGAACCGGGCCGCTAGTGGTTCGTGGCGTGGAGCTGGACAGGTCTCCGGGCGCGGAGGGCGGCGAGCAGCTGTCTAGGCCGTATCTTTGGCAGTATTGCTTTGCCTCAGGGTGTGAGCCTGAGACGTAACGATCACTGCAGCTCTTCCAAGTCCGCCAAGCTCTAACAAGAATCTCTTCACCTCCTGGGCCTGGGGCAGTGGTGGAGGAATATTAGGGACCTCTGAGTCCTCGCGCCCATTCATTTTATGTTCACAGCAGTGAGGGCTCAGCCCCCGCTGTTGCCCTAAGCAAAAGAGTTCCCAGATTAGCCGGCTAAAAATGGGAATAACCTCAATAGCACAGTTTGATGAGCGCTTTGGTGGGGATGGACACTGGTGATATGGGCCTGGGTGCGGGGAGAAGTGACCCCTCCATCTGGAGAGGTGAGAGCAAGCTTTGAGGATGCGGTGACGCCGCAGATGAGCCGGAGTTAGCCAGGTAGCCGAAGTAGAAACAAGTGTGTTTACTGAAAGGGAGCAAAATCCCAAAGGTGTAAAATAGCCTGACGCTTGGAGGCAAGTGTATCATTTTGCGGGGAAGCAAAGGGAAAGAGTCTGAAGAGGTGGGCAGGGGCTTATGAAGAGCCTTGCGTATACTGCTAAGTTTATACTTTATCCCTAGGACAGTGGGAAACCTTTGAAGTAGTTTAACCAGGGAAGTGATGGGTTAAAATCTGCACATTCCTGGGATCTTTCTCGTTGGCTTTGTGGAGGAGAGGAAGGTCAGTTATGAAGCTATTGCTGTAATCCTGGGGCTAGATGAGGGTCTGAAAGAAGGGTGAAAAGAGGGGTGTGCATCATAAGTAGGTGTGAGGGAGCATATGAGAGGGATGTTTATGAACCCAAAGGACTGGATGGAAAGACCCCCTCCCCTTGGTGGTAGCATGCTAACTTTACAACAGGGACTTCTCAAGATGGGCAGGGTCTTGAGAGAATAGAGGACAGTGTCTCAGAAGGCCCTTGGCTTCTTTGCAGGTGGACTTGCAGAGGAGGTGGATGACAAAGTTCTTCATGCTGCTTTTATCCCTTTTGGAGACATCACAGATATCCAGATTCCTCTGGATTATGAAACAGGTAAGTCTTTTTAGTGTCTCACCTGCTCAGAATCCTCCTGCAAGGAAAAGAACTTTAAAAAAATTGTTAGTCATATCACAGTGCATTCTAAATATGCATTGGGCAGCATGACAGTTATCTTGATGCAGAAGGACTGTTCTGAGGCTTGTGGTTGTGAGCTGTAACATGCTTTGCAGAGAGTCCCATCTGTTGCATTTGAGTGAAGACAAACTTTTCAGTTAGCCAGTAGGAAGATAGGTTTTGAGCTACGTGGAGATCTGTTGTTTCGAACTACCTGCCAGGCACTCTACCGTACCTAATCCCTTCTTGGCGGCTGTGCTATTAAACAGGGTAGCAGGAAAGCCCAGCTTCAACAGTGGGGCCTTAGCCTCTGTGTACCTGGGGGTAAGCTTTCCATCAATTAGTATCACATTTGTAGTTCAGTTTTCTATTTTAACCTTTGTTGTCATTTTTAAGATTGGAGATTTAGGCCCAGCTCTGATAGAGATAGAGCACGCAGCTAGTTTAGAAATCCCACTAGGGGATCATAGATAGAGAGGGAACTTTGGGAGACCCCTATAAGTTAATGATCACTCAAGAAAGCAGGCTTGCTTAGCAACAAAACCAAGCAGGCTTGCTTAACAACAAAACTATACATCAAGTCAGTGATGCCTGCATCCTGCTGATTGAGGTCAGTAAGTTAGTTAATGATCCCTAGGACATGCTTCTCTGCACACACTAAAAACAAAAACATAGGGGAAAGGTGACATTATGCTGAAACCTGAGGTGATTTACCATATTTTAGTGTATATTACCGCCTTTTTGCTCATTTCCATAGCGCCATGACAGTCCAGGTTGGACCAGATAGGGTCATAAACTCCCTTTCCCAACCTGTAGGATGAGTTAATTATGGAAGACTCGAAGAATGAGGAAGAAGGTGGTCTTCTCCCCCTCCCCACTTTTCCTTTAATTATAAAACTGTATGTACCCCACTGAGTTCTCTGTGGGGCACTCTCTTTCCTGCCCCCTTGTATCTCTCACAAGCGTCCTATACTAATAAATCACTTCTTGCCTGTCACTTTGCTTCTCACTGAATTCTTTCTGGGCCAAGACAAAAGAACCTGAGCTTCATTAAGTCCTAAGAGGTGTTTTGAGGTTTTAGCAACCTGTGCTCTACTGAGTCCCGAGTCGAGTTGTGCGTTTCAGCTCTATCATCAACCTTGCATGTAATTTTAACCTCCCTAGGATCTTTATATGTTATAAAAGTGTTAAGGTTATATTGACTCTCTAAGGTTAATTGGTTAATTAAACTAGTGCTGTTGTGCACTTGGCCTTTCTACTTAGATTAGCGTTTTGCTGAGGATAAAGACAGAGTCCTTACCCAGGTTTTAGGATTCATGCTTTATGCACAGTTGATGTTCAAAATGTATGCTTGGAATGAATAATTGAAAGGTTAAATGACTTCATTTTTCTAGCTCCTGCACGCAAACGTTAAGGTTTTAATTTGGGTTTGGTAAAAGAATTGAATGCTGCTTTTAGAGATTAAAGCTATAGTTGATTATTCAGCTCTGTTCACTACAAAACAGTTTAATATTGCTTGAAATGTTATTTAAACTAGAAAGAATCAAAGAGTAAGATTCTTTCTTCCTAAATAGTGATTGTGTAGAATTTTGAATGAATGGATAAGGCATGCAACTGACTTCACTTTCCTTGTGACCACCTGCTTCTTCCCATTGCCCCACATGATAATTGCTTGGCTTTGCCTTTTTTCAGAAAAGCACCGAGGATTTGCGTTTGTTGAATTTGAGTTGGCAGAGGTGAGAAAATTCTGTTACCTATGTTAAGTCTTCAGCTTGTGTTATTATTGTTACTGATTACAAAGGGAGCTGTTCTCCATTTGGTTGGGTTTTGGGGCTTTGTGCTGATGCTTCCAGAGAGATAAGAAGTGCTATATGAAGGAAAGTTTCCTTCACTTAATCAAACTGTAGGCTGTGGTTAACATCGCAGACCTGCCAGGTCCCGGGCCTCTTGCTCTGCAGAGCTGTTGCGGCACTGGTGATTATTTCTTTGTCTTCCACTAAATAGCCAATAGCTGAAGTCACCCAGGAAGTGCACTTTGTTAGACACATACAACCTGGGCAAAGGAGTATAAATAGACCTTTTCCTGTTAGGTTGGTTTTTTTTTTTAGCTACTGTTTAGACACCACAAGAAGCGTTTGACTGCAAGCCTAAACTTTTTTTTAAACATAAATTATTATTATTATTATTATTTTCTATATAGCAGGTTCTTATTAGTCATCCATTTTATACACATCAGTGTATA